>NC_068452.1:13458708-14877778 GCF_023373465.1 Oncorhynchus keta | reverse complement strand
GAAAAAAACGTTTTTCTGTATTTCAATGTTGCAACTTGCTGAAAACTGTCCACAATGTTCATTTCAATCTCAAATAGACAGCACAGCAAATAATTGGACATCTAGAGTGCATCAAACATGATTTAGAGCTTGTTTATGGAAAAAAAAACGTTTTTTCTGTATTTCAATGTTGCAACTTGCGGAAAACTGTCCACAATGTTCATTTCATCTTAAATAGACAGCACAGCAAAAATTGGACATCCGGAGTGCAATCAAACATGATTTAGAGCTTGTTTATGGAAAAAAAGTTTTTCTGTATTTCAATGTTGCAACTTGCGGAAAACTGTCCACAATGTTCATTTCATCTTAAATAGACAGCACAGCAAAAATTGGACATACAGAGTGCATCAAACATGATTTAGAGCTTGTTTATGGAAAAAAACGTTTTTCTGTATTTCAATGTTGCAACTTGCTGAAAACTGTCCACAATGTTCATTTCATCTCAAATATACAGCACAGCAAAAATTGGACATCTAGAGTGCATCAAACATGATTTAGACCTTGTTTATGGAAAAAAAAATGTTTTTTCTGTATTTCAATGTTGCAACTTGCGGAAAACTGTCCACAATGTTTATTTCATCTTAAATAGACAGCACAGCAAAAATTGGACATCCAGAGTGCATCAAACATGATTTAGAGCTTGTTTATGGAAAAGTGCTTATTCATGCATTCTACAGTGTTTTCATAACTTCTCGAATAAACATAACACAACAAAATGTTATCCAGAGTGCATCAAACATGATTTAGAGCTTGTTTATGGAAAAGTGCTTATTTCTGGATTTCCATGTTGCAACTTGCTGAAAACTGTCCACAATGTTAATTTCATCTCAAATAGACAGCACAGCAAAAATTGGACATCCAGAGTGCATCAAACATGATTTAGAGCTTGTTTATGGAAAAGTGCTTATTTATGCATTCTACAGTGTTTTCATAACATCTCGAATAAACATAACAAAACAAAATGTTATCCAGAGTGCATCAAACATGATTTAGAGCTTGTTTATGGAAAAGTGCTTATTTCTGGATTTCCATGTTGCAACTTGCTGAAAACTGTCCACAATGTTAATTTCATCTCAAATAGACAGCACAGCAAAAATTGGACATCCAGAGTGCATCAAACATGATTTAGAGCTTGTTTATGGAAAAGTGCTTATTTATGCATTCTACAGTGTTTTCATAACATCTCGAATAAACATAACAAAACAAAATGTTATCCAGAGTGCATCAAACATGATTTAGAGCTTGTTTATGGAAAAGTGCTTATTTCTGGATTTCCATGTTGCAACTTGCTGAAAACTGTCCACAATGTTAATTTCATCTCAAATAGACAGCACAGCAAAAATTGGACATCCAGTGCATCAAACATGATTTAGAGCTTGTTTATGGAAAAGTGCTTATTTATGCATTCTACAGTGTTTTCATAACATCTCGAATAAACATAACAAAACAAAATGTTATCCAGAGTGCATCAAACATGATTTAGAGCTTGTTTATGTAAAAGTGCTTATTTCTGGATTTCCATGTTGCAACTTGCTGAAAACTGTCCACAATGTTCATTTCAATCTCAAATAGACAGCACAGCAAATAATTGGACATCTAGAGTGCATCAAACATGATTTAGAGCTTGTTTATGGAAAAAAACGTTTTTTCTGTATTTCAATGTTGCAACTTGCGGAAAACTGTCTACAATGTTCATTTCATCTTAAATAGACAGCACAGCAAAAATTGGACATCCGGAGTGCAATCAAACATGATTTAGAGCTTGTTTATGGAAAAAAAAGTTTTTCTGTATTTCAATGTTGCAACTTGCGGAAAACTGTCCACAATGTTCATTTCATCTTAAATAGACAGCACAGCAAAAATTGGACATACAGAGTGCATCAAACATGATTTAGAGCTTGTTTATGGAAAAAAACGTTTTTTCTGTATTTCAATGTTGCAACTTGCTGAAAACTGTCCACAATGTTCATTTCATCTCAAATATACAGCACAGCAAAAATTGGACATCTAGAGTGCATCAAACATGATTTAGACCTTGTTTATGGGAAAAAAAATGTTTTTTCTGTATTTCAATGTTGCAACTTGCGGAAAACTGTCCACAGTGTTTATTTCATCTCAAATAGACAGCACAGTAAAAATCGGACATCCAGAGTGCATCAAACATGATTTAGAGTTTGTTTATGGAAAAGTGCTTATTTATGCAATCTACAGTGTTTTCATAACATCTCGAATAAACATAACAAAACAAAATGTTATCCAGAGTGCATCAAACATGATTTAGAGCTTGTTTATGGAAAAGTGCTTATTTCTGGATTTCCATGTTGCAACTTGCTGAAAACTGTCCACAATGTTAATTTCATCTCAAATAGACAGCACAGCAAAAATTGGACATCCAGAGTGCATCAAACATGATTTAGAGCTTGTTTATGGAAAAGTGCTTATTTATGCATTCTACAGTGTTTTCATAACATCTCGAATAAACATAACAAAACAAAATGTTATCCAGAGTGCATCAAACATGATTTAGAGCTTGTTTATGGAAAAGTGCTTATTTCTGGATTTCCATGTTGCAACTTGCTGAAACCTGTCCACAATGTTAATTTCATCTCAAATAGACAGCACAGCAAAAATTGGACATCCAGAGTGCATCAAACATGATTTAGAGCTTGTTTATGGAAAAGTGCTTATTTATGCATTCTACAGTGTTTTCATAACATCTCGAATAAACATAACAAAACAAAATGTTATCCAGAGTGCATCAAACATGATTTAGAGCTTGTTTATGGAAAAGTGCTTATTTCTGGATTTCCATGTTGCAACTTGCTGAAAACTGTCCACAATGTTAATTTCATCTCAAATAGACAGCACAGCAAAAATTGGACATCCAGTGCATCAAACATGATTTAGAGCTTGTTTATGGAAAAGTGCTTATTTATGCATTCTACAGTGTTTTCATAACATCTCGAATAAACATAACAAAACAAAATGTTATCCAGAGTGCATCAAACATGATTTAGAGCTTGTTTATGTAAAAGTGCTTATTTCTGGATTTCCATGTTGCAACTTGCTGAAAACTGTCCACAATGTTAATTTCATCTCAAATAGACAGCACAGCAAAAATTGGACATCCAGAGTGCATCAAACATGATTTAGAGCTTGTTTATGGAAAAGTGCTTATTTATGCATTCTACAGTGTTTTCATAACATCTCGAATAAACATAACAAAACAAAATGTTATCCAGAGTGCATCAAACATGATTTAGAGTTTGTTTATGGAAAAGTGCTTATTTATGCAATCTACAGTGTTTTCATAACATCTCGAATAAACATAACAAAACAAAATGTTATCCAGAGTGCATCAAACATGATTTAGAGCTTGTTTATGGAAAAGTGCTTATTTCTGGATTTCCATGTTGCAACTTGCTGAAAACTGTCCACAATGTTAATTTCATCTCAAATAGACAGCACAGCAAAAATTGGACATCCAGAGTGCATCAAACATGATTTAGAGCTTGTTTATGGAAAAGTGCTTATTTATGCATTCTACAGTGTTTTCATAACATCTCGAATAAACATAACAAAACAAAATGTTATCCAGAGTGCATCAAACATGATTTAGAGCTTGTTTATGGAAAAGTGCTTATTTCTGGATTTCCATGTTGCAACTTGCTGAAACCTGTCCACAATGTTAATTTCATCTCAAATAGACAGCACAGCAAAAATTGGACATCCAGAGTGCATCAAACATGATTTAGAGCTTGTTTATGGAAAAGTGCTTATTTATGCATTCTACAGTGTTTTCATAACATCTCGAATAAACATAACAAAACAAAATGTTATCCAGAGTGCATCAAACATGATTTAGAGCTTGTTTATGGAAAAGTGCTTATTTCTGGATTTCCATGTTGCAACTTGCTGAAAACTGTCCACAATGTTAATTTCATCTCAAATAGACAGCACACCAAAAATTGGACATCCAGTGCATCAAACATGATTTAGAGCTTGTTTATGGAAAAGTGCTTATTTATGCATTCTACAGTGTTTTCATAACATCTCGAATAAACATAACAAAACAAAATGTTATCCAGAGTGCATCAAACATGATTTAGAGCTTGTTTATGTAAAAGTGCTTATTTCTGGATTTCCATGTTGCAACTTGCTGAAAACTGTCCACAATGTTAATTTCATCTCAAATAGACAGCACAGCAAAAATTGGACATCCAGAGTGCATCAAACATGATTTAGAGCTTGTTTATGGAAAAGTGCTTATTTATGCATTCTACAGTGTTTTCATAACATCTCGAATAAACATAACAAAACAAAATGTTATCCAGAGTGCATCAAACATGATTTAGAGCTTGTTTATGGAAAAGTGCTTATTTATGCATTCTACAGTGTTTTCATAACATCTCGAATAAACATAACAAAACAAAATGTTATCCAGAGTGCATCAAACATGATTTAGAGCTGGTTTTCAGCTGGTGAAAAATGTAGCAGGACCGATCAGGAGACAATGGGAGATGGAAACTCCACCCCATCTCAAACACTTCATGCAGTCCGGTCCATATGCAAAGAGATAGAGGACATGAACATTGAACTCCTGCATCTCAATGAATATCAGAATATATGTGTGTCATTATACTATTCCATTATGAATCCTTGTTTTGACGTGACAGCAATAAAGTGGATCACCAGTCATTTCAGAGCCTTGTTCGTTTTTATTCACATCGATTACAAAGAGAAGTCACATTAGCACCACACATGTTCCACCCAGAGATTATGGCTGTATCCAGCCAGGCTCACTGTCTCTACCCCTGTCAGGTTTATCAACCCTCCCCCCAGTCTTACAACAACTGGGTTCTCTTGATCAACACCTCAGTGCTTAACTTTGTGACAGTAGCAAGACTGTCAATGTCTTCTTCCTCAGCCCATGGATGAGTTTGGTGTATATGCCCGAGAGTGTTGATCCGTAGATTATGGTGATGGTGATGTCCAGTTATTTCACCTGTTATCAGAGGGGCTCTCTATCAAGACTTTGATGTGAGGCGTATGGTGGTCTACAATGGCAATGTTGTCTGCGTACTCGCTCATGGTCTGGTACAGTGCGGTGACATATTTCATCACCTCATATGAGATGACAATGTCCCCCCCATACATGTGTCTAGGAGGGAAAGATGTACAGTCAAGGTCTTGGAAGAATCGGTTGGTTGCCATCTCCTGAGTGACTCTGTGGAGAATTCCAAGGTTGTCAAGGGAGGCTGATCGCAAAAGAGCTAGGACATTTCTGAGAGCATCATAGTCCTTGTCTGCGCTGAGTTCCTAGCACGGTATGCACAAGTAGCTGTCGGCACACTGAGGGAGAGAAAAGGGTGAGATTCCACTGGGTCCCCTCGTAACGCTGACAAGGCCTATGGTAGAACACAAGGGCACATGTGAATTGAAACTTCCCTCGGGTAGAGGCGACCAGAACGTCTAAAGCGCCTTTCGCTCTGTCCGAAGCCCAGAGGCTGTTTGACATCATGAAGGCAAAGATATTGATGAGAGCCTGCCTGTTGTCATCGTCATACACAGATAGGGAGTCGTCAGTCGGGGAGTTTCGTTCTGCATCAACCAGGTTGTGTTTGTTGAGGCCATGAAGTTGGCGTGTCACTTTGTCTTTGACATATGGATCCCTCCGTGGACAGATATCCCGGTTGAGAAGGAGTTTCTCGACCTGAGAGGTTACATGAAGCAGATGAACAGGAACAGGCTGAAAGCTCTGAACCAGCTTTCCTTTGTACAGATCTGCCTAGAAACCAACGCTGTCTACAAGCTGTGCATTGTGGCCTGTCTGCCGGACATATGTCGCCGTGCGGTTGACATACAGGGTCACTTTGCCTGCAAGGTGCTATAGGGTACATCTTAACCCAGATCCATGAGCAGCATCTGAAGACTATTTTGAAAAATGGACACATGTCCATTTTGGGAATAGACGCTATGTTTTTCTCTGATAAAGAGATCAAGGGTGGCACTGATGTTGCGGACGGGATGCTTTTGCTGTGCTCCACGTGCAAGGCGGGGTAACAACCCTGCTATGAAGAATTACAAGCTGTGTACGAACAGATACGCCACCAACCACAGCGCTCCGCATATCAGGAGAGGCAACTCGAATCAGTGCAAGAAAGTAGGTTCTGTCACAGTTCCACTTGAAGCGGTATACGATATCCTTGCCCTGTACGCTCCAAGTTCTCACTCAGGCTTTTGGGATCAGTTGGGTGAAGAGATGGTAGAGGCGTACGAGGAAGGAGACTTCCAGGACGGGAATGCTTTCGGTCAGTTTTCCAATGAAAGTGGCGAAGAGCAGCCGCCTTAGACCCAGATTGATATTCACCTTGGACTTCAACAAGGACCCGCTGCGTCTGTGGTAATGGAAGCCACGGCAGCGATAGAACCACTAAACAAACTCACTTTCAACAAGTGCGTGCTGGGAGGGGAGACGTTCCAGTGCTCCGCACCCTTGTATTAATGGGGGACTTGTCAGAAAGGTCATGGCAAAGAATTGCACCTAAGGAAGCTTATGATAAAAGGCACCTGAAAGAATCTAGAGTAGGCCCGAGAAGCACCTTTCACTGAATGTGTACTCAGAGGAGTACTCTGGTGTACCCGTGAAAAACATGAGCTCCTTTTGGACAAGATACTGTTGAGAGTCAACCGTGATAATCATGGTCACTTAGCTGAGTTTAGAGGAGGATTGGGAGTGGAAGGACGCGGCTGATGTGTTTAACAAGATTCACGGCACTGACGTGTTCTCTGTGGAGATGTTGAAACGGGACTACGCTGCGACAATGGTGGACGTAAAGGGAGAGTTGATAATTGCAAAAGGCCTCGACATTCCAGCAAACTTGGTTGAATGATGACAGTCTCTGGAGAGACGCTGTTTGTACTCTCCTTGGATTAGATAAAAGCCTGTTGGACACAAGACACCCTTGCCGATTGGGTCAGCAGCAACCGAGCCGTCATCAATATACTTCAGAGTTACCGCTTGCAGGACAGACTCAGCAAAGCCCTGGTTGATTGCTTAAACTCTTTGGCCACCGACCACTGGAGCCGCAAGATATTAGTATCCTTCCAGGGTACCCGGAGTCAACCGAGGGATGATTCGGAGCAGTCGGTGGCTAACCTGTCCAGAGCCATGAAGGCTGAAGCAGAAAAAGGAAGAAAATGGATTCGGGTAGCACACGAGTTGGCATATGTGCTAAGAACAAAAGGCCTTTTCACAATACCAAAGTGGTAAATCGGGATCTCTATCGGCTTCTAAGTCAAATAGTCATCGGGCACTAAGTCATCCGTGTCGAAGATTGACACCAAACTTCGCGATTCAGGAGCTCTAAAGGCCTCGTCCCAGGTACAGTGGCGATGATCATAACCAGCCTTGGCTGAGCCAGGCCGAGGAAGACAACAGTGAAGAGGAAGAGTGTAACGTGGATGAAGGACTTTTAGCTTGGAACAATGCCCCCTTTTTTATACCTTGCCAGCGATTCTCCTCCCCTTCGTAGTCGTCTTCTTCCGTATCCGACAGTTTGTTTTTGTATTGGTCATTGATACTGACTCAGAGCACGAAGATATAATGCACGCTTAAGAAGAAGCAAAAAGGCACACTTGTCAATAGGTCCGGAGAGAACCTGGACAACCCAGTAACCGAGAGGTCCCCAGTCCAGCAAGACGATTCCAAAAGCCAGCAACCCAGCAAACGCTCAGGTGCTAAAGTTCTACATGGGAGGTCTGATGTGTCACAATTCAAAGGACACAGATTACCTGTAGAGAATGGGAAAAAGGCAGCCAAGGTTACTGATCAAGCTGCTGCCTAACCTGCTGACACCACTCAACAGGATTGTTCAGATCAGGAGGGAGACAAGGAGTGGGGCCGTGACCACGAAGGACTAAAGAGAGAGGATCACCCTACCCATCCTGATGAGCTTACATCTGCGGCCGAGCCAGAAGAGCCAGAGTCGCTTTCAGAGGAAGATTCCGAATTGGACTTCCATGGAGGAACAGCAAGGACAGGGTGTAGCCACCCTGTAATGGACTCTGGGCGAGGCAGAATATTTTGTTTCTATGTGATAGTTATGTCTTCCCGTACAATAAAGAAGCAGCCTGTACGTGGGCTCAGGGGCGATTATGTGATACGATATCTAGAGGGGCTGGCTAACAGCGTGTCTGTCAGCTACCTATTCAACTATGGCTTATAAAGCAGAGGAACCAGAGGTTGTTGTAAATAACCTGGATAGGTATCTTTTGAAGATATGATACCGATGTGGTTAGTTTGATATGTAAGTTCAAGAAATGTGTAAACCTGTGTGATTGCTCTATACCCAAAGTTATGCCCATCCCTGTACGACATAATAAACTTGAGTTAAACACGGCACATGTATCAGGATCTCTTTGTGATTGTCTTTCAATCTGTCTCTAACTTCATGTAGTTATTATAATACAATCATTGACGCATACGATGGTACCTTTATCACAACTTTATTATTTCATGCAGGGATTACCTTTATGCTGTTAGGTACATGCTGTTAGGTACATGTACAGATCCTTCATTTGTGTCACAAGGGGTTCAACGATGCTGTTTATGGTACATGAGCATGTAAGCTACGCCATTGCATAGCATAGATCCCGCTTCGTACGTTGACTTGACATCTTCCCATGAGCACACATAAATGTCATCGTCTCGCACATAAACTGTGTAATGTCCACAGTAGTGAGAACCACTGTGGGCTAGAACAGCGTACAGCCTGTATACAGTATCTACCTTGGCTTCAGGTTCTTTCATGATATATTTCAGGTCCAGTGTCTCAGGGAAAGCACACAGCTATATCAGCTGTATCTCTGCCAATGTTCCTAACCCGTTCCATCCTCATACACACAACCTGCGGTAATGTCAATACCTTGCTCGTGATTTCTATCTGTGTTCTTGTGTGGCAGTGTGTACAATGGTAGTCACAAGTGGTGAACACGTGTTGTCAGTGTACATTTTGATAAAGTTCTGCAGCTCCGTGGGGAGATGAGCTCCTATCAACACGGTGATTGTGTTGGACTTATTGAGTGTGGACTGGACTGTGTTACTACGGTCCTCATTCTCAATGTCCGACAGAGAACCTATCCTCTTAGCTATCCCACCCCACAGTCGTCTGCTAGAGCATTGATGATGCATTTGAAGACCAAGTCTGAGTCTTCCTGAACGCCGAAAGGCGCTCCTCTGTACGATGTCATTGTGTCTACTAGTAAGCTCGGATCACACGGTGACGGGTTGCCTTTGGTCATATATCGTAGATGAGACGCTTAAGCTTCAATGCCGGTGATCGTGATCATCGACCAGCCGAATGAGTTTCCGTAGCTCACTTGTCCCATACAGCACTTGGACAACGCTGTTGATACTGCAGTAGGTCCCGTGATTGATCAAGCCCCGCATGGTGTACTGTGTAAAGGGAGATAGTGATCAGCGGAGACAGCAGGCTTGGTAGAACAATTTCACAGAGTCCGATGTGGCACAGTGAACATGGGGTTAGGATATTTAATACTCGGTCACACTGAACGTAGTCACGCTCTGGAACATCTCTCGGAGAGATATCTTAGACCCCTGCGGGCTCAGTAGAACCATGATTATTGTCATCTTGTAATATTCGCTAATGAACTCCTCCACAGGTCCCTGCCGCTTACGCTTTGTGAACATTATAACAGGGGCCCACTTGGAATCGGTCTGGGACACTAGCTCGTGTGTGAAACGGCTGCCGTTCTCGGTGAACAAGAAGAAGACAGATCGAGACAGGAGCCGAAGCAGAAGGAAAAAGCCCAAAGAGGACTCCGACCCAGGCTGGTAGTCATGGCAGAAGGACTGTCGACGGAGACAATGCGAGAGACTCGGGTGCTACACGCATGGCGAAAGGGTCCGTAAACACAGGTTCTGGGACCTCTACCTCTCAGGATCACACCACAGAGGCGATGAACGCAGTTAGATACTCCACCTCGATCGGACTTTGGAAGCGATTCTCATGCAATGTTCTTCAATGTCATATCAAAACTCTTCCCTTTGGATATTAAATGCGGAGTCTTCAACATCTAGCACAGAGTCTGTCATAGAGCCTGACATCCCCACAACTAGCACCCTAGATGAGACCTTAATAGCAGTAGAGGCACTGGGGAATAATTTCCAAGACCTGGCTAAGTAGTTTCAATTATTTGAGAGTACCAAAGCTAGTGATGTAAATAGGATTCGATTTGGCTATGTAGCTGTGACTGGGGAATGGTCTAAGGGACACATTTGGACAGACTACTGTCATACAAAGCGCACAACATGTCAAAGTGGCAGACC
The DNA here is from genome assembly GCF_023373465.1 of Oncorhynchus keta. Classification (NCBI taxonomy): domain Eukaryota; kingdom Metazoa; phylum Chordata; class Actinopteri; order Salmoniformes; family Salmonidae; genus Oncorhynchus; species Oncorhynchus keta. Next base: position 14,867,388 of record NC_068452.1, on the reverse strand, counting down.
TAGCTCTGGAGTACATTGCAACCTTTATAAAAGGAGATGGTACCCGTGCATTGAAACGTGTCTTGGAAGAGCTGGGTTGCCAACCAGACAAATAGCGCAGACTCGGAAACTAAGAGCATACAGACCGCTGTCGAGCAATTGTCCACTGACACAGGCAACATATCGTCGGCGCCTCACATTGTCGAGTCGCTTAACCTCTTAGAACTCTTGCTCTATACTGCCCCTGTTGGAGAAAGTGCGTGCCCATAGTAAACTGAAAATATTTTTCCCCAAAATTGCTAATATATGCATATAAAAAATATTATCGAATAGAAAACACTCTAAAGCTTCTAAAACCGTTTAAATGTTGAACTCACAGGGCATGCATTCTCCCAAATGCTCTCTTGTCATGGAAAAAGTTGGCCCAACTTTGACGTCATCTCACACGCACTTCCCAAACAGCTACCACTCTGGGAATAGTCTGTACGTGTTCAGCGCGAAGCTTGCTTTCAATGGGGCGTCTCATTGTGAGAATCGCGCACTCACGGGAGTTTGAGCGAGCCGAAACCTCTCGGCCAAGCGGGAAAAAAAGGTGACTGTTACGCGCACTCTGGCCGGGTGATGTATTTTCTTCAGGATCGATTAAACGACGTGTGTGTTTCTGTTCGTCCTCACGAATTCTGTGCACCTTTATAACATGTTAAAGCTTAATTATGAACATAGTTTGACAAGTTTACTCGACATATAATATGTAATTTCGACGTTTTGGTGCGCATCCACTTGAATTTTGCCTACATTTCGACCGAAATGTTATTTTGAGAACCGAAAGACACAGACTTGAAAACTAAACGCTGGTTTGGTAAGTATAATCCCTTCCAGGTCTTTTGATGGAAGAACAGCAAAGGTAAGGGAATATTTATGTGGTAAATTTGGGTTTCTGTCGACTCCAAGATAGAGGAGCGATAATGCTAATTTTGGAGCGCCGACTCCTAGTATAGCCTAGTGAACGCAACCTTTAACGTTAAACATAAATGTAACACAGCGATTGCATTTAGAAGAAGTGTATCTTCCTATACATATGTAAAACTTGCATATTTAGTCAAAGTTTATGATGTGTATTCCTTGTTAGCTGACGTTATCTGCCGGAGCTATCGGCATTTCTCCTGACATTTTAGTAGCATTTTTTGAACGATACATCATTGTAAACAGAGATTTATGGATATATTTTGCAGATTATTGAAAAAAAAATGAATGTACTGTGTAACATGTTATATTACTGTCATCTGATGAAGATTTCAAAAGGTTAGTGAAATTATTTTTCTTTTAATCCTGCGTTTGTTGATTGCATATTTTTTCCTACTTGGCTATGCAAATGAGCTATGTCTGTGGTGGTGGTTTGACATAAATATGTGCTATGTTTTCGCCGTAAAACATTTTAGAAATCTGACTTGCTGGGTAGATAAACAACTTGTTTATCTTTCATTTGAGCTATTTTACTTGTTAATGTGTGGAGGTTAAATATTTTTAGGAATATTTTTTTGCATTGTGCGTTATGCTAATGAGCTTGAGCCATAGTCACGAACCCGGATCCGGTATTGGTAGACAAATACATTTATTTTGGTTATTGAACTGTATACATTAAGTGAAGTAAATTTACACCCGGTAACAGAATTTCATCATGGGTCCTTGATCTATGCTACACAGAAATGCATAAATATTAAATCCATACACAAAGGTGGAATATCATCCTTTGCATAATTATTTATTACTCTACACACTGGCTATTATTTTAATGAGCTCCACCACCAAACAAGACCAAATCTGAACCAATCAGACGTCTATTTTTCACAAGTTTGGACATCAAAGTAGTAGAGCTATGGAGTATAGCACAGAACAGTAATTATAGTTCAGTACAGTAGAATATAGCACAGTACACAAGTGTAATGTACTGTATCTTACTGTACTATATTCTACTTTTATTTACTGTACTGTGTTGTCCAAACTTATGAAACATAAGTGTCCGGACCAAATCTGAACTAATCATGGACGTCTATGTTTGGGCCAGTCCAGATGTCTGTGGAAGCTGAAATCAAGACTTGTCCGGACCAAGAAATGACGTCTGTGGACGTTGAAATTGAGGCCAGGGCGGACTGACCAAATAACAAATTGAATGAGAGGGTAGGTGTCACAAGAGCCAGGAGAGGTTGCATTAATTAGAGATAGAGAAGAGAGAGGTTATCCAGACTTTTCACACTCTTGCTTTGACAACCAGATGACAGAAAGGAACAAATGTATCAGCTGAACATAGTTGGGTCGCCTGCTACTGTTCTCCCTTTCGCTGGCATACTATTGTTGTTTGTGACAACTATGATTTCCCATTGTAGCCAATTCTATTACAGACATTCCGTTAACAATTTTTTTGAAACTCTGTTACCGATTTGGTAACAGATTTTTTATTTATTTTTTATTTTACCCCCTTTTTCTCCCCAATTTCGTAGTATCCAATTGTTAGTAGTTACTATCTTGTCTCATCGCTACAACTCACGTACGGGCTCGGGAGAGACGAAGGTCGAAAGCCATGCGTCCTCGGGAAACACAACCCAACCAAGCCGCACTGCTTCTTAACACAGCGAGTATCCAACCCGGAAGCCAGCCGCACCTATGTGTCGGAGGAAACACCGTGCACCTGGTTAGCGTGTACTGCGCTAAGTTGACTGTGCCTTTAAACAGCTTGGAAAATTCCAGAAAATTATGTCATGGCTTTAGAAGCTTCTGCTAGGCTAATTTAAATAATTTGATTCAATTGGAGGTGTACCTGTGGATGTATTTCAAGGCCTACCTTCAACTCAGTGCCTCTTTGCTTGACATCATAGAAAAATCTAAAGAAATCAGCCAAGACCTCAGAAAAAAAGTCTGGTTCATCCTTGGCAGCAATTTCCAAACGCCTGATGGTACCACGTTAATCTGTACAAACGCAGCCATCATACCTCTCAGGAAGGAGACGCATTCGGTCTCCTAGAGATGAACGTACTTTGGTGCGAAATGTGAAAATCAAATCCCAGAACAACAGCAAAGGATCTTGTGAAGATGCTGGAGGAAACAGGTACAAAAGTATCCATATCCAGAGTAAAATTTGTCCTATATCGACATAACCTGAAAGGCCGCTCAGCAAGGAAGAAGCCACTGCTCCAAAACCGCCATAAAAAAAGCCAGGCTATGGTTTGCAACTGCACAAGAGGACAAAGATCGTACTTTTTTGAGAAATGTCCGCTGGTCTGATGAAACAAAAATAGAATTGTTTGACCATCGTTATGTTTCGAGGAAAAAGGGGGAGGCTTGCAAGCCGAAGAACACCCTCCCAACCGTGAAGCACGGGGGTGGCAGCATCATGTTGTGGGGGTGCTTTGCTGCAGAAAGGACGGGTGCACTTGACAAAATAGATGGCGTCATGAGGAAAGAAAATTGGTCGCAAATGGGTCTTCCAATTGGACAATGACCCCAAGCATACTTCGAAAGTTGTGCCAAAATGGCTTAAGGACAAAAAAGTCAAGGTATTGGAGTGGCCATCACAAAGCCCTGACCTCAATCCCATAGAAAATGTGTGGTACCTTCAGAGGCGTTTGCAAATTACTCCCAAGGATGAACCAGACTTGTGGAGGTCTACAATTTATTTTCTGAGGTCTTGGCTGATTTCTTTTGATTTTACAATGATATCAAGCAAAGAGGCACTGCATTTGAAGGTACACCTCCACTTGACTCAAATGATGTGAATTAGCCTATCAGGAGCTTCTAAATCCGTGACATAATTTTCTGGAATTGTCCAAGCTGTTTAAAGGCACAGTCAACTTAGTGTATGTTAACTTCTGACCCACTGGATTTGTGATAAGCTAAATAAATCTGTCTGTAAACAATTGTTGGAAAATTGTGTCATGCAAAAAGTAGATGTCCTAACAGACATGCCAAAACTATAGTTTGGTCACAAGAAATTTGTGGAGTGGTTGAAAAACGAGTTTTAATGACTCCAGCCTAAGTGTATGTCAACTTCCAACTTGAACTGTGTATGTATGTATGTATGTATGTATGTATGTATGTATGTATGTATGTATGTATGTACACATACAATCACACACACACACATTAATGTGTGTATATATATATATATATATATATATATATATAGGTATTGTAGCCAATATATATATATATATTAATATTAATATAATTTAGGGCGTGACAGTAGTTAGAAGTGTAGTATTTGGTCCCATATTCCTAGCCTTCCCATGACCACATCAAGCTTGTGACTCTTCAAAGTTGTTGGACGTAATCTCAGCAGAAAAAGAAATGTCCCTTTTTCAGGACCAGGTAATTCATAAAAATCCAAATAACTTCACAGATCTTCATTGCAAAGGGTTTAAACACTATTCCCCATAAACAATTAATGAACATAAACCTGTGGAACGGTTGTTAAGACATTAACAGCTTACAGATGGTAGGCAATTAAGGTCACAGTTATGGAAACTTAGAACACTAAAGAGGACTTTCTACCGACTCTGAAAAACACCAAAAGAAAGATGCCCAGGGTCCCTGCTCACCTGGGTGAACGTGCATTAGGCATGCTGCAAGGAGGCATGAGGACTGCAGATGTGGCCAGGGCAATAAATTGCAATATCCGTACTGTGAGACGCCTAAGACAGCGCTACAGGGAGACAGGACAGACAGCTGATCGTCCTCGCAGTGGCAGACCACGTGTAACAACATCGTGCATAGGATCGTTACATCCGAACCTCACACTTGCAGGACAGGTACAGGATGTCAACAACAATTGCCTGAGTTACACCAGGAATGCACAATCCCTCCATCAGTGCTCAGACTGTCCGCAATAGGCTGAGAGAGGCTGGACTGTGGGCTTGTAGGCCTGTTGTAGTAAGGCAGATCCTCACCAGACATCACCGGCAACAACGTCGATTGCCAGACTGGCAAAAAGTGATTTTCACTGACGAGTCGCGGTTTTGTCTCACTAGGGGTGATGCTCGGATTCGCGTTTATCTTCGAAGGAATGAGCGTGACACCGAGGCATGTACTACAGAGCGGGATCAATTTGGAGGTGGAGTGTCCGTCATGGTCTGGGGCGGTGTGTCACAGCATCATCGGACTGAGCTTGTTGTCATTGCAGGCAATTTCAACACTGAGTTAGAAGGAAGACATCCTCCTCCCTCATGTGGTACCCTTCCTGCAGGCTCATCCTGGCATGACAACGCCACCAGCCATACTGCTCGTTCTGTGCGTTATTTCCTGCAAGACAGGAATGTCAGTGTTCTGCCATGGCCAGCGAAGAGCCCAGATCTCAATCTCATTGAACACGTCTGGGACCTGTTGGATCGGAGGGTGAGGGCTAGGGCCATTCCCCCCAGAAAGGTCCAGGAACTTGCAAGTGCCTTGGTCGAAGAGTGGGGTAACATCTCACAGAAAACCTGGCAAATGTGGTGCAGTCCATGAGGAGATGCACTGCAGTACTTAATGCAGCTGGTGGCCACACCAGAAAGATACTGACTGTTACTTTTGATTTTCGTCCCCTTTGTTCAGGGACATATTATTCTATTTCTGTTAGTCACGTCTGTGGAACTTGTTCAGTTTATGTCTCAGTTGTTGAATCTTATGTTCATACAAATATTTACACATGTTAAGTTTGCTGAAAATAAACACAGTTGACAGTGCGAGGACGTTTCTTTTTTTGCTGAGTTTATTTGCAGTTCGTTTTTGGTTGTGTTTCAGATCCTTTTGTGGCCAATATAAATACATTGTAGGGCCTACTGAGTGGCGCAGCGGTCTCAGGCACTGCATCGCAGTGCTTGATACATCACTATAGACCTGGCTTCGACCCCTGGCTGTGTCAGTCTGGCAGTGACCAGGACTACCATAGGGCAGCGCACAATTGGCCCAATGTCATCCAGGTTAGGGGAGGGTTTGGCCAGGGGTACTTGACTCATCGCTCTAGCTACTCTTTGTGGCGGGCCGGCCGCCTGCAGGCTGACTTGGGTCGTCAGTTGAGCAATGTTTTCTCCGACACGTTGGTGCAGCTGGTTTCAGGGTTAAGCGGGTGGGTGTTAAGGAGCGCCGTTTGGCGGGTCATGTTTCGGGGGACGCATGACTCGACCTTTGCCTCTCCTGAGCCCTTTGGTGAGTTGCAGTGACGAGACAAGATCGTAATTGGGAGAACAAAAGGGGGTAAAAAAAAACATAGTAATGTATGTATTGTGTCATTTTGGAGTCACTTTTATTGTAAATTAAGAATAGAATATGTTTCTAAACACTTCTACATTAGTGTGGATACGAACAAATCCTAAATGAATCGTGAATAATAATGACTGAGAAAGTTATAGGACCAAAGATCATGCTGCCAACACATGGTAACCTCCCCTGGTAATTACCTCCCCTGGTAATGGTGAGAGGTTCGCATGTCTTGAGGGTATGATCTTTGACCCTTTAAATTTTCTCACTCATTATTCAGGATTATCCATAATCATGGTAGAATCCACATTATTGCAGAAGTGTTTAGAAACATATTCTATTCTTATTTATAATAAAAGTGACAATACATTATTTATCATTCATTTATATTGGGAACAAACTAATCTGAAACAACTAAAACGAACTGCAAATGCATCCAACATGTTTGTAGTCACGAGCTTGATGTAGTCATTGCGTGATAGGAATATGGGACCAAATACTAAACGTTTTACTATTTTATTTATAAGAATATTTAGGGGTGTCAATTTTTGAGAAAAAGATAATATATCGCTTCTCTAACGAATTGTATTAGTATATAAATTTCCCAAATTTCCCATTTTCTTAGCATACAATATAGCTCAGTATTTTAATTCTTTATTTTTTACTGTCATTATTGCTCATCTTTATCAAGGGTGTCAATCATTTTGGACCCCATCATATATTTTGGAGAACCAGAAGTAGAATAGAATACTTCACTGCTTTTGAGAGAATGTGTCCTATAGGCTACATTATATTCCAGGTAGCCACAGATCATTCCAGTTTTCAGAATAAGACGTGCAGAGGCAGTAGTTGTATAAACAAAGCCATGATATAATTGAAAACAATAAATTCTTATTCTATGGATAGGTTCTATATAAACACTTGGTGACTTGATTGAATACAATTCCCCTGATTCACACAGCTGGGGAAAGGTAGAGCACTTTGATTTTGCATGTGGGTGCAGCCCTATAACACAACACAGCCCTTCTATTCAGACAGATCAGACAGCTCCAGGGTGAAGTTTCCCCTAAGTACACATCTAGGATCAGCTTCCCCTCCCCCAATCAAAAATAAATTGCAAAACTAACCCATGATGAGCGTCTAGGGCAACTTAACCCTCCTCCGATCAGACATTGGCCTGCGATGTCTAGTCTGTGGTAAAAAAAAAAAAAATCACAGTGTGGGGCATCTAATGAGATCGGTTAGGCTAAGCTTCTCATTAATGGAGCATCAGTGTGACTGAGAACAAACCTCATTAGCAATAGGGATTCTTATTTGGTGGAGGATAAGGCGATGAGCTAAGTGCTATGATATCTTCGGAAATGTTTGCTGTAATTGCAAATTGTTCCTCTGTTATTAGGTGAGATGGGCATTTGACCACGATGACTCGGACTAGAGACTCTATACGACCTTCCCTTAACAAATGTCAACTAAAAAGTTCTGTATTTCATCATGTAACCATGACTAAATCACTGTTGATAGGGATAGACTAAATTAATCATGGATTGTGGTCTTCATCCAAAATCTAATTACTGACAAAGCCCTTTTGCCTGCAAATTCACCAACCACACACAAAACAAAATTAAATATTGCATGAGAAGCCTTGAGGAAATCAAAATAACCTTTTTTGTGACATTCATGAATTATTGTGCTGTGGTGATAAATGCTAGAGCGCCCAAAAGTAGACATGGATGGAGAATAAATTGAAATGATACACACAAGTTGTTATAGGACTGACCATTACATTTGGTTAATAAACAGGTTGAGTGAATTGTCGATATAACATGACGGACTCAAATTGAAAGCCAATTAATTGGAATAGAGTGAATATTGATTAAGTTTGCTGTGACGTCAGTTACAAGCTACAAGAGTAATCCAATCCACTGCAGTCATTCATTATTCATGCCAATAACAGCATCCAACAAATGAGCATCTGTCGATACATGCATCATCAAGGCAAAGCCATCCTACAGAGTCCAACTTCAAAGAACTTGTGTTTCCTCTTGAAACGGGGACCTTTTCAGTTGAAGCGGTATCATTTTCTCCCATTACATGTTTAAAAAAATATATTAGCACTAACTCTTGACTTGTGGTTGTGTGGCTCTTTAATAAATGTTGGCAGATTGGGATAGGTTTAGCTCCCAATGTTTTTAAGCTGCGGCCTGGACCCAGGCCATATGGCCAGGCTCACGTGACTTTACTATTGAATCAGCGTAGCAGTAGCAACCCTCCCCCGTTCCCAACCCCCACTGTGCTGATCATTACTCTGGGAGCAGAAAAACAGTACTGGGTGAAAACAAACACAACCCAGTCACTGAAAAGTTTACATTTTCATATGGCATTCGGGACAATGGGAAATTTCATTGAAAATCTCCACCACAGCCACGGCGCAGTACTTTTGACTAATCGCCTAATGGATTTATAAATAGTGTAAATGTAGCAGCAGGAAGATTGTGTATGTCGTCTGTGTGCTTGCTTACTGGTCACTTACTGTTACTGGTAACAGTTGTAAAGGCCCTCCGTAACCTCAGACGTGGGATGAGTTTAACAACGGTAATCAATGACATTTGGAACCAGATAACAGAGTTAGGTGGAGCCTATCAACTAATATATTATTTACTATCTGTATCACCCCTGACCCTGCTAAATAATTGTGTTTCCACAAAATGTGTCCCCCAAATAACGGGTGTCACTTTTTGGTGCCAACCTTGGCTAATAGCTCACTTATAGATAGGATGTCCTTGCAAGTTGAGTAAAAATCCATTCTCAGTTCACATAACCAAGTGATGGAACAGCCTGAAATAGATTTAGCCTTAGCACCCCGTTTATGAATTCTACCAGGGCTAACAATAATCTCCCAGGATCGACATATATAAAGAAATACAAGATGTTGGACCAACACCATAGGGCTCCCAAGAGGAACAGGCAGGCATGTGGAGTTATATTTCTCTCACCATCATTACAGTTTAACAATGCAGGATCATTGTTCTTCAAATAATAGTTATAATTCTTGTTTTATGTCTACTTTCCAACCCATGTTTAACTAGCAAAATGACACAACTGATAAGGCAACTATCTTCTTCACTGGGTTCAACTGTTGTTGTCATCCACTCATTAGTCAAGATTTCTTTTAAAGAACTGTGTCTGGTTTAAACAAGAAAAGGGACATGTTTAGATGTTGTTGAGGATGACATGTTGGCTCCAATTCACACATCACTATAGGTATATTGTTACACAGTAACCATGTACTCTACCATGTCCAAGGTCTATAAGGACAGTCATCTGACAGATTAAGATTCTGGAGATTTTGCCATTGCAAACGTAATCACCAAAGCCTAATTGTGTGTGTGTGTGTGTATGTATGTATATATATATATATATATATATATATATATATATATATATATATATATATATATATATATATATATATATATATATATATGAATTATGACTTTCCATAAGTGAAATAGGCACAAACAGTGCCCACTAGGCACAAACAGAATAGCGTACACTTGGATTGTGTTAGACAACCACAAACCTTTAAATTGGGATTTTACTTGTGTGTGGTCCATTGAAGCTTTTCTTGCAAAAAAAAATGGTGTAGTAGCCTAATTGGCAGTTAACCTCATATGCATGCAGCATAATTTTAAACCATTCTTTAATTTCTGAAATGTCATTAGTCATGAGATATGATTTAAGGAAGGTGAAACCTGCTAGCTAGACATTCAGAGAAACATGGAATTTCTGAACCACATTAGCATGAGCAACAATAGCGGAATCGGCAGGTCACCTTAAAAACAAGTCTGCCATTGAAACTAATGCAAACAGATGAAACTAGTGAAAATAAAGTCCCGCAATAAGAACTACTGCACTAATATTTGCGCAAACTCTTTAGAATTGTAATCTGTGGGTGTCACGGAGTAGGCTGAATCCCCATTTTATGGACCCATGATCCATAGGTATGCTCAATACACATACAGTAGGTTAAAAGGAAAATAATCCACCCAAAACCACTCATTTCTTGAATTTACAGTGTTAAAAAAACATAATATATGTGAGAAGAATATTTTTTGTGAACAAATGTTTCCTTTTGGCTTTATAACAAAGGTTGGTAGCAATAATGAAAATCGTTGTGAAGTTCTGTTGCATCTCAAGTCAATTACACAATCCACAATGCAATGCTCTCCATGGGCTGGCTGGCTGGCTGGCTAACTAACAAACATAGCTACACTCAATAATACCAAAGAAATATCAGCATGTAACATAGATAGTAAGTGCATTTTGTTTAGGCAATTTTACAGCTATCTCAACCTGCAGATCGATGCGCCTCACAGAGCGGAATCTGACATTCGCAACGGCAGATATACTTTGTGATAGGAAACGTTGCCCATGCTACGTCAATGGGCCCATGGGGTGAATTCTGGGGGATTCTGGGACAAGGAGTGAATGAGTCTTTTGGGCGGTAGCTCAAAAACCCAACATTAGCACGAACTTCGTCAACAAGAAGTACAACATTACAAATCTTTTATGAGATGTTAGATAATCTCTATTATCTATCTGTAGTATCGTATAGTTTTGGATTCGTAACTTTACGTACTATCTGGATTGCGTGACGATTAGCTTTAGCAACCGCGTGAAAGCATCATGACAACGTGAACGCGATTGGTCGACAGTCTGCTCTGTGTGGGGCTTTATACGTTCCTTCAGTCATTGGAATCCATATTTTGGTCAACTGCACCGTGCAATACACCCTGGACTTTAGAGGCAGACAACAGGAAAAATTAGCTAGACCCTCCATTAAATTACACATTTCTCGAGGTACGAATATCACAAAAAGATAATCAATGACACAGTCGAGAGGAGACATACTCTCGAGTTATGACATCGGCCAGTATTGAAATCTAACATGTATGATAGACATTTTGATCTAAAACTCTTATTCCTATTAACTTCCAGTGTAGTGACAGCGATTATCACTGTGCTAAATGATACCAGAAGGATTTCAGCCTGCTTGATTGCCAATAACTCAGATGCACATGAAAACATGAAATAACCCAGGGAATTAATTATATATTATTATTATTAATTAACAGAACATCACCCAGAGATGCACAAAAACAATATAACCTTTCCTTTAATATGTTACTAATTTCACAGTGGTTTCAGAGTCCCGCAATAAACTATGACAGCTAATATTTGTGAAAACTTTACAGTTCTGTTCTGTGGGTGTCACTGACTAGGCTGATACCCCAATTTTAATGAACCCAAGATCCATAGGTAAGGCTCTACGTTGCAATATATGTATGCCTCCATTGCAATTCTGAAGTCTATACATCAACAGTGCAATTTCAACTGATTTTTACTTTGTGTCAGATTAATTAGTTATTGTCTTTTGTTGAATCAAAACACTCCAACCTTGATTAGCAGTAAATCAAATCAAATTTTATTTGTCACATACATACAAGCAGATGTTAATGCGAGTGTAGCGAAATGCTTGTGCTTCTAGTTCCGACAATGCAGTGATAACCAACAAGTAATCTTACTAACAATTCCAAAACTACTGTCTTATACACAGTGTAAGGGGATAAGGAATATGTACATAAAGATATATGAATGAGTGATGGTACAGAGCAGCATACAGTAGATGGTATCGAGTACAGTATATACATATGAGATGAGTGTGTAGACAAAGTAAACAAAGTGGCATAGTTAAAGTGGCTAGTGATACATGTATTACATAAGGATGCAGTCGATGATGTAGAGTACAGTATATACGTATGCATATGAGATGAATAATGTAGGGTAAGTAACATTATATAAGGTAGCATTGTTTAAAGTGGCTAGTGATATATTTACATAATTTCCCATCAATTCCCATTATTAAAGTGGTATCTAGTACAATTGTGTCATGATTCCACAATGTTTATCTGTTTGCATCAGTTTCAATTGGGGACTTTTATTTTGAATGCAAACCGCCGATTCCACTATTGTTAATCAAGCTAATGTTGTATACAACACTCGGGCCAGTAACCGAAACGTCGCTGGTTTAAATCACGTTTTGACTAAGTCAAAAATCTGTCAACGTTACCAGTACTTAACCGTAATTGCTCCTAAAAATCTACTAAATGACAAAAATATTTACAGAACCTGCTATTCGTTACGTTGACTGTCAGTGTGCTAAAAACATGTTCAGATTTTGTGTGGTAATCCTTCCTTTGTCTCAATATAACAGAAATAGGGATGGTTGGTATGGCTGAGGGACGAGATACAACATAGCCCAAGGAGTAAGATCACATGCTAAACAATTCTGTCTTGTCTAATCGAAATCTCAATCATAACACGAACATAAAAGGAACATGTAGTCTGTTACAATACCTCACCGGCATCATATTGGCAACGTATCACATGCAACGTTGGCTACTGCTATCTTCGATTCGAGGATATTAAATCCCTCACGTATTCGATAATCCAACAGAGCAGTGATTGTTCCTGTCTTTGTGTTTGTTACACCAGATAGGGCTGTTTTCGGTTTATCACGTTTTCTTGTTTTTTTTTTGTATATTGTTCTATTTTCATCTTTATTAAAGATGTATCACAATAACCACGCTGCGTTTTGGTCCGCCTCTCCTTCAACAGAAGAATCCCGTTACAGAATCACCCACCACAACAGGACCAAGTGGCGTGGTGACAGGCAGCGGCAGCAGGAGCAGCGCGAGGAGTACTGGACATGGGAGGATGAGTAAGATAGTAAAGGACCCTGGGCACAGCCTGGAGAATATCGCTGCCCCAAAGAAGAGCTGGAGGCGGAGAAGGCGGAGAGGCGCTGGTATGAGGAGGCAGCACGGAGGCGTGGATGGAAGCCCGAGAGTCAGCCCCAAAAATGTCTTGGGGGGAGGGCACACAGGAAGTGTGGCGAAGGCAGGTAGGAGACCTGTGCCAACTTCCTGTGCTTACCGGGGGGCTAGAGAGACCGGGCAGGCACCGTGTTATGCTGTGAAGCGCACGGTGTCCCCAGTGCGGGTGCATAGCCCGGTGAGGTACATACCAGTACATACATGGCCGGGCTAGAGTGAGCATTGAGCCAAGTGCCATGACACCATGACACACTTACATGACACCAGCCTTGCGCACGGTGTCCCCGGTTCGCCTGCATAGCCCAGTGCGGGCTATTCCACCTTGCCGCACTGGCAGGGCGACCGGGAGCATTCAACCAGGTAAGGTTGGGCAGGCTCGGTGCTCAAGAGCTCCAGTGCACCTGCACGGTCCGGTCAATCCGGTACCACCTCCGCGCAGCAGCCCCCCCGCACCAGCTGTCTCTCCGTCTCATCCCTACAGGTGCTCCCGCCTGTCCAGTGATGCCGGAGCCTTCCTCCTCGCCAGCGCTGCCGGAGTCTCCCAGCTGTCCAGCGCTGCCAGAGCTTTTCTCCTCTCCAGCGCTGCCGGAATCTCCTGCCTGTCCAGCGCTGCCAGAGCTGCCAGTCTGCAAGGAGCTGCCAGTCTGCAAGGAGCTGCCAGTCTGCAAGGAGCTGCCAGTCTGCAAAGAGCTGCCAGAGCCGCCAGTCTGCAAGGAGCTGCCAGAGCCGCCAGTCTGCAAGGAGCTGCCAGAGCCGCCAGTCTGCAAGGAGCTGCCAGAGCCGCCAGTCTGCAAGGAGCTGCCAGAGCCGCCAGTCTGCAAGGAGCCGCCAGAGCCGCCAGTCTGCAAGGAGCCGCCAGAGCCGCCAGTCTGCAAGGAGCCGCCAGAGCCGCCAGTCTGCAAGGAGCCGCCAGAGCCGCCAGTCCGCAAGGAGCCGCCAGAGCCGCCAGTCCGCAAGGAGCCGCCAGAGCCGCCAGTCCGCAAGGAGCCGCCAGAGCCGCCAGTCCGCAAGGAGCAGCCAGAGCCGCCAGTCCGCAAGGAGCAGCCAGAGCCGCCAGTCCGCATGGAGCAGCCAGAGCCGCCAGTCCGCATGGAGCAGCCAGAGCCGCCAGTCCGCATGGAGCAGCCAGAGCCGCCAGTCCGCATGGAGCAGCCAGAGCCGTCAGTCCGCATGGAGCAGCCAGAGCCGCCATTCCGCATGGAGCAGCCAGAGCCGCCAGTCCGCATGGAGCAGCCAGAGCCGCCAGTCCGCATGGAGCAGCCAGAGCCGCCAGTCCGCATGGAGCAGCCAGAGCCGCCATTCCGCATGGAGCAGCCAGAGCCGCCAGTCCGCATGGAGCAGCCAGAGCCGCCAGTCCGCATGGAGCAGCCAGAGCCGCCAGTCCGCATGGAGCAGCCAGAGCCGCCAGTCCGCATGGAGCAGCCAGAGCCGCCAGTCCGCATGGAGCAGCCAGAGCCGCCAGTCCGCATGGAGCAGCCAGAGCCGCCAGTGCGCATGGAGCAGCCAAAGCCGCCAGTCAGCATGGAGCAGCCAGAGCCGCCAGTCAGCCAGGATCCGCCAGTCAGCCAGGATCCGCCAGAGCCGCCAGTCAACCAGGATCCACCAGAGTCGTCAGCCAGTACGGAGCTACCCCTCTATCCCGAGCTACCCCTCTGTCCCGAACTACCCCTCTGTCCCGAGCTGCCCCTCTGTCCCGAGCTGCCCCTCTGTGCCCCTCTGTCCCGAGCTGTCCCCTCTGTCCCGAGCTGCCCCTCAGTCCAGTGGGGTCATTTAGAAGGGTCACCGTGGTTAGGAGGCCACGGAAGCGGACAATGTGGCGGACTAAGACTATGGTGAAGTGGGGGCCACGTCCAGCACCAGAGCCGCCACCGCGGACAGATGCCCACCCAGACCCTCCCCAATTAGGTTCAGGTTTTGCGGCCGGAGTCCGGCACCTTGGGGAGGGGGTACTGTCACACCCTGACCATAGTTTGCTTTGTATGTTTCTATGTTTTGTTTGGTCAGGGTGTGATCTGAGCGGGCATTCTATGTTGTGTGTCTAGTTTGTCTGTTTCTGTGTTTGGCCTGATATGGTTCTCAATCAGAGGCAGGTGTTAGTCATTGTCTCTGATTGGAAACCATATTTAGGTAGCCTGTTTGGTGTTGGGGTTTGTGGGTGATTGTTCCTGTCTTTGTGTTTGTTACACCAGATAGGGCTGTTTTCGGTTTTTCACGTTTTCTTGTTTTTTTTGTATATTGTTCTATTTTCATCTTTATTAAAGATGTATCACAATAACCACGCTGCGTTTTGGTCCGCCTCTCCTTCAACAGAAGAATCCCGTTACATCAGCATTCATATGGCTTGGGAGTAGAAGCTTCTAAAGAGGCTTTTGGACCTAGACTTGGTGCTCCTGTATCGCTTTCCACGTGGTAGCAGAGAGTCAAGTCATATTACATGTATTTATAAAGCCCTTCTCACATCAGCTGATATCTCAAAGTGCTGTACAGAAACCCAGCCTAAAACCCTAAAAAGTAAGCAATGCAGGTGAAGAAGCACAGAGGCTAGGAAAAACCCCCAGAGAAAGGTCAAAACCTAGGAATAAACCTAGAGAGGAACCAGGCTATAAGGGGTGGCCAGTCCTCTTCTAGCTGTGCCAGGTGGAGATTATAACAGAACATGGCAAAGATGTTCCGGTGAACAGGTCAAGGTTCCATAGCCACAGGCAGAACAGTTGAAACTGGTGCAGCAGCATAGCAAGGTGGACTGGGGACACAGCAAGGAGTCATCATGCCAGGTAGTCCTGAGGCATGGTCTTAGGGCTCAGGTTCTCCGAGAGAGAGAAAGAAAGAAAAAGATAATTAGAGAGAGCATACTTAAATTCATACAGGACACCGGATAAGACAGGAGAAATACTCCAGATATAACAGACTAACCCTAGCCCCCCGACACAAACTACTGCAGCATAAATACTGGAGGGGTCAGGAGACACTGTGGCCCCATCCGATGATACCCCCGGAAAGGGCCAAACAGGCAGGATATAACCCACCCACTTTGCCAAAGCACAGCCACTAGAGGGATATCTTCAACCACCAACTTACCATCCTGAGACAAGGCCGAGTATAGCCCACAAAGATCCCTCCTAGAGACGGCATGGGGGGGGATCGGGACCAGTAGGGGAAGGGAACCGGCCAGGCAGAGACAGCAAGGGGGGATCGTTGCTCCAGTGCCTTTCTGTTCACCTTCACACTCCTGGACCAGACTACACTCAATCATATGACCCACTGAAGAGATGAGTCTTCAGTAAAGACTTAAAGGTTGAGACCGAGTCTGTGTCTCTCACATGGGTAGGCAGACCATTCCATAAAAATGGAGCTCTATAGGAGAAAGCCCTGCCTCCAGCTGTTTGCTTAGAAATTCTCTGGACTATTAGGAGGGTTGCGTCTTGTGACCGTAGCGTGCATGTAGGTATGTACGGCAGGACCAAATCGGAAAGATAGGTATGAGCAAGCCCATGTAATGCTTTGTAGGTTAGCAGTAAAACCTTGAAATCAGCCCTTGCCTTAACAGGAAGCCAGTGTAGGGAGGCTAGCACTGGAGTAATATGATCAAATCTTTTGGTTCTAGTCAGGATTCTAGCAGCCATATTTAGCACTAACTGAAGTTTATTTAGTGCTTTATCCGGGTAGCCGGAAAGTAGAGCATTGCAGTACTCTAACCTGGAAGTGACAAAAGCATGGATTAATTTTTCTGCATAATTTTTGGACAGAAAATGTCTGAATTTTGCAATGTTACGTAGATGCTGTCTTTGAAACAGTCTTGATATGTTCGTCAAAAGAGAGATCAGGGTCCAGAGTAACGCTGAGGTCCTTCAGTTTTATTTGAGACGACTGTACAACCATCAACATTAATTGTCAGATTCAACAGAAGATCTCTTTGTTTCTTGGGACGTAGAACAAGCATCTCTGTTTTGTCCGAGTTTAAAAGTAGAAAGTTTGCAGCCATCCACTTCCTTATGTTTGAAACACAGGCTTCCAGGGAGGGCAATTTTGGGGCTTCACCATGTTTCATTGAAATGTACAGCTGTGTGTCATCCGAATAGCAGTGAAAGTTGACATTATGTTTTCGAATGACATCCCCAAGAGGTAAAATATATAGTGAAAACAATAGTGGTCCTAAAACGGAACCTTGAGGAACACTGAAATTTACAGTTGATTTGTCAGAGAACAAACCATTCACAGACAAACTGATATCTTTCCGACAGATAAGATCTAAACCAGGCCAGAACTTGTCCATGTAGACCAATTTGGGTGTCCAATCTCTCCAAAAGAATGTGGTGATCGATGGTATCAAAAGCAGCACTAAGGTCTAAGAGCACGAGGACAGATGCAGACCCTCGGTCTGACGCCATTAAAAGGTCATTTACCACCTTCATAAGTGCAGTCTCAGTGCTATGATGGGGTCTAAAACCAGACTGAAGCATTTCGTATACATTGTTTGTCTTCAGGAAGAAGTCTATGACTAGGGTGGCTGGAGTCTTTGGCTATTTTTAGGGCCTTCCTCTGACACCGCCTGGTATACTAGTCCTGGACGGCAGGAAGCTTGGCCCCAGTGATGTACTGATGTACACACTACCCTCTGTAGTGCCTTGCGGTTGGATGCCGAGCAGTTGTCACACCAGGCGGTGATGCAACCCGTCAGGATGTTCTGGATAGTGCAACTGTATAACTTTTTGAGGATCTGAGGACCCATGCCAGATCTTTTCAGTCTCCTGAGGGGGAATAGGCATTGTCGTGCCCTCTTCACAACTGTCTTGGTGTGTTTGGACCATGATAGTTTGTTGGTGATGTGGACACCAAGTAACTTGAAGCTCTCAACCTTGCTCCACTACAGCCCCGTCGATGAGAATGGGGGCATGCTCGGCCCTCCTTTTCCTGTAGTCCATGGTCATCTCCTTTGTCCTGATCACGTTGAAGGAGATATTGTTGTCCTTGCACCACACTGCAAGTTCTCTGACCTCCTCCCGATAGGCTGTCTCATCGTTGTCAGTGATCAGGCCCACTGTTGTGTCGTCAGTAAACTTAATGATGGTGTTGGAGTCGTGCTTTGGTACGCAGTCGTGGGTGAACAGGGAGTACAGGAGAGGATTAAGCATAGCCCCTGAGGGGCCCCCGTGTTGAGGATCATTGTGGCAGATTTGTTGTTGCCCACCCTTACCACCTGGGGGCGGCCCGTCAGGAAGTCCAGGATTCAGTTGCAAAGGAGGTGTTTAGTCTCAGGGTCCTTAGCTTAGTGATGAGCTTTGAGGGCACTATGGTGTTGAACACTGAGTTGTGGTTAATTAACAGCATTCTCATGTAGGTGTTCCTTTTGTCCAAGTGTGAAAGGGCAGTGTGGAGTGGAATAGAGATGATCTGTGGATCTGTTGGGGCGGTATGCAAATTAGAGTGGGTCTAGGGTTTCTGTGATGATGGTGTTGATGTGAGCCATGACCATCCTTTCAAAGCACTTCTTGGCTACAGACTTGTGCTACGGGTCGGTAGTCATTTGGCCAGGTTACCTTGGTGTTCTTGGGCACAGAGACTATGGTGAACTATGTTGGTTTGCTTGAAACATGACTGGTTCTGTAAGGTTGAAAATGTCAGTGAAGACACTTGCCAGTTGGTCAGCACATGCTCTGAGTACATGTCCTGCTAATGTGAGTTACAGATTTTTCATTCTCATTGAAAGCAAGTCTAAGAAGAGGTAGATCTGTTCTATGTACGCTATTTTGATGCTTCCCGTTCTTGAGTTTAGTCTTCGCATCTTTTACTTTCAGTTTTGTATGCCAGCTTCAAAAAGCTGAAAATACAATATTTTGGGTTATTGAAAATATATTTCACAGTGGTTTAGATGTTAAAATGATTCTCTACATTGCTTGTTTTGTCTGGGCGTATACCCTGAAAGTCTCGCATCCCAATGGTTGCTTGTTCAAATCTCATCACGGATAACTTTAGCATTTCAACTAATTAGCAACTTTGCAACTACATACAACTTTTTAAGCTACTTAGCATGTTAGCCAGCCCTTCCCCCAACTCTTCAACCTAACTCATAACCTTAACCTCTAGCCTAGCTAATGTTAGCCACCTAGCTAATGTTAGCAATAGCCATCCAGCCACCTAGCTAATGTTAGCAACAACAAATTGGAATTCGTAACATATCATCCGTTTTGCACATTTGTAACATATACGAATTGTAATTTGTAAGAGATCATACGAACGGAATGATGGACATCCACAAATTAATACATAACATACTAAATGTAACACATACTAATTGGGAGTGTCCCGGATTTATATTTACTATGTTATGTCTACCCCTGAGTCCAGGTTGGTTATAGAGGTCATTTTCCTTTGTCAATGACATCAGAGTCAGAACTAGGAAACAATGTCATTTCCGACATGCTGATTCATTGAAAGCAGCAGGTGTATAACTACAACCAGTTAGGAAGTCGGGAATTTCAGAGTTTCCTAGTTCCGACTAGCATGTGAAAGCGTCATAAGCATCCACCCACCCATTAGAGATGATAGACGAGTTTCCCAGTAATTACCAGTTGGAGGGCCGGTTCAAATGGATTTTTCCAATCATATGTTAAATATCACCTTGCCACTTGGTTGTGAACACAGCTTAATCCCCCATGGCATCAATAAACTCCTCCTTGTTTCACCGTTTTGGGATGTGTCTTCTACCGCCCCCCTGACAGTATGTTGAAAAGAGGGATGTCCACAGTAGCATTAATATCCAGGTACAATGTAATATAGTTTAGGGAAGTTCAATCGGTAAATCTGGTCTGAATGCTTGCTATAATACAGTAAGCATAATATAATTCACGTCATTTCTACTTCTACAGATTCTACAGATGCACAATCGAGAGCATCCTGGCGGGCTGTATCACCGCCTGGTACGGCAACTGCTCCGCCCTCAACCGTAAGGCTCTCCAGAGGGTAGTGAGGTCTGCACAACGCATCACCGGGGGCAAACTACCTGCCCTCCAGGACACCTACACCACCCGATGTTACAGGAAGGCCATAAAGATCATCAAGGACATCAACCACCCAAGCCACTGCCTGTTCACCCCGCTATCATCCAGAAGGCGAGGTCAGTACAGGTGCATCAAAGCTGGGACCGAGAGACTGAAAAACAGCTTCTATCCCAAGGCCATCAGACTGTTAAACAGCCACCACTAACATTGAGTGGCTGCTGCCAACACACTGACATTGACACTGACTCAACTCCAGCCACTTTAATAATGGGAATTGATGGGAAATTATGTAAATATATCACTAGCCACTTTAAACAATGCTACCTTATATAATGTTACTTACCCTACATTATTCATCTCATATGCATACGTATATACTGTACTCTATATCATCGACTGCATCCTTATGTAATACATGTATCACTAGCCACTTTAACTATGCCACTTTGTTTACATACTCATCTCATATGTATATACTGTACTCGATACCATCTACTGTATCTTGCCTATGCTGCTCTGTACCATCACTCATTCATATATCCTTATGTACATATTCTTTATCCCCTTACACTGTGTATAAGACAGTAGTTTTGGAATTGTTAGTTAGATTACTTGTTGGTTATTACTGCATTGTCGGAACTAGAAGCACAAGCATTTCGCTACACTCGCATTAACATCTGCTAACCATGTGTATGTGACAAATAAAATTTGATTTGATTGGATTTGATTTGATATGCATAGTGGGAATGTATATGTTAGATGTTAAAAACATTATCATCAGCATAGAGCCCCACAGTGGAGGTGTCATAACACCCATAAAAGCTAGCAGTCAAACGGAAATGGTTCCAATCGTTTTTCCAACATCCATTTTTCCCATAGGGGATTTTAGTAACACTTAAAATAAGTGCTGTGTTTCGTGTAGGCTTACCCTGGCATGACGTTTTGATAACCATGGAAATCTCTCTCAGACAAGGTGACTTTTATGGATATTATGACTCACACTGTGTTACTTTATATCTCTTCTCCCGCTTAATGTCATGCGGCTTTCAAGTGCTAGTCGGAACAAGGAAATTCTGAAATGTTTGACTTGCTAACTGGATGAACACAGCACTTATATAGCTACAAATTTAGCAAGTTGAACATTTCTGAGTTTCCTAGATTCCGACTACACTAAACCATTTCTGTATGGACCTCACTTTGTGCACAGGGACATTGTCATGCGGAAACAGGAAATGTCCTTTGCCAAACTATTGGCGAAGAACTGGTACATTTTCAGCTTCCAGGAATTGTGTACAGATCCTTGCAATCACATTGAATTCTCTAGCAACAGCTCCAGTCGACATTTGTCGTGGAAGTTCTAAAGAATCAGGAGATTCTTGTTAACAAGGGAACAGGTCAATACAACACACATATATATGGTGAATTGATTGAGTGCTCAAATAATACAGAAATGCAAGGGGTTTATATAGAAACCCCAACATGTCTTGGTCATGGTTGGTTCCACTCCTCCCCGGAAGGTCAGGGCATCATAAACTACCTTGTTTTCTTCTTGTGGCCAGGTATATCGGGTGTGTGAGGTCATAGCGGACAAACAAGTGATAACGGCAGTTCCGTTTACTCCTTTCTCTACCAAGCTAGACTTCTATCTCTTCTATCTCCCGACAGCTGTGCCCTTGGAAGAGGGTAAAATAACAGGATGGACTGAAGAACTGTGGTCACTCTCAGAGGCTCTTTGTCTTATGCCGTGTGACCAGGTTACTCAGAAGCAAAGATTATTGAAAACAGTACAGGTCTATCTGTTCCTCAAGTTTATTTCTATCCAATGTACTTGACTACACGCCTAGACCAGCTGCGGGGAGTGAATGTAGTAGAGATTAACCATCCTTTCTCAGAAGCACAGCCCTGGCATTAAATAAATGTCTTTACCGTTGTTAAGCATATTAATAGTTAAATATTAATATTAAACAATAAAGGTAAATACGTAATTTCTCTCTCACACATTCCTGCAGTCAGCATACCAATTGCATGCTCCCTCAAAACTTGAGACATCTGTGGCAATGTGTTATGTCACAAAACTGCACAGCTTAGAGCGGCCTTTTATTATGCTGTTTAATCAGCTTCTTCATATTCCACACCTGTCAGGTGGATGGATTTTCTTGGCAAAGGAGAAATGCACACAAACAGGGTTGTAAACACATTTGTGTACAAAATGGGAGAGATAAGCTTTTTGTGCGTTTAATAAATTCCAGAGAAACAAAATTCAGCTCATGAAACTTGGGACCAACGCTTTACATGATGTGTTTATATATTTTTTCAATATACATTATAATGCCTTTGCCTATCGTGGAATTTTTTTTATTTTTTTAACCTTTATTTAACTAGGCAAGTCAGTTAAAGAACAAATTCTTATTTTCAATGACAGCCTAGGAACAGTGGGTTAACTGCCTGTTCAGGAGCAGATTACCTCACAATGCCATACAAGCTGCTAATTTCGATCAGCCTCATTTCACTATCCACGGTGTATTTTAGAATTTATGGTTTCCGAGCTGATAACTGTAGGCTATTTGCGCAAAATGAATGCAAGTGGTGGACCTCGGATACTGGGACAGATCCTCATTGTCCGCCATATTTCAACTCCCAGGTCCATCAAGCACAAGGCTACAGGCTACTTGCCCAGCTGACATTTGACATTTAAGTATTACTGTAGCACAGTGGGATAGGCATAAATCGGTTGATTTTAGGGCAAGGAAAAATGTAGGTCGGCCATAATTTGGGCACTTTACAGTGCTTTCGGAAAGTATTTAGACCCCTTCACTTTTTCCAGATTTTTTTTACGTTGCAGCCTTATTCTAAAATGTAGTAAATTATTTTTTTCCCTCAATCAACACACAATACCCCATAATGGCTCCTGAGTGACACTGTGGTCTAGGGCGCTGCATCTCAGTGCTAGCGGCGTCACTACAGACCTTCGTTCGATCCTGGGCTGTACGACAACCGGCTGTGATTGGGAGTCCCACAGGACGGCGCACAATTGGCCCAGCATCGTCCGGGTTAGGGAAGGTTTGGCCGGGGTAGGCCAAAGTCTTAACTGACTTGCCTAGTTATATAAAAGGTTAAAAACAATTTTTGCAAATGTATTAAAAATAAGAAACCGTATATACCTTATTTACAGATGTATTCAGATCCTTTGCTATGAAACTCGAAATTGAGCTCAAGTGCATACTGTTTCCATTGATCATCATTGGAATGTTTCTACAACTTGATTGGAGTAAACCTGTGGTAAATTAAATTGATTGGAGATGATTTGGAAAGGCACACACCTGTATATATAAGATCCCACAGTTGACAGTACATGTCAGAGCAAAAACCAAGCCATGTGGTCGAAGGAATTGTCCGTAGAGCTCCGAGACAGGATTGTGTCGAGGCACAGATCTGGGGAAGGGTACCAAAGAAATTCTGCATCATTCGTAAATGGAAGAACTTTGGAACCACCAAGACTCTTCCTAGAGCTGGCTGCCCAACCAAACTGAGCAATCGGCGAGAAGGACCTTTGTCAGGGGGGTTACCAAGAACCTGATGGTCACTTTGAGATGTAGAGATGGGAGTACCTTGCAGAAGGACAACCATCTCTGCAGCACTCCACCAATCAGGTCTTTATGGTAGAGTGGCCAGACGGAAGGCACTCTTCAGTAAAAGGCACATGACAACCAAAAGTCAGATGCAGGACTCTCAGACTATGAGAAACAAGATTCTCTGGTCTGATGAAACCAAGATTGAACTATTTGGCCTGAATGCCAAGCATCACATTTGGAGGAAACCTGGCACCATCCCTACGGTGAAGCATGTTGGTGGCAGCATTATGCTGTGGGGATGTTTTACAGTGGCAGGGATTGGGAGACTAGTCAGAATCAAGGGAAAGATGAATGGAGCAAAGTACAGTGAGATGAACACCTGCTCCAGAGCGCTCAGACTGGGGCGACAGTTCAACTTCCAACATGACAACGAGCCTAAGCACACAGCCAAGACAATGCATGAATGGCTTCAGGACAAGTCTCTGAATGTTGTTCAGCGGCCCAGCCAGAGCACGGACTTAAACCCGAACATCTCTGGAGAGACCTGAAAATATATGTGCAGCAATGCTCCCCATCCAATCTGACAAAGCTTGAGAGGATCTGCAAAGAAGAATGGGTGAAACTCCCCAAATACAGGTGTGCCAAGATTGTAGCATCATACCCAAGAAGACTTGAGGCTGTAATCGCTGCCAAAGGTGTTTCAACAAAGTACCGAGTAAAGGATCTGAATACTTCCCATGTAAATGTGATATTTCCGTTTTTTTATTTGTAATAAAAGTGCAACATTTCTAAACATGTTTTTGCTTTGTCATTATGGGGTATTGTGTGTAGATTGAGGGGGAAAAACATTTCAGAATAAGGCTAATGTAATAAAATTTGGAAAAAGTCAAGGGTATGCTTTCCAAATGCACTGAAAATTATAAAAGCCTACCCTACTGTAATCAATTGTAAACAACCAACCAGCTAACATGTGATTTCATATTACAGATCAAATAGTCTTTTAGGTGTACGTAAATCCATGACTCTTGCATTTAAAGATGCACCTATGCAGAAATCGCTCCTTCATTTCCTGGTTGCTAAAAGTATAATAGGTCGGGTCGCCCAAAAAGTAACATATTCTAGCTTTAACATACGGCTCACATAAACCTACACATAATAAACCATAGGCCTATAATTAATAGACTGCGACTAGAAGATGTTGGGTTTCAGGTGATTTCGGAAGATGGCTTCAGGGGGAAGGTGGTTCCACCATTGGACAGGGGTGTAAAAGTACTTGATAGTACTACTTAAGTAATTATTTTGGGTAACTATTTATACTATTGACTACTTTTCCTTCACTACATTCCTTAATTAAGAAAATACTATTTTTACTCCATTCATTTTCCCTGACACCCAAAAGTACTTGTTAAATTTTGAATGCTTAGCAGGCCAGGAAAATGGTCCAATTCACACACTTATTAAGAGAACATCCCTGATCATCTCTACTGCCTCTGATCTGACAGACTCACTAAACACATGCTTCATTTGTAAAAGTGTTGGAGCGTGCCCCTGGCTATCCATTTTTTTTTTAAATGGTGCTGTCTGATTTGCTTAATATAAGGAATTTTAAATGATTTATACTTTTACTTTTGATACTTAAGTATATTTTTAGCAGTTACATATACTCAAGTATAATTAAAACCAAATAATTTCTGACTTTTACTCAAGTAGTATTTTACTGGATGACTTTCACTTTTACTTTAGTCATTTTCTATTAAGGTATCTTAACTTTTACTCAAGTATGACAATTGGGTACTCTTTTCACCATTGCAATTGGGGTGCCAGGACAGAGAAGAGCTTGGACTGGGCTGAGCAGGAGCTGCCCTCCTGTTGGAGTGGGAGGGCGAAGAGACCAGATGTGGTAGAACAGAGGGCTCGGGTTGGGGTGTAATGCTTGCTATGAAATCTGATGGTGTATGCATATTTAGGCCAGTGCTTGACTTGCACTGAAATAGGTGCCAGTACTCATTTTGGGTGCCGGTACCAGTTATATTTAGGTGCAGGAACTCCTAATTACTTTGGAGCTAATATTCTACAGGAGGAGCAAGAACTCAGTTATGGTGAGTTCCTGCCCAAGTCAAGTATTGTGCTTAGGTAAAAATAAATATAATATCCCGGTGGGAACAACAAGTCGAGCGCAATCTAATTGGGTGGGCCTGTGCCCACCCGTACCTACGCCCCTGCTATGGCAGACTTTTGTTTCTCATTACTGCTTAGCATGTCCGTGGCATTTTGATTCACTCAATCATGCTGCCACTTCTTGTAAATGCACGTTTACGTAGTCTCCGAGGCATTTCTCGGGGCACACTTAATAGGCTAATGGGTTTCTTTACATTAGGGATTCTTAATCACTATCATAAATATTTAGACTCACTTGGCCTGTTTGCACAACAACAAGCAATGGGAAGATATCAGAACAGGGACATTGGGGAATAATAACATATTGTTTGGGATACATTTGTACTCTAGTGAAGCCGTCTATTAGTAATGCAAGGTCTCTCATAATCATCAATTGCTATGGAAATGCTGTTCTATGTAAATTATGTTTAATGTAAAGATGCAACAATGATGGTGATATGATTTGGATTACAAGGCTACTCATTTCATGTTAAAAGCACTAAACTGCTCTCAAAAAGCTTCACTTACAGAAAAGTTTTACTTGAACCCTATATAGTTCTCAAGTAGATTACTATGAAAAGGTCAACCCTTGTTTAAAAAGGGCCTTTTTGCAGATTGCCATGTCTCATTTTCGATGAATTGATAATTAAACCTTTTTCAAAGTATCTATATTTTTCAAACAAGCACTGCAGCTGGTTACAATTTCATCCCCCTGAAAAGACAGAACAAATATCACAACAAATATTATGGTTGAACTCAATTGTGCTGGTTGATAAAATACCTATATTTATGGAAAATATGTCTGAAAGTGGTATTTTGTTTTTAAATGATTTTGTAAATTGGAATGGTTGGAGTTATCACATATTGTATGATAAGGTCTGCTCAATCCAACCAATTGATTACACCCCAAAAATTGAGGAGGCAGTGAACTTATCAGTCTGTCCAGAGGAATAAAAATAGCATAAATAGGAAAGTATACCAGTTTCATTTGAGTACCAGGACGTTGACAGCTGTGCCATACAGATGATTTTTGATGTACTGATTCCATGGTACAGGGTATATGAGTTGATACATAAAACAACGCAATATTCAAGACTTCGTGCTTTTCAGCTACAATGCTGGTACAGAATTCTTGCCACCAACAAAATGTTGAATATTTGGGGAAGCTCTGCAGATTTCGTTGTGAGGATACAGAATCAATAGACCACTTGTTTTGATATTGCCCTCAAGGAGCCAGCTTCTGGTCTCAGGTTCAGGAAGGGCTGAAAAAGCATACTATTAATCCTAAATTGACTATAGAAATTAGAGGTCGGCCGATGAATCGAAATGTCCGATCAATTAGGGCCGATTTCAAGTTTTCATAACAATCAGAAATTGGTATTTTTGGATGCCGATTTTGCCAATTATTATATATTTTTTTCCAACTTCATTTAACGAGGCAAGTTAGTTAAGACCACATTCTTATTTTCAATGACGGCCTAGAAACGGTGGGTTAACTGCCTTGTTCAGGGGCGGAACAACAGATTTTTACCTTGTCAGCTCAGGGATTCAATCTTGCAACCTTACGGTTAACTAGTCCAACACTCTAACCACCTGCCTCACGAGGAGCCTGCCTGTTACGCGAATGCAGTAAGATGCCTTTCTTAAAATCAATACACAGAAGTATATATTTTGAAACCTGCATATTTAGCTAAAAGAAAGGTTAGCAGGGAATATTAACCAGGTGAAATTGTGTCACTTCACTTGCGTTCATTGCACACAGAGTCAGGGTATATGCAAGTTTGGGCCGCCTGGCTCATTGCGAACTAATTTGGAAGGTTGTACAATGTAACAGCAATATTTAGACAAAATACGGAACGTTTCCGTATTTCACAGAAAGAATAAACATTTTGTTTTCGAAATGATAGTTTCCGGATTCAACCATATTAATGACCTAAGGCTCGTATTTCTGTGTTATTATGTTATAACTAGGTCTATGATTTGATAGAGCAGTCTGACTGAGCGATGGTAGGCACCAGCAGGATCGTAAGCATTCATTCAAACAGCACTTTTATGTGTTTTGCCAGCAGCTCTTTGTTGTGCTTAAAGCATTGAGCTGTTTATGACTTCAAGCATTTCATCTCCCGAGATTAGGCTGGTGTAACTGATGTGAAATAGCTGGCTAGTTAGCGGGGTGCATGCTAATAGTGTTCCAAACGTCACTCGCTCTGAGACTTGGAGTAGTTGTTCCCCTTGCTCTGCAAGGGCCGCGACTTTTGTGGAGCGATGGGTAACGATGCTTCGAGTGTGGCTGTTGTTGATGTGTTTCTGGTTCTAGCCCAGGTAGGGGTAAGGAGAGGGATGGAAGCTATTCTGTTACACTGGCAATACTATAGTGCCTATAAGAACATCCAATAGTCAAAGGTATATGAAATACAAATCGTATAGAGAGAAATAGTCCTATAATTCCAATAACTACAACTTAAAACTTCTTACCTGGGAATATTGAAGAATCATGTTAAAAGGAACCACCAGCTTTCATCTGTTCTCATGTCCTGAGCAAGGAACTTAAACGTTAGCTTTCTTACATGGCACATATTGCACTTTTACTTTCTTCTCCAACACTTTTGTTTTTGCATTATTTAAATCAAATTGAACATTTTTCATTATTTATTTGAGGCTAAATTGATTTTATTGATGTATAATATTAAGTTAAAATAAGTGTTCATTCAGTATTGTTGTAATTGTCATGATTACAAATAAATAAATACATTAAAAAATTGTCCGATTAATCTGTATCGGCTTTTTTTGGTCCTCCAATAAGCGGTATCGGCGTTGAAAAATTATAATCGGTCAACCTCTAATAGAAATAGATGTTGTTGGGAGTTGGGAGATCTGGAGAGACCCGGTCAGTCAATTACTAATAATGTTAGTAAAGTATTCATCTTCAACACGCAATCTGTGGATTCTATTAAAGTAGATAGATTCTAATGGTATGTTAAACATCACCGCATATTTGAAAGATATATGGCACGTAGAAATCAGAAGAGGGTGGCCAGCAGAGATGGGTGGGATAGGCTGAGGGTTGTAATGTGGAATTGGAGACAAATGGGAGTAGAGTTGCTGGGCGGGGGACAGAATGATCGTCAAAGATAAACGTTTCTTAAAAAGTTTAGAAAAAAATAAAGTTTGAATAACACTGAGGGGCAAGGTTGTTACATCTAATGCCCGTTTGCCTGAGGCTGATGCCGCGCAGGTTTTGTACATGTGTACACATGCATATACACACACTTGCTTTCAAACCCACACACGTGCACATACACACACACATTTAAATATGGAAGGGCAGGGTCTTGGATGGTTGAGGGGCAGCTCTCGGAGAACTGTGGATCTTGGAAGGCTGGTGGCCTGGCAGTTGGGAGCTTGGGGCGGTGGCTGATAGGTCGCTGGTTCGGGTCCCAATTTTTGACCTTGTGGGAGAGCTGTCGACAAGTAATGTAAATGTTGAGCTGTTTCTCTGCAAGTAGATAGGTTTTAATATTCAAATGTTTATTTTTGTAAATTATTTAATACAAAATAAAACAAAATATGTTGTCTAGTGTCAAACTTTATTTTGCAGGAAGTGAACAGATATATCCTTTATGTAATTAATTAATGCTTATATCGATCTGACGACATTCATAGTAACTCATCATCACATTCTTTAACATTATGCATGCAATGCATAGGCCTTGTGATTATAATATAGCTCATCGTAATATAACACAGTCAGTGTGTTACATGAATAATCATGCGTAGTCTCTTGATAAGCCTTATATTTCCATGGATGGATAACTACAACACTTGAATTTGGAATTTCAGTTTCTACATTTCATGACACTCCATTGCTGGCAAGCACGGACCAGTATTGTATAGTAATCAGTAAAACAAGTCTATAGACATAGCCATTCAGATTTTATATTAATAATGTTGGCCTACACGCATAATTGTAGTCTACTTTGCAATATACTGCCATTTTATCAAATGATTCTTCAGTGATGAAAGTTTTCATCCATGCTTTATGGGCTCAGTATACCTATGACTGCCTAACTCATCACTAGGTATTTCATCCATTCTCATAAACATAACGTTTTTCTACAAACAACTTTGACATTTTAGGTCAATCATTGCAGTCACAGTTCCATCTTGTATAATGGGTATATTCTCCTCCCAGTAGCAAGTGGCAGGGTGGTCATCGACTGCAATATATACATTCTGATTTGTGGTTTTCAAATTACGGTTGCCCGCAGCCCATGAATGACAATTTCAGTTTGTGTGGTCATTCCAATAAGTTTGTAAATGGTTCCAGGTGGTTTCGAACGATTCATTTTGTGAGACAGTTTATTCTCGAGTCTGAGTTTTACTACAGATTCTCCTCACCAGTATACAAATATCAGGTTTAGTCCTTTGCAGGCCTTTGCCCTTCCTTTCTAATAAAAAGGTCAATCTGTAGTGGGGAAAGTTATTTCAATTTATGCTCCGATGTGCTTCATAAGTAAAAGGCTACAACAGCAGTTACCAACAGGTCTATCGTGATCTCCAAGCATTTCCATAAAAAACAATAAGCCCAAAGACATGGTTTATAAACTAATAAAGCCTTTCTTTCCTATTTTTTTATTTATTTTTATTTTTTAAACATTTGTTTCGCACTGTTAAGCGTAGGTGCACTTGATTCAGCAGCCCTAGTGCCGGGAAGGAAAAGTAGCCTACAATTATGCATGTAGACCAAAATTATAATGTAATCAAGTGCACTATGCCTACTCACTTTAGAATACATGTACTTGTTATTACTCATATTCTACATCAAATGCCCTCAGACTAGGTTGTTTCACTCCATATGTTCTCTCGATGCGTTCTTATTCCTGGTTCCCTATGTTTTACAACTTCTCTTGGGCCTTTTGTTCTTTTCCGCAACATATGTTTGGCTCATCTGGTTTTCCATGCTTCTCGTAACCATCTTAACTCTCAAGCACTCTTATAGACATTTAACATTTACATTTAAGTCATTTAGCAGACGCTCTTATCCAGAGCGACTTACAAATTGGTGCATTCACCTTATGACATCCAGTGGATCAGCCACTTTACAATAGTGCATCTAAATCTTTTAAGGGGGGAGGGTGGGGGGTGAGAAGGATTACTTTATCCTATCCTAGGTATTCCTTAAAGAGGTGGGGTTTCAGGTGTCTCCGGAAGGTGGTGATTGACTCCGCTGTCCTGGCGTCGTGAGGGAGTGTGTTCCACCATTGGGGAGCCAGAGCAGCGAACAGTTTTGACTGGTCTGAGCGGGAACTGTACTTCCTCAGTGGTAGGGAGGCGAGCAGGCCAGAGGTGGATGAACGCAGTGCCCTTGTTTGGGTGTAGGGCCTGATCAGAGCCTGGAGGTACTGAGGTGCCGTTCCCCTCACAGCTCCGTAGGCAAGCACCATGGTCTTGTAGCGGATGCGAGCTTCAACTGGAAGCCAGTGGAGAGAGCGGAGGAGCGGGGTGACGTGAGAGAACTTGGGAAGGTTGAACACCAGACGGGCTGCGGCGTTCTGGATTAGTTGTAGGGGTTTAATGGCACAGGCAGGGAGCCCAGCCAACAGCGAGTTGCAGTAATCCAGACGGGAGATGACAAGTGCCTGGATTAGGACCTGCGCCGCTTCCTGTGTGAGGCAGGGTCGTACTCTGCGGATGTTGTAGAGCATGAACCTACAGGAACGGGCCACCGCCTTGATGTTAGTTGAGAACGACAGGGTGTTGTCCAGGATCACGCCAAGGTTCTTAGCGCTCTGGGAGGAGGACACAATGGAGTTGTCAACCGTGATGGCGAGATCATGGAACGGGCAGTCCTTCCCCGGGAGGAAGAGCAGCTCCGTCTTGCCGAGGTTCAGCTTGAGGTGGTGATCCGTCATCCACACTGATATGTCTGCCAGACATGCAGAGATGCGATTTGCCACCTGGTCATCAGAAGGGGGAAAGGAGAAGATTAATTGTGTGTCGTCTGCATAGCAATGATAGGAGAGACCATGTGAGGTTATGACAGAGCCAAGTGACTTGGTGTATAGCGAGAATAGGAGAGGGCCTAGAACAGAGCCCTGGGGGACACCAGTGGTGAGAGCGCGTGGTGAGGAGACAGATTCTCGCCACGCCACCTGGTAGGAGCGACCTGTAAGGTAGGACGCAATCCAAGCGTGGGCCGCGCCGGAGATGCCCAACTCGGAGAGGGTGGAGAGGAGGATCTGATGGTTCACAGTATCGAAGGCAGCCGATAGGTCTAGAAGGATGAGAGCAGAGGAGAGAGAGTTAGCTTTAGCAGTGCGGAGCGCCTCCGTGATACAGAGAAGAGCAGTCTCAGTTGAATGACTAGTCTTGAAACCTGACTGATTTGGATCAAGAAGGTCATTCTGAGAGAGATAGCGGGAGAGCTGGCCAAGGACGGCACGTTCAAGAGTTTTGGAGAGAAAAGAAAGAAGGGATACTGGTCTGTAGTTGTTGACATCGGAGGGATCGAGTGTAGGTTTTTTCAGAAGGGGTGCAACTCTCGCTCTCTTGAAGACGGAAGGGACGTAGCCAGCGGTCAGGGATGAGTTGATGAGCGAGGTGAGGTAAGGGAGAAGGTCTCCGGAAATGGTCTGGAGAAGAGAGGAGGGGATAGGGTCGAGCGGGCAGGTTATAGCTTGCACAATTGTTTTGTTAGTTCTTTTTCTTTCTGAGAAAGGGATATATAGTTCAACATCTTGAATTTAAGGGGGTACAGGTAATTTTAGATAGTTGGTACATAACCTTTAAACAATAGATCTTGTAAATTAGGGAAATATCATTTCTCTGTGAAGGGTACATTTAATTTGTTAAACAGCTGTAAGTATGACCATTTGCCACAAGAGATGGTATACAAAGTGGTGTAGACATGTTATTTTTACCAGTTTAAAAACAGATCTAGGAAGTTTAACCTCAAATTGCTTCCAGCCACAAAGAAAATGAATTCCCCCAATTATCCATCAGAAGCAACTATATCCTCTTATGCATCCATCCATTCTTCATAGTGCTGAGATTTTTTTCCCTAAACTTTACATTTTCTAAATGGATGATTATTGTTAAACAGTTTCCAGTAGTGTACAACTTGTTGGTGAAAAGAAAGCTTAAAAGGCTTACAATTCTGAATAGTAAAGTCACAGCACAAAGCAAAATCTATACCTAATATATAACCTCAATTTAAAAAGGTTACATTCTGGACTGTCACCACAAAAAAAAATGTAAATTCATATGGTGAGGACTGTATGCATCTTGTCAAGCTCTCTATTTGTGTATAAGACCGAGAGAATGTTGCTGGTAGGAAGTAAAACTGAATCATGTCACTGCCTTGACTCACATTGTGCCTATTTCACATCTCTTTCTGTTGTCCATTGATGGTTTTCAATAACTCTTGTCATGGTAATTTCCTGTATTACTAAGTGAAAGGAGAGTTTACAAACCACACACAAGTCAGAGTTAAACTTAATCGTTTAATAATATGAGCTTCACCATAGCCCTGTGACTCTCAGATCAATTCAGTGTCTATAAATTAATTCTGAGAGTGTCAACATAATGGCAACAGATCTTTTATAGCAAAGATCCACCCCTCTCACTTACATGACGAACCACAGATAATAGGAAAACAGCACAAAGGCCTTTTACTTGAGAGGATGCATTTTACCATAGCCATAAATTATCGTTCAGTTTGCTCTCTAAGACGAGGTTCTAATCTCGTTCTTGGTACTTCATATTACCAAAACATTTCCTCATCCAATGGCATATATCAATTGTCAATTCTAGATACTCCCATCTCAAATACACCCCTCATGGACAAACTCCCGGAGGGTAGTCAGCCTCTAGGTCATATACTAAATCAAGATAAGGGCAACATCAGAGGGACATACAATGGTTCCAGACATTACCATACTCCTCCCCCCAATGGCAAAAGGAGGGAGTGACTGGAGTACAGACATGGTGGAGCCCTTCACATGGTTTAACAGATATATTCATTATGAAGACAATGTTTAAACCTGACTTTTCCCTTTCTGATATTCTGCCTATTACCAGACATGTAAAAGACAAGCCTGACCTCTCCCCTCTCTGGGCCCCAAGTGACTTTTCCCTAGAGAAGAGAGGAAAATGCAACTGCCAACAGTATAGTCCAAACTAACTAATTCTGATTCAGCTACGACACTCTTCAAGGAACTATCAGTCTGCTAACAGACATGATCTCGCGCAAAGTTCGGAAGCAATTGTGTACTTTTCCAATGTACCAGCCTCCCAGAGAGAGAAAAAGAGAGTGAGTGAGCCAAGAAGCAACAACAGGTTGAGTTATGAGTCCAACTTAGCTATTTCGCGAATATTCAAATGTTACGAAATTTGCTTGAAAAAAAGCAAACCTGGCACAGTCGGGGCAGCATTGATGAAAGGTAGTTGAACTCCATTGGCTCCTGGCTATACCACATGCTGTCACTGGTGATGACCATCTTCTTAGGATGGAGGTAGAGGGCGGTGGCATCTGGCGGGATCTTGCTCAGATACTTCTCCAAGGAGGCGACTGGACAGAGTGGACTATCAGAGTTCTGAAACATGATTCCACAGCGATTCTGCCAGTTCTGCATCTTTGTGGTTCGGTCTTTCTTCTTTGCATATTTTGCTCCGTTTTCATCGTACCTTATTACAAACGACGGTGGCGTTAGCCGTCTATTGCCCTCTTTTCCTCTGGGGCCAAAGTGTAACTGGATATCAAACCACACTTTGTTCACTAGTCCTCTGGGTGTGTAGGGGCTTAGCACAGTAGAGTTTTGAAGAATCTCAAGGTCTTTTGCTGTAATCACCTTAGGATGGGTAGTTTTGTCCCTGCCCTCTCGTCTGAGTTTCTTTAGTACCCCAAGAAATACATTATTAGAGGAGGTAAACTCACTGTCCTTCATCAAGCACCAGGATCTGCTAAGGGGAGGGAGGTTAATGAATCTGTTCATGCCAGCCCGGATTCCGATATAGCTTGCGATGCAATACTCCCCACCTTGACCCCTTCGAACAGAACAGTAAAAATCTCGCAAGAGGACATTCATTTCAGATTTCTCAATGGTTGAAAAATCCACTATCATCTGTTTCTCTGCCAGCCAGTCCTTAAAGCAGTTTATAGCCCACAAAGTTTGCTTGTTGGTTGCTTGTACAATGCTGCTCTTTTCTAATTGATGTAATACTCCAGTGTCTACCTCTGCATGTCTTGACACCATGGGCCTATCCGTATCCATGGTCAGCGTCTCTTCTACAAACAGATCAAATGAATCAAATGTTATGTTTGCAAATTCATCCTTGGGATAACTGTGACAATGTTTTGTTAAGGCGTCAGCATGCTTCATTTCGGCTGGCGGCTAGGCGAACCCGAACGAGTGTGCTCGCTTACTCCCTTCAAAAGACCTTTGCTTGAAAAACGAGAACATGGCAATAGTACTGTTGGTCCATTTTGATACGCCGTAGCCAGTATACGCTTCCTCAAAACAGTCAGAATGTATCTAAATAACTCAAGAAATCTGTTATTCATTTAGACATTTTTGTAAAGGAGATCTTAGTTAGATGTAAAATTGCGAGACTAAGATGTTTGGTGCAGTATTTCTTAATGAAAAGATTTGCATCAAAACGAGTTCTCTCGTGACAAAAAAATACTTTATTGAAGAATCCCAATCACCGAAGGGGCGTAGACTTCAGTTCCGATCTTCAGCTTGCCTTAAGAAAAAAAATGGTGTACCCGAACAACCGAAAAAACCCTCACCGAAGTCCAAAACAAACAAAAACGTCTCAAAATGTTACCATGCACGAACTCTTCCGAACTGTTTTGGCTGGGAAGCATGCGGACGCCTTCAGAGTTGCAGAACGTAAATCATTCACAATGATACCTTTTTATAGTGAAAGTTATGAGGTAGCCATGAGGCAATTCCATATTAAATCAATTACCTTTTGTGTTTTTCTAGTTGATCTAATATTTCGGTGTCTACCTCTGCATGTCTTGACACCGTGGGCCTATCCGTATCCATGTTCAGCCACTCTTCTACGAACAGATCAAATAGTCTGTGTGTGCAAGAACTCAATTCACCCTTGGACTCCTAAACAACAACATTTTTTTTGAAACTTTGGCAAAGCGTCAAGTCTACAACATTTGGTGGCGGGGAGAGTGGGGTAAATTGAGCCAAATGGATTATATGAGCCACCCTTGCTTCAAGGAAACCATAACAAAATGTTTTATATTTTACCAAATATTTAGGAAGAGGTCATCATTTCATGGAGTCTGTCATACAGCACCCCCTGAAAAATCGGAATAATAAATAAATAAATATAAGGTTAAAAAAAGTGTGCACTGGCCCTTTACTAGTCATGTATTAGCAGATCGATATAGCAGTCTGTAGTGTGAGCAAAACAGTTCTGCGCTCAACATACTGCATGTTCTTCTCACTATATTTGCTGGTGAGTGGAAGTTCTAAACGGACGCTTCAGATTTATATCACCAATGATGTATCTGGTATATTTTGTCTGTGGTGATACTTTTGAGAGTGAAAGTGATTAAGTGGCCGTGAGGTTATTGCATATTAAATTAATCATCTTTTTTATTTAAATCAAACTTTCTATACATGCCGATAGTAGAAATGATGAGCATGGCTCATCTTGCACCTGAATGACCAAACATTCAGGGGATAGAGGTGCTCAGCTGGCTAATTTTGGACCCCCCACTATCATGAAATACCCATAGCCCTGCAACTAATAAAGATAATACGTTTGTCTTTAATATCATTTGAAAGCTTAAAAACACAGGATCGTAAAACTATTTAATATTTTTGTCTCAATGCTATATGATAGCAAATTATTGATACAATCCTTATTTTATGTTTTTCAGCTCCATTTATAGTATTAATGGAATAATCCACTCAAAAATGTTTTGTTGTTTTCTTCATCATCATTAGTGCACTGTTGATCCAGTTCCAAAATGTTTTACATGTCAGCAATCAAGATTTCAAGATATAGCACTTCAAGATGCAAAGTGTATTGTGCCACATCCTCATAATGATGTGTTTTGCAACATATGATGCATTTTGCATTATCGTGACAATGTGGCACAATACAAAAATGTAGAATGATTTTACAGAACCTTAAGCCTAAATAAGTTAATTGAAATATCAGTTATACCTGTTGTTTTGATTTTCTTTTGTGCTTGAATGGTTGCACCGTCTTCAGCAACGATTAGATCTCCATCTGTGTGATAAAATGGCAACTGAGAACTGCAAATAAACTGCAAATATACAATACGTTGTGACACACCAACAAAACACCTTCCGGAGACACCTGAAACCCCACCTCTTTAAGGAATACCTAGGATAGGATAAGTAATCCTTCTCACCCCCCTAAAAGATTTAGATGCACTATTGTAAAGTGGCTGTTCCACTGGATGTCATAAGGTGAATGCACCAATTTGTAAGTCGCTCTGGATAAGAGCGTCTGCTAAATGACTTAAATGTAAAAAATGTAAATGACACAGATTATTATTATTTTTTTAAAGACCCAGACTACTCTGTGTCAGGGAAACCGGCTCCTAATGCTTACCTGTCCACATTTTTCTTTTTGGCCTTTGCATTTCTTGGTCCTGGTGCTCAGAGGAGTCAGATGTTTCATCAATTGGTATAGGGATTCCCACTGGATTATTTTGTGTGGAGGGTTTGCCTGGCTGTATTGGTGTGGGGAATTTTGGCTATAGGTCTGGGGATTTTGGGCTGTATTGGTCTGGGGATTTTGGACTGTATTGAGGTGGGGGTTCCGTTCATGCAGATGGATGTGGGGATTCCATTCAGGCAGACGTATGTGGGGATTCCGTCGAGCTTGGTTGATGTGGAGGGTTTTCCTGGTTCTGTTGGTGTGGGGAGTCCATCTAGCTCGGCTGGTGCAGGGGTCCCCACTGAATTAATTGGTGAAGGGGTTCCCACAGGATTGGTTGATGTGGAGTGTTTGCCTGGCTCTGTTAGTGTGGTGATTTTGTTCAGGCTGATGGATGTGGGGATTCTGTCTAGCATAGTTGGTGCAGAGGTTCCTGATGGATCAATTGCTGTAGGAGTTCCAACTAGATTGGTTGTTTTAGGGATTCCCACTGGATTGGTTGTTGTGGATGGTTTGCCTGGCTCTGTTGGTGTGGGGATTAGGTTCCGTCGTAAAGATATGGGGATTCCGTCTCGCTTGGTTGGTGTCGGGGTTCCCGCTGGATTGATAGTTGTAGGGGTTTCCACTGGATTGATTAGTGTGTTGTGTTTGCACTTCGCTGTTGGTGTGGTTATTATGTTCAGTCGGATGGATATGGGTATTCTGTGTAGCTCTGTTGGTGCAGGGGTTCCCACGGGATCGATTGTTGTAGGCGCTCCCTCTACCTCGGCTGGTGCAGGGGTCCCGTCTGGCTCTGAAGACACTGGGGAGAACTGGCATTGGGACTCGGTGCCGAGTGTGACTGCATTATAAAGAATGATAGTTATTCAAATATCACTACAATGAGCATCAGAAGCTTTAATGTGGATGTCAAATAAAGAAACATGCGGTACACTACCTAGAAACCCAAAGCTCATCTTCAAGCTTAACTAGAGTGAACTGGTTACAAATCTTAAAACAAAACAGAGAGCTGGAGAATAGTGACTATCCATGATGGGTGCATTAATTCCTTAAAAATGTTCTCTTCCCAGGTTCCTTAATTTTTTTCTTTCCTCTTCATATATATATTTTTAAACATTGGATTCAACAATCATGCCATTTGTCTGGGGTAACAAAGCCCATTGTATCTGTAAAGCTCCCTTGCAAAAGCCCAAGGAAAGTGGCTAGCTATCTAGCTAACAAGACAGGTAAATACTGTAAAAGGCGACAAACTTACTGGGCAAGGGGCTCTAACTTCAGTACAGGGAAACGTTAGCTAACTAGCTAGCGAGCAAATAAAACTACAAACTAACTAGCGAGTTTGCAAGCTATTTTG
This sequence comes from Oncorhynchus keta, assembly GCF_023373465.1. Taxonomy (NCBI): domain Eukaryota; kingdom Metazoa; phylum Chordata; class Actinopteri; order Salmoniformes; family Salmonidae; genus Oncorhynchus; species Oncorhynchus keta. The sequence continues at coordinate 14,828,546 of NC_068452.1, read as the reverse complement.
TAGCTGGGCAGAGCACTGACGCCCAACTGAGCCAAGCGAAGTTACACATCGCATAGGTCCTAGGATAGGATATGCTAATAAATGTCAATAGAAAAAAGTTCAAACAAACGAAAATTAAGCAAAGACTGTTAGCAGCCAGCAACATGGGGGTGTATTCAGCAGTCATAACTGAAGCAAATGGGAAACGTTTTGCAACAAAAACTACAGTGAAAACACCCAATACTTCTGTAGCATAGCAACAAAATCTTGTTTTTAACAGGTCTTGGTCTAACAAAAGAGCTCTCCGGTGGGCAGATTAATAAAGATGCAAAAAATAATATTAGTTAATTTCAATTGTAATTTTTAAGCTAGTTTGTAAACGCTACATAGTAGTACACATACGGCCGTGTAATATGATGAATATAGTCACAGGTAAATGGATGGCCCGACACCATTTTCCTGTGACTATATTCTTAATATAGCACGACCTGTCTTAACGTTACTGCTCTTCTAAAACTGTTAGAACATGTATAAAATTGTTTTTAATAACCTGCCCAGGGACTGCGGTTGAAAATTAGCCGGCTGGCTAAAACCGGCACTTTTACTGAAACGTTGATTAATGTGCATTGTCCCTGTAAAAATAAAATAAACTAAACTAAACTAAACATAATAAATATGTCTTACCGTCTCGATATGAACATAGAGCTAATTACTAGCTCAGCTATCTCGGAGTTGACTTTGCCCCTCTACTGTTCTTGATAAAATAATTATAATTTTTCTAAACGTTTACTTCCTTCCTGCTGCTACTGGTAGTAATAAAAAAAACTTCCGGGTTGTGCCTTCAAAATAAAAGCTTGTCTTTGAAACCAAGTTACAATTATGTGCTCTAAATAATGTGCTCTAAATAATGACCGCTGTCTGAAATTGTTCAAATTCAATACGTTTTTTTCATTGGCCATATTAACAAGCTACTGCTACAGTGTTACACAATCATTTTATATTTCGATTTTATTTTCCGTAGAATCCTTACCACTATTACACCTGGGTACCTATCGGCTTATCATGCTATTTTGTTTGTTTTTTTGCGTTGTTTGTAACTTGTTTTGCACATAATGTTGCTGCTACCGTCTCTTATGACTGAAAATATCTTCTAGACATCAGAACTGAGATTACTCACCTCAGATGAGAGGAAGAGAATTTCTTCAATGAGTCAGACGGGGGCGAGATACTACAGACACGCTGGAGAAGGAAACAGAGATTTCACTGAAAAAGATCAGGGTGCCTTGTGAGGATCAGGCGACGAGTGGCAAATCTGCCTTTGCCTTCAGTCCTGCTAGCTAGCGTTCAATCGCTGGAAAATAAATGGGACGAACTGAAAGCACGTACAGTTGAAGTCGGAAGTTTACATACACTTAGGTTGGTGTCATTAAAACTCATTTTTCAACCACTCCACAAATGTCTTGTTATTAACAAACTATAGTTTTCGCGAGTCATTTAGGACATCTACTTTGTGCATGACACAAGTCATTTTTCCAACAATTGCTTACAGACATACTTCACTTATAATTCACTGTATCACAATTCCAGGGTGTCAGAAGTTTATATACTCTCAGTTGACTGTGCCTTTAAACAGCTTGTACAATTCCAGAAAATTATGTAATGGCTTTAGAAGCTTCTGATAGGCTAATTGACATCATTTGAGTCAATTGGAGGTGAACCTGTGGATTTATTTCAAGGCCTACCTTCAAACTCCATGCATCTTTGGAAACATCATGGGAAAATCAAAAGAAATCAGCCAAGACCTCAAGTCTGGTTCATCCTTGGGAGAAATTTCCAAACACCTGAAGGTACCACGTTCATCTGTACAAACAACAGTATGCAAGTATAAACACCATGGGACTACACAGCAGTCATACGTCTCAGGAAGGATATGCGCAAATCAATCCCAGAACAACAGCAAAGGACCTTGTGAAGATGCTGGAGGAAACAGGTACAAAAGTATTTATATCCACAGCAAAAACCAGTCCTATATCGACAACCGGAAAGGCCGCTCAGTAAAAGGAAGAAGCCACTGCTCCAAAACCGCCATAAAAAAGCCAGACTACAGTTTGTAACTGCATATGGGGACATATTTGACCCCTTTTTCTCCCCAATTTCATTGTATCCAATTGTTAGGAGCTACTATCTGGTCTCATCGCTACAACTCCTGCACGGGCTCGGGAGACACGAAGGTTTAAAGTCCTGAGTCCTCCGATACACAACACAACCAAGCCGCACTGCTTCTTAACACAGCGCACATCCAACCCGGAAGCCAGCCACACCAATGTGTCGGAGGAAACACCGTGCACCTGGCAACCTTGGTTAGCGTGCACTGCGCACGACCCGCCACAGGGGTCGCTGGTGCGCGATGAGACAAGGATATCCCTACCGGCCAAACCCTCCCTAACCCGGACAACGCTAGGCCAATTGTGCATCGCCAGTCAGACCCCCCGGTATACGAATTACTGTATATAAACTTCTGACCCACTGGGAATGTGATGAAAGATATAAGAATTTGTTCCTAACTGACTTGCCTAGTTAAATAAAGGTTAAAAAAAATAAAGAAAAAATAAATAAATCACTCTACTATTCTGACATTTCACATTCTTAAAATAAAGTGTTGATACATTTCAGGAATTGTGAAAAACTGAGTTTAAATGTATTTAGCTTAGGTGTATGTAAACTTCTGACATCAACTGTATATCCAGCCTCTAGTAAGACATGGGGCGGGGGCCTATGCATATATGAAAACAACAGCTGGCGCACGATATCTAAGGAGGTCTCATGGTTTTTGTTCACCTGAGGTAGAGTATCTCATGACAAGCTGTAGACCACACTATCCATCTAGAGAGTTTCGATCTGTATTTTTCGTAGCTGTCTCACATACCACCACAGACCGATGCTGGCACTAAAACCGCACTCAATGAGCTACATACCGCACATCCAAAGGAGGCGCTCCTAGTGGCTGGGGACTTTAATGCAATAAAACTTAAATCAGCTTTACCTAATTTCTATCACCATGTTAAATGTGCAACCAGAGGGAAAAAATTATAGACCACCTTTACTTCACACGCAGAGATGCATACAAAGCTCTCCCTCGCCCACCATTTGGCAAATCTGACCATAATTATATCCACCTGATTCCTGCTTACAAGCAAAAATGAAAGCAGGCAGCACCAGTGACATGGTCTATATAAAAGTGGTCAGATGAAGCAGATAGAACTATAGAACTGTTTCGCTAGCACAGACTGGAATATGTTCTGGGATCCTTCCGATGGCATTGAGGAGTACATCACATTAGTCATTTGCTTTATCAATAAGTGCATCGAAGACGTTGTCCACACAGTGACTGTACGTACATACCTCAACCAGAAGCCATGAATTACAGACAACATTCGTCTTGAGCTAAAGGGTAGAGCTGCCGCTTTCAAGAAGCGAGACTCTAACCTGGAAGCTTATAAGAAATCCTGCTATGCCGTCCGATGAACCATCAAACAGGCAAAACGTCAATACAGGACTAATATTGAATCCTACTACACCGGCTCCAACACTCGTCGGATATGGCAGGGCTTGCAAACTATTACAGACTGTGGCAAACCTCTTCAAGGTTAGGAGCGTTTGTCACAAACTAAGTGGTAAACTGTCACCAAATCACCCAAGAATGAGAGTTCTTTTGAACAGGACAGTACCTGTGTGTTTGTTTCTCCGTCCTGGTCCACCCAGGCCGTAGGCGAGGTCAAGGATAGCAGGGTTCGGTACACGAATCGGGTTCTCGGTAGGTCCAGGTCCAAACGCCAACAGGTAAGTCCAAAACAATCCAGCTCATACACGGTAAATCCAGCCAATCTCTATAGTCTCTTTCTCTATTGTTCATAGCTCCTTCCAGCACTCTCTCTTCCTCTTCCTGGTTTTTCTTGACCCTTTATCTGTGAGTCGGCTCCACCTTCTGAGGGTTCCCCTTGCTTCTGAGACTTGTAGTTTTGGCGGTCGGCCATTTTGTGATCTGTAGTTCTGACAGGGTTGGCCATTTTAGTGATCGGGCAGAGTCCGTTTATTAGTTCTGCTCTCACATATCTGCCACTTATCACTCGACCCCCTTCTTTGCCACAAGACTTACAAAGGGAAGCAAAGCCGGGAGCTGCCCAGTGACACGAGCCTACCAGACGAGCTAAATAACTTTTATGCTCGCTTCGAGGCAAGTAAGACTGAAACATGCCAGCTGTGTGATCACGATCTCCGCCGCCGATGTGAGTAAGACCTTTAAACAGGTCAACATTCACAAGGCCGCAGGGCCAGACGGATTACCAAGACGTGTACTCCGAGTATGCGCTGACCAACTGGCAAGTGTCTTCACTGACATTTTCAACCTCTCCCTGTCCGAGTTTGTAATTCCAACATGTTTCAAGCAGACCACCATAGTCCCTGTGCACAAGAACACTAAAATAACCTCCCTAAATGACTACTGACCCGGAGCACTCACGTCTGTGTTCATGAAATGCTTTAAAACGCTCGTGGCTCACATCAACACCATTATCCCAGAAATCCTAGACCCATTCCAATTTCCATACTGCCCCAACAGATTCCACAGATGATGCAATCTCTATTGCACTCCACACTGCCCTTTCACACCTGGACAAAAGGAACACCTATGTGAGCCTATGTGATCCTAGACTTCTTGAAAGGTCGCCCCCAGGTTGTAAGGGTTGGTAACAAACACATCCGCCACGCTGATCCTCAACACGGGGGCCCCTCAAGGGTGATTGCTCGGTCCCCTCCTGTACTCCCTGTTCACTCATGACTGCATGGCCAGGCACAACTCCAACACCATCATTAAGTTTGCTGACGACACAACAGTGGTAGGCCTGATCATCGACAACGATGAGACAGCCTATAAGGAGGAGGTCAGAGACCTGACCGTGTGGTGCAAGGACAACAACCTCCCTCAACATGATCAAGACAAAGGAGATGATTGTGGACTACAGGAAAAGGGGAACTGAGCACGCCCCCATTCTCATCGATGGGGCTGTAGTGGAGCAGGTTGAGAGCTTCAAGTTCCATGGCGTCCACATCCCCAACAAACCAACATGGTCCAAGCACATCTAAACAGTCGTGATGAGGACATGACAAGACCTATTCCCCCTCAGGAGACTGAAAAGATTTGGCATGGGTCCTCACACCCTCAAAACGTTTTACAGCTGTAGCATCGAGAGCATCCTGACGGGTTGCATCACTGCCTGGTATGGCAACTGCTCGGCCTCCGACCGCAAGGCACTACAGACCTCTATAATCAGGCGGTGTCAGAGGAAGGCCCTAAAAATTGTCAAAGACTCTAGCCACCCAATGTCGCAGACTGTTCTCTCTGCTACCGCACGGCAAGCTGTACCGGAGAGCCAAGTCTAGGTCCAAGAAGCTTCTTTACAGCTTCTACCCCCAAGCCATAAGACTCCTGAACATCTCATCAAATCGCGACACAGATGATTTGCATTGCCCCCCCCCCCTCTACGCTGCTGATGCTCTGTTATTATCTATGCATAGTCACTTTTATAACTCTACCTACATGTACATAGTACCTCAATTTCCATGACTCCAGGCACATTGACTCTGTACCGGTACCTCCTGTATATAGCCCCGCTGTTGTTATTTACTGCTGCTCTTTAATTCTATATTATTCTTATCTCTCTTATTTTTAACGGCTTGTAAGTAAGCATTTCACTATAAGGCTGTATTCAGCGTATGTGACAAATAACATTTGATTTGATCAGCCAAGCCTTGTCTGGCAGTGAAACAGTTCATTCAGCCACATTTCCTTGCTTTTAAAAAACATTGCTGATATGGCTGACTTAGTTAAAATAATGTGTTTTCTACTGACAATTATATGTACAAACTATGGCAGAAGGGGACAACGAGCGGATAAGAGGCAATCCGTAATTTCGATTAAGACATTAATGAGCGAGCTAGGACGGGACGGACCTAGTCAATCAATGGAGGAAGGGGAGGACCATCCTCCTAAATGAATGTCATAAAAAGATAAATGGTAAGACATTGAAAAGGTTATCCTTTTTATGATAAAACTAAACTAAATATATTCACGTCACCAAATAATTGATTAAAACACACTGTTTTGCAATGAATGTCTACAGTAGCCTCAACAGCACTGTGTTTCAAGCAGGTATTTAGATATTTTTGAGTATTGAGTGAGGAGCATGCAAGATCATTTCAATCTATGCATTATTAATTTTAGCAAAATATTTAACAAAACTCACTGGAGACTAGCAAAACAGAATCAACAATGGTTCTGGTTAGCATTTATGTGCGTTGATAAAGTAGTGTCAATATATGACAGGTAAGAAGGTAAGGTAAGAAAGGGAGTATGGGGAACACAGGAAAACAAAATCATGGATCTCATCAAATAAATATGGTTATTGCTATCTGGATTCATGCTATCTACATGTTGTAGCCAGAGGACGGCTAGCTTTCTTCATCCTCTTGGTATATTGACTTTCAAAACCTAGGAGGCTCTTGGTTCTCACCCCCTTCCATAGATTAACACAGTAAATATGTCAACTTCTGGAGGACATCCTCCAACCTTTCAGAGGTCTTGCAGCATGAACTGACATGTTGCCCACCCAATCAAAGGATCCGAGAACAAATCTAGTACTGAAAGCATAAGCTAGCACTGCAGTGCATAAACAGCACTCACTAACTGCCACTGTAGTCAATATAACTATTTGTTCAGCACTTTGAAATGTACAGCAACAGAATTCAGAACATGGGCCATTCTTTCAGTGTTCTCCCAGTACACCAAGTCAGAACTGTTGGATAGATAAAGGGGACATAAGCAGATAATGAAAGCTCTTGCAAAATGTGATCGTTACATTTCTCTTAAACAGGTTATAGGCTACATGTGCACCACTAAGTCAGAACAGAAGGCGAAATTAAGAGGGGTAAATAAACCAATGATTAGGGTGAGGCACATGGGCTACTAACAGCTTACTACACAACATATACTTAGTATTACTTTCTTAGCTACAGTATACATATCTCCCTAGCATATTACATAATTTATGCAACAGCATACAAGACATTTTTGGACTCACCTTGTTGTGCTGTGCTCAAACAGGAAAGTGGCACGGCAGTCTGTGTGCAAATTTTGTCATCAAAGTCTGGCATACTCTGGATTTATGGTGCTTTCAAGACTACTGGGAACTCTGAAAAAAGCAAGGTCAAATCATGATGACGTCATTGGTCGTAGCTCTAGAAAGAGGCCCGAGTTCCCGATTTACAATTACGAGTTGGATGACTGTTCAAAACGTATTTCCAGAAGTTTTTTTTCCAGAATTCCCAGTTGTCTTGAACTCACTGAAATCAAGTTTTAACAGTTGTTTTGAGCGCGGCACAAATCATGCTTCATTGACAGCATGGCCAATGTTGAATGTTTATAATTTTAAACTTGAAAAGAGACACTTAATCCCAGATTTGGGACCACACAGCCACTCCACTGAATATCAGGCTAGTGATTGTTTTGCAATGCTTGTAGTTAGCCACCGTCACTAATTCCTCCCAAACCACTTATTGTTCAATTTGCGGTTTCCAACTTGTTCTGAAATGTTTATGTCCAATGGCCGATGACCACCAATACGTTTTATCTATCATTTCTATCTATCATTTCATATGACAAGGATTAAAAAGGATTTAGCAGTAGATTGTCGACTTGATTCATGATAATGACTGCTAGTCAAGATTTATAAAGTATGACATTGTCATGATCAGTGCCCTGAATGACGGGTCGCCACTGTGGCCAATATACCATGGCTGTTCTTAGGACATAGCCCCTTAGCCATGGTATATTGGCCATATACCACAAACACTTGAGGTGCCTTATTGCTGTTATAAACTGGTTACCAAAGTAATTAGAACAGTAAAAAGTATGTTTTTGTCACTCCCATGGTACAGGTCTGATATACCATTGCTTTCAAACAATCAGCATTCAGGGCTCAAATCACCCAGTTTATAATTGTAAATCAATCCTGTTTGCGCATGTGCGTAATTATAGATGCATCTGACAGGAGAGAGTTTGAGTGATGAAAGTTGGACAGAGGATCTCGAAATCTCTGTGCAAAAAACACGGACGAACTTCAAAAAATGAGCGTTAAAGCTATTTTCTGGCAATTGTGCCATTATTATGTGCCAGATGTTAAGACTACAAACCATTATAAATGGCCTATTTTCGAGATTGACTTGTTATTTCAGTAGGCATAGGCTCCTTGACTAAAATCTGGGTTTAAATTGCAATTTAACTTTGCCATTGTTTGCTGAGCTAGATACAGGGAGCCTATAGACCCTGATATGCCAACAACAAATTTCAGGGAAAAGTCCACAATGAAACTGACATTAAATGTGTAGAATTTGCGATAGAGCTGTGAACATATAACGCCATTTGCAATAGAGCTGTGAATATATATATATATATATATATATATATATATATATATATATATATATATATATATTTTTTTTTTTTAATTAAAGAGAAATGTGACCAATACATTTTGAAACGCAACATTGTTTTCAAAGTAGCCCAATTTGGCGGAAAAACTACGAACATGGCAACACTGATTGACACTCATTTTGCACACAATCCATAGTTAAGGTTGTACAGCAGAGGAGGCTGGTGGGCAGAGCTATAGGAGGACAGAGTCATTGTAATGGCTGGAATGGAATTAATGGAACAGAGTCAAACAGGATTTCCATAGCTCTTTTATTATAGCTCCCCCCACTAGCCTCTTCTGCTGTACAGCCTTAACTATGAATTGTGGATCCATAAAATGGGATATCACCTTACTCTGTGACACCCACAACCGTGGCGAGTTTACACAAACATTAGCATCATGGCTCTTATTGCGGGACTTTGACAGTTTTATTTATTTATTTATTTTCACCTTTATTTAACCAGGTAGGCAAGTTGAGAACAAGTTCTCATTTACAATTGCGACCTGGCCAAGATAAAGCAAAGCCGTTCGACACATACAACGACACAGAGTTACACATGGAGTAAAACAAACATACAGTCAATAATACAGTATAAACAAGTCTACATACAATGTGAGCAAATGAGGTGAGATAAGGGTGGTAAAGGCAAAAAAAAGAGGCCATGGTGGCAAAGTAAATACAATATAGCAAGTAAAACACTGGAATGGTAGATTTGCAGTGAAAGAATGTGCAAAGTAGAAATAAAAATAATGGGGTGCAAAGGATTAAAATAAATACATATATAAAATAAATACAGTAGGGAAAGAGGTAGTTGTTTGGGCTAAATTATAGGTGGGCTATGTACAGGTGCAGTAATCTGTGAGCTGCTCTGGCAGTTGGTGCTTAAAGCTAGTGAGGGAGATAAGTGTTTCCAGTTTCAGAGATTTTCAGCGACTGTGTTTCAGAGACTGTGGGGAATCAACGACCCAATCAGCGTATTGACATTCATATTGCACTACCATGAGGTCTGCAAACCAGTGTGAAATATGAGTTTGTTATTTGTATTTGAAGTAATAGAATACATACAATAACTCAAAAAAGAAAAAGTACAAAAAGTAGGAAGTAATAATATGAAATAATAATATCAAATAATGTGATGTTTATGCATTTTATTTTATTTTCCTTGGCACAATTTTCCTTGATATGTCACTCTCACTTAGATATCATGTTGAAAACTGCAAACATTTCTCTACTATGGCAAAATGTGTAAAATTGCAGGAGATTAACTGTGAAATGGCACATGTTTCTCTCCGCCCCATGGCAAAATGAGCAGAATGACATGAAATGAGCTTTAAAACTGGAACATTTTCTCTATGCCCCATGCCAAAATCTATAGAATTGCATGAAATGAACTCTAACATCATATTTTTTATTCTGAAAAAAGCCCTGAAACACTTAGAGCCCCCAAAAGACTAGGGCAGGCTCTGACTGCATGTGTGGTTATAGAGCTCACCAGCTTGTAGTCCTAAAAACCGGACATGAGCTACCTCTGGTTCGTTCAGAAAATTAATGAGAAAATAATGTGGTTTTGGGATAAACACCAAAAATAAGGTCTGAGGTTGACACAGGTTTAGGAGATCTGTGAGATGATATCAAGTCAGTTAACATCACCTTTATGAATTGAAATGATAGGTGCTTTTTTAAAATTACATAAATGCTTCAAAATTCACAAAAAGAGATGTTAGCTAATGAAGATTATCTCATAAGAAAAAATGTATAAGATCTCTCCTAAGCCTGTATTTACCACAGACCTTATTTTTGGCGTTTATCCAAAAACCCTACAATGCCATTCATTTCCCCATAGGCTTTGTAAAACTAACAAACGACACTATTACTATTTCTCTCTATAGTTGTGGGCATGCAGACCTGCGAGACACTCATAAATTCAGATTTTTTTTGTGGCCCCCACCCCCATCAGTTGCTCATCCCTAAACTGTCCAGCAGAGGGCAGTGTCTTACTGCTTGCCTGGTTCGCTGCCTTAGACACAGAAGGCCAGAGTCAAAAGGCACTAAAGCATTAGGCAGTTTTTTTTTACAATTTTATAATTTATTCAACTTCCATTGCATTTTTCATGACAGATATCATCTTAAAAGCGCTTGAAAAAAGCAAAGCAAACAAGAATCAAATAAAACTCAGATTGACACAGACTCAGATTGTTCTCTTTAAATCAAATCAGATGTATTTATATAGCCATTCGTACATCAGCTGATATCTCAAAGTGCAGTACAGAAACCCAGCCTAAAAACCCCAAACGGCAAGTAATGCAGGTGTAGAAGCACGGTGGCTAGGAAAAACTCCCTAGAAAGGCCAAAACCTAGGAAGAAACCTAGAGAAGAACCAGGCTATGAGGGCTGGCCAGTCCTCTTCTGGCTGTGCCGGGTGGAGATTATAACAGAACATGGCCAAGATGTTCAAATGTTCATAAATCACCAGCATGGTCAAATAATAATAATCACAGGCAGAACAGTTGAAACTGGAGCAGCAGCATGGCCTGGTGGACTGAGGACAGCAAGGAGTCACCATGCCAGGTATAGTCCTGAGGCATGGTCCTAGGGCTCAGGTCCTCCGAGAGAGAGAAAGAAAGAGAGAATTAGAGAGAGCATACTTAAATTCACACAGGACACCGGATAAGACAGGAGAAGTACTCCAGATATAATAAACTGACCCTAGCCCCCCGACACAAACTACTGCAGCATAAATACTGGAGGCTGAGACAGGAGGGGTCAGGAGACCCTGTGGCCCCATCTGATGATACCCCCGGACAGGGCCAAACAGGAAGGATATAACCCCACCCACTTCGCCAAAGCACAGCCCCCACACCACTAGAGGGATATCTTCAACCACCAACTAACCATCCTGAGACAAGGCCGAATATAGCCCACAAAGATCTCCGCCACGGCACAACCCAAGTGGGGGCGCCAACCCAGACAGGAAGATCACATCAGTGACTCAACCCACTCAAGTGACGCACCACTCCTAGGGACGGCATGAAAGAGCACCAGTCAGCCAGTGACTCAGCCCCTGTAATAGGGTTAGAGGCAGAGAATCCCAGTGGAAAGAGGGGAACCGGCCAGGCAGAGACAACAAGGGCAGTGTTCACCTTCACACTCCTGGGCCAGACTACACTCAATCATATGACCCACTGAAGAGATGAGTCTTCAGTAAAGACTTAAAGGTTGAGACTGAGTTTGCGTCTCTCACATGGGTAGGCAGACCATTCCATGAAAATTGAGCTCTATAGGAGAAAGCCCTGCCTCCAGCTGTTTGCTTAGAAATTCTAGGGACAATTAGGAGGCCTGCGTCACATATATATGTGTGAAAAATCAGAGTCTGTGTCACTCTGTAACCATGGAAATGCCCATAAGAGTAGGTCTGGATTAAGTTGAAGGTTGAAGAGTTGAAGGTTCTATGTGTTTCAAGCCTTCAACAGAGACAGTCAAGAAGGAACCACATAGCTTGACCAGAGGGATGAGGTCAACTGTATCGAATGTAATTCTACAATTACATTTAACATTACATTTAAGTCATTTAGCAGACGCTCTTATCCAGAGCGACTTACAAATTGGTGCATTCACCTTATGACATCCAGTGGAACAGCCACTTTACAATAGTGCATCTAAATCTTTTAAGGGGGGGGGGGGTGACAATGATAGGAAAATGTGCTTGAGCTACACTATATATACAAAAGTATGTGGACACCCCTTCAAATGAGTGGATTTGGCTATTTCAGCCACACCGTTGTTGAAAAGCACAGATCCATGCAATCTCCATAGACAAACATTGGCAGTAGAATGGCCTTACTGAAGAGCTCAGTGACTTTCAACATGGCACCATCATAGGATGCCACCTTTACAACAAGTTAGTTCGTAAAATGTCTATGCCCCAGTTAACTGTAAGTGCTGTTATTGTGAAGTGGAAACGTCTAGGAGTAACAATTGCTGAGCCAATTTCACAGAATGGGACCGCCGAGTGCTGAAGCGCATAGCGTGTAAAAGTCATCTGTCCTCGTTTGCAACACTCACTACTGAGTTCCAAACTGCCTCTGGAAGCAATGTCAGCACCAGAACTGTTCTTTGGGAGTTTCATGAAATTGGTTTCCACTCTCTGTTTATCATATATGCATAGTCACTTTAACCATACCTACATGTACATACTACCTCAATAAGCCTGACTAGCCAGTGTCTGTATATAGCCTTGATACTGTTATTTTCACATTTCTTTTTACGGTTGTTTTATTTCTTTACTTACCTACACACACACACGTACCAATTTTTCGCACTATTGGTTAGAGCCTGTAAGTAAGCATTTCACTGTAAGGTGTACTACACCTGTTGTATTCGGCGCACGTGATAAATACACTTTGATTTGATCACACCGATAGCGTCATTGCGCAAAATAGTATGCAGCATCATCTGGATATGTATGCAACAAAAGTTCAACATATAAATCCAACGAATGCACCACACCGAACACATGGCAACTGCCTCTGCAACGCAATGCTACAAGGCAAGCGCCTCATTTCATTGGAAATTAATGTAATTCTGGTGTACCAAATTGCAATGATGCTGTCAGTGAAATCTAAGCGTAAGGCACTGCATCTCAGTGCTAGAGGCGTCACTACAGACACCCTGGTTCGAATCCAGGCTGTATCACAACCGGCCGTGATTGGGAGTCCCATAGGGCGGCGCACAATTGTCCCAGCGTCCTCCGGGTTTGGTCGGTGTAGGCCGTCATTGTAAATAAGAATTTGTTCTCAACTGACTTGCCTAGTTAATAAAGGTCAATAAATAAAAAAATTAACAGCATGCCGTCAGTTCATGCCCAACCCACCTCATAGAGAACTATCCTCCTATAGGTTCACTTCATCCCTTACCTGCACTATTCTGATTCAGAGGGGTTGGGTTAAATGCGGAAGACACATTTCTTTTAAATGTATTCAGTTGTATAACTGACTAGGTATCCCCCCTTCCCTATCATATTGTTTAGCAATGACCATCACATACAGTGCCTTGCGAAAGTATTCGGCCCCCTTGAACTTTGCGAACTTTTGCCACATTTCAGGCTTCAAACATAAAGATATAAAACTGTATTTTTTTGTGAAGAATCAACAACAAGTGGGACACAATCATGAAGTGGAACGACATTTATTGGATATTTCAAACTTTTTTAATAAATCAAAAACTGAAGAATTGGGCGTGCAAAATTATTCAGCCCCCTTTAAGTTAATACTTTGTAGCGCCACCTTTTGCTGCGATTACAGCTGTAAGTCGCTTGGGGTATGTCTCTATCAGTTTTGCACATCGAGAGACTGACATTTTTTCCCATTCCTCCTTGCAAAACAGCTCGAGCTCAGTGAGGTTGGATGGAGAGCATTTGTGAACAGCAGTTTTCAGTTCTTTCCACAGATTCTCGATTGGATTCAGGTCTGGACTTTGACTTGGCCATTCTAATACCTGGATATGTTTATTTTTGAACCATTCCATTGTAGATTTTGCTTTATGTTTTAGATCATTGTCTTGTTGGAAGACAAATCTCCTTCCCAGTCTCAGGTCTTTTGCAGACTCCATCAGGTTCTTCATTCTTCCAGAATGGTCCTGTATTTGGCTCCATCCATCTACCCATCAATTTTAACCATCTTCCCTGTCCCTGCTGAAGAAAAGCAGGCCCAAACCATGATGCTGCCACCACCATGTTTGACAGTGGAGATGGTGTGTTCAGGGTGATGAGCTGTGTTGCTTTTACGCCAAACATAACGTTTTGCATTGTTTGGTTTCATCTGACCAGAGCACCTTCTTCCACATGTTTGGTGTGTCTCCCAGGTGGCTTGTGGCAAACTTTAAACAACACTTTTTATGGATATCTTTAAGAAATGGCTTTCTTCTTGCCACTCTTCCATAAAGGCCAGATTTGTGCAATATACGACTGATTGTTGTCCTATGGACAGAGTCTCCCACCTCAGCTGTAGATCTCTGCAGTTCATCCAGAGTGATCATGGGCCTCTTGGCTGCATCTCTGATCAGTCTTCTCCTTGTATGAGCTGAAAGTTTAGAGGGACGGCCAGGTCTTGGTAGATTTGTAGTGGTCTGATACTCCTTCCATTTCAATATTATCGCTTGCACAGTGCTCCTTGGGATGTTTAAAGCTTGGGAAATCTTTTTGTATCCAAATCCGGCTTTAAACTTCTTCACAACAGTATCTCGGACCTGCCTGGTGTGTTCCTTGTTCTTCATGATGCTCTCTGCGCTTTTATACGGAGACTTGATTACACACAGGTGGATTGTATTTATCATCATTAGTCATTTAGGTCAACATTGGATCATTCAGAGATCCTCACTGAACTTCTGGAGAGAGTTTGCTGCACTGAAAGTAAAGGGGCTGAATAATTTTGCACGCCCAATTTTTCAGTTTTTGATTTGTTAAAAAAGTTTGAAATATCCAATAAATGTCATTCCACTTCATGATTGTGTCCCACTTGTTGTTGATTCTTCACAAAAAAATACAGTTTTATATCTTTATGTTTGAAGCCTGAAATGTGGCAAAAGGTCGCAAAGTTCAAGGGGGCCGAATACTTTCGCAAGGCACTGTACATTTAGTATAAAACAGCAGCTTTGTTTGAACCACATAGCTAAACGTTAGCTAGTTAGCTTCCTAGCTAGATGGGCATCAATAGTCTGTTTTAATAAAAGAAGACCAAATAACTGCCTCCGTCAATTTCAATATTGAAATCATTAGTTGATTAGCTAGTTAGTTGGTTAGCTAGTTTCTCCACTGAAAAACTTATTTACCTCTTTATTTTTGTCAGCCATGGTTCACCTTTCACCGTTCCATTTCATTTCCGTAGTCAAAAATCCGGTTAGATAGCAGTCAAGCTGTGATTGGTCCAAAAACTTGAACAATTGCGTTTCAGTAGACTGCTACAGGCTATGTTCATTGGCTAGAATTTCCCCATTATAAAATATAGTAAGCAAGAGCAAAATGGATTTGAAAGCAAACTGGAAAATTGGTCTGGGCAGGGAATAAAGACACCTGTGTGGAGAAGCAGCATGTACGTGAGAATGTTGACATGTAGTAAGTATTTCGTCAGGCGAAAAAAAATCTTTGCTTTCAAATTAATTTACTGCGTGCAGAATGCAGATCTGTTCACACAAAGTCACACTAATAAACTCTCAAGTTTAATTTGCACGCACCACGCTGGCCTGTGCTCGCGGGAAACCGTCCTCTGTTCGCTTGACCATATTTCACTTTATCTAGATTTCACCAACATGAATTGGTGCATGAGGCATAAATAATGCGGCAGGGTAGCCTAGTGGTTAGAGCGTTGGACTAGTAACTGAAAGGTTGTAAGTTCAAATCCCCGAGCTGACAAGGTACAAAATCTGTTGTTCTGCCCCTGAACAGGCAGTTATAACCCACTGTCATTGAAAATAAGAATTTGTTCTTAATAACTGACTTGCCTAGTAAAATAAAGGTAAAAAAAAAAATGCAGTGCAACTTGAATTTCCGCCATTAGCTGGAAGACAGTGTCCCCTTTTCTATGTGGAGGGAGGGAGAGCAGAGAGACAGAGTTGCTCTCTCCCTTCTCTCAAACTGACCATCAGATCAGTCCAGTAAAATAATAAAAATAGCAAAGTATTATGCTCACTCAGTTGTGCCTGAAAAGTAATACAACAAATGATATATTATAAGTCTGATCATAAAGGCCACCTACATTTTTTAAATATAATTTCAAAATGGTCTGAGAAGAACAACATTGGCAGGGAAATGGAAGCATAGCAGATATGCAGTCATAATGTATTGGGCATATAGCCTACTACAAACTTCATTGCTACGGAACTGTTTTTAATAGGTTAATATGTTTACGTAAAAAAAAAAAAATCGAAGCAGTCGATCTCGGCTTGCATTTTGACCCAGAAAGTGATTTTGACTCAGAAAAGGTTGGTGACAACTGTTGTAGAGCATGAACCTGCAGGAGCAAGTCACGGCTTTGATGTTTGCAGAGAACTACAGGGTGTTGTCCAGGGTCACGTCAAGTTTCTTTGCACTCTGGGAGGATGGACAGTGTGAAGTTGTCAACCGTGTTGGAGAGGTCTTGGTGTGGGCTGGCCTTCACCTAGTGGAAGAGCAGCACTGTCTTGTCGAGGTTGAGCTTGAGGTGGTGGACCCACATCTAAGCGGAGATATCTGCCGGGAACGCAGAGATGCGTGTCGCCACCTGGGTGTCAGAAGGTGGGAGCGAGAAAAGTAGAGTGTCATCCGCATAGCAATGATATGAGAGACAATGTGAGGATATGACGGAGCCAAGTGACTTGATGTATAGAGAGAAGAGGAGAAGGCCTAGAACCTAGCCCTGGGGTACACCAGTAGTGAGAGTATCTGGTGCAGACACATATCCTCTTCAACACTTATATCAGTATGTTTGTAACATGCTAAACCTTACTCTATTTTATCAAATTAGCCTTACGTAATTTGACACTCTCATAGACCTCCATGCAAAAAGGTCTGCTTATCTCACGGTGACAGATTCTTCGCCTCTTCGTCTCTGGCGATAGCTAGTGATAGTGATGCACAAACTAGGTCTATTTGCCATCAACTGGCAGCATTTACTCGCCAGAATCAGAAGCTTGAAAAAGTTTGAAAGCAGCATTAGATTTAAAGCTGAACATATTTTATGATGGTTTTTATTTTCCGGTCACAACTTGCAGGCTTGTTTTCGAGTTGCTGTGCGTTTTGTTGCCAACCTATTTTGCTACCTGACAACTTTACGGTTTTCACTTTTTAATTACCGTTCATATATTTATTTATTCTTTCCTCAACTTTTTCACTCCGGACGCTTTTTTTATCTGGACACGATTCGTCAGGACCTCCAACAGCCGAAGCTAAGTAGTAACATTAACATGATGCCTACTATTTGTAGTCGCTGTACACGCCTTACGGCGAGGATAGCTGTGCTACAAGCCCAGCTTCAGACGCAATCGTTAGGCAAGGGTAATTTCAGTGTAGGAAAGGATGAAACAGCGTCTGTGCCACCAGTAAGTACAGATAGTAGTATAAATCCCCTGGCACAGTCCCCGCAGCCGGACAACTTTCTCACGGTTTCTGGAAGGAAATGCTGTAGGAAAGCTCAACCGGTGTCGCTCATTCTGCCGACAGAAACTTTCAACCGGTTTTCCCCATTAAGTAGCGGGTCGGAGTCAGAGGCCGAGCCTTCTCTTGTCTCTACTCCTCCCGTTACGGGGTCTGAGACGCCGAAGCTTCCCACTATTAGCTCTGACAAATTGAAAACTCTAGTCATTGGCGAATCCATTACCCGCAGTATTAGACTTAAAACGAATCATCCAGCGATCATACACTGTTTACCAGGGGGCAGGGCTACCGACGTTAAGGCTAATCTGAAGATGGTGCTGGCTAAAGCTAAAACTGGCGAGTGTAGAGAGTATAGAGATATTGTTATCCACGTCGGCACCAACGATGTTAGGATGAAACAGTCAGAGATCACCAAGCGCAACATAGCTTCTGCGTGCATATCAGCTAGAAAGATGTGTCCAGTCAAAACTGTTCGCTGCTCTGGCCCCCCAATGGTGGAACAAACTCCCTCACGACGCCAGGACAGCGGAGTCAATCACCACCTTCCGGAGACACCTGAAACCCCACCTCTTCAAGGAATACCTAGGATAGGGTAAGTAATCCTTCTCACCCCCCCCTAAAAAGATTTAGATGCACTATTGTAAAGTGGCTGTTCCACTGGATGTCATAAGGTGTATGCACCAATTTGTAAGTCGCTCTGGATAAGAGCGTCTGCTAAATGACTTAAATGTAAATGTAATGTGTCGGCATCGAGTAATTGTCTCTGGCCCCCTCCCAGTTAGGGGGAGTGATGAGCTCTACAGCAGTCTCACAACTCAATCGCTGATTGAAAATGGTTTTCTGCCCCTCCCAAAAGATAGAATTTGTAGATAATTGGCCTTCTTTCTGGGACTCACCCACAAACAGGACCAAGCCTGGCCTGCTGAGGAGTGACGGACTCCATCCTAGCTGGAGGGGTGCTCTCATCTTATCTACCAACATAGACAGGGCTCTAACTCCTCTAGCTCCACAATGAAATAGGGTGCAGGCCAGGCAGCAGGCTGTTAGCCAGCCTGCCAGCATAGTGGAGTCTGCCACTAGCACAGTCAGTGTAGTCAGCTCAGCTATCACCATTGAGACCGTGTCTGTGCCTCGACCTAGGTTTGGCAAAACTAAACATGGCGGTGTTCGCCTTAGCAATCTCACTAGGATAAAGACCACCTCCATTCCAGTCATTACTAAAAGAGATCATGATGCCTCACATCTCAAAATAGGGCTACTTAATGTTAGATCCCTTACTTCAAAGGCAATTATAGTCAATGAACTAATCACTGATCATAATCTTGATGTGATTGGCCTGACTGAAACATGGCTTAAGCCTGATGAATTTACTGTTTTAAATGAGGCCTCACCTCCTGGCTACACTAGTGACCATATCCCTCGTGCATCCCGCAAAGGCGGAGGTGTTGCTAACATTTACGATAGCAAATTTCAATTTACAAAAAAAAAAATGACGTTTTCGTCTTTTGAGCTTCTAGTCATGAAATCTATGCAGCCTACTCAATCACTTTTTATAGCTACTGTTTACAGGCCTCCTGGGCCATATACAGCGTTTCTCACTGAGTTCCCTGAATTCCTATCGGACCTTGTAGTCATAGCAGAGAATATTCTAATCTTTGGTCACTTTAATATTCACATGGAAAAGTCCACAGACCCACTCCAAAAAGCTTTCGGAGCCATCATCGACTCAGTGGGTTTTGTCCAACATGTCTCTGGACCCACTCACTGTCACAGTCATACGCTGGACCTAGTTTTGTCCCATGGAATAAATGTTGTGGATCTTAATGTTTTTCCTCATAATCCTGGACCACCATTTTATTACGTTTGCAATTGCAACAAATAATCTGCTCAGACCCCAACCAAGGACCATCAAAAGTCGTGCTATAAATTCACAGACAACACAAAGATTCCTTGATGCCCTTCCAGACTCCCTCTGCCTACCCAAGGACGCCAGAGGACAAAAATCAGTTAACCACCTAACTGAGGATCTCAATTTAATCTTGCGCAATACCCTAGATGCAGTTGCACCCCTAAAAACTAAAAACATTTCTCACAAGAAACTAGCTCCCTGGTACACAGAAAATACTCGAGCTCTGAAGCAAGCTTCCAGAAAATTGGAACGGAAATGGCGCCACACCAAACTGGAAGTCTTCCGACTAGCTTGGAAAGATGGTACCGTGCAGTACCGAAGAGCCCTTACTGCTGCTCGATCATCCTATTTTTCTAACTTAATTGAGGAAAATAAGAACAATCCGAAATTCCTTTTTGATACTGTCGCAAAGCTAACTAAAAAGCAGCATTCCCCAAGAGAGGATGACTTTCACTTTAGCAGTGATAAATTCATGAACTTCTTTGAGGAAAAGATTATGATTATTAGAAAGCAAATTACGGACTCCTCTTTAAACCTGCGTATTCCTCCAAACCTCAGTTGTCCTGAGTCTGCACAACTCTGCCAGGACCTAGGATCAAGAGAGACGCTCAAGTGTTTTAGTACTATATCTCTTGACACAATGATGAAAATAATCATGGCCTCTAAACCTTCAAGCTGCATACTGGACCCTATTCCAACTAAACTACTGAAAGAGCTGCTTCCTGTGCTTGGCCCTCCTATGCTGAACATAATAAATGGCTCTCTATCCACTGGATGTGTACCAAACTCACTAAAAGTGACAGTAATAAAGCCTCTCTTGAAAAAGCCAAACCTTGACCCAGAAAATATAAAAAACTATCGGCCTATATCGAATCTTCCATTCCTCTCAAAAATTTTAGAGAAGGCTGTTGCGCAGCAACTCACTGCTTTCCTGAAGACAAACAATGTATACGAAATGCTTCAGTCTGGTTTTTAGACCCCATCATAGCACTGAGACGGCACTTGTGAAGGTGGTAAATTACATTTTAATGGCATCGGACCGAGGCTCTGCATCTGTCCTCGTGCTCCTAGACCTTAGTGCTGCTTTTGATACCATCGATCACCACATTCTTTTGGAGAGATTGGAAACCCAAATTGGTCTACACGGACATGTTCTGGCCTGGTTCAGATCTTATCTGTCGGAAAGATATCAGTTTGTCTCTGTGAATGGTTTGTCCTCTGACAAATCAACTGTAAATTTCGGTGTTCCTCAAGGTTCCGTTTTAGGACCACTATTGTTTTCACTATACATTTTACCTCTTGGGGATGTTATTCGAAAACATAATGTTAACTTTCACTGCTATGCGGATGACACACAGCTGTACATTTCAATGAAACATGGTGAAGCCCCAAAATTGCCCTCGCTAGAAGCATGTGTTTCAGACATAAGGAAGTGGATGGCTGCAAACTTTCTACTATTAAACTCAGACAAAACAGAGATGCTTGTTCTAGGTCCCAAGAAACAAAGAGATCTGACAATTAATCTTAATGGTTGTACAGTCGTCTAAAATAAAACTGTGAAGGACCTCGGCGTTACTCTGGACCCTGATCTCTCTTTTGAAGAACATATCAAGACCATTTCGAGGACAGCTTTTTTCCATCTACGTAATATTGCAAAAATCAGAAACTTTCTGTCCAAAAATGATGCAGAAAAATTAATCCATGCTTTTGTCACTTCTAGGTTAGACTACTGCAATGCTCTACTTTCCGGCTACCCGGATAAAGCACTAAATAAACTTCAGTTAGTGCTAAATACGGCTGCTAGAATCCTGACTAGAACCAAAAAAATTGATCATATTACTCCAGTGCTAGCCTCTCTACACTGGCTTCATGTCAAAGCAAGGGCTGATTTTAAGGTTTTACTGCTAACCTACAAAGCATTACATGGGCTTGCTCCTACCTATCTCTCTGATTTGGTCCTGCCATACATACCTACACGTACGCTACGGTCACAAGACGCAGGCCTCCTAATTGTCCCTAGAATTTCTAAGCAAACAGCTGGAGGCAGGGCTTTCTCCTATAGAGCTCCATTTTTATGGAACGGTCTGCCTACCCATGTCAGAGAAGCAAACTCGGTCTCAACCTTTAAGTCTTTACTGAAGACTCATCTCTTCAGTGGGTCATATGATTGAGTGTAGTCTGGCCCAGGAGTGGGAAGGTGAACGGAAAGGCTCTGGAGCAACGAACCGCCCTTGCTGTCTCTGCCTGGCCGGTTCCCCTCTTTCCACTGGGATTCTCTGCCTCTAACCCTATTACAGGGGCTGAGTCACTGGCTTACTGGGGCTCTCTCATGCCGTCCCTGCAGGGGGTGCGTCACCTGAGTGGGTTGATTCACTGTTGTGGTCATCCTGTCTGGGTTGGCGCCCCCCCCCACTTGGGCTGTGCCGTGGCGGAGATCTTTGTGGGCTATACTCAGCCTTGTCTCAGGATGGTAAGTTGGTGGTTGAAGATATCCCTCTAGTGGTGTGGGGGCTGTGCTTTGGCAAAGTCAGTGGGGTTATATCCTTCCTGTTTGGCCCTGTCCGGGGGTGTCCTCGGATGGGTCCACAGTGTCTCCTGTCCCCTCCTGTCTCAGCCTCCAGTATTTATGCTGCAGTAGTTTGTGTCGGGGGGCTAGGGTCAGTTTGTTATATCTGGAGTACTTCTCCTGTCCTATTCGGTGTCCTGTGTGAATCTAAGTGTGCGTTCTCTTAATTCTCTCCTTCTTTCTTTCTCTCTCTCGGAGGACCTGAGCCCTAGGACCATGCCCCAGGACTACCTGACATGACGACTCCTTGCTGTCCCCAGTCCACCTGGCCATGCTGCTGCTCCAGTTTCAACTGACCTGAGCCCTAGGACCGTGCCCCAGGACTACCTGACATGATGACTCCTTGCTGTCCCCAGTCCACCTGACTGTGCTGCTGCTCCAGTTTCAACTGTTCTGCCTTGTTATTATTCGACCATGCTGGTCATTTATGAACATTTGAACATCTTGGCCATGTTCTGTTATAATCTCCACCCGGCACAGCCAGAAGAGGACTGGCCACCCCACATAGCCTGGTTCCTCTCTAGGTTTCTTCCTAGGTTTTGGCCTTTCTAGGGAGTTTTTCCTAGCCACCGTGCTTCTACACCTGCATTGCTTGCTGTTTGGGGTTTTAGGCTGGGTTTCTGTACAGCACTTTGAGATATCAGCTGATGTACGAAGAGCTATATAAATACATTTGATTTTATTTTATTTTAGTTCACTTTGCAGTCGAATGTAATAGTTTCAGTATAGTTTTAATTGTTTCAATGTTTTTCACAATTATTTTAGGTTACTAAATCGTTTTTCCAATTTGTGGTTATTTTATTTTTAGTTTACTATAATAAGCTTGTATTCTACAGTAAAGTCCACAAACTCTACAGTGAATACACTACAGTCAGGGTTGGGTAGGTTACTTTCTAAATGTAATCCGTTACCGTTACTCGTTACCTGTCCAAAATTGTAATCAGTAACTCAACTTTTGGATTACCCAAACTCAGTAATGTAATCTGATTACATTCAGTTATTTTTAGATTACTATCCCCTTAAGTGACATTAGAGAAGAAGAAAAAAATGTATGTTACCAATTGAACGACATCTATTGCAGGATAAAGTTCAAGTTCAAGTTTACATAGCTGGCCACTGCTGTCATCCTTACCTCCAAGCATTTATTCAAGTTGGATAATCTTTGGATGCCGACAGCAGTAGCAGCATTGGAAGACATATATTGGACTGTAGGCCATTCCTGCTAATTTCCAGAGATCCATCAAATACATTTGGTGTGTCATAATAGTGGTCTCCGATTTGTGGTGAGATTCGCTCAGGTGGAACAAATTTAAATTTGCTCCTTTTTTCAATGCTGATTTGAATGTCATTGAGAAAACAGAGAAGTGTCAAATGTTTTGTTTAGCAAAAATCCTTTCTGAATTTAAAAGTAGTCCTCAAAGTAATCATCTAGTTTTTTTTAAGTATCTGTAATCTGATTACAATATTTTTGCATGTAACAGAACAGATTACAGTTACCGTTTTTATTTTTTATAATCACTTATATGTAGTGGATTACATGTAATCTGTTACTCCCCAACCCTGACTACAGTCATGTCCGCAAAAACACTACAAAAACACTACAGTGAATACTATAGTATACTAGTAATGTCCAAAAGAACACTATAGTAAATACTACTACCCACCTGCTGCTTGTCTTCACACACTCAACACAATGGCCAAAAGTGCCAGGAATTCTCTCTTTCAATACGTTTTGACGGTGTGTGTCGCCTTCCATTGGTGTTGTAGCAATGCCAACGCTAACTTGTTATGTTCAGTATTGATGTAAAAAAACACAGAAGTCCAATTGATGATTTAACCATTCAAAGTCTATTGTTTTAAAGGAAAACCTGCAAGTCTGGTGGTAGTGACCCTAATTTACAGATTACAGTGGGGATTTTTTTGCGAAACAGTTGTTAACAGTTGGTGATGCATCTTAATCAGACTAACTGGATGATGAGCCTCGGGGAGAGACTTGAGAAACAGAGTGTTAGTTCCAAATTGCACTCTAAACGCTGGCCCTGGTGAAAAGTAGTACACTATTTAGGGAATAGGATTCCATTTAGGTCATAGTCAGAGAAGAAGAAGCGTGCTACATGTGCCGCCTAATCTGGCTCAAACAAAGTAATTTCACTAATTACCAAAAGCGCACTAAGCAAACACAAGGAAATAAGAACGAATTGGCTGTCTCCCGCAGATCACCCCGCGGGGGGTCCTGTCTAATTTTTAGGAGACTAGGGTATTGTCGCTGGCCCGGGCTAACACATACAGGGCACAGCGACCCCAATAAACACACACACGCAACCCAGCCTTCCACACCACAATCCCCAACCAGCTTGGCGGCAGATGGTGGAGTCTGCGCAGCATGTAACCCCCCGCCTCCTCCACTCCCACCCCTCTACTCTTTTGTGCTCCTCACCGTGGCGCGCTCAGGGGTCCACCAACAACAGCCAACACCCCCTTCCCTACCCTGCCTCTATCTCTGTAGCCATTGTTGCGTGGGCTACTAAGAAGGGGTGCAGTCAGGTGTCCTAATGCGCCTGTCAAGGGGGGAATCGAGAAAGCTGTTTATGTGTTCTGGGCGGTGGTGTTGTGTCACATCCACCAGCAGCCCCCTGTTCTGTTCTTCAACCACTCTGTCCCTATTTCACTTTAAAGCGATAGTTCACAGAATTTACAAAATTACTTATTTGTTTCCTCATCCTGAAAGCAGTCTATAGACATGGACACAGCGCAATCATGTTGAGTTTGTTTACCTGGCTACTGTCACCAACTGCTAACTTTATCATTTTTTTTAAACCAAAAACGAATGGAAGTCAATGTACCCGATATTGGCATGTTTTACATTTCATGCCAAGATCATCCCCAAATCTCTGAAAGGGATTGTGCAGCTGGCACTTTTCAGCTGCTCTGTGGTGCGCCAGAAGTAGTTGAAGGGCTGTGGGTTTGGGGCTGGAAAGATCTATTTACCTGATGTGTGTGTCCCAAAATATTTATCCAGTTTACCTGAACATCCCCAACAGAGCCTAAGCAATGATATATAGCTTGCTTTCCTAAAAGCTGCAAATCAAATGTTGGTGATTGTGCAAAAAAAACACTAGGCTATAGCAACTGAGCACAGACACTTAAAATGCCAATCCAAAATATAAGACAAGGGTTATACTTGTACCATACTTTTCAAATGATTTTTTAAATTGAACCTTTATTTAAGTAGGCAAGTCAGTTAAGAACAAACTTTTATTTACAATGACGGCCTACCCCAGACAACACTGGACCAATTGTGCACCACCCTATGGGACTCCCAATCACAGCCGGATGTGATGCAGCCTGAATTTGAACCAGCTACTGCAGTGACGCCTTTTGCACTGAGATGCAGTGTCTTAGACCACTGCACCGCTCGAGAGCAGTGACCTCCACCTTATAGGATGAGCCGAACAAATGCAGTCATGTACCACCATGTCACATCTACAATATAGACTATGGACCTTTTAAAAGGGGAACCATTATCATTGTGCTCTCACACTATAACTTTTCTTTTATCAAAATGGCAATAATGTTTGCAGTAACTCCAAATATTGTTAGCATCATGTCCTGAAATGACAACATTACATCTATACTTCAGAGGCACTATTTATAGATTCCTCCATACATCAAAATACTACGCAAAGCAAACATGGTGACCAAAATAAAATGGCGGAATGCAGCATTTTTTTTTTGCACTGTCACGACTGTTATGTAACAGCCAGGGGACTTGAAGGTTCCTGCGGTGATTTCCATATGACCCCGGGTGGGGTCCCTGGGGACACCGGCACACGTGTCCTCTCAGTGGATGACTCCTGGGTCCTGGGGGCAGGGCCAAGAGCGCTGGGGGTCACTGGACAACTGTGACCCTCAGATGGGGGAGAGGGAATTAGGAAAGGTTGAAGGACCAAAATGTGAAGGGGTCAGTTCTCAAAGTGGATTACATTTACATCTTATTACCATGCAATTGGACTGGTTACTTGATGCTATTGCCAGATTCGCCGGACCACACAGTGCTGTGGTCAGTGATGTAGTGGTAAAAAAATAGGTGGTGCATGAACAGAGTTTATGTGTGTTTACCCTCCACTACACCACTGGTGATGGTGCCAGATTTGATCAAATGGGCTCTGGAACACATTTGATAAATCTGCCCACTGGGCACACCATGTCATTTCAACGTGGATAACTGTGTAATATTTGGTTTGATTCACCCACTCAAAAAGATAATTGCATTTCCAATGTGCTATCATAATGCCTTCAACCGTATAAAAGCATCACCAAATTCCAATGGAAAAACAATGTCTGATTTTTGGTTTTAGTTGTCACCCAAATGTCCATCAACGCACTTCCAACCATTTAAAAGCACAACGAAGTTCAAATGGGAATGCAATGTTAGATATTTGTATTATTTTTACAACAGATTAGTGTGTTAACACTGTGCTTCATCTAATAGTAGAACCAACCCACTGGGCACAGACGTCAGTTCAACGTCAAGCTTTCATTAACAATTGTTTGAATTTTCAACTAATGTGAAATCAACAAAACATTTCATTCACCCTGTTATTGAATTTAAGTTAAAAGTTAGGGTGAAGAAAATACTAAATCCCCTTATGTTGATGACTTTTAGCAAATCTAATCAGTTTTCTACGTTGATTCAAAGTCATCCCATTGATTTTTTTGGTTGAAATGCTCAGTGGGAAATTACCTCGATAGAAGTTGAGATTACCTTAAAAGTACATGGTGCAAGTGATTAATGCCGTTCGCGATTCTGTGCAGATTATTACAGCAATTGTGACGATCATCACAGACCTGCGATTATCTATGCATGTTATATTGAACATGCACACTTTACATGATTACTTAACACATTTATAGTTAGAGTAACCTCAATGTGGCCATGGATGTGTTACTCATTTTAAGGTTGAACGTTACATTAAGATGGCCTTAACTTTAGGCTATTTTGCTTTATTACAAAAGTAATATTGAATTGGGTTTGGTTGACAACATTTTAAGGACATGTATCTACTGCTTGGATAGTTCCATCTGGGCCACCATTCTAATACCATTCTTTAACTTTTTTGTTGTTGTTTAAATTGGAGACAATTTTTACCTATCGACTCACTTACAAGTCAGTTTCAAATGACTATATTCTGCAACAACTCCAAATATTTTTTTGTCTTCTTTGGTTAAGTTCAAATACAGTATCTCTTAGGACTGTGGTGTACTCTGGTAGCTTTTATAATGATGCCAGTGGAGTTCTTAAGATGCCTCATGGTTACAGTACTCATATACAGTACTCATATACAGTACTTTGCAGAACAATTCATATTTTCTCTCTTGTGTCCCATCAATTCTGTAATTCTGTAAAAAAAAAAAAATCTAGTGTCCCTCTCACACTATGGACTATTCAGAGAGAAGAGGACCGATGAAAAGAAAGGGGGGGAAATCAATACTCATCCTGCAGCATGTATCCAATAAAGCAGGAGAAAGATGAATGTAAGGATATATCAGTTCGGCCCGGATGCAAGAAGGGAGAGAGAATGAGAGGAAGAAAAAAGAGAGAGTGGAGGGGAGACCTTGCATGAAGTGACATTTCAAATTATCAAAATTATCTCTTTTTCACGTACACACGTGCATACACACACACACACACACACACCGAAATTCATCCATACATACATAGTAATGTACTGACTAAATACACTACGTCCATTCAGAGGATGGCAAAGGAACAGATATTAATAAGAGAGCTCCAATAATTTAAAGAGGCATAAGGCAGATATTAGCAGGTTTGCTGCACAGACAGTAGTCACTAGTCACTACCTCCCAGCACTCCTGCCATTTCACCCTCTCAGGAGTTGGAGGGAGATGGGAGGAGGAGGCTGCTCTCAGTCGCTGCTCCAACTTAACACACAGACAGGCAGGGAGTTTCAGCCAATGGAGGAGATAGGTGGATGAGGGGGGAGCTTATGGTACGCCCACCACTCCCAAGCTGCCAGGAGAAAAGAAGCATCAAGGACCGAGGCTGGAAGACTTCTTGTTTTCTCCTTTCTTTTCTCTATATATCTTGTCCTCTCTTCCTCTCGCTCCCTATCCCCCCTCTCTCTCTCTCTCTTTCTCATTGTCTGAATCAGTGTTGCCATGGAGTACTGGAGCGATACACCTGTCCGGGCTGTTGCCACACCACTCCACTGCGATGCATGCAAGAGGTACCCCCTTTCTTTCTCTATTTATTTTTCCCTCCTCCATCTTTCCCTCTCTCCCTGTCTATTCTCCCCACTTTCTTTCATCGCGTAAATGTTTTCTAATTTAATGTGAAACTTTTCAATGATATATTGTATGAATGGTTACAGTCATAACACAGGAGTGTATTGCCTACCCCATGCCAAAAGGTTAACTGAAGTAATTATGAATCTCTTTTTAATTGATAATCCCCCACCAATATAGTTCATCAGTGTGTCAATTTGATGTGTGTATTTTTTAGGTTTTCATGTTTTTTCCCCCCAAATCAATATGATCAATACTAATTGCAGTTAGTTAAAATTGTAAAATGACACATATTTTAATCTTGATAATCTTATGGTCATGCCTTGATATTCATGATATTGACGGTCATGATATTACAATTATTTGACCTGTGAAGATAGTTCCAGTTTTCTATGGCTGTAATATATTCTGTAATACTAGGTCAAATGAAAATGTAGTGAATTTTACTGATGTAATACTATCAGTAAATCAAAGTAACAAACAACTTACAAGTTTACATAATATTAACCCGTTGATATAACATAAAGTAGTCAATCTGTGACACTGTAAAATGCTTAGAATTTTATTTGACAGCAGACTTTGTCGTACAATAAGTTATTTGCTGATAAATGTGGTGGTGTCTACCTTATTCCTGCTAAATTAGCACAAGTATGCCAGATGGTACTGGCATACTTGCACAACAATTTACAACATGGTCAAGATGTTCAGAATACCCCCTAAATTATCTGCAGTACTTTATTTCACATAAATCAAATGGTTGGTTTAATATGCTTTGAAATTATTGGATGATTATATGCACAATGCATGAGAGACGTATTATGGATGTAGTCCTTCAAAAAGATGGAACAAGACAAATATTATCTTTTACAACCAGCATAAACATACAATTACCAAATTAGCATTGATGAAAAAAAGTATTAATTGTGTCAGTGGGGTAACCATTTTTTGGCTAAACTAGAGCTATCACAAAAGCCTGGAGTCACACCCCATTTTAAAGCTATAGTGTTCCTATTTCGGCAATAGCACCACATAAAGTTTAGCACCACACAAAGGTTCAGATAGAATGGAATACTAGAAATTCTTTTCACAAACCTACCATTCCAGTTTGAATTGAGCTAAGAGAAGCGGATGCTGTTCCAGTGATAGAGTGCTAAAGGATATTATCTGCCAAAGTATTAACACTTATATGCAGATGCTTTTATCCAAAGCGACTTACAGTAGTGCGTGCATACATTTAAGTATGGGAGGCCCTGGTGGAAATCAAACCAAAAGTCCTGTTTTTGAAAGTGCCGTGCTTTACCAACTGAACCACATAGGACCACATAGTAAATGTAGTGTCTTGGGCACAAGAACCCTTGCCTGCTTGAGCAGAGCAGACAAGTTGACTATTGACTATGTAAACTCATTGAGATTGAGGGGACCAGAGCTAAACTTAAAATTCTAAATGCCAACTGAAAAATGTAATTGATAGTTTCAATTGAAAGTGATAGTGAATCTACTATGGTTAATGCCCGATGCCTCAAATAGTAATATAGGCAGGCCTCTTTCCTTTCTCATTACCCTGACTGGCACCACAGAAGCCATTTTGGAGGAAATACAGCGACAGAATAGACCATATTTTCAATATCTGGCCCATGGTTTGTCGTTCGGCTGTGTTGTTTAAGGGGCCATTTGTTTGGCAACAGAAGGGCACTGATACCAGGCCTGTGGTCATCTTTCAATTCTATTGCCTTTCATGCCAAAGGTCACCAGGGGTCACGGAGAGGCAGAAGCTAATTAGTTTAACCCCCAAGAGGGCTAGGTCACCCAAAATAGGATTGGAGTGGGGATCCCTCAATCAATCATTCTATCCAGCCCTTCCTTTCTCCATCAAACCTTATCACACAACCTGCGTGTGCTGCTGCCTGATTCCTAATTGGTGATGAGATTGTGTTTCTGTAATGTTATGATAACATTTCTTACTCAATGAAATTATACTTGTGAAAGTGCGATGTGGTTCTTATTGTGGTTTCTGTCATATGACCACTTTTGCCATAGGATGACCTCAGGTATCTTGTATCCTTAAAAGGGAAATCAGCAGTTGCTACATCCATTTTTTGACTTAAATTAAAGATGGATTCTTGAAGAATATAACATGTAGATTGGTACAGTTTTATTTTTTGCTTATTAGATTGAAATGAAATGATACTAGATGACTTTAGAAAAAAAATTGCCGTTGGCTGATCAGATCAAATGATGACATAAAGAGCCGTTGTATTGATACACCGTGCAATGTTTAACAGTGAGAATCGCAGAATGGTGAACTTACTAAATGACTGAGAGTTTGACTGTGTGATATTAGATTGCTTCTTGTGTAAATATTTTCTGTCTGAATTTTGATGATTTGTATCATTAAGCTGAGCTTAGTTCAACTGTCGTAACCCATCAGCACCCAAAATATAAGCTTGATTTACTCCAATGTTTGTAAACAAAGTAAATGTAAACAAACACTATATAGCCTCAGCACGGTTAAAACTATAATTTTATACAATGTCCTTGCATCCATAGCACTGCCTATGAATTGGAGAGGTTACATTTCTCCACACCCATGCCTCAGCTTTTTGCTGGAACAGGGGCAGGAAAACGCCTTGTTATTGTTTCTACTGCTGATTGCCACTTTATTTTAAATGGTCCTGAGACCATTATGATACAAATATTGAACATCCACACAATCTCATAACCTCATAAGCTCATTGATTAAAAATGGTTTGTTTCTTTATTCTGAGCATCAATAATAGGCCATGGGGGCGTCGTGTTGTTCAACATAATCAAGAATGTGGCGGCTTGCCTTCCTTCCTTACTGCAGTTTGCTGTAATGTGGCCTGTTTTTTATACTAGAAAGTAAACAAGATCAGCAATAGTCAGTGGCCTCTCAGATAATACTACACACCTATAATAATGCACTCCTGGTAGGTAGACTAGGTGGCACATCAGATGCTGTAAGTGCAAACTTGCTTGGGCAGGTCAGTTCACCAGTACCAATACAGATAGTCTTTTTCAACTTGTATCTCATACCTGGATGTACCGGTTTAGTACATCAATTCACATAAGTACCAAGCCATTACACGAGGGCCATGTAATAGCAATTTTCATTGGGAGATGGATGTCTAAAGTTGCTCAGTTTCAATGGATGATTTTAAGGCCATCACTAATGGCATTATTGCTTGACAATATTGCCCCAAAAAATGCCTCTTTACCATAGGCTTTACACATATTTGCCAAAATGCATATGGTAGATGGTGAATGGAAAGGGTTGTAGTTGTATCTCAGCAGAGTTGTGCAACGTGGGGCCTTGTGAATAATGTCAGGTGTTTGAGGAGGGGACAGAACTCAGGGACAGAACTCAGTGTATGATAGACATGGGACAAACAGTTTGAGTTGAAAGGCAGAGGTGTGGGAAGATCACCGGCTGTGTGGACATCGCTGATAAGGGTTTGCTGATATGGGAGTTCTTACATTTGTCTTATTTCACACACGTACAAGTGTGTATTATACGCATGTGAGTTAGAAATGTTTTCTTTGCATATCCCACTCCCCCCTGAGAGTGTGGTCATGGCCAAGGGTATAAACCATTATTGACAGTGACCCTGGTGCAATTAGGATTAATTGCCTTGCTCAAGGGGACATAGACAGATTTTTCACCTGGTCGGCGATTCAAACCGGAGACCTTTCGGTTATTGGCCCAATGCTCTTAACCTCTAGGCCCAACTCAGTTACTTTGTAGGCCTACATCTTTATATGCCTTTATACGCATAACATTTGAGGTAGCGGCAGGGCAGCAGGTGGTTAGAGCATTGGGCCAGTAACCGAAATGTTGCTCGATCGAATCCCGAGCTGACAAGGTAAAAATATATCGTTCTGCTCCTGAACAAGGCAGTTAACCCACTGTTCCTAATCTCTCATTGTAAATAAGAATGATTTGTTCTTAACTGACTTGCCTAGTTAAATGAAGCTTAAATAATAATACAAATTGATTGATTTATATCGAAATGAGCACTGGTCTACAGGAATGAGGCAATAATGACATCACAGTCCACCATACATGGTCTTTAATTAAATGACCACTGGTCTACAGGAATGAGGCAATAATGACATCACAGTCCACCATACATGGTCTTTAAATAAATGAGCACCGGTCTACAGGAATGAGGCAATAATGACATCACAGTCCACCATACATGGTCTATATGAAGCGGATGGCTAAGTATTGTACTGCCTTTACTGAGACCTTGAGGTACTGTAGACCTGGATCCAGAAATGCCTTTGCTTTCTTGGAATCAGTGGTATTGATGGTGCTTCTTAGGGCTGTGAGTTAGCGACCTGGATGGGGCGGTAATTTCCACTTCGTCACATATACAGAAGAAAATGTGTTATTTTGATTGACAACATATCCTTACAGTGATAATGTGATAGGAACAGTGAAAATGCTGTGTGTGGATCAGCCTTTTGATACTATCTTTGAATGTTACTTTGATTGTAACAATGCAGCTCTGTAGTGCAATTCAGCCAGTTGTATGGGACAAACTATAGGACACATTTTATATATACTCTACATGGCCAAAAGTAGGTGGACAATCCTTCAAATTAGTGCAATCGGCTATTTCAGCCACACCCATTGCTGACAGATGTATAAAATCAAGCACAAATCAATGCAATCTCCATAGACAAACATTGGCAGTAGATTGGCCCGTTCTGAAGAGTTTAGTGACTTTCAACGTGGCATATTACGTTACGTTAAATGAGTGAGGAGGTGTGGAGTCAGGCGCAGAGAGCAAAAGATGTGGGAAAAAAACACGCTTTAATGTCCCGGAAAAATAACATGAACAACAGTAGGAAAACAAATGATCAGAAATATAAACGGACAGCGTGAAACCCAAAATACAAACAAAATACACTCAAACAAAGAACAGATGAACACCGTTACAGAATCACCCACCACACCTGGACCAAGCAGAGTGGTAACAGGCAGCGACAGCAGGAGCAGCGAAAGGAGGAATGGACATGGGAGGACGTTATGGACAGCAGGAGTATAGAGTATACGACTTGGGAGGAAATAGACAGGTGGGCGGTCGACCCAGAGAGAGTGCCGGAGCCCGCCTGGGATTCGCTGGAGCAGTGCGAAGAGGGCTATAGGAGAATGGAGTCGAAGAGAAAAACACGGCGGCACAGAAAGAAACCCGAAAGTCATCCCCAAAAATGTATTGGGGGGGGGCTCAGGGAGAGTGTGGCAGAGTCAGAGTTCAGACCTGAGCCAACTCCCCCTGTTAATCGTGAGGAGCAGCGATCAAAGGATTTCTGGACTTGGGAGGAGATATTGGACGGAAAAGGACCCTGGGCACAGCCTGATGAATATCGACGCCCCAAAGAAGAACTGGAGGCGGAGAAAGCGGAGAGGCGCTGGTATGAAGAGGCAGCACGACGAAGCGGATGGAAGCCTGAGAGTCAGCCCCAAAAATGTATTGGGGGGGGGCTTACAGGGAGTATGGCTATGCCAGGTAGGAGACCTGCGCAAACTCCCTGTGCTTACCGGGGGGCTAGAGAGACCGGGCAGGCACCATGTTATGCTATGGAGCGCACGGTGTCTCCAGAGCGGGTGCATAGCCCGGTGCGGTTCATAACAGCTCTTCGTATTGGCCGGGCTAGAGTGGGCATCGAGCCAGGTAAGGTTGGGCAGGCTCGGTGCTCAAGAGCTCCAGTGCGTCTGCACGGTCCGGTCTATCCAGAGCCACCTCCACACACCAGTCCTCCGGTGGCAGCTCCCCGCACCAGGCTTCCTGTGCGTGTTCTCTATCCAGTTCCACCAGTGCCAGCACCACGCATCAGGCCTACAGTGCGCCTCGCCTCTCCAGCGTTGCCGGAATCTCCCGCCTGTTCAGCGCTTCCAGAGCCTTCCTCCTCTACAGCGCTGCTGGAGTCTCCCGCCTGATTAAAAATCGTATGTCCTCGGTTGCAACACTCATTATTGAGTTCCAAACTGCCTCTGGAAGCAACGTCAGCACAATAACTGTTTGTCAGGAGCTTCCAAGTAGCTACAACAGCACTCTGTAGGGTAGCACCATAGTGTAGTTGGAGGACAGCTAGCTTCTGTCCTCATCTGGGTATATTAACTTCATGGTTCTCACCCCCTTCCATAGACTTACACAGTAATTATGACAACTTCCGGGGGACATCCTTCAACCTCTTGCAGCATGAACTGACATGTTGTCCACCCAATAATCAAAGGATCAGAGAATGTAGTACTGAAAATCTAGTACCGAAAGCATAAGCTACAGTGTATGTGGTGTGTATGTGTATGTGGTGAGTAGTTGACTCAGAGAGAGAGAAAGACAATAGTTGAACAGTTTTGAACAAATGTATTTCTTCAAAAATAGGCGCAAGAAATAGAGAGAGCTAATTATATTTTGTCTATTTTTTATTTATTTTCACTTTTCACTTACTTTGCTAGCAAATGCAGTTAGCTAGTTTGACCTACTCAAACACCCGGCTAAAACATAGGGATGCTATGTTAGCTAGCTGGCTATGACTATCCAACACTTGAACTCTTCCTGGTCAAGGTAAGCTTTTGGTTTTTACAAATGTATTGCCACTGGGGCACACCGGAGTAACTGCTAAACTGACTGTACACTGTACTGTATGATTGTAGCAGGTTTACTAACGCATTAGTTCTATTACCTATGTTGACTATGAAGTTACTTTAGCTAATATGGTGACAACGATGTAGGCTGTGTGTAGTGGTTATGATATGAAGAAAGGTTTTTTCACCTGGTCACAGACAGCTGATGTGTTGTGCATTGAAGTCCATAAGTGGAGGGAAAATGTGAGAGTAGGAGAATGTGTAGATGTGAGAAGGAATACAATGTTAGTATGTTGTTGTGAAATTGAACTGTTTGTCACTGCTTGTCACCTCAAATCTTTCTCTCGACCTGTGTGCACCTACGTTGTCAACTTTAATTCATAGGCTGGGTTGTACAACCTCATGATGGGTATAGGGAAAATTTGAATAAAGCTACCGATGTTACATTGAGCTGGGTAAATGGAGTACAGTCATTCGATATGCTGTAATAGATATAAAGTAATATTCATAAAAATAAAATAAATAATAAATAATTGTCCTCCCTCATCTTATAGTGCCTTAGGAAATTTTTCAGACCTGTTGACTTTTTCCACATTTTGTTACGTTACAGCCTTATTGTTAAAGGGATTAAATAAAAATACATCCTCAGCAATCTATACACAGTACCCCATAATGACAAAGTGAAAACAGGTTTTTAGATTTTTTTCACATTTATTAAGAAATAACAAACAGGAGTTTTGTCCTTATTTACATAGGTATTCAGACCCTTTGCTATGAGACTCGAAATTGAGCTCAGGTGCATCCTGTTTCCATTGAACATCCTTGAGATGTTTCTACAACTTGATTGGAGTCCACCTGTGGTACATTGAATTGATTGGACATGATTTGGAAAGGAACACCTGTCTATATAAGGTCCCACAGTTGACAATGAATGCCAGAGCTAAAACCAAGCATGAGGTCGAAGGAATTGTCTGTCGAACTCCGAGACAGGATTGTGTCGAGGCACAGATCTGTACCAAAAAAATTCTGCAACATTGAAGATCCCCAAGAACACAGTGGCCTCCATCATTCTTAAATGGAAGAAGTTTGGATCCCCTAAGGCTCATTCTCCACCAATCAGGCCTTTATAGTAGAGTAGCCAGACGGAAGCCACTCCTCAGTAAAAGGCACATGACAGCCCGCTTTGAGTTTGCCAAAAGGCACTTAAAGACTCTCAGACCATGAGAAACATGGCCTGAATGCCAAGTGTCACATCTGGAGGAAACCTGGCACTATCCCTACACTACAGTGAAGCATGGTGGTGGCAGCATCATGCTGTGGGGATGTTTTTTAGCGGCAGGAACTGGGAGACTAATCAGGATCGAGGGAAAGATTAACGGAGCAATGTAGAGAGACATCCTTGATGAAAACCTGCTCCATAGCACTCGGGACCTCAGACCGTGGGCGAAGGTTCACCTTCCAACAGGACAGCAACCCTAATCACACAGCCAAGACAATGCAGGAGTGGCTCCATGACAAGTCTCTGAATGTCCTTGAGTGGCCCAGCCAGAACCCAATCGAACATCTCTTGAGATACCTGAAAATAGCTGTGGGGCAACGCTCCCCATCTAACCTGACGGAGCTTGAGAGGATCTGCAGAGAAGAATGGGAGAAACTCCCAAATACAGGTGTGCTAAGCTTTTAGCGTCATGCCCAAGAAGACTAGATGCTGTAATTGCTGCCCAAGGTGCTTCAACAAAGTACTGAGTAAAGGGTCTGAATACCTATGTAAATGTGATATTTCATTGTTTTATTATTTTAAATTAGCACACATTTCTAGATACAAATTGCATGTTTGCAGTAGCCAGCATGATCGAAATATCACATCTAGTGTTTTTCCGGGGGTAAGTGTAATATATCGCAATAGTGTGGCATAATAAGACTACCCTCGATGGGGGGCAATTATGACTTGAGTAGTGTTATGTAGATGATCACAGGTACCGAAGGTGCACCTATCATTCTGATCAAGCACGAATCACACATGGGCCCTTCCCAAATATTACATAAATGTTTGGTATGAGCTGTGAGCACCTGAACTGGCCATAGGCCAGTTAGACTTTTCCCCCCTTAGCGAAAAAACACTATAGTCCTCCAAACCCACTAACAGAGCAAAAAAGCAAACAGATCTTTTTATCCATCTTTCTCCTCTGTAGAGTAATGTGCCTATGCCTATCAAAATGTATAAACTACGGTAAATTGCTTTGGACAAAAGCGTCTGCTAAATGGCATATAATTATGTATTATTACATTGGTACAAGACAACAAGTGAACTTCAGTTTTTGAATAATGGAAAATGGCTCGGATCAGGCGGTGAGTGTGGTTGTTGGATCAATACAGGGGGGGCATTGGAAGAGAAATGCTTGGCTTTACGGTAGGGTTCCGCCTTGGAGTGGATGGAACAGGGAGGGAACTCGTGGGCACATGGTCTAGTAAGAGCAACGTGGGGTGAACGCACTCCCAGACTGTGCATAGTGTCTGTCAGGGAGAGAGGGCCAGAGCAAGCACGCTTCTCTGAAGGTACCACAGACCTGTGATTCGTAGCAAGGGCTAAAGGTAAGAAAATCTGTATTTTCCAGCACAGATTATATTGTATTCTAATTTGTGTATTATATTTGGTATGAATGAAGACTCGGTTGGATTTCATGATCATAGAGATTACACAAAAATTGTAAGGGGAGCAATGTGAAATTGGGTGCATATCTGCAGTGTACTCTATCTACAGTAGTAAGCATTATTCATTTATAACTATTTGATGCTCATACATACTCCGTCTCTGTCTTGCTCAATATGGCATTTGGTGTTTGTTCTTGCGATCCAGTATTGAAAGAAATAATGAATTGGGAAGCAGATTTATCCTTTACCCTTCTATTTTCACTATAGTCTTTCTAATTTGTGTGTGTAGTGGAAAAGGCTGAAAGAAATTACATATTTCTGTTCACATTCCATTTGGACAAGAGCCAATGAACTCCCCGTAAAGGGCTTTACATGAATTCATGACTTCCATTTTAATATAGGGAATTAACATGTAAAACAATTGTGCAATAAGTATTTGAATGTATTTGACACATGTACGTATTTGACCCACGTCCGATGTTAACAGAAATCCAATCAAATATGAGAGTCTGTGCGGACACAAAATGATCATGAATGCAAACTGAAGACAAATTTTGCTGTGCATAGTAACCTATTTGTAGCCTTAATAGTAGTCTGCTTTGTTTTAAAGTCAATTGCAGATTTTACGTATAAGTTCACAAACTCACTGGGAAGACCATGTGTTCCTAAGAAATATGACTGATCTTGAACAGTATGTGTTCCAGATGCTCCATGAGAAGTAATACAACGACAGAACAGTGCATACTGTTGAACACAATAGATTAGAGAGCACCGCCTTACTCTTGGGAGACCTCACTGTCACGTCTCGGAGCCTTTAAAGTGCACGGTACCAGAATCAAATCATATTGTCTTTATTTTCAGTTCTTGTGACAAGACAATGCAGAGCCATAGGGGGGCCAA
The DNA here is from genome assembly GCF_023373465.1 of Oncorhynchus keta. Lineage (NCBI taxonomy): Eukaryota > Metazoa > Chordata > Actinopteri > Salmoniformes > Salmonidae > Oncorhynchus > Oncorhynchus keta. The sequence goes on along the minus strand of NC_068452.1, from coordinate 14,789,968 downwards.
GTTCGGTATCCATTGCCAATCCAGCCGGTCCAATTTAGCTTTGTGTTCCCACCATCTTCCCTTGTTAATGGCAAGAAAGGACTCAGAACCTCAGGCCTGGAACAAATCACAAATGTCATCTCCGCTCATGCAGATTGCAATTGTTTGTGTGCAACCCGCAGCCCTGAGGTCTTGGGATCTGGCCCTGAAGAGCGTAAGGAGGGCAAGGGGTGTGCTGCAGGGGTGTGTATCCGTCCCCCTCCAACACCTCTCTGGTCCAGTTCAGTTCCTTACTCCACTGATGGCCCCAACCGAACAATACAATGGCCTCTCCAGGAGGCAAGTCCATCCCGAATCTCCTCATAATTCGCACGGAAGGGGCAGTAGCCCTTTGAGAATGACCACCAACTGACACAACTTATCTTTTTCTTATGGGAAAAAAAGTGGGGGTGACTGAAAAAAATGTATGGAAAATAGAGGCACAAAACAGTTCATGTGTACAGTTATTTTTGTCTCCTAACAATTACACAACCCTGTTCAATTATCGAAAGAGCCAGTAAGGTTGGACTTCATAGTATTCACAGTCCACTGAATGCAAAAGTAATCGATAACTTGAGGTGTTTATTAATGATGACAATATGTTGCCTACGGGTTTCTTGTTGCTGCATTGTGAATTATGCAGATATTTGTTAAATATACACTTTGAACGTGTATTTGTTTTGGAAGTTTAGTTATTTACGACATGTTTTGGCTTGAATGTGGCTGTATTGTTCAGACACATAAAACATTTCTGAATGTCTATTTGGTGGACCCCTTTTGTTTCAAGAGCATGCGTAAAGGCTCTAATTTCGACTGCGGTTAAGGCGCTAGTGTTAAACGCACGTTAGTTTGCAATTTCGTAATGTAAAAACTGTCGCACTGGCATTTTCCAGCCCTAATGCCAGGTTCGGCAATTTACCTCCCTTATATCAGTTCCTAGTGCTCAGATAGGCGAGGTGGAAATATTTGAGGTGTGTCCTTAAAAACATGATCCAAAGTGCTAATTTCAGGCAGAGCTGATAGGAATATTTAAGGCCAACCAAAAGCTGTTTTTAGCGGTAACGCAGTTGCTTATGCATTTTGATAGCGGAAGCTCAGCCTATCCAGCGGTCCATATGTGTATGAAACAAGGGTTGCCTAATCTTCTTTTGGTGCCTGTATACGTTGTATTTAGAAACATGAAAAAAGTCATGTTTTTTCCGATTTCGTTTTATTTGATTAAAAACCAAGCATAGCCTCCCGTCCTGTCAGACCCACCTAATTTTAACCATGCGGGTCCCGTTTTGGATGTGCGTAAACCCCCCCGTAAAACCCCCTCCCATGAAACGAGAGATGAGAACCTCGGTACCAGTGAACCTTGTATTTAGAAGTTATTTTCGTGTGACAAGTGCTTGTTTTCCGTTTCATATGTTCAAAACCCAAGCCCCCCCTTACCCTAGGTCTACTATAACGAAGGCTGGTTCAACAGCAATGTATATCTTTGTTTATCCCGGAGATTTTATGATATCGTTGCATTTTACATGTGTTTATTGTTGTTGTTGAAAAAAAAGCTGATTGCTTGTTTTTTGTTTACTTTTATTACAATCAAACGTATTAGACTGATTGACCTTCCTGGTTTTATGGTGACAATACCGTGGCGCGCATGCAATGCAACTCCTGGAGATGTGTGAATATGATCTGATCTGATCTGATCTGTAAGATGCTTCTGATTATGCTCATAAAACATATTTGGGAGCAGTATAACGGGGAGTAGACATTCTCCCTTTCTCTTTATATTGGATTTATATTGGATCCCGCTACTGTGAAAAGTGTGGATGTGAGTAACATAGTGTGTGTTATTTTAATATGATATGCACACTGCGAGAAATGATGGTGCCTGTAAGTGTGATATAGCCTATTTAAAATGAATTGATGTTTCGTTTTGTTGAGAATTTGATTAGAATTATTCGTTCTCTTTTGAGGCCTAATTTATGTAATCTTGCTTATTAACAATGTTTGGCATTGCTCAGCCACAATGCAATGTACAGTAGGCTTAGCCATTATATCAGTGTGAATGCTATTAAAGCCATGCAATTACTTAGAACAATGTGGACTGCAAATTCCAGTTAATGTACATAGCAAAGACAGGTCTACATTTTGTTATTTTATTTCTGTAAGCCATTTAACATTGGAATTGGAGTTGATTCCAAGGCAATGCATAAAAGACAGTAAATACACAACTTGAAGCAACCACATATTTCGCCATGGAGCACGTTCTGATTGGCCAGTGAAGGGCCAAGCCTCGACACACCCACAACGTGTTTATTCATCAAAACCCATCCCTTTAGCTGCAACACCAGCAAGTGCGCCGATAATTGTAATAGTGAAAATAGCACGAGTATGTCTGACACACCCCTGAACGCTACCGCATGCGCTTAGATTTACCATTGCATTAGGTTTGCTAAAATAGAACCCCTATAGTAAAATGTTCGTATAGACTCTTTGTCATAAAGTTTATTGTTATCAGTAAATGCCAATGGTACAATTAGCCACTACTGTATACTGTGATAACTACCACATCTGGATAACTTCACTTTGATAAACAAAATGTTCCTCAAATAGTAACTCAACATTTGCATGTACACCAGCCTCATACCCTGCACACACCAAAAAAACATGTGCCCTTCAAGGCATCTGTCTCGCTTAGAAAGGTTATTTTCCCCCTTTTTACAAAATGTAATATGTATGTGTATCCCTTCAATAAGTTTACATCTGTCGTCTCCAATGACCAAAACACATAGGGATGAACACATTTGACATCGATTTTGAAGCCTTGTTATGAAAAGTCAATCCTGCCCAAGTGAGGCCATTAAATAACGCATATGCTTTTGTTGCAATGTTTACTGTTTGAACTAAAGCGTGTGCGGGGTAGGTACTCTTATGGCAAAAGTCCACTGTTTTGACAGATGGTGGCGAGTCCAGCTGTGCTCTGCGGGGCTTGTAGATCACTAGGCTAGGACTGTCAAAAAGATTGAGTGAATAACAATGCTCTTATTACTTGAGAAGACCCAATTCTTTGTCATCACTACCACAATTGCAATGAACAGCCTTGTGTTGTGTGTAAGTTATATTTCATGTTTGATTACACTTTATACCGTGTGCATGATGCATGATGTTGTGATTAGACAGTAATTATTCAATACACCTTTTAGATCATTTGGCCTGATTCCAATTTTTTGTCATAAAATCTGCACATACAGCTAGGAAATTGCACTCTGGTCACTTCATGGTGTAAGCAAAAACCATTAGAAAGTATTTATGCCTATAGAAAGTTCAACAATGCAGTTCAACAAGTAGCCTTCCCCCTTAAAACTTCCTTGAATTATGTCATTTTACTGTAGCTTTTTAGTTGTATCTGACATCCACAAAGTTAGTGGACAAAGTGTTTAATTAAAAACGAACCAGAAATGAAAAAGTGTCATGCTTTTGAATTGACTTAAACTGGAATCATTTGAGTTAATTTCAGTGGGGGCACATTTTAGGTTTTGGAAATTAATAAATTCAACAGTTAAAGCCAAACTGAAATATATTCTAGTATCTCCAAACAAATGTACTGCTGTATGTTTACATTTTGTTCTAAATCAGCAAACATCTGATCCAGGACAAATAGTCTGGTCTGGTTTAGGAACAACGCTGTGTGCTACTGGTTGAATATATTCTCTGGAAGTGTGTCTCTCTCTCTCTCTCCCTCTCTCTTCCAAACTCCTCTATTCCTCCTCTTTCCTTTGCCCAATCCCTCTCAATTTGTTGCAGTGGTCCGGAGGTGTCAAAAGGCCAGGGACCGTGACTTTTAAGGTGACCCGGAGCTCTCTGACAATGAGGGACCCCCATTCGCTATGGTAACGAGTTCTGGTGGATGGACCTTCTGGATGGATTGGGGTGAGGTCTGGGGGTGAGGGTTGCTTTTCTTTTGGGGGGGGTAGTGGTCTCCTGGAGGGGTCTTTCTAAGGACAGGGGGCACGCGCCAGCTGCCACTGGCGGGGAGACGCCTTTTAGCACACCAGCTGGAAGCAGGATTTAACCCCCTCATCCAACCCCTCCTTCATGGTTTGAGGGGTGAGTGGATTAGCTTCACTGCTGTTTGTTTACAGCACACTTCTATTGTTATGGCCGTTTACATATGTATATGTTTCAGGCCCGACAGAGGACTGCCCTCCAACTCAGCTGCCAGCCCGTCATTGGCTTTTAAGTCCTGCTTGGCTTCAAAAGAGAGAGGATAACCGCTGCCAATACAATCTCCATGCTCTGTGTTACTGTGGATTGTGGTTTGGGTAACGTTTTAAAACGTTTCACAACGGAAAATGAAAATGACTGTTTCTTGTTGGACAGATATGTACAGATAATACCTTCATGTTTCACTCTGTTTTGGAGTGTGCTCCTACTGAACACGACCCAGGTATGAGTCATTTGATCCGATCAGTGGCCACATCTGGGGAGATGACGTCACAGTGGCCAGGTTCGTGTTCATTAGGCACCAAGTGGAAATAACTAAAACAGAGAGGGACAACCTGGACATGTTGTTTCAAAATGTTTAAAAGTTTTATATTGTGTGTTGTAATGAACATGACCCATGTGTGGGTGCTTTTGGGACAGATTGGGATTCATTGGATTGAAGAGAACGATCTCATAAGAAAGACACGGGCATTGTAACTGAATGTGTGTGTGTGTGTCCGTGTGCGTGTGTAACATGGATAGACTGGGTAATCTCTGCAGGCAACTGTGATGTTTTATGGTTTCTCACATTGACCTGGAGAGGTTCTGCAGTCTGTCTGCTCATACGCCCTCTCGTTCGGGGGGTGAAAACACAAAATAATGTAGATCATTATTTTTAAACATAGATCTCAATGCATCCATCTACAGTTGAACTCGGAAGTTTACATAAACCTTAGCCAAATACATTTAAACTCAGTTTTTCACAATTCCTGACATTTAATCCTCGTAAAAATTCCCTGTTTTAGGTCAGTTAGGATCACCACTTTATTTTAAGAATGTGAAATGTCAGAATAATAGCCGAGAGAAGGATTTATTTCAGCTTTTATTTCTTTCATCACATTCCCAGTGGGTCAGAAGTTTACATACACTCAATTAGTATTTGGTAGCTTTTCCTTTAAATTGTTTAACTTGGGTCAAGCATTTCGGGTAGCTTTCCACAAGCTTCCCACAATAAGTTGGGTGAATTTTGGCCCATTCCTCCTGACAAAGCTGGTGTAACTGAGTCTGGTTTGAAGGCCTCCTTGCTTGCACACGCTTTTTCAGTTCTGCCCACAAATGTTCAATAGGATTGAGGTCAGGGCTTTGTGATGGCCACTCCAATACCTTGACTTTGTTGTCCTTAAGCCATTTTGCCACAACTTTGGAAGTATGCTTGGGATCATTGTTCATTTGGAAGACCCATTTGCGACCAAGCTTTAACTTCCTGACTGATATATATCCACAAGTGCACCAGTCCCTCCTGCAGCAAAGTACCTCCACAACATGATGCTGCCACCCCTGTGCTTCACGGTTGGGATTTTTCCTCCAAATGTAAGGATGGTCATTATGGCCAAACAGTTATATTTTTGTTTCATCAGACCAGATGACATTTTCCAAAAAGTACGATCTTTGTCCCCATGTGCAGTTGCAAACCGTAGTCTGACTTTTTTATGGTGGTTTTGGAGCAGTGGCTTCTTCTTTGCTCAGCAACCTTTCAGGTTATGTCGATATAGGACTCATTTTACTGTGGATATAGATACTTTTGTACCAGTTTTCTCCAGCATCTTCACAGGGTCCTTTGCTGTTGTTCTGGGATTGATTTGCACTTTTCACACCAAAGTACGTTCATCTCTAGGAGACAGAATGCATCTCCTTCCTGAACGGTATGATGGCTGCTTGGTCCCATGGTGTTCATACTTGCATACTATTGTTTGTACAGATGAACGTGGTACCTACAGGCATTTGGAAATTGCTCCCAAGGATGAACCAGACTTGTGGAGGTCTACATTTTTTTCTGAGGTCTTGGCTGATTTATTTTGATTTTCCCATGATGTCAAGCAAAGAGGCACTGAGTTTGATGGTAGGCCTTGCAATACATCCACAGGTACACCTCCAATTGACTCAAATGATTTAAATTAGCCGAGCAGAAGTTTCTAAAGCCATGACATAATTTTCTGGAATTTTCCAAGCTGTTTAAAGGCACAGTCAACTTAGTGTATGTAAACTTCTGACCCACTGGAATTGTGATAAGTGAAATAATCTGTCTGTAAACAATTGTTGGAAAAATTACCTTGTCATGCACAAGTAGATATCCTAACCGACTTGCCAAAACAATAGTCGCTCAAAAACAAGTTTTAATGACTCCAACCTAAGTGTATGTATACTTCCGACTTCAACTGTATCTGGCTTATCCTAACTAAGATGTATGTACAGTATACCTCTGCAATAATTTGTGAAAAGTAGACATGTCAATCAAGGGGTGGAATCCCTTTAAATGTGTAAAGTAGTAAAAAATAAATTTAGCTAGTTGTCCTAGGCATTTTATTGATAAAGTAATAAGTTGCATATAATTTTTAAATATGTGCATCCTTTTCTCCTCCAAGTAAACAACAGCAGATTCAAAGGGGCTGTGGCAGATCCCATAACTCTTCCACAAAGGACTCAGGTAGGATACTCTTGTGCTTCTTCGGAGGGAGGAGGCAAGGACACTTCTCCGTTTGCCTACTAACTAACTGATACTCTCCTCGACCACTCAACCACTTATTGGTTTCCGGGTCACGGAGGAGAGAGGACAGTTTTTTGCCCAAATGAGAATCTTCCTGTGAATATAAACATTCAAAAAAGTCTCCTACACCTCCACGGAATATATCAAAGTCCAACTTGATCCGATGAGTTGCTGTGATTTGGCCTAATCTCAGCTGGCAACTGTGAGCAGTTCAGCGTTTCCTCTCACAGTGGCGACTGGGGTTCTGCTAAACGTAGCTGTTTGCCTCTCCTGCACCACAGTAAAGTCCAGTACAGTAGGTCCCTCACTGGAACAAGCTTTTGGAGAGGCGCCCAGTCTCCAAGGCGTCAATAGAGATGACCTGCCGCCCCAGTGTCCTGCCTTCAAAATTGTCACTGGTGTTAGCACTTAACATGGGATAGTCCCCTACTGATGGTTTACAGATCTTGAACAAACTATCAACAAATTGTTTAACTATCCACTAACCATATCCATAACTCCAATTTTTTGTTAATTTTTTATTACAGATTTCAAATTTGCAATTGCAACATTGATACATATATACACTGCTCAAAAAAATAAAGGGAACACTAAAATAACATCCTAGATCTGAATGAATGAAATATTCTTATTAAATACTTTTTTCTTTACATAGTTGAATGTGCTGACAACAAACCGACTTGCCAAAACAATAGTCGCTGAAAAACAAGTTTTAATGACTCCAACCTAAGTGTATGTAAACTTCCAACTTCAACTGTATCTGTCTTATCCTAACTAAGATTTATGTACAGTACAGCTCTGCAATAATTTTGGTGAAAACTAGATGTGTCAATCATGGGGTGGATGAACACCACTTACACATCATGTGTACCTCACACAAATATCATTGTAATTTGAGCCAGGCAGAAATGGCTGGTAAGTGCAACCGCTGTTTCTGTCTCAGGAGCCTATGTTGGAGCCTATGGGAGATTCTCTATTGTTTTTTTCAACTCCTCAGTCCTCTCCTCGCCTCCTTTTGAAAAAAGTCAAAGGTAACCGATGAGTGAAGGGGAGGAAAAGAAATGTGGAAACAAATGCACTTGTATGAAATGAGACCATCCTTCCTTGCAATAGTTGAATGTGCTGACAACAAAATCACACAAAAATTATCAATGGAAATCAAATTTATCAACCCATGGAGGTCTGGATTTGGAGTCACACTCAAAATTAAAGTGGAAAACCACACTACAGGCTGATCCAACTTTGATTTAATGTCCTTAAAACAAGTCAAAATAAGGATCAGTAGTGTGTGTGGCCTCCACGTGCCTGTATGACCTCCCTACAACACCTGGGCATGCTCCTGATGAGGTGGTGGATGGTCTCCTGAGGGATCTCCTCCCAGACCTGGACTAAAGCATCCGCCAACTCCTGGACAGTCTGTGGTGCTAGACATGATGTCTCAGATGTGCTCAATTGGATTCAGGTCTGGGGAACGGGCGGGCCAGTCCATAGCATCAATGCCTTCCTCTTGCAGGAAATGCTGACACACTCCAGCCACATGAGTTCTAGCATTGCCTTGCATTATGAGGAACCCAGGGCCAACCGCACCAACATATGGTCTCACAAGGGGTCTGAGGATCTCATCTCGGTACCTAATGGCAGTCAGGCTACCTCTGGCGAGCACACGGAGGGCTGTGCGGCCCCCCAAAGAAATGCCACCCCACACCATGACTGACCCACCGCCAAACCGGCCATGCTGGAGGATGTTGCAGGCAGCAGAACGTTCTCCACGGCGTCTCCAGACTCTGTCATGTCTGTCACGTGCTCAGTGTGAACCTGCTTTCATCTCTGAAGAGCACAGGGCGCCAGTGGCGAATTTGCCAATCTTGGTGTTCTCTGGCAAATGCCAAACGTCCTGCACGGTGTTGGACTGTAAGCACAACCCCACCTGTGGACGTCGGGCCCTCATACCACCCTCATGGAGTCTGTTTCTGACCGTTTAAGCAGACACATGCACATTTGTGGCCTGCTGGAGGTCATTTTGCAGGGCTCTGGCAGTGCTCCTCCTTGCACAAAGGCGGAGGTAGCGGTCCTGCTGCTGGGTTGTTGCCCTCCTACGGCCTCCTCCACGTCTCCTGATGTACTGGCCTGTCTCCTGGTAGCGCCTCCATGCTCTGGACACTACGTTGACAGACACAGCAAACCTTCTTGCCACAGCTCGCATTGATGTGCCATCCTGGATGAGCTGCACTACCTGAGCCACTTGTGTGGGTTGTAGACTCCGTCTCATGCTACCACTACAGTGAAAGCACCACCAGCATTCAAAAGTGACCAAAACATCAGCCAGGAAGCATAGGAACTGAGAAGTGGTCTGTGGTCTCCACCTGCAGATCCACTCCTTTATTGGGGGTGTCTTGCTAATTGCCTATAATTTCCACCTGTTGTCTATTCCATTTGCACGACAGCATGTGAACTTTATTGCTTCTTAAGTGGACAGTTTTATTTCACAGAAGTGTGATTGACTTGGAGTTACATCGTGTTGTTTAAGTGTTCCCTTTATTTTTTTTGAGCAGTGCATATATTTTTTTATACAAAAAACAGCTCAGTCCCTCGCCCCCACCTACCCCAGTCCCAACGTCCCTTTCCATCCCAGGTAAATAAATAAATATAAAATACTATTAATATAAGGCCTCATAACTCCAATTATATACCTAAATGTAATGCTAAATCTAACCCTAACCGTAATGCTTAATCTAACCCTAACCGTAATGCTAAATCTAACCCTAACCGTAACGCTAAATCTAACCCGAACCGTAACGCTAAATCTAACCCTAACCGTAACGCTAAATCTAACCCTAACCATAACGGTAAATCTAACCCTAACCGTAACGCTAAATCTAACCCTATAACCGTAACGCTAAATCTAACCCTAACTGTAACGTTAAATCTAACCGTAACGCTAAATCTAACCGTAACGCTAAATCTAAACCTAACCGTAATGTTAAATCTAACGCTAACCTTAATGCTAAATCTAACCCTAACCGTAATGCTAAATCTAACCCTAACCGTAACGCTAAATCTAACCCTAACACTGGCAGGTGGTGGCATGTCAATAAAGCTGCAGTTGATAGTTTGAGCCATTAAAGAGCAACTATGGGGGCTATCCAATTAAGTGGGGTGTCTCTCTTTTTCTCTATAACTTGTCCATTTCCTCTCATAATCTTGATTTAAACATGTACTAACTCCCTCATTTGCCCACTTGCAGTTTGTTCTTTTTGAGCCAGAGTGGAACCCCGGTTTCCATGACTGAATGCAGAGCTTTCTGATGTTGATGATACTGCATCAGGAACTGATTGGATGATGTCGATGGGCCATCAGTTCTTGATGCATTGCCTTCAGCATTGAAAGAAACACCACACAGTGTGTTGCTCTTTTAAACTATGATTTTCTAGTTTTTTCCATGTATGTTGTACAGTAATTCATTTTGTAAAAATGTAATCATTTAAAATACTGTAATTGAGCATCATGAACCTTTATAAAGGCTTATTCACATTTATAAATGTTTACAAATAAATGTTTGATTGTTTATAAATAGATTATTAATGCTTATTCATGATAATTATTATAAAGTGTTACCAATGTTTTGTTAAGGCAAAGATTAGGACAGCAGGTACCTTGAGATATTTCAGGAATAGAATAAATCTGTGTCGTTGTACCTTTGGTTAGAATTTGTGTTAAAGAGAATGCTTGTTATGAATGGTTTGACATATATAAGCGATTGTATTTTTTTATAAGTCCATAATTGATTTTCTGGTAAATGTGTGGTGTGCAATGCAGAATGATGATAATTAAAGGATGTTTTAGAAGTGTAGTACGCTGTACCTCAAGTAAATTTCCTCATGGCTATTCAGACCACAGAAGGCAGCTGAGGGGAGGACGGCTCATGATAATGGCCGGAACAGAGCAAATGGAATGGCATCAAACACATGGAAATCATGTGTGTTTGTGTAACATTTATTTAACTAGGCAAGTCAGTTTCTTATTTACAAAGGCGGCCTATACCAGCCAAACCCAGACAATGCTTGGACAATTATGCGCCACCCTATGGGACTACCAATCACCGCTGGTTGTGACACAGCTTGAATTCAAATCAGGGTGTCTGTAGTGATTTACATTTACATTACATTTAAGTCATTTAGCAGACGCTCTTATCCAGAGCGACTTACAAATTGGTGCATTCACCTTATGACATCCAGTGGAACATCCACTTTACAATAGTGCATCTAAATCTTTTAAGGGGGGGTGAGAAGGATTACTTATCCTATCCTAGGTATTCCTTAAAGAGGTGGGGTTTCAGGTGTCTCCGGAAGGTGGTGATTGACTCCGCTGTCCTGGCGTCGTGAGGGAGTGTGTTCCACCATTGGGGAGCCAGAGCAGCGAACAGTTTTGACTGGGCTGAGCGGGAACTGTACTTCCTCAGTGGTAGGGAGGCGAGCAGGCCAGAGGTGGATGAACGCAGTGCCCTTGTTTAGGTGTAGGGCCTGATCAGAGCCTGGAGGTACTGAGGTGCCGTTCCCCTCACAGCTCCGTAGGCAAGCACCATGGTCTTGTAGCGGATGCGAGCTTCAACTGGAAGCCAGTGGAGAGAGCGGAGGAGCGGGGTGACGTGATAGTGATAGTGATGCCTCTAGCATTGAGATGCTGTGCCTTAGACCGCTGTGCCACTCAGGAACCCAAGTTGTATTTCATACCATTCCACTAATTCTGCTCCAGGCATTGCCACGAGCTATCCTTCCCAATGAAGGTGCCACCAATCTCCTGTGATTCAGATGTGTTAGTTCAGATGAAAATTGCTGCAAACATGACAATCGACTTCAAGACAGAATTGAGAACTGTGAATACCATAATCAATGACAAGGGCGCCACCTGCCAGTCACAATATGAAAGTATCTATATTTTCATATGATGAGTTTTTTTAAACAAAGACAGGAATCGACACACTCCATCAATACCATCTATGGAGTTACATTTTCACATTTTTTACATTTTCACAGGCAAATACTGTCTGCTTTCTGTATATCGAACATTCCATGAGAGCAACTACTTTTTAAAACATTATGTGAAGCTATCCATAAATTCTTCACAATAATAGGTCCTTCATTTTGGATTAGGGTGTATGTGTGTGGCATGTGCAAACATGTAGCCTAACTAAGGTAAAACAGTTGATCTCTTATAGTCACAAGGCCTCCAAGTAAAGCTCACAATGCATTGACACCAGATACTAGCTTTATCACTGAATGGGTGTTACTATCCTCACAAACAATGCTGAATCAAACCATAACCCAGAAAATAGGGGCTGAGTGAATGTGGTCTGGAATTTGTGGAGGAGGGTCATTGTGTCAGAGATGCTGTAGAAGCACAGAGTCCCTGCACTGTGGCTCAGGTACACTCCTGCACCAGAGGAGCGAGGAACATTAATATGAGTGCATTCTCCATTATTGTGGAAGAAACAAGTGTAGAGCGGAGGGGAGCAGTATATCATCCAGGACTGATCATTCATCCCATGCTGATCACCTACTTTCCTGATCTCTTCATTTGACACTGCTATATGAGCGGATTGCCCACTCCACTCTACCTCCCAGTAGACGCAGGCACCAGACAGACCCCCTCCACACAGCACCTGAAAGTGGTTGAAGTCTGACTGGATGGTACGAATGGGAAGATTCATGGCCACTTTTTTTGTACCCTGCAGACAGACAAATTAATTTACTGTATTGGGAGACAATGTCAGCTGGCAAGAGACAAACAGAGGGAGAAATAAAGATATTGAAAATGAATGCGTGTGCGTGCCTCAATTTACTCACATTCAAAAAACTCCTTTGTACCCAAGAGGACTCAAGGCTGTAATTGCTGAAAAAGATGCTTCAACAAAGTACTGAGTACAGGTTATGAATAGTTATGTAAATGTGACATTAATTTAAAAAATGTTAATACATTTACAAAAGATTTTAAAAACCTGTATTGTATTGTGTGGGTAATTGTGTGTAGATTGATGAGGGGAAAAATACAATTTAATCAATTTTAGAATACGGTTGTAACGTAACAAAATGGGGTCTGAGGTCTTCCCTAATGCACTGTAGATATACCTTGATCATCATGTCATTTTGAAGAATTATCAATAGTGGTGCCCACCACAAGAAATGTCCAACTACTCCATTTTGTACAGATGAAATGAACGATATCTATACTTTCTTATACCATGGCATTGTTGAATACTAATTTCTGATTGGCTTGAAGGGCATTCTAGAGCGTGCATTATTTAAGCAATAAGGCACGAGAGGGTGTGGTATAATGCCAAAATGCCACAGCTAGGTGCTGTTCTTATGTACGACGCAACGCGGAGTGCCTGGATACAGCCCTTAGCTGTGGTATATTGGTCATATACCACAGCCCCCCGAGGTGCTTTATTGCTATTATAAACTGGTCATCAACGTAATTAGAGCAGTAACTAGAAATGTTTTGTCATACCCATGGTATTAAAAAAGTAAACATAAAAGTTGTCTAAAATATAAAGTAAATATACCCCAAAAAACTACTTAAGTAGTACTTTCAAGTATTTTTACTTAAGTACTTTACACCACTGATGACTCCCAACCAAATGTATTGTGCTTGAGCAATTTTGTCAAAGACAATGGATATATGTTGCACCAACATAATGACCAGACAGCACACCCCTGTGCGTCTGCGTGCACCATCGGGCACATGTTGATTTTGTCACCCACATCAGGACATGCAGGTTGAAATATCAAAACAAACTCTGAACCAATTATACTAATTTGGGGACAGGTCGAAAAGCATTAAACATTTATGGCAATTTAGCTAGCTAGCTTTCTGTTCCTAGATAATTTGTCCTAGGGTATAAATATTGGGTCGTTTTTTTAACCTGAAATGCTAAATGGTATATGCTCCTAAAAACCAATGAGGAGATGGGAGTGTGAGGATTTGCAGTGCGTCGAGCATCACAAATAGAACCAAGTTCTATTTTAGCGCCTGGCTATGCAAGATGCTCATTGATGCACGCAAGCAGTATGGGTGCAATGATTGAATAACGTGTATGTGTACATTTATCTTGCAATGCTCGCGCGTGCGACCCGAGCAGTGTGGTCAGCATGTAAAAGTTGTGCAAAGTTGGTAGAATCATATTCGAAATGATTCACAGCTGTAATGGCTGCCAAAGGTGCTTCTGTCAAGTATTAACTCTGGGGTGTGAAGGCATATGCAATCAAGACATATTCATTTTAAAAATATTTTTACATTTTTAATTTAGACATTTTCTTTCACTTTGAAAATGTGGAGTAGGTTTTTTAGATCTGTGGGGTGGAATCCAGTTTAATCCCTTTTTAAATTAAATGTTAAGGCAGCAAAATCAGAAGACTGCAAGGGATATGTAGACTTTCACTGGGTGTGTAGACTTTCACTAGGGCGACAGGTAGCCTAGTGGTTAAGAGAGTTGAGCCGACTAGGTGAAAAATCAATTGATATGCACTTGAGCAAGGCACTTAACCATAGTTGCTCCTGTAAGTCGTTTTGGAAAAGAGCGTCTGCTAAATGACTAAAATGTCAAAATGTTTGTCCTGTAGCTGATCTTTCAGTTTGTTCCAAAAAAATGTATGGATAGGAGATGGAGATGTATGATGGATAGACAGGCCTCAGATCCAGTAGAGAGTATTTTGGGGGACATTTATGGATGTCACCTGGAGGAAATGGATTTGATCTTCTGAGTTTGAGAGCTGCTCCATGTCAGCATCTCTCCTCCTCAGGTCAGCAAACTCCTGCTCCAGTTCCTCTTTCAACTCAACTAACTTCAAACCTTTCCTGGGCTCTGATCAGCTCCTTCACATCAGAGCAGCTTCTCTCAATGGAGTGCATGAGCTCAGTGAAAATCCTCTCACTGTCTTCCACTGCTGCCAGTGCAGAGTGCTGTAAGGACACACACACAGAGGAGGGGGTCCATTTATACCAGCCCATTCACTCAGCTCTTACCTGGATCCCAGACAGCTTGGAAATGAAAATATGTAAATAATTTACATAGATGACACCAACACTTAGCTTCACAGAGTCCACAGCCTGTCTCACATCGTGCATCTCCATCTGTCTCTCCTGGATTGTCTGTAGGGATTTCAGATGTTTCTCCCCCAACTCTTTGCATATAAATTAATCCCGAATGTGAAATGCCTTATATTCTAGTGTTTGTTAAGTTTGAAATATGTTATGCCCTAGGGGCCTCGACCGGGAGGCCCATGGGGTGGTGTACAATTGGCCCAGTGTCGTCCGGGTTAGGGGAGGGCTTGGCCGGCAGTGATATCCTTGCCTCATCGCGCACTAGCGACTCCTATGGCAGGATGTGTGCAGTGTACACAGACCAGGTCAAATCAAATCAAAATCAAATCACATTTTATTTGTCACATACACATGGTTAGCAGATGTTAATGTGAGTGTAGCGAAATGCTTGTGCTTCTAGTTCCGACAATGCAGTAATAACCAACAAGTAATCTAGCTAACAATTCCAAAACTTCTACCTTATAGACACAAGTGTAAGGGGATAAAGAATATGTACATAAAGATATGTGAGTGAGTGATGGTACAGAGCGGCATAGGCAAGATACAGCGTTCAGGGCCATCGATGTGTCTGCTTGGGGGGAATATATACGGCTGTGATTATAATCGAAGCTCTTGGTAGATAATGCGGTCGACATTTGATTGTGAGGAATTATAAATCAGGTGAACAGAAGGACTTGAGTACCTGTATGTTGTTATGATCACACCACGTCACGTTAACCATGAAGCATACGCCCACGCCCCTCTTCTTACCAGAAAGATGTTTGTTTCTGTCTGCGCGATGCGTGGAGAAACCAGCTGGCTGCACCGATTCCGATAGCGTCTCTCCAGTGAGCCATGTTTCCGTGAAGCAAAGAAAGTTACAGTCTCTGATGTCCCTCTGGAATGCTACCCTTGCTCGGATTTCATCAACCTTGTTGTCAAGAGACTGGACATTGGCGAAAAGAATGCTAGGGAGTGGTGAGTGCACGATGTGCCCGTCTCCGGAGTCTGACCAGAAGACCGCTCCGTTTCCCCCTTTTACGAAGTTGTTTTTTTGGGTCGCCGGCTGGGATCCATTCCGTTGTCCTGGGTGAAAGGCAGAACACAGGATCCGCTTCGCGAAAGTCATATTCGTGGTCGTACTGATGGTGAGTTGACGCTGCTCTTATGTTCAGTAGTTCTTCTCGACTGTATGTAATGAAACCTAAGATGACCTGGGGTACTAATGTAAGAAATAACACATAATTTTTTTTTTTTAAATGCATAGTTTCCTAGGAACGCGAAGCGGGGCGGCCATCTCTGTCAGTGCCGGAAGTTCAAAAAGGTCGCCAGGTGTACAGTGTTTCCTCCGACACATTGGTGCAGCTGGCTTCCGGGTTGGATGTGCATTGTGTCAAGAAGCAATGCGGCTTGGTTGGGTTGTGATTTGTATGGGAGTTGTGTTGTTGTCACGCTCTGGTCGAAGTAATGTATGTTTGTCTTCATTTATTTGGTCAGGGCAGGGTGTGACATGGGTTATTGTGGTGCGTTTTTGTCATGGGGTTTTTGTGGGGTGTCTAGCATAGTCTATGGCTGCCTGAGGCGGTTCTCAATCAGAGTCAGGTGATTATCGTTGTCTCTGATTGGGAACCATATTTAGTCAGCCATATTCTTTGAGTATTTCGTGGGTGATTGTTCCTATCTCTGTGTTTGTTGTTCACAAGATAGGCTGTATAGGTTTTCACGTTCCGTTTGTTGTTTTGTAGATTTAACTTATTTCATGTATCGTTCATTTTCCATTAAAGAACATGAGTAACCACCACGCTGCATTTTGGTCCACTTCTCCTTCTACAGACGAACGTCGTTACAGAATCACCCACCACACCAGGACCAAGCAGCGTGGTGACAGGTAGCGACAGCAGAAGCAGCGAAAGGAGGAACGGACATGGGAGGATGAATTGTTCGGAGAAGGACCCTGGGATCAGCCTGGAGAATATCGCCGCCCCAAAGAAGAACTGGAGGCGGCGAGAGCTGAGAGGCGCTGGTATGAGGAGAAGCAACAGCGGCAGCAGGAGCAACAATATTGGGACTACACTACTTGGGAGGAAATAGACAGGTGGGCGGTCGACCCAGAGAGAGTGCCGGAGCCAGCCTGGGATTCGCTGGAGCAGTGCGAAGCAGGTTATCGGAGAATGGAGTTGGCGAAGCAAGCATGGCGGCGCAGAAGGAAGACCGAGAGTCAGCCCCAAAACTTTCTTGGGGGGGGTGGGCTCAGGGAGAGTGTGGCAGAGTCAGGGTTCAGACCTGAGCCAACTCCCCCTGTTTATGGTGAGGAGCCAAGGAGGAGACCAGAACCAGAGCCGGTGTTGGAGGTGAGTGAAGTTGAGACTGTGAAGGAGTTAATGGGGACAGTGGGGGAGAGAGTTATGAGGGAGTTGCTAGTTTGGTGCTTTAAATACAATATTCGCCCGACGGAGTGTGTCGGGGATTTAATGGCACTTGGGTCAGCACACCATACTCGTCCTGAGGTGCGTGTTAGTCGGCTGGTGAAAATTGTGCCAGCCTCACGCACTAGGCCTCCTGTGTACCTACCTAGCCTTGCACGTCCTGTGCCAGTCATGTTCTCAGGCTCTCCAGTACGCCTTCACGGTCCGGTCCATCCTGTGCCAACTTCACACACCAGTCCTGCGGTGGCAGCTCCCCGCACCACGCTTCCTGTGCGTGTCCTCGGTCCAGTACCTCCAGTGCCAGCACCACGCACCAGGCCTTCAGTGTGCCTCGCCTGTTTAGCGCAGCCAGAGCCTTCCTCCTCTACAGCGCTGCCGGAGCCTCCCGCCTGTTCAGCGCAGCCAGAGCCTTCCACCTCTCCAGCGCTTGCTGGAGTCTCCCGCCTGTTTAGCGCAGCCAGAGCCTTCCTCCTCTACAGCGCTGCTGGAGTCTCCCGCCTGTTTAGCACAGCCAGAGCCTTCCTCCTCTCCAGTCAGCCAGTCAGCCAGGATCCGCCAGTCAGCCATGATCTTCCAGATCTGCCAGTCAGCCAGACTCTTCCAGATCTGCCAGTCAGCCAGACTCTTCCAGATCTGCCAGTCAGCCAGACTCTTCCAGATCTGCCAGTCAACCAGACTCTTCCAGATCCGCCAGTCAACCAGACACTTCCAGATCCGCTAGTCAACCAGACACTTCCAGATCTGCCAGTCAACCAGACACTTCCAGATCCGCCAGCCAGCCAGGATCTGCCGGAGCCAACTACCTGCCTGAGCTTCCTCTCAGTGCTGGGCTTCCTCTCAGTGCTGGGCTTCCACTCAGTGCTGGGCTTCCTCTCAGTGCTGGGCTTCCTCTCAGTGCCGAGCTTCCCCTCAGTGCCAAGCTTCCCCTCAGTCCCGAGCTAATGTATCGTTCATTTTCCATTAAAGAACACGCTGCATTTTGGTCCGCTTCTCCTTCTACAGACGAATGTCGTTACAGTTGTGTATGGGAGTTGCAGCGATGAGACAAGACTGTAACTACTACCAATTGGATACCATGAAATTGGGGAGAAAAAAAGGGGTAAAAAAATATATTAAAAAAAAAATGTTAGGCCCTACATGAACTCAATGTGAGGATCGGCAACAACAACTCCTCCACGCTAACTCTTAACTCAGGGGCCCCCCAGGGGTGTGTCCTCAGTCCACTGTTGTACTTCCTGTTCACCCACGACTGGGTGGTGGTGTCATGACAACAACCTCTCCTTCACTGCCAACAAAACAAAGGAGTTGATTGTTGCCTTCAGGAAGCAGAAGATGTGGCCCAGTTCACATCAATGGAACTGCAGCAGAAAGAGTCACAAGTTTCAAGTTCCTCAGCGTCCACATCCCAGAGGACTTGTCATGGACCAACAACCCAACCACTCTTGTCAAGAGGGCGCAACAGTGTCTCTACTTATTAAGGCGTCTGAAGAAATGTGGCATGCTGCCCCGGGTCTTCTCCAAATACTACCGCTGCACCATTGAGAACGTCGGGTTGCATCATGGCCTGGTATGGGAATTGCTCCTTCCACGACCGCAATGCCCCCCAGCCATGAGCTGTTCTTCCCCTTATCGTCAGGCAGACGTATCAAAGCATGAGGTCTGATACCAACAGGCTCAGAGACCGTTTCTATCTACAAGCCTGCTGAACACTTGAACTGGACTGACCACCTGCTTCTGATTCTATGCACCTTAGCACACATGCACTCACTCATGCACACACCTACCCACACAGACACACACACATACACACACACACATGTAAATGTTGGACTATAAATTGTGCCTTCCTGTATTATACTTATAAATGATAAAGGTTTTTTCTATTCTAATGAGCCATTTACTTTATGTTTGTATTCTTATCTTTTATTATTTATTGTTGTGGCATTGTCGAGAAGGAACCTGCAAGTAAGCATTTCATTGGACGATGTATACCATGAGTATCCCGTACATACGACTAATAATAAAACTACATACAACTAATAATACAACTTGAAACAATGTGTCACGACTTCAATCGAAGGTGGCTCCTCTCCCTGTTCGGGCAGCACTCGGCGGTCATCGACACCGGTCTACTAGCTGCCACTGATTCCTTTTTCTTTTCTGTTGGTTTTGTCTTGATGTTTTCACCTGTACCTTATTTGTTATTAATTCGGGGCTATTTAAACTTCCAGAGCCCGCCTGCTTTTGTGTGGGCTTATTCCTCTCTGTCAATGGTAGATTTTGTTTTGTTTTGCTTATAGGTATTTTTGCTGTTCGTTATTTTCCCTGGTTTTGGGGGACTTAACTGTTTATTGGTCATTTTGACTGTATGTTGGCTAGACCCAGCTGAATAAATAAGTCTACATTGGAAGCTTTGCTCTCTGCGCCTGACTCCACACCCACCACTCCTAGCTTTCGTGACACAATGACATTAAATGTATTCCTAAAAGTCAACTGAAGTTTATCCTGACAACAGTTAATGATTGACACTATCTATTGTACCTTGATATTTTCTGGTCATTGGCTGTTTTTTTTTGCTCGTCCAGTTACAGTATATCACCTCAGCAAAAACACTTCCGTTTAATTATGAATATACTCTATATAGTTTATATCATTCTATGTTTAAATGCAAATAGGTGATATAAAACAGTGGAGTCTCCATCCTTACCTAATGGCCTTTATGTTCATCCATTGTACACAGCAGACAGACAGACCTACCTACGCTGCTGATCGGTATCGCAGTAAAGCTTCATGATGAGAGCAGATCTTCTCCTAGTTGTGGAGGCTTTGACCAGCCAATGTTTCTTTAATGGAGCTACTTCATAGTGAGGCTGGGGGTGAGGTTCACAGTAAAGCACCAGACAGACCTTGACTGCTTTGAGTTCTATCCCAGTGCAGAAATCCCACTCCACATCTCCAGGTCCAGCATAATAGGGAGCAGGAGGAGCAGCTTGGAGTCCTGTCTTGTTTTATACAAGCGCATTTGTTTCCTCTCCTCGTTTCCATTCCTCGATTACTTTTGACCTTTTTCAAAAATAGGTGAGGAGAGAAGGACAGAGGAGAGGAGGCGAGCAAAACCAATTGAGATTCTTTCAAGGTTAGTTGTCCTTGTGAATGCAGAGGGAGAATGCATTTTTTGTTCATTATTCTTTTAAAAGGAGACCACAAAAACTTTTCATTGTGTAACATTATTTACATGGACCCAGTTGCATTTGCAACCAAATTATTAGTGAATAAGGGCTGCGGCAGGGCTTGGGATGGGTCATGTTGACCTATGCAAGGTAGGAAATAAAGGTCCAGAAACCTTTATTCCATTATAAAATACTGTTCTGAACCTATTCTCTGCTATGATGACATGATGACATCAACTGTAATGCAGGTGTATGAGTGTAATGAGGTAATTTGTTTATTATTCACTAATAATTTGGTTGCAAATGCAACTGGGTCCATGTAAATAATTGTTAGGCTACTCATTTTGAATATACAGGTGCCACCTTGTGTGACTACAAAAGTGTGTGCAACCGGGCACATTAAAATAATTTCCTTGCAAAAGTTACTATCCTGCCCTACACAATAGCATGCTACACCGTAGAAACATAATTACAATTGTAATGCATAACTGCCATGGTAATTTGGAATGTTAAGTCAATGAGCATTTTGGGTAATGTAGTCACTCTATAGTTTCCATAAATACTGGGAAAATTAACAAAAATACAAAAAACAGTGGTATAAAGCAGACTGTGGAATGGTCCCAGGCAATGCACTTCTTTAGAGCCTAAAATGAAGAGAATCAGTTCAAATGGTAGGAGCCTATCCTTCCACAAGTCTGTGGCATACAGGCGTGATCCACTATACCCTGATAATTTGTATAGCCACGCGTGCGTCGCTCTCATGTAGGTGCTACCATACTAGCAAGCATGCTAGTTAGTGCTTGGTATCAACAGCCAATCCAGTAGGGGATGGAAGCTATAGTCAGCTTTGATTGTTCAAAGTATTTGCATAAAGTTCAGCTTTCCCCAACTTAGGTCCTGCCTTGTTCATGCTCCTTCGCCCAACGGTCCTACCCTCCCATTTCACTTCCTTCCACTAAAAATGAATGGCTTCATCGCCCCTATCCTGTTCAGTGCGGATCAGTGGATTTCGGCAGCTAGTCTGGGGTTATAGGCCTAGTGGTTATGTCTGTACAGTACATACAGTAGGACAGTCATGCAAGATGTTGTTACAGTGTCTGGTACTGGGGTTGCCATGCATGCCAGTCTCTCTTGGCTAAGAATTGAGGAGAGACTGACTGAATCACTTATTTTTGTAAGAAACAACATTTTGAAAATCTCAAATAGTTTGCATAGTCAACTTACACACAGCTTTAACACACACACTTGCACCACATGCCACCGGGGTTCTCTTCGCAGTCCCCAAATCTAGAACAAATTCAAGAAAGCGTACAGTATTATATAGAGCCATTATTGCATTGAACTCTTTCATTGAAATAAAGAGCAAAGTTGGTTTCAAAAAACAGAAAGCAACACCTCACGGCACAACGCCTCTCCTCTATTTGACCTAGATAGTTTGTGTGTATGTATTAATATGTAGGCTACATATGCCTTTAAAAATGTTTCATGTGGTCCGTACTGGAGCTGTCTCTTTGCGTTGGACTTGGACTGGATTGGAATCATACAACTTATAAACTATGATTTGGATCTTGAGCAGTGGAATTTTTGTTTCGGAAAGTGAGTGAGATTTGCTTAAAAAAATAAAATACAAACCTTGCCTGGGATTAATGTTCTATACTATGTAATGTTTCATGTTTTGTGTGGACCCCAAGAAGACAAGCTGCTACGTTTTGCAACAACTAATGGTGATCCTAATAAAATACCAAATACCCTCACATTCTCTAATGTTCAGTTGATGTTATGATTAAAATTGTACAGTTAGCTCTGACATCTGTGGTTGCATCTATCTTTCAAACCTAACAATTGGCGACTATGGCTGTATTGTCCCTAACACCACCCTCTCTCTTTCTCGCTCTGTCTGGTGAGTCCCCGGTTCCATGGACTTGATGGATTTAGCCTTTTGAAGCTTACATAACCGTGCTGGATAATCGGGACACTTGGCTATGCTGAAAAGTACTCAGATAATGTTGCTCTTTTGACACAGTTTTTGTTTTTGTTACAGTTAGAGTGAGCACAACTATAATATACTTGTGTAATGTACACTTACCAACAATAAATATTTGTTTTTGACAGTGGTTTGTTACAAGCTTACAGGCTTTGGTTTTATCATTTATATTTTGAGGTTGGACATTAGCATGTTGGGCGTATGGTGTCACCTCATTAGTCAGTATGTGTTACACCTTTGCTGGCTTGTCATCTCGTTAGTCAGAAGGTGTTCCACCTATGTTGGCACAGGTGATATTTAAGAGCGGCTGGCCCAGTGCTCCAGTTGGCTTGAGAGATGTGGAGGGATAACACCTTTAGTTGGCGCTCCCTATTTTGATTTTTTTTAAACAATCCTTTATCTGATCTTCCCTGTTTTCCTTTTGCTCCACTTTTTGGTTTGCTTCCTGTCTTTAGGTTTGCCGTGGGTTTTATTTTGTTTGCCTCTTCTTGGGCATTCAGTGGGCGCTCATGGTGGTTGTCTTTTAGGGCCCAGTTGTTGTTGCTAGTCAACTTTCAGTGGACACCCCCATGAGTGTCTTTCAGAACCCCTCCTAGAACTCCACATTTTGTGTTTTGGTCATTGTCAGTGACTGTGAAGATACTGTACCTTAATAAAAATTACTCAATTGAAAGTCACCCAGTAAAATACTACTTGAGTAATTTGGTATTAAATGTACTTAAGTATCAACAGTAAATGTAATTTCTCAAATATACATAAGTATAAAAAGTATAAACCATTTCAAATTCCTTATATTAAGCAAACCAGACAGCATCATTTTATTGTTATTTTTTTTTACATTTACAGATAGCCAGGGCCACACTCCAACACTCTGAGATCAGTTACAAATGAAGCACGTGTGTTTAGTGCACCTGCCAGATCAGAGTCAGTTAGGATGGCCATGGATGTTGTCTTGATACGTGCGTGAATTGGACCATTTTCCTGTTCTGCTAACCATTCAAAATGTAACGGATACTTTTGGATGTCAGGGAAAATGTACGCAGTATAAAGTACATAATTTTCTTTAGAAATGTACAGTGAAAGTTGTCAAATCTAAAAAGTAAAGTAAACTACTTTAGTACTTTAAAATGTTTTTACTTAAGTACTTTATAGTGGTTTTTGAGACGGGGAGTCAACAAAAGCTGCAATCACTAGGTATTTTGTAGCAAATTAAATATATTTTATACATAAGCTCTTTTTTTTTTTTTTACCAAAACTGACTGTGTTCATTTGCATGACAATTAATTGTGACCCAAAATTCCATAATTGTCCCATCTCGTTGGTTTCTCTGACCTTGGGGATATGTTAAGCCCCCCAACGTTCTGTATTGTTCAGTTGAATTTATAATTAAAAGAGTACAGTTTGCTATGACATCTGTGGTCATGTCTATCCTTCAAACTTAACACTAGTCTTAGGCAGAGGCTGTCAGAGGAAGTGTGATTAACGGAAGAATCTCAATTGTCCCCTCTGACCTTCTCCAATGGGTTCTGAGAAGGAAGGGAGGAGAATGGACATCAGGAGTATCCAATTGAGATTGTTCCTGTGTTGTCAATGTTAGGATGAAAATTGGATGTTCATCATTGATTAGTAATGCCTGACCAATGCCTGACCGGTGACTATCTGAACTAATTGAGATTGTATTTGCCTGTCAAGATTAAAGTTACGATTTATAGAGCTCCTGTATGTCTGGTCTTAGACTTCATATAGTTTACGCTACACTCTCTGATCCCTCCAAACAGGGCTTAACAATTACATTTGAACAAAAACATTCTGGCTCTGACTGGCAGTGCCAAGTTGTCCTATTACATTTACCTGCCTCAATATTTTCACATCTCCGGTAGAGGGGGCGCAATGCTTTTTATTAGATACAGTAGAAATTACTTTGCAACGTTAAAGAGACAAAAACCTTTGACGCGGATGTAACCTGTAAAGATAGCACCACCTCCCGATCCTTTTGTTACCCTGTGATGCCCTGGTAATTTGTACATAAGTGTACTGATTTCAGGGAGAAGTTGCTTCTTCAGACTCACCATCACTTCTGACGGGACCCTCCGGAGGAAAATAATCAATTCAATATTGATACACACCCAACTAAAAAGTAATTTTACAGGTAAATTGCAATCCTATCGAATGCAAATGAAACCGTACATTGCATAGCCTAACGTTACATTTTGCACTACTCCAAATTAGGTTGCATGTCATTATGATCCTAATCTACATTTGATCTGTTGAATTGAATGCGCATTGTTCAGGAGACGTTAAATAATTTATTACAAATTGTTATAATCGGAAATTGGTTTTGTTTATAATCGCTGCATCAGACATTCGCACCATGTCGGAATTGACCGTTTCTATTCTATGCCAATTTATGCATTTGACAGGGACATTTGGCCAGTTTGGTAGTTTTCATCTGTAGTCCCTGGGAAGATAGTTGGCTATCTAGCCTGTGGTTTATCTTGTAACTCAAACGTTACTACGTGGGGCGATTAGTGTTAAAATATGTTATGTTGATAACGCTAGATACGACACCAATAGGATATAATGATTTATTAAACTTTAAAGTACTTACATTATTAACAAGAGCTAAACGCGGAATGGGGATGTACTTTCAGAGAAAACATGAAACTGATAGGGTGATTCAGAAGGTAGCTGGAGGGGGATTTGAACCTTTGCCAATAAAAAAATTGAATGCAACCTGGTCTCAGAGCATTTCGTATCATTCAGTAAGTACATTTGAGACACTCCATTTAGTTATCTTATGGTATGTATTAATTTGTGGATGTAGCAAGGGGAAGGATTAGGGGAAGGATTAGCTCTAATGATAAGTTGTTGCCAATTAGCTAAAAAAAAAGTAGTAAGTAATTAGCAAAAATGCTAAAGTTG
Source organism: Oncorhynchus keta (assembly GCF_023373465.1). Classification (NCBI taxonomy): domain Eukaryota; kingdom Metazoa; phylum Chordata; class Actinopteri; order Salmoniformes; family Salmonidae; genus Oncorhynchus; species Oncorhynchus keta. The sequence goes on along the minus strand of NC_068452.1, from coordinate 14,764,633 downwards.
TCTTTGAGATTCAAACAGATGTTCACATTGTTATACACCCAACCAACCACCCTCCCTCCTTATGATTTTCCCTTAAGTAACATTCTGTCTCATGTAACCATACCAAACGGAACATATCATACTAAATGGGGTGTCCTGGATTTACTTGTACTATGTTACATCTAGTCTATGAGACCAGGCTGTGCTCCCAATGGAGATGTTTGTACTTGCCTAACAATTACTCTCCTGATGTAATTATTTTTCTTAACAACATACACCAACTGATGGTGCAATAAAGACGCTTTACAATTGGTTTTCACTCTGCACGCATGCACACACACACACAGCCAATTATTCTGTAGTCAAGTTCACTGTTGTAATTATGGAGGAGAATGGCAGAGACATAGCTGTGTGATTTACTAGTGTCTGCATCCCAGCTGACCCACTATTTTGGACAACCTTAATACATACAGTACCTACTTTTTCAGACACTGGATACGCAATATCGATATGCCAGCATCAGCATTAGGCATTGTGGTATTACTGTAAGTTTGCCACAGGTCATGCCATGGAATTTGAACATGATTTTCCAAGCATTTCCTGTTTTCAATGAAGGGACATTGTGCAAAGGGGATGTTGCTCTATCCAGCTTAGGAAAATAGTTAAATAGTAATAGAATGTGCTGAATTCTTCATTAAGGAAGTTTTGCTATATAGGTCATAATGCCAATTTTCAAATAGTAATGGCAATTATAATGTATGCACCATATAATGTTATAATCAGCATATAATCATATTTTATATAATTTCATGATAATATGACATAAAACAGACAGAGGTATGAATTTGGTTTGTGAGAATCTTGTCCATGCTGACACAGATCTCAACTTAGTGCCTTCCTCAGCATGTGTTAGAAAGTGAGTACTGGCCATGGGAATGTCACAGGAAGGTTGTGGACTCCCATTTGGGAAACATAAAGAAAACTGGACCAAATTAGATGCATTCTGAAAACATTTTGCCAATGTATACAGACATTTCTGGAACATTCTGAGACTCAACATGTTCACAAGGACACTTACTTGAAAAACACATTTTCTCACTCAATCTTTTTCTCAATGTCGCAGGGACGTCACAATGCTACGGATTTACTTGTGCTTGAGTGTTGTTGTCAACGTGGCCGTCTCGCAGGAGGCTGAGGAACCCATCTCATACACGGCAAGTGCCACTCTCACAACCTCCACATGCAAACACTGCTGCAACAAAAAAAATAGCACCAAAAGACGCAGCTCCTTACCGAAAAAAAACGGTTCAACAGTTGTGGCAACTCTTTGGTAAATTTTCCGCAAGTTTGTGCCAAGCGCAAATTTTCAGTTTTGTGGCAAACTGGCGTCAAATTTGCAGTGACTTGTGGAACTTCTGGAAAACAATTCTAGAAAGCTTTTAGCGAACATCTATTGAACATATGAATATACCAATTAGTTCAGATTTTTGGTTACTTTCTGTATTAACAACATTTAATGCAGTGTTGGGGAGTAGTGAACTACATGTACACTGAACAAAACTATAAACGCAACATGTAGCAATTTCTTCCATTTTACTGAGCTACAGTTCATATAAGGAAATCAGTCAGTTGAAATCAATTCATTAGGCCCTAATCTATGGATTTCACATGACTGGGACTACAGATATGATTATGTTGGTCATACACACCTTAAAAAAAGGTAGGGGCGTGGATCAGAAAACCCGTCAGCATCTGGTGTGACCACCATTTGCCTCATGTAGTTCGACACATCTCCTTAGCATAGAGTTGATCAGGGTGTTGATTGTGGCCTGTTGAATGTTCTCCCACTCTACTTCAATGGCTGTGCAAAGTTGCTGGATATTGGCGGGAACTAGAACACGCTGTCATACACATCGATCCAGAGCCACTCCGACATTGATCGTCCTAATGTATTTCTTCCATTCCATTCTTTTACTTTCAGATTTGTGTATTGTTGTGAATTGTTAGATACTAATGCACTGTTGGAGCTAGGAACACAAGCACAAACACCCTCAATAACATCTGCTGTATGTGTGTATGTGACCAATAGATTTGATTTGAGAGCATCCCAAACATGCTCAATGGGTGGGTGACATGTCTGGTGAGTGTGCAGGCCATGGAAGAACTGGGCCATTTTCAACTTTCAAGAATTGTGTACAGATCCTTGCAATATCATTCTGAAACATGAGGCGATGGCAGCGTATGAATGACACAATGGGCCTCAGGATCTCATCACAGTGTCTCTGTGCATTCAAATTGCCATCGATAAAATGCAATTGTGTTTGTTGTCCATAGCTTATTCCTGCCCATACCATAACCCCACTGCCACCATTGGGCATTCTGTTCACAATGTTGACATCAGCAAACTGCTCGCCCATATGACGCCATCTGCCTGGTACAGTTGATACCAGGATTCAGCCGTGAAGAGCACACTTCTCCAGCATGCCAGTGGCCATCGAAGGTGAGCATTTGCCCACTGAAGTTAGTTATGACACCGAACTGCAGTCAGGTCAAGACCCTGGTGAGGATGAGGAGCAGGAAGATGAGCTTCCCGCAGGTTAAGAAGTCAGATGTGAAGTTCCTGGGCTGGTGTGGTTTCACGGGTCTGCGATTGTGATGCCGATTGGATGAACTGCCAAATTCTCTAAAACGGCTTATGGTAGAGAAATTAACATTACATTTTCTGGCAATAGCTCTGGTGGACATTCCTGCAGTCAGCATGCCAATTGCATGCTCCCACTAAACAAAATCTGTGGCATTGTGTTGTGTGGAAAAACTGCACATTTTAGTGGCCTTTTATTGTCCTCGGCACAAGGTGCACCTGTACTTCCGGCGCCGACAGAGATGGCCGCCTCGCTTCGCGTTCCTAGGAAACTATGCAGTTTTTTGTTTTTTTTACGTGTTATTTCTTACATTGGTACCCCAGGTCATCTTAGGTTTCATTACATACAGTCGAGAAGAACTACTGAACATAAGAGCAGCGTCAACTCACCATCAGTACGACCAAGAATATGACTTTCGCGAAGCGGACCCTGTGTTCTGCCTTTCACCCAGGACAACGGAATGGATCCCAGCCAGCGACCCCAAAAAACCACTTCGAAAAAGGGGAAAACGAAGCGGTCTTCTGGTCAGACTCCGGAGACGGGCACATCGTGCACCACTCCCTAGCATTCTCCTCGCCAATGTCCAGTCTCTTGACAACAAGGTTGATGAAATCCGAGCAAGGGTAGCATTCCAGAGGGACATCAGAGACTGTAACGTTCTTTGCTTCACGGAAACATGGCTCACTGGAGAGACGCTATCGGAGACGGTGCAGCCAGCTGGTTTCTCCACGCATCGCGCCGACAGAAACAAACATCTTTCTGGTAAGAAGAGGGGCGGGGGCGTATGCTTTATGGTTAACGTGACGTGGTGTGGCCAAAACAACATACAGGAACTCAAGTCCTTCTGTTCACCTGATTTAGAATTCCTCACAATCAAATGTAGACCGCATTATCTACCAAGGGAATTCTCTTTGAATAATCATAGCCGTATATATTCCCCCCCAAGCAGACACATCGATGGCTCTGAACGAACTTTATTTGACTCTTTGCAAACTGGAATCCATATATACCCGGAGGCTGCATTCATTGTAGCTGGGGATTTTAACAAGGCTAATCTGAAAACAAGACTCCCTAAATTTTATCAGCATATCGATTGCGCAACCAGGGCGGGAAAAACCTTGGATCATTGCTATTCCAACTTCCGCGACGCATATAAGGCCCTGCCCCGCCCTCCTTTCGGAAAAGCAAAGAAACTAAAACAAGAAGCTCCCGCGCTGAGGTCTGTTCAACGCTGGTCCGACCAATCTGATTCCACACTCCAAGACTGCTTACATCACGTGGACTGGGATATGTTCCGTATTGCGTCAGACGACAACATTGACGAATACGCTGATTCGGTGTGCGAGTTCATTAGAACGTGCGTTGAAGATGTCGTTCCCATAGCAAAGATTAAAACATTCCCAAACCAGAAACCGTGGATTGATGGCAGCATTCGCGTGAAACTGAAAGCGCGAACCACTGCTTTTAATCAGGGCAAGGTGACTGGAAACATGACCGAATACAAACAGTGTAACTATTCCCTCCGCAAGGCAATCAAACAAGCTTAGCGTCAGTATAGAGACAAAGTAGAATCTCAATTCAACGGCTCAGACACAAGAGGTATGTGGCAGGGTCTACAGTCAATCACGGATTACAAAAAGAGAACCAGCACCGTCACGGACCAGGATGTCTTGCTCCCAGGCAGACTACATAACTTTTTTGCCCGCTTTGAGGACAATACAGTGCCACTGACACTGCCCGCAACTAAAACATGCGGACTCTCCTTCACTGCAGCCGAAGTGAGGAAAACATTTAAACGTGTTAACCCTCGCAAGGCTGCAGGCCCAGACGGCATCCCCAGCCGCGCCCTCAGAGCATGCGCAGACCAGCTGGCTGGTGTGTCTACGGACATATTCAATCAATCCCTATCCCAGTCTGTTGTTCCCACATGCTTCAAGAGGGCCACCATTGTTCCTGTTCCCAAGAAAGCTAAGGTAACTGAGCTAAATGACTAGCACTCACTTCCGTCATCATGAAGTGCTTTGAGAGACTAGTCAAGGACCATATCACCTCCACCCTACCTGACACCCTAGACCCACTCCAATTTGCTTAATGCCCAAATAGGTCCACAGACGATGCAATCTCAACCACACTGCACACTGCCCTAACCCATCTGGACAAGAGGAATACCTATGTGAGAATGCTGTTCATCGACTACAGCTCGGCATTTAACACCATTAGTGCCCTCCAAGCTCGTCATCAAGCTCGAGACCCTGGGTCTCGACCCCGCCCTGTGCAACTGGACTTCCTGACGGTTCGCCCCCAGGTGGTGAGGGTAGGAAACAACATCTCCACCCCGCTGATCCTCAACACTGGGGCCCCACAAGGGTGCGTTCTGAGCCCTCCCCTGTACTCCCTGTTCACCCACGACTGCGTGGCCACGCACGCCTCCAACTCAATCATCAAGTTTGCGGACGACACAACAGTAGTAGGCTTGATTACCAACAACGACGAGACGGCCTACAGGGAGGAGGTGAGGGCCCTCAGGAAAATAACCTCACACTCAACGTCGACAAAACTAAGGAGATGATTGTGGACTTCAGGAAACAGAGGGAACATCCCCCTATCCACATCGATGGAACAGTAGTGGAGAGGGTAGTAAGTTTTAAGTTCCTCGGCGTACACATCACAGACAAACTGAATTGGTCCACCCACACAGACAGCATCGTGAAGAAGGCGCAGCAGCGCCTCTTCAACCTCAGGAGGCGGAAGAAATTTGGCTTATCACCAAAAGCACTCACAAACTTCTACAGATGCACAATCGAGAGCATCCTGTCGGGCTGTATCACCGCCTGGTACGGCAACCGCTCCGCCCACAACCGTAAGGCTCTCCAGAGGGTAGTGAGGTCTGCACAACGCATCACCGGGGGCAAACTACCTGCCCTCCAGGACACCTACACCACCCGATGTCACAGGAAGGCCATAAAGATCATCAAGGACAGCAACCAGCCGAGCCATTGCCTGTTCACCCCGCTATCATCCAGAAGTCGAGGTCAGTACAGGTGCATCAAAGCTGGGACCGAGAGACTGAAAACCAGCTTCTATCTCAAGGCCATCAGACTGTTAAACAGCCACCACTAATATTGCGTGGCTGCTGCCAACACACTGACTCAACTCCAGCCACTTTAATAATGGGAAATGATGTAAAATATATCACTAGCCACTTTAAACAATGCTACCTAATATAATGTTCCCTACATTATTAATCTCAAATGTACTCTATATCATCTACTGCATCCTTATGTAATACATGTATCACTAGCCACTTTAACTATGCCACTTTGTTTACATACTTATCTCATATGTATATACTGCACTCAATACCATCTACTGTATCTTGCCTATGCCGCTCTGTACCATCACTCATTCATATATCTTTATGTACATATTCTTTATCCCCTTACACTTGTGTCTATAAGGTAGTAGTTTTGGAATTGTTAGCTAGATTACTTGTTGGTTATTACTGCATTGTCGGAACTAGAAGCACAACCATTTCTGGGATCTTTTATTTCAGCTCATTAAACATGGGACCAACACTTTACATGTTACATTTATATTTTTGTTCTGCATATTTCAACTAGTAATTTAACTACATTTTCCAGTAGCTTGGTGGTAGTTGAGATACATTCAAATCTAGGTAGTTTACCAGGTAGTGGTGCAGCTAACTACTAGAATTACACAATACTTTGTTTGCAAAAATGTTATAAATTATGGGTGAAGTAGGCAATCATTTACTTTATTTTTCGGGCATGAAACCTTCCCAATTCTCACTTAAAACATGGTATATTAAACACAAAAGATCCCCAATTAGAGACAACGATTACCAGCTGCCTCTAATTGGGAATCATACAAAACACCAACATAGAAAATATAAACTAGAACACAATATAGAAATATTCAACTAGAATACCCCCTAGTCACGCCCTGACCTACTACACCATAGAGAAACAAGGGCTCTCTATGGTTAGGGCGTGACAGTCTGCACCTCCCAGGGCATTTGATTCCAGAGGCTGACCCAAAACAACGCTGCCAGAGGAGACGGTGCCGGAGCGGTCTTCTAGTGAGGCTTCGGATGTGCGCACACCACCCACTGCTTCCGAGTATATTACTCGCTAATGTCCAGTCCCTAGTTAACAAAGTTGACGAAATCAGGGTAAGAGTTGCTTTCCAAAGAGATATCTAGGATTGTAACATACTCTGTTTCACGGAAACATGGCTAGCTGGGGACATGCCGTCGGAGTCCATACAGCCAACGGGATTTTCAGTGCATCACGCTGACAGGAATAAACATCTCTCTGGGAATAAGAAGCGCCGGGGTGTATGTTTCATGATTAATGACTTATGGTGTAATTGTAACAACATACAGGAACTCAAGTCCTTTTATTCACCTGACCTAGAATTCCTCACAATCAAATGCCGACCGAATTATCTCCCAAGAGAACTAATCCTCGGTTATCCGTCACAGCCGTGTATATCCCCCCGCAAGCGGATACCAAGACGGCCATCAAGGAAGTTCACTGGACTTTATGCAAACTGGAAACCATATATCCTGAGGCTGCATGTATTTCTTGTAGCTGTGGAATTTAACAAAGCTAATTTGAGAAAAAGGCTACCTAAATTCTACCAGCATATCGATTGCTGTACACTAGTGAGTAACACATACGAAAATTGCTACTCTAACTTCTGCGATGCATACAAGGCCCTCCCCCTCTTTGGCAAATCTGACCATGTCTCCATCTTGTTGCTCCCCTCCTATAGGCAGAAACTGAAACAGGAAGTGCCCGTGCTTAGGTCTATCCAACCCTGGTCTGACCAATCGAATTCCAAGGTTCAAGATTGCTTTGATCACGTGGACTGGGATATGTTCCCGGGTAGCCTCAGATAATAACATTGACGTACAGTGGGGGGAAAAAGTATTTAGTCAGCCACCAATTGTGCAAGTTCTCCCACTTAAAAAGATGAGAGAGGCCTGTAATTTTCATCATAGGTACACTTCAACTATGACAGACAAAATTAGAAAATAAATCCAGAAAATCACATTGTAGAAAATCACATTTCTGAATTTATTTGCAAATTATGGTGGAAAACAAGTATTTGGTCACCTACAAACAAGCAAGATTTCTGGCTCTCACAGACCTGCAACTTCTTCTTTAAGAGGCTCCTCTGTCCTCCACTCGTTACCTGTATTAATGGCACCTGTTTGAACTTGTTATCAGTATAAAAGACACCTGTCCACAACCTCAAACAGTCCCACTCCAAACTCCACTATGGCCAAGACCAAAGAGCTGTCAAAGGATAACAGAAACAAAATTGTAGACCTGCACCAGACTGTGAAGACTGAATCTGCAATAGGTAAGCAGCTTGGTTTGAAGAAATCAACTGTGGGAGCAATTATTAGGAAATGGAAGACATACAAGACCACTGATAATCTCCCTCGATCTGGGGCTCCACGCAAGATCTCACCCCGTGGGGTCAAAAAGATCACAAGAACGGTGAGCAGAAATCCCAGAACCACACGGGGGGGACCTAGTGAATATATATGCCATTTGTGAATGACCTGCAGAGAGCTGGGACCAAAGTAACAAAGCCTTACCATCAGTAACACACTACGCCGCCAGGGACTCAAATCCTGCAGTGCCAGACGTGTCCCCCTGCTTAAGCCAGTACATGTCCAGGCCCGTCTGAAGTTTGCTAGAGAGCATTTGGATGATCCAGAAGAAGATTGGGAGAATGTCATATGGTCAGATGAAACCAAAATATAACTTTTTGGTTAAAAATCAACTCGTCGTGTTTGGAGGACAAAGAATGCTGAGTTGCATCCAAAGAACACCATACCTACTGTGAAGCATGGGGGTGGAAACATCATGCTTTGGGGCTGTTTTTCTGCAAAGGGACCAGGAAGTCTGATCCGTGTAAAGGAAAGAATGAATGGGGCCATGTATCGTGAGATTTTGAGTGAAAACCTCCTTCCATCAGCAAGGGCATTGACCCGTGGCTGGGTCTTTCATCATGACAATGATCCCAAACACACCGCCTGGGCAACAAAGGAGTGGCTTTGTAAGAAGCATTTCCAAGGTCCTGGAGTGGCCTAGCCGGTCTCCAGATCTCAACCCCATAGAAAATCTTTGGAGGGAATTGAAAGTCCGTGTTGCCCAGCAACAGCCCCAAAACATCACTGCTCTAGAGGAGATCTGCATGGAGGAATGGGCCAAAATACCAGCAACAGTGTGTGAAAACCTTGTGACCTCTGTTATATACCCTTTGTTGGCAATGACAAAGTATTAAGATAAACTTTTGTTATTGACCAAATACTTATTTTCCACCATAATTTGCAAATAAATTCATAAAAAATCCTACAATGTGATTTTCTGGATTTTATTTTCTCATTTTGTCTGTCATAGTTGAAGTGTACCTATGATGAAAATTACAGGCCTCTCTCATATTTATAAGTGGGAGAACTTGCACAATTGGTGGCTGACTAAATACTTTTTTGCCCCACTGTATATGCTGACTCGGTGAGTGAGTTTATAAGGAAGTGTATAGGAGATGTTTTACCCACTGTGACTATTAAAACCTTCCCTAACCAGAAACTGGGAATTGATGGCGCCATTCGTGGCAAAACAGAGCACGTACCACCGCATTTAATCATGGCGAGGTGACTGGAAATATGGCCGAATAGTTATTCCCTCCGTAAGGCAATCAAACAAGCAAACTGTCAATATAGAGACAAAATGGAGTCGCAATTCTGGGACAGAGAGATAGAAGCTGTTTTTCAATCTCAAGCCATCAGATTGTTAAACAGCCACCACAAGCACAGAGGCGGTTGCCTACTTACAGACTTGATATCATTGACCACCTTAATAAATGGAACATTAGTCACTTTAATAATGCCACTTTAAGAATGATTACATATCTCACATTGCTCATCTCATATGTATATAATGTATACTGTATTCTTTACTATCTATTCTTTACTATCCATTGCATCTTCCCGTTCTGTCACTGCTCATCCATATATTTTATACTTATATATTCTAATCCCATTCCTTTACTAGATTGTGTTATTAGGTTTTGTTGTGGAATTTGTTAGATATTAGGGTTGTTGTGGAATTGCTAGATATTACCTGTTAGATACTGCTGTACTGTTGAACCTAGAAGCAAAAGCATTTTACTACACTCGCAATAACATCTAACAATAAAATTTACTTTGAACATGCTATACATGAGGTCAGATCTCAGGGTCTCCACTTCACAGCTCTGTATGGGTTTTGACTGACAGCCGTTCTGAACTTGGGCACCACGTGCCAGTGATGCGTAGGCTGACTCATAACCCGTAGTCCCCACAGTTATACTGTTATTATTATTATTATTATTATTATTATATAAGGCTGGTTTAGGGTCATGCAATATGGTGTTGAAGAAGGGCGGTTGAATAAAGAGAAAATAATAGCCTACTGTAGCCTACTGTTCAGATGGAATAAATTAAATCTGACTGTAGGTCTATAATTGTGCTTGCCTACGGAGCTGTGAGGGGAACGGCACCTCAGTACCTCCAGGCTCTGATCAGGCCCTACACCCAAACAAGGGCACTGCGTTCATCCACCTCTGGCCTGCTCGCCTCCCTACCACTGAGGAAGTACAGTTCCCGCTCAGCCCAGTCAAAACTGTTCGCTGCTCTGGCTCCCCAATGGTGGAACACACTCCCTCACGACGCCAGGACAGCGGAGTCAATCACCACCTTCCGGAGACACCTGAAACCCCACCTCTTTAAGGAATACCTAGGATAGGATAAAGTAATCCTTCTCACCCCCCCCCCCCTTAAAAGATTTAGATGCACTATTGTAAAGTGGCTGTTCCACTGGATGTCATAAGGTGAATGCACCAATTTGTAAGTTGCTCTGGATAAGAGCGTCTGCTAAATGACTTAAATGTAATGTAAATGTATAATCTTAATAGTAATTCCTGCAGAATGAAGCATTTCTTCCAGTAAAATGATACACCAACTGTAGGCAAAATTTTGACTCAGGAACCGGAGTGGAGAAATATTATTTCTTTCTTTCAGCATCTTGAGAGAATGTTAATGTGCAGTTAGATTCAGGCTGTATCACAACCAGCCGTGATTGGGAGTCCCATAGGGCCGGCTCACAATTGGCCCAGCGTCATCCGGGTTTGGCCCGTGTAGGCCGCCATTTTAAATAAGAATTTGTTCTTAACTGACTTGCCTAGTTAAATTAAGGTAAGGGGCCTCCCGAGTGGCGCAGGGGTCTAAGGCTGTGCCACTAGAGCTGGCTGTGACCGGGAGGCCCATGGGGCGGCACACATTTGACCCAGTGTCGTCCGGGTTAGGGGAGGGTTTGGCCGGCAGGGATATCCTTGTCTCACCGCACACTAGCGACTCCTGTGGCTGGCCGGATGCAGTGCACGCTGACCAGGTCGCCAGGTGTAAGGTGTTTCCTCCGACATATTGGTACGGCTTGCTTCCGGGTTGGATGGACATTGTGTCAAGAAGCAGTGCAGCTTGGTTGGGTTGTGTTTTGGAGACGCATGGTTCTCGACCTTCGCCTCTCCTGAGTCCGTACGGGTGTTGCAGCGATGAGACAAGACTGTAACTTCTACCAATTGGATACTATGAAATTTGGGACAAAAATTGGGTGTTAATACAAAAAAACAACTAAATAAATTTAAATAAATTAAATGTGAAAAAAAGATACTGTCTGTAGAGATGCTATCTTTATCAGCATCCTTAAAGCTAATAGTATTTCAACCACATAAAATATGCATCCAAGCCGAACTGAAATCTTATCAGAAATATGTTGGGTCATTTTCACAGCTTTCTCTTTCCTTTCCTTCCAACCGGTCAAACTGATGAAATTTGGACATTTTACACAGAAAATATTTTCAATTTTATTTGGGGGGGGGGTTATTGCATTTTTTCACTGGTCCCTTAACATGTTTGCTCCATTAAAGAAGCATAAATGACAGAGAACTTAACCAATGTCAACTAGATTGAAGCATTCATTCTGTAGATATATGGCATTCTTCTGGCGAGCAAGGGTTTATTTAGTCACATAATGACAGAAGAGAAGCTGTATGTATCTATAGATAGGTTGACTAACAAATAGCCTACAAAAATTGTTGGAAATTATAAGCAGAAACATATCTTAATCATGCAAAAAAAAGCATGCACCTCCTGTCAAAAAAATCTTTCTACCGTCTCTGGCTGTGGCCTACAGCAAAAACATTTCTATATTACGGGTTAGGGGCGGCAGGGTAGCCTAGTGGTTAGAGTGTTGGACTAGCAACCTTCAGGTTGTGAGTTCAAACCCCCAAGCTGACAGCTGACATCTGTCGTTCTGCCCCTGAACAGAACCCACTGTTCCTAGGCCGTCATTGAAAATAAGAATTTGTTCTTAACTGACTTGCCTGTTAAAGGTAAAATAAAAAATAAAATAAAGGGTCGGCTCCGGGCCTCCAGATTTTCACTTTATCACTTATAGTCGGGCGGTTGTGGATGGGTTATTGGTAATTGCAAGCGTGTGTGGGTGAACGAACAGCTGACCTGGTCACCCCCACCACGCGTGACAAGAAGTTCCCAAACTTTGTCCTCAGGACTCCAAGGGGTGAACATTTTGTTTTTTGCCCCAGCACTACACAGCCTAATCAAAAAGGGATCTAATGAACAAGCTTTGATCATTTTAATCAGCTGTGTAGTGTTAGGGCAAAAGCCAAAATGTGCACCTGGGGACAGAGTTTGGGTAATGCTGTGCAAGGGCATTGTGCACAGGGATGGCAGATGTGGGTGTAAGCATCTGCCTCTGAAACTCAAAGGTTGCAAGTTCAAATCCAATGATAGAAAGTTGTTTTTGAGATTTTTGTTTTAAGCCTAACCCAAACTTTACCTTTTTCCTTAAACATTCAGAGTTAATGCCTAAACTTAACCTTAAAAACATCAAAATGTGAGGTTTGCAACAACTTCAAAATTTGACATTTGAACAACATGGATGAACGGCTAATTCTCAAATATAGTTAAGTAAACTATGTTAAAGATAGTTTAACTTCTTCCAGTGTGAAGTAATTGGTAGCTTTGAAAACTGTATTTTCAGGGAAGCTTCCTCACTGATTAAATGTCTTATCTACATAAAACAAATCACACAACTTTTAGTTTAGCTTCTCTGTGAGCAGCAAGTTCATTTAAACATACTTAATGTACTAAATATACTAAACTACATATATTAATAACAGATACAATAATACATCCAATACAACTTGAAATGATTATCAGCATGCTAAGGATAAAATAGCAAAGACTGAATATTTCCTACATGAGAGAAATGTGAACACTATGGGGAATTTAACCTTAGGATGTTTAACTAAAACATGAACTAAGTGATAAACTGATAAGAAATTTGCTTTCAACCAATGGAAGTTTAAAAGAAAAAGAAACCAAATTTTTAAAAAATTAAATAAAAATCAAACCCAGTTCAGAACCTTTGAGGGAACTTTGTTCTTCGTACAATGCTTAATGACTGCATGCACTGACACAATAAGAAAACAAACATTAAGATACTGAAAACAATTACTGGGGTCAGCTGTTAAAGTTGCCTTGATCTTGCTATGCTTCTTACTGAAACTGGCATGCTATATATTTTCAACAAGAAAACAATGATTCTACCTTGTGCAAATGCTATACAAAAAAAAAAACTGGGACTAGCATAAACTGGGACTCGGGACTATTAAATCTAAATGTGTGGCCAACTGTTCCTAGAAAGCCACAGTATATGAGATATTTCTCCAGCCAAGCGACAACACAACTGATTCAAACTAATCAATCTGTGTTTCTGCTTGGTAACTGTTTGCTTCTAGAAAGAGAAGGAACAACAAATGGTCAAGATGAGCTAGCAGTTTAAAGAGCAGATTTTTGCAAAGATGAAATGTATAGCAGGCTACATTTATGAGAATACTACATGTATGAATTTGCTTACCTTATCAAGCTTGAAGATTACATTACTCATTTATCACAGAAAAGTGTTATGAGTGAATGCACCACATGTAATTATGTGCGCTGAGAGTTGCACATAGTTAAGGGAGTGGGTAATTTAATCAATATACAAAACATAATACAAAACAAGAAACATGAACAACGCACAGACATGATACTGAAACAGGAACAATGACACCTGGGGAAGGAACCAAAGGGTGTGACATATATAGGTCAGGTAATCAAGGAGGTGATTGAGTCCAGGTGAGTGTCATAATGTGTGTAACGATGGTGACAGGTGTGCAGACAGGGAGCACATGTGACAGTACTCCAACGCACGGCTCAAGCCGCAGGACTCCGACCAAGATGATGATCCCGGGGACCAAGATGATGATCCCGGGGACCAAGATGATGATGATCCCGGGGATCAGGAGCGAACCAGTCACCACTGCGAAGGTGCTGGAACCTGTCGTTCCAGCTGAGGCGCGGGAGCTTGGCAACCTAGAGGCCTGGAGAGAGAGCATACGTGACAGTACTCCCTCCCCGGCACGTTCAGCTTCAGCCGCAGGACGGCAAGTACAGGGATAATCCCGGGGATTTAGGAGAGGACTGGTCGCCTCCGCTGAGGCACAGAAACCTGACGAACCGGCTGAGGCGGGAGAGCCTGGTGAGCCAACTGAGACCTCCGGGCACGGGAGCCCGTCGAGGCACGGGAGCCCGTCGAGCCCGCTGAGGCACGGGAGCCCGTCGAGCCCGCTGAGGCACGGGAGCCCGTCGAGCCCGCTGAGGCAAGGGAGCCCGTCGAGCCCGCTGAGGCACGGGAGCCCGTCGAGCCCGCTGAGGCACGGGAGCCCGTCGAGCCCGCTGAGGCACGGGAGCCCGTCGAGCCCGCTGAGGCACGGGAGCCCGTCGAGCCCATCGAGCCCGCTGAGGCACGGGAGCCCGTCGAGCCCACTGAGGCACGGGAGCCCGTCGAGCCCGTTGAGGCACGGGAGCCCTTCGAGCCCGCTGAGGCACGGGAAGCCGTCGAGCGCGTTGAGGCGGGGGAAGCAATCGAGCCCACTGAGGCAGGGGAACCCGTCGAACCCACCGAGGCATGGGAATCTGACAAACTGGCTAAGGCCTCCCAGGTAGCTCCGGTTCTGACACCCGGACCCGACATCACCTCCAAAAAAAATGATCGATCCCTGATGCTTCACTTTGGTGAGGCGTCATTCTGTAACGATGTGCGCTGAGACTCGTGAAGCAAGTTCAGGGAGTGAGTGAGTTAATCAATAAACAAAACATAATACAAAGCACAGTCATGAAACTGAAACAGGAACAATGACGCCTGGGGAAGGAATCAAAGGGAGGGACATATATAGGGGAGGTAATCAAGGAGGTGATGGAGTCCAGGTGAGTGTCATAATCCACATAACGATGGTGACAGGTGTGCGCCATAACGAGCAGCCTGGTGACCTAGAGGCCGGACAGGGAGCACATGTGACACCACAAACATATTTCCAGGGTGTTGATGCATCCTCTTCAGACAGGACGGGTATGGGCAGGGGATCCATCTGCAAAAGTTAAGTTTTGCTCTGATCAAGTCAGTTCATATTGAGCTGGTCAAGTCAGCTCATATTGCTTGTTGCTACTTTAACTTAGCTGTTGTGCTAGCTAACATGGTACTGAACAGTGACGCTAGCATATTGACATTTGTTATTACAAGACAGCAAGTCATTAACTAAAAATGTGTTTAGGCAAATCATTAGTTAGCTAGCTAGCTACCACATTAATTGTGCAAAAATATGATAGCTATCTAGCTAAGCGCTAGCCACTAGCTGAGGACTAGCCAGTCTGTGGCACTGACAGTTTGCAACAACATGTGTTTCACTCTATCCCATAAAACTGCTAAACAGGCATCAATTAGCTAACATGATTTAAGTTTATTGGGATGTTTCATTAATAAATTAGACACTCACTGTACAACTTCGGTAGGTAGATCACTTGGTTTGCATTTCCAATAGATTTGTCTTCTCCCACTGACTGGTCATCAATGCTTACTGGTCTTGGAACTACTTCTGGTTTGCCACTAATAAATATTGTTGCCACAAGTTTGCCACAGATTCAAATAGAATCTTGAGAGAATTGTTTGTCAGAAAAAAACTGTGGCGAACTATTTGCCACTAATACATATTATTGTTGCCTAAGGTTTGCTGCAGATTCACCACCAGTGGCCAACATTTGCAAAATTATGTCGCACAATACTTAATTTGCAGCAAATTAGCCACAAACTTTTTTTTTGTAATTGGCAGCACAAGCAAGAGCCAGTACTGAAGGACAATATACGTTTTTCAAAGTGGTATTTCATTCAAGTCAAGGATGGGGTCAATTACATGTTTTAATTCAGGAAATGAAAATCGTCATTGTAAGCAAATAGACTATTTGCATTTCATGAAGTAAAATGTTAATTCACTTCCTGGATTGAAATGTGAGTTGACCCCAACCCTGACTCATGTACCAAGTGAACATTAATGAAAATTAACAGAGGGCTTGGAATGGACACTGATGGGGTGGGATAGCATTGGCATGTCTCCAGTGGAGGATGTCTCCTTCTCGACAAATGACTGTAGTTGAAGTTGTTGTTGTTGGAGCTGATGAATTATGGAGGTAATAACATGAGTCTGGACTCATGGAGACTGGAGACAACACATGCCCGTGCACACACAGTGGCAAGTCCCATGACTCAGAAGAGAGCAAGCGAGGAGAGCAGACATTCCACCCTGGATGGCGACAGACTAAACACATTGTTTTGGGGTGAATTAGGGAGACACAGGTGTTCTTCAGGCTGACTCCTTAATTGCTGTCTGCCTGATTTCCTCATGTATAAGCTCAAAGTGGCATAACAAAGGAGCATAAGACTACATACATTTACATTTACATTTAAGTCATTTAGCAGACGCTCTTATCCAGAGCGACTTACAAATTGGTGCATACACCTTATGACATCCAGTGGAACAGCCACTTGCATCTAAATCTTTTTTTGGGGGGGTGAGAAGGATTACTTACCCTTACTTACCCTATCCTAGGTATTCCATGAAGAGGTGGGGTTTCAGGTGTCTCCGGAAGGTGGTGATTGACTCCGCTGTCCTGGCGTCGTGAGGGAGTTTGTTCCACCATTGGGGGCCAGAGCAGCGAACAGTTTTGACTGGGCTGAGCGGGAACTGTACTTCCTCAGTGGTAGGGAGGCGAGCAGGCCAGAGGTGGATGAACGCAGTGCCCTTGTTTGGGTGTAGGGCCTGATCAGAGCCTGGAGGTACTGAGGTGCCGTTCCCCTCACAGCTCCGTAGGCAAGCACCATGGTCTTGTAGCGGATGCGAGCTTCAACTGGAAGCCAGTGGAGAGAGCGGAGGAGCGGGGTGACGTGAGAGAACTTGGGAAGGTTGAACACCAGACGGGCTGCGGCGTTCTGGATGAGTTGTAGGGGTTTAATGGCACAGGCAGGGAGCCCAGCCAACAGCGAGTTGCAGTAATCAAGACGGGAGATGACAAGTGCCTGGATTAGGACCTGCGCCGCTTCCTGTGTGAGGCAGGGTCGTACTCTGCGGATGTTGTAGAGCATGAACCTACAGGAACGGGACACCACCTTGATGTTAGTTGAGAACGTCAGGGTGTTGTCCAGGATCACGCCAAGGTTCTTAGCGCTATTTAATGAGATGTAGACTGTAACGCTTCAGAGATATGTGATACGTATTTTGTAGATCAATTAATCAATCGATGAATCAATCAACCCCTCAATCAATCAACAAACCAATCAATTGAGGACCAGATACTTATCCTCCCTTATTTCTATTCGCAGTGCACAGATGGCTATACATTTGACATGGAACGACAAGAATGCAAAGGTAAGAGGTGCTTATCAACACTTTGTCAAATGTCCTTGTACGTTTCTGACTTAATGAATAGATTGATTAGTAGATTAATTGAAAAGCACTATAGAAGAGATACGATCAGTTCTAGCAGACACCGTACTGTACACATACCATACAGTATGTGTACACCAAGCATTTTGATGATGGAGGTGGGGTTTTTCCTGGTACACTCATGCTGACTTGGTGGTGTTACACTCCGACCAGACCTGTGTTCAAATACTATTTGTTTTTTTCCAACCTGGAGTGACAGCACTTTTGGGGCTATTCCACTGGTGTCATTGCACCAGGCAAGCTCAATCAAGTAGTTGAAAGAAAATAAGCCGTGGCTTACTATATGAACCCAGGTCTGTCTCTGAATGCAGTCCTCCCTTTTTCAGACATCAACGAGTGTACCACGGTGCCCGACGCCTGCAAGGGCGGCATGAGGTGCATCAACCATTTCGGAGGCTACTTCTGCCTACCCCAGAATGCCCAGATCATCGTCAGTAATGGTGACGACGAGCCCACCGTGGCCCCTCTGGTGGAGGAACAGCGTCCTCTGGCACCCGCCCCTGCTCTGCCTGTCCGACGGGTCATCCAGAGCCCCTTCCAAAGCCAGGGCACCATGCAGTGTGCCGCAGGGTTTGTGGTGGACGAGCTCAACTACTGCCGTGGTAAGAGTAAGCCCACGCAACTTAACTTGGGCGTGTTTATTAGGATTAGGTCACGCTATAGTAAAATACAAATACCCTGATTCGTTATGGAAGTGTCCAGCATCATTTTAATCCTACATACAAAGATTCCATCACTCCATGATGAACGTAATTTGAAGTATATAGGAATGGATCTGCCAAACAGTTTTTGACCAGAGGTTGATTCTTATAAGTGGACTGTGCAGTGCAGTTATACAAACTCAGTACTAAGGCTACAGTACTCAGCATTGCAGGAGCCCCAATTTGAATGAGCAATCCCAGCAGGCAGATTTCCCTCTGGAGTACTACCAATGCTAGTTTATAAACAAATATTGAGGCAAAAGATAGCCATCACATATTGTCATTCAGTCAATTCAGGATTCATTCCAATTGGAATTCATTCAAATTGATTGCAGTCCCTTTTTAAGTTTAGAGCACTTTGTATGAAAACAGTTCTAGTGAAATTCCTTACTGGCACCGAAGATCTTACACTACATGTAGTCCTATTTTGTTAAGCCAATAACACAGTATATGAACAGTTTATGCGCTATCTGCAGGTTATGAAGATGCATTGTGTTTGATCTGTAAAGTGGGGAACCACTTAACTTCCATTTAACCCTTTGCTCTCTTTCTTTGGATGATGGATTTGCAGCCGTCATTAAAGAATGTCCTCATTTGTCTCTGTGTGCGTGTGCATGCGTGTGCATGCATGTGTGTGTGGGTGCGTGTGTGTGTACATGCGTGTGGGTGCGTCCTCCAATCTCCTGTTGGAAAACGGTGCAAGATTTTAGTCAAGTTGCAACATGCCAAATCCTGGCAGTAGAGGGAAACAATTGCTGTTACATAAACCATTGAATCAACATGGGGTGACAGCCAAGCCGAGCTCATGGAAGGAAGGAGCTGGTCGCCAACAACACATTCCTGAAACATATTTTTTTCTAATTTAATCATATTGTTTCTTTCATCAGAGGGACTGTCCTTAAGTTGGAGTGATTCACAAACTTAAGGCAGACAGATTAGTGGTATGTACTGTACAGTATTATACAGTGTCAGATACAAAATCAAAATGATGCAACATCTCCAAAGAAAATGGCTTTAGTCATTTGCATTGATACTTTTCCAGTTTGTCATCACAGTCAAAACATACACTGTTACCAAGAAAGGTTATTGCAGTGTCTTGTTCTTACAACTGGTAAACATTTGCCACATGCTGACTGCGAGTCTGGTAACTAATGCTAATAAGACCGTGGCACTTAAAACCATTACATTTACATTTAAGTCATTTCGCAGACGCTCTTATCCAGAGCGACTTACAAATTGGTGCATTCACCTTATGACATCCAGTGGAACAGCCACTTTACAATAGTGCATCTAAATCTTTTAGGGGGGTGAGAAGGATTACTTATCCTATCCTAGGTATTCCTTAAAGAGGTGGGGTTTCAGGTGTCTCCGGAAGGTGGTGATTGACTCCGCTGTCCTGGCGTCGTGAGGGAGTTTGTTCCACCATTGGGGGGCCAGAGCAGCGAACAGTTTTGACTGGGCTGAGCGGGAACTGTACTTCCTCAGTGGTAGGGTGGCGAGCAGGCCAGAGGTGGATGAACGCAGTGCCCTTGTTTGGGTGTAGGGCCTGATCAGAGCCTGGAGGTACTGAGGTGCCGTTCCCCTCACAGCTCCGTAGGCAAGCACCATGGTCTTGTAGCGGATGCGAGCTTCAACTGGAAGCCAGTGGAGAGAGCGGAGGAGCGGGGTGACGTGAGAGAACTTGGGAAGGTTGAACACCAGACGGGCTGCCGCGTTCTGGATGAGTTGTAGGGGTTTAATGGCACAGGCAGGGAGCCCAGCCAACAGCGAGTTGCAGTAATCCAGACGGGAGATGACAAGTGCCTGGATTAGGACCTGCGCCGCTTCCTGTGTGAGGCAGGGTCGTACTCTGCGGATGTTGTAGAGCATGAACCTACAGGAACGGGCCACCGCCTTGATGTTAGTTGAGAACGACAGGGTGTTGTCCAGGATCACGCCAAGGTTCTTAGCGCTCTGGGAGGAGGACACAATGGAGTTGTCAACCGTGATGGCGAGATCATGGAACGGGCAGTCCTTCCCCGGGAGGAAGAGCAGCTCCGTCTTGCCGAGGTTCAGCTTGAGGTGGTGATCCGTCATCCACACTGATGTGTCTGCCAAACATGCAGAGATGCGATTCGCCACCTGGTCATCAGAAGGGGGAAAGGAGAAGATTAATTGTGTGTCGTCTGCATAGCAATGATAGGAGAGACCATGTGAGGTTATGACAGAGCCAAGTGACTTGGTGTATAGCGAGAATAGGAGAGGGCCTAGAACAGAGCCCTGGGGGACACCAGTGGTGAGAGCGCGTGGTGAGGAGACAGATTCTCGCCACGCCACCTGGTAGGAGCGACCTGTCAGGTAGGACGCAATCCAAGCGTGGGCCGCGCCGGAGATGCCCAACTCGGAGAGGGTGGAGAGGAGGATCTGATGGTTCACAGTATCGAAGGCAGCCGATAGGTCTAGAAGGATGAGAGCAGAGGAGAGAGAGTTAGCTTTAGCAGTGCGGAGCGCCTCCGTGATGCAGAGAAGAGCAGTCTCAGTTGAATGACTAGTCTTGAAACCTGACTGATTTGGATCAAGAAGGTCATTCTGAGAGATAAGAGCTGTAGAGCTGGCCAAGGATGGCACGTTCAAGAGTTTTGGAGAGAAAAGAAAGAAGGGATACTGGTCTGTAGTTGTTGACATCGGAGGGATCGAGTGTAGGTTTTTTCAGAAGGGGTGCAACTCTCGCTCTCTTGAAGACGGAAGGGAGGTAGCCAGCGGTCAGGGATGAGTTGATGAGCGAGGTGAGGTAAGGGAGAAGGTCTCCGGAAATGGTCTGGAGAAGAGAGGAGGGGATAGGGTCAAGCGGACAGGTTGTTGGGCGGCCGGCCGTCACAAGACGCGAGATTTCATCTGGAGAGAGAGGGGAGAAAGAGGTCAGAGCACAGGGTAGGGCAGTGTGAGCAGAACCAGCGGTGTCGTTTGACTTAGCAAACGAGGATCGGATGTCGTCGACCTTCTTTTCAAAATGGTTGACGAAGTCATCTGCAGAGAGGGAGGAGGGGGGATTCAGGAGGGAGGAGAAGGTGGCAAAGAGCTTCCTAGGGTTAGAGGCAGATGC
The DNA here is from genome assembly GCF_023373465.1 of Oncorhynchus keta. Lineage (NCBI taxonomy): Eukaryota > Metazoa > Chordata > Actinopteri > Salmoniformes > Salmonidae > Oncorhynchus > Oncorhynchus keta. The sequence goes on along the minus strand of NC_068452.1, from coordinate 14,743,250 downwards.
TTGGAATTTAGATGAGATGAACTCTGCCTTGTTGGCCGCAGATCGGCAGTTCCAGAGGCTACCGGAGACCTGGAACTCCACGTGGGTCGTGCGCGCTGGGACCACCAGATTAGGGTGGCCGCGGCCACGCGGTGTGGAGCGTTTGTATGGTCTGTGCAGAGAGGAGAGAACAGGGATAGACAGACACATAGTTGACAGGCTACAGAAGAGGCTACGCTAATGCAAGGAGATTGGAATGACAAGTGGACTACACGTCTCGAATGTTCAGAAAGTTAAGCTTACGTAGCAAGAATCTTATTGACTAAAATGATTAAAATGATACAGTACTGCTGAAGTAGGCTAGCTGGCAGTGGCTGCGTTGTTGACACTACACTAATCAAGTCGTTCCGTTGAGTGTAATAGTTTCTACAGTGCAGCTATTCGGGGGCTAGCTGGCTAGCTAGCAGTGTTGATTACGTTACGTTGCGTTAAAAGAACGACAATAGCTGGCTAGCTAACCTAGAAAATCGCTCTAGACTACACAATTATCTTTGATACAAGGACGGCTATGTAGCTAGCTATGTAGCTAGCTACGATCAAGCAAATCAAACCGTTGTGCTGTAATGAAATGAAATGAAAATGTGATACTACCTGTGGAGCGATGCGGAATGCGACCGGTTGTTGAGTGGGAAGTTAATTCGGTAGACGTTGGCTAGCTGTTAGCTGTTAGCTGTTAGCTAGCTAGCAGTGTCTCCTACGTTAAGGACGACAAATAGCTGGCTAGCTAACCTCGGTAAATTAAGATAATCACTCTAAGACTACACACTCTAAACTACACAATTATCTTGGATACGAAGACAGCAAAGACAACTATGTAGCTAGCTAACACTACACTAATCAAGTCGTTCAGTTGAGTGTAATAGTTTCTACGGTGCTGCTATACGGTGGACGTTAGCTATGTGGCTAGCTGCTGGGCAGTAGACTACGTTAGGACGACGAAATACGATAATTACGCAATTATCTTTGATACAAAGACGGCTATGTAGCTAGCTAAGAAGAAATTGCTAAGATTAGACAAATCAAACCGTTGTACTATAATGAAATGTAATGAAAAGTAATGAAAAGTAATACTACCTGCGGACCGAAGTGCAAATGCGACCGCTCGCTCCAACCCGGAAGTACCCGGGTTGGGTACACACACACACACACACACACACACACACACACACACACACACACACACACACACACACACACACACACACACACACACACACACACACACACACACACACACTCCCAGTTAACAAAGCCCGGCTGACCCTGCTTTTGGCTGGTGGGATTGGGCGGGATTTAACTCCAGCCTTAATTCTTTAATGTTTACAGATCTGGAAAGGTTTGAGCAGTGTAGTGGTATAGCTTCATCAAAATGCTTCCACCTTCCAGATAGGCAAACATTGAAGGGTTAGGGCCAAGAGGAAGGCATAGGGAGGGAATTAGGATTAGAGGCCGGGCTATTATTATGTTGCACTGCTGAAGAAAGCAGGGCTGTGTGCATTAGGACTTACAGTAGCAAAAACGTTTTGCAATAGAAAACGAAAACAAGTATTTCTTATTGGGTAAGTTCAGATAGTACGTCTCCATTTCACTCTGTTTCCGAAAGTTTTTTTCCCACTACGTGCCTACTGAACACAGGATTCCTTTTCCAGGAAATGTGGGCATAAATAAACACTTTTGAATTGACATTTGATCTGTGGAGACAAACTTAAAATCAGTTCCTAAAAATGAGTGGCCAGTAAGATTGCTTTAGGTAACAATATCCCTGAGAGCCTGAGTATTCTACTGTTCAATCAATACATTGACTGTAAGGTTCAATAGACACTCATTATTGAAGTGCCAAAGAGGAGACAACCAGCAGACACTGACTAGAGCCATCCTACATCTCATCCACCTCAGACATGGACAGATGGGTCCACCAAAAAAGTAGTCACAACATCACTGCATGTGGGCTTTAGTCTTTAGCATTTGATTTGGTCTGCGGCATATTCTTTCAGAAGCTTAGTTCCCTTGTTTACTCTCTTTCGTCATTTCAAAGGAAATGTTGCCCTTCTCAAAACAGTAGTTTCTCATCCTGGATGTTTACATATTTGAAGTGGTGGGTGGGTGGGGGGCTTCCCTCAGTAGTCCCCTTGCGATGAAGCATTTTGAACCTGACACCTTGATGGAATGAGAATATATAGGGGTGCTTGGCACAGCATTCTTGCAAAGACACAGGGGTCTTTGTAAACCAAGCTTTTTGTATGAAATGTTCTGGGGGCGGGTGGGGGACAATATGTGCATGCACTCTGTAGTGCGGTTGTATTTCAACGTTGTAGTTTTATCCAATTCTGGCAAGAAGTACTATATTTTAAGGTGTCATGTTCTTTGCACTCGTATTTCTGGCACAGTGTGTTAATTACACTTATGCTACATCAAACTCAAGTTTGATTTCAGGATTGGTTCACCTCTGTCAGCATGTCAACTTGTCACTGGTCTTAATTTCTAGGGAAAAAAGGTTGCAGGGTGACAGTATCGTCACTTTTTCCCCTCATATATGCTGAGTGGAGGCCAGCTTTGATCATTAGAGCTATTCACCTCCCAATCCCACCAGCCAAAAGCAGGGTCAGCCGGGCTTTGTTAACTGGGAGTGTGTGTGTGTGTGTGTGTGTGTGTGTGTGTGTGTGTGTGTGTGTGTGTGTGTGTGTGTGTGTGTGTGTGTGTGTGTGTGTGTGTGTGTGTGTGTGTGTGTGTGTGTGTGTGTGTGTGTGTGTGTGTGTGTGTGTGTGTGTGTGTGTGTGTGTGTGTGTGTGTGTGTGTGTGTGTGTGTGTTTGAAAGGGGAACTTGTTTCCACAGACTTCCAGCCTCCAGGATGACATAATTCTCACCTTGTGTCCATCACTGTCGTCACAAAATTAGTTACATCAGCAGGGTAAGAGTAGGCTGGTCTCAGATCTGTTTGTGCTGTCAATGACCATAGGATTTGGCAATAAATACAGCACAAACATATCTGGAAGCAGGCTAGGGTATGAGGGGAACGGTGCGTTGAGCCTTTGAGCTTTCTGAACAGACTCGGTGTTCTCTCCCACACGTCTAACACCTCCAACTATTTATAAAGCCCTTTTTACATAAGCCAATGTCAAAAAGTGCTGTACAGAAACCCGGCCTAAAACCCCAAACAGCAAGCAATGCAGAAGTAGAAGCACGGTGGCAAGGAAAAACTCCCTAGAAAGGCCAGAAGCTAGGAAGGAACCTAGAGAGGAACCAGGCTCTGAGGGTTGGCCAGTCCTCTTCTGGCTGTGCTGATCTCCCCAGAAGAGGGGAGATCAGTGATTAAATCAATGGACAGATGAGAACAAGGCTGCTGAGGCACGGAAAGGATTTCCCTGCTGGAGCATGCCGGGGAGATTTGGGTTTGGGCACATACGGAGCAGGTGTTGACGGAGCGGACGATGTCGTGCACCAAGGTTGGCCACCAGTACTTAGCAGAGATGGATTGAATGGTGCAGGTGATACCTGGGTGTCCAGTGGCAAGGGATGTGTACGCCCAGGTCAACAGCCAATCCCTTACCTCTTTGGGAATGTAGCTGTGCTCCGGAGGACAATTTCACAACAACTACCTTATACACACAAGTGGAGGCCGGACGTTTCTACACTTGTGTGTATAAGGTAGTTGTTGTGAAATTGTTAGGTTAGATTACTTGTTAGATATTACTGTATGGTCGGAACTAGAAGCACAAGGCTACACTCACATTAACATCTGCCAACCATGTGTATGTGACAAATAACATTTGATTTGATTTGACAAGGCCCTCGCCTCCTCCCTGAACATCACCTCTCCTCTCCTTTTCCGGTTTAAGCACTGCATAGTCAACCACTGGGAACTGGGAATGAATAAGAATATGTACATAAAAATATATGAATGAGTGATGGCCGAACAGCATAGGCAAGATGCAGCAGATGGTATAGAGTACAGTATATACATATGAGGTGAGTAAATATAGTATGTAGACATTATATAAAGTGGCATTGTTTAAAGTGGCTAGTGATACATTTATTACATACATTTTTCCATTATTAAAGTGGCTAGAGTTGAGTCAGTATATGTTGGCAGCTGCCACTCAATGTTAGTGATGGGGCGGCAGGGTAGCCTAGTGGTTAGAGTATTGGACTAGTAACTTTCTGCCATCAGGATGACCGTATCCAAGGAGAGGTTGTCGTATCGACACGCCAGCTCCTTCTGGAACTCTTCGCACAGTCCTCTTATGAATAAGGTGCAGAGTACTGGCTCATTCCATCCGCTGGAGGCTGCCACAGTCCGGAAGGTGAGGGTGTACTCCACAGCGGTCTGGGCACCCTGCCAGAGTTGGAGTAGGCGCTCACCTCCCTCTCTGCCCTCCGTTGGATGATCGAAGACCGCCCTGAACAGAGCCATGAACCTTTCATAGGAACCCCTCACCTCTCTCCCAGGCGTCCGTCAACAGGGAAATGACTGGCAACCTTGGACCTCTCAGTGGTACGGGCTCCTGTCTGATGTGCGAAATAAAGGAGCACTGGAGTAGGAAGCCACTGCATTTAGACGAAGTTCCTTCATATTTGTACAGGCGGGACAATCGGGCATCGCTGACCTGGGTGGACTGCTGGATGGGCTGGGGACTGGCTCGCTGGGACATGGGCTGGGGACTGACTAACTAGTTGGAGGTGATGCCCCTCGGATGATGTTGAGCCGTACCCAATTGCGCCAGTTGGTTGTGGGGTTGGTGGATTAGGTGTCCCTGTTCGCCGACTCTCTGGAGATGTCTGGATTTTCTGCTGTTTCCATTTGTTGAGACACTATTCTGTAGTATATATGCAGGGAGTCAGGAAGCAAGAATTTGGTTAGTCCACTACAGAATTTGGTTAGTTTAAGAACGAAGACCATGAAGATATACAAAATAAGAATGGGCATGAAAAACTAAAACCTGTTACTTGAGTTGACACTGGAGAGACGAAGCAGGTACGAAGCAGGTAACATTTAACAAATAACAGACATAGAACGAGACAGGAACAGCGTCAGCATACAGCAGACAATAACAATCGAAAGCCGCGGAGAAGCCCGACGGGCTGGCTTAGGTTCCATCGGCGGTGGAATCCACCCTGATGTCACAAAAAAAAAAAAAAAAGGAACTCATGGACCGGCTGGGCAAACAAGAACTGACGATCCAGCTGAGGCCCAATGTGGGATGTGCGCCATCCGAGCCAAGAAACCTCTCGAGCCAGCGAGGGAGTGGAAGCCCGACGAACTGGCTAGGCAACCCCGGTTCCATCGGTGGCGACCCAGAGCCGATGCCACCATACCAACCAGAACGCCAGTACTCCCCGATGCTTCGTATGTATGGCTGCTGCATTCTGTCACATGAGTTGATGCTGGAGAGATGAAGCAGGTACGGGGAGTAACATTTAATAAATAACGGACATAGAACGAGACAGGAACAGCATACAGAAAACAAAGACAAAAACAATCAATGCCGAGGAGAACAGAGCTGGGGAACTGACAAATATAGGGGAGGAAATAAACAGGTGATAAATGAGTCCAGGTGAGTCCAATAATGCTGATGCGCATGACGAGGGAAGGCAGGTGTGCGTGATGGCAGGAGTGCGTGATGCAAGGCAATCTGGCGCCCTCAAGCGCCAGAGGGAGGGAAGAGCGGGAGGGAAGAGCGGGAGCAGACGTGACAAAACCAATACAGCCTGAAGACTGAGGCTTCTGAGGGCTAGATAAAGGGGAAGTAATCAAGGTACTGATGAAGTCCAGGTGTGCATAATGATCGGGAGCAGGTGTGCGTAATGATGGTTGCCAGAAGTGCGTAATGTGGGTTGCTAGGACCAGTGGTTAGTAGACCGGCGTAATTGACCGCCGACGCGGGAGAGCGGGAGTAGGGGTGACAACTTTCCTGAGCATGTCTGTGTCAACCAAGGAGAACAAATCCATAGTGCCTTTGCATGGTAGGCACATATCATCAAACTTCTCATCAGGTCTTGCTTGACTGATACCAAGCCTAATGTTTTTTATCTTATGTCTCATCACATTTAGATGTGGAGAAAAGTTAAAATAAGTTTGCGGGGGTAGGATTTATCAGCCATCAATGGTCGAGAAGAGCGATCTAAAATTATTCTGGTTATTAGTGATCAAGTTAGAAAAATGAGCACGTCGAGCATTTCTAATTGCCTTGTTATACAGTATGTGTCAAGTTGTTCTCTCAGAATATCATAATGGACCTGAAATTTTGACTTTTTCCACTTCCGCTCTGCCTTTCTGTAATTTTTCTTTTAATTTATTAGTGCCTCCTTGTCTTGCAGATGTGAACGAGTGTGAGGGGAGCAACCCCTGTCAGCACCAGTGCTACAACATCATGGGCTCCTTCATCTGCCAGTGTGAGCAGGGTTATGAGCTAGCCTCTAACCAAGCCTCCTGCCAAGGTGCTGCAAGTCAATATTAGGAAGGTATTCCTAATGTTTGGTAATCTCCATGTATATTTATCAGTACCTTAATGTATACTGATACAATTTCACAATCCGCCCACTCACACCTAATATTTTCTTTCCTGAGAAGTTTGTCAGCCTTCTCCTCTTTAAGGGTTGACTTTGTAATATTTATATATTCGTAGATATCGACGAATGCGCCTTCTCGAGTTACATGTGCCAGTGGCAGTGTGTTAATCAGCCTGGAGGATATGTCTGTGCCTGTCCCGAGGGATACCAGCTCCAAGGCAACCGAATGTGCCAAGGTAAATAGGCCTGTTTCAACTAGTATAATATCTAGCCCTCTCTTACACCAGCAGCAAGTCGTACGTCATAATAATGAATCTCAATACCTGTTTACCTGAATCCCCAATGATAACTCATTGGCTTTAGGCCTAGATTTTTACTTGTATCTTGGTTAAAGTCAGTATTGACTTCATTAACAAACAGTACATGAGATAGAAATTATAGTTTCACATTTAGTTTTAAGCTACGCATTGCTTGTTTACAAAGACCTCAAGACAGTTGCACTAAGCTCAATCTATCTTAAGCTATTTTCTTATTGAAATTACCATTGACTACATTTTCTCTCCATTAACAGACATAGATGAGTGTGAAACAGGAAACAACTGCCGCGAGGACGAGATGTGTTGGAACTACTTTGGCGGTTTCCGCTGCTACCCCAGGAACCCTTGCCATGAGCCCTATGTGAAGACAGGAGAGGGGTGAGTATGGTCCGGTGAAATGCATGATGATAATCACATGATGAGTAACCTTGACTGGGACCTGAAGTCTTTGCGGGCTAACACAGTATTGTGGGGTGAAGGAGACCCAGGTTCAAATCCAGTTGGTTACATAGTATACATAGTATGGACCCTTAAATGACCACATAGAGTGGCTGCATGACCTTTATTTGCTGACGGGATGATGTTTTGGGCTGGGGATGCTGTCAACGGAAGGGGGTATTTTTCTCTGCTCTGCTGACAAGTATTTTTCTACCTCATACAGGAGTAATAAAGGCCTAGTGCACTAATTTGGTTATTATTATTAATTTTTTATTAGTATTTATTTTTTAAATTGTGATTTATCAGGGGGTGCTGCAGCACCCTCAGCACCCCTACTTCCCGCGGCTATGGGTAGGCCTGATAACCCGACAATGAGAGCCTATAGGGAAGAGGTCAACGACCTGGCAGTGCGGTGTCAGGACAACAACCTCAACGTCTGCAAGACAAAGGAACTGATCGTGGAAACAAATGGCTGAGCATGCCTCCATTCACATCGACGAGGCTGTTGTTGAGCGTGTCAAGAGCTTCAAGTTCCTCGGTGTCCATATCACTAAGGATCCACACACACCAACAGTCTTGAAGAGGGCACAGCAATGCCTCTTCTTCCTCAGGAGGCTGAAAAGATTTTGGCATATAGTCCCTCAGATCCTCAATGTTCTACAGCTGCACCATTGAGAGCATCTTGACTAGCTGCATCACTGCTTGGTATAGCAACTTCTTGGCATCTGACCGCATGGCGCTACAGAGGGTAATGCGTACAGCCCAGTACATCACTGGGGCCAAGGTCCATCCCATCCTGGACTTCTATACCAGGCGGTGTCAGAGGAAGTCCCATTTCTAGGGCCTATCTGCATTGACCCTTTTTGTACTAACTTTTTTGACTCATCACATACAGTGCCATCAAAGTATTCACACCCCTTGAGTTTTTCCACATTTTGTTGTGTTAGAACCTGAATTTAAAATTGATTTAAATTGATACTTTTGGATCAATGGCTTACACACAATAACCCCATAATGTCAAAGTGGAATTGTTTTTCCAGATTTTTGAAAATTAATTACAAATAAAACTATTCAATGCCTTTGTTATGGCAAGCTTAAATACTGTATGTTCAGGAGTAAAAATGTGCAAGTCACGTAGTAAGTTGCATGGACTCACTCTATATGCAATAATAGTGTTTAACATGATTTTTGAATGAGTACCTAATCTCTGTATCCCACATATACAACTGTCTGTAAGGTCCCTCAGTCGAGCAGTGAATTTCAAACATAGATTCAACCACAAAGACCAGGGAGGTTTTCCTATTAGTAGATGGATAACATTTAAATTAAAATGCAGACATTTAATATCCCTTTGAGCATGGTGAAGTTATTAATTACACTTTGGATGGTGTATCAGTACACCCAGTCACTACAAAGATACAGGCGTGCTTCCTAACTCAGTTGCCGCCAAAGGTGTGAATACTTGTGTAAATGAGATATTTCTGTATTTAATTTTCAATAAATTTGCAAACATTTCTAAAAACATGTTTTCACTTTGTCATTATGGGGTATTTGGGTGTAGATGGGTGAGGGAGAAAACAATATTTAATCAATTTTGAATTCAGGCTGTAAAACAACAAACTGTGGAATAAGTCAATGGGTATGAATACTTTCTGAAGGCCCTGTACACTGCTGCTAATGTTGATTATTTATCCCGTTGCCTTGTCACATTATTCCTAGTTATATGTACATATCTACCTCAGTTACCTCGTACCCCAGCACATTGACTCGGTACTACCTGTGTATATAGCCAAGTCATTGTGTGTTTATTATTACTTTTATTAACTTGTGTTATTACTTTTCTATTATTTCTCTATTTCCTTTCTCTCTGCATTGTTGGAAGGTAATCATTTCACTGTTACTCTACACCTGTTGTTTATGAAGCATGTGACAAATAACATTTGATTTGACTTTGAGGATTCCTTTCCCCGTGCACTAAACAACCTTACGTGTTACTTCACGCCAAAAAAACTTTACGCACTTGCTGCTCTCCCCTGCTCCTGGGTGGAATCAGGCGCAGAGAGCAAGGTTCAGTAGATTGTCAAATTTATTCACCGGCGCAACAAAACGGTCACGCCAACACACAGGGCACATACAATTTACCAGCCCAAACAACAGGACCAAAATAGTCCGGAGAATAAAGACACAAAAAAAACCACCATCCAACAGAGTAACAAAAAACAAGCCCGCACAAATACCCAGCGGGCCTAGTGCCCTTAAATAGCCTACAAACAAACACTAACACAAAACAGGTGTACCCAATTACCCAATAACCAGAAACAAACGGAAAGGGAATCGATGGCAGCTAATAGGCCGGCGACGACGACCGCCGAGCACTGCCCGAACAGGAAGAGGCACCATCTTCGGCGAGGTTCGTGACATCGACATGACGTATAAACTAATTTAGGTTAAGGTTAAGATTACATAATTGCAAATATAAGCAGGAGGCAGCCAGGCAGTGTAAGTGTTTTTTTTCCCCTGCTTTTCAGTCAGTATCTAGGCTACAACATAAGTTACACACATTGGTGGGGAGTTACAGACAGCATGGACCACATGGATAAAAGTGTCAGCTAAAATTACCTCATAGCTAAAACAATATGTATTAAAGTGCTAAAATGACCATTTACACAAAACCACATCAATAAAAGTGCTAGCTAAAAAAAACACATACTGTAGACAAAGCCACAAGGACGAGATTAATAAAGTGTCTGCTAAAATGACCACATAGCTAAAAACCACATTGGCCACATGTATAAAAGTATCTGCTAACATGACCACCCACATCCAATGGTTCTCTCTGTCTCTGCATGTCTGTAGGCGTTGCAGCTGCCAGTCGCCCACAATGTGCAGAGGCCTGCCGCCATCCATCGTCTACAAGTACATGAGCATCTCGTCGGAGCGCTCCGTCCCAGCCGACATCTTCCAGATCCAGGCCACGAGCGTCTACCCTAACATGCACAACACCTTCAGGGTCAAGTCTGGCAACGAGGGAGGGGAGTTCTTCCTCAGGGTGAGCCCAGAGATGTTTCAGTCACTCACCAGGCATTAACATTACCATCATGTCAGATGGTGTCAGCATTTGTCACTTGCTTTTCTACCTAAGTGGTCGCGTAATTGAATGATCTCTCATCTACTGTGTTATTTAAACACTTATTTGAAGTAGGGGGTGGTTTCAGATGTTCTGGTTGCCCTTTGCTATTTAGGGAATATCGTGTGAGACAGTCCCTTTAATTAAATCATCTTTTGACTTCCCCTCATTGCGATCCCTTTACCCTTAAATGGATAGCTCACACACATTTCCCACATACATCATTTATTATTGGATATCTAAAAAGTAGTTTGAAGCAAATAAAAAGTAGGTTTGAAGCAAATATTCTAATATTTGCACCAAAAATTATACAAATTTTACCAGCAGTGGTGTGTTTCCATCAAACGGACTTCTTGCGACTAAAAAGCTGTGCGTAATGACGTAGTCCACATAAAAAGGTACTTTATTTACAGAATAAAAAACTGTTCAATATGTTTCCATCCCACTTTTAACTTTGTCGATAGTTTCGGCACAAAAAGTCTGCGGTAAACAGCAAATGTGCTATGTTCCAGCCAACAGCTGTACATAGTGCAGAGGATACATGATGAGATTATGGATAAGCGCAAGATCAGTTTTATATGTCAATTGGCAGCCAAGCACCGATAATCATGTCACCAGCATACAAATTAAGACCCTCAATATTTATTGGAAAGGAGCATCAAGTTCACTGTGAACTTTCACCACTCTGTAAAATGTCTCATTACTTATTTAATCTGTAGCCTAATAAACTGCATTTTTTTTCCCCCAAGTTGTAGTAGAAGGACCATACAACATAGCACCGTGTGACTGCAAGTTTACTGTGACAAATGCGCAAAAAAAGTGTTTACACTGCTATTTGCTATTTATCTATTTCACAGACATAAAAATGATCCACCCTAGTCTAGCGTATTTTGTTCTATCAACATTTTAGGAATGTTTATTGACAATTGCTTGTTTTTATCCAACAAGTGTAAAATAATGGTAGTGATAGAACCCTTGTTAGCATCCTCAGAACATGCTAACCTAAATAATCCCTTTAACCTACCAGCGCTCCAGTAACGTCAGCGCCATGCTGGTGATGACCAAGCCGCTGACCGGACCGCGGGAGCACGTGGTCGACCTGGAGATGGTCACCCACAACAATGCCCTCAACTACCGCTCCAGCTCTCTGCTCCGGCTCACCATCATCGTGGGACCCTATGCCTTCTAAGTTCCAGTTATAAATTGCTCTTAGGCACTGATCTTAGATCAGTTTACCTGTCCCCATATCTCATATTATCCATTAGTGGATAAAATGCTAAACTACTCAGCCCTCTTACTCCCTGCCAGACCCTCACAAGGCCTAACACTCTCTGTAGTGCTTGGATTTAATAGAGATATCCACATACTCCATGCAAGGGTTTCCCATTCCTGGTCCTTGTCCTGTTTTGGCCAGTTTTCATTCAAATTGATGGCTGTATAAATTGTGATTGAATGTATATTGTCTAATCTGCTGGTTGAGCACTGGACTGGGTGAAATTGTTTTGTTTTAGCTCAAAGTGTGTATTCCTTTCTTAGAGAAGGAACCATTGGATAATTGCAGTGAAAACCAACACACACACACAGAGCACATACAGGAGGGTGAAATAGCCAGGCCACAAAATAGTCATTTTATGCATCACAAGCTAACGATAACATTGTAAGAGCATAACGTGACTTAAATTGAACACAAGTCCTTCTTATTCATCCCTTGCTAAATGTATGTATTGCAGAGTAGTAGGAGTTCTCATTACATTGAAATATTTGTGAAATCTCAACCTTAGTCTAGTCAAGATGTGTTTTCCTGCAGAGAAATTACCAGTGTTTGAAATCACACTTGCCCTTTATTATCTTTTACCATAGTTGCCAAGTGAGGTTCACAATCACATCGTATCCCCTTTAAAGATCACTGATTTTGTTTGTTTGGAGAGCTTTTCACTTATGTAGTTGAAAAGAAATGTACAGTAATGCAATGTGATGTCACTATAAATACCAACTGTCTTTGAAAAGAGACATATCTGTTTCAGTTTTCTTGAAGAGAGATAATCTCTTGGACGGACTTTGAGTTTCTGACCAAATTACGTGAGATTTTAGTTCTGGGTTAACCAAGATTAGAAGAGAGACAAAGGTACCTAAAACAGTCAAGCTTATTGGTGAAGTGTGATTTATTGGGTTACAATTATAGTGCGAGGACAGTGATGGAACCGTTTGCAATGTGTTGTAATCTAATGGCATCCTTAACAAATAGAAATGTATGATCACATCAACCCCCATCGGAGAGTTGCTCGGCAACCTCTGCCCGTTGGGAATAAAGCAATAACGCTTTTGGACGCAAAGATGATACTTTTCAGGAAATCATTGGCAGTGTTGTTTGGTAATATAGGCAGGGGAATTGTTTCTTAACATGTCTGTATGTGTGCCAGAGTGCCTTTTGATCCTGCACAGCATTTCCAGTCAACGATCTGCAACAAACAGTTAGGTCATTTCAACACAGAGTGCCTTTCATAAGGAGTCATGGTATTACAATTTGAGATATCTCGGGTTTTTAAGTAGAGGATTTGACTCCATGAGATTTTTGGAAATAAATGTCATGCTTGACAATCAACAGGGAAGCTCAATTCAATCAAAAGTTGTCCACGTCCAATAACATGCCATTTCAAATGTGTATGTACTATATATAGGTAGGTAGTGTAATTACAGTATTGCATTTCTCTATGGTTTTAACAGTCAATTTGAGCAAATGTCTGTTTGTAAAAAGTGTTAAGGAGGTAACAGTTGTAGACCTACCATAAATAACAATGCGTACCTACACTGTGGTTGCAATGTACCTGCCTATATAATATACCTATATAACTACCATGTAGATACATAGTTCTGGCAACAATATTATGTGGAACCACATGTGGCTACATATCAATATGAAAATGATTTCTTGGGGTGATAATAAAATGTAATTAAAGACTGAAAATTGCCAATGAAAATGTCTTATTTTGCAGGCAGGAGGTACACTTGTAGCTCTAATACACTGCTCAAAAAAAAAAAGGCAACACTTAAACAACACAATGTAACTCCAAGTTAATCACACTTCTGTGAAATCAAACTGTCCACTTAGTAGGAAGCAACATTGATTGACAATACAATTCACATGCTGTTGTGCAAATGGAATAGACAACAGGTGGAAATTATAGGCAATTAGCAAGACACCCCCAATAAAGGGATGGTTCTGCAGGTGGGGACCACAGACCACTTCTCAGTTGCTATGCTTCCTGGCTGATGTTTTGGTCACTTTTGAATGCTGGCAGTGCTTTCACTCTAGTGGTAGCATGAGACTGAGTCTACAATCTACACAAGTGGCTCAGGTAGTGCAGCTCATCCAGGATGGCACATCAATGCGAGCTGTGGCAAGAAGGTTTGCTGTGTCTGTCAGCGTAGTGTCCAGAGCATGGAGACGCTACCAGGAGACAGGTCAGTACATCAGGAGACGTGGAGGAGGCCGTAGGAGGGCAACAACCCAGCAGCAGGACCGCTACCTCCGCCTTTGTGCAAGGAGGAGCAGGAGGAGCACTGCCAGAGCCCTGCAAAATGACCTCCAGCAGGCCACAAATGTGCATGTGTCTGCTCAAACGGTCAGAAACAGACTCCATGAGGGTGGTATGAGGGCCCAACGTCCACAGGTGGGGGTTGTGCTTACAGCCCAACACCGTGCAGGACGTTTGGCATTTGCCAGAGAACACCAAGATTGGCAAATTCGCCACTGGTGCACTGTGCTCTTCACAGATGAAAGCAGGTTCACACTGAGCACATGTGACAGACGTGACAGTCTGGAGACGCCATGGAGAACGTTCTGCTGCCTGCAACATCCTCCAGCATGACCGGTTTGGCAGTGGGTCAGTCATGGTGTGGGGTGGCATTTCTTTGGGGGGCCGCACAACCCTCCATGTGCTCGCCAAAGGTAGCCTGACTGCCATTAGGTATCGAGATGAGATCCTCAGACCCTTGTGAGACCATATGCTGGTGCGGTTGGCCCTGGGTTCCTCCTAATGCAAGACAATGCTAGATATCATGTGGCTGGAGTGTGTCAGCAGTTCCTGCAAGAGGAAGGCATTGATGCTATGGACTGGCCCGTCCGTTCCCTAGACCTGAATCCAATTGAGCACATCTGGGACATCATGTTTCGCTCCATCCACCAACCTGCCTCCTTTCACCCAGCTTTGAGATTTTTGTCCCTTGGTCCCTCCCTCCACACAGCTCCAAGCATCAACCTCTCCTTCCTTCTACCCCTCCCTTAAGCTCTCCCCTCCCCCATAATCAGAAACATTCCCTTTAAGTGAGATTTGTTTGTTTTTTAACCATTCCTCTCCCTTACCGAACAGGTTGTCCTGTCTGAACTAGTTTCATTTGGCTTGCTTTTGCACCACAGACTGTCCAGGAGTTGGCGGATGCTTTAGTCCAGGTCTGGGAGGTCCGGCGGTAGAAGTTGGCGATGAGGGCTAGGTCCAGGATGTCTCTAGCGGGGACCTAGCTCTTCTCCGGGCCATAACCCTCCCAGTCAACCAGGTACTGGAAACCCCTGCCCCATGGTCGAACCCTCAGGAGGCGTCTCACCGTGTACGGCGGATGGCCATCGACGACATGGGGACGAGGGGTGGGCCTAGAAATAGAAGACAAAGGGCTGTGAGACACGGGCTTAATTATAGACACATGGAATGTAGGATGAATACGAATGGTACGTGGCAACAGAAGGTGGACAGCAGAGGGATTAATGATCTTAGAGATGGGGAAAGGGCCGATACACCGGGGGGACAGTTTGCGAGACTCCACCCGGGTGGATAGCCATACCTTCTGCCCGAGACAATACCGGGGAGCCAGGGTCCGATGGCGAACCGCTTGTCGTCAATACCTGGAGATGGTCTTGAGGGCCGACCGGGCTCTCCTCTAGGTATGACGACAGCGGCGGACAAACATCTGGGCAGAAAGTATGCCAACCTCCTCTTTCTGCTCAGGGAAAAGCGGGGGCTGAATGCCCAGGGAACACTCAAATGGAGATAGGCCCATGGCAGAGCAGGGAAGGGTGTTATGGGCGTATTCGACCCACACAAGCTGCTGGCTCCAGGTGGTGGGGTTGGCGGAGACCAGGCAGCGCAGGGTAGCTTCGAGGTCCTGGTTGGCTCGCTTAGACTGGCCATTGGACTGGGGTGGAACCTGGAGGACAGGCTGGCCGACAACCCAATGAGGGTGCAGAACGCCTTCCAGAACTGGGACGAGAACAGAAGACCCTGGTCGGAGACCATGTCCACGGGCAGTCCATGAGCTGGGCCGTATCTTTCACAGAGGGTAGTTTGGGGAGAGGACGATGGGAGAAGAAGGTGCAGTGATGTAGCTTGAGGTCAAGGGCAGAACGCTGGGACAGGACAGCCCCCACTCCGACATCTGAAGCATCAGCCTCCACCACGAACTGACGAGATGGGTCAGGATCAACCAGAATGGGAGCTGTGGTGAAGCGATGTTTGAGGTCCCGGAACGCCCGGTCAGCAGCTGGAGACCACGTGAACGGAACCTTGGCTTGGGCGAGGTGAGTGCTGACAGGGGGAAGCCAGGGTGCTGTAACCCCAGATAACCCCGGATAAAGTGCCGATAGAAGTTGGCGAACCCCAGGTAACGTTGCAGCTGCACCTTGGATGTAGGCTGAGGCCCATCCATCACTGCTCTCATCTTCCCAGAATCCACCTGGACACTCCCAGCAGAGATGATGTAACCCAGAAAAAGGATGGTGGTGTGATAGAACTCGCACTTCTCCGCCTTCACAAACAGCTGATTCTCCAGAAGGCGTTGAAGGACCTGCCGGACGTGGCACATGCGTTCTTGAGGGGAGTGGGAGAAGACGAGGATGTCAATGTAGATGAAGACAAACCGGTTCAACATGTCGCAGATGACATCATTCACCAGAGCCTGAAACACAGCAGAGCGTTGGTGAGGCCAAAGGGCATGACCAGATACTCGTAGAGGCCACTGGCTGTGTTGAAGGCGGTCATCCACTCGCCCCCCTCTCGTATCCGGGGCAGGTGGTAGGCATTCCGTAAATCCAGCTTGGAAAACACAGTGGCCCCCTGGAGCGGCTCGAAGGTAGAGAAGATGAGTGAGTCCCCGGTAGTCAATGCAGGAGCGAAGGGCTCGTCCTTTTTCTTCACGAAGAACCCTGCGCCGGCGGGAAAGGAAGAGGGAAGGATAAATCCAGCAGCTAGGGAGTCTAAAGAAGGCCATTGTTATTGCTTCTTTAATGATCAATTAACCTTTTAAAATTATAAACTTGGATTAGCGAACACAACATGCCATTGGAACACAGGAGTGATGCTTGCTGATTATGGGCCTCTGTAGACCTATGTAGATATTCCATTAAAAATCATCCGTTTCCAGCTACAACAGTCATTTACAACTTTAACCATGTCTACACGGTATTTCTGATCAATTTGCTGTTATTTTAATGGTGTAACGATGTGCGCTGAGAGTCGGGAAGCAAGTTAAGGGAGTGTTTTATAAAATAAACGCAACATGAAACTAAATAAGAAACACAAACAATGCACAGACTCAACACTGGAACAGAAACAATAACGCCTGGGGAAGGAACCAAAGGGAGTGACATGTATAGGGAAGGTAATCAGGGAGGTGATGGAGTCCAGGTGAGTCTGATGACACGCAGGAGCGCGTAACGATGGTGACAGGTGTGAGCCATAACGAGCAGCCAGGTGACCTCGAAGCCAGAGAGAGCAGAGAGAGAGAGCAGACAAAAATGTGCTTCTTTCAAGAACAAGGACATTTCTAACTGACCCCAATCTTTTGAGCGGTAGTGTATTTCCACCAAGCACAAGTTTGTCATGGCTTTTGAGAATATTTTCTTCTTAAAAAAAGAGATACATTTTACTTTGTCTTCGTCAGGTTCTGTTATTTATTCAAAATCAAGAAGGAAAAGATAGTTTTATTATTGTCAGATTACAAATGGACAACAACAATAATCCATAACTGGGGTGGCAGGTCGCTTAGTGGTTACAGCGTTGGCCTAGTAACCTAAAGGTTGCATGATCGAATCCTTGAGCTGGCAAGGTAAAAATATGTTGTTCTGCCCCTGAACGAGGCAGTTAACCCACTGTTCCTATGCTGTCATTGAAAATAAGAATTTGTTCTTTAACTGACTTGCCTATTTAAATAAATAAATATCTGTGAGTCATACAATAGCCTTAATTTACTATGACATTTCTATCTGCATTACCCACTGAACTGCTCTCCTGTTTTCTCTTGGACTAGAGTATAATTAACACATCATTTCATAATTTTTGTCCCCATGCCACATTTTAGAAATGACGTACTTACTAGACACTTTACATTAAGCAGAATCAATTAAAAAGTGTGTGGGTAGGATGGTTCTTCAATTACGGTGGCATTTGGGCATGGCATTTTGGTAAAATGAATTATTTTTCTTATTGAAATGTTTTTGGGGACATCTTCCCAATCTTAATCAAATAATATGGTAGCTCAATGACTTTAAATTATTTTTACCATCATAATAACATTGTGTCACCAGTAGGAGTAGGTAACACAAATGAAATGGAGGCCTCAAATGCTCAAATCTGAGGTCATCAAAAATGATTTACTGAAGTTATATGATTAATCATTTTGATCACAATGTTATTTCCATTCATATAAATTGAGTAACATTAAGTGACACCTTGGATTTAGAAACATCACATTATTAGTGGACTTTTCAAATGTATGACATACTAAAAGCGTGTGATTAGCTAATAATTGTATTTAATATAGACCCCTCCCCGATAACAGTTTGCCACTGTAGAGAATATGTAAGGTCCTTGAATATCTTCGTAATGAGTGATTTTCATGGCGGAAACACCAATGACATAAACCTGAGGGACACACATTATACGAGTAAAATATTTATTTAATTCAATAGCCTTATGTGTTTTTATTGATCTATACAATATATTCAATACTTTTGCATTCAAAATAATACATATAGAGTACAAGTCAAAAGTTTGAACACACCTGCTCATTCAAGGGTTTTTCTTTATTTGTACTATTTTCTACATTGTAGATTAATAGTGAAGTCATCAAAACTATCAAATAACACATATGGAATCATGTAGTAACCAAAAAAGTATTAAATAAATCAAAATATATTTTATATTTGAGATTCTTCAAATTAGCCAGCCTTTGCCTTGATGATAGCTTTGCACAATCTTGGCACAATCTTGGCATTCTCTCAACCAACTTTACCTGGAATGCTTTTCCAACAGTCTTGAAGGAGTTCCCACATATGCTGGGCACTGCTTTTCTCTCACTCTGTGGTCCAACTCATCCCAAAACATCTCAATTGGGTTGAGGTCAGGTGATTGTGGAGGCCAGGCCATCTGATGCAGCACTCCATCACTCTCCTCATGGTGAAATAGCCCTTACACAGCCTGGAGGTGTGTTGGGTCATTGTCCTGTTGAAAAACAAATGATAGTCCCACTAAGCGCAAATCAGATGGGATGGCATATCGCTGTAGAATGCTGTGGTAGCAATGCTGGTTAAGTGTGCCTTGAATTCTAAATAAATCACTGACAGTGTCACCAGCATAGCACCCCCACACCACCACACCACTTCCTCTATGCTTCACGGTGGGAACCACACATGCAGAGATCAACCTTTTACCTACTCTGCATCT
This sequence comes from Oncorhynchus keta, assembly GCF_023373465.1. Lineage (NCBI taxonomy): Eukaryota > Metazoa > Chordata > Actinopteri > Salmoniformes > Salmonidae > Oncorhynchus > Oncorhynchus keta. The sequence continues at coordinate 14,724,110 of NC_068452.1, read as the reverse complement.
CACAAAGACACGGTGGTTGGAACTAAAAATCTCTAATTTGGACTCAGATTTCCACCGTTCTAATGTCCATTTATCGTGTTTCTTGTTTCTTGCAAGTCTCTTCTTTATTATTGGTGTCCTTTAGTTGTGGTTTCTTTGCAGAAATTCAACCATGAAGGCCTGATTCATGCAGTCTCCTCTGAACAGTTGATGTTGAGATGTGTCTATTAATTGGACTCTGTGAAACATTTATTTGTGCTGCAATTTCTGAGGTGCAGTTGACTCTAATGAACTGATCCTCTGCAGCAGAGGTAACTCTGGGTCTTCCTTTCCTGTGGCAGTCCTCATGAGAGCCAGTTTTATCATAGCGCTTGCTGGTTTTTGCGACTGCACTTGAAGAAACTTTCAAAGATCTTGAAAATCTCTGCATTGACCGACCTTCATGTCTTAAAGAAATGATGGACTACCGTTTCTCTTTGCTTATTTGAGCTGTTTTGGCCTTAATATGGACTTGGTCTTTCACCAAATAGTGCTATCTTCTGTATACCAACCCTACCTTGTCACAACACAACTGATTGGCTCAAACGCATTAACAAGGAAATAAATTGCACAACTTAACTTTTAATTTAAACACACCTGTTAATTGAAATGCATTCCAGGTGACTACCTCATGAAGCTGGTTGAGAGAATGTCAAGAGTGTGCAAAGCTGTCATCAAGGCCAAGGATGGCTACTTTGAAGAATCTCAAATATATTTAGATTTGTTTAACACTTTTTTGGTTACTACATGTTTCCAAATGTGTTATTTATTAGTGTTGATGTCTTCATTATCATTCTACAATGTTGAAAATGGTACAAATAAAGAAAAACCCTTGAGTGAGTAGTTGTATCCAAACTTCTGAATGATATCTTTAAATCCCCAAAACATGTCACTACAACTATACACATCATTACTGGGACAGCCAATTTGCTTACCCCAAGTACTTTAAACAATGCATAAACAATACATTTTAGCATTGATAAACAGTTCAATATCAACAAAAACATGTATGATATGTAACTATATATTTTTAAAGTGTTTTTAATGGTTGTAAAGGGACCCAAATGCCACCGCTATCCAAAAACGACCCGGCCAATAACTACACTAAAAATATTAAAGCAACAATTTAAAAGATTTTACTGAGTTTCAGTTCATATAAAGGAAATCAGTCAATTTAAATTTAAACAAATTAATTATGACCTAATCTACAGATTTCCCATGATTGGGAATACAGATAGTCACAGATGCCTTAGAAAAAGGTAGGGGTGTCGATCAGAAAACTAGTCAGTATCTGGTGTGACCACCATTTGCATCATGCAGCGCAACACATCTCATTCGCATAGAGTTGATCAGGCTGTTGATTGTGGCCTGTGGAATGTTGTCCCACTCCTCTTCAATGGCTGTGCAAAGTTGGTGGATATTGGTGGGAATTGGAACACACTGTCGTACACGTCGATCTAGAACATCGCAAACATGCTCAATGGGTGACATGTCTGGTGAGTGTGCAGGCCATGGAAGAACTTGGACATTTTCAGATTACAGTAAATGTGTACAGATCCTTGCGACATGGGGATCTTGCATTATCATGATGAAACATGAGGTGATGTCGGCGGATGAATGGCAAGACGATGGTCCTCAGAATCTTGCCATTGATAAAATGCTAATGTGTTTGTTGTCCTTAGCTTATGCCTGACCATACCATAACCCTACTGCCACCATGGGACACTTTGTTCACAACGTTTACATCAGCAAACTGCTCGCCAAACACAACGCCATACACGCTGCCTGCCATCTACCCGGTACAGTTGAAACCGTGATTCTTCCCATGAAGAGCACACTCCTCCAACGTGCCAGTGGCCATCGAAGGTGAGCATTTGCCCACTGAAGTCGGTTACGAAGCCAAACTGCAGTCAGGTCAACACTCTGGTGAGGACGAGGAGCACACAGATGAGCTTCCCTGAGACGATTTCTGACAGTTTTCATGCAAACCCACAGTTTTTATCAGCTGCTGGTGGCTGGTCTCTGATGATCCCGCAGGTGAAAAACCTGGATGTGGAGGTCCTGGCCTGGCGTGGTTAAACATGGTCTTCGGTTGTGAGTCCGGTTGGACGTACTGCCAAATTCTCTAAAATGACATTGGAGGCGGTTTATGGTAGAGACATTAACATTAAATTATCTGGCAACAGCTCTAGTGGACAGTCCTGCAGTCAGCATGCCAATTACACGCTCCTTCAAAACTTGTGTCATCTGTGGCATTGTGTGATAAAACTGCACATTTTAGAGTGGCCTTTTATTGTCCCCAGAACGAGTTGAACCTGTATAATGAGTATCTTTTTATGGTTTGTAGTAAACCAAGGGTCATTTTCAACCAACGAATGGATCAAAGAAACCCCAAATCACGACTGCACTGTAGTGTGTGTGGTTAGCCAGTTACAGTACCTATTGAAAGTCTACACCCTCTTGTTTAAATAATTTTGTTGAGTTACAAAGTCAGATTTAAATAGACTTAATTTTAATTGTTTGTCATTGATCTACCCAAAATACTCTATAATGTCAAAGTGAAAAGAAAATTCAATTTTTGTTTGGACAAATTAATAAAAATTGTACAACTAAAATCTAGTTGTTACATAATTATTCACCCCCATTGTTTAGGCAAGCCTAAATTAGTTCTGAAGAAATGTTGGCTTAACAAATCACATAAGTTACATGGACTCACTCTGTGTGAAATAACAGGGGTTGACATGATTTTTGAATGACTACCCCTTCCTCTGTCCCGCATACACACAACATCTGTAAGGTCCCTCAGTCAAGTACTGAATTTTAAGCACAGATTAAACTACAAAGAATATGGAGCTTTTCGAGAGCCTCATAAAGAAGGGCAGATGGGTAACAATAACAAATCAGATCTTGAATATATCTTTATACTGTGCTAACAAACCTCCAAATGAGCTTCAACGCCATACAGCACTCCTTCCGTGGACACTGACTATCCTACCGATCCTTAACTTCGGCGATGTCATTTACAAAATAGCCTCCAACTCTACTCAGCAAACTGGATGTAGTCTATCACAGTGCCATCCGTTTTGTCACCAAAGCCCCATATACTACCCACCACTGCGACCTGTATGCTCTTGTTGGCTGGCCCTCGCTACATATTCAACGCCAAACCCACTGGCTCCAAGTCATCTATAAGTATTTGCTAGGTAAAGCCCCTCCTTATCTCAGCTCACTGGTCACCATAGCAACCCCCACCCATAGCACGTGCTCCAGCAGGTATATTTCACTGGTCATCCCCAAAGCCAACACTTCCTTTGGCCGCCTTTCCTTCCAGTTCTCTGCTGCCAATGACTGGAACAAATTGCAAAAATCACTGAAACTGGAGTCAATTAATCGGCTATGAAAAGCCAACTGACATTTAGTCAATTTAGTCCATTTAGTCCATGAGGTGCTGACTTGTTACACCCTCGACAACTACTGTGGTTATTATTATTTGACCATGCTGGTCATTTATGAACATTTCAACATCTTGGCCATGTTCTGTTATAATCTCCACCTGGCACAGCCAGAAGAGGACTGGTCACCCCTCATAGCCTGGTTCCTCTCTAGATTTCTTCCTAGGTTTTGGCCTTTCTAGGGAGTTTTTCCTAGCCACTGTGCTTCTACACCTGCATTGCTTGCTGTTTGGGGTTTTAGGCTGGGTTACTGTACAGCACTTTGTGTCACGCCCTGACCATAGAGAGCTTTTCTTCTCTATGTTGGTTAGGTCAGGGTGTGATTTAAGGGTTATCTAGGTGAATTGTATTACTATGTTGGCCTAGTATGGTTCCCAATCAGAGGCAGCTGTTTATCGTTGTCTCTGATTGGGGATCATATTTAGGTAGCCATTTTCCCATTGTGCTTTGTGGGATCTTGACTATTGTTAGCATCACGTTTTGTTTTTCTTCTGTTTTGTTTGGTGAGTTTATTAAACTGTGGAATTCTACACACGCTGCCCCTTGGTCCAATCATTATGACGAACGTGACACTTTGAGATATCCGCTGATGTATGAAGGCCTAAATAAATAAATTTGATTTGATTTACAGAGGTTAGGCAATTAAGGTCACAGTTATGAAACACTAAAGAGGACTTTCTACTGACTGAAAAACACAAAAAGAAAGATGTCCAGGGTCCCTGCTCATCTGCGTGAACGTGACTTAGGCATGCTGCCAGGAGGCATGAGGATATTACAATGTCCGTATTGTGAGACGCCTAAGACAGCACTACAGGGAGACTACAGACCACGTGTAACAACACCTGCACAGGATCGGTACATCCGAACATCACACTTGCGGGACAGGTACAGGATGGCAACAACAACTGCCCGAGTTACACCAGGAATGCACAATCCCTCCATCAGTGCTCAGACTGTCCGCAATAGGCTGAGAGCGGCTGGACTGAGGGCTTGTAGGCCTGTTGTAAGGCAGGTCCTCACTAGACGTCACCGGCAACAACGTCGCCTATGGGCACAAACCCACTATCACTGGACCAGACAGGACTGGTCAAAAGTACTCTTCACTGACGAGTTGCGGTTTTGTCTCACCAGATGTGATGATGGTCAGATTCCCGTTTATCGTAGAAGGAATGAACATTACTCTGGATCGATTTGGAGGTGGAGGGTCCGTCATGGTCTGGGGTGGTGTGTCACAGCATCATTGGACTGAGCTTGTTGTCATTGCAGGCAATCTCAATGCTGTGCATTACAAGGAAGACATCCTCCTCCCTCATGTGGTACCCTTCCTGCAGGCTCATCCTGACATGTCCCTCCAGCATGACAATGCCACCAGCCATATTACTCGTTCTGTGTGTTATTTCCTGTCAGTGTTCTGTCATGGCCAGCAAAAAGCCCGGATCTCAATCCCCTTGAGCACGTCTGGCACCTGTTGGATCGGAGGGTGAGGGCTAGGGTCATTCCCCCCAGAAATGTCCGGGAACTTGCAGGTGCCTTGGTGGAAGAGTGGGGTAACATCTCACAGCAAGAACTGGCAAATATTGTGCAGTCCATGAGGAGGAGATGCACTGCAGTACTTAATGCAGCTGTTGGCCACACCAGATACTGACTGTTACTTTTGATTTTGACCCCCCTTTTGTTCAGGGACACATTATTCAATTTCTGTTAGTCATATGTCTGTGGAACTTGTTCAGTTTATGTCTCAGTTGTTGAATCTTCTGTACATACAAATATTTACACATGTTAAGTTTGCTGAAAATGAACGCAAATTGACAGTGAGAGGATGTTCCTTTTTTTGCTGAGTTTATATATAAAAAAAATGTAATAATGTTCAGTTCAATTAATATAATTTAAAAGTATGCATGAAGGAGACAGTAATCAAATATACTCGTCAAAATCAAATGTAGACATGTAACGTGTGCCCCCTCTCCTCATCGTCTCTAGGTCACCAGACTGCTCGTTATGGCGCACACCTGTCACCATCGGTACGCGTGAGTCATCAGACTCACCTGGACACCATCACCTCCCTGATTACCATCACTATATATGTCACTCTTTTTGGTTCCTTCCCCATGCGTTATTGTTTCTGTTCCTGTGTTATAGCTGTGCGTTGTTCGTGTTTCTTAGTTTGTATTATGTTGTATTTATTTATTAAAACACTTGCTTCCCGACTCTCAGCACTCTCGTTACAAGACAATTCATGTATGTCTCATCAGTGTGAGAAATTTGTCCATGTGAGTAGTTTGTTCACTTGAAAGGAGGCCTAAACTTCCCTATGCACATTTCAATAACACAAATCCAATTGCTATAACAACTAACATGTTTTCTATTTGACCAAATCATAATTTAGGCATTGCTAGCAACATGTGAGAGGCAGCTGTAACTCTGAGGTAGATGCGGATGTGAAACATCCACTCGAGGGCTTCCCCTGGCGGGGCCATCCCGTCCATCTTGGAGCCCTGGGACGTAACTTTCTCGTTCAACTTCCGCATCCAGTTCAACATTACTCTCAAGGGCTCCACCTGGCGAGGCTGTCCAGGTGCGGTCCATCTTGCAGGGTAATGGCTAGAAGGGATGTGGAAGTGTAACCAGATCTGCACAGATTCCATAGTGATTTGCATTGCCAAAATCCTGAAGTATCCCTTTAAATTGAACAAGCTGCAGTATGGCTGTGATGGCCCCTGTCTGACCCCTGTTGTGCATGTTCATCTGCCCCTTTTCAGGACTGTAATGAGAAGGTTGCGCAGTTGCTATTGGACAGCAGGGCGCAGGTCAACATGCCTGCTGACTAGTTTGAGTCTCTGCAGGTCAACATGCCTGCTGACTCGTATGAGTCTCTGCTGGCTCCCTGTGGAGGACACTTAGAGCTGGCTGCCCTGCTGATCAAGAGGGGCGCCAAACTGGAGGAGTTCAACGATGAGGGATATATTCCACTCATAGAGGCTGCACGAGAAGGCCGCGAGGAGATGGTGGCGCTGCTTTTGGCACAAGGTATGAGCTTCTCTCTCTCTCCCTCTCTTTCTCTCTGGGGATTAAGCCAGTGCTTCTGTTTAGAGTTTTTACCTACTGCACCATGTCCAAGCTCAGTGTTGAGGCAAAATACAAAACCCCTCATTCGGAAACAAAATTCTCAAGTGATCTGGTTATATTCAGATACAGTAATATATAATAATAATCAGTTTTAAGCTCATGATCTTATTGAGTTGATGCAAAAGAGACAAGCTGGCTTTTCCAAAACAAATTGAAATCATTTTTCTGTAGCCAACAGTTGGAATAGATTAGTACTCCTTAAAAGTGTGTTCCCAGCAAAACAATCTTGAATCCTCCCTCTGTTGTGTCTGTTTTCTGCAGCTGCCAACATCAACTGCTGGGGCCGACATCGAGCTGGGCTGCTCAACGCCTTGAGCTGAATACCTGCTGGATGCAGGTGAGCAGAACCTCTCCTAACTGGACTGCCTCTCTGTTTGGCTCTCTCAAACCAAACTACCAATCTCTATTTGAGATTCTCTCATCACTAACCTTAAGCCTCAGCTGTCAGAGCAGCTTACCGATCGCTGCAGCTGTACACAGCCCATCTGTAAATAGCCCATCCAACCACCTACCTACCTCATCCCCATATTTGTTTTGCTGCTCTTTTGAACACCAGTATTTCTACTTGCACATCCTCATCTGCACATCTATCACTCCAGTGTTAATTGCTCAATTGTAATTACTTCGCCACTGTTGGCCTATTTATTGCCATACCTCCTTACTTCATTTGCACACTGTATACAGATTTTTCTATTTTGTTATTGACTTACGGTTGTTTATCCCATGTGTAACTCTGTGTTGTTGTTTTTGTCGCACTGCTTTGCTTTATCTTGGCCAGGTCGCAGTTGTAAATGAGAACTTGTTCTCAACTGGCCTACCTGGTTAAATAAAGGTGAAATATATATATTTTTTTAAATCCTCATTTCAGCCATTATCGAAATTCACTGGGCTATCACCAAAACCAACATTTCCTCCAAAGTTTTGCTTTGTTATCCTGATCTCACACACAACCTTCTATAATATGTAATTATAAACCTGTGCTCTTGTCCTTAAGAGCCAATGTCCATGCCACAATGGCGACAGGAAAACGGCTCTGACGTACACCTGTGATAACAGATGTGACTGAGTTGCTGCTGCAGATGGAGGCTGACCTGGTGAGGCCGAGGAAACACAGTTCATGTCAATACACAGTGTTTTTGCATTAGTTGTTCACATGTTTGCATAACTGTGGGTGTGCTTCCCGAATGGCACCATATTCCCTTCATAGTGCACTAATTTTTACCAGGGCACTCAGGGCTCTGGTCAAAAGTAGTGCACTTTTTTATAGGGCACGTGTCAAACACAAGGCCTGCGGGCCAGATACGCCTGTGACAGATTTCTATCCGGCCCGCACAATGATTTGGCTTGTCAATCCATTTTGGCCCTGTTCCATACCGCCCCGCGATGCGCTGCACTACAAGTCACAGCAAGCACTGCCAACGTGATGCATGCCAAACAGCAGTGCATTGCCACACACCCTTCCTCCCAGACCCACACACACAAGAGCCAGCCAGTGTGGTGTATCATATAATAATCACTAATGGCACTGACTAAATTTTCTACCGGATCGAAAGTTTAAAGTGTTGAAGGCTTAATGTCCATGCCAGGTTTCGCTCTTAAAGGGTCATCTCTGTAGCCTACAGAAAATGTCATCTTGCTCGTCAACAAATTATAAGATAAAGGATTCACACATGGGTATAAATTACTACTAAAGGACAATAGGACACTGCAGGTAGGACACAGGGAGGCAGGGTGGCTGAGTGGTTAGAGTGTTGGACTTATAAGCGAAAGGTTTCATGTTCTTGAGGACAAGAGCACAGGTTTATAATTACATATTATAGAAGGTTGTGTGTGAGATCAGGATAACAAAGCAAGTCAGTTCTGAACAAATGTGTCAACCGTTGAGTCTTCTACTTTATTAAATTACAGCCTGATGCGCTTGCACCTGTTAATAAGTGTTCCAGATTTACATACAGAATAATACGAAATGCTCTGACATCCATGCAATCCAAAAAAATAATAAACATGTTTAAATGTTTCAACAACCTAGCTACGTTTTTTTTGTTATTTGGAGTTTTGATTAGGGTCCAGCAAAGGCTGGACACATTATTTATATCTTCTTTTGTTTTAATATGTTAAAGGCCGCCCCATCCCGGATCCGGGATCGTGACTACAGCCTCAAGCTCATTACCATAACGCAACATTAGCGATTTCTGAAAATTGCAAAATAAATGAAATAAATATGCCTGTCCTCAAGCTTATCCTTTTCTTAACAATCCTATCGTCTCAGATTTTCAAAATATGCTTTAGAACCAGAGAAAATCAATAATTTGTGTAAGAGTGGTGATAGCTAGCTTAGCATTTAGCGTTAGCATTTAGCACGCAACATTCACAAAAACCAGCAAAGGGATCAAATAAAATAATTTACCTTTGAAGAACTTCAGATGTTTCAATGAGGAGACTCTCAGTTACATAGCAGATGTCCAGTTTTTCCTGAAAGATGCTTGTGTAGGACACAACGTTCCGTTTGTTACTATGCATTTGGCTACCGAAACTAACCGAAAATTCAGTCACCTAAACGTCGAACTTTTTTCCGAATTAACTCCATAATATCGACTGAAACATGGAAAACGTTGTTTGAATCAATCCTCAAGGTGTTTTGTCATATATCTCTTCATTGAAATGCCAGTCCTAGAAGCGTGCATTCTTCTCTGATTCGGATGGAAAAATACTGGGACCTGACTATTGCGCACCAATTTCCACGCAGACACCATGCGGGACACTTGGTAATTGTAGGCTCTTATGGCCAATCTTCCAATGATATGCCTACAAATACGTCACAATGCTGCAGACACCTGGGGGAAACGATAGGAAGTGTCCGTTCATTCCTGTCGCATTCACAGCCATATAAGGAGATCATGGAAAACGTGCCTTCAGAAATCCTGTTGATTTCCTGGTCACTCAAACATCTTGGTTTTGCCTGTAGATATTGTTCTATGGCACTCACAGTGAAAATCTTTGCAGTTCTGGAAACGTCAGAGTGTCTTCTTTCCAAAACTATCAATTCCAAGCATAGTCGAGCATCTTTTCGTGACAAAATATTGCGCTAAAAACGGGCACGTCTTTTTATCCAAAAATGAAATACTGCCCCTATAGGTCTAACAGGTTAAATTGCTATATTCAGCATCCTATGTACATAAGTAGACATTACAAAGGGATATATTTTTTTCTAAAAAACATTGGCCAGTTTGGGTCGCAGCTGTATGCATGTTGTTTTGTAAAAACAAACAAAATAGGCTATGTCTGGCCCGCAAATTTGTTGTGTTTTTTCAATATGCCCCCATGCGCTGATTGAGTTTGATACCCCTGTTATAGGGAATAGGGTGCCATTTAGGATGCAGCCTGGGTGTTGTTTAGATGCATGACTGCTTGAATACGCTCATGTGTTTCCATGTGTCCCTTTTACTCCTGTTTTTCTCTTTGTCTTGAGGAGCGGGACAGAACCACTCTAATGAAAGTCAAGAAAGACCAAAGTTTAGTAAGGCCATTTGCAGAGTCCAAATTGTAAGCATTGTGCATCCTACTTTTGTGTCAAATAGCTATAAGGAATTTGTGGTCAGTGAACAAATATTATGCCTTGTTTGATTTTTGCCCTGTTCTAGCCAAGGCCAATGTAATACAGTCTTAAAATTGGTCTTTGCTAATACAGTCTTAAAATTGGTAATATTTTTAGCTGAATGCATATGGATATAGATGGTTTTGTGTGTTGTTTTTTCAGTTGCAAGAAGGTCCATGAAGTTAACATGGACAGCATCGCTAAGCCTGAGTTCCTGTCGAGTAAAGCTAAGGAGGGCTCACCTATGGAGCTCTATACTCACAATTCCCTTTAGTTCAGGGACTGAATGGCCATTCTTATGGAGAAATCAATTAAACTGAATTGAGATTAAATTGATCTGTAGCTCTTGACTTGCTCTGGCTACTCCCAGTGTTGAATAGGGCAGTGCATTTCCTCAAAATCAAGGTGGTCCCTGACAGCTGGAAGACGGACATGAACAAGATCTTAGAATCGTCCAGCAGCGACAAGGAGGACATGGAAGGAAAGGAGAGGAGAAGGAGGTGGTAAGGGTGGTCACACCATTGTGGTGTCCTACCTCCTCAACTACCCCAACAATATCCTATCGGTCCCCGCACAAGACCTATCTCAGCTCACACCCCTCTCCTATGACACCTCTCAAATAAAACTGTGAAGGACATTACCCTGGACCCTGATCTCTCTTTTGACGAACATAAATGATGCAGAAAAATGTATCCATGCTTTTGTCACTTCTTGGTTAGACTACTGCAATGCTCTACTTTCCGGCTACCCGGAAAAAGCACAAAATAAACTTCAGTTAGTGCTAAACACGGCTGCTAGTATCTTGACTAGAACCCCAAAATTTGATCATATTACTCCAGTGCTAGCCTCTCTACACTGGCTTCCTGTTAAGGCTAGGGCTGATTTCAAGGTTTAACTACTAAACTACAAAGCATTACATGGGCTTTCTCCTACCTATCTTTCCGGTTTGGTCCTGCCGTACATACCTACACATAGGCTACGGTCACAAAACACAGGCCTCCTTACTGTTCCTAGAATTTCTAAGCAAACAGCTGGGGGCAGGACTTTCTCCTCTAGAGCTCCATTTCTATGGAATGATCTGCCTATTCTCGACCTTTAAGTCTTTATTGAAGACTCATCTCTTCAGTAGGTCCTATGATTGAGTGTAGTCTTGCCCAAGAGTGTGAATGTGAACGGAAAGGCACTGGAGCAACGAGCCTCCCTTGCTATCTCTGCCTGGCCGGTTCCCATCTCTCCACTGGGATTCTCTGCCTCAAACCCTATTACAGGGGCTTAGTCACTGGCTTACTGGTGCTCTTCCATGCCGTCCCTAGGAGGGGTGCATCACTTGAGTGGGTTGAGTCACTGACGTGATCTTCCTTTCCGGGATCCCTCCCTTGGGTTCGTGCCGCGGGGGAGATTTTCGTGGGCTATACTCGGCCTTGTCTCAGGATAGTAAGTTGGTGGTTGAAGATGTAAGCATGACGGACATGCTTACCAATACAAAATGGTCCAAGGCAAAGTATTATTATTTTTTAAAAGGACACTACTCTAGTGGTGTGGGGGGCTGTGCTTATATCCTGCCTGTTTGGACCCGTTTAGACCCGTCGGACGGGGACACAGTGTCTCCCGACCCCTCCTACCTCAGCCTGCAGTATTTATGCTGCAATAGTTTGTGTCGGGGGGCTAGGGTCAGTCTGTTATATCTGGAGTATTTCTCCTGTCTTATCCAGTGTCCTGTGTGAATTTAAGTATGCTCTCTCTAATTCTCTCTAAGGAGCTGATCCCCACGACCATGCCTCAGGACTACCTGGCCTGATGACTCCTTGCTGTCTCCAGCCCACCTGGTCGTGCTGCTACTCCAGTTTCAACTCTTCTGCCTGTGGCTATGGAACCCCGACCTGTTCACCAAATGTGCTACCTTGTCCCAGACCTGCTGATTTCAACTCTCTAGAGACAGAAGGAGCAGTCGAGATACTCTCAATGATCGGCTATGAAAAGCCAACTGTCATTTACTCCTGAGGTGCTGATCTGTTGCACCCTCTACAATCACTGTGATTATTATTATTTGACCCTGCTGGTCATCTATGAACGTTTGAACATCTTGGCCATGTTCTGTTATAATCTCCACCCGGCTCAGCCAGAAGAGGACTGGCCACCCCTCATAGCCTGGTTCCTCTCTATTTCCTTCCTCAGTTCCGGCCTTTCTAGGGAGTTTTTCCTAGCCACTGTGCTTCTTACAACTGCATTGCTTGCTGTTTGGGGTTTTAGGCTGGGTTTCTGAACTTAGGCTGAACTTTGACATCAGCTGATGTAAGAAGGGCTTTATTGTAACGGCGTTCTTCGTTTGTAGAATGAGAGTCGGACCGAAATGCAGCGTAGTGGTTACTCATGTCTTTAATGAAAGGAAAAAAGCGATACATGAAATAACTATACAAATACGAAAACAACAAACGGAACGTGAAACCTATTACAGCCTATCTGGTGAAACTACACAGAGACAGGAACAATCACCCACAAAATACAAAGCGAAACCAGGCTACCTAAATACGGTTCCCAATCAGAGACAACGAGAATCACCTGACTCTGGTTGAGAACCGCCTCAGGCAGCCAAGCCCATACAACACCCCTACTCAGCCGCAATCCCAATAATACAAAAACCCCAATACGAAATACAACAACATAAACCCATGTCACACCCTGGCCTGACCAAATATATAACGAAAACACAAAATACAATGACCAAGGCGTGACAGAACCCCCCCCCTAAGGTGCGGACTCTGGACGCACCTCAAAACCATAGGGAGGGTCCGGGTGGGCGTCTGTCCATGGTGGCGGTTCCGGCTCGGGACGTGGACCCCACTCCATTAAAGTCATAGTTCCTCCCCTTCGCGTCCTGGGATAATCCACCCTCGCCCCCGACCATGGCCTAATAGTCCTCACCCAGAACCCCACTGAACTGAGGAGCAGCTCGTGACTGAGGGGCAGTCAGAGGAGTGCAGGAGAGGAGAAAAGCGCTGGCTGCGCTGAACAGGCGAGGCGCACTGAAGACCTGGTGCGTGGTGCTGGAACTGGTGCTACAGGATTGAGGACACGCACAGTAAGCCTGGTGCGGGGAGCTGCTACCGGAGGACTGGTGTGTGGAGGTGGCTGGCCTGACTGAGGGGCAGCCCGGAACTCAGGGGTAGCCCGGAACTGAGGGGAAGCCCAGTACTGAGAGGAAGCCCAGTACTGAGAGGAAGCCCAGTACTGAGAGGAAGCCCAGTACTGAGATGAAGCTCAGGCAGGTAGTAGGCTCCGGTAGATCCTGGCTGGCTGGTGGAACTGGAAGATTCTGGTTGACTAGCAGATCTGGAAGATTCTGGTTGACTGGCAGATCTGGAAGAGACTGGTTGACTGGCAGATCTGGAAGAGACTGGTTGACTGGCAGATCTGGAAGAGACTGGTTGACTGGCAGATCTGGAAGAGACTGGTTGTCTGGCAGATCTAGAAGATCATGGCTAACTGGCGGATCCTGGCTGACTGGCGGATCCTGGCTGACTGGCGGATCCTGGCTGACTGGCGGATCCTGGCCTACAGGCGGATCCTGGCCGACTGGCAGATCCTGGCCGACTGGCAGATCCTGGCCGACTGGCACTTCTGGCGGATCCTGGCTGACTGGCACTTCTGGCGGATCCTGGCTGACTGGCACTTCTGGCGGATCCTGGCAGACTGGTGGATCCAGGCTGACTGGTGGATCTAACTGATCCTGACAGACTGGCGACGCTGGGCAGACAGGCGGCACTGGGCAGACTGGCGGAGCTGGGCAGACTGGCGGCGCTGGGCAGACTGGCGGCGCTGGGCAGACTGGCGGCACTGGCGGCGCTGGGCAGGCGGGAGACTCCGGCAGCGCAGGAGAGGAGAAAAGCGCTGGCTGCGCTGAACAGGCGAGGCGCACTGAAGGCCTGGTGCGTGGTGCTGGAACTGGTGCTACAGGATTGAGGACACGCACAGTAAGCCTGGTGCGGGGAGCTGCTACCGGAGGACTGGTGTGTGGAGGTGGCTCTGGATAGACCGGACCGTGCAGGCGCACTGGAGCTCTTGAGCACCGAGCCTGCCCAAGCTTACCTGGCTCGATGCCCACTCTAGCCCGGCCAATAGGAAGGGCTGGTATATGCCGCACCGGGCTATGCACCCGCACTGGAAACACTGTGCGCTCCATAGCATAACACGGTGCCTGCCCGGTCTCTCTAGCCCAACGGTGAGCACAGGGAGTTTGCGCAGGTCTCCTACCTGGCATAGCCATACTCCCTTTTAGCCTCTCCCCCCCCCAATCATTTTTTTGGGGCTGCTTTTCGGGCTTCCAACCGCGTCGCCGTGCAGCCTCCTCATACCAGCGCTTCTCCGCTTTAGCCACCTCTATTTCTTCCTTGGGATGGCTATATTCTCCAGGCTGAGCCCAGGGTCCTTTTCCGTCTAATATCATCTCCCAAGACCAGAAGTCCTTATATTGCTGCTCCTCACAATTAACAGGGAGAGTAGGCTCAGGTCTGACTCCTGACTCAGCCACTCTCTCTCTGCACCCTCCCCCAATAAATATTTGGGGGTTACTTTTGGTTTTCGCTCTGCGCCGCCATGTCTTCCTTTTCGACTCCATTCGCCTATAGCCCTCTTCGCACTGCTCGAGCGAATCCCAGGCGGGCTCCTGCACTCTCTCTGGGTCGGCCGCCCACCTGTCGATTTCTTCCCACGTCGTATACTCCATGCCTCTGCTATCCATAACGTCCTCCCTTCGCTGTTCAAGCGGTGTTCTTCGTTTGTAGAATGAGAGTCGGACCGAAATGCAGCGTAGTGGTTACTCATGTCTTTAATGAAAGGAAAAAAGCGATACATGAAATAACTATACAAATACGAAAACAACAAACGGAACGTGAAACCTATTACAGCCTATCTGGTGAAACTACACAGAGACAGGAACAATCACCCACAAAATACAAAGCGAAACCAGGCTACCTAAATACGGTCCCCAATCAGAGACAACGAGAATCACCTGACTCTGGTTGAGAACCGCCTCAGGCAGCCAAGCCCATACAACACCCCTACTCAGCCGCAATCCCAATAATACAAAAACCCCAATACGAAATACAACAACATAAAAGCATGTCACACCCTGGCCTGACCAAATATATAACGAAAACACAAAATACAATGACCAAGGCGTGACATTTATAAACACATTTGATTAGTTGATTGATTGATTGACCGCTATTTTACTAATACACAAACAACTACTGTACCTCTACAAACATGTCTGAATGGAGTTGTATTGACACCAAGTTGATACCAAAAATATTGATACCAAATATACTTTTGTTATATCTCCTTACATCTTATGAGTTCCAAGCTCTGGCCATGGTGGAGCCAGACAGAGTACCCTCCAACATTACAACACCTTCACCCGTCATCAAAAAGGTCAGTCCAACAGTAAATATAGGTCTAACATTAGTTGACCAAGAAGACAACTAGACACTAGTTGACTACACAAGGCATCGACGCGTTATAATGATTACTGTAATATTGGTTGGTACAACCTTGTAACTAACTGGTTGTGTTGTCCTGTGTGGCTGTCTCAGGTGGCTCCAAGCAGAGGCTGTGCCCCCTACAGCATAACCCTGTCATAGCAGACGGTTCAGACAGACATGCTGACCCCTTCCACCCATACCAGCCCTTGGAGTGCATTGTGAAAGAGACAGCGTGCAAGCTGATCTCAGCCATAGAGAATCTCAGCCATAGAGAAGACCCAGCTGCAGAATAAGAAGATGATCCTCAAGGAGCAGTAAACTAAAGAGTACATGAAGGCCGAAGGCCTGAAGGATGACCCGGGGCAGCCCCTACCCTGCAGACTATCTTCGCACCTTGGCCACCCAGCAGTTCAGACGTGAGCATGGCAGATTACCCTGACAGCTCCAGCCCTGACCTGCTGATGGTGAGCAAAGCAGCAGATGTTGGGGCAGCAGTTGACAGGCCTGGGACTGGACCTTCTCACCCAGGCCCCTGACAGACTCATACTGGTCTTCCCGTACAGATCGTCACAGACATGCTGGTTGACATCATGGCAGGTACAGTGACTTCCGAAAGTATTCATACCCTTTGACTTTGTCTTGGAAGGTAAAGGGTGGCTACTTTCAAGAATCTCAAATATAAAATACACAATTTTGATTTGTTTAACACTTTTTTTGTGACTACACAATTCCATATGTTATTTCATAGTTTTGATGTCTTCACTATTATTCTACAATGTAAAAAATAAAGAAAAACCTAGGAACAGTGGGTTAACTGCCTGTTCAGGGGCAGAACGACAGATTTGTACCTTGTCGGCTCGGGATTTGAACTTGCAAGCCAAATGCTGGATGCTAGATGTAACTTAGCCAGATGCTGGATGCTATACTGGATGCAAAATCCAGTATCCAGCTCAGTATTACAGACCCTACTGCAACCTGTTTGACCTGGGGTCTGTTCAGTAGGGTGCATTGTTACAGAATGTCAGCAGTTTAGATAGAAACGTATTGCGTGAACAGGTACACTATATATACAAATGTATGTGGACACCCCTTCAAGTTAGTGGATTCGGCTTTTTCATCCACACCCGTTGCTGACAGGTGTAAAAAAAGTTGAGCACACAGCCATGAAATCTCCATAGACAAACACTGGCATTAGAATGGCCCGTACTGAAGAGCTCAGTGACTTTCAACGTGGCTCCATCATGCCACCTTTCCAACAAGTAAGTTCATAAAATGTCTGCCCTGCTAGAGCTGACCCGGTCAACTGTAAGTGCTGTTATTGTGATGTGGAAACATCTAGGAGCATCAACGGCTCAGCAGCGAAGTCGTTCCAAACTGCCTCTGGAAGCAACGTCAGCACAAGAAGTTCATCGGGAGCTTCATGAAATTAGTTTTCATGGCCAAGCAATCGCACACAGCATACATTGACATTCTAGACGATTCTGTGCGTCCAACTTTGTGGCAACAGTTTGGGGAAGGCCCTTACCTGTTTCAGCATGACTTGACTGGCCTGCACAGAGCCCTGACCTCAACCCCATCAAACACCTTTGGGATTAATTGAAATGCCAACTGCGAGCCAGGGCTAATCGCCCAACATAATTTCCCAACCTCACTAATGCTCTTGTGGCTGAATGGAAGCAAGTCCCTGCAGCAATGTTCCAACATCTGGTGGAAAGCCTTCCCAGAAGAGTACAGGCTATTATATCAGCAAAGGGGGACCAACTCCATATGAATGGCCATGATTTTGGAATGAGATATTCGACGAGCAGGTGTCCACATACTTTGGTCATGTAGTGTATGATTGTCTGTCAGGTAGAATAGGTTCGAATTTAATACGAGTCAGTGTTTTTCTAAACTTGGTGTATGAGGTTGTAGGTCACACCACGTTCTTTAGGCAGCAAGTCTTATGGCAGAATGACAATGCACAAGTGGAGGCTGCTGAGGGGAGGGCAGCTAATAATAATCTCTGGAACCGAGCAAATGGAATGTCATTAAACACCTGGAAACCATGTGTTTGGTGCCACCAACCTCCTGGAATGCACATCTAGTTTGGAAGCAGTGCTGGAGAAAGTGTTTGCAAGTTGCTTCAAAATGCAGCATGAGTGCTCGAACAGTTGTATGTTTGTTACATGCAAAGTTTTCCTTGCATAAACCTGAACAAAAAGGAAACGTGGCTTGCCTTACAACTTCTCTGACTGTGGAAATCATAGACGTATACCGCCACCTTGTGGCTACAGCAAAGCCTACAGTCTTTAACGAACATGAATTTGTTTGATGAATCTCCAAGACAACTCGTATAAAGATACATTTATTTAAATGCATGTATTCCAAATGTATCTTATTCCCCATAATTGTCTACTTCATGTTGCATGGTTGTTTTACTTTTAATTCACAGGGTGGGTCTTCGGGGTTAATTCGCTAGAGTCCCAAATATGGAATAAGAATCGAAATGCTGTATGTATTGTTATATACTGTTCCATTATGAGTAAATAAAGTAATGCTGTAATTAAAAATGCTAGAGAATTTATCATCACATTTACAATGGGGGGTATTTGACTTCACATCCTACTTTTAGAACACAGGTAAAGTTGGTAGTTTTATAGGCAAAAATATTCAAACATCACTGGGAAAAAACATACGTTACGTAGTTTGCCATTTTAAAATCACTTTTATCCAAGACACATTTGGCTCTTTTCAATTACGAAACTATGTGGATGCCTTTTCGTCCAATCACAACCAAGTTCAGGGCAAAGGTGATCTCTTATATTTACAAGATAATCGAGTGGCTGCTCTAAAAATGGAAATGCTTGTCCTCAATGATTGAAAGCAGGCGAGATCCGGTGGGACCATTCCAGCCAATGAGAGGGCAGGTACGCGTGATAACAACATGCACAACTAGGTAGTTTTATATCAGTACATTTGTAACAGCCTAAACATGACGTAACTTCTATTTGATCAAATAAACCTCACGAAATTCCACACTCTGTCATAGACCTTTAAACAAAAAAGGGCTGATCTCACACAAACATTGTTTGGGTGGAGTAAATGCTCTCGCTTCGCCCTCTTCCTCTCTGCCTAGGGTTCGGAGCTATGACTCACCAAATAAGGAGCGACAACACCATAAAAGGAAATGTATCTCTGTATATGGCGGAAAGTAGATCTCGAAAGAACGTTTCCCGGATAGAATTCATGCGCGCTAAATTGGTTACTCTTGTACATCTAAAATGTATTTTCAAATTAATACATTTTCCATATGTTAATAACATAAATTGTCTATATTGGAAGAGAGACTGGGAATTGTCACGCGTTTTCGTGGTGAATTATATGTGATCGCGGAGTAATACCAATGGATGTATATCGAAATGTCCTTAAGTGGAGAAGAGTAGGGGGTTGGGCTTGATTGATTAGTTGTAGGAGGAAACATAACTTCTAACTAACGTTACAACTTTGCACAGTTATCGTAAATTATATACCATGGTCAATTTATTTCGTTTACACGAGTCTGTGGTTATTCATTTGATCGTGTTTTGCTAAAGCTCACAGATAACCCGCAGCAGCACTATATATCTAGCTAGCTAGGCTTTACTTGTTGATAAAGTCGTTAGTTAAATGGCATTTAGCTAACTAGTTATATCTCTCGAATAGCTGGATTCCAAGGTAATTTGCACCAACAAGCTGAGGAATGGACCGTTTTTGAATTTCTGTTCGATCACAACATCGCTCATTTACGCATAGACCAGTGGGTCCATCGACCGCAACGGGGCGAGAGGTTTGAAGGCCTGGGGGATAGGTTCGGAATGTTGGGGGGAAACGGGGCAGGAATAGGTACAAGAGCAGGGGGCGCACGACCTGGAAATGGGACTGGGTTGACCGCTCTGCAAGTTAATCACCCAGGAACGAACATGAGTGGTGCCGAAGGTGGAAGGTTTGACGACCGAATCAGACAGTACTCAGCCGACGTGGTGTACAGCGGCTCTGAACCAGAGTCCGACTCCGGGGATGATGATGAGACCATGGGTTCAGCCGGGGACAAAAGAGGGGTGAAACGGGAGAGAGCTGAGATGGAAGTCGCTGCATCGGCGACGTCTGTGGGGCTACCCCCGGGAGGTTATGGCGGTGCAACAGGGGCAAAGCCAGGCAAGAAAACCCGCGGACGAGTCAAGATCAAAATGGAATTTATAGACAACAAACTTCGCCGGTACACAACTTTTAGCAAGAGGAAGACTGGCATTATGAAGAAGGTTAGTTATCAGTATTCGGTCTCTTTGTTTTCATTGCAGACATGTTGCCGACCTGTGCTCGTGCTCCCACACCTGCGCAGACGTTCGGTTTCACAGGCACACGTGTTGGGCTATGGTAGAAATGTGCTTTTGTCTTCATTTAAGGTTAGGAATACGGTTAGCAGTGTGCTTAGGTTTACAATCCATTTTAAAATAGGCGGTGACTGTGCTAACCTAGTGATGACCCTTTCTCATGTGATGTAACTTATAGCTAACTAATAACATTTTATTTTATCACAGTCATACTGAGACCAAGGTCTCATTTACAGATGAGCCCTGAATTACATAAATCACAGAAATTCACATCAAAATATAAATGCAAGCAGAAAGAAAAACACGGTCATAAAAAACATCAGTAATAAGGTCCTTAATCAGCTTTCTGAATTGCACTAGAAGCACAAACATCACATTTTAAGGACATTTTGAAGATTGTTAAACATAAGGTACACGAAAGGTAAAATCAGCTTTTATAGTTAGCTCGGAGACTAAAGGAATTTCCGGAGTTACCCATCCCCGAGACCAGTGTGGAAACTTGTATGTCTCAAGTGTAGTAATGATGTTAGGTATAGTGGGACTTTATGTAAAAGTGCTTTATAAATGAAAACTTAGGAATTTGTCATCTTACGTGACATCAGAGGGCCAACCAACTTTCTGGTAGAGAATGCAGTGATGAGTATTTAAATAGACGCAGTTCTTATGGGCGACAAACGACTTAAATTGAGTGGCAGCTGCGTTCATATCGATGATGTCGCCATAGTCTAGGACCGACTTCGACTGAACAATCTGCTTTCTACTATTTAGCGAGAGGCAGGACCTATTTATATAGGAAATGACCAAATATTTGTAAGCACTGACATGATTTAATATGAACACCATCCAAAGTACACATGCTTAAATCAGACATTTTTATGCGCTCTAGAAAACTACATACTTAGTTTTAGCTGCATTCAGTACTAATTTGAGGTCAAAGTCTTTCTGTAATACATTAAAGGCAGACTGTAGTTCAGAGAGCCTGATCAACAGTGGGGGCAATAGCATACACAACAGCATAATTGGCATACAAGTGCAGGTTACATTGTTTTGCAGACAAGTCTATTGTTAGTAAACATTAAAAAGTACAGGACCCAGAATCAACCCCTGCGGGACACCTTTCCAGGAAACTTGATTTTACACCATCAGTAGATATTGAGTTCTATTTGTCAAGTATTTTTTTTATGTGGTAACTTACAGCTAACTAATTTGAGTTCAATGGTCTGAGGCCCTATTATAGATTTTATTCAAAACACAATGTTTTCATGAATGGTTCTTGATTAGGTTTTCCAGGGTAGCTATAAAGTTGAAGGACTGATTTCAGATGTGTATTGCAATTTGGCTTCTACAGAGGATCAATAGACTGGTGTGAAGAACATTTTAATGCATTCCTGCAATCACCTGCCCAAGTTCTAGCCAAGTAAAAACCTGAGCATGCAAATTCTTGCTGCCAAAGCCACTTTCTTTTCAAGGCAACTCAATATTGTTTGATCTGGCCTGTTTGGTTAGGTATAACACTATTTGCATTTAGGTTGGGTCATGTGTAGGCTGATAACCTCATCCTAGATACGTCTGTCAAATGGGACTGCAGCATGCATGTGTTCCTCAGGGGGTGTCAAGTTTTAATGTCACATGCACAAGTACACTGAAATGCCTTTCTTGCAAATGCCACAAAATAACAAGGTAGAACAAAAACATGCAAAAGTTAGAAGCTATATACAGGGTCAGGTCCAATACCATATTTACAATGTGCAGGGATACTGGAGTGATAAGAGGTAGGTATGTATAGGGGTACGGTGACTAGGCATCAGGATATGATAAACAGAGTAGCAGCAGCGTAAATTATTGTGTGTCGAGTCATTATAAATGTGTGTGCATGTTTTATTTTTTATTATTGATTTTATTTCACTTTTATTTAACCAGGTAGGCCAGTTGAGAACAAGTTCTCATTTACAACTGCAACCTGGCCAAGATGAAGCAAAGCAGTGAGACACAAAGAGTTACACATGGAATAAACAAACGTACAGTCAATAACACAATAGACAAGTCTATATACAGTGTGTGCAAATTAAGTAAGAGGGAGGTAAATGCAATCATTAGGCCATAGTGGTGAAATAATTACAATTTAGCAATTAAACACTGGAGTGATAGATGTGCAGAAGATAAATGTGCAAGTAGAGATACTGGGGTGCAAAAGGAGCAAAATAAATAAATACAGTATGGGGATGAGGTATTTGGATGGGCTCGGTTTTCCTAAATTGGCTGCAATGATCTGTAAGCTGCTCTGACAGTTGATGCTTAAATTTAGTGAGGGAGATGAGTCTCCAGCTTCAGTGATTTTTGCAATTTGTTCCAGTCATTGGCAGCAGAGAACTGGGAGGAAAGGCAGCCAAAGTAGGAGTTGGCTTTCAGGGTGACCGGTGAAATATACCTGCTGCAGTGCGTGCTACGGGTGGGTGCTGCTATGGTGACCAGTGAGCTAAGATAAGGCGGGGCTTTACCTAGCAAAGACTTATAGACATGGTCGTGTTGGCATGTGAGTGTAGAGTCGGTGCAAAAATAAAATACAAGGGTCAACTCAGTCTGTGTAGCCATTCTGTCAGCTATTTAGCAGTCTTATGGCATGGGGATAAAAGCTGTTCAGGAGCCTGTTGGTGTCAGACTTGATGCAAAGACAAGTCTATGGCTTAGGTGGCTGGAGTCTTTAATGATTTTCTGGGCCTTCCTTTCACACCACCTGATATTGTTGTGAATAGTCAGATTTAATAACAGTTTGATTTTAAACTTTCAGCCTACATGCTGTAAAAAAATAATGATTTCCCTAATCTTGTTTACATGACACATCTGCATGAAGTCAGGCCACCTGATGGGATTTTGATAAATGCACAATGTTCTACCACAGCGACCATGTTATTTTGAGGAAGCCTATTTGATTCTGAGTTTGGACATATAAAGTTTGTATGTGGACTCTTTGTAAGATGCATACTTTCAGTTTTTTTCTGAACTTGTGCATAAGCATAGTGAGGCTTGTGCTGCTGCCACATGTGCAGATCAAATACACCGCTGCAGTTGACGTAGCCTCACAAGCCAATCGCCGTATGTGGAGACAGAACTTAAGCAAATCGTACAATCTGGCCAAGTTGAAATCAAGATTTTAATTTGGTAACATCATAGTGTAATGTGATAATCTTAAAACTGATTCCGACATACAGTCTGCAAAGGCCTTTGGGAGTTGAATAATCCCGCTCAGGGCATGGTACTTTACTGATTTTTGTATCCAGGTGTGCTGTATGCAGCAGGGAGGGGCTAAAAAAAAGTTTGTCAACCTCTCTTACAAAATACAGGCAAGGAAAGGGGCTGCATAGTCAGTTGCACAACTGAATGCATTCATCTGAAATGTGTCTTCCACATTTAACCCAACCGCTCTGATTCAGAGGTGCGGGGGGCTGCCTTAATCAACATCCACGGTGCCCGGGGAGCAGGTGTTTTTGTGGGTTAACTGCCTTGCAGATTCTTCCCCCTTGCCGGCTCTGGGATTCAAACCAGCAACCTTTCGTTTACTGGCCCAATTCTCTTAACCACTCGACTACCTGCAGCCCCAGGATGCTCTGGTTCCCTTATAAAATCAGACTGCAATGTGGAAGGTAGAGTAAGGTACTGCTTTGATGTGCCACAAAATCTGAGCTTTGAGCTATCACTGCTCCTCCATAGTGCACTGCCAAAGCACACACACCCTCTGTGGGTGCCTAGGCAACCACAGGGTTCCTTCCACTCTGCAATGAGGAGGCAATGCCACTTGTGCATATACAGTGTGGGAAGGGGGATACTGAGTCAGTTGCGCAACTGAATGCATCCATCTGAAATGTGTCTTCCACATTTAACCCAACCCTTCAATCGGAGTGGTGCCGGGAGCCTTAAGCGACATCATCGGCACCCAGGGAGTAGTTTTTGGGGTGTTGCTCAAGGGTGAACGGCAGATCTTTCCACCAAGCTGGTTCGGGGATTCGAACCAGCGACCTTTCAGTTATTGGCCCAATGCTCTTAACCACTAGGTTACATACCGGCCCAGGGTTGGTGTGTGGGTGGGTGGGTCCGCACAAATAACAGCCTACAGAAAGTGTTGCTGCAAAGTAGAGGACACAGGAGAGCCAATCCTAACTCGCTCAAGCTCTTCAACTTCATATTCTCCTTCCTATCCTTTGCCCCTTCCTGACTTTGTAGCCTTGTTTTCTAATTAACACTGGTTGCTTTCTGATGTTGTCCCCGTTTTATGAGCACCATAAAGTGCATCAATACATTGAATAGCATACGCAGCCAACTGGCCAATGGCTGCTGACAAAACGATCCCATTTCCCTCCTACTACTATCCCATAGTGCCTGAGAGCCCTGGGCTTGTTAGAGCCATGCTCTCTGCTGCCTAAGGCACAATGTTATGCTTGGCTGTGGGGTTCCCCTTGGAAACAACAGCTTGTGCTCACCGAGATGCCGTTTAAAAGCTTTTAAGAAATGGCTATGCATGGTGGAAGGAAGCTTGGTCTAGGCTGCATTAAGTAGTGCACTGGGTTGAGGTACTATGAGCCTGTGTAGAACAAACATGACCTTCTGAAATACTGAGTAAGGAATCCTGTTGGTTATATTCATGACATTTCTATTTGCAATGTTCCACAACGTTTGCCTTCTGAATGTGGCCCTGCACTGCTCTAAGCAACTAATGCGCTTGTTCAGAAATATTGACCTCTTGCTCTCCCAATAACCTTTAGCCTAACTCTCCACTCTTGGCCTTTGTCGGACTACAGCCCAGAGACCACATTGATTGTTCTCTCCAACATCAATAAATAAATTGTTAGATGTGCTTGCTGCCATACCACATTGCATCAGTGCTAAGGAATTGTGTGTGTTTGCTGAGCACATTTGTAGAAAGTGTTCATTGAATATTCATGTACTGTGTTAGGCAGTACATGGATTGTGTTATTGACTGTACGTTTGTTTGTGTAACTGTTTGTATGAATGGTTTTGCATTTAGATACAGCTTTTCATGAGGTCTCAAATGACTTGTGAAAACCACTAGGCCTAAATCCTAAATGCACATTTTTGTAGTCATTCATCCATTTTGTCATACAACAATATTCACTGAAACTGTAGGCTATACTGAACCTATTACCGTATCACAATTGTAACAATATATTGATAAAGATGCATGCAAGGGCCTGTTTTATCTATTGATGCTAGGGCTGGGCGATATGGCTAATAATTATCACAAGGTGTGTGTGTGTGTGTGTGTTTCATTCGATAACAATAATTATCCTGATATTAATCAAATAATGTTTAAAAATCTGCTTCAGACTCTAGAATGCCTGAACAAACCAAAGGCTTTAATGTTTCTTATTTGTCCGAAGTAGAGCTGTAAACCTTACAAGTCATGAGCAAGAAATACAATTTTAAAATAGTGCAAGTCAATATGCATTATAACTGTTAGCCTAATAGCACATGGGCCACATGGGCCAGTTTGTTGGGGTAGTTGTCTTACAAGTCTGTCTACGGTTTCTGGCTTTAAAGCTGACCTATGGCAGGTCACTAATGTTGCCACCTGTGCTAAAAACGCACTGTGAGGGGGAGCTGGTTGCAGGAATGCACAGGCAGCCTTTGCCAGGTGGCTGACTTTGGGAAAGTTTTTTTTTCTTTCTTTTGGTGGATCTTCCACCAGTCCAGTGGATTAGTTTCACTGTCAGAATCAGGAGATGTTCAGGAGGTCATCTGTGGCTAAGTCATCATAGTCTATGACTATCGTTTTGATGGTTTGGGTGAGCTCTGTTTCACCATCAGGTTTCATGACCTCTGTATTGAACAGGTGTAGTACTGGCTTCAGATAAGACTCACCAGACAGAGCATCTGAATTCTAGGAGTGGGGTCAATGCCTGGTTGATGGACTCAAGAACATCTATATCTGTATAGGTGGGAGGTAAGTCCCGGGTCTTGTCTCTGGACAAGATCTGTGAAATGGCTTTCTCCGGCTCCAGTACTCTTTGCATCATCTTTTGACGTGATCAAAACCTGGTAAGTGACTCTGTCACCAACTTGTGCTGGGGTAGGTTGTTCTTTTTGAGCAACTGACATGTCTCTTCTTTTTCCACGAATAGGAAAAGGCACCTACCACTTTCTTACACACTCCAATGGCTCGATCCACCCATTTTGTCTACCCACTCTCTCTAAGAGAAATCAAGAGATTTTAATGAAATGTAAATCACAATAATCCCTTTAGTTATGTACAAATGTAATATTTATTCATCAGTTGATGGAGAGAAAAAATACATTTAGTTACATTTAGTTTAATATAACCAATCACTTCAATATACACAATTGACAAGGTTACTTACCAATGGCCAAGTGCAGAAGATGTCCAAAACATTGCAGTCGGGTCCATTTGTTGATTTGAGCAACCTTCATCAGGTTCGCACCACTATCCATCGTAATGCAGGCCTGTCTGTCTTGACTGAGTCCCCAGGAGGCGAGAGCGTCAATGACCCCTCTGCTATAGCTTCAACTGTGTGGTCGTCGGGAAAGTGTGATGTTTGAAGGCATTTATTTAAAAGATTCCATTCTGTGAGGCTAATATAAGGCTCTGACGTGTGACTAGACCACTGATCGGTGGTGGTAGTAGTAGCAAAATATGTTAAACAACTACCCCAAAATCACTTCAGAGAAACTGATTTTGTCATTTTGTGTGCGTATAGAATGGAGTCATGAGTGCATTCAAGTGTGTGTTCCGTGTCTAATTTTCTTCACAATACAACAAACTCATTCTCTTCAGGGCGTAACGCATGTCATCCTTGTAACTGTGGATCAAACATAGCGATCATAAACCTTGATACTGTAAATTACATGTCTTCAAATATGGAAATGTGATGTACATTTGGACTCACGGGTGTGTAGTTTGCTTGTATGACGAAGCGGTATTTATTATAACCCTCAACGTATTATCTTTCAGAACACCGACTCGTCTCTATTTACAGGATTTCCTTCATTCAAATGACATGTGCAGAGGTAGCCCAATTAGCAGGAAGGTTGGAGGCATCTTGTTGTCGCGCACATGCTCAAGTTTATAACAGCTGTCAGTTAAAACCCATACAGCGCTGTGAAGTGGCGAACCTGAGCTCTGACGTCATGTATAGCATGTCACTCTACAGCCACTGTGTTCCAATTTAGGCACTTATCAATGACCCGTATACGGGATGACATGACTGTGGGTGGAAAGGGCTACATTAAGTTTGCTTTGATGCCTGATGTTCTCTCATCCCACTCCCCCAGGCCTATGAGCTCTCCACTCTAACGGGAACCCAGGTCCTCCTCCTGGTGGCCAGCGAGACAGGCCACGTCTACACATTTGCCACACGCAAGCTCCAGCCCATGATTACCAGCGAGACGGGCAAGGCGCTCATCCAGACGTGCCTCAACTCACCTGACTCGCCGCCCCGCAATGACCCGTCCACCGACCAGCGCATGAGCGCCACAGGCTTCGAGGAGACGGACCTCACCTACCAGGTGTCGGAGGGTGACTGCTGCACAGAGCCCACCAAGGTCAGGTGGTTACAGTCTCCTGGGGTTAACGCAACCGATAGCTGCTTCAGAGCATCTGGGTTACCATGCATCAAGTTATCTAATGCTCTCTTATATGGTGCTTTTAGCCTAGCAGTTGTATGGAGGTGTTTTTTCAAACTCCTAGATCAACAAACCTGTTGTCACACTTTTTTTTGCATACTGTGTGTAATAATAATAATAATAATAATAATACAGTATGTGGAAGAGGTATATTGTTGCTCTGTTCATTCTTTATCCTGTTGGGAAATGGGCACAGGCTTCAGAACCAAGGAGGTTTGCTATGTTACTATGCAGTGCTGGAAAGAGAACCAGTGTAGAATGTCTTAACTTGTAGGAGCATTCCCTTGAAAAGCAAAGGTGTTTTAGCGGTCTTAGAATTAAAGGCACTAGCCAGTGGTAGTTTCACCTCCTTATTCTGGTAAAGTGTGTGTGTGGGAGAAAACACTTTACAGCCAGAGAAACCTTTTGTAGACACCAAAAAAATGTATTCATGCAACAACAAAAACTGGATCAAAGTCATAGTACAACATCACAGGACCATCATTTTGCTTAAACGGTTGACATGGGTCCTTTAATCAAAGCTGACCGATAGGTTAACTGGTACGTCTCCTTAGACTTCACTGTTATTCATGGGCAAATGAAAAACAAAAAAATGCTTCACAGTAGATTGAGAAAATAATATTTGGCCTCTTTGTCCATATATGGGATGGTTTCCTCTAGTTTCTCTCTTGGCAGAGGGCTGATTGCATTCCATATAAGCTGCAGCTGTTTTCAGCGATTTTCAAGGAAACGTGGTGAGCTCTATGTGAGGAGGTTCAGCGATGTATGCCAACCTGAGGCTAAATCTTTTGCTTGAGTAAATAAAAAGGGCCTTTGTTGGGCTAGTTTTGCGCTTTATTGTCAACCACTTGTTGTCAGTTTCATCTCTCACCTGGCTTAATACCGAGGGGAATAAACGGTAGCTTCCTCGGATGGTCATGTTGCTGGTTAATTCACCAGGCACAGGCCTACACTTTTCGCTTTGGAAATATAGCGTGAGCTACACAAGTTCACATTAATATTTGTATTAATGGATAGACTATTGACCCCCATTTTAAAGCAGAGAAGCTTATAAGTGATAACAAATCATGTCATGATGCGCAGTTAGTTTAATGAAATGGAAACAAATGCGGTAGTGTTAATTATGAGTGATGGCGAAGATTCTGGATTTTTCAGCTCATTAAGCTTCTTTACTCAACCAAAAGCCAGACTTGCTTTGAAATACAATTGGTTGTTGGTGATGAACTACGGTACTACTTTAGCTCACAGGTGCCGTGGTGGGAGGAATCCTCACTGCTCACTCTGGGGAGAGAAAGTTTCTATTTAAAGGGGTTTCTGTCTGACTAGTCACCTCAGCTGTGGTGTTGTGCAAAGCACTGATAGAAAGACAGAGTGCTGATGACAAGGTAGAGCCGCATGCTGGTGCAAGTAAGTTGTCAGGAACACTGAAATACAGATGGACAGGGGCAAAAGTGGGCTGGGCTTGGGTTCTGGACTCAGACCACAGCCAGACGCCCACAGTCAGTGTCATAACAAGAAACAGGCCATCCAACGCAAACTTAGTAGGGCATTACACTCATAACCTAGTTTTTCATTGTTTGCTTTGCTCTCAGTAAAGAGAGTGAGCCCGTTGCATGGTGCTATTTCCTGATAGGTGAGCCGCGGGGCCCCCGGGGTGTTTGTTTACTAGTTTTGTCCCCTCTTTTGGAAAGAGACTCGTTCAGCAAATGTTTATGGCGGAGGAAATGGACTTGTGCTCAGAGGGATAACTTGTTCAAATAGACTAATGTAGATGTCCTCTAGAAAGAAAAAAGGAAACCAAGTGCCCTAGACTAATGAATGCAAGACGCTGAATACGGTCAGTTGAGTCGGTTTATTTTCGCTTTATGGGCCGAGTGTCTGAGGGTTTTCACTCCACCTCGTACTTGATTGATGTATTAATGTCACTAATTAGTAAAGAACTCCCCTCATCTGGTTGTCTAGGTCTTTATTGAAAGGAAAAAACCTACACTCTGCCCTCCGTGGAATTAGTTTGATACCCCTGAGGTAGTACCTCTCTGTGGGCCCCCAAAAAGGCTAGGGTTAAAATGTCCCATCGTTGACACTTTGATCCCGGTTCCTTCAATTCGATACCGGTTCCAAAGATGTTTTTCATTTAATTAGGTTTCTGACTATATTCAATTGAAATAAGTATAACCACTAACAAATGTTGTTTTTTTACATTTTATTTACATTTTCATAAGCGCTTCAAAGGTAAAAAAAAAAAAAAAAAAAAAAGAATTGTGCTGCTGGAACAAAGGTGCGGCTGAATGCAGCATTGCTGTCGGCACACTGTATCTTGCCTATGCCGCTTTGTACCATCACTCATTCATATATCTTTATGTACATATTCTTTATCCCCCTACACTTGTGTGTATAAGACATTAGTTTTGGAATTGTTAGATTACTTGTTGGTTATTACTGCATTGTCGGAAATAGAAGCACAAGCATTTCGCTACACTCGCATTAACATCTGCTAACCATGTGTATGTGACAAATAAAATTTGATTTTGATTTGATTTGCTGTCGGCACACTTGACATTTCCTGCTGTTGAGTAGTAGCCAGCCAGCCTACTACCAAAATGTTTCTGTTCAAGTTTTCCCTTTGCAGTTTGGCTTAGTTTAGAGCTTGTCAATAAACAAACTGTTACATCTTAGTAGAACTGCAGATTTTCTCTCTGCTGCGCTATAAACAGGACACACGTAAACAATGCAGGTGATGGTGAATACACCCAATGCAAGCTCAGAAAGTACATGGCAACTATTAAAGTGGCACTCCAGTCTCCTTTTCATCTCATTTAACACCTGATTTACTTAAAGCTGCAATATGTCACCTTTGGGCGACCCGGCCAAATTCACATAGACGTATGTCATTCTCATTGAACGCAGGTCTATGAAGCAGTATATCTGTTTTTATATGCGCTATATCTATGCTTGCTGATCTTAAGATTTGTTTTTGCATCTTTTACTTAAAAAAACCCTTAATAGGGATAGCCCCCCTTTTCAATTTTCGCCTAAAATTACATACCCAAATCTGCCTGTAGCTCAGGACCTGAAGCACAGATATGCATATTATTGATACCATTTAAAATGAAACACTTTGAAGTTTGTGGGAATGTTAATTTAATGTTGGAGAATAACACATTAGATCTGGTAAAAGATGAAATGCACGAGAAAGGCCATACTTTCAGATAGGAGTATAGCTGTCATTTAGATTTTGGCCATCAGATGGCAGCAGTGTGTGCAAAGTTTCAGACTGATCCAGTGAAGAATTACATCACTGCACAATATTATGTATCAAGTCTGCCAGGAGTTTGTCCAAATGTACCGAAATGATACGTTTTCAAGTACATAACTATAGAGAACATACAAAAATGCTATGGTAATAAAACAATTAAGTTTATACACCCAGGAATGTCACTTTCACACATCTAGGTGGCTGGGTAGGGTGGGTGTGGAGCCAGAGACAGCAGTGGGGTCAACCTGTAGACCCCAATTCCTACATTTGAACATAAAAATGTATTTTATCAAACAAAACTATGCTACATACAGAGGATAACAAAACGGAGCAAGATTACTGAAAATAAGTACATTATTTACCTTCAGAGGGGAATGTATCCAACCAGTTGCCGTGATACATTTTTTGTTGTTGTGCATTTAAACAATAGCATGGTATTTTGTTCACTGTAGTAATAGCTATTGTTAATTGGACACTGCAGTTAGATTAACAATAATTTAAGCTTCCTGCCCATAAAAGACATGTCTATGTCCTGGAAAGCTGGCTGTTGTATACAATGTCATTCTAGTAAAATTAGCGCACATTAGCAACAACCGTCCTGGTTTAGGGACACCCATCCCGTAGAGGTTAAAGTTTTGTACACCAGCTTAAAATACAATATTTTTGGTTATGGAAAATATATATATCAAACTCATTCCAGAGAGCCGAGTGTCCGCGGGTTTTCGCTCCTCTCTTGTACTTGATTTATGAATTAAGTTCACTAATTAGTAGGGATGCACAATATATTGGTGAACATATCGGATGTCTAGTTTAATGCCGATGTGAAAAAACGATGTCAAAGTGCATACCTATATAACGTAGATACATAACATAATGACACCACGTAAAATGTAGCGCTACACGTGCAACACAGCATTCCTAACCTAGCCCACTATGTCTGCTGTGTGTATCGAGCAGTCAACAAGTCGAGCAGTCATTTGAAAGAGTAACATTTCAGCGAGACAACTCAAAGGAGAAATCCATTAAAACCAAGATAATGGAATTTATTGCCCTTGACGATCAACCGTTCTCTGTCGTGGGTGATGTTGGCTTTCGCTGACTGGTCGAGCACCAGTACACTACCAAGTGCGCCATTTTTCAGATGTTGCCCTACCAGAGTTGCACAGTAATAGCGTCACTGCTTCAGACATACTATGGAATGGCGTTTGGGTCTTCGCGTGTCAAAGATACAGTAGTACTGTCAAAGCTGTACAAAAAGTCTGCAAACACCGGCCCCAACAATGTGTTTACAATACCACGTTGGTAATAAAGCATTTGTTTGACCGCAACTTCTGGGGTAGCTAGCTTCAGCTTTGTAAATTTACCTAGCTAGCACCAATACAATCAGCCTGAGAACAATGACCAGTAGAAACCTCAGTTATTTTCATTCTTAGCAATGATTTATGAATCCTTGTGAGTAAGTATTTTTGTTCGTCTATTGAAATTTAACTTCAGTTCATGAAAATAAATAGTCAACTTAACCCTGTTGCCCAAAGCTAATGTTATAAGCAGCCGGCTAGCTTCCTCTAGTGAGGCTCGACTGGGCCGGGATGTGTTGTGAAGCTAGCCACAATAGTGGAATTTGCAATTTGCCTTCAAAATAAAAGTATGTAATTGACAGTGATGCAAATGTATACAAATATAAATATGCCATACTTTTATTTTGAAGGCTAACCACAAAGTCCACTAATATTAACCTGTAGTGACACCCCATCCCGTGAACGGGACCGTTGTCATCTGACACTAATTAGCATAACGCAACGGACAAATCTTCCTAGAAGATATTCCTATTCATGAAAATCACAAGTGAAATATATTGGAACACAGCTTAGCCTTTTGTTAATCACCCTGTCATCTCAGACTTTCAAAATATGCTTTACCGACAACGCTAGACAAGTATTTGTAAGTTTATCATAGCCTCGCATAATCATTATGCCTGGCTAGCAGCAGGCAACCTTGTCACGGAAATCAGAAAAGCAATCAAATTAAATTGTTTACCTTTGAACTTCGGATGCTCCATAATATCAACAGAAACATGGCAAACGTTGTTTAGAATCCATCCTCAAGGTGTTTTTCTAATATCTATTCGATAATATATCCATCGGGACAATTCATTTTTCACTTGGACCGATTGGAGTAATGGCTACCTGTATTTTATGCAAGAATCTCTCTCGGAGCCACAATGTGACCACTTACGCAATGTGGCCGCCTACGGCTATTCTTCAACAGAAATGCGTAAAACTACGTCACAATGCTGTAGACACCTTGGGGAATACGTAGAAAGCGTAAGCTCGTTGATGGTACATTCACAGCTGAATAGGGAGTCATTGGAACGCAGCGCATTCAAAACCTGGGGCACTTCCGGATTGGATTTTTCTCAGGCTTTCGCCTGCAACATCAGTTCTGTTATACTCAGACAATATCTTTACAGTTTTGGAAACGTTAGTGTTTTCTATCCAAAGCTGTCAATTATATGCATATTCTAGCATATTTTCCTGACAATATCCCGTTTAAAAACTGGAATTTTTTTTTTCTCCAAAAATGAAAATACTGCCCCATAACACCAAGAGGTTGGAAAATATTGGATATTGGTATCGGCCAAAAATGTCATCGGTGCATCACTATTAATTAGTAAGGAACTCCCCACCTGGTGGTCTAGGGCTTAATTGAAAGGAAAAAACCAAAACCTGCAGACACTAGGGCCTCCATGGAATGAGTTTGATCACCCTGATCTACACTACTGAAAAAAATATAAAAGCAACATGCAACAATTTCAAATATTTTACTGAGTTAGTTTATAGAAGGAAGTCAGTCAATTTAAATACATTCATTAAGCCCTAATCTACAGATTTTTACATGACTGGGCAGAGTCGCCCCCCCGACCATAAAATAGCTTTATTACA
Organism: Oncorhynchus keta; assembly: GCF_023373465.1. Classification (NCBI taxonomy): domain Eukaryota; kingdom Metazoa; phylum Chordata; class Actinopteri; order Salmoniformes; family Salmonidae; genus Oncorhynchus; species Oncorhynchus keta. The sequence goes on along the minus strand of NC_068452.1, from coordinate 14,690,236 downwards.
CAGAAATGCTTAGAGAAATGCTCACCAACAGGTATGTAAACAAACTTGTGCCCAACATTTGAGAGAGAGACACTTTTTGCGCGTATGGAACATTTCTGGGATCTTGTATTTCAGCTCATGAAACATGGGACCATGTTTATTTTTGTTCAGTATCTTTTTTAGGGGGTAAATCAGCTTTAATATTGCAGATAGAATGATAGAAGACAAGACACAATTTAATTGTCTGCATCATTTCCAATCCCGTGTGTGTGTGCGTGTGTGCGTGTGTGCGTGTGTGCGTGTGTGTGTGCGTGTGTGTGTGTGTGTGCGTGCGTGCGTGTGCGTGCGTGTGTGTGCGTGTGTGTGTGTGTGTAGTACCAGTCAAAAGTTTGGACACCTACTCATTCCAGGGTTTCTTTAGTTTTACTATTTTCTACATTGTCGAATAGTGAATACATCAAACTAAGAAATAACATGTATGGAACCAAAATAGTGTTAAAATATATTTGAGATTCTTCAAAGTGGCCACCCTTTGCATTGATGACAGCTTTGCACACTCTTGGCATTCTCTAAAACCAGCTTCATGAGGTAGTCATCAATTAAACCTGTTGATCCTACCCCCTACTTTTTCGAACATTCTGTTAAAAATCGTGCGACATTTCAGCGCCCTGCTGCTCATGCCAGGAATATAGTATATGCATATTATTAGTATGTGTGGATAGAAAACACTCAGACGTTTATAAAACTGGTTAAATCACGGCTGTGACTATAACAGAACGTGCGTTTCATCGAAAAGCGCAGGAAAAATCTGATCACTGAAAATGGAAATATATATCCATCCGCCACTTCAACCCATTGATAAAGGCGAACCACAATAAATGGGGCTGACGTTGCAATACCTACAGCTTCCACACGATGTCAACAGTCTTGTCATTTGCCTAGGCTTTGTTTCTTGGTCAAACGAAGAAGAGACAAGCCATTTGTTCAGGTCTCCGACCGGATATTTTGGTTGAGATTTACCCGGACATTATTTCCAGACGGACAGCTAAAGAATATACATCGCCTCGTGATCAATTTGGTCGCTTATTAACGTGTACTAATACCTAAAGTTGCATTACAAAAGTATTTCGAAGTGTTTTGTGAAAGTTTATCGTAGACTTTTTTAATTTTAAAAAATGATGTTACGTTATAAGACGCTATTTTTTTCGTTTATCACAGTCTTCATAGATCGATATCTAGGCTATATATGGACCGATGTAATCGGAAAAAAAGACCCAATAGTGATTATGGGACATCTAGGAGTGCCAACAAAGATGGTCAAAGGTAATGAATGTTTTATATTTTATTTGTGCGATTTGTGTAGCGACGACTATGCTAATTATTTTGTTTACGTCCCCTACGAGTCTTTTGGGGTGTTTACATGCTATCAGATAATATCTTCTCATGCTTTCGCCGAAAAGCATTTTAAAAACATGACTTGTTGCCTGGATTCACAACGAGTGTAGCTTTAATTCAATACCCTGCATGTGTATTTTAATGAACGTTTGAGTTTTAACTAGTACTATTAGCATTTAGCGTAGCGCATTTGCATTTCCAGATGTCTAGATGGGACGCCTGAGTGTCAGGTAGGAGCAAGAGGTTAACAAAAGGCTAAGCTTGTGAGCCAATATAATTATTTCATTTGCGATTTTCATGAATAATTAACGTTGCGTAATGGTAATGAGCTTGAGTCTATGATTACGCTCCCGGATACGGGATTGCTCGACGCAAGAAGGGCATGAAGGAAGACCCAGAGTTATCTCTGCTGCAGAGGATAAGTTCATTAGTTACCAGCCTCAGAAATTGCAGCCCCCCAAAAAATGCTTCAGAGTTCAAGTAACAGACATCTCAGTATCAACTGTTCAGAGGAGACTGCGTGAATCAGGACTTCGTGGACGACTTTCTTTGGCTAAAAAACATGAGCAATGGATATTATTAGACCAGTGGAAATCTGTCATTTTTTGTCGTAGTCCAAATTTGCGATTTTTGGTTCCAACCGCTGTATTTGTTAGACGCAGAGTAGGATGATCTCTGCATGTGTGGTTCCCAACGTGAAGCATGGAGGACAGGTGTGTGCCTTTCCAAACCATGTCCAATCAGCTGAATTTGCCACAGGTGGACTCCAAGTTGTAGAAACCTCTCAAGGATGATCAATGGAAACGGGATGCACCTGAGCTCAATTTTGAGTCTCATAGCAAAGGGTCTGAATACTTAAGGTATTTCTGTTTAAAAAATATATTGGCAAACATTTCTAAACCTGTTTTTGCTTTGTCGTTATGGGGTATTGTGTGTAGATTGAGGAAAACGTTTAATTGAATCCGTTAGAATAAGGCTGTTAACGGAACAAAATTGGAAAAGGGGAAGGGGTGTGAATACTTTTTGAATGCAAGGTATATTATTTTAAATGTATTTAATATTTTCCTTTTATTATTTACTAACCCTTACACCCCTCCCTTAATTGGAGTAAACTAATGGACAATGATACTTAGGCTTCTACTTTTTACCATATACACTGCTCAAAAAAATAAAGGGAACACTTAAACAACACAATGTAACTCCAAGTCAATCACACTTCTGTGAAATCAAACTATCCATTTAGGAAGCAACACTGATTGACAATAAATTTCACATGCTGTTGTGCAAATGGAATAGACAACAGGTGGAAATTATAGGCAATTAGCAAGACATCCCCAATAAAGGAGTGGTTCTGCAGGTGGGGACCACAGACTACTTCTCAGTTCCTATGCTTCCTGGCTGATGTTTTGGTCACTTTTGAATGCTGGCGGTGCTTTCACTCTAGTGGTAGCATGAGACGGAGTCTACAATCCACACAAGTGGCTCAGGTAGTGCAGCTCATCCAGGATGGAACATCAATGCGAGCTGTGGCAAGGTTTGCTGTGTCTGTCAGAGCATGGAGGCGCTACCAGGAGACGTGTAGGAGGGCAACAACCCAGCAGCAGGACCGCTACTTCCGCGCAAGGAGGAGCACTGCCAGAGCCCTGCAAAATGACCTCCAGCAGGCCACTAATGTGCATGTCTGCTCAAAAGGTCAGAAACAGACTCTATGAGGGTGGTAAATGAAGGGCCCGATGTCCACAGGTGGGGGTTGTGCTTACAGCCCAACACCGTGCAGGATGTTTTTCATTTGCCAGAGACCATATGCTGGTGCGGTTGGCCCTGAGTTCCTCCTAATGCAAGACTATGCTAGACCTCATGTGGCTGGAGTGTGTCAGCAGTTCCCGCAAGAGGAAGGCATTGATGCTATGGACTGGCACGTTCCAATTGAGCACATCTGGGACATCATGTCTCGCTCCATCCACCAATGCTCCGCCACGTTGCACCACAGACTGTCCAGGAGTTGGCGGACGCTTTAGTACAGGTCTGGGAAGAGATCCCTCATGAGACCATCTGCCACCTTATCAGGAGCATGCCCAGGCATTGTAGGGAGGTCATACAGGCACGTGGAGGCCACACACACTACTGGAGCCTCATTTTGACTTGTTTTAAGGACATTACATCAAAGTTGAATCAGCCTGTAGTGTGGTTTTCCACTTTAATTTTGAGTGTGACTCCAAATCCAGACATTTACATTACATTTACATTTAAGTCATTTAGCAGACGCTCTCATCCAGAGCGACTTACAACTACAACCAGGGTTGGGTCATTACATAGTAACATTACAGTTACAACCAGGGTTTGGTCATTACATAGTAACATTAGTTACAGGCAGGGTTGGGTCATAACATAGTAACATTACAGTTACAACCAGGGTTGGGTCATAACATAGTAACATTACAGTTACAACCAGGGTTGGGTCATTACATAGTAACATTAGGTACAACCAGGGTTGGGTCATTACATAGTAACATTACAGTTACAGCCAGGGTTGGGTCATATTATAGTTACAACCAGGGTTGGGTCATAACATAGTAACATTACAGTTACAACCAGGGTTGGGTCATAACATAGTAACATTACAGTTACAACCAGGGTTGGGTCATAACATAGTAACATTACAGTTACAACCAGGGTTGGGTCATTACATAGTAACATTACAGTTACAGCCAGGGTTGGGTCATAACATAGTAACATTACAGTTACAACCAGGGTTGGGTCATTACATAGTAACATTAGGTACAACCAGGGTTGGGTCATAACATAGTAACATTACAGTTACAACCAGGGTTGGTCATTACATAGTAACATTAGGTACAACCAGGGTTGGGTCATGACATAGTAACATTACAGTTACAACCAGGGTTGGGTCATAACATAGTAACATGGCAGGTACAACCAGGGTTGGGTCATAACATAGTAACATTACAGTTACAACCAGGGTTGGGTCATAACATATTAACATTACAGTTACAACCAGGGTTGGGTCATTACATAGTAACATTACAGTTACAACCAGGGTTGGGTCATTACATAGTAACATTACAGTTACAACCAGGGTTGGGTCATTACATTGTAACATTACAGTTACAACCAGGGTTGGGTCATTACATAGTAACATTACAGTTACAACCAGGGTTGGGTCATTACATTGTAACATTACAGTTACAACCAGGGTTGGGTCATTACATAGTAACATTACAGTTACAACCAGGGTTGGGTCATTACATTGTAACATTACAGTTACAACCAGGGTTGGGTCATTACATAGTAACATTACAGTTACAACCAGGGTTGGGTCATTACATTGTAACATTACAGTTACAACCAGGGTTGGGTCATTACATAGTAACATTACAGTTACAACCAGGGTTGGGTCATTACATTGTAACATTACAGTTACAACCAGGGTTGGGTCATTACATAGTAACATTACAGTTACAACCAGGGTTGGGTCATAACATAGTAACATTACAGTTACAACCAGGGTTGGGTCATTACATTGTAACATTACAGTTACAACCAGGGTTGGGTCATTACATAGTAACATGGCAGGTACAACCAGGGTTGGGTCATTACATTGTAACATTACAGTTACAACCAGGGTTGGGTCATTACATAGTAACATTACAGTTACAACCAGACCTCCATGGGTTGATCAATTTGATTTCCATTGATGATTTTTTTGTGTGATTTTGTCAGCACATTCAACTATGTAAAGAAAAAAGTATTTAAGAATATTTCATTCATTCAGATCTAGGATGTGTTATTTTCGTGTTCCCTTTATTTTTGAGCAGTGTACATTTTACGGACAGTATATATTTTTCTTTACTTGACAATTGCTACCAAAGCAAGTGGCTTTGATCTTGGCGAGCTACACAAGCATATTTAACTATTTTCTTTGGTAGTTTGCCAATTCAAGCGAGGGGTCCTAAGCCTCAATTATTTCCCAGCATTGTTTGTTCAAATTGGAAAATGTTCTCATCTCGTCATCGCTGTCTCTCCCCTCCCATCCCCAGACGCAAATCTGCTTTGCTTGATTTTCATAAAGCTAGTTAGCACACCAGCTTGCTCACAAACTACTCCAGGAGTTGAAGCTTAGCCCTTCAATGGAATCCTTGACATGTATCAGCAACTTGTAAAATCTAAAAACACTCAGTGTGCTGACTGATGGACAGAGTGCATTATTTACCTGCAATGTTTCTCGGCATGAGAGAACGCAAATACATTTGGTTGGTACGTCCCCTTATATTTGGCTATCAAATTATCTACATATAATAAGCTACAAGTAAAGATTCTCTCCAAATGCACTGATAACAGATCAGTAAATATCTCTCATGCTTTCTCCATTTCTCAGGACATGATGAAGCAGACGTTCACCATGTCCAATCTGCCTGCCGGTGTCAACACCCAACCTACATCGACGTCTTCTTCCTCCACCACCACCTCCGTGGCCATGCACTTGCAGAACAGCATCCCTGCCACCTGCTGGCAGGTCTCGGCGGGCATCAATACTCACAGTGCCACCAGCTGTGCCAATGGCACGGTGCTGAAGACCTCGGCCACGTCAACGAGCGTCATGCTACCTGGAGGGTTCACCCTCATGTCCGGTGAGTGGGGGGGGTGTCCTGTTTTTTTTTTTTGTCTCACTTTCTTTGCCTCATCATTTACCTACCTTATTGACTTGATTTATCTGTGTTGCACCCAACTTTATTTACTTCTATTCACCCTGCTGAATTGTTCCCTCGTTTCAGAATTGCCCTTTTTTTTATTGGTTGAATATTGCACCCCAATAAAACAAAACCTTCTGGGTTTTTTTTGGCTGTGTTTGCATGTGGTTTGTCTGTGTGACTGTTTTGACTGGGTGTGTTTTGTTTGTCTGTCTGTGGCTGTACATTTTTCTGTGAAACTGTCTGTATTTTGTCTGAGGCTTTGTTCTGTCTTTGTTTGAGTCTGTTTTGTTGGTGATGCTGTGTTTTATGTGGCTGTTTTGTTTGTGTGGCTATGTCCGTTTACCCGCTATCTTTTCTTTGTATTTCTCGTTGTTTTTTTTCTTGGTCTATTTGCTGGTTCCACTGCGTGAGACCTGGGCACCGCTAATCTTCTCTGCGCGTCCTCTAGGCGCACCGCTTCCCCTTGGCACACACACCATTCCACTCAGTCAGCTGCAGGCCCTCCAGGGCCCCTTGGCCCAGACCAGCATCACCACCGCAGGGCAGGGCCAGCAGACCACCCTGCTCCACCTACCTGCAACTGTCTCACTCACAGGTCAGGGGCTTCTTCACCCCGCCACGTTATGTTTTGTTTCCTTGCCCTGATACTTCCGAGCATCAACTCTCCCTGAATTGCAAATCAACCCCTAGCTCCTAGACTTTTGGCAAGCAATATGGCAACAATTCTGACTTAATGGGGGAAAAAATGGTCTGCACAACAAATAATCTTCAATGATTTCATTTATTCTCTGTACGACCGCAGCCGCCTTTAGTGTACAGCTTAACCAATTTTGTTATATTTTTTAGATGATTCTGCCTTACCTATCAGAGGCCATGATGGAGCTACCACTATTTTGTTACATACATCCACTCTTCTCCGATCAACCATGGGGTTGATTTGGGATTTCTCCCTCTGTCTGCATGCATCTCTCACTCTGTTGATGTTTGTGTCGAGTGTCTCCAAATTGAGCCCAGTTTGTTTGCATCTAGGATCCCAGTCATTTCTCTGTAAGCTACCTCTTGTCGCTGTTCAAATCTGTATCTCCCAATATCGCTATGCCTGTCTGTTAATGTCCTTTTCGAGGTTTGTCTTTACCTCACTGTCTCTCTATTAGAGGTCAACCGATTTAATCGGAATGGCCAATTACTTAAGGCCGATTCCAAGTTTTCATAACAATCTGCATTTTTGGACACCGATAATGGCCGATTACATTGCACTCCACGAGGAGACTGCGTGGTAGCGTGTGCAGCAAGGAGCCAAGGTAAGTTGCTAGCTAGCATTAAACGTATCTTATATAAAACAATCAATCAATCTTGGGGCCTCCCGGGTGGTGCAGTGGTCTAAGGCAGTGCTAGCTGTGCCACCAGAGATCCAGGCTCTGTAGCAGCTGGCCGCGACCTGGAGGTCTATGGGGCGGCGCAAAATTGGCCCAGCGTCGTCTGGTTTAGGGAGGGTTTGGCCGGCAGGGATATCCTTGTCTCTAGCGATTCCTGTGGTGGACTGGGCGCAGGGCACGCTGACCAGGTCGCCAGGTGTACGGTGTTTCCACCAACACATTGGTGCGGCTGGCTTCCGGGTTGGATGGGCATTGTGTCAGTGCGGTTTGGTTGGGTTGTGTTTCAAGGACGCATGGCTCTCGACCTTTGCCTCTCCCGAGTCGGTACGGGAGATGCAACTATGAGACAAGACTGTAACTACTACCAATTGGACACCACGAAATTGGGGAGAAAAAAGGACGTAAAAAAAATAAACAATCAATCTTAACATAACTAGTGATTAACTACACATGATTGATATTACTAGTTTATCTAGCTTGTCATGCGTTGCATATAATCGATGCAGTGCCTGTTAATTTATCATCGAATCACATCCTACTTCACCAAACGGGTGGTGATTTAACAAGCGCATTCGTGAAAAAAAAGCACTGCCGTTGCACCAATGTGTACCTAACCATAAACATCAATGCCTTTCTTAACATCAATACACAACTACTGTAATTTCTGGACTATTAAGCCCACCTGAATATAAGCCGCACCCACTGAATTTTTTAAAAATATGTATTTTGTACATAAATAAGCCGCACACGTCTATAAGCCGCAGGTGCCTACCGGTACATTGAAACAAATTAACTTTACACAGCCTTTAAACGAAACACAGCTTGTTACAAAAATAAATAGGCTTTTAAACGAAACACGGCTTGTAATAAAAAATTAAAAAATAGCAGTAAACACAGTAGCCTACCAAGAAAGTCATTGGTCACTATATTCCTCCTCCTGTGCACTGAAACCACTGAAGTAATCTCCTTCGGTGTCGGAATTGAATAGCCTCAGTTGAAACACCTCGGCCGTCAGCTCTCTGTGTGTTGACCCTGTCTTCAAGCTCATTTTCTAGTTCGGGCCATCTGCTTTTCTTCCCTCTGAAAGCTTTTGTTGTCTTTTTGCACTGAGTCAGTTCCTCACGCTGCTGTTTCCGTCTTATCATCGACTCATTAAGGCCAAGCTCCCGTGCAGCAGCTCTATTTCCTTTTCCAACAGCCAGATCGATCGCCTTCAACTTGAAAGCTGTATCATATGCATTTATCCGTGTCTTTGCCAATGAGGGTGACAAAATGACTACCGTAATCAGAATGATGAAGTTTGAGCGCGCTCGATTTACGTCACATTATGTGACAGTGCTCAGTTTTTTTGGCGGCATGAATCTTGTGAAAGCGGGAAAAATCCATAAATTAGCCGCGTCATTGTATAAACCGCGAGGTTCAAAAAAGTAGAGGCTTACAGTCCAGAAATTACGGCATATATTTTTAAACGTGCACATTTAGTTAATATTGCCTGCTAACATGAATTTCTTTTAGCTAGAGAAATTGTCACTTCTCTTGCGTTCTGTGCAAGCAGAGTCAGGCAGTTTGGACCGCCTGGCTCGTTGCGAACTGTGTGAAGACCATTTCTTCCTAACAAAGACCGCAATTGGGCCTCCCGGGGGGCGCAGTGGTTAAGGGCGCTGTACTGCAGCGCCAGCTGTGCCATCAGAGACTCTGGGTTCGCGCCCAGGCTCTGTCGTAACCGGCCGCTACCGGGAGGTCCGTGGGGCGACGCACAATTGGCCTAGCGTCGTCCGGGTTAGGGAGGGCTTGGCTGGTAGGGATGTCCTTGTCTCATCGCGCACCAGCGACCCCTGTGGCGGGCCGGGCGCTAACCAAGGTTGCCAGGTGCACAGTGTTTCCTCCGAGACATTGGTGCGACTGGCTTCCGGGTTGGATGCGCGCTGTGTTAAGAAGCAGTACGGCTTGGTTGGGTTGTGTATCGGAGGACGCATGACTTTCAAGCTTAGTCTCTCCCGGGCCCGTATGGGAATTGTAGCGATGAGACAAGATAGTAGCTACTAAAAACAATTGGATACCACGAAATTGGGGAGAAAAAGGGGTAAAAATTTTAAATGAATAAATAAAAAAAGACTGATTAATTTGCCAGAATTGTACATAACTATGACATAACATTGAAGGTTGTGCAGTGTGACAGCAATATTTAGACTTGGATGCCGCCCGTTAAATAAAATACGGAACGGTTCCGTATTTCACTGAAAAAATAAACATTTTGTTTTCGAAATGATAGTTTCCGGATTTGACCATATTAATTACCTATTTCTGTGTGTTATTATAGTTATGTCTATTATTTGATAGAGCAATCTGACTGGGCGGTGGTAGGCAGCAGCAGGCTCGTAAGCATTAATTCAAACAGCACTTTCCTGCATTTGCCAGCAGCTCTTGAAGCACAGCGCTGTTTATGACTTCAAGCCTATCAACTCCTTACATTTACATTTACATTTACAACTCCTGAAATTAGTCTGGCAATACTATAGTGCCTATAAGAACATCCAATAGTCAAAGGTATATGAAATACAAATGGTATAGAGAGAAATAGTCCTATAATAACTACAACCTAAAACTTCTTACCTGGGAATATTGAAGACTCGTGTTAAAAGGAACCACCAGCTTTCTCATGTTCTGAGCAAGGAACTTAAACGTTAGCTTTTTTTACATGGCACATATTGCGTACTTACTTTCTTCTCCAACACTTTGTTTATGCATTATTTAAACCAAATTGAACATGTTTCATTATTTGAGACTAAATAAATGTTATTGGTGTATTATATTAAGTTAAAATAAGTGTTCATTCAGTATTGTTGTAATTGTCATTATTACAAATGTATATATAAAAATTGTCCGATTTAATCGGTATCGGCGTTGAAAAATCATAATCGGTCGACCTCTACTCTCTCTGCATCTCAGTCTCTCGCTGTATGTTTGTTTGAGCCTGGGCTTTACTCTCTTTACATTGCGATAAAGGCAAAAATACTAACATTTACAATGCAGTGAGAAGCATGTTTTTTTTATCTCCTTATGAGATTTAAATATGGTGCTCCGCTTGCAAGCAGTCACAGGAGAGGGCTCATTTGTTGACGGGACAAAGAGGCAATGAGGATGGATAATAAGGACTCATGGAAGGGTGAACTGGAGCTATATTTTAGGGACAAGGAGCAGCAGTCCCGGGGCTACTGGGAACATTGCTTGTGTCAGTTTTCTCACTTGGTCATCATCTTGGTCATCATGGGGAAATTCTTTAAAATTGTCAGTCGTAATAGCCCAAGTACTTCATTTATAAAATCACAACTGCTGAAAATGGAACACCTTTGTGTTAAATGGCATATCTGACAGCTGTATAGATGGGGATTCTGTGTTACTTTTCTGTAGGTCTGTTAACCCTTGCTCAGCCACTTAACTGGTACACACCACTTCACTAACCCATTCATATTTACCACCCAACTTTAGTTATGTACCTATCAGAGGTAACATGCAAACTTGGCCTCCTATAATGAGTATGCGAAAGTAGTTGAATGGCAAATGTAATACTCTACGTGTGTGTGCGTCTTTCTCAGGCGGAGGGATGGGCCAGCAGCTGCAGGCCATTCAGGTTCACCCCAGCAGCCAGCAGAGCTCTGTGAGCCACAGTGACCTCTCCCACATCACAAGCAACTCCACAGGTAAACAACCACCATACACTCACAGCAGCCTGTATGCTTATGAGCCCATTTGACTATAATGCCAATGTGATTTGAGGTGGGTAAAACAGCAATGCGATGATATTATTAGTATTGGGGGGGTTAATGTTAAGTGTTATATTGCTATATGATGGCTAGTAGGCTTTTTACCCCACTCTCAAATGCGACAAGCAGCAGTCTGTTTACAAGTTGACGTAATAATGAAATGGGCTCCTTGATGGACCCAATCCCAAGGAGGAGGGTCTGGAATGACTGGTGTAGCAGAGCAGTTGTCCCATCTAGAGGGCAAATGGAGAGACTGACTTGAGTGCTACTTCTCAGTAGCAAGTGAAATCGACCTCTAGGCTCTAGCTCTTCCTCACTAGGCATTCCTATAGATCTGAAAGCACTGGACAGGTATTGACAATATGGTAATTGCTTCTCCTTGCCTTCTCATAGGCTAAGATACTGTATACACTCGCATTATCTGCTAACCATGTGTATGTGACCAATAAAATTGTATTTGATTTGAGCTGGTCTTGTCTTCGCCCTAACAATGGGAGTCATCCCAATGGTGGGAAGGCAGGCGGGTCTGCTTATCCTTGACTGATTTTGATGGAGTAAACCCTCTCGCTATTGGGCCCAGTTTTTCAAAACTTTTCTGATTTCGGCAATGGGATTGGATTAAATGTTCGATTCTGGTATTTCAAAACAGAAAAACTAGAATGGATTACCAAATCCAAATGATCAGAATCAATCTGACCTTTAACCAAGATTAACCAATGATGTGAATGGAGTTCTACAGTATTTCGTTAATTTTAAGGTCAAAATGACACATTTCGGTATTTTATTTGTTGTAGTAGGGACACTAACATTTTAGTACCCTTACAAAAATAGGTTTAGGTTTTTGGTTAAAAAATCAATTATTTTTGTATTTTTATTTTGTCAGTTCACATATAATTTAAAAGTAAGCATTGGTGTCTAATAGAATATACTTGTCAAAAAATGAATGTAGACATTTAATTAATGCATTTCTTAAGCATCCAAAATAAAAAAAATTCTACAAGAAAATAAACCAAAATGGCTGTGTGGTGGCTTCAATAAAGCGTTCCCTGTCAGTCATCCAGGGTTCATACACATTAAAATTATTAAAGGAGAAGTTTACTTTTTTTACAACCAAATCTCTCTCTTGATGTAAATGGCATGTTTTATAGAAGGGTTCAGACACCTTTTTTTGTTTTGTAATTTCACATGTTTTTGAGAAATGTACCCCAAACAGCAAATCACTTCCTCGTGCTCTTGTGTAGTATGGGGGCCCTGAAAAAACATGAAGGAAAAAATACTCAAACACCCAAATACATAAATTTAGAAAAGAGAAACGCACTCAGTATAGTGATGCAGGTCTTTAGGTGTTGTACAAATGAAATTGTCATTCCAAACTTTATCCGCAATGTTATATTCCCTTTTGTGTGTTTCTCAAACATGTGAAATCACAAAGGTGTCTGGATCCCCTTCAATAATAGAGATTTGGTTGTGAAACAGTTTTTCCAAACTCAAAGGTAGTGATTATGATAGTTTTGATGCCATAAATGTGGCTGTTGATCCCACTGGAAGGGTGGATATAGAATGGTGAAAGGCACTACAACCGATAAATGTCAATGTCACTAAGGTGGGGAGCTGGGTTTAGGCCGTCGTGAGACCGTCGTTTTCCATCCGAAAACCAAAGGTAACTAATTTTATGAAATGCTTGATTGCAGTATTGGTATGTGGTCATTTGTTAAATTGAGAAGTGTCAAATATCATGTACTTGCAGTACAAGTAATATGCAAGCTGTTTTTAATCTTACTTGCCTTTTATTAACATCGGTCTTTGTTTCACTATGACTGTGTAGAAGTAACATTTAATGTTGAAGTCACCATTCATACTTGATATGATATGCATCCCTCATTGCCCTTGTTGTCCTGTCTCCCAAATTCAGTGAGCCTCCCCACCACCATCGTCACGTCCTCAGTGCCCTCATCGATGGGTGGTCACATGATGTACCCCGGCGCCCACACTGTTATGTACGCCACACCTACAACCTCGTTGGGCGACGGCAGTCTGACCGTGCTCAACACCTTCCCACAGACAGCCCATACACAGTCCCATGACCCCGGTGAGCCAATCAGAGTCCAGACACCACAACTGGCCTAACAGGGCACTGATATACAGTGAGCTCAAAGTATTGGTACAGTGACAACTTTTTTGTTGTTTTGGCTATGTACTCCAGCATTTGGATTTGAAATGATACAATGACTGAGGTTAAAATGCAGACTGTCAATAATTTGAGAGTATTTTCATCCATATCGGTTGAACCGTTTAGAAATTACATTACAATGTCATATCATCATGATGTCACTATCGACGGTGGCTGTCAATCATCCTCAATAGACTATACTATCGTAATATCGGCCAACCCTACAGGCTCGTTTATGTGTGCGATTTAATTTCTTAGATTTGTTTTTCCCATCCCAACTAGGCGCTGTATCGCAGGTGTTCCTCACAGGACATCCTGGGACAGTTCAGATCCCTGTGTCAGCAGTGCAGCTCCACCCGGTAATGACGCCCATGTTCCCTCTGTCACCACAACTGTTACCTCAACACTACCCTCACTGCTGAACAATACTGTCACCTAATCCCCTTTCCTTTTGACCTGTAGATGATGATTGGTCAGCAGTCAAGCAGCAGCAACCTCACAGAGCTTCAAGTGGTCAACCTGGACGCCCAGCATCACTCAAAGGATGATTGACCCACCCACATATCAATAGACTGCTTTACCCAGACACACATTTAAATGCACACACACCAGGGGATCACCGACGCCTTGCCAACAGACTGCCACCCCCTATTTATTACTGCCTTTTCACAGCAATTATTTTTTTCTTTAAAAAAAATAATAAACCTTGTAAGAATATGCACACACACTTACAAAGGATTGAGTTGTGGTACTGCCATTTTACTTTGTATACATTTTTGTATATTTGTCTTATTTTCTTTCTCTGCAAGAGTAGCTTGGCTTGACATATCCACACATTGCTTGGGCTACAGCTTCACATTTCAATCAGACACTTGTAGTGTGCACATACCGGTTATACGTATGTGAACTGAAGAGGTTTTAATATTTTGTTCTTCTTACGAATCTATTCTCTTTTAAGCCCCCTGGGTATCCAAATGTTGATTACTTATTTTTCTTATGTTGGCATATGAATGATGGCTCAACACTACCAGTTGCTGTCATTAGGGTAATCATGTTTTTATTTCATTTCTGGGGGGGAAATGTACCATTGATGCCAGTATCTATTTGCTGATAATGATATCATTAACAAAGCAATTCCCCTCAAAATCAAGCATGTCAAATTCACATATTTGTACCTTATGACTCTGCCATGTAGCTTGACTGCTATGCTTCTATGCTGGGCTAGAGTGGGCTGATACACTGACTTGCCCTTGTACTCAGGCAGGGTACCACCACTGGTTTAAGTCGTGCCCTATCATTCTGTAGGTTAAGGAATTACTTTAGAACATTGCAAGGTTAATCTGAAAGACTGGCGCAGGCATTTATTTTCTCTTCTGTGTGAATCTACAGCACTTACTGTGTTGCTGCATAGATGGTACTGTATTTCCCATCAACTACTGAACTATTACCCCAATTGTAAAGGGGTGTTTTCAGGATGCTGGTTATGATTTCAATATTGAAGTACATTGTCTCAGTACCTAATACCCACGTTTTTATATATATTTTTTACACATACAAGAATGCCAGTCTAGACCTATTACAGGATTTTGAAGATTTAACTATCTGGGTTGTGTTCATCTGGGCTCCCAAGTGGCGCAGCGGTCGAAGACACTGCATCTCAGTGGAAGGGGTGTCACTACAGTCCCTGGTTCGAATCCAGGTTGTATCACAACCGACCGTGATTGGGAGTCCCATAGGGCGGTGCACAATTGTCCAGCGTTGTCGGGTTCAGGCCGGAATAGGCCGCCATTGTAAATAACAATTTGTTCTTAACTGACTTGCCTGGTTAAATGTAAAAAAGTATATATATTAAATTAGGCACCAAACGGAAGAAAACTACTATATCAAAGCCTGTTTAGCCCATATTTTAGAAATCTGCTCTGCAATGTTGGGTGTTAGTATAACTGCACAAGTGTGGTTTTTAAAGAGAAAATCATCAAGCCAGTATTTATCGGTGTGGTTCTCTTGAGCTCATCCGTTGCCATCATGAGGGAAAAACATAAATGTTTAATGGGTAGTAATGTTAATTTACTTTTGTGGGAATCCTTGAAGGGCAAGCACCACTTTCTATCACTTAACTTGCCTGAAAAAAGACACACACACACACATACAGCTTCATGCCTACATTCTCTACCACGTGAACATCTTCTGAAATGGTTTTTGACAGTTAACCATTGTCACCTATGTCAAATTTTTATTCTTCAATTTAAATGTATGAATAAAAATGTTTGTAGACAGTCACCAATATTTCCCCACTTCCTGTATGAAACAAACTGAAAAAGAATGGCTGCAATTTCGCTCTCAAGTGGCACAGCAGTCTAAGGAACAGCATCTCAGTGCTAGAGGTGTCACTACAAACCCTGGTTAGATTCCAGGCTGTATCACAACAGGCTGTGATTGGGAGTCCCATAGGGCAGTGCACAATTGAACCAGAGTCGTTAGGGTTTAGCCGGGGAAGGCCGTCATTGTAAATAAGAATTTGTTCTTAACTGACTTGCCTAGTTAAGTAATGTTTGCCTTGTCGAGGTAGTTTCAGTGCGTTCTGTGTGGTGCCTTTTATTAATCCAATGTATGTGTCAAACTATGCGTAATGGTCGCAGAAGGTGAATGTTGAACTTTTGTTGCACACATATGCAGATGATGCTGTGTTCCATTTTTGCTCAATAATACTGTTGGTGTGATCGAAGCGTTATTGTAATTCTGGTGTACCAAAACGCAAAAACACTAGGTGTGATTGAGGCATAAAGCAGGAAAGTGAAATCCTACAGCCTGTTTCCAAGCCACTAGACAAGTCCTGGATCTGGTACAGGGTCAGAAGATACAAAGTATGACTGAGTAAGATCCATGGGCCTCCAGTACAGATCTATAACTAAACAAAAAAAAAGTAATGTCCCTGTCTTTCAAAGATAATTTGTAAGAATCCAAATAACTAAACAGATCTTCATTGTAAAAGGTTTAAACACTGTTTCCCATGCTTGTTCAATGAACCATAAACAATTAATGAACATGAACCTGTGGAACGGTCGTGAAGACACTAGCAGCTTACAGATGGTAGGCAATTAAGGTCACAGTAATGAAAACTTAGGACACTAAAGAGGCCTGACTGAAAAACACCAAAGGAAGATTCCTAGGGTCCCTGCTCATCTGCGTGAACGTGCCTTAGGCATGCTGCAAGGAGGCATGAGGACTGCAGATGTGGCCAAGGCAATAAATTGCCATGTCTGTACTGTGAAATGCCTAAGCCAGCGCTACAGGGAGACGGAACGGACAGCTGATCGTCCTCGCCGTGACAGACCACGTAACACAAGATCGGTACATCCGAACGTCACCACCTTTTCTTTGAGACTGTGGTCCCAGCTCTCTTCAGGTCATTGACTAGGTCCTGCTGTGTAGTTCTGGGCTGATCGCTCAACTTCCTCATGATCATTGATGCCCCACGAGGTGAGATCTTGCATGGAGCCCCAGACCCAAGGTGATTGACCGTCATCTTGAACTTCCATTTTCTAATAATTGCGCCAACAGTTGTTGCCTTCTCACCAAGCTGCTTGCCTATTGTCCTGTAGCCCATCCCAGCCTTGTGTAGGTCTACAATTTTACCCCTGATGTCGTTACACAACTCTAATGAGTTCAAACAGGTGCAGTTAATACAGGTAATGAGTGGAGAACAGGAGGGATTCTTAAAGAAAAACTAACAGGTCTGTGAGAGCTGGAATTCTTACTGGTTGGTAGGTGATGAAATACTGATGTCATGCAATAAAATGCAAATTAATTACTTAAAAATCATACAATGTGATTTTCTGGATTCCGTCACTCACAGTTGAAGTGTACCTATGATAAATGACAGACCTCTCTCTACATGCTCTGTAAGTAGGAAAACCTGCAAAATCGGCAGTGTATCAAATACTTGTTCTCCCCACTGTACATATACATATGAGATGGGTAATGTAGGGTATGTAAACATTATATTAGGTGGCATTGTTTAAAGTGGCTAGTGATACATTTTTTACATAAATTTCCATTATTTAAGTGGCTGGGGTTGAGTCAGTATGTTGGCAGCAGCCACTCAATGTTAGTGGTGGCTGTTTAACAGTCTGATGGCCTTGAGATAGAAGCTGTTTTTCAGTCTCTCGGTCCCTGCTTTGATGTGCCTGTACTGACCTCGCCTTCTGGATGATAGCGAGGTGAACAGGCAGTGGCTCGGTTGGTTGTTGTCCTTGATGATCTTTATGGCCTTCCTGTGACATCGGGTGGTGTAGGTGTCCTGGAGGGCAGGTAGTTTGCCCCCGGTGATGCGTTGTGCAGACCTCACTACCCTCTGGAGAGCCTTACGGTTGTGGGTGGAGCAGTTGCCGTACCAGGCGATGATACAGCCCGACAGGATGCTCTCGATTGTGCATCTGTAGAAGTTTGTGAGTGCTTTTGATGACAAGCTGAATGTCTGAAGAGGCGCTGCTGCGCCTTCTTCACAACGCTGTCTGTGTAGGTGGACCAATTCAGTTTGTCCGTGATGTTTACGCCGAGGAACTTAAAACGTCGATGTGGATAGGGGGGTGCTCCCTCTGCTGTTTCCTGAAGTCCACAATCATCTCCTCTGTTTTGTTGACGTTGAGTGTGAGGTTATTTTCCTGACACCACACTCCGAGGGCCCTCGCCTCCTCCCTGTCGGCCGTCTCGTCGTTGTTGGTAATCAAGCCTACCACTGTGCTGTCGTCCACAAACTTGATGATTGATTTGGTGGCATGCATGGCCACGCAGTCATGGGTGAACAGGGAGTACAGGAGAGGGCTCAGAACGCACCCTTGTGGGGCCCCAGTGTTGAGGATCAGCGGGGTGGAGATGTTGTTACCTACCCTCACCACCTGGGGGCGGCCCATCAGGAAGTCCAGTACCCAGTTGCACAGGGCGGGGTCGAGACCCCGGGTCTCAAGCTTAATGTCGAATTTGGAGGGTACTATGGTGTTAAATGCTGAGCTGTAGTCGATGAACAGCATTCTCACATAGGTATTCCTCTTGTCCAGATGGGTTAGGGCAGTGTGCAGTGTGGTTGCGATTGTGTCGTCTGTGGACCTATTGGGGAGGTAAGCAAATTGGAGTGGGGTCTAGGGTGTCAGGTAGGGTGGAGGTGATATGGTCCTTGACTAGTCTCTCAAAGCACTTCATGATGACGGAAATGAGTGCTACAGGACGGCAGTCGTTTAGCTCAGTTACCTTAGCTTTCTTGGGAACAGGAACAATGGTGGCCCTCTTGAAGCATGTGGTAACAGCAGACTGGGATAAGGCTTGATTGAATATGTGCGTAAACACACCAGCCAGCTGGTCTGCGCATGCTGAGGACGCGGCTGGGGATGCCGTCTGGGCCTGCAGCCTTGCGAGGGTTAACACGTTTAAATGTTTTACTCACGTCGGCTGCAGTGAAGGAGGGTCCGCAGGTTTCTGTGTTGGGAGGTGTCAGTGGCACTGTATAGTCCTCAAAGCAAGCAAAAAAATTATTTAGTCTTTTGGAATCTGATAGACTGTAGACCCTGCCACATACCTCTTCTGTCTGAGCCGTTGAATTGCGACTCTACTTTGTCTCTATACTGATGCTTAGCTTGTCTGATTGCCTTGCAGAGGGAAAAGATACACTGTTTGAATTCAGTCATGCTTCCGGTCACCTTGCCCTGGTTAAAGGCATTGGTTCGCGCGAATGCTGCCATCAATCCACGGTTTCTGGTTTGGGAATGTTTTAATCGTTGCTGTGGGAATAACATCGTCAATGCACTTTCTAATGAACTCGCTCACCGAATCAGCGTATTCGTCAATGTTGTTGTTGGATACAATGCGGAACATATCCCAATCCACGTGATCGAAGCAGTCTTGAAGCGTGGAATCAGATTGGTTGGACCAGCGTTGAACAGACCTGAGCGCGGGAGCTTCTTGTTTTAGTCTCTGTCTGTAGGCTGGAAACAACAAAATGGAGTTGTGGTCAGTTTTTCCAATAGGAGGGCGGAGTAGAGCCTTAAATGCATCGCGGAAGTTAGAATAACAATGATCCAGGGTTTTACCAGCCCTGGTTGCGCAATCGATATGCTGATATAATTTAGGGAGTCTTGTTTTCAGATTAGCCTTGTTAAAATCCCCAGCTACAATGAATGCAACCTCAGGATATGTAGATTCCAGTTTACATAGAGTCAAATAAAGTTTGTTCAGGGCCATCGATGTGTCTGCTTGATACCACGTCTCGTTGGTATCAAGAACCCCATTTAGTCTGTTCATGATTATTTCCGCTAAGATCTTTTAGTCTAACTTTATTAATGACAGCGTGTATTCATGGATGCCAAGGGAAGCCAAGCACAAAAAATGTGCCAAAAAAAATACATCAATGTATCTTTTGTCTGTGTTTCATCATTTTCCTTCAGTTTGCAAGAGGCTGAATGTATCTCACCAGGGAAAGTATCAGAGCTTGCAAAACAGTGCCCTTCTATCTCTGTATGTGTAGCCCATCTATCTGATGTTGTCTGGTCAAAAAGAGTATGACATTGTTGCTGCACATAGCGTTAAATGCAAGTGAAGCCAGTGAGCATCATTGAGCGAAACATTGAGCTCAACTGTGAATGGGAAAAGAAGTGTGAAGGGAAGCCAGTTTGGATTTGGCTTCACACCAATCACATCACATCAAAAGCCAAACATCATTGCAAGAAAAAGCTTGAATTGTTGCATCTCTTGTTGTTGTCCTCCAGTGACTAGCTAGCTAGCCATTTAAAAAAAACTTAATTCCATTCTTTTACTTTGTGTGTATTGTTGTGTATTTTGTTAGATATTACTGCAATGTTGTAGCTAGGAACACAAGCATTTCGCTATAACACCTGCAATAACATCTGCTAAATGTGTATGCGACCAATAACATTTGATTTTATTTGATTCTCTGTACTGGCCAACGATTATAATGGTGATTCAGATTCATACATTGTTGACCCTGCCCCGAGAGGATGGAAGTTCAATATGTACAGTACCATTCAACGTTTGGACACACCTACTAATTCCAGGGTTTTTCTTTATTTGTACTATTTTCAACATTGTACAATAATAGTGAAGACATCAAAACATGAAATAAAACAATGTAGTAAGCAGAAAAGTGTTAAACAAATCAAAATATATTTTATATTTGCGATTCTTCAAAGTAGCCACTTTTTGCCTTAATGACAGCTTTTGACACTCTTGGCATTCTCTCAACCAGCTTCATGAGGTAGTCACCTGGAATACATTTCAATTAACAGGTGTGCCTTACTAAAAGTTATTTTGGCTGACTGGCGGCTCCTGGCTGACTGGCGGCTCCTGGCTGACTGGCGGCTCAGGACAGACTGGCGGCTCTGGAAGCTCCTGGCTGGCTGACTGCTCTGGAGGCTCCTGGCTGGCTGACGGCTCTGGCGGCTCCTGGCTGACTGGTGGCTCAGGACAGACTGGCGGCTCAGGACAGACTGGCGGCTCTGGCGGCTCAGGACAGACTGGCGGCTAAGGACAGATGGGAGACTCTGGCGGCTCAGGACAGACGGGAGACTCTGGCGGCTCAGGACAGACGGGAGCACCTGTAGGGAGAACACGGAGGGACAGCCTGGTGCGGGGGGCTGCCACCAGAGGGCTGGTGCATGGAGGTGGCACAGGATAGACCGGACCGTGCAGGCGCACTGGAGCTCTTGAAAAACGAGCCTGCCCAACCTTACCTGGTTGAATGCTCCCCGTAGCCAGGCCAGTTCGGCGAGGTGGAATAGCTCGCACTAGGCTGTGCTGGCGAACCGGGGACACCATGCGTAAGGCTGGTGCCATGTACGCCGGCCCGAGGAGACGCACTGGAGACCAGATGTGTAGAGCAGGCTTCATGGCACCTGGCCTCCACTCTCCTGGCTGCCTCCACCTGTTCCCATGGGAGGTGTTCCTTTCCAGCCAGGATCTCCTCCCATGTGTAGCAACCCTTGCCGTCCAAAACGTCCTCCCATGTACAGGAGTCCTGAGATCTCTGCTGCCCATTACCACTCTGCTTGGTCCTTTTGTGGTGAATGTTTCTGTAACGGATGTCGTCGGGAGAAAGAGACGAGGACCAAAGCGCAGCGTGGTAAGTGTTCATGATGATTTTTAATTAAAACTCCGAACACTAAACAATAAATGACAACGTGAATTTACAAAACCGAAACAGTACCGCGTGGCCCAAACACTCACACGGAAACAAACACCCACAAACCAAAAGTGAAACCCAGGCTACCTAAGTATGATTCTCAATCAGAGGCAACTAACGACACCTGCCTAACCAACATAGAAAAACAAATATAGACTGCCCACCCCAACTCACGCCCTGACCATACTAAAACAAAGAATAAAATAACAGAACTATGGTCAGAACGTGACACTCTCATTCGTGTTGTCTGAGATTCCCAAAGATTGGAAAGCAGCTGCGTTCATCCCCCTCTTCAAAGGGGGGGACACTCTTGACCCAAACTGCTACAGACCTATATCTATCCTACCCTGTCTTTCTAAGGTCTTCAAAAGCCAAGTTAACAAACAGATTACTGACCATTTCGAATCCCACCATACCTTCTCCGCTATGCAATCTGGTTTCAGAGCTGGTCATGGGTGCACCTCAGCCACGTTCAAGGTCCTAAAGGATATCTTAACCGCCATCGATAAGAAACAATACTGTGCAGCCGTATTCATTGACCTGGCCTAGGCTTTCGACTCTGTCAACTACCACATCCTCATCGGCAGACTCGATAGCTTTGGTTTCTCAAATGATTGCCTCGCCTGGTTCACCAACTACTTCTCTGATAGAGTTCAGTGTGTCAAATCGGAGGGCCTGTTGTCTGGACCTCTGACAGTCTCTATGGGTGTGCCACAGGGTTCAATTCTCGGGCCGACCCTCTTTTCTGTATACATCAATGATGTTGCTCTTGCTGCTGGTGATTCTCTGATCCACCTCTATGCAGACGACACCATTCTTTATACTTCTGGCCTCCAGACAAGCTTCAATGTCATACAACTCTCCTTCCGTGGCCTCCCAACTGCTCTTAAACCCAAGTAAAACTAAATGCATGCTATTCAATCGATCACTGCCCGCACCTGCTCGCCCATCCAGCATCACTACTCTGGACGGCTCTCCAGCCTTACGCATGGTGTCCCCGGTTCGCCAGCACAGCCCAGTGCGAGCTATTCCACCTCGCCGAACTGGCCTGGCTACGGGGATCATTCAACCAGGTAAGGTTGGGCAGGCTCGGTACTCAAGAGCTCCAGTGCGCCTGCACGGTCCGGTCTATCCTGTGCCACCTCCACGCACCAGCCCTCTGGTGGCAGCCCCCCGCACCAGGCTGTCTCTCCGTGTTCTCCCTTACAGGTGCTCCCGCCTGTCCAGCGCTGCCAGAGCCTTCCTCCTGCCCAGCGCTGCCAGAGTCTCCCGCCTGTCCTGAGCGGCCAGAGTCTCCCGCCTGTCCTGAGCGGCCAGAGTCTCCCGCCTGTCCTGAGCGGCCAGAGTCTCCCGCCTGTCCTGAGCGGCCAGAGTCTCCCGCCTGTCCTGAGCGGCCAGAGTCTCCCGCCTGTCCTGAGCGGCCAGAGTCTCCCGCCTGTCCTGAGCGGCCAGAGTCTCCCGCCTGTCCTGAGCGGCCAGAGTCTCCCGCCTGTCCTGAGCGGCCAGAGTCTCCCGCCTGTCCTGAGCGGCCAGAGTCTCCCGCCTGTCCTGAGCGGCCAGTCTGTCCTGAGCCGCCAGTCTGTCCTGAGCCACCAGCCAGCCGTCAGCCAGCCAGGAGCCTCCACAGCCGTCAGCCAGCCAGGAGCCTCCACAGCCGTCAGCCAGCCAGGAGCCTCCAGAGCCGTCAGCCAGCCAGGAGCCTCCAGAGCCGTCAGCCAGCCAGGAGCTTCCAGAGCCGCCAGTCTGTCCTGAGCCGCCAGTCAGCCAGGAGCGCCTGTCCGGCGCTGCCGGAATCTCCCGTCCATTTGGGACCCGTGGTGAGGGTCCCCAGTCCGAGGTCAGTAATGTCTTCCGGCGCCGACAGAGATGGCCGCCTCGCTTCGCGTTCCTAGGAAACTATGCAGTATTTCGTTTTTTTACATGTTATTTCTTACATTGGTACCCCAGGTAATCTTAGGTTTCATTACATACAGTCGGGAGGAACTACTGAATATAAGAGCAACGTCAACTCGCCATCATTACGACCAGGAATACGACTTTCCCGAAGCGGATCCTGTTCTGCCTTCCACTCAGGACAATGGATCCTTTCCTGTGGCTGTCCTCATGAGTGCCAGTTTCATCATAGCCCTTGATGGTTTTTGCGACTGCACTTGAAGAACAGTTCAAAGTTTTGAAATGTTTCATATTGACTGACCTTCATGTCTTAAAGTAATGATGGACGGTCATTTCTCTTTGCTAATTTGAGTTGTTCTTACCATTATTTCGACTTGGTCTTTTACCAAATAGGGCTATCTTCTGTATACCACCCCTACCTTTTCACAAAACAACTGATTGGCTCAAACACATTAAGAAGGAATGAAATTGCACAAATTAACTTTTAGTAAGGCACACCTGTTAATTGAAATGTATTCCAGGTGACTACCTCATGAAGCTGGTTGAGAGAATGCCAAGAGTGTCCAAAGCTGTCATTAAAGGCAAAAAGTGGCTACTTTGAAGAATCGCAAATATAAAATATATTTTGATTTGTTTAACACTTTTCTGCTTACTACATTGTTTTATTTCATGTTTTGATGTCTTCACTATTATTGTACAATGTTGAAAATAGTACAAATAAAGAAAAACCCTGGAATTAGTAGGTGTGTCCAAACGTTGAATGGTACTGTACATATTGAACTTCCATCCTCTCGGGGCAGGGTCAACAATGTATGAATCTGAATCACCATTATAATCGTTGGCCAGTACAGAGAATCAAATAAAATCAAATGTTATTGGTCGCATACACATTTAGCAGATGTTATTGCAGGTGTTATAGCGAAATGCTTGTGTTCCTAGCTACAACATTGCAGTAATATCTAACAAAATACACAACAATACACACAAAGTAAAAGAATGGAATTAAGTTTTTTTTAAATGGCTAGCTAGCTAGTCACTGGAGGACAACAACAAGAGATGCAACAATTCAAGCTTTTTCTTGCAATGATGTTTGGCTTTTGATGTGATGTGATTGGTGTGAAGCCAAATCCAAACTGGCTTCCCTTCACACTTCTTTTCCCATTCACAGTTGAGCTCAATGTTTCGCTCAATGATGCTCACTGGCTTCACTTGCATTTAACGCTATGTGCAGCAACAATGTCATACTCTTTTTGACCAGACAACATCAGATAGATGGGCTACACATACAGAGATAGAAGGGCACTGTTTTGCAAGCTCTGATACTTTCCCTGGTGAGATACATTCAGCCTCTTGCAAACTGAAGGAAAATTATGAAACACAGACGAAAGATACATTGATGTATTTTTTTTGGCACATTTGTTGTGCTTGGCTTCCCTTGGCATCCATGAATACACGCCATTGACTGTCATTAATAAAGTTAGACTAAAAGATCTTAGGGGAAATAATCATGAACAGACTAAATGAGGTTCTTGATACCATAAAAGAAAAAGAGCAAACATTTGTCATCAAAGGGCGTTTCATGTGGGACAACATCTGTACACTGAAAGATATTACTACATCTACATCTGAATTTGATTTCTACGTTTTGTGAATTGTTTAGAAAAAGCTTTTAATTATGGTTTACATGAATATTGATGGTCTGTATTGAAATGTTATGGGTTCCCAAGTCCATTAATTGATATGATTAAGTTACTGTATGCCGATCTACTGTCCAAGTTAATGTAAATGGGGGGGGGGGGTGAAGCAGGGTTGCCCACTTGGCACAGCCTTGTATGTAATAGCTATTAGCCCTCTCCTAAAGCAATTGAAAGAAGATCCAAGTATTCAAGTTACTATAACCAGCTCTAGACAGCCTGCTGTCGCACTTACTTATGCCAATGATGTCATAATCAAAAATCAAGATGAGTTGAATAGATTAAACAATCATTTTTATTTATACAAAGAAGTCACTCGAGCTAAATTGAACCAAGATAAAAATGGAGGGTGTTGGATTGGAACTCCAATACACATACAAGTAAGGGGTGAAATTAGAATTTGGGGTGTATAAATATGTAACCGTAACAGTATAACTTTAGTCCGCTCCCTCGTCGGACTCGAACCAGGGACCCTCTGCACACACACACACAACAATCACCCACGAAGCATCGTCACCCATCGCGCAACAAAAGCATTGCAGAGCAAGGAGAACAACTACTTCAGGTCTCAGAGCGAGTGACGTCACCGATTGAAACGCTATTAGCGGCTATTAGCGCGTATTGCTACGGTCCTGTGCTTGTCAGAACTAGGAAACTGGTAGTAGTTATACATGCAATGTGTTCAACCAGTAAGAGTTTTCTATTCCCTACTAGTACGTAAACGCGGCATATATTCCTATATTACACTGCTCAAAAAAATTAAGGGAACACTAAAATAACACATCCTAGATCTGAATTAATTAAATATTCTTATTAAATACTTTTTTCTTTACATTGTTGAATGTGCTGACAACAAAATCACACAAAAATTATCAATGGAAATCAAATTTATCAACCCATGGAAGTCTGGATTTGGAGTCACACTCAAAATTAAAGTGGAAACCACACTACAGGCTGATCCAACTTTGATGTAATGTCCTTAAAACAAGTCAAAATGAGGCTCAGTAGTGTGTGTGGCCTCCACGTGCCTGTATGACCTCCCTACAACGCCTGGGCATGCACCTGATGAGGTGGCGGATGGTCTCCTGAGGAATCTCCTCCCAGACATGGACTAAAGCATCCGCCAACTCCTGGACAGTCTGTGGTGCAACGTGGTGTTGGTGGATGGAGCAAGACATGATGTCCAACATGTGCTCAATTGGATTCAGGTCTGGGGAACGGGCTAGCCAGTCCATAGCATCAATGCCTTCCTCTTGCAGGAACTGCTGACACACTCCAGCCACATGAGGTCTAGCATTGTCTTGCATTAGGAGGAACCCAGGGCCAATCGCACCAGCATATGGTCTCACAAGGCGTCTGCGGATCTCATCTCGGTACCTAATAGCAGTCAGGCTACCTCTGGCGAGCACATGGAGTGCTGTGCGGCCCCCCAAAGAAATGCCACCCCACACCATGACTGACCCACCGCCAAACCGGTCATGCTGGAGGATGTTGCAGGCAGCAGAACGTTCTCCACGGCGTCTCCAGACTCTGTCACGTCTGTCACGTGATCAGTATGAACCTGCTTTCATCTGTGAAAAGCACAGGGCGCCAGTGGCGAATTTGCCAATCTTGGTGTTCTCTGGCAAATGCCAAACGTCCTGCATGGTGTTGGGCTGTAAGCACAATCCCCACCCCTCCTCCACGTCTCCTGATGTACTGGCCTGTCTCCTGGTAGCGCCTCCATGCTCTGGACACTACGCTGACAGACACAGCAAACCTTCTTGCCACAGCTCGCATTGATGTGCCATCCTGGATGAGCTGCACTACCTGAGTCACTTGTGTGGGTTGTAGACTCCGTCTCATGCTAACACTAGAGTGAAAGCACTGCCAGCATTCAAAAGTGACCAAAACATCAGCCAGGAAGCATAGGAACTGAGAAGTGGTCTGTGGTCTCCACCTGCAGAACCACTCCTTTTATTGGGGGTGTCTTGCTAATTGCCTAGAATTTCCACCTGTTGTCTATTCCATTTGCACAACAGCATGTGACATGTATTGTCAATCAGTGTTGCTTCCTAAGTGGACAGTTTGATTTCACAGAAGTGTGATTGACTTGGAGTTACATTGTGTTGTTTAAGTGTTCCCTTTGTTTTTTGAGCAGTGGGTATTATATATATTCCTAGTTAGCAACCAGGAAATGGCGGAGCACCCACAGATAAAACAATGAGACATATATTTCAATGAGACAGATATTTAATGGTTGTATAAATGCATTCGGTTGACGTTTCCACTTACTACCAAATTTGGTAGTAAGAGGACGCCCACTGGCCGGAAGTGGGATATGTATTTTAGCGGACATTCTGCAAATTTTCTCATCGATGAAACATTTGATCTTAATACAGTTTTATGTTCGCAAAATCAGAATATTGTAGCGACCCGCACAGACAGCTGTGTGTTATGTGTTAGGCTAGTAGGTGGTTGTGTTGTACTTACCAGTACCCAGTGTTTGCGGGGTCCGACATGCCAATCAACCTGCTATCTGCCAATCATGGGAATGTCTGGAATGTTCTGATGCCAGGCATCCTGGCGGTTGGCGGAGTGGAGTGGAGGGGGGATGGATCATTGGAAGTTAAGACCAGGTTTAGCCTTTGTTCTCTCTCTTACATCTGGCCTTCACAGTTGAAGGTCACGGTTGGCTTGTGGGGTATCTTTTGTTTATTTGGCGTGGGCTACGACCAAACAGTAGCCTGTGTAAAGTTTGGTTAATAAACCGTCGATTCGTAAACTCAACCCTCTGTCTGGACAGTTGTTCCTTTATGATCTAGTCAGGTCATTACAATATGTTATGAAAAGAATGGACTAAGTTTTGTAGACTATTGGGGCTCCCGAGTGGCAAAGCGGTTTTAAGACACTGCATCTCAGCGCTGGAGGTGTCACTACAGACACCCTGGTTCGAATCCAGGCTATATCACAACAGGCCGTGATTGGGAGTCCCATGGGGCGGCGCACAACTGGCAAAGCGTCGTCCGTCATTTTAAATAATCATTTGTTCTTAACTGAATTCCCTCGTCACAGAGTAGGCCTTCCTTAACGGAAATATGCAGATACTAGAACGCGCCAATAGAATATCACTAGCGCGTGCTTGGCTCTGCCCACCTCCTTGTTTGTTCTGCCCACTATGACTCATTGTTTCCATTGAAAACAACAAGCTGTGATCTATCGTGGTTTATCCTTGGTACATCTTTAATCGGATCTCTATGGTGACGACACAGAACACGTCATGCAAATTCTCGTCTCTTGCTTTTGGCGTCACTAAGAGCGACACATGCGGCTGTATTTTTTCTACCTACCGCAGCAGAATTCGAGCTGGTGAAGTTGTCGATTTCATTCGTATTTTGTGAAAACGCTCACAAAAGCCATGGAAGTAGCCACCGTACCGCGCACGAGGCGTCTGTTGAAGGAGGAAGACATGACCAAGATCGAGTTTGAGACCAGCGAGGAGGTCGATGTTACTCCTACTTTCGACACGATGGGCCTACGAGAGGATCTCCTCCGTGGGATATACGCATACGGTAGGGCTGGGGGTTTGTTTGGGACAGTGGGCCCATATAGGCAGCTAACGTTACCCAAGTAAGTTATTTGAACACATTTTCTGTACTTCATGATTCAGTTGCACACTCAGAACCAACACATACTGCGAGTGTTGGATGAAAAAAGCCCGACTGTTGTATTTGTTTTTCATTAAGTTAGCGTTAGCCAACTAACGTTACCTAGTTAATAATTCGTTTCATTGAACCTAGCTAACTCGCTACCTAGCTAATGTTAGCTATCTAGCATGCCCCACCTCCTTTAGTATTTAGTACATGTTGCATTTTCCTCACTTGTTGATTAATATTTTTGTGTGAGCATTTTGCTCTGCATGTGCCGCCATCTGTTCTAGCCACTGATAATAACATTTGACACGAACAGTCTGCACAACTGGAAAAGTATTCAGTACTACCAGCTATATTTTCCAGTTGCTCAAAGGATTACATGAATAGTATGTAGTGTTCATGGAACTATTTCACTGGAAAGAGTATCATGGGCCTACATAATTAACCACCTTTTATTTCTTATTCTCAGGATTCGAGAAGCCTTCCGCAATCCAACAAAGAGCAATTAAACAGATCATCAAGGGTAGAGATGTCATTGCACAGTAAGTAATGACTGTTTACGCTGGAGAAATACAATGTCCAGAGCCACACAATATACTTAAATGTTTGGAACTTTGGCTATTCACCAGGGGTGTATTCATTAGTCGGATTCTGTTTGGTCTTTTGCAATGGGAACCGTTTGCTTTAGGAATCAAATAAGGAGGGGGGTGGCATGGCATGTGGGCTACCTGAATTGGTCCAGTAGAAACAACATTTATACATTTTGGAGTAGGGATGCACAATATATTGGTGAACCTATTGGAATCTGCCAATATTAGCTATTAAAAAAAAGTCAACAACGGTATCTGCTTATGTGTAGTTTAACGGCGAC
Organism: Oncorhynchus keta; assembly: GCF_023373465.1. NCBI lineage: Eukaryota > Metazoa > Chordata > Actinopteri > Salmoniformes > Salmonidae > Oncorhynchus > Oncorhynchus keta. The sequence goes on along the minus strand of NC_068452.1, from coordinate 14,660,562 downwards.
GTTAAAAAAACGATGTCAAACCTATAATAACGTAGGTACATGATGTAATGATGCCATGTAAAATGTTGCGATACACCAGCAACACAGCATTCCTGACCTAGCCCACAATATCTGCTGAGTGGATCGAGCAGTCAACAAGTCGAGCAGTCATTTGAAAAAGTAAGAACGATTCAAAGGCGAAATACATTAACGCCAAAATAATTTAATTCATTGCCCTTCACAATCAACCGGTCTCTTGTCGTGGGTGATGTTGGCTTTTGCGGTCGAGCACCGGTACACACTGTTACCAAGTGCGCTATTGTTCAGCTGTTGCCCTACCGGAGTTGCACAGTAATAGCGTAACTGCTATTAGCTTCACGATATACTATGGAATGCCGTTTCCGTCTTTGCGTGTCACATGACACTATTTGACAATCGCACTATTTCATACGTTAAATACGCTTTTAAGTTGACATGTCAAAACAGTTCTATCATAGAATGTTGTGTGTTCTGAATTTGCACATGCATGCTTCACACAGCTGTGAAGTTTACGCACATATTAGCATTGTAGCTCTTATCGCGGGACTGTGACTGTGAAGTCACCTCCCCAGTCAGCCTATTGTATGTATTGACATTCATATTGCACTGTACAGCTTTACCTAAGGATTTGGGCTCAATGAAATGGGCTCAATGAAATGGGCTAACGGTCTACTCAATTACCTAAGATATTTTTCCCAACGTTCTCCTCAGAGTTATCAGACTCCAAAACATTATGGTATTGCTTTTCCTCAGGAATAGTGCTCAATACACATAGGTAGACAATAACAAATGTGTCTCAATTCATTTGTTTCAGAGTCCCGCAATAAGAGCTATGATGCTAATGTTCTCTGGGTGTCACTGAGAAGATTGCTACCCCATGTCATTGATCCACAATCCATAGATAAGGCTGTACAGTGAAATAAGTATGCCCCAATGCAGTTCTTTTTATTTATTTATTTTTTATTTCACCTTTATTTAACCAGGTAGGCAAGTTGAGAACAAGTTCTCATTTACAATTGCGACCAGGCCAAGATAAAGCAAAGCAGTTCGACAGATACGACACAGAGTTACACATGCAGTAAAACAAACATACAGTCAATAATACAGTATAAACAAGTCTATATACAATGTGAGCAAATGAGGTGAGAAGGGAGGTAAAGGCAAAAAAGGCCATGGTGGCAAAGTAAATACAATATAGCAAGTAAAACACTAGAATGGTAGTTTTGCAATGGAAGAATGTGCAAAGTAGAAATAAAAATAATGGGGTGCAAAGGAGCAAAATAAATTAAATACAGTTTGGAAAGAGGTAGTTGTTTGGGCTAAATTATAGGTGGGCTATGTGCAGTAATCTGTGAGCTGCTCTGACAGTTGGTGCTTAAAGCTAGTGAGGGAGATAAGTGTTTCCAGTTTCAGAGATTTTTGTAGTTCGTTCCAGTCATTGGCAGCAGAGAACTGGAAGGAGAGGCGGCCAAAGAAAGAATTGGTTTTGGGGGTGACTAGAGAGATATATCTGCTGGAGCGTGTGCTACAGGTGGGAGATGCTATGGTGACCAGCGAGCTGAGATAAGGGGGGACTTTACCTAGCAGGGTCTTGTAGATGACATGGAGCCAGTGGGTTTGGCGACGAGTATGAAGCCCTCGCCAGCCAACGAGAGCGTACAGGTCGCAATGGCGGGTAGTATATGGGGCTTTGGTGACAAAACGGATTGCACTGTGATAGACTGCATCCAATTTGTTCAGTAGGATATTGGAGGCTATTTTGTAAATGACATCGCCAAAGTCGAGGATTCGAAGGGTGGTCAGTTTTACAAGGGTATGTTTGGCAGCATGAGTGAAGGATGCTTTGTTGCGAAATAGGAAGCCAATTCTAGATTTAACTTTGGATTGGAGATGTTTGATATGGGTCTGGAAGGAGAGTTTACAGTCTAACCAGACACCTAAGTATTTGTAGTTGGCCACGTATTCTAAGTCAGAGCCGTCCAGAGTAGTGATGTTGGACAGGCGGGTAGGTGCAGGTGGCGATCGGTTGAAGAGCATGTATTTAGTTTTACTAAATTGGAGGCCACGGAAGGAGAGTTGTATGGCATTGAAGCTTGCCTGGAGGGTTGTTAACACAGAAGAAGGGACAGAAGTATACAGAATGGTGTCGTCTGCGTAGAGGTGGATCAGAGACTCACCAGCAGCAAGAGCGACATCATTGATGTATACAGAGAAGAGAGTCGGTCCAAGAATTGAACTCTGTGGCACCCCCATAGAGACTGCCAGAGGTCCGGACAGCAGACCCTCCGATTTGACACACTGAACTCTATCAGAGAAGTAGTTGGTGAACCAGGCGAGGCAATCATTTGAGAAACCAAGGCTGTCGAGTCTGCGGTGTATGACGGAGTCAAAGGCCTTGGTCAGATCAGACCCTGGGGTGGCAGGGTAGCCTAGTGGTTAGAGCGTTGTACTAGTAACCGGAAAGTTGCAAGTTCAAACCCCCGAGCTGACACGGTACAAATCTGTCGTTCTGCCCCTGAACAGGCAATTAACCCGCTGTTCCTTTTTATTAATTTTTATTTTAGCTTTATTTAACCAGGCAAGTCAGTTAAGAACAAATTCTTATTTTCAATGACGGCCTAGGAACAGTGGGTTAACTGCCTGTTCAGGGGCAGAACGACAGATTTGTACCTTGTCAGCTCGGGGGTTTGAACTTGCAACCTTCCGGTTACTAGTCCAACGCTCTAACCACTAGGCTACGCTGCCGTTCCTAGGCCGTCATTGAAAATAAGAATTTGTTTTTAACTGACTTGCCTGGTTAAATAAAGGTAAAATAAAAAATAAATAAAATGAATACGGCTGCACAGTAATGTTTCTTATCGATGGCGGTTAAGATATCATTTAGGACCTTGAGCGTGGCTGAGGTGCACCCATGACCAGCTCTGAATTGCATAGTAGAGAAGGTATGGTGAGATTCGAAATGGTCGGTAATCTGTTTGTTGACTTGGCTTTCGAAGACCTTAGAAAGGCATGGTAGGATAGATATAGGTCTGTAGCAGTTTGGGTCAAGAGTGTCTCCCCCTTTGAAGAGGGGGATGACCGCAGCTGCTTTCCAATCTTTGGGAATCTCAGACGACACGAAAGAGAGGTTGAACAGGGGTGGCAACAATTTCGGCAGATAATTTTAGAAAGAAAGGGTCCAGATTGTCTAGCCCGGCTGATTTGTAGGGGTCCAGATTTTGCAGCTCTTTCAGAACATCAGCTGAACGTATTTGGGAGAAGGAGAAATGGGGAAGGCTTGGGCGAGTTGCTGTTGGGGGTGCAGTGCTGTTGACCGGGGTAGGAGTAGCCAGGTGGAAAGCATGGCCAGCCGTAGACAAATGCTTATTGAAATTCTCAATTATGGTGGATTTATCAGTGGTGACAGTGTTTCCTATCTTCAGTGCAGTGGGCAGCTGGGAGGAGGTGTTCTTATTCTCCATGGACTTTACAGTGTCCCAGAACTTTTTTGAGTTAGTGTTGCAGGAAGCACATTTCTGCTTGAAAAAGCTGAAGTATAATACATCCAGTGTGATTTCAACAGGTTTTTGTCAAACTAACAAATTATTGTATTTTGTTGATTTTATATAACATTCCAACCTCGTTCATTCAGCATGATCTATTCAATAATAATAATAATAATAATTCTAGATATATTATCTATTCAATTATGGCATAATTCTACTATTTGTATGCATTTGAATCCCTGTCAATGACACACTTTTATTTTGAATGCTAACTGCAAAGTTCACCACTGTGGCTAATCCTTATTGTGGCTAGCTTCACATAGATGGGCCAGACCACCATTAATCAAATAAGACCTGTCTTATAAATCAGGGTTATTTTAGATGATGACATCTAGCTATATAGTTAGATAGCTAACTATAGCTACTGAAACAGATTGTCGTTTTGCTATATTTTGGGGAAGAACATTGTTTGCATCCATGAGCTAGCTAGCTGTTTTTTTTATGACCAGCGTTGTAGGTGCGCGATACAACTTTCCCAGCATCATAGCATACGTATCGATTAATCGTTGTGACATATTAACTTGTTAAATTATGTAACGTGCAGTCATTCAGGTCCTAATTGGTCAACAAGCTTAATTGACAGGTGTATCTTTTTTGACACGCAAAGACCCAAATGGCGTTCCATAGAAATCCTGGTTGAGAATGAAACGACTAAACAAATTAACATTGGAACAGCACAGCAAGTAAGTGAACGAAATAGGTTTTGATTATGTTTTGCTGATAATGGGGGCATACGTCAATGCCAACAAAATAACTTTTTGGTCAGTGTGATGTGTGTAACCTTTTAACTAGGCAAGTCAGTTAAGAATAAATTCTTATTTACAATGACGGCCTACCCCAGACGACACTGGGCTAATTGCGCGCTGCCCTATCGGACTCCCAATCACGGCCGGATGTGATACTGCCTCGATTCGACCCAGGGACTGTAGTGACGCCTCTTGCCCTGAGATAAATTGCCTTAGACCGCTGTGCGTCTGTGTTAACTATTTAACTGTACTAGAATGCTTGAAAGGCTGTTAAATATCGGGTATTGTTTGTTTTTTTGCCATGGAAAAATATCGGTATCGGTCAAAAAATGTATGTCGGTGCGTCACTAATTTGTAGTAAACCGTTTCCAACCTAATGATTATATATACTCCCCAAGGCCATTGTTCAAATGTTTATCATGGCTGTTGAATACCATCTTTCTCTGTTCTTTCTTTCTTTAGGTCTCAGTCAGGAACAGGAAAGACTGCCACGTTTTGCGTATCAGTGCTGCAGTGTCTTGACATTCAGGTATTTGAGTAAGGTTATGTGCAGACTAGGGCCCGTATCCAGCGTCTCAGAGTAGGAGTGCTGCTCTAATACCAGTTTTTCCTTTTAGATCATAGTTAATCATTTTATATCAACGTGTAGGATGAGATCCTAGATCCGCACTCTTACTTTGAGAGGCTACATGAATACAAGCCCTGTTGTAGGTACCGTGATCACATAGCAGTTTTGGATCATCTAACATTTTGTGAAATTTTCTCTCGCTTTGAATATGTGGAGTTTGGACAATGTGAGCAAGGTGATTTTTTTTGTTGTTGTTTTTGTCACAGGTGCGTGAAACCCAAGCACTGATCCTGGCACCCACCAGAGAGTTAGCTGGACAGATACAGAAGGTATGTGACTGAATATCAAGTGTCTTCTGATGGACTGGGGATAACTGCTTTGGGAGATGTGGGTTGTTTGTGTTCAGTAGGACACGCCGTAGCAAAATGTAAAGTGTTTCTATTGGGCAGGTTCGGGGTCCTGTTCATTCATCAGAACGCTGTGCAACGGAAAATGGGAACAAGTGTTTTTGATTGTACCTTTCTGTTTCAAAACATTTTCTCCTGTTGTATGCCGACTGATCTGGGCCGTGTTCAGAACAATGGCAAAGGTTTGAATTGGTGAAAGCCTTGGCTGGAGGGAGTTTCCACCATTGTTAAATCCGTGACGGGGAGTGTGCAAGTGCACATTCCGGTAGAAGAGTAGACCATTTGGATGCAACCATTGTCTCCTATTATTCAGATGTTAAAATCCCTTCACCCATTTCTAGGTGCTCCTGGCCCTAGGTGACTACATGAACGTCCAGTGTCATTCCTGCATCGGAGGAACAAACGTGGGTGAGGACATCCGCAAACTGGACTATGGCCAGCACGTGGTAGCAGGGACCCCTGGGAGAGTGTTTGGTGAGTTCCCTGGACCCTAACCTTCTAGTATCCAGAGGTATGAACGTCTGTGTCTGCCCAGCTAAGAAGACTAGATATTTATTATCTCTTAGAATTCTGTCACAGGAATCAAAACTGAATTTCGCTGTTTCAATTCGTTGGTTCAGTCTGGATTAGAGGTCGACCGATTCATCGGAATGGACGATTTTAATTAGGTGACGATTTCAAGTTTTCATTTTTTTTTACAAGTTTATTTAACTAGGCAAGTCTGTTAAAAACAAATTCTTATTTTCAATGGCGGCCTAGAAACGGTGGTTAACTGCCTTATTCAGGGGCAGAACGACAGATTTTTACCTTGTCAGCTCAGGGATTCGTTTTTACAACCTTCCGGTTACAAGTCCAACGCTCTAACCACCTGCCTTACATTGTACGTGGCAGGCTGACTACCTGTTACGCGAGGGCAGCAAGAAGCCAAGGTAAGTTGCTAGCTAGCATTAGACTTATCTAATAAAAAAACAATCAATCTTAGCATAATCACGAGTTAACTACACATGGTTGATGACATTACTAGTTTATCTAGAGTCCTGCGTTGCATATAATAGATGCGGTGCCTGTTAACTTCTCATCGAATCACAGCCTACTTCGCCAAACAGGTAATGATTTAACAAGCGCATTGTCGTTGCACCAATGTGTACCAAACCATAAACATCAATGCCTTTCTTTAAAATCAATACATTAGTATGTATTTTTAAACCTGCATATTTAGTTAATATTGCCTGCTAACATGAATTTCTTATAACTATGGAAATTGTGTCACTTCTCTTGCGTTCCGTGCAGGCAGTTTGGGCCGCCTGGCTCGTTGCAAACTGTGTGAAGTACATAATTATGACATAACATTGAAGGTTGTGCAATGTAACAGCAATATTTAGACTTATGGATGCCACCCATTAGATAAAATACGGAACAGTTCCGTATTTCACTGAAAGAATAAACGTTTTGTTTTCGAAATGATAGTTTCCAGATTTGACCATATTAATGACCAAAAGCTTGTGTTTCTGTGTGTTATCAGTCTGACTGGGCAGTGGTAGGCAGCAGCAGGCTGTAAGCATTCATTCAAACAGCACTTTCGTGCGTTTTGCCAGCAGCTCTTCGCTGTGCTTCAAGCATTGAGCTGTTTATGACTTCAAGCCTATCAGCTCCCGAGATTAGGCTGGTGTAACCGATGTGAAATTGTTAGCTGGTTAGCGGGGTGCACACTAATAGCGTTTCAAACGTTACTCGCTCTGAGACATGGAGCCACGGCTTTTGTGGAGCGGTGGGTAACGATGCTTCAAGGGTGGCTGTTGATGTGTTCCTGGTTCAAGCCCGGGTAGGGCCGAGGAGAGGGACGGAAGCTATATAAGAACATCCAACAGTCAAAGGTATATGAAATACAAATCGTATAGAGAGAAATAGTCCTATAATAACCTAAAACTTCTTACCTGGGAATATTGAAGACTCCTGTTAAAAGGAACCACCCGCTTTCATATGTTCTCATGTTCTGAGCCAGGAACTTAAACGTTAGCTTTCTTACATGGCACATTTACTTTCTTCAACACTTTTTTTGCATTATTTAAACCAAATTGAACATGTTTCATTATTTATTTGAGGCTAAATTGATTTGATTGATGTATTATATTAAGTTAAAATAAGTGTTCATTCAGTATTGTTGTAATTGTCATTATTATAAATAAATACAATTTTTTTTAAAATCTGCCTATTTGGGGGGGTCCTCCAATAATCTGTATCGGCGTTGAAAAATCATAATCGGTCGACCTCTAATCTGGATCTGCCTTCATTGAAACGGTTTGTACCTTTATGTAATGAGGCATATTTTCGACAAAAGTCAAGTCAAGAAAATCAGTGTTTGCACTCTTCGTAACCTGGCTCGGTCCTCCAGTGTGAGCTGTGGGTTCCATTCCAATGCCACAGTAAAGCCCAGAGGTTCAGTACGTCTTGTACCGTTGCTCTGTTCACTCTCTGGGAACATGACGACCCCCCTCCATGTAACACAGACAGGGGAAAGAAGGATAGTATCAATGACTTATGGTCAATGACTTATGGTCCCACTCCAGCCACCCAATCACATTTTTCACATGATTTACCTGAGACCAGAACATCTCAAAGGAAGATGACCAGAAAATATGCACCAGTAGATAATCATGACATGGGCTCCCTGTAGTCACCAAGGGTTGTGTCTTCAAAGTCAGAGTATGAATTGAGAAGATTCCCCTCCATAATGCAGGCCTGTTCTCTCTGTTCTTTAGATATGATCCGCAGGAGGAGTTTGAGGACGCGTGCCATCAAGATGCTGGTTCTGGACGAAGCAGACGAAATGCTCAACAAGGGTAAGCCAGACACGTTGTTGTGCATTACAAAGATGAAACGAAAGACCTCTTCCAGTTGTGCGTTTCTGGTCTCCTGTTGCCCAAAAAACAACAAGAACATGAGGTCAGGTGGTAAAGCAGGATAAGTTTCAGGGCTGCTTTGTCGTTCCCCCTGCACACATCAACTAGTTTCCAACTATCCCTGTCTGCAACCCACGGCAGGCAGGGATGCTTGGTCTCAGACACTTTTGCACAGGAAAGTCGTATTGACGGTCTGCGCGACTTTTCCCAGAATGTGTAGTGTACTATGAAGGGGGACCTGAATATCTTTCCCGTCCGGCAGGTTTCAAAGAGCAGATCTACGACGTGTACCGGTACCTGCCCCCTGCCACCCAGGTCTGTCTGATCAGCGCCACGCTGCCCCACGAGATCCTGGAGATGACCAACAAGTTCATGACCGACCCCATCCGCATCCTGGTCAAACGGTGAGTCAAGCTTTACTCGGCTGTGTATTAGGAAGTACCACCCTGGTTTCTATTCTAGTGGAACCAACCTGGTTGCTGCGTTAAGACTCGTTCAAGTTGTGAACTCTAGGGGGCAGCATTGTGTAATGTATACAAGGAGGGAAGTAAATCGGCCGGTCCTAAATCACTCCCTAACCCTTTGTTTCTGCAGGTCTGTAAGGTGGAAGCAATATAGTGGATGCTCCACCGCTGAACTGCTTATACGTATCCAGACCCTATACATCTGCAATCATCCAGGGGTTAGGGGCGAGGGGTTGGGAGTGATTTGGGACCGGTTTAGACTGAATACATGTACTTAGTCTGAATACAAACCTAATATAGTCATCAGAGAATCAGCCATGCTTAAATCGAAAAGGCCCCCACTGTTCCTGTGGGACCTTTTTCAGAAGAGAAAAGAGAAATGCTCCGTCTTATCTATACCACTATTTCGGATTTATTATTTAGCCGAGTCAAGGAAATCTTCCCTTTGGCGCACTGTTCGTAACCTGGCTCGGTCCTCAGTGTGAGCTGTGGGTTCCATTCCAGTGCCACAGTAAAGCCCAGAGAGTGACAGAGGTCTGGTACGTCTTGTACCGCTTCTCTGTTCGCTCTCTGGGAACATGAAACAAAAACCCTTTTTGGGGCCTTTGTGCCCTGCTTAGAAAAGATTATATGGAAGGAAAGAAAGGAGTTGACTGGAATAGGAAGACCTGCACTCACTGGAAAAAGTATTTCATGTGTTCCTTTTCTTTAGCAGCAGAAGAGGTCCAATACTGAGTTAACCCCTCTCTTCCTTTTCCCTATCCCAGTGATGAGTTGACTCTAGAGGGCATCAAGCAGTTCTTCGTGGCAGTAGAGAGGGAGGAGTGGAAGTTTGACACCCTGTGTGACCTGTATGACACCCTCACCATCACACAGGCTGTCATCTTTTGCAACACCAAGCGGAAGGTCTGTACACAACCAAAACAAAGTTACATTTATTGCGAGGTTGTCCCTAAACACTGAACTTCGGTCAGTTTTGCATTTTCCCCAATAATAGTTAGTTGGGATTAAGGGAGGGGAAGCTGATCCTAAATCTGTGCCTTAGGAGAAACTTCACTGGAACTACTTGGGTTGTTGGCAGCTGTTGACAGTTGTATGTTTTTCCTCCTAGTGAGTACTGTCTCCCTTAGCCTATATGTACTGGTAAAAAAAAATAGGGATGGGCAGGAGTACTCCATTGAAAGTTTGTATTCGATCGGTAATGTGTACTTGGCATTTTTAAATGCAACTATTTAGCAGGTTCAATTTATAAGTACTGTCAAAATGTCCCGACACGAAGATGTTTGCTTGTGGAATATGTCAAGCGCAGTGAAGATATGTTGTGTATTGTTTTCGGTTTAGTATCAAAACCAAATACATTCTTTGAAATGCCCACCATTGTTAGCAAAAAAATGAAGCGGTCCCAGCTAATTTTGTTGTGCTTCCGTCTCCCCAGGGCCAACATGATTTGACATTGTTAGTTTGACCAATGAATGCCAGTGTTTCCTCAACCTCTCATTGAACACCGATGAATGTCATGATAATCTTTGTTTGCACTGTTGGTAACCTGGCTCTGTCCTCAGTGAGAGCTGTATGTTTTCATTGCAGTGCCGCGCTAAAGCCCAGAGAGTGGCAGGGATCCAGCACTTGTACTGTTTCTCTGTTCACTCTCTAGGAACATAAAGCCCCGTCAAAGGATGTGTCCTAAATGGCGCCCTATTCCCTACATTCTGTATTTCAGGGAGCATGTTTGGCATGATCCCTGAAATGCTTTGTCATACGTTTGGCCTGAGCCTCTATCTGTCCTCACTCTGCTTGCGATAGGTTGACTGGCTGACTGAGAAGATGAGGGAGGCCAACTTCACTGTTTCCTCCATGCACGGAGACATGCCCCAGAAGGAGAGGGAGTCCATCATGAAAGAGTTCCGGTCCGGCGCCAGGTAATGATGAAATAGTCTGTTTTAGCATCCCAATCAATCTTTGAAGGCTATTCAATAAGTTAATTGACCTTTTTATTTATTTTTTCATTTTGAGTGTGTGACCACTGGGTCAATATTTATCAATAGTGAATGTGCTCTCGTGTCAGTTACTTTGTCATATTTCTATGAGAAAGTTGAAGCTGGTCTTACACAACTTTTTTAATTTATTTTTTATTCTCTGTGTGCAATCACCAATAATTTGCACATCTAGATATATATATAATAATAATATATGCCATTTAGCTGACGCTTTTATCCAAAGCGACTTACAGTCATGTGTGCATACATTCTACGTATGGGTGGTCCCGGGAATCGAACCCACTACCCTGGCGTTACAAGCGCCATGCTCTACCAACTGAGCCACAGAAGGACCACAATATATCTGACTCATTTGATGGCCAGAGACGTTAACTTAGCTTAGTTGGTCGAACAGTCTCTTAGCAGGAAGAACATTTAGATCCTATTATATGACAATGTACTGTATCGCCTGGATTCTTTCTAGTCCACCTGATAGAGAATGTTGTCTTTCATATACAATACCGGACAGTTTCCCACACTAGATAAAGCGTACTAGTGGACTGAAGACTTAAGTGAACATTCTTCATTGCACTGTTCGTAACCTGGCTCAGTGAGAGCTTTGTTCCATTCCTGTGCCACAGTAAAACCCAGAGAGTGGCAGTGGTCCAGTAAGTCTTGTACTGTTTCTCTGTTCACTCGCTGGAAACATGTCTACGCATTGTTCTTTTAAATCTCCCAGGGGTGGACTTGGGTCGTATTAATTGGTGCACACTGTAGCAAAACATTTAGCAAAGTTTAGATAGTCCCTCTCTGTTTGAATCCGTTTAGTTTCAAGTGAATACGACCTTGGTTTGGCCTAACGTGGATCTCCTCTTCCCCCCCACCCCTTAGCCGAGTGCTTATCTCCACTGATGTGTGGGCCCGAGGTCTGGACGTGCCCCAGGTGTCCCTCATCATCAACTACGACCTGCCCAACAACAGAGAGCTGTACATCCACAGGTATGTCTGGCTGCCCAGCTCAGAGAACTTACTATGCATACCTAATATCGCTTAGTTTCTAATGTGGCTATTCGGACAACGGTGAAGTCGAAAATCACCTGGCTCAGTCCTCAGTTTGAGCTGTCGGTTCCATTCCAGTGCCACAGTAAAACCCAGAAAGTGTCAGAGGTCAAGTACGTTGTATACCTTTTTCTCTGTCCTGAAAGACTGAACACTAAAAGCCTATTTTTATGGTCAATCCGACATCTGTAGTGGTCGTACAGCGTTTACAGCGATGCGGACTCCGCAGAAGTCAGAGCATTCATACTTGCTCTTTGGGGAGCTGTCATACGCATCGAATAATTTGGTCTGCGCCGCACCACTCGTAGTGATACAAAGCTAATCGCTATAGCCATCCAGCTAGTTGTGAACAACTGGCTAAACAAAAATACAAGACCTTCCTTACCTCTTCAGATTTTGGCGTCCGTTTCCCGGTGATTGACATAGGAGCTCAGCCAAGATGGCATTAAAAAGGCTACACCGTTTTCCCACCTGTATCTCTGTCCTGTCCTGCCCCCAGCGAAATGTGCCTACATTTAGGCTGTTAATGTGTGTTTCACACTGTTAAGGTAAAAAATTAGTCTAATGCTTGTTTGAATGTCAACCCCAATACATGTTCGTGTCATCAATCAACTGCATTACAGTTAACTTCTTGCGTCGAGCCAACCCGGATCCGGTATCATGACTACAGCCTCAAGCTCATTACCATAACGCAACGTTAACTATTCATGAAAATCGCAATCAATATGCTAGCTCTCATGCTTAGCCTTTTGTTAACACTGTCATCTCAGATTTTCAAAAATATGCTTCTCTACCATAGCAAACTAGCATTTAGCGTTAGCATTAGCAGACAACATTTTCACAAAAAACAGCAAAACATTCAATAAATAATTAGTTAGATAGCAAATGTTCAGTTTTTTCCTGAGATTGTTAGGGCTGGAGAAATCGGTCCGTTTGGTGCGTCAAGTTTCGCTACCAAAAAAAACGAAAATTCAGTTATCCAAACGCCAAACTTTTTTCCAAATTAACTCCATAATATCGACTGAAACATGGCAAACGTTGTTTAGAACCAATCCTCAAGGTGTTTTTCACATATCTCTTCAATGATGTATCGTTCCTGGAAGTATGAGTCTCATACTCGCATGGTAAAATAATTGCCACTGGGAATTACGCACCAAATTAGACAAAGGACACCGGACGGCCCCCTGGCAAATGTAGTCTCTTATGGCCAATCTTCCAATGATATGCCTACAAATACGTCGCAATGCTGCAGATATCTTGGACGAACGGCAGAGCGCATAAGCTCGTTCACAGCATATTCACAGCCATATAAGGAGACCAGAGTAAAACAGAGCGTCAAAAATCCTGCTCATTTCCTGTTTGAAGTTTCATCTTGGTTTCGCCTGTAAAATCAGTTCTGGGGCACTCACAGATAATATCTTTGCAGTTTTGAAAACGTCAAGAGTGTTTTCTGTCGCATCTTTTCGTGACAAAATATTGCGCTTAAAACGGGCACGTTTTTTTAATCCAATAATGACATAGCGCCCCCATAGGTTGAAGAGGTTAAGAATGACTGACTACCACTGACTACCACCACCGATTTCTGTATGCTAGCGTTGCTACCAGATGATACAAACAGGAGTTAGCATTTAGCAGTCACTTGTTCTAAACTTGGATAAATGTCTAAATGTTATGCAGTGAAAACAGCCAAATATATCCAAATTGGATTTTAGTAACCACATTCGGGTCCTGTACATCAATCATGACGGTTTTGACATATCCACTTAGATCAGATTTGTTGAATGTAGGCCAATCCAGTGCCCTTCGCTCCCCCATGGTCTGCATTCCATTGATCTCTTTTACCTCCCTGATCTCTTTCCAGGAGCTTCTGGCCCGCATAGTCAGATCAAGCAAAAATCGGGATGTCAGGGCAAAGATTTACTGGTGTTTATGTCCCTCAACCTCCTTTCTTCATAGGATTGGCCGATCGGGTCGTTACGGCCGCAAGGGTGTGGCCATTAACTTTGTGAAGAATGACGACATCCGTATTCTCCGTGACATTGAGCAGTACTATTCCACGCAGATCGATGAAATGCCAATGAACGGTAAATTATCATTTGTAAATCTTCTGTCTGAGTATTTAATTGACAATGTTGATATGTTTAGTATTGCTGTTGTGGTTCAAGCAACTACATGTAAGTGTTCAGTTTACAGATTTATGGCCATATAGACCTGTGGTTCTTTTACAAAAATGGGCATTGACTTTCGATGGCTGTCATTAACATTACATTTGTTCCCCTCAGTGGCTGACCTGATCTAAGGCACAGGTGACGGAAGTGGAGAGACTGCTTTGATTAAACTTTGGACCCCTTTTTATTTACTGTTAGAATTCTTGTCTCATTTGTTTTGTTTTTAATAGTCGCTTTGGAACAGCCTTTGAATACTATTGTAATTCTTAGGGAAATGCCTACTGCAACCATCAGTTGTTTTGTAAATAAAGAACATTTTGTTTCCCATTTGAATGCAGGTTCATTTCTTTTCCCTGTTTTTAAAGGAGCAATCCGGGATTTTGAAAAAACAACAAAATGGGTACCCCAACCATTTTGTTTTGATAAACATCAAAGGGATTGGGCTGGAAAAATGTAACCACTCTCAAATTCATAGAAAGGGCTATGGTTGCAAGGACTGACCATCCATCCTTGAGATCAAAAGTGTAGTTTTAACCATGTTATGAGGCTATAGTATTTTTTTACAATTACATTCTGTGTGATGTGGTAGATGGATTAACTAAGATCATGAGATATAAGTTCTATTACTTTACAATCACGTCTTCTGTTAGACTTCTATAGGGCTTCAGGTGCAACTGTCAGTCTTATGCCAGGATTCAATCCAATGTTTGTTATAGTGAATTGGACGCCCAAACAAGGTGTCATGTAAATGCAATTTCCCAGGTGTTTGCAGTGATTCCATTCATGGATCCCTGCTAATTTTGGCCCATGCGTGAATTACCTTTTTTAAAAGACGCTTTGTCTACTGCCTAGTGCGCTGCTCTATAAAGTGCCTTAGATTGAAATACGGCCAAGATTTCTTTTTTTTTTATTTACCAGATCCGTTGTTTGATAATGGTGACATGGATGACTGTGATGATGAATGAGGGTGTATGTGATGGCATCTGTGACTGGGAGGATGGAGTTGGTAAAGCTGAGTTTACTGTTGTACAGTGCCTTGCGAAAGTATTCGGCCCCCTTGAGCTTTGCGACCTTTTGCCACATTTCAGGCTTCAAACATAAAGATATAAAACTGTATTTTTTTTTGTGAAGAATCAACAAGTGGGACACAATCATGAAGTGGAATGACATTTATTGGATATTTCAAACTTTTTTAACAAATCAAAAACTGAAAAATTGTGCGTGCAAAATTATTCAGCCCCTTTACTTTCAGTGCAGCAAACTCTCCAGAAGTTCAGTGAGGATCTCTGAATGATCCAATGTTGACCTAAATGACTAATGATGATAAATACAATCCACCTGTGTGTAATCAAGTCTCGTATAAATGCACCTGCACTGTGATAGTCTCAGAGGTCCGTTAAAAGCGCAGAGAGCATCATGAAGAACAAGGAACACACGAGGCAGGTCCGAGATACTGTTGTGAAGAAGTTTAAAGCCGGATTTGGATACAAAAAGATTTCCCAAGCTTTAAACATCCCAAGGAGCACTGTGCAAGCGATAATATTGAAATGGAAGGAGTATCAGACCACTGCAAATCTACCAAGACCTGGCCGTCCCTCAACTTTCAGCTCATACAAGGAGAAGACTGATCAGAGATGCTGCCAAGAGGCCCATGATCACTCTGGATGAACTGCAGAGATCTACAGCTGAGGTGGGAGACTGTCCATAGGACAACAATCAGTCGTATATTGCACAAATCTGGCCTTTGTGGAAGAGTGGCAAGAAGAAAGCCATTTCTTAAAGATATCCATAAAAAGTGTTGTTTAAAGTTTGCCACAAGCCACCTGGGAGACACACCAAACATGTGGAAGAAGGTGCTCTGGTCAGATGAAACCAAAATTGAACTTTTTGGCAACAATGCAAAAATATGGCGTAAAAGCAACACAGCTCATCACCCTGAACACAACATCCCCACTGTCAAACATGGTGGTGGCAGCATCATGGTTTGGGCCTGCTTTTCTTCAGCAGGGACAGGGAAGATGGTTAAAATTGATGGGAAGATGGATGGAGCCAAATACAGGACCATTCTGGAAGAAAACCTGATGGAGCCTGCAAAAGACCTGAGACTGGGACGAGATTTGTCTTCCAACAAGACGATGATCCAAAACATAAAGCAAAATCTACAATGGAATGGTTCAAAAATAAACATATCCAGGTGTTAGAATGGCCAAGTCAAAGTCCAGACCTGAATCCAATCGAGAATTTGTGGAAAGAACTGAAAACTGCTGTTCACAAATGCTCTCCATCCAACCTCACTGAGCTCGAGCTGTTTTGCAAGGAGGAATGGGAAACCATTTCAGTCTCTCGATGTGCAAAACTGATAGAGACATACCCCAAGCGATTTACGCCTGTAATCGCAGCAAAAGGTGGCGCTACAAAGTATTAACTTAAGGGGGCTGAATAATTTTGCACACCCAATTTTTCAGTTTTTGATTTGTTAAAGTTTGAAATATCCAATAAATGTCGTTCCACTTCATGATTGTGTCCCACTTGTTGTTGATTCTTCACAAAAAAATACAGTTTTATCTTTGTTTGAAGCCTGAAATGTGGCAGAAGGTCGCAAAGTTCCAGGGGGCCGAATACTTTCGCAAGGCACTGTAGGTACTGGAAAATATGCATGACAAGGTTCTTAAGTGATTTTGGTCTCGGGGCCCATATTTCAGTGTGTCACCTCAGTAGTGACCAAATACTTGCGCAGGTGGAAAATTCATCAAAAGTTTGGATTTGTTTCAAAATGCAATGTGGGAAACTATAAGGCTCTATTGATTTAATAAATGTAACAAGGAAACCTAATTCTTTGCAGAAGGGCACTACTACAGATGTTTTACCTTTGTCAGCTCTGGTATTCAAACCAGAAACTTTTTGGTTACTGGCCTAACACTAACCTTGAGGTCACCTGCCACCATATTAACTGGAAACGTTTTTTCCTTTTCAATAATTCCATACTGCTCAACCTCCCACCACTCAATTTTGGTTGAAAATCACTGCCCGCACTACAGATGGCTGGCTATATTGGTATAGGACTAGTAAAGGCCCAGTGCAAGACTTTTGTGAAAAAAAAAAGTTTTGTATTTCCCGTGGCTATGCTCGTGTCTCGGAGCCCCCATTTGATTCTGTTAGTCACTCTCCCTCAGATATACTACTCAAGGTAAAAATGTGTAGAATTGCAGGAAATTAGCTGCAAAAACGTTCTGCTATCGGATCCCTCTGTATGTATTTACTTTTTCATTCCGGTGCGGAGTTAGTGTAGTGGCTAATTGTATAGCTAATAGGCTATGTTTGTAGACCGACTGAGGTGGATAAAGCTACAGCAGTCAATGTGATAATGACTGGGTTCTTTTTTTCTTCTCCAAATAGCATTTGAGTTTGTCAGTTATAAAAAAAAATACAGTAAATGAGCTTCAGTTGGCTTAATTTTTTTAAGTAATGTGAAGACAGGAGGATGGGCAGAGCTTATGGATGTCACATTCCTTTTACTGATAACATTGTTTCTGAAACCTTTTTCAAAGTTGGATTTCCTAGCGGTAAGGGATGGAAGACCAACACCTTGGTTTAGGCAGTGGTGGAAAAAGTATAACATTTTTGTACTTGAGTAAAAGTAAAGAAACCTTAATAGAAAATGACAAGTAAAAGTCACCCAGTAAAATACTTACTTGAGTAAAAGTCAAAGTATTTGGTTTTAAATATACTTAAGTATCAAAAGTAAATGTAATTGCAAGTATAAATAAATTAAAATTGCCTAAATTAAGCCAGGGGCACATTACAACATGCAGATAATTTATGAACTAAACATTTGATACAGTAGGGAGGACCAAGGAAGTTCTATGGATAAGTGAATTGGACCATTTTCCTGTCCTGCTATGCATTCAAAATGTAACGAGTACTTTTGGGAGTCAGGGAAATCTATGAAAGAGTACATTATTTACTTTAGGAATGTAATGAAGTAAAAGTTGTCAAAAATTTAAATAAAGTACAGATTACCCCAAACTACTTTAGTAATACTTTACATTATTTTTACTTAACACCACTGAGATTAGGGACGGACCGACATCCAAGGATGGGACCATTTCAATCTGAGTGGTATCGATGGAAAGACTCTGAGGCTGCTAGACACTAGACACTGCTGCTTCCCCTGCCTGCTATTCTCCACCAGCGACAGCGTGTGACCAAGAGACGGTTATTCCGACCTGAACAATTTGCCTATAACACCCAACAAGCATGAGAAATCTTTGTCTCACATCCAAAGGCAGGTCGCTTTTAAGACATTTTCCAGTTTACGAATAGATTTTAGCGGCCAGGGACCCTAAATGATTGCATATGCCTGGAGCCAGCCCTGGTACCATTAGATTTGTACATGTCTATGTAATTAATACTGCATGCTAATTAATACCTTGGGTAGCCTACCTAGGTAAATGGGAGTTGGCATTTCGTGGCAATGATGTGGAACTATTACATGCTTTTACTGAACAAAATGGACAGTTAGCAACCCATTTAGAGGCTGCCACCATGTTTGCTTTTTGCCCATGGCTTTTTTTGCCCATGGCCTATGATTGAATTTTCAATTCAACTGATGCGCTCTTCTGTCTTCTGCAGAACAAAGAGATGCACATGGGTTTCTTCCGTACCCGTATCAGCAACACAATGAAAGCATTGGAACGGCAGCGACTAGACTTTGATAGTTTTCTATGAGCGATTTGAGAAGAAACGTAATGAACTGGGTCTGGCATGACGCTCCTAGTAAACATTCAGAGTATTATAATCTACCGGACAACATCAATGTTCACAGGATAGCCAGGTTTGACCACATTGGTGAACTTAATTTCCTTGGCTTAGTTCAATGACAAAAATTGTCACAAAAGTTCGACACCAGCAAACGTGCCTGTCAAAATATGCCAAGTATTTCGATTTCGTTAGATTTAAAGGCTTATTTTGTCGTATTGTACAGTTCACAAATGGTACGAGACAAATCACCTGGACAGCTCCTCAGCTTTTTGTTCCATGCAGGGCCGTAACCACATATGAGCACACCGAGGTCCGGACCTCAGCAATTTGTTTTAATAAAAAATGTAGAGGCTCATTTGGCGTTTCAACTTACAGTTGAGTTAGAAAAGTAGAAAACACAGGGTACAATTTCGAAACTTTAGTTGTGCATCAGCAGATTCATATGCCACTCCCTGACAGTCACTCAATTAGGGGCAGATCTCAATTTACTGGGGAGGGTTGTTAAACTGTATTTTTTTATTTGAGGAGGGTTGTGTTTTTTTATTGGGCACAGTGGAGGGTAATACTTTTCCCCCCAAGTTTACATTTGCTCTTTTGCAGGTTTTACACTCTTAATTTCTTCCACCCTAGCCAAATGTCCTTGTCTGCTTGCATTCACCTCCTTTTGGTACTTCCCTTATACCACAGGTCAGTATAGCCTACCAGTCTAACGGTCTATCCACCATTCATTGTGGGGCTTGGGGCTCCAAAGTGGCACAGCAGTCTAAAGCACTGTATCTCAGTGCAAGAGGCATCACTACAGTCCCTGGTTCGATTCCAGGCTGTATCGCATCTGGCTGTGATTGGGAGTCCAATAGGGCGGCGTACAATTGGTCCAGCATCGTCAGGGGTAGGCCGTCATTGTAAATAAGAATTTGTTCTTAACTGACTTGCCTAGTGACATAAACGTTAAATAAAACAACTAAAAATAGTGCAGTGAAAATTTTATTTGAATAACGTCGCAAACCCCTGTAATTTGAATGTTTCATTCAATTGGGATAAATTGTGGGTCTAGAAAGGCACAGTAGCAGGCCAGTCTGGCTGTATTTTTCCTTCTGATACTGAATGCGATGTCTGTTACCAACAACATCTCACATTCAATTTGTGCATGTATGTACATCATTTCCGAAAATGTTGTGCGTTTTTGTGTGGCTTAATTCATGGGAACAGACACATTTATGTGCTGCTTAATTTGTTCAAAAAGACCCATTTAACCAGTAGGCTGGTTACGCACAAGCCTTTGCAACAACCATAGATGCGATAGCCTATATTTAATTTGTGTTCTCTCTTTAGGTCTAATTCAACGTTATGAATATACAGACATTTTGTCTTTATTTAACTGTGTTTTAAAATGTGTAGTTGTATGCCTATATGTAGTGTTTTAGACTTGCTGAACAGAATTTGTGAGAAAAGACACATTTACGTGCCACTTAATCCGTGGTAAAAATTGTTTTATTAATGCCAATACTGTTTTCTATGCTTGATTTCACTTAATACTTGGGATACTGGGGCACTTGTAATCAGATCATCATTCTCCCATGTTGTCCAAAATACAATGTGGCCACATACAGTTGAAGTCGGAAGTTCAATTTGGTAGCATTGCCTTTAAATAGTTTAACTTGGGTCAAATGTTTCTGGTAGCCTTCCACAAGCTTCCCACAATAAGTTGGATGAGTTTTGGCCCATTCCTCCTGACAGAGCTGGTGTAACTGAGTCAGGTTTGTAGGTCTCCTTTACTCACACACACTTTTTCAGTTCTGCCAATACATTTTCCATGGGATTGAGTTCAGGGCTTTGTGATGGCCACTCCAATAACTTGACTTTGTTGTCCTTCAGCCATTTTGCCACAACTTTATGGGGTCATTGTCCGTTTGGAAGACCCATTTGCGACCAAGCTTTAACTTAGCTTTAACTGATGTCTTGAGATGTTCGCTTCAATATATCCACATAATTTTCCTTCCTCGTGATGCCAGCAATTTTGTGAAGTGCACCAGTCCCTCCTGCAGCAAAGCACCCCCACATCATTATGCTGCCACCCCCGTGTTTCACGTTTGGGATGGTGTTCTTCGGCTTGCAAGCATCACCCTTTTTCCTCCAAACATAATGATGGTCATTATGGCCAAACAGTTCTATTTTTGTTTCATCAGACCAGAGGACATTTCTCCAAAAAGTATGATCTTTGTCCCCATGTACATATGCAAATCGTAGTCTGGCTTTTTTAATGGCAGTTTTGGAGCAGTGGCTTCTTCCTTGCTGAGCGGCCATTCAGGTTATGTCGATATAGGACTCGTTTTACTGTGGATGTAGATACTTTAGTACCTGATTCCTCCAGCATCTTCACAAGGTCCTTTGCTGTTGTTCTGGGATTGATTTGGACTTTTCACACCAAAGTACATTTATCTCTAGGAGACAGAATGCGTCTCCTTCCTGAGTGGTATGACGGCTGCGTGGTTCCATGGTGTTTACACTTGCGTATTGTTTGTACAGATAAATGTGGTACCTTCAGAGGGGTTTGGAAATTGCCCCCAAGGATGAACCAGACTTGTGAAGGTCTACAATTTATTTTCTGAGGTCTTGACTGATTTCTTTTGATTTTCCCATGATGTCAAGCAAAGAGGCAGTGAGTTTGAAGGTAGGCCTTGAAATACATTCACAGGTACACCTCCAATTGACTCAAATGATGTCAATTAGCCTATCAGAAGCTTATGACATAATTATGCCATGACATAATTTTCTGGAATATTCCAAGCTGTTTAAAGGCACAGTCAACTTAGTGTATGTAAACTTCTGACCCACTGGAATAGTGATACAGTGAAATAATCTGTCTGTAAACAATTGTTGGAAAAATGAATTGAGTCATGCACAAAGTAGATGTCCTAACCTACTTGCCAAAACTTTAGTTTGTTAACAAGAATTCTATGGAGTGGTTGAACAACGAGTTTTAATGACTCCAACCTAAGTGTACGTGAACTTCAGATTTCAACTGTATGCTCCCGGCAGGCCCAGTTGTTCAAGAAAAGCTTAACACAGGTTTGCCTCCTCTCCAATCGAAGTGGCTATTCCTCGCAGATCTAGAACCTAACTCTTCAATATAGCCTAAATATTTATACTTTTACTTTTTCAATGGATTTATTACCTTTGATATGTGGCATAAACACAACCAGTAACCATGTTTTTTAAAATCTGATTAGGCTACTTCAAAAGTAGGCATAAGCATGTTCATCCAAAATATAATTCCAGCATCCTCAAAATGGCTTAACATTAACCAGATTTCCATTCAACCTTTTTATGCAAGTAAAGTAGCCTATAAGAATTTGACCTTTCGGGTAGGATTCATGAGTTTCAGTGTAGGCTTAAAGGTTGAGACCAAGTCTGCATCTCTCACATTAATCATGTTTACATATCTTGCATTAATCATCTCATATGTATATACTATATTCAAAACTATTCTGCTGAATCTTAGTCTATGCCACTGACGTTGCTCGTCCATATATTTATATATTCTTAATCGCATTACCCTACTTAGATTTGTGAGTATTGGGTATATGTTATGAAATGGTTAGATATTACTTGTTAGATATTACTGCACTGTCGGAGCTAGAAACACAAGCATTTCGCTACACCCGCAATAACATCTGATAAATACGTATAAGTGACCAATAAAATTTGATTTGGATAGGCAGACCATTCCATAAAAATGTTGCTCTATAGGAAAAAGTCCTGCCTCCAGCTATTTGCTTAGAAATTCTAGGGACAATAAGAAGGTTGCATCTTATTACCGTAGCGTACGTGTAGGTACAGTGGGGCAAAAAAGTATTGAGTCAGCCACCAATTGTGCAAGTTCTCCCACTTAAAAAGATGAGAGAGGCCTGTAATTTTCATCATAGGTACACTTCAACTATGACAGACAAAATGAGAAAAAAAATCCAGAAAATCACATTGTATGATTTTTAATGAATTTATTTGCAAATTATGGTGGAAAATAAGTATCAGTGGTCTAACTACACTTATGAAAAGTCATCTTAATTTTGGGAATGATCACAAAGTTTATCCAGAACTCAGATTGGAAGGCGTGGGCTTACTTGAGAAATCTTGTTGTAATATATAAGACAAATTCTTCATTCACAAAACCAACTTACACCGAGAGGAAAGTTTTTCTGGAACATGCTTATTCCTGACATTGTCTGGAAAAATGCATGGTTAAGACCTTACAAATACTGTATACCAAACAAAGTTAAGGAAGTGCACTATAACATTTTGCATATGATATCCAAATTTGTGGCTATTGATATCTGCGTTTTCTGTGAAAAAGGTGAGAATCTGTCTCACTTGTTCTTTGAATGTAAATTTGTGTCCGAATTTTGGGAAAACCTTGCAACGTACTTATTTACCATTATGAACACTGCCTATAATTTTAACATAAAATACATAATATGTTACTATTGCAATGATAACAAAACCACTTAAATGATTGTTCATTTTTTTTATTCTTGTTGCCAAATACTTTACACACAAACAAAAATTCCAAAATTCTATACCAAAATTACCAATTTTTCTGATTGAATTTAATGATCTTATTAAAACACTAACCCTAGTGAATAACAAAAAGAATAACATCTTCATGACTCATTATAATAAGATATTTTCAGAGTGAATATAATTGCACTTAAATTTTCTTTTTTGTATTTTATTTATATTTTGTGTATGTTTGAGCACTGTTAATACCTGTGTTTGGTTTGCTAGACATGTTTGATGTAGCAATGTAAGTTGATTTTTGTATTATATAAAATAAAAAATAAAAAACTTGGTTAGCGTGCACTGCGCCCGGCCCGCCACAGGAGTCGCTGGTGCGCGATGAGACAAGGATATATCCCTACCGGCCAAACCCTCCCTAACCCGGACGACGCTAGGCCAATTGTGCATCGCCCCACGGACCTCCCGGTCGCGGCCGGTTTCGACAGAGCTTGGGCGCGAACCCAGTCTCTGGTGGCACAGCTGACGCTGTGAGGCGAAGGTCGAAACACAACCCAGCCAAGCCACACTGCTTCTTGACACAACACCCGCTTAACCCAGAAGCCAGCCGCACCAATGTGTCAGCATACATTATCAGCATGCATTGCGCTCGGCCCGCCACAGGAGTCGCTAGTGTGCAATGGAACAGAAATATCCCCGCCGGCCAAACCCTCCCCTAACCTGGACGATGCTGGGCCAATTGTGCGCCGCCCCATGGGTGTCCAGGTCACGGCCTGGACTCGAACCAGGTTCTCTAGTGGCACAGCTAGAACTGCGCCACCCGGGAGGCCATTTTTTGTTTTTAGGTGGAGACTGCATCGAGGGTATTTCGCAAGGTTAAATTTAGATCCTCAGTTAGGTGGTTAACCAATTTCTGTAATCCAACGTCCTTGGGTAGGTGGAGGGAGTCTGGAATCTTTGAGTTGTCTGAGATTGTATAGCATGGCTTTGGATAATCCTTGTTTGGGGTCTAAGCTGCTTATTTGTTGCGATTGTGAACATAATAAAATGGTGGTCCGATAGTCCAGGATTACGAGGAAAAACATTTCGATCTACAGGACAAAACTAAATCCAGGGTATGACTGTGGCAATGCGAAGGTCCAGAGACATGTTGGACAAAACCAACTGAGTCGATGATGGCTCCGAAAGCCTTTTGGTTTGGGTCTGAGGACTTTTTCATGTGAATATTGAAGTCACCAAAAATGTGCCTATTATCTGCCATGACTACCAAGGTGCGATAGGAATTCAGGGAACTCCGAGAGGAACACTGTATACAGCTCAGGAGGCCTGTAAAACAGTAGAAATAACTTGTCATAAATGTTAGCAACACCTCTGCGAGACATGGTCACTAGTGTAACCAGGAGGTGAGGCCTCATTTAACACAGTAAATTCATCAGGTTTAGGCATGTTTCAGTCAGGTCAATCACATCAAGGTGTTGATCAGTGATTAGTTAATTGACTATGACTGCCTTGAAAGTGAGGGATCTAACATGAAGTAGCCCTATTGTGAGATATCACAATCTCAATAATGACAGGAATGGAGTAGGTCTTTATTCCAGTGAGATTGCTCAAGCAAAACACCACCATGTTTAGTTTTGCCCAACCTAGATCGAAGCACACGGTCTCAATTGGGATAGCTGAGCTGACTACAGACTGTGCAAGTGGTAGACTCCACTAAGCTGGCAGGCTGGCCGGCACCCCATCTCATTGTGGAGCTAGAAATAGAGAAGATTATCAACTTCCTCACTATTACACCATGAAGCCACAATTAAAGACAATTTACTTTCCCAAATTGTACTCATCCCTGGGTTAACATTCTTGCCCTGTACAGCGAATTTGTACAAATGGCATACAATGGAAGCTGGTGGGATGAGCATATTGTAATGGCTGGAATGGAATAGAACAGTATCGAACACAAACGTATGGAAACCACACTTGACACCATTCCAGCCCTGACAATGAGCCCATCCCTCTATAGCGCCACCCACCAGCCTCCTGTGCATACAACTTGTGATACAATGGAGTTTCTGCACAAAAATTACAGGTGTTGTGAAGACACCAATCAATGGCCATGTAAACATTGCATATCAGTTGTACAGCCTGAATATCAGTGTTGTGGAAGCTACTCTGAATATGTAGCTTAATTTCTTCACACTGGGAGAAGTTAAGCTACCATTAAGAACAATACATTTCTTGAAAAAGTAGTTCACTACATCCAAACTACTGCTTGATAAATTATCTAAAGCTGACATTTCTACACATTGCAAGAACGAGTCATTCTGGAATTTTGGCTATTAAAACTGTTTCAAATTAGAATTAGGCAGGTCTGATGTCAAAAAAGGTAATCACCTACGTCACCCATATTTTATTTCCCTTTTGCAAAAAAAAAAGTGTGTACTTTAGTTAAATTACTACATGTAGTTCACTACCCCAACACTGCTGAATGTGTACCCCTCGGTCTGTACAAACGGACCAAGCAAGCAAGCATTACTTCATATACTGTGGTATTGTTTTAATCTTGTATTGAAAAATAAATTAACGAAATAACTTTAAACTGCAACAGAAGACAAATTAAGTTAACAAACATTTGTCAGCAGGGGTGGAATTGCAGTGCTCAATGTGGATTACTTTACAAATGTATATAAAAAATAATTTATTGGACATACACAAATCACAAAATCATTCATTTAAATACAGTAAACTGCACAGTGGCCTACCACAACCATTGCTCTTCCACCTACAAAAAAGGTATAGAAAATGTATTTATATATGTATATTTCGTACACATGCCCCATTTTTGATGAGTAAAAAAAAAAAATAACTGTACAAAACAGCACATTGGTGGTAATGGTCTGGATGGAATAATTTCAACAGAATAACAATTCTAATACTAGAATAGAAATATACAAAATGATTCATCTTAAGAGCAACTGGTTGAGAGATGTGAGGAGAGGGTGATGCTGAACTGATAAGCAGGCAGTGGTTGTTCTTACATTGATTTTTATCCATTCACTCAGACAAGTGGGAAGGAAAACAAGAAAGCTCTTACAGAAAAGACGAGTAAATTGTGGTTTAAACAGATCTGTAAACACTGCCTGTCCCAGACAACCACAAACTACTGAGCTGAAAAATGTCCTGCTTAAATAAATTGCCACAAAATGTCCTGTCACTATAACAATCAGTTTCCATGAGGGGGGGTGGATCTCACAAAACATCCAATCAGCAGTCTGATCAAGGAAAAAGAGACGGGCTCATCATTTCCTGCCCTGCTAACCGCTCGTAATGCCGCCTTCTCATTGGGTGCCTGAGTTAGGTGACAAGTGGCTATGACCAATTACAGAGGGTAAAGCTGTAAACTTTGGTTCTATGGGCAGGTTGGCAATGTTAGTGTGGGAAGTGGACCATCAGTCACTCATTTACTCTAACTTTGCGTGTTGCGACACCTGCTCGCTCAGACAAGCAGAGACTGTTGACCACACTCAGCCTAATGTTAGCCTATAGTGATCGCCCAGAGGCTTCAACACCTGGGGAGAGAGACAAGAGTGGTGGGAAAGACAAAAGGAGGAGAGGGGGTGACAAAGGAAGTGGGGGAAAAATAGAATAAAACCAACTGGAGGTGGAGTGAAAGGAGCAAGGAAAGCAAGCTTAATTTGTTCGTTAGTATGTTCATCCATACCAAAAATGGAAATCGTGACAGCTAATCATGCACACACACGTGATAAAACTTAAGCACCCAATGTCACCCTACCCACCCTTAACCTCTTAATCCCCTCAACATGTAATGAGAAAACAAATCAACCATGAAAGTGCCAACCTGTACTCTACATTTGTGGTGAGAACCAGGTATAAAATTCAGTTTTTAAATTCTAAACCAGCATGGCATGGGGACCATGAGCTATCAAAAAAAGAATACATTTATATATAGTCCTAAAAATGGACACTGGAAACCAAGCAAAGGGGGAAAACCGGCAGGGGCTAGTTTTTCTTCTTGACATTGTTGTTGGAGGCCAGTCTCGTTCTCTGGGTCGTTATCAAGGAATCCAACTGGACTCGACTCCTCGCCACCTCAAAGAGTTTGGAAAATATCTGAAAACAAGGCAAGGGAAGTATTGTGTCCATGTTAATGACATTAGTAGTGACGTATTTTTGCCTCCAAAATGACAAAAGATGGGAGCCTTTCTTCCCCTCCATCCACCTCACCTTTCGTGGAGTCCTCTGTGGCAAGCACAAAGTTTTAAAAAAAGATGGAACACTAATTAGTGGGGGAAGTAGTGAGAGAGGTGTCCCAATTCTCTACCCTTCTACCAAAGTGTGCACTTGCACCCTCCCTCAGGTTTAACAATGGTTGAAACTCCCTCCAGGCAACGCTTCCACTAATACATTTATTTTAAACTGGCGGGTGCACACTTCTGGGGAAAGGGTAAAGTATCAGGGTTCAACCAGAGAGACAAAGACAGATAAGGAACCACATTTTGGGCTGATAAGGAAATTATGGTTTAAGAGAAAAGAGGTGTTTTGGTGGTTTTCAGATGACTTAGTTCTAAATCTAATGTTATCTACTGTATGTACACTCCCTATACTGAATGATTGGATCCCTTGATAAAGATGAGCAAAAAAGACACTATAAAATATAATATAAATACTGTGCTATATTGTATGCTGACATTCAGTCACATCCAGATAGGTTAGGAAAAGAACAGGAGAAAGAGTTTGGGAGAAAACACTGAAAGAGTAAGCAGGATGGGGTGAGACAGGAAAAGAAAAGGGAAGAGAGTAGAAAGGAAAAGAGCGAAAGGGAGCGGGGAAAAAATGTATACATTAAAAGGGAGATGAGAGGCGTAGAAATAGAAGTGAGTGAAAGAGCCCAAGCAAAAGAGAAACAGAACATGCAAAATAGTCTGATCAAGAGACGTGCCGCAGGCATTTCTTCCCCCCTAACCTCCACTGCCGGATCACCCACCTGCTCCCACAGGGTCTCGGCCACCTGGTCGATGACGCTGCCCACCTCGCGGAACTCGCCGGAATACTTCACATAGGCCCATAGGCAGAGTGCAGCCAGTGCCACGCCCATAATGAGATTACAAACCATGGCCACTGTGTTGATACCCAGAAAGCCCGTGACCAGCGACGCCACGTACATGGCGAACATGACAACGAAGAGCGTGGCTGGCGTGCGCGCCGCGTAGAAGACGTTCTTGCCATCGTTGTGCTTGATGAAGTTCGTGAAGGCCTCGTCCAGCTCTGCTTCAAGCTGCTCCTGGTAGCACCGGCAGAAGTCCTCGCCGCCCATTTTCTTGACCGAGCGAAAGTGTTTAACCGCCACCTGCAGCAGGTTCGCGTGGCCACGCTCCAGTTGATCGGGGGCCATGTAGGGCTTGTCGCCTCCGCAAACCTGGGAGAAAGGAGAGTTCGCTATGAGGGACACACATACTGCAACTCATTTACTTATTTAATATTCAGTGTCTTATAAGCCCATATGGGCTGGGCATCTGACAGATGCAAGAACATTTCCGATCGCAAATCAACCCCTAGCCTCTAAGTAGACATCTCTTTGCCCCTCAGATCTGGGAGCACTACACTGAACAAAATATAAAACAACGTGTAAAGTCTTGGTTACGGGAGCTGAAATAAAAGATCCAAGAAATGTTCCATACAAAGCTTATTTCACTCAAGTTTGTTTACATCCCTGTTAGTGAGCATTTCTCCATTACCAAGATAATCCATCCACCTGACAGGTGTGGCATATCAAGAAGCTGAATAAACAGCATGATCATTACACACAGGTGTAACTTGTGTTGGGAACAATAAAAGGCTATTAAACTGTGCAGTTTTGTCACAACAGTGCCACATATATACGCTCAAGTTTTAGGGAGACTGCAATTGGCATGCTGACTGCAGGAATGTCCACCAGAGCTGTTAACAGAGAATGTCATGTTTATTTCTCCACCATAAGCAGGCTCTTGTTGTTTTAGAGAATTTGGCAATACGGTCAAGCTTCACAAAATCGCTGGCGACGTGTAACCACGCCAGCCCAGGACCTCCACATCCGGCTTCTTCACTTGTGGGATCGTCTGAGACCAGCCACCCAAACAGCTGATGAAACTGAGGAGTATTTCTGTCTGTAATAAAGCCCTTGTAGGGAAAAACTCATTCTGATTGGCAGTGCCTAGCTCCCCAGTGGGGGGGGGGCTTATGCCCTCACAGGCCCACCCATGACTGCGCTCCTGCTCAGTCATGTGATATCCACAGATTGGGGCTTAATAAATGTATTTAAATTAACCGATTACCTTATATGAACTAACTCAGTAAAATCATTGAAAATGTTGCATGTTGCGTTTATATTTTTGTTCAGTATAGAGCAATACAGAAGAAACAATTTAAATGTGTACATCTTGCACACCAGACTACAAAGGGGTGCTATACACGGGACTAAATCAACAAAATCCTTTCAGATCTACAAGGAGTCATCACATATCTCGATGTAGGCGCTAGGAGAGCACAACTTTGCTAAGAGCAAAAACAGAGCTATTTACAGAGTTTATTTAGAGCAGTCTGATTAAGATGTGGTTAAATTAACAAAAAAAGCTTTACAACTGAATCAATCTCGAGTATTACGTAGCTAGTAACATGCCACAACTCATCTGCACAGGTGTGAACGCTTCGACTGCTTTTATTAGTCAGATGCTTAAAACTGAAAGTTAATTGTTCAATTACCTGCTCCATGCCTTTGTTGTAAATGTCTTTTGCTCCTGCAACAGCTGCAAGGTTGTTGGCTTCAGCCGTTGCCTAGGTGACAGCGGAAGAAAGCAGAGGGGAAAACGCAGCCGTCCTGAGATTAGGTCCCTTTGGTGTATCAACATTATACATACGCATGAAATTCTACTCAAGTTTTAAAGAGGCTATATGGAATACGTGTTTAGAGGGCCCTTTGGGCTTGAGCACCCCCAGAAGTAACGTCTCTGGGGGTGTTCGAGCCCAAAGGGCCCTCTAAATAGATACATCTTGGTCAGAAAGGGGCACACCTACCCACGCCCATGAGTAAAAGCATATATTGTTTGCTAATCGCTCATTGACCAGGTGACAT
The DNA here is from genome assembly GCF_023373465.1 of Oncorhynchus keta. Classification (NCBI taxonomy): domain Eukaryota; kingdom Metazoa; phylum Chordata; class Actinopteri; order Salmoniformes; family Salmonidae; genus Oncorhynchus; species Oncorhynchus keta. The sequence goes on along the minus strand of NC_068452.1, from coordinate 14,630,315 downwards.
AAACGGTATCATAAGGTCTAAAAGGCTTTGGGATGCCACAAATGTTCATGCTACACAATACATTTGGTCAACGACAAGTGAAAACATGAGCATGCTTCAGAGTTGTATTTACAAGAACATTTTGCAACAGAAAACAAAACAAGATTTTTAAATTGGACAAATTCAGGCAGTACCTCCCAGTTTTACCCCAGTATCAAACTATTCCATTCCATTTCATTTCGTAACACAATCCAGTTATTTCTTAGGGGAATGTACATTGACTATCTGGAGAGTTAATTACCTGTAACATTGACTTGGGATGAGGCAGCTCCTCCCCTTGATATATTTTCATGTATGCCTGTGCCGAAAAAAGAAAAACAAGCAACAAAAAAATTCAGAAGAAGGTATTAAAAGAGCAAAGGTATAGGAGGGAAAAAAAGGTATAAAAAAGGAGAGGTATATATAGTAAATCATATTTTATTGGTCACATATTTAGCAGATGTTATTGCGGGTGTAGCGAAATGCTTGTGTTCCTAGCTCCAGCAGTGCAGTAATATCTAATAATACACACAAATCTCAAATGGAAAGAACATAAATATTAGAATGAGCAATGCCAAAGTAGCATTGACTAGAATACAGTATATACATATAAAATGAGTAAAACAGTTTGTAAACATTAAAGTGACCAGTTATTCCATGTCTATGTACATAGGGCAGCATCCTCGAAGGTGCAGGGTTGAGTAACCAGGTGGTATCCGGCTAGTGACAGTGACTAAGTTCAGGGCACTGGGTGGAGGCCGGCTAATGATGGCATGGTATAAGCTCAGAAGGAATGTTTGAAACGATCGACTTACTTTGAAATACTGTACAAGGTCTCGGCACGTCACTTTGGATCCTCCGATTTCTTTCTCCACCAAGTTCTTCGGGGACAACAAGATTGGAACTAGGTTGACGAGCTCAGTCTTGAAATCATCATCAATATCTAGAGGGAGTAACAAGTGGGAAATGCATTTCTTTTTTGAAAAAAGGTCTGTTGACATTTCCCCTTTAAACCAGTGAAAAATTTACCAACCGCCATCTGACCTTAAATGCAACTATAAAGGCAAACACGTTATAACTTTGAAAGATGACCTTTGTATTGTAATTGATCGCATTTATGTAGCACTTTTCTTCTAAAATCCAAGAATATAAGTCTACAGTGAACCATGTTCCCTATGCACACCTGGATATGAGATAATTGGATGCATATAGCATTATGGTAATTGCTTCACCTTACCTTCTGATTGCCTTGGTAGAAATCTGACCATAATGCTTAGACCTATCCAATCGCTTCAGATCTACAGGAGTGCCTTGGGGTAGGTGCTGGTTTATTTGGAATTGACAGAGTTGGCTAAGGGGTACTTTGACTAAAGCCTGTTTTAGCATGGGCAGCACCATGAACTGTCAATACACTGAAGAGGAAATTGACTATTTTAAAATAGAGATGGCCCTCAATGGTTCATGCTCTCAGAGATAGGTGTGCAATCTTTCCACAAGAGTAATTTAGCAACCTTTTCCTATAGCGTACCTGTGAGTCTGCCATCAAAGTTGGGGTTGGTGGCCACCTTGAGGCCGGGGTGGGGCAGGAGGAAGCAGCCAATGTTAGAGAAGCAGGAGTGGATGTGCTTCCTGACATTCTGCAGCTCCTCATGCTGGTTCTGTTTCACCTGCACACAGTGGAGAGACTCTTGCTTATTCAAGTAAATGGTTGGACAAATATTTGTTTGAATTAGCCCAGTCTCAGATCGGGTTGTGCTAAAACCCTGAAGGCAGCATAGCTGTCGGAGTGTTGGCTTACATTACATTTATTCCTTCAGAACCCAAGTGTGCAGCTTTTATTTTCCTTGTGCTGTACAGCCTACTACTGGTCGTTGTCATACCATTGTCCATAGGAGTTGGCACGACTGCGCAAACAAACCAGACTGTTTGAACAGTGGATGCATAATTAGAACGTGTGTAAGTGCTTTAGTTCCTGAAATGTCAGATAAGTTAAAGCTCTGATTTTCTTAAAACAAATGGAGCAAGTGAAAAAATGCTTACTTGTAATCTCTTCTCCAGGAAACTCTTCCCTCCATCCAAGCCATAGGGATGCTCGTAAGGGTAGCTCCAGTCTCTTATAAGAAACATTAAAGTCTGTTGTGGAAGGCAATTAAGGAATAAATATTGAAGATATTATAGGACTATAGACTTTTCACAAAGTGTCAAGTAATGGCAGCCATATTGAAATAAGACTAGAGATGCCTATTAGCGCCATCACAATTACTTACAGATCTCCTCTTCATTATTATCCAATGAGAAATGGTTTGCAGGCCATTAATTCAGGAAAGGCAGCAGAAAAATGTGACAATACCTGAAAGGGTTTCTCATAGATTTCCTCCAAGGCCAGCCTTCCATATTCGGTAAAGAGCTAGGTAGGGAAAAACAAAAGTCAGCTATAAATCAGAGTAATACTCCACGTCCTCGTTAAAAAGGTCAAATCAGTCAAACAATCTATTAATAACAACGAGAAGTCTTGCAGCTGACTTGCCGTCTAATAGGACAGTGATGTCAGTAACACGCCTCATTTAAGAGTCTTCTGTTGAGTAGGTTTTAGAGAGGCTATATATACAACTTTTGCTTCTTGGGGTGCTCGAGCCAAAAGGGGTACCCTGTACAGTCACATTTCAAGTCAATTTGAAGTTCATTTAGCAATTAAAAACATCCATTGTGTATCTTCAACAAGGGAGGAAGCAGCTATACACTTCCATACAAGTGCTCTACTTATGACCTACTAAGTACAATAGTTCCAATTGCATGGAAGATAATGAAAGGAATATCATGTAGATTTCCCCCTGGAGAGCTATGATATAACAAAGTAAAGATCCTTTTCAAGTTACAGCATCTGTTCGTGGAGTTCAATGTCCAAAGCTCATGGCCAAAACAGTGTTGAAGATTGTAAGTACACCATCCAAAACAATCCAAACACGCACGCGCGCACACACACACCTGGAGATGTTGAAGGTCATCTTCTTGCACATTCTGAGACAAGTTGTAAACCTAACGGGTGACAAATCATCAAAACATCAATAACCTGTACTAAAGTCCAGAGATCACACTTTCAATCAATGTTTTGCATGAATTGAAAAGTTGGTATGGGGAGGAGGAAAGTCTGGTATTCAGTCAGTCTAGAACTAGCACACAACTTCATAAACTGTATTTAACATGCACTCAAGGCATGTCTCAGGAAAATGTCTAATTTTTCAATTCCTCAAACCTGATACTTACTGGCAAAAGGGGTATAGCCAGAGTGGCATTCCTTGTCCAAACAGCCTATAGTCACCCAGTTCCCTATTATTGATTTTTTCAATAATGGCAATTAAACATACGCACAGTGTAGAACTCCCCTACTTCGAGTAATGAATACCTTAATATAAAACGGTACACAACACTGAGGGAGAGTGTCATACCTGTACAGAGCTGGTCATGGTGCTCAACGCAAACAGTGTCGCACAATCTTTGATGGTTGATTGGCTGTCGAAAGCCCCCTGTGTGTCGATTAGAAGAACCGCAACCTTTCAGAGAAAGGATAAATCAATCACAAGTCATATTCTTCACCAATCAAGGGGTATTAAATCAGTTGAAATAACCAAATGGACAACTGGAAATTTGAAATAGTGTCTTTAAAAGGGACATTGCACTCCAAAATCAAAGTTCGTAAATCTGTTTTATAAATCCAGCTATATGCTGCAATCCAAATTGAACGGAGACGATAAACGGCATATAATTTCCACATTTTGCTTCACAACTGATGGCGTTTAATATGGACTCATCGTTTTAGTGGTATGAAAATATCAGAAACTTTACTTTTGGAGAGCAAGGTCTTAAAAACAATTCAACATTTAGTTGGGAGAAAATGTGTGCCCATCCAAGGGAAAAGCAACTTTGTATTTACCCTGCTCCCGTCTGGCTTGTCCACCACAAACACGTCGCTCCATGCCAGGATGCCCGTGGTCTCCCTCTCGCAGCCCCCCCGCCAGGTGAAGCCTGTCAGTGGCTCCTCGTGCCCACCCAGCCAGGAGCAGGATGTCTGAAAGGACAAAGAGGACAAAGCAGGAGATTGAAGTTGAGCCATGTAGCTACAGTGCCACACCTCTGGTTGACTGAAGCAGTCCTCTCTGGCCTTGCCCAGAGACAACCTCTAGCCATTTCCCCTAGACAATTCATGTAAACCTGAAAGGTATAAGCGAGCAATATGGTCCAGTTCCTACCAAGCCTATTAGAGGGCAAGAAATACCACAGTACCTGCTTATACCCATCAGATGTATTCCAGATATGCATGAAGTGTCTAGGGGATAGGTATTTTTACTTATTGAACTCCCCTAACCCAGACCCTCCTGTTTGTTAGCATACTTGAGTTGCATATTGATGGCGATCCCCGCTCAAACCGAGGGCCACACACAAAAGCGTTCTTGCAAAAGCAGGCCACAGTGCCAAGCATTGTGCTGCCCAAAAATCAGCTTTAAGCACAGCTCAAACGGATTATGGTAATCCCCCTAAACAAGTTATGAACAGCGAAAGGTAATTAACTGACAAGAGTTTAGCAAGTTGTGGAAGAAATCCTGATAAGTTGACTCCCTAAGCGTCCGATGAATGGCATGAATGAATTCCTCGCAGCTCTTAACAGTTTTACTTTCAGTGAAAAGTATGAGGACAATGTTTTCGAACTCAAGATAAGTATCATTTCTGGTTAGTTGTGTGATTTCATCTAACAAGTTTGTTTGAAGTCCATCCTTGTAAAATGTTCTATCAGGGCCAATAGAGTGTCCTGAAAGTCCTACTTGTTCAAAGGACACTCATGTTAGCAGATGTCCCAAAGCACTGCCAAGTAGCCCAACACAGGCAACATTTTCAATAAGTGCCACTGGATCATTTCACAGCGCAGTTGCAGCTCTTCAATGCAGCGAAATCCCACAGGTCACAAAGCACTCAGACCCACATTAAGTTCACCAGACATGTGACATGAGCCGTGCTACTGTTCTCACAGGGGTTTGACATCAATTTACATCGTTACGTCGTTTGAGTTTACGTCGTCTCAAAAAAACAAACAAATCCAAAAAAAATTTAACGTTGAACCCTGCCTCATATTCTTCATATTCTACTATGTTCCAGACTGGCGGGTTGAGAGCCAGTGTTTTCATTGCTTTCCTGTGTACTTCCATACCTGGTGGGTCAGAGCATGTGTGTTGTCCGTATAGGCTGCACACTAACACACATGCGGCCACTTAAGTGTTTTTAAGTTGTATATGCCTTAATGTAGCTGACCCCAGGAAGTGTCCTAAATACAACTAATTCTACATGTAACAATGCATGCCTATGTGGTCTCTCTTATGTAGTATATAAGCCTGTGTTTTGCCTGTCATGTATAAAAGCCCATTTAAAGATAAATAAATGCTGCAGTAGCATATTTCCGTTTTCAAAACCGTTTCATAGCTGGTAAATTAATCGCAAAAGTCAGAGCTACGAATCCTATAGCCTATCCCAACTAGTGTTGCAACACTGCCTGGCTGGGGGCGGTGCACACGTGAAGAGCTGAGTGAAAAATAAATGTTTAGAAGCACTGGTACAGGCATAAAAGTAGGTCTAATTTACTTGGAATGAAAGTCTACCGAAGTGAGACTTTGTCCTTGTGTTTCTTGGCTATTTACATTGTTTTGTTCAACCTCTTATGTTTGTTTCAATTGCTAGGAAAGACAAGACAACGCAGCTACGAGTCAGACTCAATCTCACAGGCAGAAACCGTTGCATTACCAAGGTAATCTGTGATTGGGACACAAATATTCAATCATGTACCACATTACTAGTAATACATTTGTTGTTTTAGAAAGATTACAACGCATGAACATCTATTTTACTGGGTTTTGTTGGTGTAATTTGAGTAAAAAAAAACATTTTAACAGTGGCTGGTGGAGTTCATTTTAGGCCTTGATTGTACATGTTGGCTGTACAAGGAACACCTGTGTATAGCCTCACCTGGTTGTACATGAAGCGCAGCATGAAGTCCAGCAGGAAGGACTTGCCCTTGCGGAAGGCACCGGCCACCGACACCACCACCACGTTGAGGTCGCGCACATGCTCCTGCAGCAGGATGCGCTCCAGCGCCGCCTCGTCAAGCTCAAAGGCGTGGTCGTCCTCGTGAGCCACAACGATCTGTACCGGCCTGGCCGACAACGCATCTTCCTCAGACAACAGGGCCTTCTCTTCCTCAGGGCTCATCTTATGAGGCACATCCTCCACCCCATGCTCACCTGGGAGAGATGTTTAGGATCATTAAAGGTCCTCAATTTATAACTTAAAAAGAGGTCAACCTCCCAAATCAGAGTTTAACAATTTCAAACCTGAAAGTGGTTACTGGTTAGATATAAAGTGGATATTACACAGAGATACCTGCATATGCCAACTAGTTCATCCACAATATAACATTTACATTTAAGTCATTTAGCAGACGCTCTTATCCAGAGCGACTTACAAATTGGTGCATTCACCTTATGACATCCAGTGGAACAGCCACTTTACAATAGTGCATCTAAATCTTTTAAGGGGAGGGGGGGGTGAGAAGGATTACTTTATCCTATCCTAGGTATTCCTTAAAGAGGTGGGGTTTCAGGTGTCTCCGGGAAGGTGGTGATTGACTCCGCTGTCCTAGCGTCGTGAGGGAGTTTGTTCCACCATTGGGGGGCCAGAGCAGCGAACAGTTTTGACTGGGCTGAGCGGGAACTGTACTTCCTCAGTGGTAGGGAGGCGAGCAGGCCAGAGGTGGATGAACGCAGTGCCCTTGTTTGGGTGTAGGGCCTGATCAGAGCCTGGAGGTACTGAGGTGCCGTTCCCCTCACAGCTCCGTAGGCAAGCACCATGGTCTTGTAGCGGATGCAAGCTTCAACTGGAAGCCAGTGGAGAGAGCGGATATAAATTCAACTGTGTAAATTTTGGGGGCATATTAACCCATTAAACCATCGTTTTCCACTCAATGATGCTAAGACTCATATGTAGCCATGTTAAACCCATCTAGTCTACACCTTGGGTTAATGGAACAAGGCCAAATCTTGGAACTATAATATCCATTTAAAAATATCAAAAAGGTACTCTGCAGATTCCGGGATGTCAAAGATTATTTTGTTTTCTAAATGTAGTGTTAGCTAGTAGCAAGTTGGTGTGTCTGGTTGCCTTTCTGCTTCCTGTTTTTCTACGGTGTGGTTTAGACCGGTAGTCTATGTCTGAGAGACGCCCGCTCTGATCACACCAGTAAGGTCCTTGGAAGAGATTAAAATAATTTAATTTGTGGGAACCGTCCCTTCAAACATCAGAAACAGCAGACTGCAATCATATCAATAATGGGTCCCAGTCATAAGTCACAAGCTTTGATGTCAAAGGTTCTTGACTTCAGACATGTCAGTATGCCAAAGTAACAACATTCAAGTCAAACGATAGGAGAGCAGTAATCATGAGTAGGCCTAAATGACTATCATTAACCTTTTATGGATGCAATTCAATGAAGAACTACAATATATGCTGATATTTTCTGAATAGTTGAGCTGCTCTTTGGGTGAAACTGAAAGAAAAAACTGAATCTGAAAGAATACAGTCTGTACCATACGCTCCCTGAAATGCACAACAGGAAACAAAGTGGCAGGAACTGCCAAGTTCGCAGTTTGCGAAGGGGTATGAAAAACAGTGGTTAGAGCAGTTAGAACAAAAACGCGCACACACACACACCTAGCAGGCAGACTGTGCAGCCCTGCCAGCGCTACATCAGTCGGCCTCCCCTGCCAAATTCTTTCATTAATAAAGACTGAGGGCTCCTCCCAAGGACAGTCAGCCCATTGGGAGAGGGGGACCATAATGAGGGGCACACGCAGCCACCCTCACCACATTACAGAAGACGACACTGTAGTCATCACCAGCCAGTCAGAACGCAAGACAAATAAAGCCCCGTCATTTCAGACTAGGTCAGCATAACACGAGCGTGACATTTAAGGGGTTTTAAGAGCAAAGCAACCAGTCTTGTGCTAATTGCTAATTGAATAACTTGATAAAAATCTACACAACAAGCAACTGTTCATCATAGCCATGGCCTTGACTGACCACCATGACCGAACGCTTCGTATAAATAATCCTGCCTTGTGCTGCAGTACCGAAACAGCCTGGTGTCTTATAGGACTTAATATGGGCAATAAGGATGCTTGATTGGGCACCTCAATGGGCATCTATTAGAATGTTAAACTAAATACAAGTGTCAGACTAGGGCACAGCAGGTAACATCTGGACAACTCCTAGACAAACCTAAACCTGTACTAAAAAGCATGTTCAATGCAGAATCCTGTGGCCGGAAAACGTCTGTAGGCATAGGCCTAAACCTAGTGCAGCACCGGATTGGGCATCCACGGCCTTGGAGAGTTCAAAGTGTGTGTAGGTCTTTCTTCGTGACCAGCACTAGCTAAACGCACCTGGAGTCGCATTGTTACAGCTGGAATGGAACAAAAGCCTACACACTGCAGCCCTCAAGGAACCCTAATCTAGAGTAACAGCCAGAGGATGACCATTCACAATGTCTCCATTTGGCTAGGCTGCATTACGAACTTGAAAGTGTAATCACTAGCCTCCGTCCCGGTCTACACCACCTTCAGAGTCCTGAAAGGACTGAATGGGTTTAGGCCTACACCGTATCTGGCTGGGCAATATGGCTTTCAGATTACAGGGGGAGTTGGACCGAAAAAGGGTTAGCAGAGGGAAGGTTTAAGATTGATTCGACCCAGTTTTTCATAAAACCGACCCAGTTTTTCATAAAACCGACCCAGTTTTTCATAAAACATGTGAACCCATTGGTTCTAACAGCCTATGAGGATAGACGTGAAGAGGATAGAAGCTTGTTTGGCCAAATTAGCAGCTGGAAGCCAATGCTGCTGGGAGGAGCAAGTGATGTGAACGATCTGACTAGGTACGGGATAAGAGCGAATTCATGGCTCAGGAAGACGCTGCATTATTTTGAGCGCTTTGCTCATATACCAACATGTTATCATGCCAAACGTCAGGGGACCAGCCAAGAGGACTCAAATATGCAAGTGACTCAAATATCTCAAGAGTCTTCAACTATAAGATGCTTTTTGAGGTCTCCTAGCAGGGGAACTACAGCAAGCACACTGGTTTTGTTTGGAACAACACCAGCATCCCCACCATCACACAATTTGTTGTTTATGCAATCGAAAAACCACTCATAATAAATCACAATTTGGTTCAAGTGGGCATAATTTGATAGCTTGTTCGATTGCCATTTTATAAAATACGATCTTATTGTTTGGTTTCTTTGAATTGCCCTGTGAAAGCGTATTGCAATTTCAGTGTGCATAGAAAGGAGTCTTGCGTGCATTAGGCAGTGACTGGGGCAAGAAAAAAAAAAAACTATAGTTATAGGGACATTAATTTTGACAAACCATCATATTGCTTTGATAATATTGCAGTATTATTTTTGCACTATTTGGCTGTACTTGCACCAAAACTCCAGTATTCTTCCTTCATAGCTTGTTCTCCATTGTTTTAAATAGTGAACCAATATGTTTCCAACACTTATTTCCAAGACTGTGATCAATAGCCTGTTTGGAACATCCATTGCAATAAAATTGCAATACATACTGTATCGGTACCTGTGACACACCACCCCAGACCATGACGGACCCTTCACGTCGAACCCGCTCCAGAGTACAGGCCTCGGTGTAACACTCATTGCGTCAACGAAAAACACAAATCCGACCATCACACCTGGTGAGAAACACGCAACTCGTCATTGAAGAGCACTTTTTGCCAGTCCTGTCTGGTCCAGCGACTGTGGGTTTGTACCCATAGGACATTGTTGCCGGTGATGTCTGGTGAGGACCTGCCTTTACAACAGGCCTACAAGCCCTCAGTCAAGCCCCTCTCAGCCTACTGTGGACAGTCTGAGCACCGACAGAGGGAATGTGCATTCCTGGTGTAACTCGGCAGTTGTTGCCATCCTGTACCTGTCCCGCATGTTTTTTTATTTTTATTTTACCTTTATTTAACTAGGCAAGTCAGTTAAGAACAAATTCTTATTTTCAATGACGGCCTAGGAACAGTGGATTAACTGCCCGTTCAGGGGCAGAACGACAGATTTGTACCTTGTCAGCTCGGGGGTTTGAACTTGCAACCTTCCGGTTACTAGTCCAACCCTATTAACCATTAGGCTACCCTGCCACCCCATGTGTGATGTTTGGATGTATCGATCCTGTGCAGGTGTTGTTACACGTGGTCTGCCACTGCGAGGACAATCAGCTGTCCGTCCTGTCTCCCTGTAGCACGGTCTTAGGCATCTCACAGTACGGACATTGCAATTTATTGCCCTGGCCAGATCTGCAGTCCTTATGCCTCTCTGCAGCATGCCTAATGCATGTCCACACAGATGAGCAGGGACCCTGGGCATCTTTCTTTTGTTGTATTTCAGAGTCAGTAGGAAGGCCTCTTTATAGTGGCCTAGGTTTTCATAACTGTGACCTTAATTGCCTACCGCCTGTAAGCTGTTAGTGTCTTAACGACCGTTCCACAAGTGCATGTTCATTAATTGTTTATGGTTCATTGAACAAGCATGGGAAACAGTGTTTAAACCCTTTACAATGAAGATCTGTGACATTTTGGATTTTTACAAATGATCTTTGAAAGACAGGGTCCTGAAAAGGAGACTTTTTTTGTTTTTGTGCCGACTTCAGATACACAGGATCCGATATGATACAAGAACGAGATGTTTTAGTTTGAAATGATTCAGTGCGATTCAGTTTGATTGGAGAGAAAAAAAAAGGTTGATGCACTAACATGTTGCATAAACAAATTTTCCATTCTTAAAAAATTGTAGAAAAATGTGCTGCTTAATGGAGCTCATGAGCTGAATCTGTGAGCTGACGTGTGTATAAAAGATGTAGGTCTATGGCATGTGTGTGTCATGATTTATACACTGGGTGGTTTGAACCCTGAATTTTGTTTGGCTGAAAGCCATGGTACAATAGACCGTATACCACGGGTATGACAAAACATTTTGTTTTAATGATCTAATTAAGATGGTAACCAGTTCATAATATAACAGTAAGGCACCTCAGGGGTTTGCAGTATATGGCCAATATACCACAGCGGCAGTGTCCAGTCACTCTGTATTGCGTTGTGCATAAGAACAGCCCTTAGCTGTGGTATATTGGCCGTATACCACACCACCTCAGGGTTTATTGCTTAATTATGGAGTATGAACCACCTGATCTGAGCCATAAAGGAGATTAGGCATCTACCACCCCACTACCAGATATGGGCAGGGGGGGCAATTTAGCTGAAATCACTCCCCCACTAATTAACTTGTCATTGTTGCAGATTAAGTGTTTGAGCTAGTAATGTATGAATATTTAACTTTAATATTGGATTTCACCCCATCTCAAAATCAAATGGTTTTAACCGTTTGGAAGTTTAGTGAGCTTCTTTTCTCCTACTTTGGCCATGCAGTTTGCCTCGCAGAATGATTACTGTCTTAGTTATGAAATTGTCAACCTTGCCCTGTATATCTAAAAACCTGTATACCTACATTATACACTGATTGTCTAATGCAAAACTACCAAAACTATTGCTGATTGTGAACTTGACAATCAAAAAATTAATTCAAATGTTACATGTAGCAGATGAGTTGTCTACAGTAGCTTACTTTTATTCCGGTAAAAAAAAACACATTTTCAACACAGCATAGATAACAATAACATAGCAACTTACAAAAGGTTGTCACTCTAATAAAGCCTAATATTGCACAAGCCATTTCAGCATTTAAAATCTGAAGATGTGCATGATCAGGAACAGGCTGCCTACCGCACGTTCCCAGTGTTGCGCACTGACCAACAGTTTGACTAGGCTACTGATATTCCCTGGAAGTTGTTTGACATTTGGCAAAATGCCTTTTAGATTTCACAGTTACACGCTTAGTTCGATACTGAAGGAGAGGACGCATCAGTTGTCACAAAACATGGTCTTTTTGGAAGGTATACAAGTAATATGTGCAACAAAAAGTGAATTGTGATTTGTAATGTTTCAAAACGATTTTCTGACCGATGCACGATACATTTGTATCTGTTTGGGACCAATGCCCATTAGTGAATCATAACATCCCTAGTGTAGAGTGGGGACTGTTTTTTGAGCCTCGGAAGTGTACCTCATCAAGCCCTTTACCCAAAGGGCATCAATCAAAAAGCATCAACACCAGAGAGAGTTGTCAAGGTGGGGAGAAATGACAGGAGGGATACAGTGGTGGCAGTAAACTCTAGGCTGCTGCGTGAAGTGAACAGCAGTCGTGACAAATCTGAGAAATCGATACTGAAATGCCATGAATATGAAGCAAGATATTGGGCAAGATGTGATCTATAACCTGCATGACATCAGAAATAAAAAATTATCAAGGCTAGAATTCAATGGCATTTCAGACATGCTGGCATGCCTCCCGTCTAGACTCTAGAGGAATCAACCATTCTTAATAGGTTAGTGCTATGCGGGATTCTTGGGACATCCCTAAACACTAACCTTACAAATTTTAAATGTAAACGTCAATGGGGTAGGGACACTAATCTGTTAAAATCATGCCATAGGTCAAATGGAGCTAACCTAGGCCCTGCAATGTTGTTCACTTAGGCCAATGTTCTCTTGCTCACTTATCAGCACTCTGTTCAGATGCATGCGCAGATATCAGTGTAGGCTGAAGTTGCATAGACATTGCTCTCGAGTCAGTTTGGTATTTCTCCTACTAATCGTTAAGGTCAGGATTGCGAGGGGAAGCTGATCCTAGTCACCATCCTATAGCCAGACATCTCTTCGGTCAGCAGTTGTCCACTGAGACAGTTGTGTCACAGATAATGCCATGTTAGGATGATACCTGGACTCACAAACTCAGTGTATTGCTAGTCAGTAGGCAGTCTAAGTACAAATTAAAGCATACTCAGGTCGTCATTACTGCAGGGGATGTATGTTGGTTGAGAGAGCAAGCTATGCTAAATGGCTGCTCCAACTAAGCTAGCTAGCTGTTAGGTGCAAAAGCTTGGCCTAGGTCTTAGGGGTGGAAATGGGGAGAAAATTGGATAGGAAAACATTTAATTGGATAGCCAGACAGTAGCCTCACACTTTAGAAACAGGAGATGGGCTCCTGCCCTATCCCAATAATAGCTTTCCTTTTACAAATGTGCCATCTTAATCTCCCATGCCTGGATGGATGGTCAGACGCAGTTCTCTCCTTGTATGGAAACTTTTTTATTCCTAACAATTCCAAGAAGTTTTAATTCCTACACCTCTGACCTTGCCTCATTTCAAGAAGTCCAAATTATGTCCACATTAGCAGAACCAACTTAAAGGAATACTTCAGGATTTCAGCAAGAGGCCCTTTATCTACTTCCCCAGAGTAAGAAACTTGTGGATACCATATATTTTAATGCAATTTTATATTAGTTTGAAGGAAATTGCTAACCAACATTAACACATTGACTGGTTAGCATTGGCTCACAAAACAACCTCTAACTTCTTCATACTGGACACATAAAAATGGTATCCAGAAGGTCATTGGACTCTGCGGAAGTAGATAAAGGGCCTCATTGCCAAAATCCAAAAGTATCCATTTAAAACATGAGCTCAAGCTCACATCCCCTTCAACTCAAGCCATTCCTACAACCCCCAATGCTGGCAATGTTCAAAAACACACCATGCGAGACTACCCTAAACTTGTGCATCAATGCAGCAGTGCTAGGTAAGGTTACAGGAACAACTGCTGCAAGTAAACAAACTTGATCTCTAGGGCTTATAGTGGAAGCAGTTAAAGTGCAATGGCCTACTTCCATGCAGTCAGTATTGAAACAGTTAATGATATAGTAGTTGGCAAGCTAAGGTATCAAGTATGCACAGTATTCCAACATCGATGGTCAACTGCCTAGGTAAACTAGCTAGTTAATCCTTTTGAGAGGTTGTGTAAGAGAGTAGATAAGACCAGCTACTACAGCAGCTAACTAACGTCAAGCTGGCCAAATTAATTCCAAGTAGGCAAGGCTAGCTAATTAGCTATTCTGTTTGCAGTAGACTAACGTTAGAGCGTTACCTTCTATCAAACCTCAAACTGTTTAGACAGCTAGCCAACTAAAATAGCTAGCTAGTTACACAAAACACATGTCATTCAGGTCATCATGTACTTAGATCATTCATTTAAAACTAGCCAATAATACTAGCTAGATAGCAGTTTACAAGCTCACGCTAGCTAGCTACCAATAGCTATCGAACAATGACATTGACACTTGAAGATTACCATTAGCTTTGACATAAGGTGGTTCATGCCTTCACATACTGCAGTGTTGGCTAATGGGGCAAGACATACTGGTAGTTCGCTAAAATGGCAAAAAACGAAGATTATCTGGATTTACTAAAACTAGCAAGTAAGACGTAAATGTCAGCCAGATAACATAAATTAGCTAGCTAGCATTACAAAAGGAACAGTCAGTAGCCAGTTTATTGTGTAGTGCTAACTTATTATTCCCGGCTAGGTAGGCTTTGACTTTGTGCACTGAAACATTTGGGTTGTCATAATATTTAGTTTCAGCCAGACCCAATCAAGACGTTCATTTTAATTCAACATGTTCTTCCCAAAATTGAAAAGTGATGTTGAGTAGGAAACGAATAATGGGATGGATGCTCTGCACTGAAACTCGATAGCGTTCCCTCGTCCATGATAACGTAAGCTCAGAATGAAACAGAGATATTATCGTCAATCCCACAAAACAACCTAATTATATTTGTTTAGATATAATTTACAAACTAAGGGTAAATAATACCTTCTTCGAAAGTGCTGTTTTCGCTATTTTGCTGAGAGTGATTCCGATGCTTCAACCCGCTCTTCTCCGCCATCTTGACCCGTTCAAAATAATCAAATTCAGCTGACGTAAAAACCCCAAACCCCTCCCCTTGTCTCTATCGAGTTCAGACGATGTGGCTTTTCCGCAGGGTCCTACATGAATTAATGGAAGATGTAGGAGCATTGTTTTGTGCTTTGATTGAAAGCCTCAACCTTCTGACTGATTTTTGTTTGGATCATTATGGTCTGATACTGGGCATTGTTCCTGCCATGCAGATACACACACACAAATGCCAAAACAATATTTGATCTGAAAATACGTTGAATTTATTCAACATCTTTAATGAACATCATATTGTAGGTTCTATTTGATAGTTAGAGATATAGGGTTGAGTTGTCCATGGGAAGTTTATGCATTTTTCAGTTGATGTTCCAGTTACTGGGTTGGCCCTCGCTACATATTCGTAGCCAGACCCACTGGCTCCAGGTCATCTACAAGTCCATGCTAGGTAAAGCTCCACCTTATCTCAGTTCACAGGTCACGATGGCAACACCCACCCATAGCATGCGCTCCAGCAGGTGTATCTCACTGATCATCACCTCATTTGGCCGCCTTTCGTTCCAGTTCTCTGCTGCCTGTGACTAGAACGAATTGCAAAAATCGCTGAAGTTGGAGACTTTTATCTCCCTCACCAACTTCAAACATCTGCTATTTGAGCAGCTAACCGATCGCTGCAGCTGTACATAGTCTATCGGTAAATAGCCCACCCAATTTACCTACCTCATCCCCACACTGTTTATATTTATTTACTTTTGTGCTCTTTTGCACACCAGTACATGACCATCTGATCATTTATCACTCCAGTGTTAATCTGCAAATTGTAATTATTAGCCTACCTCCTCATGCCTTTTGCACACAATGTATATAGACTATTTGTTTTCCCTACTGTGTTATTGACTTGTTAATTGTTTACTCCATGTGTAACTCTGTGTTTGTTGTCTGTTCACACTGCTATGCTTTATCTTGGCCAGGTCTCAGTTGTAAAGGAGAACTTGTTCTCAACTAGCCTACCTGGTTAAATAAAGGTGAAATAAATAAAATAAAATAAAAAACTGAACCATGTAGATTGTATTATTTTTGTAAATGGTTAGAACAAAATGATGACCATTTTTTCCCCCACAAAATATATGGGCAGACTGCGAACGTAAAATTAAAATATACAGAAATATTTAAACTCCACGTCACTTATCACCAACTCCACAGTTGGACTGAAAGAGAAATAGGCCCAGCTCAGTATAATCCATTATTAGCCATCAAAACAAGTGAAAGCACATGTGAACCAATATAACAACCTGAAGCATCATATTTATATAACTAGGCTACATTCATCTTCACCCCCTTAACTGTGGTACATAAAGCAAAGCATGCAGAGGATTTTAATATTATGTTTCACGCTTCACTGAGTGGACACGTTAAAACAGTCAATGAAGTAAAGATTGACTCAGTGGTCTTCCCATATTGATCCAACATGTTCTCTATCCCTTTTTTTGTCATTGATTAAATGATTAAAGCCTACAAACATGTTTTTCAGTCCCAAACAAAGTCAAACGTGCATCTTCGTGGACCCTTATTAGTTTGTGGTACGAGCGAAGTAGAGCATGCCACGTGGTGCAAATAAGTGGTGGTAGGAAAAGTCCTTGCAAATGCACTGGCCAGTTCACTACATTTACATTACATTTAAGTCATTTAGCAGACGCTCTTATCCAGAGCGACTTACAAATTGGTGCATTCACCTTATGACATCCAGTGGAACAGCCACTTTACAATAGTGCATCTAAATCTTTTAAGGGGGGTGAGAAGGATTACTTTATCCTATCCTAGGTATTCCTTAAAGAGGTGGGGTTTCAGGTGTCTCCGGAAGGTGGTGATTGACTCCGCTGTCCTGGCGTCGTGAGGGAGTGTGTTCCACCATTGGGGAGCCAGAGCAGCGAACAGTTTCACTATCAAAGCACTCAGACCTTTTATATTGAAGTCAATTAGTACATTTACATGCACACTAATAATTGGAACACCTGGTTTTCTGAGAAATCTTTCGAATTATTAGGACATGTAAACAGTTTAATCTGTGTTCCAGCGGTGTGTTTAATATGCGCATGTGCCAACAGCGGGTAGCGCAAATCTCCCACTGTATGCGACAGTGAAGTGAGTTCGGAAAAACTGAAAGTATGCATCTTAGAAATAGTTTTCACAAATGGTCTTCGTAAAAATATGGTCACAGGAAAATGGGGGAGGGTCGTGCTTTTTCAGTTTCACTCAGGGGAAGGGTTTTTTTTTTTTTTTCATCCATGTGAGGGTCGTGCAATTTGTAATCGATTAAATGTCAGCATTTGTCAGCATTTTGGAATGACGTATTGCATTTAACTATGTGTAACTGTGGTGTACAACCCTGCTCTCTCGCTCATTCTTTCTCTTTGCTGAGCCTGGCTGGGTGGACATTTCAATTGTGCATTTCCATTGGCTGTTCGACCAGTCCCTCTTTGCACTTGGCCTATCCAGCACATGGGCATGTAGAGTATCTGGCAATAAAATAACGCTTGTAGTGATGAAATCGGGAGTTAGCACAAAACATAAATGCTGCGTTCAAAACAACTGGGAAATCTGAAACCTCTGACTTCCGACTTCAGTGCTTTCAAGACAGCTAAGAACTCGGGAAACAATAATCTTCACAATAATTAAAGGGTTTCTTGCAGTCTCTGGAGTAAAACATTGGAGTAAAACAAGCTTATATTTTGGGTTCTCATGGAGTGACTGTTGAACTAAGCTCATGAGACATTTATCATTTATAAATTATATTCTTAAAGATTAATGGATATACACTGCTCAAAAAAATAAAGGGAACACTAAAATAACACATCCTAGATCTGAATGAATTAAATATTCTTATTAAATACTTTTTTCTTTACATAGTTGAATGTGCTGACAACAAAATCACACAAAAATTATCAATGGAAATCAAATGATCAACCCATGTAGGTCTGGATTTGGAGTCACACTCAAAATTAAAGTGGAAAACCACACTACAGGCTGATCCAACTTTGATGTAATGTCCTTAAAACAAGTCAAAATTAGGCTCAGTGGTGAGTGTGGCCTCCACATGCCTGTATGACCTCCCTAAAACACCTGGGCATGCTCCTGATGAGGTGGCGGATGGTCTCCTGAGGGATCTCCTCCCAGACCTGGACTAAAGCATCTGCCAACTCCTGGACAGTCTGTGGTGCAACATGTTGGTGGATGGAGCGAGACATGATGTCCCAGATGTGCTCAATTGGATTCAGGTCTGGGTAACAGGTTGGCCAGTCCATAGCATCAATGCCTTCCTCTTGCAGGAACTGCTGACACACTCCAGCCACATGAGGTCTAGCATTGTCTTGCATTAGGAGGAACCCAGGGCCAACCGCACCAGCATATGATCTCACAATGGGTCTGAGGATCTCATCTCGGTACCTAATGGCAGTCAGGCTACCTCTGGCGAGCACAAGGAGGGCTTTGCGGCCCCCCAAAGAAATGCCACCCCACACCATGACTGACCCACCGCCAAACCGGTCATGCTGGAGGATGTTACAGGCAGCAGAACGTTCTCCACGGAGTCTCCAGGCTCTGTCACGTCTGTCACATGTGCTCAGTATGAACCTGCTTTCATCTGTGAAGAGCACAGGGCGCCAGTGGCGAATTTGCCAATCTTGGTGTTCTCTGGCAAATGCCAAACGTCCTGCACGGTGTTGGGCTGTAAGCACAACCCCCACCTGTGGACGTCAGGCCCTCATACCACCCTCATAGAGTCTGTTTCTGACCGTTTGAGCAGACACATGCACATTTGTGGCCTGCTGGAGGTCATTTTGCAGGGCTCTGGCAGTGCTCCTCCTGCTCCTCCTCGCACAAAGGTGGAGGCAGCGGTCCTGCTGCTGGGTTGCTGCCCTCCTACGGCCTCCTCCACGTCTCCTGATGTACTGACCTGTCTCCTGGTAGCGCCTCCATGCTCTGGACACTACGCTGACAGACACAGCAAACCTTCTTGCCACAGCTCCCATTTTATTTTTTTTTTTATTTATTTTTTTTAACCTTTATTTAACTAGGCAAGTCAGTTAAGAAAAAAAATCTTATTTTCAATGACGGCCTAGGAACAGTGGGTTAACTGCCTGTTCAGGGGCAAAACGACAAATTTGTACCATGTCAGCTCGGGGATTTGAACTTGCAACCTTCCGGTTACTAGTCCAACACTCTAACCACTAGGCTACCCTGCCGCATTGATGTGGTCACCACCTGCAGAACCACTCCTTTATTGGGGGTGTCTTGCTAATTGCCTATAATTTCCACCTGTTGTCTATCCCAATTGCACAACAGCATGTGACATTTATTGTCAATCAGTGTTGCTTCCTAAGTGGACAGTTTGATTTCACAGAAGTGGGATTGACTTGGAGTTACATTGTGTGTTCCCTTTATTTTTTTGAGCAGTGTATATATACACTACCGGTCAAAAATAGGGAAGACATCACAACTATGAAATAACACATATCATGTAGTAACCAAAAAAGTGTTAAACGAATCAAAATATATTTTATCACCCTTTGCCATGATGACAGCTTTGCACACTCTTGGCATTCTCTCAACCAGCTTTCATGAGGTAGTCACCTGGAATTCATTTCAATTAACAGGTGTGCCTTCTTATGTGTTTGAGCCAATCAGTTGTGTTGTGGTATACAGAAGATGGTATACAGGGGTGGTATACAGAAGATGGCCCTATTTGGTAAAATACCAAGTCCATATTATGGTAATAACAGCTCAAATAAGCAAAGAGAAACAACAGTCCATCATTACTTTAAGACATGAAGGTCAGTCATTATGGAAAACATTTCAAGTTTCTTCAAGTGCAGTTGCAAAAACCATCAAACGCTATGATGAAACAGGCTCTCATGAGGACCACCACAGGAAAGGGGAACCCAGAGTTACCTCTGCTGCAGAGGATAAGTTCATCAGAGTTACCAGCTTCAGAAATTGCCACCCAAATAAATTCTTCACAGAGTTCAAGTAACAGATACATCTCAACATCAACTGCTCAGAGGGCTTGGGCCCAGCCCCTGACACACAATTTATGTATTATAGTTTTTATTTGTACTTTTTTTATTAATCAGTTACCCAATCAAGGCAGTGCTCCCCAGTTACCCACGTGTGCACCCTACCTCTTGTGCTCCCCTCATCTGACGAAAAGCTGTCTCCTGAATCCTCCTGTGGTTGGAGGTTGCAGTAAAAAAAAAAAAAACTAGGCAAGTCAGTTAATTAAGAAAAAAATTCTTATTTTCAATGACGGCCCGTCAATTCTTTTACACTTTTTTTGCTGTCTCTTGGGCCCCCACGGGCCTGAGCCTAGGGGCTTCAGCCCTGGCAAGCCCCTACATTAATCCAGCCCTGCTCACTTGATAGTAATAATACTTTCCTCATTGCACTGTGTTGTTGTAGCCTAGGTAGAAAATGTTACTGTCTAAAAACATAGGCTAATCAATAGTGGAGCTTTGCGTGCCCGTCTGCAGCAGACCGCAGCTTAGAGGACTGCTCAGATCCCACTTTTTTTCTTGCACTTTGATAGGTAAATATTTATAGCCTGTAATATTTAGCTAATGAGTGGCCTAATATATCAGTTTGTCTCTGTGAATGGTTTGTCCTCTGACAAATCAACTGTAAATTTCGGTGTTCCTCAAGGTTCCGTTTTAGGACCACTATTGTTTTCACTATATATTTTACCTCTTGGGGATGTCATTCGAAAACATAATGTTAACATTCACTGCTATGCGGATTACACACAGCTGTACATTTCAATAAAACATGGTGAAGCCCCAAAATTGCCCTCGCTAGAAGCATATGTTTCAGACTTAAGGAAGTGGATGGCTGCAAACGTTCTACTTTTATACTCGGACAAAACAGAGATGCTTGTTCTAGGTCCCAAGAAACAAAGAGATCTTCTGTTGAATCTGCCAATTAGTCTTAATGGTTGTACAGTCGTCTCAAATAAAACTGTGAAGGACCTCGGCGTTACTCTGGACCCTGATCTCTCTTTTGAAGAACATATCAAGACTGTTTCAAGGACAGCTTTTTTCCATCTACGTAACATTGCAAAAATCAGAAACTTTCTGTCCAAAAATGATGCAGAAAAATTCATCCATGCTTTTGTCACTTCTAGGTTAGACTACTGCAATGCTCTACTTTCCGGCTACCCGGATAAAGCACTAAATAAACTTCAGTTAGTGGTAAATACGGCTGCTAGAATCCTGACTAGAACCCCCCAAAAATGTGATCATATTACTCCAGTGCTAGCCTCCCTACACTGGCTTCCTGTCAAGGAAAGGGCTGATTTCAAGGTTTTACTGCTAACCTACAAAGCATTACATGGGCTTATAGGGATTTCTCCTATAGAGCTCCATTTTTATGGAATGGTCTGCCTACCCATGTGAGAGACGCAAACTCGGTCTCAACCTTTAAGTCTTTCCTGAAGACCCATCTCTTCAGTGGGTCATATGATTGAATGTAGTCTGGCCCAGGAGTGTGAAGGTGAACGGAAAGGCTCTGGAGCAACGAACCTCCCTTGCTGTCTCTGCCTGGCCAGTTCCCCTCTTTCCACTGGGATTCTCTGCCTCTAACCATATTACAGGGGCTGAGTCACTGGCTTACTAGGGCTCTTTCATACCGTCCCTAGGAGGGGTGCGTCACTTGAGTGGGTTGAGTCACTGATGTGATCTTCCTGTCTGGGTTGGCGCCCCCCCTCAGGTTGTGCCGTGGACGGAGATCTTTGTGGGCTATACTCAGGCTTGTCTCAGGATGGTAAGTTGGTGGTTGAAGATATCCCTCTAGTGGTGTGGGGGCTGTGCTTTGGAAAAGTGGGTTATATCCTTCCTATTTGGCCCTGTCCGGGGGTGTCATCGGATGGGGCCACAGTGTCTCCTGACCCCTCCTGTTCTCAGCCTCCAGTATTTAAGCTGCAGTAGTTTATGTGCCAGGGGGCTAGGGTCAGTTTGTTATATCTGGAGTACTTCTCCTGTCCTATCCGGTGTCCTGTGTGAATTTAAGTATGCTCTCTCTAATTCTCTCTTTCTCTCTTTCTTTCTCTCTCTCTCTCATGGCCCTAGGACCATGCCTCAGGACTACCTGACATGATGACTCCTTGCTGTCCCCAGTCCACCTGGCCGTGCTGCTGCTCCAGTTTCAACTGTTCTGCCTGTGATTATTATTATTTGACCATGCTGGTCATTTATGAACATTTGAACATCTTGGCCATGTTCTGTTACGGACCATGCCTCAGGACTACCTGACATGATGACTCCTTGCTGTCCCCAGTCCACCTGGCCGTGCTGCTGCTCCAGTTTCAACTGTTCTGCCTGTGATTATTATTATTTGACCATGCTGGTCATTTATGAACATTTGAACATCTTGGCCATGTTCTGTTACAATCTCTTCATGGCATTAGAAGATTCTGATAGGCTAATTGACATCATTTGAGTCAATTGGAGGTGTACCTGTGGATGTATTTCAAGGGCCTACCTTCAAACTCACTGCCTCTTTGCTTGACATCATGGGAAAATCAAAAGACATCAGCCAAGACCTCAGAAGAAAAATGTAGACCTTCACAAGTCTGGTTCATCCTTGGGAGCAATTTCCAAACACCTGAAGGTACCACGTTCATCTGTACAAACAATAGTACGCAAGTATAAACACCATGGAACCACGCAGCCATCATACCACTCAGGAAGGAGACGTGTTCTGTCTCCTAGAGATGAACGTACTTTGGTGTGAAAAGTGCAAATCAATCCCAGAACAACAGCAAAGGACCTTGTGAAGATGCTGGAGGAAACAGGTACAAAAGTATCTACATCCACAGTAAAACAAGTCCTATATCTACATAACCCGAAAGTCCGCTCAGCAAGGAAGAGTGGCCTTTCAGGTTATATCCAAAACTGCCATTAAAAAAAGCTAGACTACAGGGGGACAAAGATCATACTTTTTGGAGAAATGTCCTCTGGTCTGATGAAACAAAAATAGAACTGTTTGACCATAATGACCATCGTTATGTTTGGAGGAAAAAGGGGGCTTGCAAGCCAAAGAACACCATCCCAACCATGAAGCACGTGGGTGGCAGCATCATGTTGTGCAAATGTGAAGGGAAAAAAAACAGAAATACCTAATTTATTTATGTCTGGAGGAAACTAGGCACCGCTCATCACCTGGCCAAAACCATCCCTACGGTGAAGCATGCTGTGGAGATGTTTTTCAGAGGCAGGAACTGGGAGACTTGTCAGTGTCAAGGGAAAGATGAACGGAGCAAAGTACAGAGAGATCATTGATGAAAACCTGCCTCAGAGTGCTCAGGACCTCAGTCTGCGGCGAAGGTTCACCTTCCAATATGACAACAACCCTAAGAACACAGCCAAGACAACGCAGGAGTTGACAAGTCACAATGTCCTTGAGTGGACCAACCAGAGCCCGGACTTGAACCCGAGCGAGAGACCTGAAAATACCTGAGCAGCGATGCTCCCCATCCAACCTGACAGAGCTTGAGAGGATCTGCAGAAAAGAATGGGAGAAACTCCCCAAATACAGGTGTGCCAAGCTGGTAGCGTCACACCCAAGGAGACTCAAGGCTGTAATCGCGTCCAAAGGTGCTTCAACAAAGTACTGAGTAAGGGTATGAATACTTATGTAAATGTGATATTTCAGGTTTTTATTTTCTTACAAATTTGCATACATTTCAAAAAGCCTATTTTTGCTTTGTCATTATGGATTATTGTGTGTCGATTGATGAGGATTTTTTTTTTCTCCATTCATTTAAGAATAAGGCTGTAACGTAACAAAATGCCCTGTAAGCCCATATATGGTCATAAACAAGTTCAACATTGCACCCAAAGATCACACAGCAACACAACTGTCAATAAACACCAATCAGTGATCATATCAATATACCCCATCATCCTACCCTTGGAACACATCAGTAACATCACATTTTGTGTCCAAAGCAAAAAAACTAGCATCAGTGCCCTCTGGTTGACCTTCGCCAATGTCAGTTTCCTCCTTGGACTCGGGAACATACATTTTCACAGGCCATTCTGTGGTGGAAAATACAGATTTGAACTGTAATGAAAGCCATTTCACACAGTGCTGACTCGGTTCACATGTTTTCCTGTCTCTGAGTGGCCTGGGGCACTAGGAAGCCCAGTGCCCATGTCATGTGATAGGAGCCTGACCTGGGCAAGTGAGGGTGATTGAATCATACCGAGAAATGTCAAGGCCCGGAGCTGTCCTGATACACACGCACACCCACACAGAAGGACTAACACACACACACACACACACACACACACACACACACACACACACACACACACACACACACACACACACACACACACACACACACACACACACACACACACACACACACACACACACACACACACACACACACACACACACACACATAGACATTTACCAAGGTAAGCACACAAATGCTTACTAACAAAGGCCTCAAACGCCATTGAGATAACATTTATGGACAGGGAGAATCGATTAGACCTGGGGGAACCATTCTAATGGCCACCACTTTCATGTTACAGCTATTACTAATAGTAACAGACATTTGTCCTGCCCCCGCCCCAATGGACATTTATCATTGTTACAGTTGTAATTATGTATTTAAAAATACAATTTATTAATTTATATATATTTTTCTTTATTGTTTCATTCACATAGAGCTCTGAGTTTAAGAATTTCCCTGTACCCTGCAACTAAATCTGCGACCCTGTGCACGTGACTAATCAAATCTAATCTCATGAAATTACAGTTGATTTTCACATTCTGAGGCATTAAACTGCCCAGCGTTATGAATCTGGGTAGATAACATTTATGTATAGCAGTATTATTCACAAAACGTCTGTAGCTGTATATTTGAAACCATTCTCATCATTATTAGACAATCATTTGCAACAACATGTCTGTGATTACTGTAATTTGCTGTATATTATATTTGATTAGATTTATGAAAAGTTAGTTAATTTTGGTCAGTTTAATTTTGTTGTTATATAACATAATACCATTTTTGTCATATGAATTGGATTAGGGTGAACACTGGTTCAGACATATTTTCAGAATGAATAGGGTATCATCATAGTGTGATTATAGTGTGATTATAGTGCACATATTGTAGTATACATAGTGTCATACTATGATTCTGACAAAACACAATATTATCAAATACCTAAGTAAGTTAAATATATCTGCATCAGGGATAAGACTTCAGACAAGTGGAACACCCTTTAAAGTTTAAAACACTACAGCCAGCCAAACATACTTTTTCTGGACTTCCGTCTCTGAAGTCCAACACAATAACAGAGACATCTTCCGTCTTCCTCCGAGAGGATTGGTCACATGGACTGGGGAAGTAAAATGTAGTCCTCATGGCCTAGTATTTATCTGTGACCTTTGGTACATGGGTGAGTTCATTAGGAGAGTGATATACAGCGGACCGATAAGAGATCAATACCAACATTGTGTCCCAAATGGCACCCTTTTCCACTAGTTTTGACCAGGGTTCATAGGTCTATTGTCAAAAATAGTGCACTATGCAGGGAACAGGGTGACATTTGGAAAGCACACAGGTCTGCTGAAGTGATGAGGGCAACATGGAGTGCCACACTTTCCCTGCTGTTATATATTTTTTATCTTCAGTAGCTCCCTATTGATCTTGCTTGGATAATTACCTCAGAGCTGGCTGAGGCTCTGGTCTTAGCTCGTTAAGCAATACTGAAAAACTCTGCAGGGACCTGTGTAAAACTAAGACATGGTGTTAGGGTTCCAGGGACATGGTGTACAGCTTTCAAACCTTAGTCGTTAGTACACTTTTTTAAGCCCCTTTTCTCAGCCTACGAGCCTGGGGTGGTATGAAACAAGCGTCTCAGAGTAGGAGCTTTGATTTAGGATGAGTTTTGCATTTTTGATTATAAATAATAAGACTACATGGACAAGGGAGATCTGATCCAATATCAGCACAAGTTGCTGTTTGTGTAAGTGTGGGTAAGTTACGTACGCCTCTAGGAAGAGGGAACACAACACCCTGCTACAACTCAACTCCCCGTGGAGTGAAAGAGGTATGGACTGTAGGTGTGAGTAAGGATGACAAGGCAGAGAATTGACCATTTACTGGGAATTTATTGCTTCCTTCACATGGTAAATTTGGGGAAAAGTGGCTGAACGGAACCAAAGAAAGTAAATGTCAAAGCCTCCTCTCCTACCTTACCTGCCTACCCACTACTTACCTAACTTAGCACCACCTGGTGCGCTAAACCAAAATACAGAGGGGTCCGCCCAGGTCTTACCTAGTGTGTATAGACAGTAAATACTACGGGTTATGTACGCCCGTGGGCCTCTTGCCTAATCAAATAAAATCCAATAGTATTTGTCACATACACATGGTTAGCAGATGTTAATGCGAGTGTAGCGAAATGCTTGTGCTTCTAGTTCCGACAATGCTGTAATAACCAACAAGTAATCTAACTAACAATTCCAAAACTACTGTCTTATACACACAAGTGTAGGGGGATAAAGAATATGTACATAAAGATATATAAATGAGTGATGGTACAGAGCGGCATAGGCAAGATACAGTAGATGGTATCGAGTACAGTATATACATATGAGATGAGTATGTAAACAAAGTGGCATAGTTAAAGTGGCTAGTGAAACATGTATTACATAAAGATGCAGTAGATTATATAGAGTACAGTATATACGTATACATATGAGATGAGGTAGCATTGTTTAAAGTGGCTAGTGATATATTTGACATAATTTCCCATCAATTCCCATTATTAAAGTGGCTGGAGTTGAGTCCGTGTGTTGGCAGCAGCCACTCAATGTTAGTGGTGGCTGTTTAACAGTCTGATGTCCTTGAGATAGAAGCTATTTTTCATTCTCTCGGTCCCAGCTTTGATGCACCTGTACTGACCTCGCCTTCTGGATGATAGCGGGGTGAACAGGCAGTGGCTCGGGTGGTTGATGTCCTTGATGATCTTTATGGCCTTCCTGTAACATCGGGTGGTGTAGGTGTCCTGGAGGGCAGGTAGTTTGCCCCCGGTGATGCGTTGTGCAGATCTCACTACCCTCTGGAGAGCCTTACGGTTGTGGGCGGAACAGTTGCCGTACCAGGCGGTGATACAGCCCGCCAGGATGCTCTCGATTGTGCATCTGTAGAAGTTTGTGAGTGCTTTTGGTGACAAGCCAAATTTCTACAGCCTCCTGAGGTTGAAGAGGCTTAAAACTTAAAACTTACTACCCTCTCCACTACTGTTCCATTGATGTGGATAGGGGGGTGTTCCCCCTGCTGTTTCCTGAAGTCCACAATCATCTCCTTAGTTTTGTTGACATTGAGTGTGAGGTTATTTTCCTGACACCACACTTCGAGGGCCCTCACCTCCTCCCTGTAGGCCGTCTCATCGTTGTTGGTAATCAAGCCTACCACTGTTGTGTCTTCCGCAAACTTGATGATTGAGTTGGAGGCGTGCGTGGCCACGCAGTCGTGGGTGAACAGGGAGTACAGGAGAGGGCTCAGAACGCACCCTTGTGGGGCCCCAGTGTTGAGGATCAGCGGGGTGGAGATGTTGTTGCCTACCCTCACCACCTGGGGGCGGCCCGTCAGGAAGTCCAGTACCCAGTTGCACAGGGCGGGGTCGAGACCCAGGGTCTCGAGCTTGATGACGAGTTTAAGGGTACTATGGTGTTGAATGCCGAGCTGTGGTCGATGAACAGCATTCTCACATAGGTATTCCTCTTGTCCAGATGGGTTAGGGCAGTGTGCAGTGTGGTTGAGATTGCATCGTCTGTGGACCTATTTGGGTGGTAAGCATATTGGAGTGGGTCTAGGGTGTCAGGTAGGGTGGAGGTGATATGGTCCTTGACTAGTCTCTCAAAGCACTTCATGATGACTGAAGTGAGTGCTACGGGGCGGTAGTCGTTTAGCTCAGTTACCTTAGCTTTCTTGGGAACAGGAACAATGGTGGCCCTCTTGAAGCATGTGGGAACAGCAGACTGGGATAGGGATTGATTGAATATGTCCGTAAACACACCAGCCAGCTGGTCTGCGCATGCTCTGAGGGCGCGGCTGGGGATGCCGTCTGGGCCTGCAGCCTTAACACGTTTAAATGTTTTATACTCATCTCGGCTGCAGTGAAGGAGAGGCCGCATGTTTTGGTTGCAGGCCATGTCAGTGGCACTGTATTGTCCTCAAAGCGGGCAAAAAAGTGATTTAGTCTGCCTGGGAGCAAGACATCCTGATCCGTGACGGGGCTGGTTTTCTTTTTGTAATCCGTGATTGACTGTAGACCCTGCCACATACCTCTTGTGTCTGAGCCGTTGAATTGAGATTCTACCTTGTCTCTATACTGACCCTTAGCTTGTTTGATTGCCTTGCGGAGGGAATAGCTACACTGTTTGTATTCGGTCATGTTTCCGCTCACCTTGCCCGGATTAAAGCAGTGGTTCGCGCTTTCAGTTTCACGCGAATGATGCCATCAATCTTGTTTCTGGTTTGGGAATGTTTTAATCGTTGCTATGGAAACGACATCTTCAACGCACGTTCTAATGAACTCGCACACCGAATCAACATATTCGTCAATGTTGTTGTCTGACGCAATACGAAACATATCCCAGTCCACGTGATGGAAGCAGTCTTGGAGTGTGGAATCAGATTGGGGGGGAATATATACGGCTTTGATTATAATCGAAGAGAATTTCCTTGGTAGATAATGCGGTCGACATTTGATTGTGAGGAATTCTAAATCAGGTGAACAGAAGGACTTGAGTTCCTGTATGTTTTTGTGACCACACCACGTCTCTTTAGCCATAAGGCATACGCCCCCGCCCCTCTTCTTACCAGAAAGATGTTTGTTTCTGTCGCTGCGATGCGTGGAGAAACCAGCTGGCTGCACCGACTCCGAAAGTGTCTCTCCAGTGAGCCATGTTTCCGTGAAGCAAAGAACGTTACAGTCTCTGATGTCCCTCTGGAATGCTACCCTTGCTCGGATTTCATCAACCTTGTTGTCAAGAGACTGGACATTGGCGAGAAGTATACTAGGGAGTGGTGCACGATGTGCCCATCTCCAGAGTCTGACCAGAAGACCGCTTCGTTTACCTCTTTTACAAAGTAGTTTTTTTGGGTCGCCGACTGGGATCCATTCCGTTGTCCTGGGTGAAAGGCAGAACACAGGATCCGCTTCGCGAAAGTCATATTCTTGGTCGTACTAATGGTGAGTTGACGCTGCTCTTATATTCAGTAGTTCTTCTCGACTGTATGTAATGAAACCTAAGATGACCTGGGGTACTAATGTAAGAAATAACACGTAAAAAAAACAATAAACTGCATTAGTTTCCTATGAACGCGAAGCGAGGCGGCCATCTCTGTCGGCGCCATCACTCCCTTGGTACCTTCCCTTCCCCCCTGGGAACAAATTAAACAGAATATTACAAACAATTTCACACAAAAAACTTGAGAAACACAGGACATCAAGCAAGCTCTATCTGACTGAGCAACAAACTAACACAGAACATAACCATCAGCTCTCTCAGCAACAATTAACATAGTACATACCAAATCTCTTTCTGAGAAACAACCAACATATGATATAACCCTCAGCTCTCAACAACAACCAACACAGGACACACTCATCATCTCCCCTCTGTGCAACAGAACACTGGCTTATATAGCTGGAGAAGGAGTCTAATGGGATAAAGCTGTATCCTCTGACGAGAGGGCGAGGTCAGCTCCAATTATTGATGTGGCCGACCAATCAGCTGCTTAGGGGGGAATTTCAGGAATCCATCCTGAAACACACACATACAAACAAAACCACAACACAGAAACCGGGGAACGTAACAGGCTATATGGCATATATTATACATTATTGGCGGTTTCCCAGACACCGGTTAAGCTTCGGCCTGGACTAAATGGCTATTTCAATGGAGATTCTCATTTGACAATGCTTTTTAGTCTAGGACTAGGCTTAATCTGTGTCTGAGAAACTGGCCCGAAAACATTCAAATAGCATCCTAGTGAAGGAATGACTGTATATATATGAATGGACAAAACCATCAATCGCGCGACATCATTCATTCCTATGTGAAAAGTAAATTCCGCACTGAAGCCAAATGAAGTTGATTAAGATCGCGTCTCATGTAGACATAACATGCGTAGTTTGAGCTACTCCAGGAAGTGAAGTTGCAGGTTAGCTCAGTGTTGCCCCTTGTCATTGAGTAACTCAAGTAGAAGGCCGACCGGGGTACTGCAGCCTGCTATTAGCAACTATATATATTATAAATGAACTTCTTCTGTGTTATTTTTAAATAATTGGTTCAAGGACATACATCTGGTGTATCAGAAGCAAATATTGGTAAATATTGTACCATGACTGTCTTAAAAAATATATTATTTACACGAATATTGCAATTTTTCCATTCACTATAATGAGGATCCTGTTACCTGCTAACAATACCTGCAGTACCACGGTCGGCCTTGCACTTCCGTGGCTTCAATAAGAAGGGGAAGTCGTTCTCCATTGCAGTGAAGACACATGATTATTTATTTACAGGGGCATTGGCAGGACATAGAAGACTGCTTCGAATCTGCATGCTGCCATTTGACAGGGTTGAGATATGGCCTGATAACACTCTGATCATAAGACAGGTACGAGTTATCCTGGGGTAGGTTGAAGTAGGTCAGAGGAGTATGTTTTACCCCAAGTATTAATGTCCTTGCTCCACTGCCTGAAGCGGGGGAGGGGGGACTCAAAGATAAAAGACATCAGGGATGTGCTCATCAGCTATTCCCTGCCTGTTTCAGTCCATTGTCTTCTGTTTGGTGCCTAATGACCACGACCCTGAAAATAAATCCTAATCATATATTGTTGTACTTTTTACCCCTTTTTGCATGATATCCAATAGGTACAGTCTTGTCCCATCGATGCAACTCCCGTACAGACTCGGGAGAGGCGAAGGTCGAGAGCCATGCGTCCTCCGAAACACGACCCTGCCAAGCCGCACTGCTTTTTGACACTGCCCCCTTAACCCGGAAGCCAGCCGCACCAATGTGTCGGAAGAAACACCTTACAACTGGTGACTGCGTGCATGCACAAAGTTAACCATTTTCACTGTGTCTAAAGCATCTTTCAAGCTGTCAGGCATTCCCTTGGCAGCAAGAGTCTCTCGGTGGATCCTGCAGTGTACCCAAGTGGCGTCGGGAGCAACTGCTTGCATGCACGTTACCACTCCACTATGTCTCCCTGTCATGGCTTTTGCGTCATCAGTACAGATACCAACACATCTTGACCACCAAAGTCCATTTGATGTCACAAAGCTATCCAGTACGTTAAAAATATCCTCTCCTGGTGTCCTGGTTTCCAGTAGTTTGCAGAAGAGGATGTCTTCCTTAATTGACCCCCCAAAAACCTAATGTACATATACCAGGAGCTGTGCCAGGCCTGTGCCACGTCTGTTGACTCATCCTACTGTAATGCATAGAATTGACTGGCTTGTATGCAAAGCAATAATTGTTTCAAAACATCTCCTGCCATGTCACAGATGCATCGTGAAACAGTGATGTTTGATGGAGAGAGTGTCTGTATAGTTTTTTTTAGCCTTCTCCCCTAGCATTGTCCCAGCCATATCCGTGGCAGCAGGAAGAATTAAGTCCTCCACAAAAGTATTGGGCTTGCCTGTCCTAGCCACTCGGTAGCTCACCATATAAGATGCTTCTAGCCCCTTCTTAGGAATGGTATCTGTTGCTTACTACTCGAAAGTCGTCTTAATTCTTGCTCAAAAATCTCCCGTGGCTTATTTTTTAAATTGGCATGTTTTGTTTCTAAATGTCTGCACAAGAGTGAAGGTTTCATTGAGTTGTGCAATACTACTTTTGCACATATAACACAGTGTAGGCTAAGAAAAGGCACTACTCCCAGTATACACTACCGTTCAAAAGTTTGGGGTCACTTAGAAATGTCCTTGTTTTTGAAAGAAAAGCTCATTTTTTGTCCATTAAAATAACATCAAAATGATCAGAAATACAGTGTAGACATTGTTATTGTTCTACATGACTATTGTAGCTGAAACTGCAGATTGTTTATGGAATTTCTGAGGCCCATTATCAGCAACCATCACTCCTGTGTTCCAATGGCACGTTGTGTTAGCTACCAAGATGGCTACCAAGATGGCGTAGCAGTCAGACGTCCTTGTCCTGTCGTGTCCCTTGTATATATCGTTTTACTAACTGCTTGCTTGCTAACCAGGTCTGCTAACTGCTAGCTTGCCTGCCCGGTCTGCTAACTGCTAGGCCTTGCCAACTGCTTGCTTGCTAACCCGGTCTACTAACTGCTTTACTTGCCCTGGTCTACTGACTGCTCGCCCATGCTAACTGCTTGCTTGCTAACCCGGCCTGCTAACTGCTAGCCTGCCCTGGTCTACTAGCTGCTAGCTTGTTTAGCCCCGGCCTACTAACTGTTAGCTTGTTAGCCTGCTAACGGTCTGAATCGCCGTGTCCCCAGCCAGCCCAACCACTCACTGGACCCATATGTTCACTTGGCTACGCATGCCTCTCTCTAATATCAATATGCCTTGTCCTTTACTGTCCTGGTTAGTGATTACTGTCTTATTTCACTGTAGAGCCTCTAGCCCTGCTCAATATGCCTTAAACCAACCATGTTGTTCCACCTCCGACATATGCGATGACATCACCTAGTTTAAACATCTCTAGAGAATATATCTCTCTCTTAATTACTCAATGCCTAGGTTTACCCCCAATGTACTCACATCCTACCTTACCTTTGTCTGTACACTATGCCTTGAATCTATGCTATCGTGCCCAGAAACCTGCTCCTTTTACTCTCTGTTCTGAACGTGCTAGACGGCCAGTTCGTATAGTCTTTAGCCGTACCCTTATCCTACTTCTCCTCTGTTCCTCTGGTGATGTGGAGGTTAATCCAGGTCCTGCAGTGCCTAGCTCCACTCCCACCCCCCAAGTGCTCTCATTTGTTGACTTCTGTAAACGTAAAAGCCTTGGTTTCATGCATGTTAACATTAGAAGCCTACTCCCTAAGTTTGTTTCACTCACTGCTTTAGCACACTCTGCCAACCCAGATGTCTTAGCCGTGTCTATCACAGTGCCATCCGTTTTGTCACCAAAGCCCCATACACTAGCCACCATTGCGACCTGTACTCTCTCGTTGGCTGGCCCTCGCTTCATACTCGTCGCCAAACCCACTGGCTACAGGTTATCTACAAGTCTCTGCTAGGAAAAGCCCCGCCTTATCTCAGCTCACTGGTCACCATAGCAGCACCCACTCGTAGCACGCGCTCCAGCAGGTATATATCACTGGTCACCCCCAAAGACAATTCCTCCTTTGGTCGTCTTTCCTTCCAGTTCTCTGCTGCCCATGACTGGAACGAATTGCAAAAATCTCTGAAGCTGGAGACTCACATCTCTGTCAGAGCAGTTTACAGATCACTGCATCTGTACTTAGCCTATCTGTAAACAGCCCATCTATCTACCTACCTCATCCCCATACTGGTATTTCTTTATTTATTTTGCTCCTTTGCACACCAAGTATCTCTACCTGCACATTCATCTTCTGCCAATCTACCATTCCAGTGTTTAATTGCTATATTGTAATTACTTCGCCCCCATGGCCTATTTATTTCCTTAACTTACCTAATTTGCACTCACTGTATATAGACTTTTTGTTTTCTTTTGTTCTACTGTATTATTGACTTTATGTTTTGTTTATTCCATGTGTAACTCTGTGTTGTTGTATGTGTCGAATTACTACGCTTTATCTTGGCCAGGTCACAGTTGCAAATGAGAACTTGTTCTCAACTAGCCTTCCTGTTTAAATAAAGGTGAAATAAAAAAAATAAAAAAATAAAAATCCAAGTTTATAATTTTAAAAGGCCAATTGATCATTAGAAAACCCTTTTGTAATTATGTTAGCAAAGCTGAAAACGGTTGTTCTGATTAAAGAAGCAATAAAACGGGCTTTCTTTAGACTAGTTGAGTATCTGGAGCATCAGCATTTGTGGGTTGGATTCCAGGCCCAAAATGGCCAGAAGAAAATACCTTTCTTCGGAATCTCGTTAGTCTATTTTTGGTCTGAGAAATTAAGGCTATTCCATGCGAGAAATTGCCAAGAAACTGAAGATCTTGTACAACGCTGTGTACTACTCCCTTCACAGAACAGTGCAAACTGGCTCTAACAAGAATAGAAAGAGGAATGGGAGGCCCTGGTGCACAACTCAGCAACATGACAACTACATTAGAGTGTCTAGTTTGAGAAACAGACACATCACAAGTCCTCAACAGGCAACTTTATAAAATTGTACCCGCAAAACACCAGTCTCAACGTCAACAGTGAAGAGGCGACTCCAGAAGGCTGGCCTTCATCACTTCATCACTTAGGTTAGGGTTCATGCAGATACCCAACAATTATGCCAAGTTCAGAATGAAACAGATGAGGTAATAATTAATAATGGACTGTTATTGATGTAAGAGATATTTAGATCATCTGTTGAGTTTAAGTCAGGAGATAGTAACTCTGTAAGCAACTCTTCCAGTGGTGCCCCAAATTCCAAATGAGTTAATTGTTACATGGTTAATTTAATCGAGTAATAATTAAACGTTGTAGGTCATTATTTGATAAATAGAAGTCATCACATTAAAGATAGTCACGTCACGACACAGGTGCGTTTTTGCCTCCGGCCAGTGAAGATTAAGCTGACTGTTCAAAGGGCTGACAAAAACTAGCAGAAGCCAATAGGGTGTAAAATAAGAAGAATCCATGTTTAAGGTAAGGTTGAGAATGTCTTTATATGTTCTAGATATCGTAGCGATCCTTGCTATATGATCCACGTTACAATCCCCACCAAGTGGGTTAACCCTGTCGGCGCAAAACATAGGGTGTTTACCTTTTACGCCAGCGACCTGAGTTTCCCTGCAGAGAGGCATGTACACATGAGGAACTTGTTATAGAGGAGCGTATGAACACGCGCTCCCGAAAGAATGGGGGTAATGTAACGACCTTAACCCAAAACCTTGCAACCTCTTTCAGGTTTGGACCTCTTGGTGTAAGGTGTTGGCTTGGCTGTCGTATAATCTCATGACGTGGACAAAATATTTTTATTTCTGTGTCCAAAATATCGGGGGAAGTGAATTTATTGGGGGATCAGGATTTAGACAACACACAATTATTTTGGTATGGATTAAATGTTTAAAAAAACTGGGTCCAGTAGGATGAAAGTCATATCTTAAAAACTTGAACGATGACATGTTGGACTGTATCAAAAGTGTACGCATGAAAAATATACAGTACCAGTCAAAAGTTTGGACACACCTACTCATTTGAGGGGTTTTCTTTATTTTTTTTACTATTTCCTACATTGCAGAATAATAGTGAAGACATCCAAACTAATAACACATGATGTGATAACCAAAAAAGTGTTTCTATTTAAATTTGAGATTCTTCGAAGTATCCACCCTTTGCCTTGATGACAGCTTTGCACACTCTTGGCATTTTCTCAACCAGCTTCATGAGGTAGTCAATTAACAGGTGTGCCTTGATAAAAGTTAATTTGTGGAATTTCTTTCCTTGTTAATACGTTTGAGCCAATCAGTTGTGTTCTGACAAAGTATGGGTGGTATTCAGAAGATAGCCCTATATGGTAAAAGACCAAGTTCAAGAACAGCTCAAATAAGCAAAGAGAAACAACAGTCCATCATTTCTTTAAGACATGGTCAGTCAATCCAGGAAAATTTCAAGAACTTTGAAAGTTTCTTCAAGTGCAGTCGCAAAAACCATCAAGCGCTATGAAACTAGCTCTCCTGAGAACCTCCACAGGAAAGGAAGACCCAGATTTACCTCTGCTGCAGAGGATAAATTCATTAGAGTTAACTTCATCTCAGATTGCAGCTCAAATAAATGCTTCACAGAGTTCAAGTAACAGACACATCTCAACTAACATCAAGGCGGTGGCCCGTTCCTGTAGGTTCATGCTCTACAACATCCGCAGAGTACGACCCTGCCTCACACAGGAAGCGGCGCAGGTCCTAATCCAGGCACTTGTCATCTCCCGTCTGGATTACTGCAACTCGCTGTTGGCTGGGCTCCCTGCCTGTGCCATTAAACCCCTACAACTCATCCAGAACGCCGCAGCCCGTCTGGTGTTCAAACTTCCCAAGTTCTCTCACGTCACCCTGCTCCTCCGCTCTCTCCACTGGCTTCCAGTTGAAGCTCGCATCCGTTACAAGACCATGGTGCTTGCCTACGGAGCTGTGAGGGGAACGGCACCTCAGTACCTCCAGGCTCTGATCAGGCCCTACACCCAAACAAGGGCACTGCGTTCATCCACCTCTGGCCTGCTCGCCTCCCTACCACTGAGGAAGTACAGTTCCCGCTCAGCCCAGTCAAAACTGTTCGCTGCTCTGGCTCCCCAATGGTGGAACACACTCCCTCACGACGCCAGGACAGCGGAGTCAATCACCACCTTTCCGGAGACACCTGAAACCCCACCTCTTTAAGGAATACCTAGGATAGGATAATAATATAATAATAATATATGCCATTTAGCTGACGCTTTTATCCAAAGCGACTTACAGTCATGTGTGCATACATTCTACGTATGGGTGGTCCCAGGAATCGAACCCACTACCCTGGCGTTACAAGCGCCATGCTCTACCAACTGAGCCACAGAAGGACCAGAAGGATAAAGTAATCCTTCTCACCCCCCTTAAAAGATTTAGATGCACTATTGTAAAGTGGCTGTTCCACTGGATGTCATAAGGTGAATGCACCAATTTGTAAGTCGCTCTGGATAAGAGCGTCTGCTAAATGACTTAAATGCAAATGTAAATGTAACATTAACTGTTGTGGAAGGACCACTAGAGGGCAGGCTGGGCTCATGGATAGTAGCCAAAGCATGGGAGACAAGGTAACCAGAGTCAATTAAGCACAGCTGACGGTACTAATGACATACTCTCCTTCCCCTATAAAAGAGAGAATGGAACCAGCAGAGAAGGGGGAAACTATCTCTGGAAGATGGCCACACAGAGACACAGAGACACAGAGACACAGAGACACAGAGACACAGAGACACAGAGACACAGAGACACAGAGACACAGAGACACAGAGACACAGAGACACAGAGACACAGTGCTGAAAGAACCACTAAGACGGTGACAAACCTGTGATTTATGTTTGGTAGTTTAAAGATAATCCTAACGTGTTCTTGTTTCATCTGGAGAAGAAGATGTGTGTTTTTCCTTGGAAGATTTTTCATTGATTATGTTAGAATGTTGTTGTTGACAAAATACCCTCAATAGAGAACCGTGTTCAATCAAGAAGACCTACTCCTGACTCGTTTATTCCACCTTCCCGCTTTAGAGTGACGCCTAATTACTTGGTACGCTCACACTGTTCAGAGGAGACTACATGAATCAGGCCTTCACGGTCGAATTGCTACAAAGAAACCACTACTAAAGGACAGCAATAATAATAAGAAGAGACTTGCTTGGGCCAAGTGACACGACTAATGGACATTAGACCGGTGGAAATCTGTCCTTTGCTCTGGTGAGCCCAAGTTTGAGATTTTTGGTACCAACCGCCTTATCTTTGTGAGACGCAGAGTAGGTGAACGGATGATCTCCACACGTCAAATCAAACCAAATCACATTTTATTGGTCATATACATGTGTTTAGCAGATGTTATTGCAGGTGTAGCGAAATACTTGTCTTTCTAGCTCCGAAAGTGCAGTAATATCTAACAAGTAACACAAATCTAACAAAAGGAATTGATTTTAGAATGCATAAATATATGGATGAGTAATGTCAGAGCAGCATAGACTAAGATACAGTAGAATAGAATACAGTATATACATATGAGATGAGTAATGCAAAATATATAAACATTATTGAAGTGACTAGTGTTCCATTTATTAAAGTGGCCAGTGATTTCAAGTCTATGTATATAGGCAGCAGCCTCTAATGTGCAAGTTTAACAGTCTGATGGTCTTGAGATAGAAGCTGTGTTTCAGTCTCTCGGTCCCAGCTTTGATGCACCTATACTGGATGATAGCGGGGTGAACAGGCAGTGGCTTGGGTGGTTGTTGTCCTTGATGATCTTTTTGGCCTTCCTGTGACATTGGGTGATGTAGGTGTCCTGGAGGGCAGGTAGTTTATCCCCAGTGATGCGTTATGCAGACCGCACCACCCTCTGGAGAGCCCTGCTGTTGCGAGAGGTGCAGTTTCCGTACCAGGCGGTGACAAGATGCACTCAATTGTGGACATTTTGTGAGGGTTTTAGGTGCCAAGACAAATTTCTTCAGCCTCCTGAAGCTTGTGCCTTCCTCACCACACTATCTGTGTGGGTGGACCATGTCGTTGTTGTTGGTTCCAACTGTGAAGCATGGAGGAGGAGGTGTGATGGTGTGGGGGCGCTTTGCTGGTGACACTATCTCTGATTTATTTTGAATTCAAGGCACACTTTATCAGCATGGCTACCACAGCATTCTGCAGCAATACGCCATCCCATCTGGTTTGCGTTTAGTGGGACTATCATTTGTTTTTCAACAGGACAATGACCCAAAACACACTTCCAGGCTGTGTAAGGGCTATTTGCCAATGAGGGGGATGGAGTGCTGCATCAGATGACCTGGCCTCCAAAATCATCTGATCTCAACCCCGTTGAGATGGTTTGGGATAAGTTAGACCGCAGAGTGAAGGAAAAGCTGACAACAAATGCTCAGCATTTATGTGGGAACTCCTTCAGGACTGTTGGAAAAGCATTCCTCATGAAGCTGGAGAATGCCAAGAGTGTGCAAAGCTGTCATCAAGGCAAATGGCTACTTTGAAGAATCTCAAATATAAAATATATTTTGATTTATTTAACACTTTTTTTATTCCATATGTGTTATTTCATAGTTTTGATATCTTCACTAATATTCGACAATGTAGAAAATAGTGAAAATAAAGAAAAACCTTGGAATGAGTAGGTGTGTCCAAACTTTTGACTGGTACTGTATATATATTTTTATTTGGAGTAAAATGCCCCTTTAAGGGTTACACACACACCATCAACAATTAATATTCACAAAAAGTTTTCTGAAGTAATAACCTGATGGTTTCAGGAACTCATTGTGATTGTATATTAGGAGTAAGGTGCCACAGGTAAACAGAGGGAAAGAGAGTTGATGGTTTTCTTCATCTGCATGTGTGTAGTGAGATTTTGATACTCCAGTGAGGTCCTGAGGGAGAAAATCAACTCTGAAAAAAGTAAGCCACAGAGTTCTACAGAGGAGAGTTTCTATGATACGGGTGACTGAAAGCCACAATCTCCCTCACTCTCTGATGGCTCAAGAGAACTTCTGAATAAATCACTGAACTTTCAGATAGAGGTGGCAGGGTAGCCTAGTGGTTAGAGCGTTGGACTAGTAACTGAAAGGTTGCAAGTTCAAATCCCTGAGCTGACAAGGTACAAATCTGTCATTCTGCTCCTGAACAGGCAGTTAACCCACTGTTCCTAGGCTGTCATTGAAAATAAGAATTAGTTCTTAACTGACTTGCCTAGTAAAATAAAGGTAAAAAAAAATAAAAAAAAGATCAGTGTATCAAATCAGAGGGCCTGTTGTCTGGACCTCTGGCAGTCTCTATGTGGGTGCCACAGGGTTCAATTCTCGGGCTGACTCTTTTCTCTGTATATATCAATGATGTCGCTCTTGCTGAGGGTGATTTTTTGATCCACCTCTACGCAGACAACACCACACTGTATACATCTGGCCCTTCTTTGGACACTGTGTTAACAAACCTCCAAATGAGCTTTGATGTCATTACAACACTCCTTCCGTGGCCTCCAACTGCTCTTAAATGCTGGTAAAACTAAATGCATGCTCTTCAACCTATCACTGCCCACACCCGCCCGCCCGCCTATTTTTTTGCCTTACCTCCTTACTCAATTTGCACACACTGTATACAGATTTTTTATTGTGTTATTGACTGCATTTTATCCTATCCCAACTCTGTGTTGTTGTTTTTGTCTCACTGCTTTGCTTTATCTTGGCCAGGTTGCAGTTGTAAATGAGAACTTGTTCTCAACTGGTCTACCTGGTTAAATAAAGGTAAAATAAAAAATAAGAAGAGTAATTATTCTCACTCCTCATCTTGTCTCTGCTCTCTATGTGTACATTGAGTACATCTTTCAATTTCAAAGGGGTCAGGCATAGCCTACGAAGTCACGCCACATTAGTAGCCCATTTAGGTTACTCACACTATAGGCTAGCTAGGCTACTCTCTCAACGCCGTGGGGGGAGCCCAGGATATAACTCAAAAACCAGCACTGGAATGCGAATCGACCTGCTCCCCATGACTGCTGCTAACTTCCTAGTGCCAGGGCAAGTGTAAAAAAACACATTTTTGGCACTAGGCCTTTATAATTTTAGAAATGTACAAAGACCTAGTGCTGTCAACGACAATATTTGGTTGAGGTTCATTTAGAGACAGATCTTCCAATCTCAGGCTCCCACAGCTGGGTCATATACATTAGTGCAAAATATAGCTAAATATGTTGCATCGGATTTCAGTCTGATGGCTTCCATTTGTGCCTACTGAATATGACCCTGGTGAGAAAAACAGGGATTGCTACAGCCAGGGAAGTGTGAAAAAGAGAAGAGAGGGAAATAAGGGAGGCCAGAAGGTTGCTTTTCATGCATCACTGAAGCACACAGACATGCAGAGTGGGTTTGGTCTTTTCGGGACACAGCTGTGTTTACCCCCCGCACATCTCCTCAAGATCCCAAGACCAGAGGGGCAGCCGGGCAGCATACGTCCATCCTCCATCGCATCGGATCGGCGATGGATCAGATGATGGAGAGGATGAACCGATGGGAGAGGAGTAGTCTCCCTACTTCCCCTCCAACTCCCCCACCTACAACGCTACAACCTCCTCCAGCGGTATCCGGAACCAGCGCACTTCGTCTTGCGCCTCCGAGGGAGTACGATGGAGCGGCGGCGGGGTGCCAGGGATTCTTGCTCCAACTCGAGCTTTACCTGGCCACCGTTCGGCCAACACCCTCGGACGAGGAGAGTGTGAGCGTCCTCGTCTCTTGCTTGACGGGTACAGCCCTGGAGTGGGCCTATACCATTTGGAACGGGCCCGACTCGGCGAGGGGCCACTACCCGGAGTTCACATGCCACGTCCGGGCCGTGTTCGACCACCCTCCGGAGGGCCGAGCGGCTGGTGAGAGATTGTTCCATCTCAGGCAGGAGACGAGGAGCGTGCAGGACTTCACGCTGGAGTTCCGGACCTTGGCCGCTGGTGCGGGGTGGAACGACAGGGCCCTAACAGACCATTACAGGTGTAGCCCGAGGGAGGACGTCCTCAGGGAGCTGGCTTGTCGGGACACCACGCCCACCCTGGACGAGCTCATAGACCTGTCGATCAGACTGGACAATCTGCTGGCTGCTCGCGGACGTTCTGAAAGGTTCCTGTCTGTTCCACCTCCTGGCCCTCCCGCTCCCATACCTATGGAGTTAGGGGAGGCCGCATCGAGGGGGACCGGAGGAGGAGGCTCCTCCTGGACCAGCTGCGGCCGGAGAGGGCACACTTCCGGTTGGTACTGGAGGAGTCCATCTGGGAGTCGAGAGGGTAGGCAGAACACTTCTCGGTCACCCCAGGTGAGTCGTGTTATGCCGTGAGGCGCACGGTGTCCCCGGTGCAGAGGCATAGCCCGATGTGTTACATCGCAGCGCCTCGTATCGGCCGGGCTAGAGTGGGCATCAAGGTGCCATGAAGCCGGCTCAGCGCATCTGGTCTTCAGTGTGTCTCCTCGGCCCGGGGTACATGGCACCAGCCCTGCGCACGGTGTCCCCAGTTCTCCAGCACAGCCCAGTATGGTCTGTTCCACCTCGCCGCACTGGCCTGGCTACGGGGAGTGTCCAGCCAGGTAAGGTTGTGCAGGCTCGGTGCTCGAGACCTCCAGTGTGCCTCCACGGTCCGGTCTATCCGGGTGCCTCCTCCACGCACCAGGCCTCCGGTGGCAGCCCCACGCACCAGGCTGTCTCTCCGTCTCCTTCCTCCAGGTGCTCCCGCCTGTCCAGCCCTGCCAGAGTCTCCCTCCTGTCCAGCGCTGCCAGAGTCTCCCATCTGTCCTGAGCTGCCAGAGCTGCCTGTCTGTCCTGAAATGCCAGAGCATCCCATCTGTCCTGAGCTGCCAGAGCCGCCCGTCTGTCAGGAGCTGCCGTCTGCCAGGAGCTGCCAGAGCCGTCCGTCAGTCTGGATAATGTAACTCAGAGCTACAGCGTACAGAAAATATTCAGACCCCTTCCATTTTTCAAAATTGTGTTACGTTATAGACTTACTCTAAATCGATTACAGAAATGTTTCAATCTACACACAATACCCCATAATGACAAAGCAAAAACGTTTTTTTAAAAACATTTTTGCAAATGTAATCAAAATAAAAAACAGACATACCTTATTTACATAAGTATTCAGACCCTTTGTTATGAGACTCCAAATTTAGCTCAGGTGCATCCAGTTTCCTTTGATCCTCCTTGAGATGTTTCTACAACTTGATTGGAGCCCACCTGTGGTAAATTCAATTGATTGGACATGATTTGGAAAGGCACGCACCTGTCTATATAAGGTCCCACAGTTGACAGTATATGTCAGAGCAAAAACCAAGCCACGAGGTCGAAGGAATGTCTGTAGAGCTCCAAGGCAGGTGTGTGTCAAGGCACAGATCTGGGGAAGCGTCCCAAAAAACTTCTACAGCATTGAAGGACGCCAAGAACACAGTGGACTCCATCATTCTTAAATGGAAGAAGTTTGGAACCACCAAGCCCTAGAGCTGAGCAATCAGGGAGAAGGTCCTTGGTCAGGGAGTTGACCAAGAACTCGATGGTCACTCTGACAGAACTCCAGAGTTCCTCTGTGGAGATGGGAGAACATTCCAGAAGGACAACCATCTCTGCAGCACTCCACCAATCAGGCCTTTATGGCAGAGTGGCCAGAAGAGAAGCCACTCCTCAGTAAAAGGCACATGACAGTTCGCTTGGAGTTTGCCAAAAGGCACC
Organism: Oncorhynchus keta; assembly: GCF_023373465.1. Taxonomy (NCBI): domain Eukaryota; kingdom Metazoa; phylum Chordata; class Actinopteri; order Salmoniformes; family Salmonidae; genus Oncorhynchus; species Oncorhynchus keta. Next base: position 14,587,218 of record NC_068452.1, on the reverse strand, counting down.
TAAATGACTCTCAGATCCATGAGAAACCAGGTGCTCTGGTCTGATGAAAACAAGATTGAAGTCTTTGTCCTGAATGCCAAGCCTGAATCTGCCAAACCAATGTCTTGAGGAAACCTGAAACCTGGAACCGGGATGTTTTTCAGCGGCAGGGACTGGGAGACTACCGTAGTCAGGATCGAGGGAAAGATGAACGGAGCAAAGTACAGTGAGATGCTTGATGAGAACCTGCTCCAGAGCGCTCAGGACCTCAGACTGGGGCAAAGGTTCGCCTTCCAACAGGACAACAACCCTAAGCAGACAGCCAAGACAACACATGAGTGGCTTCGGGACTAGTCTCTGAATGTTCTTGAGTGGCCCAGCAAGAGCCCGGACTTGAACCCGATCGAACATCTCTGGAGAGACCTGAAAATAGTTGTGCAGCGATGCTCCCCATCCAACCTGACAGAGATTGAGAGGATCTGCAGAAAATAATGGGAGAAACTCCCCAAATACAGGTGTTTTAAGCTTGTAGCGTCATACCCAAGAAGACTCGAGGCTGTAATCGCTGACAAAGGTGCTTCAATAAAGTACTGAGTAAAGGGTCTGAATACTTATGTAAATGTGATATTTCAGTTTTCTATTTTTAATAGATTTCTAAAAACCTGTTTTGTGTGTAGATTGATGAGGGAAAAAATATTTAATCAATTTTAGAATAAGGCTGTAACGTTATCAAAATGTGTAAAAAGTCAAGGTATTTGAATACTTTCCGAATGTACGGTATATAGACAGATAGTTTGGCAATTGCTTTTTCAAGCAAGATGCTTTGCAAACCTTTTCACTGTGAGGACCAGCCGGATGCCAAGATGCGACCAATATGGACGACGACTATATCCTAAAATAATTTTGCTTGTAATCATAATATGATTTGCCTGCTTAATTGCTTACACATAACTTAAAGCAGTCTGAAGTGTAAAAGTGTTTTCCATAACCCTGTGACCCAGACGTCAGGACACCAAATTCTAATGAGGAACTGACAGTCCTACCTTAACCTTGCTAAACTGATGAATTTCACTCTCTGTATGATGAAACATGACAAAGCAACAGAACTCTCAAAAAGACTCACTGTTCTCATTGTTCAAATGGCATTTAGTAGTGATAGAATGTTCTATAAAAATGTAATTCAATATTAAATAAACTATAACCCCTTAAAGGTAACCTTATTGCAAAGTGTTACCGGAACTGGATATATATAATAGTATTCTAAATGGATAAGCACCTATTGGAATGGGAATAAAATGACCTTCTTGTGTATCGACTGGCAAATGTTTTAATTTCTGCACATGCTCACAGTGAATTCTTCAGACGTGGTCGTGGTGTGCCAAGTACAAACATGGAGACACAGTATAACTGGGAACACTAAATACATACAACCCGCATACATACAACCCGTTTGGAATTCTTGAAACACAGTTTGGGAAAAGCAAATGTCCTCTTCAAAAAATGTTGTCTTGAGAGAAGACAGACGTGTCGTAGTGGCTGAGTATTTCACCCCTCTGATTCAGTGTTTCCCAACCCTAGATCCAGGGACCGACATGGCGGGTTGCTGTTGACCATCAGAGTGTAAGCTGACACCGACTTCTGACAAGTCTCAAGTGTTCATTTTAGTTTGAATTCAAATGGTCCTCCAAAGAAGAGGACCATCGACAGAGAAAATGTAGAAACAGAAAAACACATGATTTCACATGTGGAAAATCATATGATTTCACATGTGTTTTCTTGGAACAATTCACATGTAAAATTGTGTTTTTTCCATGAGGAACTGCTCTTATTAACATAACACCTGGACACCCACTCAACTGCTATACACATATATGTACACTATAATATGGACTGGTTGTTCATTTACAAACACTGAGTAATCTCTTATATTGCAGAGTTAGGCACACACATTTCCACTAGTTTCCACCAGTGTTTCCCCTAGCTAGAGCAGCCCTCCACCGCCTAAAATGATTTGCCCTCCATTGGCTTCAATTTGTAATTTTTATCCCAGCTGCCCTAGATGTTGCTTCGAGGGCTTTTGCATCCCGCCGAAGGAAGAAACTAATATAGGGGAAAAACTGGGTATACAGTTCTCATAGTCCAACTTTGGGAATCGTCTGAAAGTTGTAAAACTGGCCACTGGCCATCGACATCAGCTTAGGAATTAAAACGTAACGTAGGCCACTGTCTTTTGACCACTAAAATAGGTCACACAATAAAAAGACAGAAGTCAAATTCGGCCCTCGTCAAGTCAGCACAGGAAATGTCAAATCAATTGTAGTGCAGAGTAAGCAGCCCTGCCAGGATGCATAGTTGGGCTTTCCTCTCCCTCTGTCAGTTACAACTGTCAGCCCAACCACTTGCAGCTCCTTCAAATAGTTTTTGTAAATAAAGGAAAAAAGAAATAAAAAAGAATCCATTAAAATAGTTCATATGAGGGGGAGAAATGATCTTGAGTGTTTTTAACACCCGCCTTTCCATTCTCAGGTCCGAAAAAGTGTGTTGACTAACCACCCTTGCGTTGTTTCTTTTGTTCTCCTTTGTTGGGTGCTCTTCCTTTCTCCCCTATCCGCTTCTCCCCTTGTTGATGGCAAACTAGTGTGGCGGCCATCTTGGTTTTCCAGGTCTCAGAGGTGTGAGGAAGTGGAGAAGCAAAGCTTGAGGGTGTAAGGGTTGGAACCATCTGCAGATGGAAAGATAGAATAGGAAGAAGGGATGAGGAGAGGGTAAAAAATACATGACTTGCACACATGTTTAACTCTATACATTTACTTTGAGGTGTGTGTGTGTGTGTGTGTGTGTGTGTGTGTGCGTGTGCGTGTGCGTGTGTGCGTGTGTGTGTGTGTGTGTGTATTTGTGTGTGTATGAACATTTGCTCTAAATAATCATGTGCTGACACTAGAGTCAGTTTGAGCAATGCCCTGGTGGGATATTTAATGAAGCAGAGGCAGTAAGTTAGCCAGCGAAAGACTCTGAAAGATTCACTCCATATAAAAGGACAACTTATTAAGTGTTACAGAGTGTTTTTTTTAAAGAGACATGATCAATGAGTTATCTGGCTAACTTTGAGAAACACTTGGTAGCAACATTTGTTCCATAGATTTCCTAGATCACAGGGGAGGCCTGCAGGTATCATTGCTTACTACTTGTTATAAGCATTCACAAGCCTTTATAATGTCTTATAATAATGCTTATAATATGTCATGTCTCTTTATGTATCAACATTTCAACTGAATGCCTGGTATACTAGTCAGGATCATGTTTCAAGAATCAAGTTTTAATGCACAAGTACAATGAAGCATACTATATACAGGAAATATTTAAAAAGTAAGTTCCAATATCATATTTACATGTGCAAGGATACTGGAGTGATGGAGGTAGATATGTATAGGGGTAAGGTAACAGGATATAATATACAGAGTAGCAGCAGCTTGCATGTGAGTAGGTGTGCGGCTGTGCAGAGACAGTATAAATGTATTTGAATATTATGTGTGAGTGAGCAAATGATGGAGTGAGTGTTTGTGTGTGTGTTGTGTTGCCTCAAGGGGTTACTCCTTATATTCTGTATTCAGATTTTTTTCAGCTAACTGGAAACTTAGGCCTGCCACCCACTAAGAGACTATGGCGTGAGGCTCTCTGTATGAAAGCCATTATTATTAGAGAAAATAAAGCTTTCTCCTGCAATGTTCCTCCTCTGCCACAAAAACAAATAATGAAAGAACATAATGGAGGTGTTTGGGGGGGATTCCATTTTTGTTTTGTCAATTGGCTTTTGTTTGTGTTGTCAGCCAGTGTGAAGGTGAATAACTGCAGTGTAGGGGAGGAACACAAGGGAAGAATAAAACAAAAATGTATTTAACTTGTATTGTAGTCGATAAATAGAGAAAGTGAACAAATGTAAATGATGAAGGCCAGTGAGGAAGAGGCGTCTAGCGGCTAGCCTGGCATGTTGATTCTATCTGGCATTGTCCGGATGTATATTTGCATCTCACAAGAGAGAGCCACACCTTCACCGTGGCAATCTCCAGGATGAAACTTTTCCACAGACGTCCTGGGGTCCTAGGTATTCCTCTTCAAGGAATACCTAGGATAGGGTAAGTAAGGGTAAGTAATCCTTCTCACCCCCCCCCCTTCTCCCCCAAAAAAAAAAAAAAAATATTTAGATGCAAGTGGCTGTTCCACTGGATGCCATAAGGTGTATGCACCAATTTGTAAGTCGCTCTGGATAAGAGCGTCTGCTAAATGACTTAAATGTAAATATGTCACTGATACCAGGAGAGGAGTGACAACTGTTACTGTGTGAATTAAATTGTAGTGTTTGGTTTGTTTCAAGAGCTTATAAAGAGCTGCCCATTTTGATAAGTCTTATTGCATTTGATGTTTTCTGTATTTTTAAAGTCACTGGACAGCTCACGAGTGGCGCAGAGGTCTATAAAGGCACTGCATCTCAGTGCTAGAGGTGTCACTACAGACCCTGGTTTGATTCCAGGCTGTATCACAACCGGCTGTGATTAGGAGTCCAATAGGGCGGCGCACAATTGGCCCAGCGTCGTCCGGGTTAGGGTTTGGCCGGGGTAGGCCGTCATTGTAAGTAAGAACTTGTTCTTAACTGACTTGCCTTGTTAAATAATGGTTCAATTAAAAAAAAGAGACAACATTTTTTATATTGGGTTAATGGGTTATCAGACACATTCCTGTTTAACGGTCATAACATTAACATTGATTAGAGTTGATTAAATAAGAATCTGGGTGTGTTGTTCCTACCTTTTGTTTTCACTAGCAAAGTGTTAAGAAGTGTTAATTCAGGTTGGGTTACGTTCCCGCTTGAATTTGTTTAAGAGGGGAGTGAATTCGCTCATACTTTGAGAACTTGCTACCAAGCTCCTATGTGTATCAGACACACATAGTTTTTTTTCTCTTCGAGATTATTCTGAACTGACGACATGTGTAACCAAGTCCTAGCCTATTGGTGATAATCATTTACTCTGTGTCATTCTGTACTGTATCATGTATTTCATGTACACTGTAATGTTTGAGTGTCAATTATTTCATGACTAATACATTGTATTAGTTGAATTGAGTAAATGCATTCCTCGTTTTACAGAGTAATTATTTGATTGACTATATGCCTTTCATTTGATCGTTGTTAATTACACTAAACACATAGCACATGCTTGGGTACCAACGTGACATCCCTGAGCTGCTTGCCTCAATAAATGAATGCTTGAACATTGGTCGCGAGGACTAGCTATTTGTATCTAGCCTCTTAGTAATTGCATAACGGTGCAAGATAGACACACGTTCATTATAGTCATACTGAGTCGGTGATGCAATGATTCACCATCGTGCTAGATCCTCCAGACAGTCTATTGCATTTATTCACATAATAATGGAGTCCGATTGATAAATGCAGTTTATTATTCAGCCTAATTTCCACCAACCTACAGTACGACTGTTGGAGTTTTATTAGGGAAACCCCTCAAAAGAAGTGTAATGCAGCCTGTCGCATGGAGTGAAGATAAGCACCTCTTAATGACATGAACAAACTAGCATTACTACCTAGCTTTACTCCATGCTACAGGCTAGTGATACTCCCTCCAACATGATGTCCTCTATAAGGTTCAAATCTGAGTGAAAAAACGGTTTACAATGAAAGTCACTTAGGCTGCGTTTAGACGAGCAGCCAAATTCCCCCCAAAAATGTTTTCTCACTATTTGGTATTTTTGGCAATCGAATGAGCTCTGAAAAAGATCTGGTGAAAAAATCTGATGTGATTGGTCAAAATACCAATTAGTGTCTAAACACAGCCTTAGATGTGGCCTACAGTATCAGAATTAATGTTAACATATACATTTCAACTATCTTATACTTTTTGGGGGGGAGTTCTATCCAATCAGACTGTGCTAGTCAGCTATTGATTATTAACATTATGCTTAGGTAGTATAGTTGTTTTGTTAACTGATAAGGGGGGTCCCACTAAGCTAAGTTATATGGAATTGTCATACCAAGGATCATTTAGCTATTTGATTTATGATTTCAGGACCCCTTCATGTCTAATTGTTTTTTGAGGCCTTACTGCTATTAGACCATACAAACGCATTAAATAACAGATTCACTACACGGAACAACAGATCGTCCTAAAATATCAAAAGGATGTTTGTTCTGATGTCTCTCCAGGTGTCACTTGTTTTCCCCAGTGTATTTATCCCTGTGTTTCCTGTCTCTCTGTGCCAGTGTATTTATCCCTGTGTTTCCTGTCTCTCTGTGCCAGTGTATTTATCCCTGTTTCCTGTCTCTCTGTGCCAGTGTATTTATCCCTGTGTTTCCTGTCTCTCTGTGCCAGTTCGTCTTGTATGTCCAAGTCAACCAGCGTGTTTTCCCCCAGCACCTGCCTTTTCTATTATCTTTTTTCTAGTCCTCCCGGTTTTGACCCTGGCCTGTTCTGGACTCTGTACCCGCCTACCTGACCATTCTGCCTGTCTTGACCTCGAGCCTGCCTGCCACTCTGTACCTCCTGGACTCTGAACTGGTTTTGACCTTTTGCCTGTCCACGACCATTCTCTTGCCTACCCCCTTTTTGGATCAATAAACATCTAAGACTCCAATCATCTGCCTCCCGTGTCTGCATCTGGGTCTCGCCTTGTGCTCTTCCATACATTTTTTCAACTGGTACCGGGGACCTTCAGACGAGTATTGTGAGGCCTATGGGCATCCTATAGTGCAAACACTGACATGTACATTTTGTGAGAAGACAGATTTTTGGAATGTCTCATGTTCTGACAAACACCGCTCTAGCTCTGTCACCTTTCACTGCAGATGCGGAAGTGCGACATAGGCGGACGCGGTGGATTGAGATGCATCCAATGCAAAAAACCTGATATCTCTCTAGCTGAAACTGACGGATTTTGATGGGGAAATGTGTATTATGCTAATTAGATTATCGCGGGGGGGCGCGGACATCAACCTTATTATTTATTTTTTGGGGTGGATAGTTGCAGTCAGAACCATGTTAAATGTCTCGAAGATGTCACTTAAAAGAGACAGAAGAGGTGGCATGGGTTTTCTAGAGGTTTTCTTGGGCTGCAGTCTCTGGCACACGTGGTGAATCCAGCCTACTGCCTTGTGACCCATTCATTCTCTTTCTATCATTCTCTCATCATCTCTCGCTCTTTTTTTTCTGTTATTGAAGCAAGCATTCTGATGTCATTCTCTACGGAGCAGGACACAGTACTTACTTGGAATTCTGATCTGGTGGTGGTTGAGGACTGTTAGAACCTCCACAGCATGTGTCTTGTTGTCAAATTCGAATAAGCCTGAGATAGTTTTTGAGCTGGCTAGAAGGGAGTGGGAAAGCATTTAGAAAGCATTTAGAAACATTTATAGGAAAATCATTCATAATGGTCTATTCATATCAGTCATAGTAGAATAATATTTATCTATTTATATTATTCCTTATTAATTACATTTATAATCTAGGTGCCTAGCTGTTGCTGACACATTATTTAGAAACAGAGCTGAATGTCTATGACTAGTACCTCTACTGAATTGACTCATGTTATATAATGTCAATTTAGTCCAACATAATGAATGAAATGAGCACTTACGTTTTGCATCAAAGACTTTGAACTTGATGAAACCGGGAACATCATGCTCTGTACATAACTAAACATAAAGCACACAACAGAAAAGGTTCAACTATTGCATCAACATTGATTCATTCAGTGTGTTGTATATATTATCCACTAGATGGCGATGTTATGATATGAATCTCAACACTGGACAAGATTCTACAGGCCAGTGTTATTCAAACCTGAACTTGGAGGCCCACTGGGCTATTGTCTCTCTGGTGCCAAATAACTTGACATATTGCAAAGATTTGAATGACTGTTTATTAAAATGTTAAGAACTATCTCCCCACTTGCTTGTGTCTTCTTTACCCTATAGGCAGGTGTCTCCTGCTACCCATTATCAGGGTCATCCAAACTTTTAATTCCACTATAGAAAGGGTTCAACCTCTCCTTACCCCCACCTCCCACCTCTCAAGACATCAGTCACCAATCCAGCCTAAACAGCCACCCCTTCCCCCCTTCCCTTCCCTCCCCTCCACACCAACCCTCTGCAGCTCGTCCTCAGTGATGCAGGGCGGGACATTGTAGAAGTGCAGCACAGCGGCGGGCGGCTGGATGATGTTCTTGGACGCCTGGCCCACGCTGCTGAAGCGGTTGTTCCGGGTCATGGCAAAGTCCTTGTAGCTGCTGCTGCCGTCCTCCAGCTCAAACACCTGACTGGGGATGACCGCATGCTGCTTGGACACACTGGAGGGAGGGAAAGATCAAGGAAGGGAAGGGGGAGGGATGAATAGATAGATATTTAGATGGGAGAGGAACACAGCTGCTAGATTTGCAGCCATAGATAATCTATATGTAATTCTATGTTTCCTCCTATAGTGGGTGAACAAAAAGGAAGCACATTAAATGGGGTTTATGCATTCATGAGGCCAAGGTACAGATAGGGACAGGAAGAGTAAACATAAAAAAACCTGTCTTGACCCTCTAATAACAAATTGGCTCTCAAGGGCCGAGGGGAGCGAGAGGTTAGGTATGTAATCGGCTTAGTGCTGTGAGACTAACTCCCAACGGGTTGAAGGGGATTTATGAAATGCCCTTTAAGTTGTTCAATGCTATGCAGTCTCTCATTCAGAGGCCTAGAGATGGCTATGGCAGCGCCATTTTTAACATGCTATAATTATTCGGGCAATTGTTTGTATTGTAACATGCTATACTATTTGGGGCATGGTTTATAGCATGCTATAGAAAAATATGTATTTCATGCCACGACATCCATCTCTTTCACAACATATAGCATGTTACAAACAATGCCCCATATGTTGCAGCAATGTCTTCAGATTGGGTATGCAGTCAGTAACTGGTGGACCGTCCGCCAACATAATGAAATGCTGTTTGATCCTGCTCCGCTGAATCCCAGCGGAGCAGAAGGAAAGACTCGTCTGGATCTAGCAGCTTAGGCAATTCATTATTCTGATGGATGGAGGCTGCCAATTCAATAGGACAACTCAACGCAACCCACACAGAGCCTTTAAACAGCCAACACTGTCGAGACGAATAAGGCCTTTGTGCATCTCCACTGTGCTTTTTTTCCTAGCGCTTTGAAGATTCCCAAAACCAAAACTTGCTAAGCAACAAATTGATGATAATGATGACGGTAATAGCCTTCTCTTTCAAAGGATGGCATTGTGTTCTCTCTTCCTGCCTCCTTCTCAAAACGCATTTGAGGAGAAGATCCAAGGTGCTTTTGAGAAGGAGGCAAGGAGAGAGGACGTGAGGAATCGAGGAAAGATGAATGTCACGCTCATCAAGCTCGGGTTCAGGGAGTTGGGGTCAAAGGTGAAACATGTAGCCTCCTCACCAGACGTTGAGCCTCTTGCTGAACACCTTGATGCTGTTGAGGTGTGTGATGGATCGGTCCACAGCGTACTCATCACCCATCTCTACCAGTGCGGTGCCCGGGACACTCTTCATAAACTTCACCTGGGGCGTAAATAAGACCGAATGGCATCACTGTGAATCCGTACAGACCTTCTGATAGGATTCTACTAGGTGACGCTGACCTTGGGTTAGTTTTGTATTACTTGATTATATTTGTCAACTAATCACTAAGCACACTTTTGTTTTTATCCACGTTAATATAGAGACCAAATGAAATAAGTCTCACTCTAAAACATATTACAGGTCAAGGTTCAATTGAATCAAACTGGTAGGTACTCCCCTCACAGTGGTAGGTTGCTGGCAGTAATTCTGTAACCAAAGCTACAGCATAAAGATTGCCATGGCAACTTGATTGCATCCACCCCCTAGTCACAATAGCTGTCACTCTATTGCCCTCAGCCCTCTCATTTAAAGAGGCAATCTAGGATTGATACATCCATTTTATAACTTTGAAATTAATGATGTTTTTTGAATCGCAGTAGCTTTAGCTTTCATCTCGTGAGAAAACAGACGCCGACACTGACCTTCTCAATATTCCCATACAGGCAGAAGAGGTTGAAGATGCGGGTGCAGTTCATCTTGGCTGGGTGCAGGCCGCTCACCATGGCAACCGACGAGCTGGAGGCGTGGCCCATATAGGAGGAGGTCTGGGGCAGGGGATAGGCAACCACCTCCTGGGCGTCATGGGGAGAGCTCCTCTTGTACCTGTTATTGCTGGGCAGGGGCAGCAGGGGGCAGTGTGACCCTGGAGAGTGGGGGAGAGAGAGAGAGAGAGAGAGAGAGAGAGAGAGAGAGAGAGAGAGAGAGAGAGAGAGAGAGAGAGAGAGAGAGAGAGAGAGAGAGAGAGAAGGAGAGAATAAGACTGAGAGAAAGTGAGAAATAGAAAGGGGGATGAGGGTAGGGGGATAGAGAGAGATGGAGAGAGAGAGGGGGGGGGCAAGAGAGAAAGAGAGAGAAAGATAGAAAGAGAGAGGCAGAGGGAGGGAGACAAAATATAGAGAAGGGAAGAGAGAGAAAGTGAGGGAGAGAAAGAAATAGAGTGAGAGAAAGAGTGTGTGAGAAAGGGAGCAGAGAGAGACAGAGGGGGCAGAGAGAGAGAGAGAGAGATAGAGAAAGAAAGAACAAGAAAAAGCTGTCACAGACCTTATTGGGGATGGTTGAGATGACAGTGCAAACTTCCCCCCTCAGCTCCCAGCCCCCCATGAAGTAGGATAAACAATTCCAGCAGTACTAAAAAAGTCCTAGACCATTTTCTACACCACTGCACCCCGTTTCCCCTGCAGATCTGGCTAATTACCAAGTGCCTTCAAGAGCGGCCGCTCACATCACATCATTACGCTCTTTCCAAACTCCTGACACACATATACACACTCACGCAATGACTGTATGACACACACACATATGTAGAGACCACCCCTTCCCCCCTGTTTTTCCATCCATCCATCCAACCTCCACCACCTCCTTCAGATGTAAGTGTCTGTGGGTGTTGGAGCTTAATTACAGGATACCCAAAGCCCAGATGCACAATGACAGTCACATAGAGAGAGAGATGCACAATTAATCTTCTCCTTTCCCCCTTCTGATGACCAGGTGGCGAATCGCATCTGGCAGACATATCAGTGTGGATGACGGATCACCACCTCAAGCTGAACCTCGGCAAGACGGAGCTGCTCTTCCTCCCGGGGAAGGACTGCCCGTTCCATGATCTCGCCATCACGGTTGACAACTCCATTGTGTCCTCCTCCCAGAGCGCTAAGAACCTTGGCGTGATCCTGGACAACACCCTGTCGTTCTCAACTAACATCAAGGCGGTGGTCCGTTCCTGTAGGTTCATGCTCTACAACATCCGCAGAGTACGACCCTGCCTCACACAGGAAGTGGTGCAGGTCCTAATCCAGGCACTTGTCATCTCCCGTCTGGATTACTGCAACTCGCTGTTGGCTGGGCTCCCTGCCTGTGCCATTAAACCCCTACAACTCATCCAGAACGCCGCAGCCCGTCTGGTGTTCAACCTTCCCAAGTTCTCTCACGTCACCCCGCTCCTCCGCTCTCTCCACTGGCTTCCAGTTGAAGCTCGCATCCGCTACAAGACCATGGTGCTTGCCTACGGAGCTGTGAGGGGAACGGCACCTCAGTACCTCCAGGCTCTGATCAGGCCCTACACCCAAACAAGGGCACTGCGTACATCCACCTCTGGCCTGCTCGCCTCCCTACCACTGAGGAAGTACAGTTCCCGCTCAGCCCAGTCAAAACTGTTCGCTGCTCTGGCCCCCCAATGGTGGAACAAACTCCCTCACGACGCCAGGACAGCAGAGTCAATCACCACCTTCCGGAGACACCTGAAACCCCACCTATTTAAGGAATACCTAGGATAGGATAAAGTAATCCTTCTCACCCCCCCCCCCCCTTAAAAGATTTAGATGCACTATTGTAAAGTGGCTGTTCCACTGGATGTCATAAGGTGAATGCACCAATTTGTAAGTCGCTCTGGATAAGAGCGTCTGCTAAATGACTTAAATGTAATGTAATGTAAATGTAATTGTTCTATTGAGCACCATGGCACCAACTCGCCTTCCGAATGTTCTATTCCCTATTGCTGTGACGTAGAACAATATTGCCTATTGTTCTACGTCACAATGCCTGCTTTGCTATGGTTGGCAATGAGACCTGCCCACCTTGCTGATAGTTCAAATGTAAACAACAACAATAAATGACTCATGGAACTCTGAAGTCGTCCCATTGCTTCCTATAGAGAAATGTAAGTATGTATGTATATTTTGCCAAATATCTTGCAATGTGTATATTTAGATTTTTTCAAATTGGACACAATTTGAATCATGAGAATCTCCTCTTTCTAATTATGTAAGACTGGGCAGCGTACTCCATTGTCATCAAACGCTAGCTCTGAAATGCCGTTTGCCCTTGGAACGCTGAGCTCCCCCCATTGTTTTCCTATGGAGAGGCATGCTGGTATATTTCGCCAGAAATCTCACAATGTCCATATTTAGATTTTTTCAAATCGGACACCATTTGAATCAGGATAATCTCCTCTTTCCAATTACATAAAGTTGGGCAGCGTACTCTGCTGTCATCGATCGCAAGAACAGAAATAGTCAAAAGTTGCAATTTTTCCCAACTTCCTCGTTACACAAACATAAGCACACTTGGCATCATCGAGGTGCGGATGTTTACTTTCTACTTTCTTCTTCTAGTTGTTATTTTTCAGAACAGATTGTTGTGGTAAAATAAAAATAACAGATTGTTGTGGTAAAATACGGCAAAGCAGCTGGGACATTTTTTGGAGTCATTTAGGCAAAATGGAATTCCAAGCGTCACTCCAGTCAGAAGAGGCTCTGGGAACATTCGATTCCCTTCATCTACTATAGGCGCAAGTGTTCCAGCTTAGCCAACGTTCTTTTGCCATTTTACAGCCTTGGGCGAATTTTGACTCATTTTATTGTCCAGCCTAGTGAGGGCAGGAGAGACATGAGACAAAAATAGAGAAAGAGCAAGGGAGGGAGGGGTAAAGAGAGGCAGCGAATGTGAGCAACACTGACCATAGCCGTTGTCGCTGTAGGAGGACGGATGCTCTCCCAGGATGGCCTGGCGTTGTCTCCCCTTCCCTCGCTCTGCAACACAGACAGAATACACAGTGTAAGGCAAATGTAAAGTGACAATGCCACCAGGTGCCATATGCACATCCATCCACTCAAAATGCATAGACACGCACAGATACACACACATGGGGACTAACAGACACAGTCATGCACACATAGGACGAACACACACAAGACTAACACACAAGCACATATACACACCTACCCATTGGCACATTTGCACGCCAGCCTAGGAATGACTGAAAGCCATAAAACCACACTACGAAAGCAGATTCGATTTAGTAACAGCAAATCTAGACACTGCTTAACACGTTTGGTAATTGGCATAACAACAAAACTATAAACTTTTGGTTCAAATTTGGCCTTGTACTTCAAATGACACATTTCTCTTCCTTGGCTGACTGAGCTTGGGTGAATTTCAGAGGAACAATAAAACAGTGTTTTTTTTGGGGGGGGGGGAAGAGAGGTGTGTTAAAATGACCGTTAAAATATCAGAGTAACAGTTCAATGGTGGAAACGTTGACCCAGATAGGAGGGAAAATGCATTGACATGAAAAAAAGTATATTAAGCACCCTTCTACCCTAATCTTCTTACTGTGCACCAGGAAAAGGACTAACAGAACAAAGACAAGCGTATTTTCAGTCTTTTCCCCAATGCAGCTTACTGGCAGAGACGCAGACAAACGCACTCTAGGTGCTGTCGAACTAAGACTGAAGCATATGCAATATATTTGTTTTTATGTAACGTATCCCAATGAAGTTACAGACTACTATATGGAGCATAGCTGGAAACAGCCTCTGTCATTGTTAGCCTGGTCCCAGATCTGTTTGTGCTGTATACCTCTATGGGGCTTTGTCTGTACAGCACAAGCAGATATAGGACCAGGCTTTCTCACTGCATCCTTTACTCATCAAACAAACGTCATCTAAAATAAAAGCATTCCTTAACATTTTAGTGGTGTTGGGAGTATTTCAATGACATATGCACAACCATCAACTCAGTGAACCCTGTTACTCTGAGGATTTGATAGAAGTGTGTGTGCCAAACTGTGTGTGTATGTGTGTGCACTGTAGAGCATGCAAGTGTGTTCACATGGACGTGTCTTTCAGTGCAATGACTCAACCTGTCTTACATCATTTGAGCATCCTTTTTTCAAAGTCTAACTTCAACAATACGAGAGAGAACTGGTGCTACTCACACAGGCATTAATGGAAGGTGCGGAGTTAAAAGAACGCATGCCATCCTCTCGCCAAGCTCCCGTGGGCCATGGGGGACCGAGCTCATGCAGAGCTAAGCTAATTGGTACAAAACGAGTAGTTAGGCAGGCAGGAACCGGTGGGATTGGTGGGTTGCCATATTTGTACAGAAACCACAAAGAAAGTGGAGAGGAGAAGGATTAACTGAGAGGAGGAGGAGTGACCTTGATGCTTGCACTGAGCCGACAGGTTCGCTATTCACCTGACAGAGTGGCAGAGAGAGAGAAAGAGAGAGGGGGGAGGAAGAGAGAGAGACTGTGGGAGAGAGTGAGGAGGGAAGAGAGAGAGGGAAAGACAGAGAGAGAAAGAGAGGGGGGGGAAGAGAGACTGTGGGAGAGAGTGAGGAGGAAAGAGAGAGAGAGAAAGACAGAGAGAGAGAGGCCTCTGACAATGACGTCATCTCAGTAGTTGGGATAAATCTATCGAAATTGTATCTTACTTTACAGATAAGGGGTAAGAGATGTGTGGAACACACATGACGTGTCTCTCTCGTGTCTTAGCTAAATGTTTAATAATGCACGTCCCCTGCAGGTGTGAATACACTTCTAGACTTTACTTGTGTTTTGAGGCAATGTCCCTGAGTACCTTCGAGGCAATGTACTCAAAAGAACGAACAAGGGGTTTGAAAGACAACATCCACAAACTACTATGTGATTTTGATGAGAAGAATTACATCTCTTTATTACATTCTCTTGTGTCCTTCTCTATGTTTGTATAATAAGATACTGTATATACACTGAACAATTATTTTTGAAGAGCATCTGATATGTTAAGGGCCTCAAGTGCGAATACAGCATTTCAATTTCCCCAAAATGCAAGCTGATTAGGATTTAAATTTACCGTCTGCGGCTCAAGAGGTTTGTGTGGTGCTGTTTTATTTTAATTTCTCTCTGCTTGCACTAAATAGCTTCCAATTCATTATTATTCAGCCTTTTATCATGTCGGCAGTTTATTTTCAGCCTCTTGCTATTTTTCTAGTTGCTTCTCTGTCCCCTTCCTCTGGTCAATAAAAAAACAATTGGAAGCTGACCACACATCTTCAGCTCCATGGCAAAAAGTCCTTGACGCCGTCAAAGTCAAACAGACCTTCAAAATCCAATATACGACAAAGCGATCGATTGGAAAGCAGCCCTGGCTTGTGGGTGATAAGACACTGTTTACCCTCCATTTGTGGAGAGAGAATGGGAATCGGGACTGGCATGTCAATTACACCGTCCAAAGGATGTTTAATCAAGCCCAAGTCACACAAGGCAGGCTTTCTGCTTGGTTAAAAACCATGCTCCCATTTATATGAATATAATTATGGGCTGTAGTCTATCTATGGCACCTCATATTGTTAAAGCATGAGAGCTTCAAATTCAGAGACCAAGGGTTGTCTTTTATTGAGCATTGTAATGTTATAATATTTGGTGTGGGGACAACGCAACCCCTTCACTTTTTCCACATTTTGTTATGTTACAGCCTTATTCTGAAATTGATTAAATAATCAATCTACACACAATACCCGATTATGACACAGAAAAAAACAGGTTTTTAGAACATTTTGCAAATGTATCCCCCCGGAAATATTCACATTTAAATAAGTTTTCAGACTCTATACTCAGTACTTTGTTGAAGTACCTTTGGCAGCGATTACAGCCTCAAGTCTTCTTGGGTATGATGCTACAAGCATGGCACACCTGTATTTGGGGAGTTTCCCCCATTCTTCTCTGCAGATCCTCTCAAGCTGTTAGGGTTGGATGGGGAGCATCGCTGCACAACTATTTTTAGGTCTCTCCAGAGATGTTTGATCGGGTTCAAGTCGGGTCTTTGGCTGGGCCCTTCAAGGACATTCAGAGACTTGTCCCAAAGCCACTCCTGCTTTGTCGTGGCTGTGTGCGTATGGTTGTTGTCCTGTTGGAAGGTGAATCTTCACTCCAGTCTGAGGTCCTGAGCGCTCTGGAGCAGGTTTTCACCAAGGATCTCTCTGTACTTTGCTCCATTCATCTTTCCCTCGATCCCGACTAGTCTCCCAGTCCCTACCGCTGAAAAACATCCCCACAGCATGATGCTGCCACCAACATGCTTCATTGTAGGGATGGTGCCAGGTTTCCTCCAGACGTGACGCTTGGCATTCAGGACAAAGGGTTCAATCTTGGTTTCTTCAGACCAGAGGATCTTGTTTTTCATGGTCTGAGTTGGTCCTAGGTTCTTTTTGGAAAACCCCAAGTGGGCTGTCATGTGCCTTTTACTGAGAAGGGGCTTCCATCTGACCACTCTACCATAAAGACCTGATTGGTGGAGTGCTGCGGAGATGGTTGTCCTTCTGGAACATTCTCTCATCTCCACAAAGGAACTCTTGAGCTCTGTCAGAGTGACCATCGGGTTCTTTGTCACCTCCCTGACCAAGGCCCCTTCTCCCTGATTGCTCAGTTTGGCCGGGCGGCCAGCTATAGTCTTTGGTTTTTCCAAACTTCTTCCATTTAAGATTGATTTAATTTTTAATTAAAAAAAAAATGTTTACCTTTATTTTACAAGGCAAGTCAGTTAAGAACAAATTCTTATTTTCAATGACAGCCTAGGAACAGCAGGTTAACTGCCTGTTCAGGGGCAGAACGACAGATTTGTACCTTGTCAGCTCAGGGATTTGAACTTGCAAACTTTCGGTTACTAGTCCAACGCCCTAACCACTAGGCTACCCTGCCGCCCAATGATGGAGGCCACTGTGTTCTTGGGGACCTTCAATGCTGCAGACATTTTTTGGTACCGTTCCCTAGATCTGTGCCTTGACACAATCCTGTCTCTACCGGCAATTCCATCGACCTCACGGCTTGGTTTTAGCTCTGACATGCACTGTCAACTGTGGGACCTTATATAGACAGGTGTCTGCCTCCCAAACCATGTCCAATCAATTAAATGTACCACAGGTGGACTCTAATCAAACATCTCAAGGATGATCAATGGAAACAGGATGCACCTGAGCTCAATTTCGAGTCTCATAGCAAAGGGTCTGAATACTTATGTAAATAAAGTATTTCTGTTTTTATTTTTATATAAATGTGCAAAAATGTCTAAAAACCTGTTTTCGCTTCGTCATTATGGGGTATTGTGCGTAGATTGCGGAAAATGAAAAACAATTTAATCAATTTTAGTATAAGGCTGTAATGTAACAAAAATGTGGAAAAAGGGAAGGGGTCAGAATACTTCCCAAATGCACTGTATAATTGTATATCAAATTAATATGCATTGATTCATTGGTGTGGGCTCAGCAAAGGGACAGGGGAATAGGCTCAGCAAAGTCAAGGTCTGTTATTATCAGATTCTATGATGTTTTCACCGATTGAGTCGTAAAATAGATTGATGACCAAATGAAAGATTAAAGGGGCGTGGAGGGGGGGGATTAGCAATAGCCCTTCATCGATGTTGCTTTATTCTCTGGGCCTACTCAGCACTGACAAATCCAAGGACATGAGCTTGCTCATTGTATCTCAATATTTTGTGTCAGCATTTGTACCATGCAATGTAGGCTACCATGGCCATGGCAAAGGGATGAATGTTTTCATTTTTCAAAGACTTGCTGAATTAGATAAAAACAGCCAATGTTTCCATAAAGATTTATTCAAGGACAGACTGATAGAAGTGGAGGCATATTCATGGGTTGCACCTCCATCACTCAGTCACACCGTTGCCATTGTTATCAACGAACGTTCTACAGATACTGCAGCATATT
Source organism: Oncorhynchus keta (assembly GCF_023373465.1). NCBI lineage: Eukaryota > Metazoa > Chordata > Actinopteri > Salmoniformes > Salmonidae > Oncorhynchus > Oncorhynchus keta. The sequence continues at coordinate 14,569,110 of NC_068452.1, read as the reverse complement.
GATGTCTGATTGTTTATGCCTAGTCTTTCGGAACGGGGGATAATGACTGTTTAATCAAATGTACATTATAGTGGCCTGGAAATACGATGACATTGCTAAAGTAGACAAATCATTTGTAGAAAACAACTTTGCCATTATTGTCGTCAAGTTTGTTTTAGAGAGATGGAAATTTTGTCATCAGCTACAAATATTTGCCAGAAATAGCTAGCAATGCTAATGTTAGCTTGCTAAAATGTTAGTGCTCTCCCCTCAATACAAAGTTATACTGTATTTAAAGTAAATCTGGCAACATCACAATGATGACAAAAGCTTGTCCTAAAAACGATTTGCCCCCTTTTGAAATGTCATTGGGTTTCAAAGCCATAGTAATGTACTTTCGACTAAATCTTCATCAGTGTCCATTGAGACTGCATTGAGTAGAACGCTCAGCTGGTTATCAGTCCTAAAAGGAACATTCAAAACAATATTGTGACGAAACGTGCCACTCATGAATATATCTGATTTAATCTGTTTTCACAAATAATTTAATCCTTTCTTGACTATGAAAAGCCAACTAACATTTACTCCTGAGGTGTTAAACTATTGACCCTGTTGGTCATCTATGAACGTCTGGAAGAACGATCATGTACTGTTATAATCTCTTTGGAGTTTTAGGCTGGGTATCTGTACAGCACTTTGTGACATCAGCTGATGTAAAAAGGGCTTTATAAAATAAATGTGATTGATTGGTTGCTTCTTAGAGCATGTATACACAATCAGATGTCTCTCTTCCTAACTAAGTACGTAAACACATCTGCATGTAAGGTGCTTAAGGTGTAAGGTGGTTGTATTCGGTGCATGTGACTAATAACATTTGATATCTGGATAAGGTAAGGTTGGGGTTAGTGGATAAAATACCATTTGTGATTAAAACGTGAAGGTACTACTAGGCCAGGGTTTCCCTGTACTGACGACTGGGCCGTAGCCACTCTGACCTGCAGCACTGAGCAGTAGGAGGCGTTAAAGCAACAGCAAGCTACAACACTATACGCACAGGAAGTGGTAAACAGCTAAATCTGACATTTCTATTGGCAATTAATACGTAAAACAAAAGGATATGTATGTTACCAAGGTTCGTTGATGGCACAAGTGCGAATTACTGAAATAAATGTTTTTTTTTAACAGAGAGGCTATTTTGACTCATTTTAGTTAGGAAATGAAGAAGACTAGGCAGGGACAAAGACTGAGGCCTAATGTTGAAGAGAAAACAACAGACAAACTGGAAAATTGAGATTCATGGCCGATCTTTAAGGAACGAATGTAAAACCACAATGGCGGAACTCATTTCTTGTCACAGCTCATTTCAACTGATTATGGGTCTGTAGAAGTGTGAAGGTTGAAAGGGTTTTGAAATGGTTTGACAACCATGGCTACAGATTTGAGGGTTGCTCTGCTCAACATATTTTAATTTCAGCTCTTTGTAAAACAGAAGTGACATACACAACGCACACACAAATGTTGTATTCATTCGAGCATGCAACGGAGGATGGTTTAAAACGTTTTGCAACAGAGATCTAAAATGAGCGTTTCTTATTGGACAAGTCCAGGTAGTCTCTCCTTGTTCCAGTCTGTTTTCTTCAGTTTGCTACCTAATGAATATGACCCTAGTACAGGAAGAGATTCAGCAGAGAAGGAAGGATATCGTACCTCGCCTGACGAGAAAGGGCTTGGTGTAGTCCCAGCTATCATTGTCGTTGCGGAGGACGTTGAGTCGCGTGGGCTGCATGGGGAGAGAGAGCAGAGCACCGCTGCATGTGTGTTAAGGGGTCCACAGGGATCCTGGTGGAGTGTGTGTGAGCACTGTGTGTGTATGTGGGTTTGTGAGTGTGTGTGTTTACCCGAGCGTATTCGATCTTCAGGGTGCAGCAGCCAGCGTATATGTCTGCTCCGTTGAGAGCCGATTTCGCCTTCTGGGCGTTTTTGACAGTTTCGAACGTGGCGACACCATTAAGGAAGAGCAACCGGGAGGATCTCATTGGAATTCAAAACATTGTTTGGCAAACAGAGTAGAATCACAATGACCAGAAGGCAATAACATAGGAAATGGAGCAAGAACTACAAGCCACCCTGCAGATGACTAAGGCAGTTCGCATACTCTTGGGTCACTCAGCCCAATGTAGTTCTGCTTCAGAGAAGCTGTAATCAGCTCAGCAATTGCAATTGCAGATTAGTTTATAGAATAGGGTCCTGTTCGAATCCTCCTAGAATACATTCTCCTCCTTCGCTTCCTTGTAAGTAATCCCTCATCTGACAAGGCATAACTGGTGCAATTACAATGGAAAGCTTGCTTACATCAATCCATTCATGTCAGATCAGTAATTAGTTGAAGATAGGAAGAAAGGATTAATTTTAAGAGTATTTGAACAAGGCCCTATTCTATAACCTTATTGGCAGTGACTGTGCTGATTACAGCTACTCTAGTGTAGCTGAGTAGTGACTGTAGTCTCCAACATCATGACATCTTTTCAAGCTGCTCTGCTTCCAGCTTGCAGACGAGTAGATCGTTATGCAAATTCGGTAGTAAAAGTAAAATGCACTATAAAAACCTAAAAAGGTCCAAAATGTCCCTGTTAAATATAATTGAATTGAAATCTAATTGAGGTGGGCCAAATTGCCTTTCTATTTATCTCTTGTTGAGCCTGTCTTCAAATATTATATGATAAAATGCAGTATGTGATGGTACACCCATTGGAACACACACACAGATCAGATCAAACAGATCATAATCAAGTACTCAATAATTTATTTGTCTGTCGCACCAGTAATATTTACAGTTGTAGGGAAGGGACAGGTCGAGAGCACCTTAGAAACCCCCATTGTCGCGGCAACCACATCCCAGTGGCAATAAAACAGGGGTTTTAAGCATCCATCTCCCATAAAACCCAAACCTGAAACAACAGTGACAACAATCCCTTGTCTCCTGAATTCCCATTGGCCAATCTCTGCTCCGAGTGTTACCATTAGCAAGAAACTCTTGATTGATAGCTGTACATGATCCACATAATGAGCCAACTTGGAGACAAAGTGAAATGTCTTATAATGCCAGACAGTAAATATAAACAACTGCCCATTGATTATAAATAAGGGAACAGTATCAGTACTTCAGTATATCAGTATATACTTCAGTATATCAGTTAAAAACTCATCCAGAACGCCGCAGCCCGTCTGGTGTTCTGGTGTTCAACCTTCCCAAGTTCTCTCACGTCACCCCGCTCCTCCGCTCTCTCCACTGGCTTCCAGTTGAAGCTCGCATCCGCTACAAGACCATGGTGCTTGCCTATGGAGCTGTGAGGGGAACGGCACCTCAGTACCTCCAGGCTCTGATCAGGCCCTACACCCAAACAAGGGCACTGCGTTCATCCACCTCTGGCCTGCTCGCCTCCCTACAACTGAGTCAAAACTGTTCGCTGCTCTGGCTCCCCAATGGTGGAACAAACTCCCTCACGACGCCAGGACAGCGAAGTCAATCACCACCTTCCGGAGACACCTGAAACCCCACCTCTTTAAGGAATACCTAGGATAGGATAAAGTAATCCTTCTCACCCCCCTTAAAAGATTTAGATGCACTATTGTAAAGTGGCTGTTCCACTGGATGTCATAAGGTGAATGCACCAATTTGTAAGTCGCTTTGGATAAGAGCGTCTGCTGCTAAATGACTTAAATGTAAATGTAAATGTAAAAAACTCCCATTGTTGATCATTTTTCCAAGAAGATACAAAAACTGAACACAAATGTGGTTCACACTCCAGAACTGCATGCACTGACTGTCCTACAACATGCTAATTATTACATAGGCTGTTAATCTGATATAAGACTTGCATAATGAAAAGTGTGTTGAAATATGGCCACTAACCCACTACACATACTGGAGGTGTGCAAACCATAATAGACACACACACACACACACACACACACACACACACACACACACACACACACACACACACACACACACACACACACACACACACACACACACACACACACACACACACACACACACACACACACACACACACACACACACACACACACACACACACACACTGCTTCCGACATATAAGTAAGCGCTGGTGCTGTCAGGTGTTTATTCATGCGAAGTGTGTGTGTGCCAGGAGTGTGTGTGTGTGATGCCGAGAGACAGTCATCCATATTTGATGAAGGGCCATCTCGTCCGCTGGAATGCTGCGCTCATGCTGATTCAGTGCTTTCGAGGACCCGGTCGAGTGGAGTGGGCTCTGCTCCTCTACTATGAAGCTTTTTACAGCCTGAGTGCGTTTGTGTGTGGGGCCAGCACTGACTGACAGCTTGTTTCCCACTCCAAAATGACATACTGATGCAGGTGTGCATACTCATACAAACCCACAGGGAGACATACACAGACACTTACGCAAAATCACTCATACAGACAGACTCTTGAATCAATACACATGCACATGCTTCCACTCTACATGCATCCTCGGCACAAACCCACCCGTGCATGCACGGACACACACGCCTGCAGTAGCCCAGCTTGACTCCAGAAAGGATATTCCACCATGGCCTGGATTCCATTGCGTTTGAAGATGACAATGCGCAGCACGTTGCCTATGGGATTGCAGACTGTGTACAGAACATCCTAGAAGACAGAAGAGCAACGACTGGGTTCTGACTAATGCTGTAATGAACACAATAATTAGGAACAGTTTCCTAAATGCTTAGTAGTTCGTGTGGTATTTTTCTAGATGACCCAGACCGACACCACAAGTAGAAACTAATTTCTTCTTGCTTCTTTTAATTATATTTGTTCATGGATAGAAGATTGGCTGTCAGTTAAACATACATTTTAGACTTTACGTTTTGTGGCTAAGCTGCTGGGTTGCCGAGATAATTCACATACCACATTAGCTACAAGGCTTTCAGGAAATCCAAGCTAAAGTGTTGTAAACTAAATCATTGTAAGCAACACCATTGTAAAGTTAAACCATTGTGAACTTAAACATTGTAAACTATTGTGAACAAAACCATTGCTGAACTATCGCAAACTTAACCATTGCATCAAGCTAAAATACCATAAGCTAAACCATGGCATTGTGTACTAAACCATGATAAACTAAACCATTGTTTGCTAAAATACCATAAGTTAAACCATGGCATTGTGTAATAAACCATGATAAACTAAACCATCGTTAGCTAAACCATTATAAACAAACCTATCATGAATTAAGACTGAAACCATTGTAAGCCAAACCAATAAACTATTTTAAATTAAACCATCCTAAACCATCCTGAACAAAATCCTTGCAAGCTTCCCACACCATTTTTAAAAAAAACATTATTTTATTTTATTATTCTTTTTTTTAACCTTTATTTAACCAGTTAAGAAAATATTCTTATTTTCAATGACGGCCTGGGAACAGTGGGTTAACTGCTGTTCAGGGGCAGAACGACAGATTTGTACCTTGTCAGCTCAGGGGTTTGAACTCGCAACCTAGTCCAACGCTCTAACCACTAGGCTACGCTGCCGCCCCATGTCATTTCAACGTGGAGAATTGGGTGATATTTGGTAGATACGTTGATCAATGTGGTTCCAACCTATTTTCACCCACTCAAAAAGACAGCCAAAAGTTTGTTTAATTCCCAATGTGTTATCACTATGCTTTCAACCAGAGAACCCTAACCCTAACCCTAAAAGCACAACCAAATTCTAATGGAAAATCAATGTCTGATTTTTGGTTTAGTTTTTACCTAAATGTGTTTTCACTGTGCTTCAACCATTTAAAAGCACAACAAAGTTCAAATGGGAATACAATGTCAGATATGTAGTTTAACCCGTTGGATATAGGGGGCGCTATTTTAATTTTTGGATGAAAAACGTTCCTGTTTTAAACAAGATATTTTGTCACGAAAAGATGCTCGACTATGCATATAATTGACAGCTTTGGAAAGAAAACACTCTGACGTTTCCAAAACTGCAAAGATCTTTGAGTGCCACAGAACTGATGTTACAGGCGAAACCCAGATAAAAATCCAATCAGGAAGTGCCGCATTTTTTGAAACCGACTCATGCCAATGACTCCTTATATGACTGTGAATGAGCTACTAATGAGCTTACGTTTTCCACGCATTCCCCAAGGTGTCTACAGCATTGTGATGTCTTTTTGGGCATTTCCATTGGAGAATAGCTGTAAGGGACCATATTTGGCAAGTGGTCACATGGTGTCTCCCGGAGAAAATCTTGCGCAATTTTTCCAATCACTTCTTATGACAAAACAATTGCCTCGACAGATATATTATCGAATATATATGTTAAAAACACCTTGAGGATGGATCCTAAACAATGTTTGCCGTGTTTCTGTCGATATTATGGAGCAAATTTTGAAAAAAGTTTGCCGTTATAGTTTAAGTATTTTTCGGTCGATTTCTCAGCCAAAACTGATGAACAAACGGGAGCTTTTTCGCCTACAAAAATATTATTTTTGGAAAAAAGGAACATTTGCTATCTAACTGGGAGTCTCCTGAGTGAAAGCATCTGAAGTTCTTGAGGTAAATGATTTAATTTGGTTGCTTTTCTTATTTTCGTGAAAATGTTGCCTGCTGCCAGCAGAGCCGAGCATAGCATTATGCCATGCTAAACTTACACAACAATGCTTATCTAGCGTTGGCTGTAACGCATATTTTGAAAATCTGAGATGACAATGTTGTTAACAAAAGGCTAAGCTTGTGTTTGAATATATTTATTTCATTTGCGATTTTCATGAATAGGAAAAGTTTTGTTATGCTAATGCATTTGAGGCTGATGATTACGCTCCCAAATACGGGTTTGCTAGTCACAAGTAACACAACTTAATGTGTTATCACTGTGCTTGATCTAATAGCACAACCACATGACCTGGATTGTCGTTACCTGAGATGACATTAAAGTACATGGTGGATCGATGCCGTTTGAGTTTTTGTACAGATTATTATTGCAATTGCAAAGATTTCTACAGATCTACGACCCTGAATGCTTTCTATGATTACATGAGAAGACATTTATTGTTACAGTAACCTCATAATGTAGCCATGGATGTGCTACTCATTTTAAGGTTGAATAAATACCGTTTTATTAGTTTGCAAAATAGCCTTAACATTATGCTATTTACTGTCTTACAAAGGTAATATTGAATTGTGTTTGGTTGACAATGCAACTAAATATCAACATTTAAAGGATATATATATCTGTCACGAATATCACCGAAGGTGGCTCCCCTTCCCGTTTTGGTGGCGCTCGGCGGTCGTCGTCGCCGATCTACTAGCTGCCACCGATCCCTTTTCCCTTTTCGTTTGGTTTTGTCTAATTGTTTTCACCTGTTCCTAGTTGGGGTTTTTGGGTTGGTGTTATTTAAGTTCGATTAGCCCGCTTGTGTTTGTGGGTGCTTGCTTCTGTTAAATTATGGTGTTTGTTATTGTGGGTTTTCCGCTGTCCGTTTTTGACCAGTGTGTATGTTAGGTGGAGTGTTTTACGCCTGTGTTTCGGAGTCACCTATTTGTACATTTTATTGCTTGGACATTAAAGCGTGTTTTTTTCCGTATCCTTGGCTCTCTGCGCCTGACTCCACACACACACACTCACTCTTTGGACGTTACAGTATCAACTGCTTGGATAGTTCCATCTGGCTTAATCCTATTCTTTAACTTTTATTTTTAGTTTAAAAGGAGACGTGTATCCAAATGATAATTTGTTAACTTGTCGACAAGTTAATAGGCTATTTACCGTATTGCAAAAGTGATATTGAATTGTGTTTGGTTGTCAACACAACCAGATATCAACATTTGAAGGAGATGCATCATCTGCTTGGATATCTGTGCCACTGAGTTTGGCTTCAATTCCAGTTTGTCAACAAATTATTAATTGATATGTTGGATTCACGTCTCCAGTTCAACCAAACTATGTTAAAAAATAGGACTAAATCAAATCATACTTTAAATTCACTTTAAATACAGTTTAACTCATTGTCATGGCAGAGTTTCTCCTCTTCCTCTGAAGAGGTGAAACAAGGATCAGACCAATACGCAGCGTGGTAGGTGTCCATGGTTTTTAATACGAAAAACTCAACATAAAAACAATAAACGTGAACTAACCGAAACAGTCCCGTGTGGCACAAACATTGACACAGGAAACAATCACCCACAAAACACCCAAAAAATATGGCTGCCTAAATATGGTTCCCAATCAGAGACAACGATAGACAGCTGCCTCTAATTGAGAACCACTCTAGGCAACCATAGACATACAATTTACCTAGAACGGGACCCAGCCCCATAAACATACAAAACAACCTAGAAAGGATCACAGCCCCATAAACATACAAAACTACCTAGAAAGGGTACAGCCCCATAAACATACAAAACCCCTAGACAAGACAAAAACACATAAATCCCCCATGTCACACCCTGACCTAACCAAAGTAATAAAGAAAACATAGAATAACTAAGGCCAGGGCGTGACACTCGTAGACTCCATTTCAAATCAACCAAAGCTTGAAACCCTATGCCTATATGTATTGTCTATTTTTTTGTTGAATCCTGGGCTTTAGCCTCATTGATGATATACAGAATGATTGATAAAGTATGGTTACATATAATTTGCTCTGTGAACCTACCCTTTGGAATGAGTTCGATGGCAACAATGAGATTTCAACAATCACTCTCACGATAGCACCTTGGTAAAGACAGAATCTCTAAACTTGCATGACAATCGTGTGCCGTATTCTATAGTTGTAATCTCTGAACCCATAAACACATTTCATGCTAAGTAGCTATCTACATTTTCTAAATGTGGTCTGTCACCAGAGATCAGCCTCGATGTTGCGGTGGGTTACTAATTTGTGCCTTTGTCACTGGTTCTTCCTTTGACAGCTATGTCATGATGATGGCGTTCGACGCCATGGAGAGTGCCGACAGGCATGCGGTGCCAATGAAGTGGTCCTGTATGGCTCAGTTGGTAGTGCATGGCGCTTGAAACGGCAGGATTGGGGGTTTGATTCCCTGGGCCACCCACATATAAAATTTATGCAGGCTTGACTGTACGTTGCTTTGAATGAAAGCATCTGCTAAAAGGTATATATATATATTATTATATTATGGTAATAGTCAGTGACAAATATTAATGCTAACCTGGGTTTGGTTAAAAACCTGGATGGGACAGAAGGAATAGCTGTAGATAGATTAACTGTCCAGTAGGAGCAGCTGCCCAGCCTATTGTTTTTTATCTTATTGTGGATATTACGTTGAAGATCTGATGTTGTTGAAAGGTAAAAATTCAACATATTTGGTTTGTCAACGTTGAAAATTGGTTACCATGATGACATAATCCTGTGGTTCAAATGTAACCCCACAAAACGACAGTTGATGACAGTTCATGACTGTTTTCAAATCCAATGTATTTTTTCACGTATATTCCACATCACAATATGTTGACAAATTATATTGAAACAACATTGATTTAACCAGCTTGTGCCCAGTGGGTTGACTACCGTAAGTTAAACTATTGAAAGCTAAACCATTGTAAACTAAACAATCGTCAACTAAACCATACTGAACACAAATATTGTAAACTCAACCATTGCACTGAACTGGCATGAAGTTCATGAACTTACAGTGGTGATGGGATAGAGGGGGTTCTGAATGGAGAGGAGCAGGACTTTGTTGCCACTACTGGGGTCATCGGCATTAGTTGGCCGCGTGATTCTCTTACTGGTGGAGTAGTTGAAGAAGGCCTGCTGGCCGGCAATGTAGACAGCTTCGTTGACCCCGCATGTCACGCACTGGTCGGCACTCTCCATGGCTTCAAACTCCACCAGCGCCTGACGCTTGAACGGCATCATCATGACGTAGCTGTCAAATGAAGACCCAGTGACAAAGACACAATTAGTAACCCACTGCAACATCGAGGCTGATCTCTGGTGACTGACAAAATGTAGGAAATGTTGATAGCTACTTAGCATGAAATGTGGTTATAAGGCACACGATTGTTGTGGGAGTTTCGTCATTTTGTCTCATGACAGAGAAAAGGTTTCCCTTTTTATTGGATGCTGTGCAACACTCGACAAACAAATCAGACTGTCATGTAATATCTGTCGAAAACAGTGATTGTGTAAACTACCTTGAAACTACCTGTCATCTTGCTGCCAAAGAAGAACTCAATGGAAATAAACTTCATGGCTTTAATGTGTTTTTATTCTCAATCATGTTTTATGTATGTAATGTTGGCTCCGGCTGGAGCAGCCTGATACTTTTAATGATCTTTTCAGTCAATTTTGTAGGCGATTCAGTCAATCATTCAGTCAATCAATAAATCAATCAACAAACCTTGTTTCAGTCATGTAAATAATAATAATAATATATGCCATTTAGCAGATGCTTTTATCCAAAGCGACTTACAGTCATGTGTGCATACATTCTACGTATGGGTGGTCCCGGGGATCGAACCCACTACCCTGGCGTTACAAGCGCCATGCTCTACCAACTGAGCTACAGAAGGACCACATGTTACAGACATTTGATGAGTGTCAGGCAGCAATCCATGTTTTTACTTCTCAATCAATGGGGGGTATTACAACAACCTTTGTCACAAAATGCTTTTACCTGGCCTAGCCCCCCAAAAGCAAGCAAAAGGAAAAAAACTTCCTATAAGGAAGACACATTTTTCCATTGATGTACAATCCACAATCCATAACCATACTATCATCCTCAACTTTAGAATTAGTAAGCAACGAGTCTTTGGCAACAATCGTATCGATCAGAATCAGCATTCAGGAATCATCTACATCCTGCCACGGGAAACATTCATACACTGAAGACCGAGCCAGTGTTTCACTCAGTGGCCCATGTTCAATTATAGCTCCTCAATTCCCTAGTTAGATAACTCAATGTTTTTCTTATACAGACAATGCAGTGATGGTAAAATAAAAGTAGATGCTCGTATGATGATTTGTCCTCGATTTGTCTCTCAAACCACACTAAGGTAATTGCTTTGTAACTCAACATGTGTGGAGACGCCAGATAGAAACCAAACTCTTTTTAAGTTCTCACCTCTCTTGGGGTGCTGATATTCTACCCTACCAAGCAAAAAGGCAGTAACTGCTCATTTGGTCAAAAATGAGTTAACGTAATTTTTGCTACATAAAATACATGCTTAATCATGTGGACAATTATCCTGCCTCTATTGTATTGTGTTTTGGAGATAATGGGGGTCATGTTAGCAGTAACTGCATAAAGTTACTGTGAAACCTGTCACGATCGTTTAGAGATGGATTGGACCAAGGTGCAGCTTGGTACATTTTACTTTTATTTAAATTACACCGAAAAAACAACAAAATACAAAAATGAGCGTAAAGCTACATGCAGTGCAGAAAGCAACTACACACAAACAAGATCCCACAAACTAAAGGTGGAAAAAAGGCTGCCTAAGTATGATCCCCAATCAGAGACAACGATAGACAGCTGCCTCTGATTGGGAACCATACCCGGCCAACAAAGAAATAGAAAAACTAGAATGCCCACCCAAATCACACCCCGACCTAACCAAATAGAGAAATAAAAAGGCTCTCTAAGGTCAGGGCGTGACAAAACCAAGGTAAATAAAAGCAATTTTTCTCAGTTTAACGCTATGAGCAGTTACTGCCTTTTTGCTTGTTAGGGCCACACATTCTATTTTTGTTGAACTAGAAAGAGTTCAACATAAGTTCAAATAAAATGTCCCCCTGGTTATCCAGTTATGCATTAGGGGGCGCTATTACATTTTTTGGATGAAAAACGTTCCCGTTTTAAACAAGATATTTTGTCACGAAAAGATGCTCGACTATGCATATAATTGACAGCTTTAGAAAGAAAACACTCTGACATTTCCAAAACTGCAAAGATATTGTCTGTGAGTGCCACAGAACTGATGTTACAGGCGAAACTATATAAATAAAAATAAATAAAAATAAAAAATAAATAATATATCTAATAATATTTTTATTATTATTAATAATAATAAAAAAATAAATAAAAATCCAACCAGGAAGTGACACATTTTTTAAAACCGCCTCATGCCAATGACTCCTTATATATATATATATATATATATTTTTTTTTACCTTTATTTAACCAGGCAAGTCAGTTAAGAACACATTCTTATTTTCAATGACGGCCTGGGAACAGTGGGTTAACTGCCTGTTCAGGGGCAGAACGACAGAGGTTGACGATTGGTTTAGTTTCATATGGCTGTGAATGAGCTACGAATGAGCTTACGTTTTCCACATATTCCCCAAGGTGTCTACAGCATTGTGACGTCTTTTTTAATTTTGAAAAAAGTTTGGCGTTGTAGTGGTAGCATTTTCCGGTCGATTTCTCAGCCAAGCATGATGAACAAACGGGAGCTAATTTCGCACGCCCAATTTTTCAGTTTTTGATTTGTTAAAAAAGTTTGAAATATCCAATAAATGTCGTTCCACTTCATGATTGTGTCCCACTTGTTGTTGATTCTTCACAAAAAAATACAGTTTTATATCTTTATGTTTGAAGCCTGAAATGTGGCAAAAGGTCGCAAAGTTCAAGGGGGTCGAATACTTTCGCAAGGCACTGTAACGCATATTTTGAAAATCTGAGATGACAGTGTTGCAAAAGGCTAAGCTTGTATTTGAATATATTTATTTAATTTCATTTGCGATTTTCACGAATAGAAAAAGTTACTAGTCCGCTGCGTTATGCTAATTTGTTTGAGGCTATGATTACGATCCCGGATCCGGGATTGCTCGTCGCAAGAGGTTATGCTTTATTTTACAGTCAACAACTATTCATCTAGCTAGTATCTTACATTATCTACTAAGAATGGCTGGTTTGGATGATTGGGATTCTAAGATATTATTAGGTGGTCATCCCTATATTATAACTGCATGATAATGCACTACTTAAATTGCAGACAGAGCACATTCCACCTTCATAAATAGCATTGCACAATAAAGCCTCCCCATCATTCTAATGTGAATGCTGTCCTTGAGGCCACTGTTTGAGTGGAGCTGACAGCTCATGTTCACCATGTCCCAATATGTCTGCCTATGGCGTACTCGGAGGGACATACAGTATATCGATATTACACCAACCTAAAAATACCGTCGCCCGATTTAAATTCCGACTACATCACCGGGGAACGTACTCTACCAGCGCACAAGTCAAGTCCTTGCAATCAAATCCACATCCCATAATTACTCCCCAGGTTACAGAAATATCAAGTGACACTGGGATGGATGGTGGCAGGGAGATATTTACAATAATCACAGGCATATTGGCCCCGTACACATTTGACACAATGGTTGTGATACAACTGCTATGTTTGTGATATAATGGAGAGTTTGTCTACTTAAAAAAAGTCTACACAACCATTGTGCGGTGTCTCCAGAAAATGTGTGCATCAATATTTTTGCGCAGAAAAACTCTCCCTTGTGTCACAAGCGTTGTGTCAAATGCATTATATTTCAGTTGTGCAACTTGAGTGTGTCTACGGGGTCATTGTCTTTTTCCAAATTTCACCGAAATTCACCTCAACTTCAAATAATTTTCTTTTTAGATTCTCTAAGTGAACGTGAAGGGGCTCTGCAAATAAGCCTCTGCTGTGTATTCCCTGTTGTGTGAGTGCCCCAAATGAGGCTTCCCCAGGCAATAAGAGAATCATATGTTTGTCCCCGGAGCAGTTATACCCTTGGGTAAACGTGTGGTCTGATGATAAAAGCAGGCAATTTAGAGGACAGACATGAGCTAAAAATACAGGTCCTAAATGTCAAACAACGTTTTCCAAGCCCTTAATGGTCCTTGTTCTACGAGAAATATGATAACCTGAGAGATTGTTATTGCATTTAAATGCATCAAAAATGGATTTCCAACACTGAAGAAATGGCTAATGGGAGATAAAAATCCAGAAAAAGGGAGTTGTATTCTAAGAGAACAAAGAGTCACAATCCTACTGGCTTTGTTGGAGAAAAAAAATCAGACTGCACACAGGGAAAAAATATGCATCTCAATACATTCTGTTGATGCATTCAATCAGTGAGCTGCTCAGACGCAGAATAGTATTAGAATACTAACTGACATGTTTAGTCATTTAGTAGTTGGCTTTTCCTGGTAAGTGAAAATTCAGTTACAATAAGTGCCACTCTGAACTATGAATACAGTTATGTAATGGACTACCGTTCTATAGTACATTTAAAATAATCATACGCACATGCATCCATGTAATGGAAATCAGGCAAAGGATTGTCCCTCAAAGCAGAACAGACAAGAAGAAACATCACCTACCAGATGTTGCCAAACTTCTCCAGGGCCTCCACCAGGTCCCCCTCCACCACTGACTCACAGAGCCCCCGCACGTGAACCACCGGAGAGGGGGCGATCCTGTGGGCATCCTCCCCATTGTCCTGGAGGAGAGAGGGGGGGACACCGGTCAAATTGGGTTGAAAGGTCAAATGAGGTATACCACATGGATACATAAGAAGGCCGCTTTCACAGCCAAGAAGGTTTAACATAATGTAAATGGAACCAAACATTAAAGTCATCGTCAGCATTGGCACTGAACGCCTTTGACATGCTTTTGGGGTGCACACGGAGTGAAATCGCGACATGTTCTCTTGTCAATCCTTTAACACTCTTTTCTGAATGTTTATAGTGAATTTGTTTGTGTTTTGTGGCGATGTTTGATTTGGTTTGGTTTGAATGACTTCAATCATCTTCTTTTTCTTTTTTCACTCATTATTGAGGCCTAAGGAAATTCCGCCTCTTCAGATTCTTTGACACGAGAGCCACTTACAGACCGGCAAGCAAATACAGCGCCTTCGGGAAGTATTCAGACCCTTTGACTTTTTCCACATTTTGTTACTTTACGGCCTTATTCTAAAAGGGATTGAATAAAAAAATGTCATCAATCTACACACAATACTGCATAATGACAAATTGAAAACTGGTTTCTAGAAATGTTAGCAAATGTATTACAAATAAAAAACAGAAATACGTTATTTTACATAAGTACTCAGACCCTTTGCTATGAGACTCAAAATTGAGCTCAGGTGCATCTTGTTTCCATTGATCATCCTTGAGATGTTTCTACAAAGGCACACACCTGTCTATAAAAGGTCCCACAGTTGACAATGCATGTCAGAGCAAAAACTAAGCCATGAGGTCAAAGGAATTATCCGTAGAGCTCCGAGACAGGATTGTGTCGAGGGACAGATCTTGTGAAGCGGCATTGAAGGTCCCCAAGAATACAGTGGCCTCCATCATTCTTAGATGGAAGAAGTTTGGAACCGCCAAGACTCTTCCTAGAGCTGGTCGTCTGACCAAACTGAGCAATCGGGAGAGAAGGGTCTTGGTCAGGAAAGTGACCAAGAACCCAATGGTCACTCTGACCGAGCTCCAGAGTTCCTCTGTGGAGATGGGAGAACCTTCCAGAAGGACAACCATCTCTGTAGCACTCCACCAATCAGTCCTTTATGGTAGGGTGGCCAGACAGAAGTCACTCCACAGTAAAAGGCACATGAAAGCCACTTAGAGTTTCCCAAAAGGCACATAAAGGACTCTCAAACCATGAGAAACAAGATTTCTGGTCTGATAAGTCTTTGGCCTGAATGCCAAGCGTCACATATGGAGGAAACCTGGCACCATCCATCATGCTGTAGGGATGTTTTTCAGCAACAGAGACTGGGAGAATAGTCAGGATCGAGGGAAAGATGAACGGAGCAAATACAGAGAGATCCTTAATGAAAAACTACTCCAGAGCGCTCAGAACAACGACCCTAAGCACACAGGGTTCACCTTCCAACAGGACAACGACCATAAGCATATAGAGCCAAGACCATGCCGGAGTGGCTTTGTGACAAGTCTCTGAATGTCCTTGAGTGGCCCAGCCAGAGCCCTGACTTGTACCCAATCGAACATCTCTGGAGGGACCTGAAAATAGCTGTGCAGCGACACTCCCCATCCAACCTGACAGACGAATGCACTGTACTTCATTCATTCATTTTAGGCGAACAACTTGAGGCCCTCTTAGTAGAACTACTGATTTTCAGAGGGGCCGTTGTCCAGCAGAGGTGAAAGAGCGAAAAGCAAAGACATATACCGATTAGAAGAAGGAAAAGAGGGATCTGAATAAGGGATCTGAATACTTTCCGAATGCACTGTACAGTATATCATGGTCTGTCACACAATCTAAATGTAAACATAATGATATACTGTACTGCAAGCCTTCAGACTGTGGCCCCTTGTCTTGCAGCTGGATGTTATTAAATCGCAGCACAGGCTGTTCATTCATACAGTGGCTTCACAATTCACCCACCCTTCACACTTGTTTCAAAGTGAAGAAAATATGCTAATGATGAAAATCTTTAGGGGGAAGGACTTCTTAAATAGCAACTTGCAGAGCATTCAAATCACTTTGTAAATTGTTGCTCAACATCTTTGAAAGCTCTGTTTGAAAATTCATGAAAGTAGAGGGAAAACATATTTGAATGCTCACTGATACATTCATGTTGGACTGGCTATTCAGGCATTCAAATATGTATGTTGGAATATAAAATAAAAGTTTTGCTTATATGCTGCACAGATGAACCATGAAAATGCAGCAAAAGCCAATACCTAAAAATTACACAATTAATCTGCGAATTGAACGCTGTATATTCAAAAAGCTTTTCTTAGCCTCCAATTAAATTGGAAAAAGGATTACAAACAATGATGCAAAGCACATAAAAAAGAAAAAAATTCAAAGTAATTATGCACTAAAGGCCGCTAGGAAACGAGAGGTGTAAAATTGGGGAGACCAATATGAAATTACAATTACCCCTTCAAAATGAATGAATGACCTCAGCCCGATTTTAAGTAATTAGATTTTTTCATAATCACAATGAACCAAAAAAACAGCAGCTGCAGTGAACAGGTTATAGCATCCATTCGTATAATCTTCCAAATGGATATAATTTGTCTGAATTAAGAAACAAGTCACCCTGATGAGACTGGAGCTATAGTACATAAGAAAATAAGCTAACAGTAATTGTAATCAGACTGCAAAGCGTCTGCTCTACAACAAAACAGATTGTCTGACATCCAGTCTCTCGTTTTCTTAAAACAACTTGGGCTGCCTTGTATCCCTTGTATCCACCATAGCCCGGCTTGGAGAAACCGCATCGACAAGGACCACAGCACGTCCGAGGCAACCAATTGCTTGGCCCTCTTCTTCGTTCAACGCTAGCTCTTCCAAAAGCCCAGGACGGTTGATTACGGGTGCTGTCCTTCGCGATGAATTCCTCCGGTCTAGTCCTCTATGCGCTCTGGGCTCTGGGACAATGCCGAGCCCCACACCGCTCTACTTCAGACACAGAGACAAATTGAATCCTCGCCGACAGTCACTGTGCTTAATAAAACGAGATTAATTTACAATTGACCACATTCTTACCCCCAGCCCTAGATAGGCTGTGTCCCGATTCACTTGCCAAGTTAAATAAAGGTTAAATATATATATATTTTTAATTCAGCACCCTTCTTCCGAAGTATGTACTTGCACACTTTCTTCCATGGATTTAACAAGGATGGAAATTCCCTACAGCCAATGCTTACACCGATCATTAGCTTTTAAATCCATGACGGGAGTTTGTGAGTGCAGTGTAGAGAAACAGGACACAGACAAACATCCCTGGAAATAACTCAAAGAAGCCCTAGAAATGACAACCGCAATCCATGGACAGTGTTTGTCTGAAGAAGAACTTCAATTCAACATGTAGCTCAACAAAAAGACATTGATATATTCATATCCTGGTGATCTGTTTTAATGCTCAGGATATTGGAGAGTGGGGAAAAAACATGCAAAACTGTCGCCTGTCACAGTGGTAAAGGAAAAAATAGAATAAGTGGCGTGCTTTTCGCTGTGGTAAAATTAAGCATAGAAACTATTTCAAAGCCACCTTTTGGCTCTCGAGCAGTTGCTATTTGGAAAATATCTGAGCTGTCTTCTTTTGATGCCTGCACTTGAACACAGTCAGGCATGCCTACCACTACTTTAACTACCCAAACTTTCAAGGGTGTCTTCAAAGTTGAAAGTATCTCTCTAGCTCGGTCAGAGTGACCATTGGGTTCTTGGTTTCCTTCTTTCATTTCTTTATTTCCTTGTTCATTTTTTTTCTTTCTTTCTTACTATCTATACTCTTCCTGTCTTTAGTTGTATTTCTTCCTCCTTCCTGTCTTTCACTCTGTCTGTATTTCCTCACTCACTCACTCACTCACTCACTCACTCACTCACTCACTCACTCACTCACTCACTCACTCACTCACTCACTCACTCACTCACTCACTCACTCACTCACTCACTCTCGCTCTCTCTCTCTCACTCTCTCACACCTCGACAGACCGTGGCCCCTTTTGTCAGTCCCACGCCCAAAGCTATTTTCACCAAATTACATTTTCAGTCTGCCTCTTCCCTCTAAAAATAGCACTGAGGAAACGTGAGCAAAAGTTCTGTCCACAAGAAAGGGGGTCTCGGAGCAATGATTCATCCCATTAATCCAGCAAATACCCCACTGCAGCCAGCCGAGGCGATAAAATGCAATGTCACAAAAGGTTAATGCACGCACACACACACACACACACACACACACACACACACACACACACACACACACACACACACACACACACACACACACACACACACACACACACACACACACACACACACACACACACACACATTGGATAAGACCGCTGGATCAGACGATTGCGTTTCCAAAGAGATACATGAATTGTTTTTGTCCACATGTGAATGTCTCACTCCTCTCCCACAGTAGCTGATAATGACAATTCCCACTGATTCCGACTCAACCGCAGTCACAAGCTACTGCTGCTGCGGGTGTGAAACAGCATCCAGAAGCATGCTGCGGCAGAGGGCCTCGCCGGCCACACACAGGATACACATCTACGCAGCTCTGTTTGCAGTTTAGTCTGAAACGTAGCTACATCAAAGGCTGATCCACCTCTACTGCTATGCAAAGCCATGTCCCTCTGGCTTACACTCTGCAGAACAATGCCCTGCCAATACTATTGAGTGATATTCTTGGCAAGTGTCTTGTTTATTTTATTACATTTTTTTCTGAAGCTAGGGGGTACATGCCTTACTCCCTGTGATGTTGAAATAGTAACTTTGTGTCTTCTGAAAGATCCGCTAATTCAGGAGTCCTTTTTTTGGTTTGTTTAAACAATGCTGGTAGTTGATGTTGGAAAATCATCTCACTCAAAATGGTAAAAAAAACACCGAAAGAACAAAATGTCAACCTTCCAAAGCTTTGCCACTAACACCTTAGCATGAGAAAAAGCACGAGAGCTTTTTTTGCTCGATGCAGACAGCGACCTTGTTTCCGGCAACTGAATTGAAGGCTTTGTGAGGCCAATTTACCTCATCTCACAACACAGTACAAAACCTGGGAGACAACCATCTGCCAACACTAAACGCACACACGCACAGACACTTTGGTTTGTCGCAGCTTGAGCAAACCTTTTGGGATAACTCTCATGAAGGTTCTTTAAAGTACACTTTAAAGTACACTTTAAAACCATTCTAGTGTAGATATAACCATTGCCTGCCACAAAGTACATCTCAAGAACCACTTTTTACAATACACATAAAATCCTCACACACGCACACTTTTGATTAGTCTTTTTTAGGTGTTACAGATTTAGGTGTTACAGGGTTCAATACAGAATAATTTCACTAACCGTCCCCAAAAACAACTAACCTCTCCAGAAGCCTTCTAAGCAAAGTGTACCCTTTAACATCAGGTGTCAGCATCACATATCTCTTCTCCACTCATACATGTTATATTTAGAATGATGCAGACACTCAAAGAGCAACTTAGGGCGAACAGGGCTCTGTTAGAGAAAAGACACATGTTTAACAACGTTGTGTAACTGTAGGCCAGATACAGGGTTGACATACTGTTTGTGTGTGTGTGTGTGTGTGTGTGTGTGTGTGTGTGTGTGTGTGTGTGTGTGTGTGTGTGTGTGTGTGTGTGTGTGTGTGTGTGTGTGTGTGTGTGTGTGTGTGTGTGTGTGTGTGTGTGTGTGTGTGTGTGTGTGTGTGTGTGTGTGTGTGTGTGTGTGTGTGTGTGTGTGTGTGTGTGTGTGTGTGTGTGTGTGTGTGTGTGTGTGTGTGTGTGTGTGTGTGTGTGTGTGTGCGAGAGAGAGAAAGAGTGTGTCAGGTTATGTGTGTGTATGTTTGTATATGTGAGAGGGTGTGTGTCTACACCATAAAATCAACGGTAGAGTACTTCATTAGAGAGGAACCAATCTAGAAACCAACAGATTATCAACTTCGAGCCACAAATATCCAATACTTTCTCTTACTATACGGCCCACCAGCCCAAATGCATCGAAAACCGTACAGTGTTACTTCTTCGCTCCGACTCTGTGCTCACCTGCTGAAGCACGACCTCTCGTCTCACTGGCTGGATGTGGTTTTCTGCTGAGTCAGTCACCATCCGGGCCAGGTTGGGCGTCACCGACCGAATCTACTCAGACCAAAGGGTTGAGTTGGAAGTTGGAACACAGCCTTTTATAAGGCATTAATTGTCTCAAAGCAGTTCCCCACAGGGAACAATAAAGTTAGAATTAGTCTTTGGGACCAGAGCAGCAGAGTAGAGCGGAGGGAGATACCAGCTGTAGGTCATCAGTGAAACATTCCTGACAACCGTAAAGCCTTTGGCATTAATCACTGTGGCAGTTTGTTTCACATGACGCTAGTAGGGGGTCGGGGTTTTATTGTCCGTGCCAGGTGAGACGACCATGTTTCTGCTTAGGACCCCTGAGTGTTGCTGTCCCCCCTCATACCCCTCGTGCACACACACCACCACCACTATCAGATAGAACAGAGTGGACATGACAGTTGAACAGGTATCTCATACTCGCGGCACGACCGCGGCAAAGGGCATTTAAGTACCATCCCCCGCTCCCCTCCCTTGCCCCTTTCTCCATCTCCATAGCAACAGGATCTCAGCTTTTTTTGTAGGAATGAGGGGTATAAGGGGGTGACAAGCAGTGACATATCCCTTTCAGTGACATTTTCGATCAGGGACGGATGTTGATGTATAATTTCCATTTTAACATACATACTGATCATCAGTTTCTAGGCCCCCGTTGACTTGCAACTAACAGGCGTTTTGGTTTTGCTGATCGAGGGCCAATAACTAAACCGAGTTCCTCTTCTCTCATTTCTTTTTTCTCCTTCCTTCTCTTCCAGAATGTTCTCATTAAACCTGGCCTTGTCTGCTACCGCTAAACCAGAGCGGTAAACATTTGCCAGGTCAAACTCTGCACAAACGGGGCTAACAAGGCAGAGGTAATGCATAATTTATCTCGCCAACAGCCAGGGTTCCACGGAACAAACAATCTGACGGGGGAACATTTGTTTTAGTGCCGTTTTTCGAGAGTCGTCATTAATTGAACCATTCTGATTATTGTCTCAGCCTCTGCGTCCCAAGTGGACTACTGTTGACCAGGGCTCATAAGGCTCTAGTCAAAAGTAATGTGTTATATAGGGAATAGGGTGCCATTTGAGATACAACCTTAGTGTAGAGTGTAAATAGAAATGTTAGATGAAGATTCCCTTTTGGCTGTCGGATAGAATGGAAGAAAATCAGGAGGTACAAGTAGTGTGAAGTATCTTTGGCTTTATTTTGTCAAAAGCAATTACTTTTCTGGGGATGATATGAAAACAAGGCTCCTCTTCTACTGCAAGAAACCACATTTGAATTGATATATTTTGGTCATGAACAATTGACATTGTTTTATTGAGCAAACATGGCAGGCGGGTAGTAGAGACTGCATAACCACATTTGAAACTGAATTTGAAGATGATATGGAGACTCATATACAGATATAACAAAGACATAACATGAATTGGTTCCTAAACGTAGATACCATTACGTTGTAGTAGTTCTTATAATCTGTAGTAGTTGTAGTAGTAATTGGTTGCAATATGGTTATGTGAGGTCTCCTCAACCAGAAAACCAGTTTACAACCAGAAAATTACGCCATGAAGTCTCCATATGCCAAAAGTTTGACACACTTTCATAAAATAAAATAAAAAAATGGTTCTGGATCATTCTCCAATCAAGCATGCGGTTCAGCGGACATATTAAACACCCCCATCATATTAAATTATTCTGCTCGCCAGTTGGGTTCAGAAGAGCCCCTTTTCTGTTAAAACAATCCTGGTTAAATATTTTATTTAGCTTCCTAGCCACCTGTCGTGCAACAAACCTCCTCAGCCTCCTTCTTGTCCGATGCCACTGTGTCACATACGTTCAGCTGCACCATCGAGAGCATCCTGACCGGTGCATCACTGCCTGGTATGGAAACTGTTGGGCATCCGACCGTAAGGCGCTACAGAGGGTAGTGCGTATGGCCCAATACTTCACTGGGGCCAAGCTTCCTGCCATCCAGGACCTACATACTAGGTGTGTCAGAGGAAGGCCCAAAAAATTGTCAAAGACTCCAGTCACCCAAGTTATAGACTGTTCTTTCTGCTACTCCACGGTAAAGTGGTCCCCGGAGCGCCAAGTCTAGACCCAAAAGGCTCCTTAACAGCTTCTACCCTCAAGCCATAAGACTGCTGAACAATTTATCAAATGGCCACTCGGACTATTTGCATTGTGTTACTTTTTAGGCAAGCTCAATCAGGCACAGATGACGTATTTCATAGGATTTCAAATAGTATTTGAGCCCAGGTCTGCACCATGCACAGGATATTGAACCCAACCATCTTTCCTGCTTTGGACAAATAAGTATTTCAGGCAGAATTCCAGAGGCCAGAAGATGAGACAAGAAGACATTTTGAAGCTTTTGTTCTTTCCCGGTTCCTATCTGTGTTTTTTCAGGTAAAGGGAGAACGCAGACACTTATGAATTCCACTAGTGTTTCAGGCACTCTGGTAAGTGCCTCTGGCAATGTGACTTCCAGAATACCAATATCTTTCCATTAAAACTCCTTCATGAAATATACAAACTAAGGATGTACAAACAGAACAATATACAAACAGAACAGAGGTCTGCTTCAAGTCTTTCATATGAGAAAAGACCATTGTTCGTTAGGTTCAATTAAAGACACTTCCCCCCCAAAATGTAAGTAGATATACACACACACACACACACACACACACACACACACACACACACACACACACACACACACACACACACACACACACACACACACACACACACACACACACACACACACACACACACACACACACACACACACACACACACACACACACACACACACACACACACACACACACACACACAGACAGCCAAATCTCTTTCAACTCCTCAACCCAGAACTGCAGAGTGTGGGCATAGCAAGCAATATCATGCACAATACATCACTTAGGGACGCCTTCGAAGCCGGCTGTCAGAAAAATACTGCACTGCATTGGCCAATGTCGACTCCCCTCCGCAACCACGGTAATCAACCATGTTCAAACAGCAGACACAAACACAGCAGACACAAACACAACTCAAGAAAGGGCTATAGTGTGATCCCTATGCTTAACGTCCTTTGAGTTAATGCTGGAGGCTATTATTTGTATCCTTCTTCATTAAATAGATGGCTATTCTCTCAAACAATCACCTGGAGAGCAATTGGGACAGCACACAACCCTGCAATGTAATAGACACACACGCACCCATACATACATACAACAATGCTAACTAGCATTAGTGCAAGGGGTTAGCGGTTAGGGGTTAGGTTGTCATTGCTGGACTTTCGCCCACTCGAAGGTAGAGCACCATCCAATAAATTAGAACTCATCACTGTATGAGAGTGGGCTGGCCTTGGTACGTTTTTATGAATAAGGCCAAACTGAGACAGCTCCCATTTGACCAGAGATACATTTGAACCTCGTTGCTCCACACCTCCCCAAACCATCTTGCTGCTCAATGTGTAAATGTATGTTTTTAAACTTTGGTGCTTTGTGTTCTATGTTGTAAAAGTGTCTGAAACTGTGTATGCTACTATTTCGGCCGGGTCTCTCTTGTAAGATAGATTTTGAATTATATTTAGACTAAACTGGTAAAATAAAATATATAAAAGAAAAGAGTGGTTACCATCATCAAACGACAAGAGGAAGGCATAAAATATGCCCCTCATCCAGCTGCCCGTGTCCTTTCTGTCTATGGGCCTTGGTCAAAAGTAGTGCAGAGAATAGGGTGCCATTGGGGATGTACACCTTCTCTCTCATTTCCTTCTCACCCATGCAGCCACAGAGGTTATTAATATGGATATGATTGGATTCTATGCACTACTTTTAAAATTACACATTGACATTGGGCAGGAATTTTCACCCGCTTTGATGATCTTCACAGACTTCTTTCCCCTCATCGCTTTTTCTATATTGTTTTAACGTTGTGCGCGTCAAAGGGGAAGCCTAATTCCACAAGGCTGCAGGCTTTTGGATAGTTTCTGGGATGTTGTCCGCACAATGAAAATGTGGGGTTTTGGCACGTGCAAAAACTAGGCTTTAAATAGACTGCGGCGCGCACGGTGCATTGCAATCAATGTGTGTATTTTTTTTAATCATTCAAGGTCGTTATCTGTGAGGGCCTGTCACAATCACCATATTCACCATGAAATTGATCATCGACCTTTGACAGAAAATTGCTTGAAAAACATGATATCCGTCCTATCTGACGGACCAGGGCCTGTATGATAATAATAATAATAATAATAATAATAATAATAATCATCATCATTTGAGCGTGCTTATACTGTATATAGTCTTGTTTCACTGTATGTACAAGTGGGTAACCTGTACAGGTGTAAGTTATTCTGCATATCCAATTCCCCCTGAGACCTCCTTGGAGAGGGTCTGGGAGTACTAACATAGGATCAGTTTTGCCTTTTAGATCATGGTAAGATTATATGGGTGGGGAGGGGGGGTGTGATCCAAGATCTGAGATCTTGATTTTTTTGTGTAAAGAGTCCAGTTGCATGGATCGAAAAAATCCTGACACTGCTGTTTGAATATGACACTTTTCTATGAATTTAATTCTACCACCATATTGCTTTTCCTCTCTTTGCTTTCAATGTATTCAGAGTGAATACATCCCATTGCTCCTTTGAGAATTTCACCTTCAAACTTGAAGTTAAATAATGTCCCCACTGATCAGCATACCTTTTGAGTGTGAGGTTAATAAACTACTTAGCATTAGAGAGAACATGCTTCACATACACCCTAACACTACACACACAGAGACACATACACACGCACACACACTAGCCATATGCCTCAGTGGAATGTGCCTTTCACTTATCGCAAAAGAAAAAACTATCGTCTGATTTTAATTTGGGTAACATCATTGGCTTGCAGGTCTGTCTGAAATGCAAATGTTCTATAATTATGCCAATGTTAAAAAGGGCTAAACTTGTCAACAGATGTGGTGGAATATTAATTCTCATATTTTTACATATCAGATGAGTATTTTTAATCACTCAAACGCATAATCACCCTAATCACACGAAGAGATAACAAAACGATTATTATTCTCATCAAACGCTGTCTAAAACATACAGTAGGGAAAAGGTGAAGAGGACCTTTATTACTAGATGAGTGAAGGTGTAATGAGGTAAAACCATGCTCACGTGATGACTAACCTTGCCGGAGGCCTGAGGATTTGTGTTAACTTCCCGAGCTAATGAATAGCCTTGGCTTTAGCTCACGAGCTAGCAGTCTTGTGACACACGAGAGACCCTGCTTCGAACCCTGGTTGGAACCATACTGAAACAGCCATTTGAAACGCAGCTATTCATAATAAACTAATGTTCCAAATGTTTCAGAAGGGCCAGTGAGGTGTGTCCGTCTCTTACTCAGTTTAGGCCAAAGTCAGACATGCCATTATGTAGCCCGATTGCACTTCAATCTGAAAGCGCCAATAAATGCTAAGCATTTACTTGATTATTGATTGTCAGACTTTGATGATGTTGGTCCATTGTTTTGAGGCTGACAGAAACAGTGAAGACAAGTGGCTTGGATTGGTCTAGCTGTAATTGTTGCTGCCGTCTTCAGAGCACATGTACAGGTTTACTTGATGTACAGGTTCATTTGATCACTCTGTTGTTGCAGATCATTTTCCTGCCCTGCAGGAAATGCAAACTTGTTGTGTATTAGAGATTTAAAAAGGCTTTTAAAGTTAGTCATTTCCACTTTAAAACGAAAAATGGATCAACTAAAATATCCATGAATTATAATCCACATGAAAATTCACATTTCCTGTTACTGCAGGAATATTTTCTTACATTTACATTTTTGTCATTTAGCAGACACAATAGTGAGTACATTACATTCCTGCTGTGAGAAACTGGTCAAGTTAAGATATGACATGCAGGTGTCGGCGTTTGAATTTTAGTTTGCACCGCACCCACACTTTCCTGTCTCTCTTCACTATCTCTGTCATGTAAAACAAAAACAAAAACAAAAAAAAGAAATACATAAACACGTTTGGGAGTGATGATGATAGTGAAGGGAAGGGCTCGGCCAAACAATCTCACAGTGGGTTACATTACGGCATGTTGCCACTACTACCAAAGTCACACCTGGATGAGGAATCTCGAGAACCGGCTGGTTCATCATTCGGACAGGATTTAGCCGGGTGCCAATATACCCTCATATCAAATTATTTATTGAATTATTTATCTCTTTCTAAATTTACAATATGAATGCAGTACTTTCCCCAAACAGGAAATCAAAGAAGATAATGCAAATGTATAAATAAATCAGCAGCAATAACATCATAACTGTAGAACTGTAATCCCCTCATCTTCTCTGTTTGGTGTTCTTGCATTGTAAAATGCTGAGTCGTATTGACAAAATGCCAACAGCTACTATATATAAATAAAGGCTCCTCAAAATGTAAATTAGTTGTAAATGTATCTCTGCTTCGAGCACATCCTGCTTCGAGCATGCCCCATTCAAAAAAAATGCAGAACTAAGAACAGATACTGTATGTGTTCACCCCAGACTTGACTGCATTTGACCAGCACAAAAACATCCTGTGGCGTTCTGCATTAGCATCGAATATCCCCCGCGAAATGCAACTTTCCAGGGAAGTCAGGAACTAATATTCTCAGTCAGTTAGGAAAGCTAAGGCTAGCTTTTTCAAACAGAACTTTGCATCCAGTAGCACTAATTCCAAAAAGTTTTGGGACACTGTAAAGTCCATGGAGAATAAGAGCACCTCCTCCCAGCTGCCCACTGGCTAGGAAACACTGTCACCACCGATAAATTCACCATGATTGCGAATTTCAATAAGCATTTCTCTAAGGCTGGCCATGCTTTCCACGTGGCTACCCCTACCCCGGCCAACAACTCAGCACCACCTGCAGAAACTTGCCCAAGCCCTCCCTGCTTCTCCCTCACCAAAATCCAGACAGCTGATGATCTGAAAAAGCTGCTTTTGCAGGATCCCTGGATCCCTACAAATCAGCTGGGCTAGACCATCTGGAACCTCTCTTTATAAAATTATCCGCTGAAATTGTTGCACCCCCTATTACTAGCCTGTTCCAACCTCTCTTTCGTATCGTCAGAGATCCCCAAAGATTGGAAAGCTGCCGCGGTCACCCCCCTCTTCAAAGGGGGAGACACTCTAGACCCAAACTGTTATAGACCTATCCTGCCCTGCTTTTCTAAAATCTTCAAAAGCCAAGTTAACAAACAGATCACCGACCATTCCATCGTACCTTCTCCACTATGCAATCTGGTTTCCGAGCTGGTCATGGGTGCACCTCAGCCACGCTCAAGGTCCTAAACTATATTATAACCGCCATCGATAAAAGGCAGTACTGTGCAGCCGCCTTCATTGACCTGGCCAAGGCTTTCGACTCTGTCAATCACCACATTCTTATCGGCAGACTCAATAGCCTTGGTTTCTCAAATGACTGTCTCGCCTGGTTCACCAACTACTTCTCAGATAGAGTTCAGTGTGTCAAATTGGAGGGCCTGTTTTCCGGACCTCTGGCAGTCTCTATGGGGGTGCCACGGGGTTCAATTCTCTGACTCTTTTCTCTGAATATATCAATGATGTTGCTCTTGCTGCACAGCACTCTCTGATCCACCTCTATGCAGACGACAGCATTCTGTATACATCTGGCCCTTCTTTGGACACTGTGTTAACAAACCTCCAAACGAGCTTCGATGCCATACAATACTCCTTCCGTGGCCTCCAACTATTTTTAAATGCTAGTAAAACTAAATGCCTGCTCTCCAACCGATTAATGCCCGCACCCGCCTGTCCGACTAGCATCACTACTCTGGACAGTTCTGACTTAGAATATGTGGACAATTACAAATACCTAAGTGTCTTGTTACACTGTAAACTCTACAATCCAAAATGAAATCCAGAATCTGCTTCCTATTTCGCAACAAAGCCTCCTTCACTTATGGTGCCAAACATAACCTCGTAAAACTGACTATCCCACCGATCCTTGACTTCGATGACATTTACAAAATAGCCTCCAACACTCTACTCCAGCAAACTGGATGCAGTCTATCACAGTGCCATCAGTTGTCACCAAAGCCCCATATATTACCCACCACTGGGACCTGTATGCTCTCGTTGGCTGGCCCTCACTACATATTCGTCGCCAAACCCATTGGCTACAGCTCATCTATAAGTATTTGCTAGGTAAAACCCTGCCTTATCTCAGCTCACTGGTCATGATAGCAACACCCACCCATAGCACACACTCCAGCAGGTATATTTCACTGGTGATCCCCAAAGCCAACACTTCCTTTGGCCGCCTATCCTTCCAGTTCCCTGCTCCCAATGACTGAAACAAATTGCAAAAATAACTGATGCTGGAGTCTTATATCTCCCTCTCTAACTTTAAGCATCAGCTGTCTGAGCAGCTTACCAATCACTGTACCTGTACACAGCCAATCTGTAAATAGCACACCCAACTACCTCATCCCCATTTTGTTATGTATCCTCTTGCTCTTTTGCACCCCAGTCTCTACTTGCACATTCATCTTCTGCACATCTATCACTCCAGTGTTAATGCTAAATTGTAATTATTTCACCTCTATGGCCTATTTTTTGCCTTACCTCCCTAGTCTTCTGCATTTGCACACACTGTACATAGATTTTTCTATTGTGTTATTGACTGTCCGTTTATGTGTAACTCTGTGTTGTTGTTTTGTGGCACTGCTTTGCTTTATTTTGGCCAGGTCGCAGTTGTAAATGAGAACTTGTTCTCAACTGGCCTATCTGGTTAAATAAAGGTGAAATAAAAAAATGTAATCCTCAGATAACCTGTTTCAATAAGTGTGCCGATATCTGCATAACATTTACCATGGTTAACAACACTAAAAACAATGTAAATGGGGCAGAAAAAACAACATTTTGTCTTCCACCTGATGTTAGCTTTGGAGAAGCATTAACAGGCTAGGGCACAGGCCTCATTTGCATATACTTCGAAAAACCAAAAAAATAAATAAACTGTCGGGATCAGCATTAATTCCAGCGACGGATTACATAAAACACTCGCAAAAGCCAAGGAATACTAAGGAACGCCTCTCCGCCAGTCTCTCTGATGTCAGAAAGGGTTGGGAGAGATAACAGCCCGCATTGCGATGTGCCAGCTAAGTAGGGCATGTCGGGAGCTACCGCCGCCAGCCTTCAGAACTCTCCTTTTCCAATGGGGTGAAATGCTGCTTTCAAGCTCTCCCTCTGAAAACGATGTCGAGATCACAGAGTTGCGGAGATAAAGCACCTGCGTTTCAACTCCCCCACCTCCATCCCCTGCCCTCCTGCGCCCCACCCCCACTGGAGTCGCAACATTAAACTTTAATGAAGACAGACAGGGCAACAGAGGTAATATGGAGCTGCGCTGCTGAACTTTGGCTGCTCAGCATTGCACTGCAACCAGCCTGGGACCGGGCAGCGCAGCTCCATACCTCTGTTGCCCTGTCTGTCTTCATTAAAGTTTAATGTTGCGACTCCAGTGGGGGTGGGGTGCAGGAGGGAAGGGGATGGAGTTGGGGGAGCCTTGAAGTCATGCTGGTACCCAGTGTATATAGCCAAGTTATCATTATTCATTGAGTATTTATTAGTACTTTTATTAATGTGTTAATACTTTTCTATTATTTCTATCTTCATTGTTGTAAGCATTTCACTGTTAGTTACACTTGTTGTTTACAAAGCATGTGGCAAATAACATTTGATTTGATTTGCGTTGAGAGAGTTGCCAGACCGGCCGCTGTATGGTTATAAAGGGGGTTTCAAGGAAGAGGGTGGCCACAAGCCAGACAACATCCAACACCACGTACAGTGCCTTCGGAAAGTATTCTGAAGTATTCAGACCCCTTGACTTTGTCCACATTTTGTTACGTTACAGGATTTTCTAAAATGAATAAAATACATTTTCCCCTCATCAATCTACACACAGTACCCCATAATTACAAAGCGAAAACCGTTTTTTAAAACATTTTTGCAACTGTATAAAAAACTAACAGAAATACCTTATTTACATAACTATTCAGACCCTTTGCTATGAGACTCGAAATTGAGCTCAGGTGCATCCTGTTTCCATTGATCATCCATGACATGTTTCTACAACTTGATTGGAGTCCACCTGTGGTAAATTCAATTGATTAGACGTGATTTGGAAAGGCACACACTTGTCTATGCAAGGTCCCACAGTTGACAGTGCATGTCAGAGCAAAAACTAAGCCATGAGGCCGAAGGAATTGTCTGTAGAGCTCCAAGACAGGATTGTGTCGATGTACAGATCTGGGGAAGGGTACCAAAAAAATGTCTGCAGCCTTGAAGGTCACCAAGAACACAGTGGCCTCCATCATTCTTAAATGGAAGAAGTTTGGAACCACCAAGACTCTTCCTAGAGCTGGCCGTCCAGCCAAACTGAGCAACAGGGGGAGAAGGGCCTTGGTCAGGGAGGTGACCAAGAACTCGATGGTCACTCTGACCGAGCTCCAGAGTTCCTCTGTGGAGATGGAAGAACCTTCCAGACGGACAACCATCTCTGCAGCACTCCACCAATCAGGCCTTTATGGTAGAGTGGTCAGATGGAAGCAACTCCTCAGTAAAAGGCACATGACAGCCCACTTAGAGTTTCCCAAAAGGCAACTAAAGGACTCTCAGACCATAAGAAACAAGATTCTCTGGTCTGATGAAACCAAAATGTTACGCTTTTTGGCCTGAATGCCAAGCGTCACATCTGGAGGAAACCTGGCACCATCCCTGTGGTGAAGTATGGTTGTGGCTGCATCATGCTGTGGGGATGTTTTTCAGCGGCAGGGACTGGGAGACAAGTCAGGGTCAAGGGAAAGATGAACGGAGCAAATTACAGGGAGATCCTTGATGAAAACCTGCTCCAGAGCGCTCAGGACTTCAGATTGGGGCGAAGGTTCACCTTCCAACAGGACAACAACCCTAAGCACACAGCCAAGACAACGCAGAATGTCCATGAGTGGCCCAGCCAGAGCCTGGACTTGAACCCGATCAAACATCTCTGGAGAGACCTAAAAATAGTTATGCAGTGATGCTCCCCATCCAACCTGACACAGCTTGAGAAGATCTGCAGAGAAGTGTCACGCCCTGACCTTAGTATTTTTTGTTTTCTTTATTATTTTGGTTAGGTCAGGGTGTGACATGGGTGATATGTGTGTTTTTGTCTTATTCTAGGGTGTTTGTTCTATCTAGGGTTTTTAGTAGATTTATGGGGTTGTTTTCATCTAGGTGTTTATGTTGGTCTATGGTTGCCTAGATTGGTTCTCAATTGTTTATCGTTGTTTATCGTTGTCTCTGATTGGGAACCTTATTTAGGCCATCTTCTTTGGGTATATTGTGGGTTATTGTCTATGTTAAGTTGCACGTTAGCACATTGTTTATATAGCGGTCACGTTCATCTTATTTGTTTTATTGTTTTTGTTTAAGTGTTCTTCATGTTCTTCATTAATAAAGAAGAATGTATTCTAACCACGCTGCGCTTTGGTCTACTCCATACAACGATCGTGACAGAATAACCCACCAACAATGGACCAAGCAGCGTGGTAACGGACAGCAGCAGCAATCAAAGGACTTCTGGACTTGGGAGGAGATTCTGGATGGCAAAGGACCCTGGGCACAGCCAGGGGAATATCGCCGTCCCAAAGCAGAGCTGGAGGCAGCGGAAGCAGAGAGGCACCGGTATGAGCCCGAGTGGCAGCCCCAAAAATGTCTTGGGGGAGGGCACACGGGGAGTGTGGCGAAGTCAGGTAGGAGACCTGTGCCAGCTCCCCGTGCTTACTGTGGAGAGAGAGGGCGTTGCACCGGGCAGGCACTGTGTTATGCGGTGGAGCGCACGGTGTCCCCGTTGCGTGTGCATAGCTTGGTGCGGTACATTCCAGCTCCTCGTATTGAGAGAGTGGGCATCGAGCCAGGTGCCATGAAGCAGGCTCTACGCATCTGGTTTCCAATGAGTCTCCTCGGGCCGGCATACATGGCACCAGCCTTACGCATGGTGTCCCCGGTTCGCCTGCACAGCCCAGTGCGGGCTATTCCACCTCGCCGCACTGGCCTGGCTACGGGGAGCATTCAACCAGGTAAGGTTGGGCAGGCTCAGTGCTCCAGATCTCCAGTGCGCCTTCTCGGTCTAGTCTATCCGATGCCATCTCCACGCACCAGCGTGGCAGACCCCGCACCGGGCTTCCTGTGCGTCGCCAGAGCCCAGTTCTCCCTGTTCCTCCTCCCCGCACTCGCCCTGATGTGCGTGTCCTCGGCCCAGTACCACCAGTACCGGCACCAAGCACCAGGTCTACAGTGCGCCTTGTCTGTCCTGAGCAGCCAGAGTCTCCCGTCTGTCCTGAGCCGCCAGAGTCTCCAGTCTGTCCTGAGCCGCCAGAGTCTCCCATCTGTCCTGAGCCACCAGAGTCTCCCGTCTGTCCTGAGCCGCTAGAGTCTCCCGTCTGTCCTGAGCTGCTAGAGTCTCCCGTCTGTCCTGAGCTACTAGAGTCTCCCGTCTGTCCTGAGCTGCTAGAGTCTCCCGTCTGTCCTGAGCTGCAAGAGTCTCCCGTTTGTCCTGAGCTGCTAGAGTCTCCCGTCTGTCCTGAGCCGCTAGAGCCGCCAGTCTGTCCTGAGCCGTCAGTCAGCCAGGAGCTGCCAGAGCCGTCAGCCAGCCAGGACCTGCCAGAGCCGTCAGCCAGACAGGAGCTACCCTTCAGTCCTGAGCTACCTCTCAGTCCTGAGCTACCCCTCAGTCCTGAGCTACCC
The DNA here is from genome assembly GCF_023373465.1 of Oncorhynchus keta. NCBI lineage: Eukaryota > Metazoa > Chordata > Actinopteri > Salmoniformes > Salmonidae > Oncorhynchus > Oncorhynchus keta. The sequence continues at coordinate 14,535,775 of NC_068452.1, read as the reverse complement.
CTCAGTCCGGAGCTGCCCCTCAGTCCAGTGGGGCCCTTTAGTAGGGTTGCCAGTCCTAGGTTGGCGACAAGGGTCGCCGTTCCTAGGAGGCCACAAAAGCGGACTAAGACTATGGTGGAGTGGGGTCCAAGCTTGTAGCTTCATACCCCAAAAGACTCGAGGCTGTTAATCCCTGCCAAAGGTGCTTCAACAAAGTACCGAATAAAGGGTCTAAATACTTATGTAAATGACATATTTCAGTTTTTAATTTTTTATACATTTGCAAAAATGTAGTCATTATGTAGTCAGTATTGTGTGTAGATTGATGAAGATTTAAAAAAATATATTTTATCCATTTTAAAATAAGACTGTAAAGTAACAAAATGTGGAAAAAGTCAAGGGGTCTGAATACTTTCCAAATGTACTGTATATCATAGCAGCCCTTACTAATGTTACCATTGAATTGCTGTAGAACCATTTTTGGTTAGGACTGGCACCATTGAAAATGGCCAATGGCCACAAAAACCACTGTATGTATATAATGAACACAAGTCAGGAAACAACATTTCCTATAAGTGAAATACGCTGCAATTTTACATCTAGGCATTGCTTTGTCGGTGTGTAGGCTAGGAAACATTGAATAATAGTTCAAAGAAAAGAAGCTCTCTCTCATTGCTCTTGCAGAGTATCACTTATTTATTGAATGCCGACATTTCAAGCTTCACAACCATCAACAGAGATCTTAACCAGTATTTCCTAGAACATCATCATGTCAGTCTTGGAAGGGTGACCTGACTCTGACCCACCCTATATTCCCGTGTCTCACAGCAGTGGTTTGATCAAGCTCTAGCTTAATGGAACTTGGGGCATACTCTGGCTATGACGCTGCAACTACTGCTGTACTGTGTTCATGGGAGGGAGAGAGGGATAGAGAGAGGGATAGAGAAAGGGAGGGAGTGAAAAGGAGATGGAGAACGAGAGGAAGGGCGAGGCCTAAGACAGATGGGGAGGCCTCTGCAAAAGAGAGGGCGAGTTGGACAGAGAGAAACACAGCCTTATCCTGGTAATGAGGAGAGTCGGTCAACAAAGCCACCCTCAAAAATCCTATCCCTCTCTCCCTCTACTACAGTCGTCTGTTAATGTTTGCCTTTTCAATTGTTTGCACAGTGATTTCCAATGGGAATACGCTTCACAGCACAAGCCTCTGAGTCCTTGTTTACACTCTTCAATTGGACAGTAGTACTGTTTTCGTGTTTTAGGTACAATAGCTTTAGGCGATCTCAATTTTACAGACATCTTCACCAACTAGGTTTCAAAATGTGTATTTTTGTGGCATTACACCTGTAGCCTGGTCCCAGATCTCTTTGTGCTGTCATGCCATAGCACTAGAAGCGCGGCCATAGCACTAGAAGCACGGCCATAGCACTAGAAGCACGGCCATAGCACTAGAAGCACGGCCATAGCACTAGAAGCACGGCCATAGCACTAGAAGCACGGCCATAGCACTAGAAGCACGGCCATAGCACTAGAAACACGGCCATAGCACTAGAAACACGGCCATAGCACTAGAAGCACGGCCATAGCACTAGAAGCATGGCCATAGCACTAGAAGCACGGCCATAGCACTAGAAGCACGGCCATAGCACTAGAAGCACGGCCATAGCACTAGAAGCATGGCCATAGCACTAGAAGCACGGCCATAGCACTAGAAGCACGGACATAGCACTAGAAACACGGCCATAGCACTAGAAGCACGGCCATAGCACTAGAAGCATGGCCATAGCACTAGAAGCACGGCCATAGCACTAGAAGCACGGCCATAGCACTAGAAGCACGGCCATAGCACTAGAAGCATGGCCATAGCACTAGAAGCACGGCCATAGCACTAGAAGCACGGCCATAGCACTAGAAACACGGCCATAGCACTAGAAACACGGCCTTAGCACTAGAAACACGGCCTTAGCACTAGAAGCACGGCCATAGCACTAGAAGCATGGCCATAACACTAGAAGCACGGCCATAGCACTAGAAGCACGGACATAGCACTAGAAACACGGCCTTAGCACTAGAAGCACGGCCATAGCACTAGAAGCATGGCCATAGCACTAGAAGCACGGACATAGCACTAGAAACACGGCCTTAGCACTAGAAGCACGGCCATAGCACTAGAAGCATGGCCATAGCACTAGAAGCACGGCCATAGCACTAGAAGCACGGACATAGCACTAGAAGCACAAAATGTTGACTACATATTAATTTAAAATGTAAATATCTCTTATTAAAGTCATCCCCTCCCCACCTTACTCGACTTTCCCTAAATAAGTCTATTTAACACAAGTATGTTCTTAGAATTTCGATATCGCTAACAGAATTTGTGTTATTAGCAATTTTAAGAGGACAAGAGGTCATTTTTTTCCCCGGAGCATCAAATCCTCTTACAGAGTCACACGAAGGTAAGATGTTTTGATTTCTATATAGCATCAGAAAGAGCAGATTCCAGTTTCCAAAACACTAACCTGTGAAAATAAGTCTCAAAATGTAAGAGATGAGCTCTATTTCGAAATATCCCTTTTCCAAGAATAACCACTGTTCCATGCACTACACATATGAGCATGTGGTAGCAGATAGCCTACAGTAAACTAATAAAAATGCTATTGTGTTCTTTGAAATATATATATTTTTTATTCTAATGTTACCCAATACCTTCATAAACACAACCAAATAGCATATATGATAGCATATATGAAATGTATCTATTACACTGTTTGAATGTTGCAGTCAAAATGAATGCTCATTGGCTGAGAGTGGGGTCCCTCTCGAGGCCCTGCTTTTCTAGTGATAGGAGTTGGCTACAGAGCTTGACATTTATGGGGCCAGCTAAGGTCCTGGAGTAAAAGGAAGAGAGGATAGATCAAGAGACTGAAAGAGAATGGGGACAGGTGGAGAATTTTGTTTCAGGCCTCGGCTGAGTTGAATTTATAAGCTCCTAAGTGACTCCTGATAACATCAGCACAGTGGGAATCTGCTTAAGAGCCTGTCAGCAGGGTAGAAGAAGAAGAAGAAGAAGAAGAAGAAGAAGAAGAAGAAGAAGAAGAAGAAGAAGAAGAAGAAGAAGAAGATAGAACTGACAATAATTAAACTTACGTCTCGGATTCACTTCAAACACCACCCTGGGAGCATTAAGCCTTTCCACTACAGCTCAATGAATTTAGGAGAGACAGAGAGAGAAAGACAGACAGACAGAGAGAGAAACAGACAGACAGACAGACAGACAGACAGACAGACAGACAGACAGACAGACAGACAGACAGACAGACAGACAGACAGACAGACAGAGAGAGAGAGGTAAAGAGAGAGAGAGAGCCACAACCACTTTAAAATAAACCATCTTGCCATCTTCAGCATCTGTCGTAGGTAAGTAGTATTTCTTCAGAGGTCAACAGATGCTTGCTTTGTAACTACCTTGTGGGGGAATGTGGAAAACAAGCTGAGAGAACAGGACAACACACAGATGTGTTCTTCAGCCTTGACAGTGTTGATTGCTGGTTTGTCAAACATGAAACCCTTGGAGTTTCCTTTATCTCATCTCAAATGTAGTTTTTGTGTGTTTCTAATGATTGCCTGTCCTTGATACTCATCTTTATGACAGGATAAAAGCATACGATTTGAGATTTTATATTGACCGAAGACAACACTGGATCACTTTCAATGCAAATCGGCATACTTTATACAGGTACAGGCCAAGACAAAGACTGGTTGGTAATACTTCAGTCTGCCTCAGGCTGACAGGATGTCAGAAGGAGGCAGAGACAGAAGGTTCAGCCCCTCTTTTTAGAAATGGGCAATTCTACGGTAACAGAATGACACTGAGACTCTGACTTTTCCACTTTAAAGGTATGCCAAACAGAAACCATTGATTGCAAAGTTAAACAAACCATACAACTTTAGGACTTTCCACAGAAAATGTGATAAAAACACATTTACTTTGAAAACAGAGTGTAGAGTAACATAATGTCGTTAACATTTTCCTCCGTTTATTATGTGGCCACATTTTCCACCAAAAAAATGTTAAATAATGTATCTAATCCGAATTAATATCCAAAGATGTCTGCAGAAAGAATGATAATGCACCTCGAGCTTGAAAAAAACTATTTTGGTTATTGACTTTCAATAAGTGAAATGGATTTAACACCCAGTAACAACATGATGGTAGCAGAGTGACATCGTATGTCCCTCCCTGATCTGTACTATACAGAGATGCATGGTGATGTCAAATAATATCAAATTTGGTTGGTCCGAATCGGACCAAAACAGTGCCAATCATAGACGTCTATGTTTCACAAGTTTGGACATCACAGTACAGCACAGTAGAGTACAGTACAATAGAGTTCAGTACAGTACAGTACAGTATAGTACAGTACAATGCAGTAAATTATACTGTACTTTACTCTAGTGTGCTCTACTGTACTGTAATAAACCCTTCTCTACTGTACAATACAATATGGTACTTGATTGTACTGACCAATACTATATACTGCACTTTTTTTAAATGGAGCCCATTTGTTTTCTGTACTTTTATTTCCATGACTGATCAAAACTGGTTTTCTCATGGCTCTCGCTTGTCTCTCTGCAGCAGATATATGGTGAGCAATATGTTTGGAACATCGAATCGCAATAAAATCACAGTATGGAATTGCAATACATATATAATTGTGAAAATCGCAATACGCATGATATTGGCACCTAAGTATCATGATAATATCATATCGTGAGGTCCCTGGTAATTCTCAGCCCTATTAGGTATCAATAAGAGCTGGAAGGGTGACATTACATTTACATTACATTTAAGTCATTTAGCAGACGCTCTTATCCAGAGCGACTTACAAATTGGTGCATTCACCTTATGACATCCAGACATTAACTGGAGAGAGTGTACGTTGTCCAGACTGTTTTCACACTCCTGGTTTAACCATGAGACAGAAGGAGAAAGAAAACAGTTATGAGCTGAACATAACAGTGGAAGGAAGGACAGTAAGCAGGTAACCCAAAGGTGATTTGTGACTACTATGAATTTCCATTGTAGCCAATTCAGTTGCAGTCATTCTGTTACTGATTTGGTGACAGAATAAATTGCTTTAATCACTTAATAAATCATAAACCAAATTGTTATTCGTAAAACCACTATAATTAATTAGTAGGTCTACCTTTACTTGTTACTTCTGTGAACATTCATTATCCTCCCTCACTAGGAAGAGAAATTAGAACATTTCTTAAAGATATGTGGGGTTTTGGTAACAGAATGACAAGACTAGACTGTATTTCTTAAATTTACTGGAGGCAAACCATTATGGCAAAACTAAATATAAATGATATTAGGTGGCAGGGGTCTTTACTTCAACATCATTGTCTTTTTATATATTTCTAATAGATTTTAAAACTGTTTTCTAGATGTTTTCTAAGACCCCTTTTCCATATGTTTAACCAGAAATCAAAGCCTTTGCTTATTCCTAATGTAGAGACATTTATATATGCCTTCATTTCTCAAAAGTATCGACTCTTAGCTTTCATTTGACACCCAATTTGATGTGCTCCTATGAACTTCTCATGTTAGTGCTCATGGGTCTTTTACATGGAAATGCCCAAATCTAGTTCACGAAGTAGACCAGACAGTGGTAACCTAGCCTGGTCCTAGATGCGTTTACGTGATCTAGAATAAAATAGAATAACATTTAGCAGAAATATAAATACAAGGAAGGCAGTCAAACTAATTTACAGTAAAATAATTACACGTGTACAGGGGAAAATATTTGTTTCTAGTGTTCGATTTAATGTCCATAGTTAGTATGGATATTGGAATATAGTCCCAGTCAAAGTTCACCCAGAGCTGTGCCACCCAGGTCCACACTGAAGCTAATTTCTTAGCCAAACGGCCACAGTCCTATCTCCGAAAGCAGGTTCCATGCAGCCCAAAGATGAGGCTTTCGTCACACTGGTATGAGCAAACATTTGTAACATACTAATATTTTGTGGAAATGATTAATTCCGACTCACAAAATGCAAAAATTGCTTTGTTTTGTTGTTGCCTCTCCTTGTTCGGGCAGTGCTCGGCGTTCGACGTCACCGGTCTTCTAGCCATCATTGATCCTTTTTTAATTTTCCATTGGTTTTGTCTTGTCTTCCCACACACCTGTTTTCAATCCCATTCATTACCTGTTGTGTATTTAACCCTCTGTTTCCCCTCATGTCTTTGTCAGAGATTGTTTATTGTCAGTGTAGTGTTGTTTGTTGTATAGGTGTGCGTCGGGTCTTCGTACCCATATTTTGTTTATGTTCTTTTCCTGTTTAGTGTTATGGAGCATGTTACTAGGACATTATTAAAAGACTCCATTTTACACTCCGTTTGACTCTCCTGCGCCTGACTTCCCTGCCACCTATACACATATGCCTGACATTGGGACTCATACAATGACTCAGAGATTCATCCCGGCATCTGAACCAAGCTTTGCCGCGCACCCAGATGATTATCAGCCAGGGCCCTTGGCTTTTTTTTTTGTCGCGCCAGTAGTGGCATTACTACCATCCAAGAGACCACAATGTAATTCCCTCTTTGCATATGCCAATGGGATACGATTAAAAGAATGCAAACTGCACTTCAAACTATCTCTCCCTATCAAACACACCAACAAGCCTCATTGCTAGGCACATAATAAACATGTTAATGTTCTGTTGGGCCACGATAAAGCCTATGGTCGCCCACCAGGGTTCTTTCGATGTGCTTGTCTGGCTCCATTCCAAATGGCACCCTATTCCTTATATAATGCACTACTTTTGACCAGGGCCTTGATATGCAGCCTCTGTCACTGCCCAAACTGAGGAGATATACTGAGGAGATATTGTTCCAAAGCTAAGTAGGAGATTGATATACCAATAAAAGTGTAGCGAATTAAACCATATCGGAAGTCTCCACTTCCACCTTCCTTGTGTCAATAAAAAATGATAGACAATCCGTTACCAGAGGGTACTGGTGATAATCCGTTAACAGCCAGGCTATTAAAAGAGGAGCGGAGGTAACCGTAACAACGTGCTACTGTTAAACACATGAGAGGGTGTGATGTCATATGTTATGCCATGGTGGGAAATTGTTTCCCCTTGATTGGACCCTTATTGATAATCCTTTAATGGAAGATCTATCAAAAGAGGAAGGGAGACAAACATGTTACCATGCTACTGTTGAACACAGGCGAGGTGTGTGATGTGTAAAAGCACCCCAAAGAGGAAGAGTGTTCCCTCTTGATTGGACTTTTTCTTAAATGACCAAATGACCATCAAGGCAAAGTACACAAAAATCTATTTGATTTTATTAACCCTTATTTTATGAGGTAGGTTGACTAAGATTACATTATCATATTACAGCAACAGCTTGGGGAAGGGATATCCAATATCCAAGATTGAGAATATTTGGGCCAGGTTTATAGACACAGATTAGGTCTAGTCTTGGACTAAAAAGCCCTTTCAATTGAAAATCTCCATTTAGAATGCTTTTTACACCAGCACTAGGCCACACATATTTAAAATTAATGTTTAATTTATTTAGACTGTGGGTCTTTAAGAAATGCCAGGACGGACACAAAGGTACTGGTCCACAGTTTGCACAAGAGTGTGTGTTTTCGGTAGATTGGACGAATGACTGCACTGACAGTGACTTCACAGGGAGCAGCGAAGGTCTAATACGTCCAGATAAGCAGTGCTCAACCAGTACTCACTCTGTATTCAAATGGTTACATTTCTCTTACAGCTCTCTCTGGAGATGGACCTGATGCAGCATGTGTGATTTGGAATCCTGAGCAAACCCTCCTGTATTTCTCATAAAGGATCCTAGACCACAAATCTACATATAGAATACCATGGGGTTTGAAGTCTATTTCAGCATGTGGATAAACATGTGTTCATACTTATGTAGATAACCATGTAAATACTTATTTATGAGGATAATATTATGTTGTGACTGTGAATGTGGGTACATCAGAGCATCTCTGTCATCCTCTTTGGTGAAACAATGTTAGCCTTGGGTGAGAAATGGGATATGGTTCTTCACAGTGACATTCATCCAAATTATACATATCTTAAGCCCCAGTTCATAGCGTTTGTCTAAATGTGGTTAAGCAAAACACCCACGGATACATTGCTTCCGGGGACAGTCTCTAAATTGATGATGAACGCTGATAACCTGCGTATTATTTGTCTCATTATTATTGAGACTAAATAGATTTCAAGCCGCCAGACTGTCGGGGACACTAAATGTAAAATCAAATTACGGGGTAACGAAGTTAAATAGCGTGCTTCGTTCGGTTGAGAACTCCAAAGTCGTGTGTTTTCATAGACATGAGCAACTGTACACAACTCCACACACGTTCTATAGTCTATGCTTTCATCTTTCATTTGTATTTTGTATGCTTTCTGAAGAACATTTCTTGACTCTAGCATAATATATTTGACACAAACCTAAATTGTCATTATTGGAAATCAGTCCATAAATAATCAAGAAGCCTTAAGATTCTCAGAACTGCGGCTGGATCATTGGCCCATCTGACAATCCTAGTCCAAAAAGTTTATTGAAGACTGTCACTTGCCCAATAAATGTATGAGAGATAGGAAACAACACTGACTTTTTTATTTTAATATGGTCACTTTCTTTTTCCAAGCCAAGCATCTAAGGTACATAAGACAATGAGCAATGCTATGTCTACACCCACCTTTCTTCCAGACCCATATTTTGTTGTTGACCACCCGGCCCTCTTTTCCCCGGGGGTCCCCGTAGCATCCTCTTCGTCTCCGAGCAGCCCCGCTGAAGCTGTATCTGAATCCTCCCCCTCCTCCACATCCATCGTCTTGAGACGCTTAGGTGCTCTCTCGTATTCCCCTTCCTCGTATTCCTCAATGATAGACATTGTTGATGAATACAAGTATTTGTTGGTTTTAGATTAATTCACCACCTGAGAAATTAATCACAAAAAAGGAGTCCAGAAAGTTGCATGCATGTGGCTCTACGATAAAATGTCGACCAAGCGAACTAGAATTCTGACAGCTGTGCGCAATTGACGGCAATGTCACCCCCCAATACGCCCCTTGTGCGTGCGTCTTCACTCTTTTGTTCACATTGCAGATTTCTTTCCATTGGACAACCTTTGCTTCTCTTCTAAATACAGTCGTTGATTGGCTATGGGGGTTATGCGTAAAAAGCGAAGATACGATAGAAGCTTCTGTATCGCGAGCCACAGTCTGTACTCTACGTGCATACCATCAAAGAGTGGGTCACTAGGCCCAATTAAAAGGTAAACAATGAAGCAAATGTATCCCATGACACTTGACATTTTAGTCATTTAGTAGATGCTCTTACTTACAGCAGCAATTATAGTTAAGTGACCGACCTCCACAGTCAGCTCGGGGACTTCGAAACAGCAAACGTTCAGTTACTTGCCCAATGCTCTTAACAGCTACACTACCTGCCGCCCTACTTTCACATGCATATAGCACTTAATTTCTATAAGCAATCCATAGGCTATTAATCAATTACTATTCTGTTATTACTATGTAATAGTAAGGTACTATTAGACTTCGAACTATATAATGAAGAAAACAATCTAGTTTTTTCAACAAATTATTATTAAGTAACTGGTTCCACAGCCTTTTTGTTGGTTTACTCAACTTTTCAGTCCAAGTGTTAGGCCTACCTGAACACAAAAAAAATGATTTGGTGCACATTTATCTCCCCAAAAATGTATTTGGGCATCTTACCTAAAAAAAAAAGGCTGTGGAACCAGCAAGGCCGGATTAATGCAAGGGCTTACTGGGGTCGAAGACCTTGGGCGCAGTCTCATGGGGGGCCCAAGAGGCAACCATTTTGAATTTAAATAAATATATACAGTACCAGTCAAAAGTATGGACACACCTACTCATTCCAGGGGGTTTCTTTATTTTTACTATTTTCTACATTGTAGAATTATAGTGAAGACATGAAAAGTATGAAATAACACATATGGAATCATGTAGTAACCAAAAAAGTGTTACACAAATCAAAATGTATTTTTATTTGAGATCCTTCAAAGTAGCCACCCTTTGCCTTGGTGACAGCTTTGCACACTATTGGCATTCTCTCAACCAGCTCATGAGGTAGTCACCTGGAATGCATTTCATTTAACAGGTGTGCCTTGTGAATTAATGGAATTTCTTTCCTTCTTAATGCATTTGAACCAATCAGTTGTGTTATGACAAGGTAGGGTTGGTATACAGACGATAGCCCTATTTGGTAAAATACCAAGTCCATGTTATGGCAGGAACAGCTCAAATAAGCAACGAGAAACAACAGTCCATCATAAGACATGAAGGTCAGTCAATCCAGAAAATTTCAAGAACTTTTAAAGTTTCTTCAAGTGCAGTCACAAAAACCATCAAGCGCTGTGATGAAACTGGCTCTCATGAGGACCGCCACAGGAAAGGAATTCTCTGCTGCAGAGGATACGTTCATTAGAGTTACCAGCCTCAGAAATCAACAATTAACTGCACCTCAGATTGCAACCCAAATAAATGCTTCACAAAGTTCATGTAACAGACACATCTCAACATCAACTGTTCAGAGGACACTGCGTGAATCAGGCCTTCATGGTTCAATTGCTGCAAAGAAACCACTACTAAAGGACACCAATAATAAGAAGAGACTTGCTTGGGCCAAGAAACACAAGCAATGGACATTAGACATCTGTCCTTTTGTCTGATGAGTCCAAATTTGATATTTGTCTTTGTGAGACGCAGAGTAGGTGAACGGATGTGTGATTCCCACCGTGAAGCATGGGGGAGGTGTGATGATGTGGGGGTGCCTTGCTGGTAATACTGTCAGTGATTTATTAAGAATTCAAAGCACACTTAACCAGCATGGCTACCACAGCATTCTGCAGCAATACGCCATCCCATCTGGTTTGCCCTCAGTGGGACTATCATTTGTTTCCCAACAGGACAATGACCCAAAACACACCTCCAGGCTGTGTAAGGGCTATTTGACCAAGAGGAGAGTTTGACCAAGAAGATGGAATGCTGCGTCAGATGACCTTGCCTCTACAATCACCCGACCTCAACCCAATTGAGATGGTTTGGGGTGTGTTGGACCACAGGGTGAAGGAAAAGCAGCCAACAAGTGTTCAGCAAAGTGGGAACTCCCTGAAGACTGTTGGAAAAGTATTCCAGGTGGCTACCTGGCCAAGAGTAGCCAAGAGTGTGCAAAGCTGAGTGGGCAAAGAGTGTGCAAAGCTGCCATCAAGTCAAAGGGTGGCAACTTGGAAGATTCTAAAGTTGAAAATATGTTTTGATTTGTTTAACACTTTCTAAGTTACTACATGATTCCATATGTGTTATTTCATAGTTTTCATGTCTTCACTATAATTCTACAATGTAGGGAAAAAAAGTACAAATAAAGAAAGACCCTTGAAAAATATAAATCATATATTGTATACCTAATAGATACTGTATATATTTCCATTACATATGACTGGTACTGTATGTACCATACAGTACCAGTCATATGTAATGGAAATATATACAGTATCTATTAGGTATACAATATATGATTTATATTTTTTCACTGCGACCGCCAACCACAGGAAGACTTAGGAGCCCGCTCTCAATGAGTGTAGACAGCCTGCAGCCTGCTGCCACTCTGCTAATAATCAGATTGGGGAGGAGAATAGGTAAGGGGCCACATGGGTAACTGGTGGACCCTGCCTTGATTGAGTAATTGATTAAAAACCATTTTTTTAAACTGAATAAATGAATGTGATCAAAATCAAATTGCTTCTTGGTGCACGGATTTGTTTACAGGGAATCATGGTGTGCCAGGAAGGGGATTTCTTAACCTGGCAGGGAACCTGTTACACACACAGTGCTTTTAACATATAATGTAAACTTACATATTTCCCACACATGATTACTTTGTGCATGTTCATTTATACAATCATTTGTATTTAACATTTCCTCAACAGGGATTTGAACTAACAACCTCTTGGTTCATGACATTCTGATCTTCCTGCTATGCCACCATGTCTGTTACAATTGCCACTTAATCTGACTATTCTCTCATTATTGATTTGATTTACTTTTTTCTGCAATGTTAGGTTTTCTGTATAGTCTAATGTTGGTGGGACATATTGCTCTGTTCTAATGTTACTCCTTTAATCACTATGATAAATAAAATATATTTCTTGAGTGTACTTTTAACATTTACTTTGAAGTGCAAAGTATAGCAATACAGGTGAAATCAGTAATTGACACAGTTACAAAGCAGGAAGATTGGAACGCTGTAAACCAAGATGTGGTGATTTCAAATCCAATGTTGAATATGAATTACTGTCTAAATGAATATGCACAATGTAATCATGTATGTAATCATTGCATGTTAAAAGCACTATGGGTGTGTAACTAGTTCCACTACCATTTTTAGGTAAAATGCCCGAATAATAATTTGTAGTTGAATGAACATATGACACAATTTGAGCAAACAAATAATTTTAAGTTAACTTAATTTTGGCCTACAATTTCTCAAGTTGGAGATAAGTTTGGCCAACACATTTTTTTAGCTCAGGTAACACTTGGACTGAAAAGTTGAGTAAGCAAAAAAAGGCTATGGACTAGTTACTTAATAAAAATGTGTTGAAACAACTGGCTGTTGCATAACAAGTTGCGTCATTTCCATTATAACTATCCTAAAATAACACCTTTGTCAAATTTGACCATGCCTCCTTAGAATGCTACAGGGTAAAATGTATTTTCTTTCAGGCAAACAATCAAATCCAAACAACATGTATTGAATAACAAATTATACATTGTTTAATTATCTATCAAGCATTTTCAGTTTGACTCTTACTTTAGTGAAACAATTTTTTAGTGAAACAATTTTTTTCTTTTAAATTTTTGCCTAAAATGACATATCCAAATCTAACTGCCTGTAGATCAAGCCCTGAATAAAGGATATGCATACTATTGATACCATTTGAAAGGAAACACTTTGAAAATCGTGGAAATGTGAAAGGAATGTCGAAGAATATAACACAATAGATCTGGTAAAAGAAGAAGAAAAAAGCGTTATTTTGTATTTTTTTGTACCATCATCTTTGAAATGCAAGAGAAAGGCTATAATGTATTATTCCAGCCCAGGTGCAATTCAGATTTTGGCCACTGTGTAATGTTTTAGACTGATCCAATGAACCATTGCATTTCTGTTCAAGATGTTGTGTCAAGTCTGCCCAAATGTGCCAATTTTTTTTTATGAATAACTTTTCATGTTCAAAATTGCGCACTCTCCTTGTGCACAGTCACATGGTATCCTTTCACTGTAATAGCTACTGTAGATTGGAAAGTGATGTTAGATTAACAAGAATTTAAGCCTTCTGCCAATATCAGATATGTGTTAAAGGAATTTTTATCAATAATGACTAATTATGTATACATTTCAATCAGGACTGACTAATTAGAATACTATTATGTTACTGTATATGTACTAATCAGAATACTATTATGTTAATGTATATGTATGAATTTTCTTTTTAATCCTAGTACTGAATATAATGTGTGTAAATATAATCACAAATTAGAACAATGACTGTCTGTACCATGGTAGAAATGAATGAACTTATAGCCAGACTGGCAAAAGAAGGCTTATCTACACAGGATGGCCTTGGCTCGGTCATAAATGATCTTAATAGGGAGAGACGATGTGAGAACCATACAGCCATTGTACTGGAGCGGAGATGACACGGGCTAGTACTAAAACTAATGACGTCATTTTCAGTTTATAACCTGTGGTAAAATGTATAATGGCAGTACTCTCGTGAATAAACGCTGCTGATTGACTTTAAGACTGGGCTCTGTCCATTTTATACAAATAAGAGTCATACAAATTCTTATGAATTGACAGAGTGTTTAATTTTAATTGGGTATGAAAACAGAGTCATTTAATTCCTGTAACAATATGTCTATGCCCTGGGAAATTTTCTTATTACTTACAACCTCATGCTAATCGCATTAGCCTACGTTACTGTAGGACACCGATCCCAAATAAGTTTTAAACAGGCTAACATTCACAAGGCTGCGGGACCAGACTAATTACCAGGACGTGTACTCTGAGCATGCGCTGACCAACTGGCAAGTGTCTTCACTGACATTTTTAACCTGTCTTTAACACTAACATGTTTCAAGCAGACCACCATAGTCACTGTGCCCAAGAACACTAAGGTAACCTGTCTAAATGACTACCGACCCGTAGCACTCACGTCTTTAGCCAGGAAGTGCTTAGAAAGGCTGGTCATGGCTCACATCAACACCATTATCCCATAAACCCTAGACCCACTCCAATTTACATCCCGCCCCAACAGATCCACAGATAATGCAATCTCTATTGCACTCCAAACTGCCTTTTCCCACCTGGACAAAAGGAACACCTACGTGACAATGCTATTCATTGACTACAGCTCAGCGTTCAACACCATAGTGCCTTCACAGCTCATCACTAAGCTAAGGACTCTGGGACTAAACACCTCCCTCTGCAACTGGATCCTGGACGTCCTGACAGGCCGCCCCAGGTGGTAATTGTTGGTAACAACACATCTGTCACAATGATCCTCAACATGGGGGCCCCTCAGGGGTGCGTGCTCAGTTCCCTCCTGTACTCCTTGTTCACCCATGGCTGCATGGCCAACACATCAGTGGTAGGCCTGAACACTGAAATTGATGAGACAGCCTATAGGGAGGAGGTCAGAGACCTGGCTGTGTGATGCAAGGATAACAACGTCTCCTTAATATGATCAAGACAAAGGAGAGGATTGTGGACTACAGGAAAATGAGGACCGAGCACACCCCCATTCTCATTGATGGGGCACTAGTGGAGCCGGTTGAGAGCTTCAAGTTCCTTGGTGTCGACATCCGCAACAAACTATCATGGTTCAAACACACCAAGACGGTTGTGAAGAAGGCATGACCAAACCTCAGGAGACTGAAAAAAAAGTGCGTGCAGCCCAGTACATCACTGGGGCCAAGCTTCCTGCCATCCAGGACCTCTATACCAGGCGGTGTCAGAGGAAGGCCCTAAAAATTGTCCAAGAATCCAGCCATAGACTGTTCTCTCTGTTACCGCACGGCAAGCGGTACCGGAGCACCAAATCTAGTTCCATAAGGCTTCTTAACAGCTTCTACCCCCAATCCAAGACCCAATCCAAGACTCCTGAACAGCTAATCAAATAGCTACCCAGGCTATTTGCATTGTGTCTCCCCCTTTGTTACACTGCTGCTACTCTCTGGTTATTATCTATGTATAGTCACTTTAACTCTACCTACATATACATGTTACCTCAATTACCTTGACTAACCAGTGCACCGGAGTGGAGTGGAACAGGGGAACCCAAGAGCAGACTCAGACGAGGGGACTGGAATGAAGTAACCAAGGTATTTATTGAAACACAAGGGGAAGATGGAGCAGGCCAGGGGAAGCTCAGGTGAGGATACCATGTGCAGAGGCTGAGGCTGGAGCTAGAGTGGTTGGGACAGGGTAAGCAGGTCCAGAGGGGAATCCAAGGGAGAAGTAGAGTGGGGAATCCAGGACAGAGTAGCAGGATGACGAGACGTGGAACTGGAGACAGGGACCAGAGTCAGAGCGGGCGGAACTGTAGTGGAGAGGAAAACAGTGTCAGGCAAGGAAAACAAGTACAACAGGATATAATCGTAACAAACGGCTAGAAGCGTAGACTGATTGAGCAGACATTACGATCTGTCAGCGTGGAAGTGGCAGGACTGAGTATTTGTAGAGGTCTTGATTATGGAACAGGTTGTAGCTGGTGGGGATCTGCTCTGACTCCAGCACACCTGTCTCCGCCCACACAATCACACACACACACACACACACACACACACACACACACACACACACACACACACACACACACACACACACACACACACACACACACACACACACACACACACAGAGAGGGAGAGGGAGAGGGAGAGGGAGAGGGAGAGGGAGAGGGAGAGGGAGAGGGAGAGGGAGAGGGAGTGGCGGCAGATCAAGTAGACACAGGATGAGCAGTAGAGGGCGTTGCAGGAGCAGATGTGACGTATAGCCTCACTACTGTTATTTTATTGATGCTCTTGAACTATTTGTTATTTTATTTTTATTTTTTTATTGATCTATTTTTTACTTAACACTTATTTTTCTCAAAACTGCATTGTTGGTTAAGGGCTTGTAAGTAAGCATTTCACTGTAAGGTCTACCTACACCTGTTGTATTCGGGGCATGTGACAAATAAAATTGCATTTCATTTCATTTCATTTTCCGACTTGTAAAATTAATTATATGCACCCCATTGATTCTTGAAGAATATAACAGAAGCCAGAATTTAAGCTTGTTTTACTCCAATGTTTCTAAACAAAGTAAATACAAACAAATACTTTATAGCCTAAAAACCTGGTTAAAACTATCATTTTGTAACATGTGTGGTGAGTCCTTGCTTCCATAACTCTATCTATGCATTTGAGAGTGGTTGCATTTCTCCAGCCCCAGCCCTCAGCCTTTTACCAAAACAGAGGCGGTGAAAATGGTTTGTTATTATTTCAACTGCTGATAGCCCCTTTAAGGACATTCTGTTCCATGCCAAGGAGCCATGGAACAGAGTGAGCAGCTAAGGATAAAAGCTTTGAGCATCAATCTTTTAAGCTTTGTGGCGGTCTGTACTTTGGAGTGGCTGTGTTCAGAATGTGCACAAGGCAACAAAGAGTTGTGAGTGTCAATTGATTTTCTGTCTCCATTTTAGAGGACTGTATGAGAAGAAAGGCAAAGACGAACACAGGACAGTTCTGTTCAGAGTACTTTCCTCTATTTTTCAACAAGATTTTCTCTCCATCTGTGGATACTCATCTTGTTTTTCAGCTAGATGTAGTATCTGGGATCTACGTCTGTTTATATTAGTTACTGTGCTGTTACTAAGCAGTAATGCATTACGGCAGTGTTACGTTACTACACATAATAGGAAATGCACATGCACACTGGGATGTCAGGAACTGTAGAGCACGAGGGGTTTTGACTAAACGAAAACTAACTGTACTCCTGGCTCCTGCCTGGTCATTTCTCCACAACACAAATATTACACTAGATTGAAACAAAAACACTCCCAGCTAAGTCTTTATCTACCTAATAAATCCATGTACTAGGTTATTTTCCTTCCTCTGATCCAGATATGGCTACTTCTCTGTTTCTTTCCTTTTCTCTCTTTCACCTCTGCTGGACTAACAACCCTCTGAAAGTCAACAGTTCTACTGAAAGGACCCCAGGTGTTCACGTAAAGTGAATGAATGAAGTCAATTGCCTTGAGAAGAAACATCTCATTTCCAACGTCTCGAGGGAACATTCCTTCTTTGCATTCATGACCTAACACCATTTTCATGGAGCTATGGTTCATTTGAGTAACGACAACGATTTACTACAAGATATGAATTGGGCATTGGAAATTCTGCTCACCTGGGTGAGAAATGGTCAATTAAGTATAGTATTAATTTATTGTATTGATGTTTAAAGATTTGATTAATCTAAATTGTTAGTAAATTAGGCTTTTCTGGGTAGAATTCCCCTCAAGCTGCTAGTTAAATGTCACTAGAAATATGAGATAAGCTGTTCCCCAATTCCATAATATTATCTTCAGTAGAGATAAAATAAATATTCAGTCCAAGATGGCGGTAAGATCTCTTGTTGGGATGTTACTAAATATTTGGTCGTACACGTTTGAATTTATCTCTCATGAAAGTTTAGGTATAATAATAATAATATGATGATGACATTGTACTTTACTTTTATGATGTCAAATAGTTTCTTGACATACATATCTATGACAGGTATTTTGCTCTTAAATGTAAGAACTTTGTATTTGATACAGGTCTACACCAAAGGCCCTGATAATATCATATACTTAGGTCTTCGTTTCAGAATCCCTTTACAAAATTCCACCTATAACAGCGTGCTTCTCTTAGGACTCCAGTACTCAAGTACACTGTGAGCCTGTTACTGTGAAGTGAGAGCAGTATATCTCCCAGCCAGAGATGAAAAGATTATTTAATAATCTTAAAGTCAGAGTCAACTCATCTGACAACCGTCCTTTAATAATGTGCCAGGATAAAAATGTGCCCAGACACACTGAGCCTGTGTTCCGAAAAGGAACATATTCTCTATATAGTGCAGTATTATTGACCAGAGCCCTATGGACCCTTGTCAAAATTAGTGTACTATACAGGGAACAAATTAGTGCACTACTGTGTATAGGGAATAGGGTGCCATTGGGACACCACCACTGAGTAGACAATAGGGCACTTCGCTTTCACTTCAAAGAGGGTTTTAACTCATTCAGCATGGAAATAGGTAGTTTTAGCACACTCATTCCCTTCAATAATTGAAATAAAAAACAGAAACTATGAGGGTATGTTGTGTAAAAAAAATAAATAATGTAAATGCATGCACACCCACACACACACAAACACACACAGTTCAGAATGTTTCAGAGACTATGTAGTGTTTCAGAGACTACGTATCATAAAACAATGGTACTGGCCTCGACAGAAAAGTATGCAATCAAAAGGAATTTTTCAAATGTCCTACTGCTTCACCAACCTACTCACGGATCTAGAAGTCAAAATAATTGTCAATAAACGAGTTTCCTGTCAAACAAATGGTTTTATAATTTGATGCAATGCATGGTAGCAGGTTTCATTACATTCATATGGTTGCATTTGATTTCTTCCAAACCACATTGCAAGTCCAGCTAGGCCTGTTCTTAACTACGTAGACGGATCTCACAAGCTATTTTATTATTTCAATATTTGTTAGAGGTCATAGATTGTAGGCAGCAGAGTAACGTGGGGTAAACTAGACCCCCGGGGTAACTGCACCCCCCCCTGTAATTCTCACAGAAACCACTTTATCTCACCAATTTTTCTACTAAACACTTTCCCTGGCTGCCACTACTATTGCTCAACTAAAATGTTATCTGTCACTTTAACAAAACGATTCTGAGGTAAGCTGGTCTAATATTTCGTCATTTATAAAAAGTTATATATTATCTAATTAAATTACATCTATAAAGTGTATATATATTACATTAGGGGAGCCTAAAGATACATAATCGACTATGTTGGGGATAACTGCCCCCCCCCCCTCAGAAAGTGTAGTGTAGTGACTGGGAGTATTGATACACCATCCAAAGTGCAATAACTTAATCATGCACAAAGGGACATTCAATGCCTGTTTTTAAATATTTTACCAAGTATCTTGGCCATACTTTGTGAGGCATTGGAAAACCTCGCTGGTCATTGTGGTTGAAATCCCTGAGAGGTTTCCTTCCTCTCCGTCAACTGAGTTAGGAATGACGCCTGTATCTTTGTAGTGACTGGGTGTATTGATACACCATCCAAAGTGTAATTAATAACGGCACAATGCACAAAGGGATAAAACTTTTTTTTTAACCCTTCTACCAGTATGTGCTCTTCTTAGTGAACCATAGGAAAGCCTGGTCTTTGTGGTTGAATCTGTGCTTATGACAATTGTATGTGTAGGGTACAGTAATGGGGTTGTCATTTAAAAATCATGTTAAACACTATTATTGCACACAGAGTACATGCAACTTATTATGTGACTTGCTAAGCACATTTTTACTCCTGAACTTATTTAGGCATAACAAAAAAGTTGAAAACTTATTGACTCAAGACATTTCAGCTATTCATTTTTTATTAATTTGTCAAATATTTCTAAAAACATAATTCCACTCAGACATTATTGTGTGTAGATCAGTGAAAATCAAAAATCTCACAAAATTCAGACTAACACAAAATGTGGAAAAAGTCAAGAGTGTGAATACTTTCTGAAGGCACTGTGCCTAGAGTACTTTTGAACAAACATAGCTTTTTTGTGTAAGAAATTGGACATTGTTTTTAGGTAGGGGGGGGGGCATACAGTAATCATACAATAATCTTGTTGCCTGGGTTCAAGATCTGTCCTCAATTTCCTATCGTTCACTTGTTTTTATAAGAAACATCCATTCTAGATGTAAAAATGTTTAGAAAGGATATTTTCTTCAAAGTAAAGTACACTGTATGTGTGGGAATGTTTCCAATGGTATTTGGCCACTATAAGCAGCTGATTCCAATCCAATTATCCAATCACATTATTATTTTCAAACCTCCATTTACCCCAGTAGCCAACATTTACAATTTCATTTAAAAAGAGAAGGCTGAAGAATTTAAGAGGAGGATGGAGATGACTGTGCCATAACATTCACAAAAAAATTGTATCACATCACACCACAGACTCGAGAAAAACGTTAAGGTTAGTTTTCTATGGAAACACTCCAGCTGAACAATATTGTACAATACAAGTGTAGGACACATGTAATATTTTAGAGGCTTAATTTCTCCAATAACAGTGTGTGACTGACAATATACAATAAGAATAAGGGTCCCAAATGGCACCCTATTCCCTGTATTCAATATTGAGCCCGGGGACCAGTTCCATATACACCACCTTTTGATTTTGAAAAGGCCTTCGACACTCCACCGAATATCCCTGTGGAAAATACTTCACCACTATGGAATCCCTCCCAAAATAGTCAACGTCATCAAGACCTTGGAGACCGATTTCCACTGTCAGGCTGTCTGTAAGAGACACGTAACCAACCGTTTCAGAATCAACACTGGAGTTAAACAAGGATGCATCCTCTCCTCCACCCTGTTCATTAAAGCCATTAACTGGCTTATGACGCAGACCCTGACAAACGGAAAAAGTGGCATCAGATGGACACTCACCTCAACTCTGGAAGATCTGGATTATGCAGAGGACATCACCTTGCTCTCCAGCAGACAATCTGACATGCAAGAAAAGGTTGACAAGATCACAAACACATCCCTACAAAATTGTTTTGAAAATCAACGCAAAAGAAAACTAAGCTCGCGAGGACAAACCACAAGACACACACATTAACATAAACGGAGAAGCGGTGGAGGAAGTTCAAGAACTCCTCTACCTTGGCAGCAAGGTCATTAATGGTGGAAATTCCGAAAAGGATGCCAACACCCGGATCATAAAAGCAACCGACACTTTTGACGTGTTAAAAACCATATGGAAATCAAACAACTCAAAATCAAAACCAAACTCATCCTGGTCAATAGTAATGTCCTCAGTGTGCTTCTGTACGACTCTGAATGTTGGAGGCAAACATCCAGACTGTCTAGAAAACTAGAGACTTTCCAAAACAAGTGTCTCCAGAAGATACGTGGCATTTACTGGCCAAACACGATGTCAAACGAAGAGTTACACCAAAAGACAGCATCACAAAAACCCCAAAAATGAAAAGAAGGAGGTGGCTAGGGCATGTATGCTGAATGAATGAGCCTGCACTCTCAAAGACAGCCCTTCACTGGACAGCAGATGGAAAAAGGATGCGTGGCTGCCCAAAAGAAACCTAGCAAAAAACTGTGGAGAAGCAGATGAAGGACAGTGGCCTGTCATGGAAAACCATCCCCACAAAGGCAGGAGATCAGCAGCTGTGTCTCTCTCTCGTGGAAGCCTTATGTTCAACGTGGGAACAAAGAGGACAAACTTAACTGACTAACAAAAAAAACATTGAGTCAATATTTTGTTGAAATTCTATATTACAGCAAGCAATGTGTATCATGATGTATGTGTGATGCAGGGAGCAGTGCTCTCATTTCTCTACTGCAGGATCCATGGATAAGACTTCCTATACAGCTCACTCACTTGCCTAAATAAGGTTGTTGTAACTTGAAGCTTTATATAGCCGTTTATGTCAATTTCTGTCATTTTGTCTGTCTTTGCCATACCCCTGTTCTGAAGCACGATGCACTGAAACTTTGGAATCTGAATGTGTTGTAGCCGATTAGCGATAGAGACCAGCAATGTGACCAGTTAACACGTTTGTGTCTCATTTAGTCAACTGGATGTCCTGTGTGGCTCAGGTCATGGTGCTTGCAATGGCATGGGTAGAGGGTTCAATTCCCACTGGGGCCACACATACAAAACAATTATGTGTGCATGACTGTCTTTTGATTTAAAGTATATTATGTCACTTTCAAATAAATTGTTGCTGTAAGTTCATAAAAACACAAAATAAAGTAAAGGCAATTATGCCTACATAATTAATCACAGGGATCTAGTGAGTAAAAATTAAAACGTTCAGTGATGGTTGGAAAAGGCAGTCATGGGAGAATGGATGAATTAATCTGTAATGACTTTGTTTTTAATTTTTTTACAGTTCATGGTTTTCTCAGTCCATCACGGTTTGTTTATCATTGTTTTTTTTTTAGCTTGAAGCACAAATAGACTCATTTGTGGAAACAGTTTAATGACAGGAGGAAAGAGTGCAATGTTGTCGAGTTACAGTACAATTATAATAATTTTTATAATGACTATTCATTAGCATTCATTGGCAAATAAAGGTTTGTATTTTCACAGTGTTGGTTTTTACTGCTGTTACGCACTACACAAATGATTAATTGACAAGGATCCATGGAGGTAAAATATCAATGTTGTTTGTTGCCGAAGGAGGACTTTGAATTGGTAGGATGGATTAAATCTATTTTTATTCATACTTGTCCTCCTGGACTCTTGTGAATGTTGATTTTCTGAGTTAATATATTTCTCTTGTTGCCTCAATGAATAAAAAAAACATAAAATAACTTAAACCAATCTCAAGAGACCCAGGAGGGTTCAATTCTAGTTGAGCTATAAAAAGTCACATTTCTTAATAATGTGAGTTGAGGGAAATCCACATAAAGAAAAATGTGGCATTTTCTGTTAATGGTTTTCATTTTACCTTAATTGAATGGATTTTACACCAAAGCACAATCACCTAAACACACCCCACACACACACACACACACACACACACACACACACACACACACACACACACACACACACACACACACACACACACACACACACACACACACACACACACACACACACACACACACACACACACAAAACATGTCCATTTACTTTAGGGACACCTAGAATTTTGGTCGCATAGATTACCAAAAAGTCCATATATCGCCTTTCAGTCCAGGCCTCCTCAGTTGTAGACAACCACACAAATATAATGTAAGTCATTTCTATGTCATTTAATATATATGGCTACGTCTTACTGCTACCCTTTTAAAGTATATTTTAAGGTATTCCTTTGATTTTATTGAACAGATAGTGAGAGGATGACAATGCTGAAAGATAGGACAGAACCTATGCTTACACTGAATGCAGTACCGGTGGCTGCAGCATTACCACAAGACCCTCAAGGGCACCCCCTGCTTCCTTTTGTCCATTTCCCGTATGGTCACCACACTCGAGTACCACCCCGTGCTGAGTGGACGAACAATGATGAAGCTCTAAAACCTGCATGAATCTGTTGGGAGGACAATGAAGATGTAGGATCGGTGCATCCAACTGTGCGATTACATCCTGTGGGTGTTTGTTCATCTGCCTACACACATAGGCTGTTTCCCCACAGACCTGGGTTCAAATACTATTTAAATCCTTTCAAATCCTTTATCTGTGCTTGATTAAACTGCTTGCCTGCCTTAATGGACCAATAGAATAGTCCCAAAACAGTAAACCCCGGCCAGATGGCACTCCAGGCAGGCTAGAGCAAATGCTCAAATAATTTCAAAGATTTCAAAAATGATTTTAACCCAGGTCTGTTTTCCCCTCCCTCTCTCTCTATCTTAGCCTCGATCACTTCATGCAAATTAGTGTAGCAGCGACCCAGGATCATTTGTTTACTGGAAGGAAATCAAATTCCAAATCAAATTTCAAATCAAATTTCATGATAGCCGGTGACACAGTAGGCTATTGCTTGAACACAGGAAAATATATTGTTATAAATCTAAGCCAGCCCAAATTCAATTACATTTTTTGAATGAGGAGCAAGATAGTCCTGCTTCACTACGGTAGTTGTATATAAAATAGGCTTCCATAAAATACACACCAGTGAGTTACAGAATTACTGATGCGACAGAGTCAAATTTGTTTAAAACCAGCATTGGGTCAATTCCATTTAAATTCAGCCAATTCGGGAAGTCAACTGAAATACCCTGTTTTAACACATTGTGTATGTAAGATGCGTGGACTCATGGACGCTCGGTGTGTGGTTGGGATTATGTTAGCTCCGGGAGTTGAAAGATGCTTCGTTATGTTGATGTCCCGGACCCTCTGTGGTCAACACCGAGCCTAGAGAAGAGCATTAGCATGGTGGTGACAGGGCACCATGAGGGCAGAATGCCTCTGCCAGTGCCCACACGCACACAGGCACCCGCAAACACATACTATTCAAACACAGAGTCAGTAGACTCATCAAACTGACACGTGTACCTCCCTCTCTCTCTCTCTCTCACACACACACACACACACACACACACACACACACACACACACACACACACACACACACACACACACACACACACACACACACACACACACACACACACACACACACACACACACACACACACACACACACACACACACACACACACACACACACACAAATGAGCCTCCCAATTATGTGTGTGATGGGGACTAAAGAAGCCTGGCTCATTTGCATGTACAGCTGGTTGGAAGGATCAAACAGATTTTTCATGTCTCCCTCTTTTGCGCAGCGGTGGCTCAGCCTTGAATCACAAGCATAGGGTACAAAGAAGTTTACCTCCAAGACCTTCCATTTAATCTTGTTTCATTTTTCAGCACACTGCTTTATTGGAGGGGAGAGAACAGGGAGAGAAAGAAAAAGAGAGGGGGGGGAGAAGAGAGAGGAGAGAAAGAGGCAGCTGCAGGTATTGATCGTGGACAGCATTCAGCATAATGAGAGTTTGTGAGAGACGAGGTGCCGTGGTTGGTGTGCCTGTCGGAGCGGGGACATGTGCGTGGTTGGTGTGCCTGTCGGAGCGGGGACATGTGCGTGGTTGGTGTGCCTGTCGGAGCGGGGACATGTGCGTGGTTGGTGTGCCTGTCGGAGCGGGGACATGTGCGTGGTTGGTGTGCCTGTCGGAGCGGGGACATGTGCGTGGTTGGTGTGCCTGTCGGAGCGGGGACATGTGCGTGGTTGGTGTGCCTGTCGGAGCGGGGACATGTGCGTGGTTGGTGTGCCTGTCGGAGCGGGGACATGTGCGTGGTTGGTGTGCCTGTCGGAGCGGGGACATGTGCATGGTTGGTGTGCCTGTCGGAGCGGGGACATGTGAACCGTGCTAAATGATGCCATATGCCAGGCCCTCTGCCGGTCCCCTTGAGGTAAACCCAGGCTAACTCATTCTAAATTGTCCTCACACTGGCAAAGCGTCAGATTCAGATTTCTTACAGTTAGGAATGAACTGCGGCGAGAGTGAATGTCTGGCCCTGAAGGCGTATGACATTGAATGTCGATTAGCCTACACAGGCCGCAGCCTGGCCATATTGAGGACAATAGATGTATTGATTAGACAGAATTTGATTTGATGATGGGATGCAATAATGTGCTATAACTTGATGGATGGATCAATCATTTTTCTTCTAAAATTTGAATCCTACACGGACAATAGTAATATGGAAACAAAAACATTTGAGTATTTTATAGATGAATGTTATGCAGAAACAGCCATCACACAATCAAATTGCATAATGGTACAAGTGTTTGTTGTGAAAGCGGATGTCAGACATTTCCTCAAGTTCGTCAGGTACAGCTCAATGCACTTCACATAGTGGTCTAATTTGGAGTTTAGACTATCGGCCCCCTCGGGTGAGAGAAAAAAGGCCAACTATGACCTATTTCAGGCCTTTCTTACTCTAATGAAACCATTATAAAATAGAGCATGAAATGGTCAATGGGGAAAAGACATGGTTGAAGGGGGAGAGACAAAGAGGAAATTAGAGCCGAGTGGTTTTCAGATGCACTCGAGAGTCTTGTTCTTCTGTTCTTTCTGACAGCTATTGTGGGGCAATTCCCTCCCCCAATTAGCCTTGCTTATGGTGTTGTCAACTAGTGAGAGCAAGAGTTTGAGAAAGTTTGACAGTACGTTTGTGTGTGTGTGTGACCAAAGAAAACAAAAGTCATAGCAATTTATTATTTCTGCTATAGGGCTTACAAATAAGTACCTCTTATGAGAAAGTTTGACGGTAAGTGTGTGTGTGTGTTGTTATTTCCGCTATAGGGCTTACAAATGAGTCGTTTATTTAACTCTTCTTGTGTCCAACAAGTCAACGTGTTAATGTAACTTAATTGAAGTTAATTCACCTAGTTAAGAAGTCTAGACCTTGTCCGTCTCTGTCCAAAGTACCTTCCAACCTTCTACTTCCCGGGACCACCCATACGTAGAATGTATGCACACATGACTGTAAGTCGCTTTGGATAAAAGCGTCTGCTAAATGGCATATATTATATTATATTATTACTTACTGCCCCACTCATGGTTCCTCTGTGCTCTCCTCTAGCTTGCTACCAGATCTGTTTGTGGGACTATAGGAGTTGGCAAGACAGCTCAAATAGATCTGGGAACAGACTAGTTCTCCTCCATACTGGGTCTGTTTTTTTGCTTCACTTGCTTTTGTTTGTTTTATGGGCCACCTTGCTTGCTTGTCTTCTCTGTGGCAGACCTCAGCCTCTGTGTCAAATGGAGCCATAGCGCTGGAGTGCACCTTGGTCCCTGACACTTAAAAATAGGCTGACAGTTGTGCTCAAAGGCCCTTGGCTTTTCTCTCTCTGCTTTACTCTACACCTGCCAGCTCCTCTCCATAACACGCTCCTTTGTCCCCTCTGAAAAAAATGTACCTGGAAGAGGTGACACGCCTACTGCATTATTAAAAAGGTGCGAGTGGTGTAACATACTCAATTCCGACACAGAGCAAATGAAAAAGAAGGTTCACTGAACTGCTAGGATACGCAAAACATTTTTATATTAAGAAAATCTCAAGAGGAGTTTTGATCATTCCCCTGCCTCAGGGAGCATGTTAAGATGTTTTCAGTTTATATGTAATAGACCATTGTGCACT
The DNA here is from genome assembly GCF_023373465.1 of Oncorhynchus keta. Lineage (NCBI taxonomy): Eukaryota > Metazoa > Chordata > Actinopteri > Salmoniformes > Salmonidae > Oncorhynchus > Oncorhynchus keta. Next base: position 14,508,687 of record NC_068452.1, on the reverse strand, counting down.
GGTGATCAGCCTTTCCCCCTTGTGTACTCCTGAATTGGCACAGTCTGACTGTGCCATAGGGCCGCTGGCAACCAAGTCCTCCTCAATGGAGTCCTTGTTCTGCTTTCTCGCCTGTTGCCACTGCCAACTCTGCTCTGCCCAGGAGTTCCAGAGAAAGTAGCGGGATTATCCTCGACTACTGGAACGTCTTTCTTAAGACGCAACCGCCCAAAAAAATGGATCAGATCAGCTACCCAAGGGAGGACTTCGGATATTCCAAGGCATCCCAGTTGGACAGTTAAGAGCGCAGTCAGTTAGGGGCAAATCATCTAAAATTACTTGTATGCATTCAGGACTTGCTCAGCATAAGCTGTCATAAGCACCGACAGTGGAACTGAAGCACTCAAAACTGGCACCGTGGGAGGCCCAAGATAGGAGCAGCCAATTTGGTCAGCCCCAAAGGTATACTGTACAGAGGCTGGCCTTGAACGTCGTTGGGAAGACGAACTAGCTGAATGAACTGAATGAGCTTCCGTCTTCTTACTCAGTTGCAGCAGAAAGACCTGAAGGGTGTCATTAGAAAGTCATTTAGACAAATGAACCCACAATCATTTCCTTTTTTCTGGGGAGCGTTATAATTCAATTAGACTTTGTTATTTATTACCCCCCTGACGTTTAATGCTAATTTGAAAGGACCCCCAATAAATATTTTCAAGCACCCCATTTAGAGGGTCATGAATCTGGGCAACAACAGTGTTAAGGGCAGACATTTAGGTAGATGATGGAGTGTAACAGAACAGGTTGAATGGCATTACTATGAACTCCGCTCAAAGCCATTGCTCCACTAAAACACTGAATATTCCCCCCAAACGAGATGAGCGCAAATGGCTCTGTGATTGACGACTCTAGCTGGATTATCTATGCGATAAGTCAAAACTTGCAGTTTTCTGGAGGCCGAGTGGGTGGCTGGGGAAGATAAAAATCGATTAGGCTCTCAACCCTGTGAAGAGGTGCTCAGTGAAAGAAAAAGCCATGGATGAAGGAGGAGAAATCAGTTCCAAGAACTTCCAAACACACACACACACACCTCTGCTGAGAAGTTACCGCCTAAAACATCTATACTTGTCTTTCAACATTGTCCTCTGCATGAGCCATAGAAACCAATACATACTTTCATACATTACAATTGCACTCCGTACTCTCAATCTCAAGTCTCCAGAGTTCAATAAAACAAAAATGTTCTTGTGCCGAGGGAGTTTGTTTAAATCAATAAAACAATGATTGCTGTTGGAGGCAAAAAGAAAGTCCACAGAATACGGAATAAAATATGGTTTCTTAGAATAAAAGAAAACATTGTTCTGAATAGGACCCATGGCTGAATTTTCCAGCGAACAAAAGCCTCCACAGGGGCCACCAGGGTCAGTGAACAAGCACACACACAAATCCACACAGCGATGACGGTGGGCTCCAGACAAGACAAGGCCAAGTATTTTACCAAAGCCCTTGGTTTCCGCCGATCTGACAACACTCCCGTTGGGTGTGTGAATGAAGGCTTCATCTAATTTGCTGAGTCCCGGTGTGCCCCCCACGCCGCCTGTGTTCTCTAATACAACCACCTTGGCATGCTCACAACTACAGGGGCTCAAGGTGCTTTGGTAATAATGAATACATTATTCAAATGTATTCAGCGATGACATTTAAAAGTCTTCCCGTCCACAAATCCACCCCCAAAAAGAAACTCATCGCCCAACTGGATGCTTAATCCCTGTTAGTATTGCGTTGTGTTGTTCTGAAGAGAGAACAGGTGGGAGAACAACACAGAACAGTAGCTGTAGTATTTATTGTGCTATAAATCTTTAGTGCTCTTATTACAAGGCCCGATGCAATGATTATTTAAGAGACACACGGCTGGGATTCAGATGGCCGTAAGGTCTGGCCTGAAAACAATAAAAAGGAATAACAAGGCTATTAATATTGCAGAGAGAGTGTCCACCTGTGTCAGGTCTCTTGAGTCTAATGGCAGACATTGTTAAAAGGCTCTTTGCAATACATCTAGTGGCATATTAAATATGCCAAATGCTTCAGGCAAATAATATTTTATTTGCTGTATATTGGCTTTCTGTTTAGCAATATCTAGAAGAAAATATTGTTAACACTGTAGTAGGCTGCAGGTAGGTTAAATGCATTATGAGAGTGTTACAAAATTATTTAGCTGAGAATAACAGCTAGGGACCCAAAAAAGGTAAAGTTGAGACTAGCCATGTCTCAGCACTAGTGTTGCAAGGCGATGATATATTACTGGAAATGTTCCAACTTTACCAGCAAACTACCATAATTATTTTATAAAAGGACATCTTGTGGCCTTTTTGTGTATTTAAGATTATCACAGGGGTTTAATCATATCTGGCCCTGTGTTTTTATTTGTATTTTTTTATTTCACCTTTATTTAACCAGGTAGGCTAGTTGAGAAAAAGTTCTCATTTACAACTGCGACCTGGCCAAGATAAAGAAAAGCAGTGCAACAAAAAACAACACATGGGATAAACAAAAGTACAATCAATAACACAATAGAAAAAGCTATATACAGTGTGTGCAAATGGAGTAAGGAGGTATGTAAAATAAATAGGCCATAGTAGCGAAGTAATTACAATATAGCAAATTAAGACTGGAGTGATAGATGCAGAGATGATGTGCAAGAAGTACTGGTGTGCAAAATAGTAAAAAAAAAGTGAATAAAAACAATATGGGGATGAGGTAGGTAGTTGGATGGGCTATTTACAGATGGGCTATGTACAGCTGCAGCGATCGGTAAACTGCTCTGACAGCTGATGCTTAAAGTTAGTGAGGGAAATAAAAGACTCCAACTTCAGCGATTTTTGCAATTCTTTCCAATCATTGGCTACAGAGAACTGGAAAGAAAGGCATCCGAAGGAGGTGTTGGGGATGACCAGTGAGATATACCTGTTGGAGCGTGTGCTACGGGTGGGTGTTGTTATGGTGACCAGTGAGCTGAGATATACCTAACAAACACTTATAGATGACCTGGAGCCAGTGGGTCTGGCGATGAATATGTAGTGAGGGTCAGCTGACGAGAGCATAAAGGTCGCAGTGTGGGTGGTATACTGTGCATTGGTGACAAAACGGATGGTACTGTGATAGACTGCATCCAGCTTGCTGAGTAGAGTGTTGGAGGCTATTTTGTAAAATACATCGCCGAAGTCATAGGATGGTCGGTTTTACGAGGGTATGTTTGGCAGCGTGAGTGAAGGAGGCTTTGTTGCGAAATAAGGAAGCCAATTCTAGACTTAATTTTGGATTGGAGATGCTTAATATGAGTCTGGAAGGAGAGTTTACAGTCTAACCAGACACCTAGGTATTTGTCGTTGTCCACATATTCTAAGTCAGAACCGTCCAGAGTAGTGATGCTACTCGTACGGGCGGGTGCGGGCAGCGATCTGAAAATGCATTTAGGTTTACTAGCATTTAAGAGCAATTGGAGGCCACGGAAGGAGTGTTGTATGGCATTGAAGCTCGTTTGGAGGTTTGTTAACACGGTGTCCAAAGAAGGGCCAGCTGTATACAGAATGGTGTCGTCTGTGTAGAGGTGAATCAGAGAATCATCAGCAGCAAGAGCGACATCATTGATATATACAGAGAAAAGAGTCAGCCCGAGAATTGAACCCTGTGGCACCCACATAGAGACTGCTAGAGGTCCGGAAAACAGGCCCTCCAATTTGACACACTGAACTCTATATGAGAAGTAGTTGGTGAACCAGGCGAGGCGGTCATTTGAGAAACCAAGGCTATTGAGTCTGCCGATAAGAATGTGTTGAATGACAGAGTCAAAAGCCTTGGCCAGGTCAATGAAGACGGCTGCACAGTGCTGTCTTTTATCAATGGCGGTTATGTCATATTTAGGACCTTGAGCGTGGCTGAGGTGCCCCCGTGAGTGACCAGCTCGGAAACCTGATTGCATAGTGGATAAGTAAATCGAAATGGTCGGTTAACTTGGCTTTCAAAGATTTTAGAAAGGCAGGGCAGGATGGATATAGGTCTATAACAGTTTGGGTTTAAAGTGTCTCCCCCTTTGAAGAGGGGGATGACCGCGGCAGTTTTCCAATCTTTGGGGATCTCAGACGATACGAAAAAGAGGTTGAACAAGCTAGTAATAGGGGTTGCTATGAGGGTGCCCATGTTACGAATTTAGGGTTGTACCTGGTGGGTTCCTTGAGGATTTGTGTGAGATTGAGGGCATCTAGCTTAGATTGTAGGACGACCGGGGTGTTAAGCATATCCCAGTTTAGAACGAACTCTGAAGATAGATGGGGGAAAATCAATTCACATATGGTGTCCAGGGCACAGCTGGGAGCTGAGGGGGTTCTATAACAGGTGGCAAGAGTGAGAGATTTATTTCTGGAGAGATTAATTTTAAAATTAGAAGCTCAAACTGTTTGGGCATAGACCTGGAAATAATGACAGAACTTTGTAGGGTATCTCTGCAGTAGATTGCAACTCCTCCCCCTTTGGCGGTTCTATCTTGACAGAAAATGTTATAGTTGGGGATGGAAATCTCAGAATTTTTTGGTGCTGTTCCTAAGCCAGGATTCAGACGAAGTGTGGCGAAGTGTGCTAAAGCAGTGAATAAAACAAACTTAGGGAGGAAGCTTCTGGTGTTAATATGCATGAAACCAAGGCTTTTACGGTTACAGAAGTCAACAAATGAGAGTGCCTGGGGACACACAGGGCCTGGGTTAACCTCTACATCACCTGAGGAACAGAGGAGGATTAGGATAAGGGTATGGCTAAAGGCTATCAAAACTGGTCGTCTTGTGCATTGGGGACAGAGAATAAAAGGAGCAGATTTCTGGGCGTGGTAGAATAGATTCAGGGAATAATGTACAGACTGGGGTATGGTAGGGTGCGGGTACAGTGGAGGTAAACCTAGGCATTGAGTGACGATAAGAGGTTGCATCTCTGGAGGCACTAGTTATGCTAGGTGAGGTCCCCCATGTGTGGGAGGTGGGACAAAAGAGGTACCTGGAAAGAAAGGCAGCCGAAGGAGGTGTTAGTGAATTATTAGTGGGCTTAATAATAGAAAAGTGTCATCATAATTAATAACAATTGTATTTATTTATCAATTTTTCCTAGTGGCTTTGTGATCTGCATGGCTTTAAGTTGCTATATTTGTTATATATGCACATTTAACCAGGGATGTTTTCACTTCACACCGTGATTTCAATTTTACTACAATGTTTGAAAAGAACAAATGGAGAAGAGCAGTTAGTTTGATCAAGCTAAATTTAAGGCTAACTGGTGCTTGCTTCAGGACAAGGGCATTAGCCACTATAGCCACTCGGTAGCAGCTAGCTAGTTGCGAACTGTGAGTTTGCACAACCCAAGAATTTCTTCACAAACTGTCAGAAACCGTCTCAGCGAAGCTCATCTGAGTGCTCGTCGTCCTCAGCAGGGTCTTGAACTAACTGCAGTTCGGGGTTGTAACCAAATTCAGTGGGCAAATGCTCACCTTTGATGGCGACTGGCATGTTGGAGAAGTGTGCTCTTCATGGATGAATCCCGTTTTCAACTGTACCGGGCAGATGGCAGACCGTGTATGGCGTTGTGTGGGCAAGCGGTTTGATGATGTCCACGTTGTGTACAGGGTGCCCCATGGTGGAGGTGGGGTTATGGTATGGGCAGGCAAAGCTACGAACAACGAACACAATTGCATTTTATTGATGGCAATTTGAATACACAGAGATACAATGACAAGATCCTGAGGCCCATTGTCGTGCCGTTCATCCGCCGCCATTACCTCATGTTCCAGCATGGTAATGCATGGCCACATGGCGCAAGGATCTGTACAAAATTCCTGGAAGCTGAACATGTCCCACTTCTTTCATGGCCTGCATACTCACCAAACATGTCACCCATTGACCAAGCTTGGGATGCTCTGGATTGACAGTGTGTTCCAGTTCCAACCAATATCCAGCAACTTCGCACAGCCATTGAAGAGGATTGGAACAACATTCCACAGGCCACAATCAAATTAAATCAAACTTTATTTGTCACAAATGCCAAATACAACAAGTGTAGACCTTACCGTGAAATGCTTACTTACAAGCCCTTAACCATTTCACAGAAAGTTAAGAAAATATTTACCAAATAAACTAAAGTAAAAAATAATAAAAGTAACACAATAACATAACAATAACGAGGCTATATACAGGGGGTACTGGAACCGAGTCAGTGTGCGGGGTACAGGATAGAGGTCATTTGTACATGTAGGTAGCGGTGAAGTGACTATACATAGATAATAAATTAGTACCAGTAGTGTACAAAACAAATAGATTGGGGGGTGGGGGGTCAATGTAATAGTCTGATGGCCTTTTGATTATATGTTCAGCAGTCTTATGGCTCGGGGGTAGAACCTGTTAAGGAGTCTTTTGGTCCTAGACTTGGCGCTCCGGTACCACTTGCAGTCTATGACTTGGGTGACTGGAGTCTCTGACAATTTTATGGGCTTTCCTCTGAAACCACCTATATAGGTCCTGGATTGCAGGAAGCTTGGCCCCAGTGATGTACTGGGCCATACGCACTCCCCTCTGTAGCGTCTTACGGTCAGATGCCAAGCAGTTGCCATACCAGAGGGTGATGCAACCGGTCAGGATGGAACTTTTTGCCAAATCTTTTCAGTCCCCTGAGGGGGAAAATGTTTTGTTGTGCCCTCTTCACGACTGTCTTGGTGTGTTTGGACCATGATAGATCGGTTGTGATGTGGACACCAAGGAACATGAAACTCTCGACCCGCTCCACTACAGCCCCGTTGATGTTAATGGGGGCCTGTTCAGCCCTCCTTTTCCATCACTTAATGATGGTGTTGGAGTCGTGTTTGGCCATGCAGTCATGGGTGAACATGGAGTACAGGAAGGGACTAAGTACACACTCCTGAGGAGCCCCAGTGTTGAGGATCAGCTTGGCAGACATGTTGTTGCCCACCCTTACCACCTGGGGGCGGCCCGTCAGGAAGTCCAGGGTCTAATTGCAGGGGGAGGTGTTTAGTCCCAGAGTCCTTAGCTTAGTGATGAGCTTTGTGGGCACTATGGTGTTGAACGCTGAGCTGTAGTCAATGAATAGCATTTTCACATAGGTGTTCCTTTTGTCCAGATGGGAAAAGGCAGTGTGAAGTGCGATTGAGATTGCATCATCTGTGGATCTGTTGGGGCGGGATGTAAATTGGAGTGGGTCTAGGGTATCCAGGAGGATGCTGTTGATGTGAGCCATGATCAGCCTTTGAGCTTTGAGTACACGTCCTGGTAATCCATCTGGCTCTGCCACTTTGTGAATGTTGACCTGTTTAAAAGTATTGCTCACATCGGCTACAGAGAGCGTTATCACACAGTCATTCAGAACAGCTGGTGCTCTCGTGCATGCTTCAGTATTGATTGCCTCGGAGTGAGCACAAAAGGCATTTAGCTCATCTGGTAGGCTCGCGTCACTGGGAAGCTCGCGTCTGAGTTTCCCTTTGTAGTCCGTAATAGTTTTCAAGCCCTGCCACATCCGACGAGTGTCTGAGCCTGTGTAGGAGGATTCAATCTTAATTCTGTATTGACACTTTGCTTGTTTGATGGTTCGTCTGAGGGCATAGCGGGATTTCTTATAAGCGCCCGGATTAGTGTCCCGCTCCTTGAAAGCGGCTGCGCTATCCTTTAGCTCGATGCAGATGTTGCCTGTAATCCATCGCTTCTGGTTGGGATATGTCCAGTCACTGTGGGGATGACGTCGTCAATACACTTACTGATGAAGCCGATGACTGAGGTGGTATATTCCTCAATGCCATCGGATGAATCCCGGAACGTATTCCAGTCTGTGCTAGCAAAAATGTCCTATAGCGTAGTATACCCGTCATCTGACAACTTCCGTATTGAGCGAGTCACTGGTGCTTCCTGATTTAGTTTTTACTTGTAAGCGGGAATTGGGAGGATAGTAAGTCGCTCTGGATAAGAGTGTCTGCTAAATGACTTAAATGTAATGTAAATGTATGGTCAGATTTGCCAAATGGAGGGTCGGGGGAGAGCTTTGTATGCGTCTCTGTGTGTGGAGTAAAGGTGGTTAAGACATTTTTTCCTCTGGTTGCACATGTGACATTTGGTAATGAGCGCCGCTTCTGGGTGAGCATTTTCTTGTTTGCTTATGGCCTTATAGAGTTGGTTTAGTGCGGTCTTAGTGCCAGCATCGGTCTGTGGTGGTAAATAAACGGCTACGAATAATATAGATGAGAACTCACCTGGTAGATAGTAGTGTGGTCTACAGCTTATCATAAGGTACTCTACCTCATGTGAGCATACCTCAAGACAAAAAGACACACACCCCCACCCCTTGTCTTACCTCTTGTCTTACCAGACGTAGCTTCTCTGTTCGGCCGGTGCATTGAAAATCCCTCCAGCTCGATATTATCCATGTCGTCGTTCAGCCACGACTCGGTGAATCATAAGATATTACAGTTCTTAATGTCCCTTTGGTAGGATAATCAAAATAGTGGGTCATCAATTTTATTTTCCAAGGATTGCATATTAGCAAGTAGAATTGATGGCAGTAGGAATTTACTCGCTCGCCTACGGATTCTCAAAAGGCAGCCTGATCTGCATCCTCTTTCCCTCTGTCTTTTCTTCACGCAAATGACGGGGATCTGGGCCTGTTCCCAGGAGAGCAGTACAAACAATACATTTTAAGGTCCTTCAGACAAACAGGGAATTTCAAACACAGATTCAACTACAAAGACCAGGGAGGTTTTCCAATGCCACGCAAAGAAGGGCACCTATTAGTAAAACATTAAACTTTGGATGGTTTATCAATCACTACAAAGATACAGGCATGCTTACTAACTCAGTTTCCGGAGAGTAAGGAAAACGCTTTCACCATGAGGTCAATGGGGACTTTAAAACAGTTACATCCTTGAATGGCTGTAAGAGGAGAAAACTGAGGATGGATCAACAATATTGTAGATACTCCACAATATTAACCTAAATGACAGTGAAAAGAAGGAAGCCTGTACAGAATAAAAATATATAAAAAAAACTTGCCTCCTGCTTGCAATAAGGCACTAAAGTAAAACTGCAAAAAATGGGACAAAGAAATTAACTTTATGTCCTGAATACAAAGCATTATGTTTGGGGCAAATCCAACACTACATTTTAATTTTAATTTTATTTAACCTTTATTTAACCAGGAAGGGCTCATTGAGATTAAAATCTATTTTTCAAGAGCGCCCTGGCCAAGAGAGGCAGCACCAAGTCATTACAAAAAAAATTACAGACAGACAACATGAAAAACAAGAGTATAAAACAGCAAATTAAAAACATTGACATACATCACTGTGTACCACTTTCAAATGTTCAAGCATGGTGGTGGCTGTATCATGTTATGGGTATGCTTGTCTCCGACAAGGACTAGGGAGTTTTGGGATTAAAAGAAACGTAATAGAGCAAAGCACAGGCAGCATCCTAGAGGAAAACCTGGTTCAGACTGCTTTCCAAAAGACACTGGGAGACAAATTCACATTTCAGCAGGACAATATCCTAAAACACAAGACCAAGTATACACTGGACTTGCTTACCAGGACAACATTGCATGTTCCTGAGTGGCCTAGTTACAGTTTTGACTTAAATTGGCTTGAAAATCTATGGCAAGACTTCAAAATGGCTGCCAATGATAGCAATGATCAACAACTAACTTGACAGAGCTTGAATATTTTTTTAAAGAATCATTTGCAAATATTGTACACTGAACAAAAATATCAACGATACATGCAACAATTTCAAAGATTTTACTGTGTTACAGTTCATATAAGGAAATCAGTCAATTTAAATACGTTAATTAGGCCCTAGGTATTTGTGTAGATGGGTGAGAAATGGATGTCATATGCACCAATTTGTAAGTCGCTCTGGATAAGAGCGTCTGCTAAATGACTTAAATGTAATGTAAATGTAGAAAAACAAATCAATTTAATCAATTTTGAATTCAGACTGTAACACAACAACATGTGCAATAAGTCAAGGGTTATGAAGTTAAGTTATAACGTAAATCCATGCAATTGCATAGCACCCCGTGATTAACTTTTGTTAAAACCAATAGATTGAGCTCTATGTTTAAATTATCTCAATTGTTTTGAGGGTTTACATGGATAAACACAAGCAGCAGGAAACAGCACTTGCCATATCAACAAAATATAGGTGGACATTATAAAATAAATTTAGGCTTCGATGATGATTGTTAGTCTAATGCATGTCTTCCTCATGTGAGAGGATTTAATTCCCCATATCCCCAACACACCACATAACCTTGATTCATCTTCGAACCCCTTGCATACCAGATTAAGGTCATGCACATTAGCTAGTTGGCATTTTGCCTTTGGCTAATGAGGCTATTAAAAGATATGAGCAGTCTCTTTGGATTATGATCAAACTGCTGGGAAGAAAAGGGAAAAACAAGGGGGGAGAAACAAGCGGTAAACAGCTGCATTTCAATATGTGCATCCCAAATGGCACCCTATTCCCTATATAAGTGCAGTACTTTTGACTAGTGCCGATAGGGGGCCATAGGGCTCTGGTCAAAAGTAGCGCACTGGTCAAAAGGGTGCGATTTGGGATGCACATAATGCACTCGTTCCCACTGCTGTTACAGGCTAAATGCTCCCTGGTCTTTACTTGTCCAAGAGCAGATTGGCGTGTCTGAAAAACACTTCAGATATTACTGCACCGTGAGATTTTTTTTTATTATTGTCAAATCTTTGGCCAAGTGAAAATGAGTGGAGAGGGTAACTGGAGGCTCATCAATTGCATCATGATTATCGTATTTTATGACCATCTCTTACCCCCTCCTTTGTCTCTGTGACCTTGGGCGTTTTCACAATCAAATGTGTTAACGATTTTATTTTATTAGGATCCCCATCAGCTAGTCTTACTGTGGTTCGACACATAACGAAAAATAATTTTACAGAGAAAATACTTTACAATTTACTTAAATGTAAAAACCTGTTACCTGTAGTGTGCATCAGTGGAGGCTCCTAAAGAGGAGGAAGGGGAGAACCATCCTCCTCAGTGATTTTAATTTTACATTTTTTAAAAAGCTATCCTTTTTAGATAAAACTATATTAAATATAATCACATCACCAAATAATTGATTAAAACACTATTTGGCTAAGAAGGTCTACAGTAGCCTCAACAGCACTCTGTAAGGTAGCACTATGGAGTAGCTGGAGGACAACTAGCTTCCGTCCTCCTCTGGGTACATTGACTTCGATACAAAACCTCGGAAGCTCATGGTTCTCACCCCCTATCATAGACTTACACAGCAATTATGACAACTTCCGGAGGACGTCCTCCAGCTTATCAGAGCTCTTGCAGCATGAACTGACATGTTGTCCATCGAAACAAAGGATCAGATAATTAATATAGTACTGAAAGCATAACCTACAGCTAGCTAACACTGCAGTGTTTAAATGTGGTGGGTAGTTGACTCAAAGAGAAAGAAAGACAATAGTTGAACAGTTTTGAACAAATTAATATCTTCCAAAATGAAGGAGAAGAGAGAAATAGAGACAGAGAGAGATTGTAATTTTTTTCCAGTTTCCCTTAATTTAGCAAGCAAATGCAGTTAGCTAGCTTAGCATACTCAAACAGATGGATGTTATGTTAGCTAGCCGGCTATGACTTTCCAACACAACACTGGAACTCTTCCGGTAGCTTTTGGTATTACTCATTTAATGCTTACTGACTGTACACTAATGTTAATGCATGATTGTATGGGGTTTACTAATGCATTAGTTATATTAGCTATGCTGACTATGACATTACTTGACCTAATATGCGATAAGGAACAATGTGTCTGCTATGAAAGTGAACTGTGTTTACGTGTGAACGGAAACAAACAGAACAAAACGGGATAAAACATAAGTACATTTGTCCAATATAAACTTTTGTTTGCAACTGTTTACACCCTATACAGTGCCTTCAGAAAGTATTCAGACTCTTTGCCTTTTTCCACATTTTGGTAGGTTACAGCCTTATTCTTATTTAAAGCAAAAACTGGATTTTAGACATTTTCGCTAATTTATTGAAAACAAAAAAAACTGAAATATGACATTTACATAAGTATTCACACTCTGTACTCAGTACTTTAGAGAAGCACCTTTGGCAGTGATTACAAGTCTTCTTGGGTATGACGCTACAAGCTTGGCACAGCTGTATTTGTGGAGTTTCTCCCATTCTTCTCTGCAGATCCTCTCAAGCTCTGTCAGGTTGGATGGGGAGTGTTGTTGCATTCTCTAATTCTCTCCTTCTTTCTTTCTCTCTCTCGGAAGACCTGAGCCCTAGGACCATGCCCCAGGACTACCTGACATGATGACTCCTTGCTGTCCCCAGTCCACCTGGCCATGCTGCTGCTCCAGTTTCAACTGACCTGAGCCCTAGGACCATGTCCCAGGACTACCTGACATGATGACTCCTTGCTGTCCCCAGTCCACCTGGCCATGCTGCTGCTCCAGTTTCAACTGTTCTGCCTTACTATTATTCGACCATGCTGGTCATTTATGAACATTTGAACATCTTGGCCATGTTCTGTTATAATCTCCACCCGGCACAGCCAGAAGAGGACTGGCCACCCCACATAACCTGGTTCCTCTCTAGGTTTCTTCCTAGGTTTTGGCCTTTCTAGGGAGTTTTTCCTAGCCACCGTGCTTCTACACCTGCATTGCTTGCTGTTTGGGGTTTTAGGCTGGGTTTCTGTACAGCACTTTGAGATATCAGCTGATGTACGAAGGGCTATATAAATACATTTGATTTGATTTGTTGCACAGGTATTTTCAGGTCTCTCCAGAGATGTTTGATTGAGTTCATCCGGGCTCTCGCTGGGCCACTCAAGGACATTCAGAGACTAGTCCCGAAGTCACTCCTGAGTTGTCTTGGCTGTGTGTTTAGGGTTGTTGTCCTGTTGGAAGGTGAACCTTTGCCCCAGTCTGAGGTCCTCAGTGTTCTGGAGGTTTTCATCAAGGATCTCTCTGTACTTTGCCTCGATCCTGACTAGTCTCCCAGTCCCTCCTGCTGAAAAACATCCCCACAGCATGAAGCTGCCACCACCATGCTTCACTGTATGGATCGTGCCAGGTTTCCTCCATAGGTGACAGTTGGCATTCAGGCCAAAGAGTTCAATATTGGTTGCATCAGACTTGAGAATCTTGTTTCTCATGTTTCTGAGTCTTTTTGTGTCGTTTGGCAAACTCCAAGTGGGCTGTCATGTGCCTTCTACTGAGGAGTGGCCATGAAGGCCTGATTGGTGGAGTGCTGCAGAGGTGGTCGTCCCTCTGGAAGGTTCTACCATCTACACAGAGGAACTATAGAGCTCTGTCAGAGTGACCATCGGGTTCTTGGTCATCTCCCTGACCAAGGTCCTTCTCCCCGATTTCTCAGTTTGGCCGGGCAGCCAGCTCTTGGAAGCATATAAGAATGATGGAGGCCACTGTGTTCTTGGGGACGTTCAATGCTGCAGATGTTTTTTGGTACCCTTCCCCAGATCTATGCCTCGACACAATCCTGTCTCAGCGCTCTACAGACAATTCCTTCAACCTCATGGCTTGGTTTTTGCTCTGACAAGCACAACTATGGGACCTTATATAGACAGGTCTGTGCCTTTCCAAATCTTGTTCAATCAACTGAGTTTACCACAGGTGGACTCCAAACAAGTTGTAGAAACATCTCAAGGATGATCAATGGAAACAGGAGGCACCTGCGCTCAATTTCAAGTCTCCATAGCAAAGGGTCCAAATACGTATGTAAATAAGGTATTTCAGTTTTTTTATTTGCAAATGTGCAAACATTTCTAAAAACCTGTTTTCGCTATGCCATTATGGGGTATTGTGCATAGATTACTGAGGATTTTTATTTATTTCATTTTATAATCAGGCTGTATGCCACTGTCTGTCCATGTGTCCCTGTCTGTCACCTAAAATTTGGTTCTCGACCTGTGTACAGCTACGTTGTAAACTTTTATTCATAGGCTAGGTTGTAGCAACCTCATGATGGTTATAGGGAAAATTTGAGTATCATGTAGCAGCCTAAACCTATAGCTGTTACACTGAACCGGGTGAATGGAATATGAATGAGAGTCATCCAATATGCTGTAATAGAAATAAGGCCATGCTCCTGAAAATAAAATGTGTCCTCCCTCATCTTAAACGGCACTAACCGCCACTGGTGTGCAACTATCAGATACACATAGTTGTCAGTCCATACACACAAGTAGGTCACATTTGTAGAGGCAAGAGCTTAAATTAGAAGTAGTAGTAAACATGGCAAAAGAAACGTCCTCACACTGTCAACTGCGTTTATTTTCAGCAAACGTAACGTGTAAATATTTGTATGAACATAACAAGATTCAACAACAGACATAAACTGAACAAGTTCCACAGACATGTGACTAACTGAATTGGAATAATGGGTCCCTGAACAAAGGGAGGGTCAAAACCAAAAGTCAGATACTAAGTACTGCAGTGCATCTCCTCCTCACGGACTGCACCAGATGTGCCAGTTCTTGCTGTGAGATGTTACCCCACTCTTCCACCAAGGCACCTGCAAGTTCCCGGACATTTCTGGGGGGAATGGCCCTAGACCTCACCCTCCAATACAACAGGTCCCAGACGTGCTCAAGGGGATTGAGATCCAGGCTCTTCGCTGGCCATGGCAGAACACTGACATTCCTGTTTTGCAGGAAATCACGCACAGAACGAGCAGTATGGCTGGTGGCATTGTCATGCTGGAGGGTCGTGTCAGGATGAGCCTGCAGGAAGGGTACCACATGAGGGAGGATGTTGTCTTCCCTGTAACACACAGCGTTGAGATTGCCTACAATTACACCAAGCTCAGTCCGATGATGCTGTGACACACTGCCCCAGATCATGACGGACCCTTCACCTCCAAATCGTTCCTGCTCCAGAGTACAGGCCTCAGTGTAACGCTCATTCCTTCAACGATAAATACAACTCCGAACATCACCCCTGGTGAGATAAAACCACGACTCGTCAGTGAAGAGCACTTTTTGCTAGTCCTGTCTGGTCCAGCGACGGTGGGTTTGTGCCCCTAGGCAACGTTGTTGCCGGTGATGTCTGGTGAGGACCTTCCTTACAACAGGCCTACAAGCCCAGTCCAGCCTCTCTTAGCCTATTGCGGACAGTCTGAGCACTGATGGAGGGATTGTGTATCTCGGGCAGTTGTTGTTGCCATCCTATTCCTGTCCCGCAGGTGTGATGTTTGGATGTACCGATCCTGTGCAGGTGTTGTTACATGTGGTCTGTCACTGCGAGGACGATCAGCTGTCCATCCTGTCTCCCCGTTGCGCTGTCTTAGGCATCTCACAGTACGGACATGCAATTTATTGCCCTGGCCACATCTGCAGTCCTCATGCCTCCTTCAGCATGCCTAAATTCACGCAGATGAGCAGGGACCCTGGGCATCTTTCTTTTGGTGTTTTTCAGAGTCAGTAGAAAGGCCTCTTTAGTGTCCTAAGTTTTCATAACTGTGACCTTAATTGCCCACCGTCTGTAAGCTGTTTGTCTTAACAACCGTACCAAAGGTGCATGTTCATGGTTCATTGAACAAGCATGGTAAACAGTGTTAAAAAATGTACAATGAAGATCTGTGAAGTTATTTGGATTTTTACAAATCATCTTTGAAAGACAGGGTCCTGAAAAAGGAATGTTTATTTTTTTGCTAAGTTTAGTAGCTGTTTGGTATCAAGGATAAAACAAGAACAGAACTATGATCCTGAGTTCAAAATTCACTGAGTTCACATTTCGCAAGTGCAACATTGCCCTCTATAGGTAGAGTTAACACAAACACTCAATCAAAAACCTTTTATTTATCAACCATTTCATTGAGTTGTGCTATATACAGACCAACTGTGCCAAGATGGACAACACACCACCAAACAGTTTTAAATCAAATATACTTTATTAACCAACAACTATTTCTAAAACAAACACAAACGCATTCCAAACTGGGTCCCAATTGCTTCTTTTTGAAATGTCAGTAATATGTCTCAAGAGGAAATTAACAAGCTACATATTTTCAAATACAATGGGTTAACAAATAACTTAGTCACAGGAAATGCTTACATAAAGAAACAAAAACTTCAAAGTTCAGTCGTCTCTCTCCGAGCTGTCACCTCGACGAGGACTCCTCGAGGTAGAGTGGCTGAAAGAGAGAAAAAGAGAAATGAGTTTTCCCTCTTCATTTATTTGCTGTGCATTAAACCCAAATTAAAGTCATTACCTCAGCTGGGAGGAAAAACACACCTTCGTTTTTGAGGTGAACCTTTAGATTTTTAACAGCTGGGTTTAAAATATAATTAAAATTTTAGAGCTCATTCTTAAAAGACTTCGACAATGGCAACTGGTAGCAAGCAAAGTATTTAAGGACCATGCATTTAATATAAGTTTGTCATGCAAATGTATTATTTTGGTGAATTTAAAGAATACAAAATAACCTTCTAATACATATTTCACACATTGAACTGAAAGATGTGAATGTAATTGTTGTTGATTTATTGCTGAGTCTACCTTTCATTTGTAATGCTTAAGTGGCCTGACTTAATGAACCATCATGCATCTACACTGTTTAAACTGTATGGATAGACAACATTTGCATTGTCTCGTTTTGCTGCTTATCATGCATTGTCAAACTGTTCCATAGCTCGTTTAGAGAGGAGAATGGATGGAAGAAAATTGGGGTCAGACTCAATACTTCTGCATACCTCCTCGTGGGGGAACCAGACCTGAAGAAGTAAACATACAAGGCAATCAGATTCTTTAGATTTAAAGTGTCCCTTTTTTGTGCAAGTCATTTATTTATTTATCTCCACCTTAATTAAGATCACTTCTGTTAATTTTCCTGCAGTATGAACTTTTCCTGCAGTATGAACATTCAAAAGCTACATGGAATCGGATATGTCAAATCACCTTCAATCTGATTGCTGGCCATGTGACTTGTCTGAATGGTCAAATCTGATTTATTTGCACTCAAGCTACTCGGTTGACAGTTTGACAAGGACATGAGATTGTAGCTAACTGGCTTGTTAATCGTTTAGAAACAAATCAGTGAATGTGCTAGAAAGCTAAACCTCTACCTAGCTAGCTAGCTAGTTGACTGCTGTGGCTAGTCAGCTTTGAAAGTTGGATCATCTTATCATTTGAGGCTTTTAAGTGATCTTAGACTATGATTTTGAACATTCAAAGTAACTGGGAAACGTCCATTGCAGGCAAAGTTGTCACCTTAGTTTTCTACAAAGTGATAGGAAGCACGAGCACCACCAGCAATCAGCCTACACCACCGTGCACACACCCGTTGTTACTATGACAACCAGTGTAACCATCAAAGCAAATGACTGCTGTCTGTACACACAAATGTACTTTTATTTAACCAGGCAAGTCAGTTAAGAACAAATTCTTATATACAATGACGGCCTACCAAAATGCAAAAGGTTTCCTGTGAGGACGGGGACTGGGATTACAAAATAAAATATAGGACAAAACACACATCACGACAAGAGAGACACCACAACACTACATAAAGAGAGACCTAAGACAACAACATAGCATGGCAGCAACACAACATGACAACAACAAGGTAGCAACAACATGGTAGCAGCACAAAACATAGTACAAACATTATTGCGTACAGACAACAGCACAAAGGGCAAGTACGATGTGGTCACAAGTACGACAGTCACTACTACAAAATGCATTTGAGAAACAAAACTGATTTGGGCATTAAGGTCTGCAGTGTGAACAAGGCTTCAGCCCTCACTTCAACTCAATGCACGGAGAGCCGAGTATCTGCGGGGTTTCGCTCTTCCCTTGTATTTGATTGATGAAATAAGTCACTAATTACACTGAACAAAATTATAAATCAATATGCATCAATTTCAAAGACTTTACTGAGTTACAGTTCATATAAGAAAATCAGTCAATTTAAATAAACTCATTCTGCCAAAAATCTATGGATTTCATATGGGAATATAGATATGCATCACTTGGTCACAGATATCTTTAAAAAAATTAAAAGGTGGCCTGTGGAATATTGTCACCTCTTCAATGGCTGTGCAAAGTTGCTGGATATTGGCGGGAACTGGAACGCGCTGTTATACATGTCGATCCAGAGCATCCCAAACACGGGGCCATGCATTATCATACTGAAATATGAGGTAATGGTTGGAGGATGAATGGCACGACAATGGGCCTCAGGATCTCGTCACGGTATCTCTGTGTATTCAAATTGCCAACAATAAAATGCAATTGTGTCCCTAACCCCAGAGACCCCCTAATGTACAGGACTACCTTCATAGATCTACTGCACTGGATCCAAGGTTCAAGTCCCTGTCTTACACCGGAGAACATACAGTGATCTCACCACTGAGATTGTGGTCACTGAAGAGGTCAAAATAAAAATACGGGTGAATTACTTAAACAATAAATATACTGCAGTCTAATCTTAGTCTATGCTATTGCTATTAGAATCATCCATTTTTTATTTGGAATAATAATGGCTTTTATTAAATGTTATTGCCACAATTATAGTTCTATGAAATACGAAAATAAATAATTAGTTTAATATAGATCAAGTAATTTTCTCTGCAGGGTCAAGCCATAGAGCCGACAGGAACAGACTCAGAGGCAACTCCTCCACAAAATAATTTGGCCATGAAGGAGCGTTTCAGGGAGACCTTTGCGAGCAAGGACACAGGCAAGATGTTTGCCAACACCATCAAAGAGGAGGCGGCATCCTACAATAGGCAAGTGGCATTCCAGTGGATGGTGATCCACTGGCATGGTGGAAAAGTCAGCCCTCACATTGCCATGATAATATATAATAATAATATATGCCATTTAGCAGACGCTTTTATCCAAAGCGACTTACAGTCATGTGTGCATACATACATGATGGCAAGGCTCTACCTGGCTGTGCCTGGCACTACAGTTCCTAGCGAGAGGGTGTTCTCCACGGCAGGGGACAGTGACTGCAAAGAGGTCTACCCTCTCCCCAGACAATGTAGACATCTTTTGAAAAATAATTTGAAGTTATAAGCTCAGGTCTGCTTTGCTTTCTTAACTTTTTTTGATGATGTGGACACAGGCAATTTTTTCACTATTGTTCAGTGTTGGATTCTACATTTTGAACATTTGAGATGTTAAAGACATGATAGATTAGACGTATAGTATATTAAGGAGTGAGATCTGTAGAAAGACAGAGTGGCTTTGGAACGTGTTGGGGGACGGGAGGAGAGCACCGTGTTGATACAGGAAAGAGAGATGGACATCTGTGCATTAGGTGAAGGAGGGGTTGAGTTCAGGAGGTGAGGTCAGATCCCCTTAAGGGGGCAATACGGGTTTGGTATCCTGTTACCCTTTTGGAGAGGATTGGAGAGAAGGAGGAACGTCTTAAGTGGGATGTATATAACTGTGATGGTGAGAAATGTCTTGCTGTCTGAATACAGCTGTACAGAACCTTTGGGAATAATTAAACTTGGTTATTAAGGTCCTTTAGTGTCCGTGAGTCATTTATTATCAAAAATAAGAACCTAACAAAAGGAAGAAGGTATCATGCCTGATATTGCACTTTAATTTAACAATTAAGTATTGAATATTTTATTTAAAGATTTTATGTAAACATTGAAAAGTTCCTTGCTTTAAGTGTTCGTTAAGTAAAATGAAAAGCAAAGTTATATGTCTCTCTTTTTTTTGCTGATCCAAAAAATGATCCGATCCGTTTAATCAGGTTCTTGATATGCCACATCTGTCAGGTGGATGGATTATCTTGGCAAACTATTAATGCTCACTAACATGAATGTAAACAAATTTGTGCACATACATTTGAGAGAAATAAGCTTTTTGTGGAACATTTCTGGGATCTTTTATTTCAGCTCATGAAACATGGGACAAACAATTATGTTTATAATTTTGTTCAATGTAGTAAGGAACTCTCCTCACCTGGTTGTCTCTCTCTTCATTTAAAAGGGAAAACCCACAGACACCATGCCCTCCATAGAATGAGTTTGACACCTGCTTTAGTCTCTTAAGTCAGTGACATAATATATCAAGGAGACAAATGTCTAAATTGTAATACCTAAAACGGTCAACACCAACACAAAATTGTATTTTGTTGCGGTAGTGACAATCTTTGGGGATTGACATAATGCAGCAGTTTAAGTGTTAATTACTCAATTTATGTGTTGTTGACAACAGCAACGCTGATCAAAGCATTGAAATAGTTATATTACTCACCTGGTCTTTGCACGGGAAAGTGACCTAGACCTTGATCTGGACTTTGACCGAGATCTAAAAAGAAATGAGGAGGAAAAGCATCAACCCCCATCCTTTAATAAATAAGTGAACAATATTATTTTTATTTAACCTTTATTTATTTATACACAATGTGGGATCTTTAAATAATGCAAGCAAGTCCATTTTTCTACAATTTACCTTGATCTCTTGGGGGTAAGGGCTCTCGATCTTCTAGGAGAACGAGAGCGGCGTGGAGAGAAGGATCTTGATCTAGAACATAGATATCAAAGCTGTTAGCCATTCCTGATCAACTACTCTTATCGTACTACCGTAACACATACAAATCTGTATATATTTATGTGATGAATGTATGTATGTGGAGTTATGGATAGCATAAGTGTAATGACAATTTACTCTACACTGAGTGTACAAAACATTAGGAACACCGGCTCTTTCCATGACAACCCAGGGCTCTCCAACCCCTGTTCCTGAAGAGCTACCGTCCAGTAGGTTTTCACTCCAACCATAATCTAGCACATCTGATTCTAATAATTAGCTGTTTGAGCAGCTGAATCAGGTTAGTTTACAACTGGGGGTGGAGCAAAAACATACAAGAAGGTAGCTCTCCTGGAACAGGGTTGGAGAACCGTGACAGACCGGACCAGGTGAAAGCTATGATCCCTTATTGATGTCACTTGTTAAATCCACTTCAATCAGTGTAGAGATGAAAGGGGGGGGGGGGACGCTCACCTCCTGCCACGGTCCCGGCTGCGAGAGCGAGAGTACCTCCTCCCACCGTACCTGGAGAGAGACCGGGACCTAAACCACATCCAAACGAGGGGGAGGGAGGGAAAGAAGGACAGTTCAGAGCAGGCCCCGCGAAGCCCCACATAAGACTGCCTTAGTCTGTTTTTATTTCTAACCTGACCACAACAATCACCCTAAGCCCACTGACACTCACTCAAATCAACACACAAAAAAGGGGGGGGATTACATTAGATTTAACATTACACGTGCAATGATACTGGTAGTAGGAGTCACTATATAGACATAGCTGTTCATGGCGCTAACGTATCCTGCTTAAAGCAGGCCTTTCAGTTCTCTAGTAAAGAGTGGAAGAGAGGAATGTTATTGTCAAGTCATATATTACATTGGAGATAAAAACACATGAATTGGTACTTGAAATAAACCTTGCAAGATTGCCCGGTTGACCCACTTTGGACCAAGGTTCGAGCAGATCTAGGCGATCTAGAAGTATCTATCAGCCGACCTCTGCATCTAGTCGTGTTCTTCGATTTCTAACGATGATGGTCGTATTGACAGCAAAATCGCTTGATTGAGACTTGATAGATGCAAGGCGATTTTTCTAGACGGGACCATGGTCTACCAGCTTGTCCACTTTACAAAACCCCAGGCCCAAATTGATAACCAAATCATCTGGTGCATTGTCAGCCCTCTATGAAATCTTTAAGGTGCAGCTAGATGTGGCAGTTGCTTGAGAAGGGGAGGTCTGGCTGATCGATCAACCCCATGGTCATAGAAGGATCAAAAGTGTGGAATTTGCTAGATGCCTCATGAAATCGTTAAGGATCGTGACACTCTGAATCAAACGACGAAACCTGAAATGTTTTGACCAGGTGAGTTGTTAACAAAAAGATTCCCACATAACAGTTCAGAAGTATTTCCATATTTTAAAAGGGATTAAGTGACAAGCGGAGACAAAAGTAGCAACAACAACAGGTAGCCTAGACACAGGCAGTTTGTCAAGATTGTATAATAATCATCTTTACTTTTTTGTAATCTACATAAGACACTGAAAAATCAAGACAATGAAAAATAAACGACAACTACCAAAATAAGAAAAAAAGACCAAAATCTGATGCATTGGTTAAGGAGGCATACCTGCTCCTCCTGCGTCGACTGTAGCGGTGGCAGTCGTAGGCATAGTGCCCCCGCTCACCACACTCATAGCACTTGTCGTTGGAGTCAAAGGGCCGGTTGGTGGGTGCACGCTCGTACCGAGATCGCCGCGGCATCCCTGTAGATAATTCAACTCGAACTCGAGATCCAGAAATTAACCTGAAAGGACAGTCAGTTCAACAGTAAGCAAATTGCACAATGGCATAG
This sequence comes from Oncorhynchus keta, assembly GCF_023373465.1. NCBI lineage: Eukaryota > Metazoa > Chordata > Actinopteri > Salmoniformes > Salmonidae > Oncorhynchus > Oncorhynchus keta. Next base: position 14,486,255 of record NC_068452.1, on the reverse strand, counting down.
CTCACTTTAAAAAGAGGACATGGTGAAACCCATCTAAAGCGTAACAAGCATTTAGGAACATGCCTAAAGTGTTTCATCTGGATAGCAGCAAATGCGTAACAAGATCATACCAGCTACCTGCGTACTGTCTACTGATAGATGCCCCTAAACCAATAAAATTCTTCAATATTTGCAAAGAGCAAACTACATTATTGACTGGCAAACGTCAACAACACTGGTGCCCTCTGAGCCCTTTGAGCTTGTAGGTCTTGGAGAGTAGGCTAAACTTGGGGGCGAAGTCTGGAGTCTTGAGGTACCACTTACTTGCCGTCAAGGCCACGGACCGCATCTTCTGCATCCCGGGTGTCTTCAAACTCCACAAAGGCAAACCCTGGGGGGTTCCTAGCAATCCACACTGTTCTCAAGGGTCCGTAATACCCAAACGCCCGCTCTAGCTCTCCTTTTCCTGCACCAGTGCTCAGGTTACCGACGTAAACCTTAGCGTCTGCAAAGGAAAAATAGAAAGAGGTGCCACCACTGCTGCAACTCACTGATTCTGTTCCGAGAGGCCTTTGATTTCCCACTCCCCTAAGCTCAGTATCAAAAGTAACTGCACAAATATGGAAATTGCATTGAAATGCAGTCCTCTCAAGGCATCCCATGTATTGAGGTCAGTGAACGATTAGCATAGAGTTGGCCTGAGGCAGTTCCTCATTCTATGGTCTAAAATTAATTATGTGTCAGGTATATGAACATAATATTGTGTGCTTTTCCACATAACAATGAGCTGCGTGTAGTGATTTCCTGCAATTACGTATCACCTAAATCACACTTGAGCAAATATTTGAAGCCTGAAAATGTGATAAATTAGGCAAAGAATCAACCTTAAGCAGTTTAGCCTGAAGACCTGGAATTGAATTGCATTGAATTCCACGTCGGGCAGAAATATGCGTTTGGATCAGGAAAGTTCCCTCTCACGACCTCTACAAGCCAAAATATTGAATAAAATTTAGATTTTTTTGTTTTTTGTTCTTTTACCCCATTTTTCGTGAAATCCAAGAAACACCATTACAGCCACCCGGCCCGCCACAAAGAGGAAAAGCTCAAAGGCCTAACCCGGACGTCGCTTGGATAATTGTGCGCTGCCTCATGGGCCTCCCGGTCACGGCCGGCTGTGACAACAGATTAAATTATATTTTTACTCACTTTACCGGTTGTCCATGTGGTTAGTCCTTTTGCAGGTAGGAATGTGAGCTATTATCTTGACAGGAAGTATAATTGCATAAACCTTTCAAAGCCCTGGTAGTGTGTTCAGATTTCGATCACTTGAAGCATGTGCACAAGAGACGCATGCTCGTGCATGTGTTTACATGGTTCCGCGCATGCTTCAGGTGATCTGAACACACTACCAGCGCCTTAAAGTTCATTGAAGTATACTTTCCTGTGAATGTCTCATATTCTTACAGACAACCTGTTAAGTCATTCAACATTCTGGCTTGTGAGAGGACATTTTCCAAACAAATGTATGGCATTAATCTCAGACTGTGAACCAGAGCTATCACAGTGCAGTTGAAACAAAGCGATTCCCGCCCCTGTTTTGTTAAAAAGCTGAGAGATGGGGCTGGAGAAATGTAACCAATCTCAAATCCATAGAGCAATGGATATAAAGAATGACCATCTATGATATCAAATGTATAGTTTTAACCATGTTTTTAGGCTTTACATCTAGTGTTTGTTAACATTTACATTGTTTGCAAACATTGGAGTAAAACATGCTTATATTTTGAGTTCTGATGGGGTACAACAATTGAACTATGGTCATGAGGCATTTAAGCTGCAATATGTTACTTTTTGTTATGGAAAATATATTTCACAGCGGTTTAGATGGTACAATGATTCTCTACACAATGACTGAATGTTTTGTCACAAACTGAAATTAAGTAAATTAATAGAATTTTAGCAACAGGAAATTGCGGAGCGATCTGCATACTGCACCTTTAAATTCTTCAAGAATCAATGCAACAATGGGCACATTTCATTCATTTATAGATCCACAAATGGATGTAGCAACTGCAGATTGCCCCCATTAAAACATTTCGATCGAAAAATAGCTACATAATAAAGCAATTGATTAGCGAATCGGGTGTGCTAGGAAAGCTACATACGCGTAATGTAGCTAGCTAGTCAACCAAGCATGAGATTATCTTCACGTATACGGAGTTTGACGTCAATATATATTTAGTCTACTATTGAATATGCGTTCGTTTAGCCTTTTGTGTATTATTTTGTGATGTTAAAATCCGTTATGCTATTTAGTTTACCTCCTCCGTTTCGACCGTGTCTTGACATGATTCAAGGCCCGCTTTAAAATCAATCTGCGCATGTGCGTGTCAAACTCATTCTCCTGAGAGGACGGTCAGACAGGACGGCTCACAAAATGTACTCTTGCAATACAATAAAATGCTAAATCACTCTTATTTCATACCATGAACCACACAGTACAGTATTAGGTTGGTGAAGGTAATTTAATTATTCGGTCCGGACCCTTTGGAATTGTATCACTGTTTACAACGACACATTTGACCGTGGGGCATATTCAATCCAGCTAGCCAGCTCTCGCACCTGATTTGAAGATTAAAGTCCAGTGTAGGTTATTCTCGGTCAGTATATTGAAACAGTCATGGACATGTGGCGTCAACTGAAGCCACTGGAGTGGTGTAGATATGTCAACAAAAGAGGTCAAAGTGACAGCAACATCGTGGTTGGGTTGGGCTAGCTCGTTCCTGGCTCTGCCCACCTTGCTTGTTCTGTCCACTATGACTCATGTTTCCATTTGATACTACGGGCTGTGGTCTATCTTGGTTTAGTTATATAAATCTGAGGCCTACACATGTTGCTCCAGAGCCAGTACTGTTTTTCCTTCAGACAAGAATGCGTCAAAACTTTGTTCATTTGCGCAATGTCTCAAGTTCACATGTCCAAACTCACAAAAAAAGGACATTTGGTAGCTGCTACCTATTTATGTGTAACTTTATGAGCTGGATTGCCTGTCTTCGCTAACGAGCGAATTTGTTTCGCTTGTTAGCATATTTAGCAAGCAGCCTCCATTGAAATTCGCTGTTATTGCACATTTAGTTAGCATTCTGGTAATAGACGCCCAATGGCGTTTTTTTTTTTTTGGCGCAACCTTGTGTACCAAGCCGGTAATAGCGTATTATACCAATATGAAAGAAGAATGGTATGACGAAATGAAAATCTGGATACTCTCCAACCCTACTACCAACAATACATGAGGGAATCTCATCCTTACACATTGAGCTACACTAATTACATTGTGTGTTATAACTAAGTAGTCCTCCAGAGCACTACAACTTTACAGATGTTGGGGTCGATTTGGAATGGGCACTTGACACAGAGAAGAAGGGTTTTATGTAATGTCACAGCCAAATAAGTATAACATAGTGCGCTACAATGATAGGCCTCAACAGCAGTCATACTGGAGCTTAACGTTTTTCAAAGCATCTTACGTGGTTACTGTCATGAATGCCATAACCTTGTTTAAATATGATACGATTGGGTTATTCTTGCCTCATTTAGCTAGAAAATCATTTTCATAAATGTGTTATACTTTGTGATATTCATATTATATTCCCAGAACATTGTTACACTGCCTGTGTATGAAATCACATCCTCATGACATATCAGCTTATGTCTTATCTATTATTCTCTATTATTCACCTTTCTTATCACTACATACCCACCTACAATAAAAGGAATGAAGAGAGAAATAGTGTAGTTTATTGAATGGTGGAACTGTAGAGGGGGAGAAAGAGAAGGTGAGGGAGGGAGGATAGGGAAGGGGATTCTCAAATGGGAAAAAGTCCATCCTCTCCTCCATTCCTTTCCTCTTCTACACTGTGACCCGGAAACCAACAATTGTTCACCATATGTAGGATGGTATCAATTCGGAAGAGTTTCCTCCTCTCCTCCATAGCCTAAGCACAGATGTATCCTCCCGGCAGTTAATACAACAGTGTTTTAAAATCCACCACACCCCCTTTCAATCAGTTATTGTTTTCTCTGAGAAAAGCATGCCCATAGTTAAAAAATAATACACTACTTATCCCTCTGTAAAATGTCTAGTGTAACTATCTACATGTATTTTTACCACTTAACACAAGTATTTTGGGATTACTCCATTGTAAATGTAATTTGTGCTAGTGGAGAGTAATTTCATTTAACCATATTTGTTTCCAGGTTTCCTTTCCTCACCTCCTCTCCTTGATTACCTTTGAGCTTTTTCAAAAGGAGGAAGAGGAGAGGACGGAGGTGAGGATGCGAGGAGTTGAGCAAAACCAATGGAGATTCTCCCATTGAGGGACAGAGATACAGAGGAAAGGGACAAGAGGGACAGTGAGAGACAGAGAGGGATGAAGGTAGAGGCAGGTTGGCAGTCCTCTCTTTGCACTACAGATACAGGAGGCTTCATAGGCTCAGCTGGACCTGAAGGAAAGCACTCAGCCACTGTAGCCCTCCAAACAGCGACCTGTGTTAACCTCATTGCAATACTAACCATTGCTTTGTGCACAGCGATATAGGGGGAACTTCTTATGTATTGTACTAAAGGAGTGTAACAGTATAACTTTAGTCCGTCCCCTCGGCCCCTGGTTCGAGCCCGGGTATGGGCCTCTGCACACATCAACAACAGTCACCCACGAAGCATCGTTACCCATCGCACCACAAAAGAGGGACCAATGACTGTTGATCTTAGCATACTGGATGAGGCACTTTTAGTTGACCCGACTGACTACAAGCCAAAAGATTAGTCTGTCACCCGCTCTTGGACAGTGCTGGACAGTATCCTGACTGTTACCATGATCCTTGGTCTTAATTCCCTTGGCGTGTGCACCCACTACGTACAAAGGCGCACCACACGTGCAATGGAAGACCTAATGAGGTCTTATACTAGGATCACCCGTGGAACGGAAACAATCTCGATTTTCGGAAAGTTGGCAATAGATCCTGAAACCCCAACAGGGTTTCCACAGCATCCCCAGTTTCCTCTCCCGAATTCACTAGCGCAGCCCTGTAATGTCCCCAAATGTAAGCTTTGCCATTCAGGGTGCCATTTTTCAAAGTGCCTTAAATAGCCACCTTTAAGTTGGATCGCCCTAGATATGACATTAGAGACAATGCCATGATAGAGTAATTTAGCCAAGACCTTGGACATATATAGAACATAGTCCAAATTAGATGAATAAAGTGTGGTAGCTATATTTTGTGTATCTCTTGTTTATGTTTTTATTCATTTTGTTTCATTTCCTTTGACATTTAGGAAGTGACAGAGCCATAAACAAGTTCCCCATTCAACCACCAGTTAGAGCCACAACGGCGCTCATTTTGGGGAAGAAATGTAATGACGTATTGACTGAGTGTGGTGCGTTATTAACATCTGCCCAAGTTACTGCCTAGATCCACTAGCCGGGACAACCGGATAACTGGCTGGGAACACAGAGCCAATGCTGGACCTCCCATGTCCATTCTGGTGGTGATCTGCAGCTGGCAGAAATCCTACCAGGGTAAATCACCAGGAGGGGACTGCTACAATGATCCACAAACCAGGAAAGCTGATGGTCATATGGTGTGTTGCAACATGCAGAATCCTTCCAAGTTTAACCCACTAGAGGGGGACTGTCATGATTGGCCTGTTCGGGTCAGGTGGACCACACTCCTACAAGAGACATCTGTCACACCCACCAGAGGGGGAGAGATCGAGAGCTATGGAGGTGTTTTTTTTATGACACCCTCACGCCCATTGTATATCTTAAGGCAGCAAACAAAATCCCTTTGTCCTCTCACTTTGGAGGAATGGAATGTATGATGGGCCTATGGAGAACCTACCTCAGAACAGTAACATGCAATAAATGGACTTTGGGACAATGTGTTTCGACAGCCAAAATGGTTGTAATGACAATAGATGGAATATGAAAATGATGTTTTTGTTATGTTATTACAAGTTAAATGACGTTATAACAAAAACATTGTAATTTGAAGAGTTTTCACAATATGTACCTGATGTTTGCATAATGTGCGTTGTGTGGAAAATGTCCAGATCAAAGAGAAAGTTTTTGTAAAGATGAAATGTGAAGTTTGTCTAAATTGGAGGCGGAACACCCATTTCTGACCCAATTGTATAAAACATGTAGGTTAAGAATTAACATTATGACTAGATGACCACGAGCTGCAGCCAAGGTCCGATTAGCTGTAACCTCAAAACGCAACACGAGGTTGAAGACAAAGGAACCTTTTAACAATCTATGCTATGGATGAGTAGTTGTTTCTAAGAGTGTGAATTCAAGCAGGACCACCCGGTTACCACTCTCCAAGGAATCATGTGTCTAAACTGTTTTCACTCCTACGTCGGAGCCCTGAGCTACATGGCTGGCTGTCCTCAGAAGACCCCTTTTCAGAACAAGGGCAAGAAAACAGACCACTAAGACAAAGGACACTGTCAACGTGTGGACAATCAGAACAATAGAAGTGATGCCATCAGAGAAGGCGAACCCGGTCCATGAAGAGATACCCCATCAGAGACCTTCGACACGTAATTACATCATTATATTCTGACGCATAAGAGCGGCCGTTCGGGGCAAGGTTAGGGTTAAAATAATAATAGTTTACAAATGTACCCAAGTGTGCTTTTCTCTCGTGCACTCTTTTTCTCTCTATTTTTAAATCCCCATTTTGTGTAACACGTGTCATATTGTGTTGGCCCGCTAGGGACCTGTTTCATTGTACTAAGTTCTAATCAATAGCCTAGACTGTGTGTTTGCATCTTATATCATTTTAGCTTGTTAGTAAATAAATAATCAACTCAACCGGTGTGGGACAGTCTTATTTAGTGGGACTCGTGTTTGAGAAAATTACCGGATTATGCCACGTTCAGAATGAGAATGAGGAAATTAATTAATTAGCGGCTGTTGTAAAAAAAACAAAAAACTATATTCTGAGTTAATTTGGCAAATATAAATTTAATAACACCAAACTTTTCCATGGTGCCCCAGGTTACTGAGTTAATAATTACCTGATTAATTTAATCACGTAATTATAAACAGTTAATCATTCGATGAACAGCAGTCGTCACAATCAATCCAACGTCCAGACACAGCCATGTCATACTGACGATTTTGCAGTCCGAACCCGGAACAGCAGAAAAAACGAGACACAGAGGGGAGAACACGAAGCACATACTTTGGTTGACCTTATTTGTAGAGTTTGGGGACAATTCCCTATAGTATAGTAATGTATGGGTTTCTTTGGGTCATAAGAAGTGTGGTAATAAAACAGAGATTATATGATTACAACAAAACAGAGAAGCACTCACTTTTTCATCTCTGTAATCAGTTTTGCTAAATTTGCTTCACTGATCAGAGCGTCCATCTTGTCGCCAGCCCAGAGAGAAAGCAGAAAGAGAAGGACTACCCCCCCTCATAGAGGCAAACATTTGAAACACACAGGAGTATCAACAAACACACGAGTAACACTGTGTCAATACACACACTGCACACTATTTAACAGATGGTAAAACCATTAGTGTAAACAGATAAAGGGTATACATATTTATACTTTAATAAGGAATCAATCATAACACATGTATAGACTATTGGCAAGAGGGACAGACAGACTAGTGGCGTCATTCCAGATAAACCAAGGTCAGTCATGTCAGGCTTCTCGCCATCTGACAAACATGTTGGAAAGGGTGGTAGTAGGGTATGAGTGGCCAGCCCCCGGCCGTGGACTGAGGTTGGTTGCTGAGCTCCCGGCAGGATCAGCCCCCGGTTGCAGGAAGCCTGATTGGACAAGACGATGGAAGGTTGTGCTCAGAAGTTACTGCTTTGAAAGACTCCAGCTGTGCATGGGATGTGTCGTTTGATTAAAGGTTCCCCCTGAAACTGCGTTATCAAATCCCAATACTATCAGATACACTCAAATCACACACATTAGCCAGTCTCTAAGTGACCAGCTGCACTGAGTCAGGACCTTCAGTACAACTCTAACAATCAGTCAACCAAATGATCCCCTAGGCCTAGAACTTATCCTCTAAGCTCCCCGGCTAATGGCTAAATGGGCTATTTCTAACCTAAGTGTGTGTATGTAGTTTAACGTGAGTCAAATATGAGTCTCTGTTCACATTCTAACTCAACATAGCAGTGAAACAAATGAATTTACTCATCTAATTTTACCTGACTGCACATGTCACTGCTGCAGTCGACTTAAATGCTTGGAAGTCATGGTCAGCAGTATACAGTGGGGCAAAAAAGTATTTAGTCAGCCACCAATTGTGCAAGTTCTCCCACTTACAAATATGAGAGAGGCCTGTAATTTTCATCATAGGTACACTTCAACTCTGACAAACAAAATTAGAAAAAACCCAGAAATCACATTGTAGGATTTTTAATTAATTTATTTGCAAATTATGCTGGGAAATAAGTATTTGGTCACCTACAAACAAGCAAGATTTCTGGCTCTCACAGACCTGTAACTTCTTCTTTAAGAGGCTCCTCTGTCCTCCACTCATTACCTGTATTAATGGCACCTGTTAGAACTCGTTGAACTTGTTATCAGAACTTGTCCACAACCTCAAACAGTCACACTCCAAACTCCACTATGGCCAAGACCAAAGAACTGTCAAAGGACACCAGAAACAAAATTGTAGACCTGCAATAGGTAAGGAGCTTGGTTTGAAGAAATCAACTGTGGGAGCAATTATTAGGAAATGGAAGACATACAAGACCACTGATAATCTCCCTCGATCTGGGGCTCCACGCAAGATCTCACCCCGTGGGGTCAAAATGATCACAAGAACGGTGAGCAAAAATCGCAGAACCACACGGGGGGACCTAGTGAATGACCTGCAGAGAGCTGGGACCAAAGTAACAAAGCCTACCATCAGCAAGGGCATTGAAGATGAAACGTGGCTGGGTCTTTCAGCATGACAATGATCCCAAACACACCGCCCGGGCAACAAAGGAGTGGCTTCGTAAGAAGCATTTCAAGGTCCTGGAGTGGCCTAGCCAGTCTCCAGATCTCAACCCCATAGAAAATCTTTGGAGGGAGTTGAAAGTCCGTGTTGCCCAGCAACAGCCCCAAAACATCACTTGCTCTAGAGGAGATCTGCATGGAGGAATGGTCCAAAATACCAGCAAGTGTGTGAAAACCTTGTGAAGACTTACAGAAAACATCTGACCTGTCATTGCCAATAAAGGGTATATAACAAAGTATTGAGATAAACTTTTGTTATTGACCAAATACTTATTTTCCACCATAATTTGCAAATAAATTCATAAAAAAATCCTACAATGTGATTTTCTGGATTTTCCCCCCTAATTTTGTCTGTCATAGTTGAAGTGTACCTATGATGAAAATGACAGGCCTCTCATCTTTTTAAGTGGGAGAACTTGCACAATTGGTGGCTGACTAAATACTTTTTTGCCCCACTGTATGTTCATTCCCAACGTGGCACGATTATTGCATTTCGGACACTGCATCAATGTGTTCTGGGTTAAAGAGACCTACTGTTGCCAAGGCTTTTTCACAGTATTGCTGGTAAACACAAGGTCACTGTGAATGAGATGATCACATACATACAGTACACACATATAACCTGGTTGCTAATTCCTTAAAAGGTAATCATTACTTTCCTAGATGGAATATTGGTGCACTGATATTGCCGTCAGTTGACCCATCGCGGAACGTGACTTGAATGTGAATGCACGTTCTAGTCATTCTGTTTCTATGACTCTCAAACCATTACATAGTGTATGGGCCAGAAAAATAACATGTTTTTTTGAAAGCAACTGACAGGATGGCCCTATGGAATTTAGTTCAATGGGAAGAAACCAGGGAGAATAGCCAAGAATTATTACAATGAAGACAACAAACCCAGATTAATTACTTTAGGCTATTCATCATGAGTGCATCTCAAACGGCACCTTATTCCCTATATAGTGTACTACTTTTGACCAGGGTCCATAAATATGGCACCCTATTCCATACACAGTGCACTTTGGGTGACTCACAGCTCACATTTTGACCCTAGAGAACAAACCATAGTATAAACTGAAGATGGAACACTTGTACATGTTCAAATAAACCAAAATGACTCAGAAGTACACTTAATTGTTTGATTTTCTATATATAAACTATTGCCAAACTCACAGGCTATTGTTCTCATAATTAAACTCGTCTATTCAAGATGTACTGTTACTGTATGACCATCCACTAACGAGTTAGTAACATTTGACTGGAATGTGGTCTACCTGTGATTAAATGTACTGTATTCATGCCCAGCTATTCAACTGCATTTTGCTATGGCCCTTTTTGGATGCTTTAAAAGGTATCCCTTCATCCTTCCTTTAAGGACTGTGTGGTTTCATGAGTTAAGCAATTATAACGTGTGGCTCATTTGGTAGAGCATGGCACTTGCAATGCCAGGGTTGTGGGTCTGATTCCCACGGGGGACAGGTACGAAAAAGTATGAAAAAAATGTATGCACTCACTACAGTAAATCGCTCTGGATAAGAGCGTCTGCTAAATGACAGAAATGTAAAAACCTTAAAATGTGTAAATGCCCCATCCAGGCAAGACTCAAGCTGAAATTTGAGGTAAACAATTACATTTCCATACAGACTCTTTATGATATTACTGAGAGAGCAAGGTCTTCAGTACATAACCCGATCAGCTTCAGTCATGTCAGATCAGTGACCACGCCGTGGAAGGAAGGAGTCATTAAACAAATATATTCTAACAGGGCCTTCAGGACGTTAGCCAGCTCTTCACTCGTTTCATAGTTGACTTATAGGTGGTAGAAACACTTTTATTCCCTTGTTTAAAGACGTCAATCATAATTTTCTTTACATACTCATTGGCAGAAATAAATCAGAACATAAAAGTACTAACACAAACTTAAGAACAATCACTTCTTGTGTTTCTTGAATGCTTGAAAAGTACCTCTTTGGTGTGGATGGGTACCTTAAAATCAGGGTTTCTCAAACTCGGTCCCGGGCCCCCCACATTTAGTTTCTTGCCCTCGCACTGCACATCTGATTCAATTACCCAACTCATCAAGCTTTGCTTATTTGAATCAGCTGTGTAGTGCTAGGGCAAAAACCAAAACGTGCACCCAGGACCAAGTTTGGGCAACCCTGCCTTAAATCATGGTACTCTGGTCGATCTACTGGCCCCCAAAAAATAAACGTTTGCCTCGGACTCAGTCTCTACACAAAGCCTTAAACACCATTTAACAACATGATTTCCCAAGTCCCTTTTTCAATCTGAGTGAGGTGGATTGAACGGCAGACATTTGTTATTGGGGAGTTGAAATGGGTTTTACAACACTGTGATAGCTCGAGTTCTCTCTGGTCTGTCTCTGGTCAACATGGGCAATTTTAGTAGATTATTTAGCCCATACACAGTGAGTTAAAACACTATTAAGTTTGTGGATTTCTCCTGGAGTCTGTTCAAACTGGTCTACAGTCTTTATCTTTCCATCCTCCAGCGTGCGGTGGACTTGTGTGGTCCTGGTTCAAGGTTTATTATGGTTCAAGCTGTATGTGCATGTGTAGGCCACCGAGCTCATTGACAAGTAATGCTGCAATCGATTCACTTTAAAAAAAAAAATAAACCAAATGAAATAAACATTGGACGATGACAAACATACTGTACACACAAACACACAACAAAACAAGCAAACAGTAAGATACCCCCCCAAAAGGGTTTTTATAGGGAGTCTCCAATGGTCTGCACAAATGAAAAAAGGACAATCATCATTTGTTTAAGTTTTTTTTTTTATACAAGGGCACATGATTATTTTTCCAGGTAGCTAAGAACCTACACTGACATTGCCTTTTTTCTCTTAAAGTCGACATCACAATTCAATTTTGTTTTTGTTCAAGTCTAAAGTCTTTAGTGTTTAATGATTTCCCCCATATCACATATACAAGTATTTTTAAGAGGGGTTGGCATTCTCCAGTAGGGGTGGGCCGTCTCGATGCACTAGGGACGGGTGTGACACCGACTCCCTTTTGTATGTTTTGGGAGGGAGCTTGGGGATAGCTTGGGCAGCGGCACTGCTGGTGCTCTGGCGAGGGGGCACAGGGGGGCCAGCTGCACCCCCCAGAGGGAGGAGGGCTGAGTCGCTGCAGCAGTCTGGGCCGCTGGGCCCCAGCGAGGGCGAGGGAGTTGGGGGTGGCGGCGGGGTGAGCGGGCTGAACGGCGAGGGTGGGAAGAAGGTCTGGCTTAGCGTGGGTTCGCTGCTGCGGATGCGGCCCAGCGGGGGTGGCTGCAGGTGCAGGGGGCTGTTTGAGCTGGAGAAGACGTCCGGCGTTCTCACGGGCTCCCGCGGCGGCAGGGTGGGTGGGCTGTCAGGTGGCTCCGACACGGAGGTGCGCTCGGTTGAGAGCGAGTAGCGAGGCGAGTAGACCTTGGTGGTGGTGGGCTGCCGTGGGGGGATGGCGGGGGGGCTGTCCAAGTGCTTTGACATCATCTGGAATGTGAGAGACGTGCAGGTGGAAAAGGAGAAGCACAAACGTTATGAAGACTCGACAAACTCTCAAAAATGTCATCTAAAATCTCAAGAAATGACTAGTAAATAACTGACAGTGGAACTTTGTTGTGTTTCATTGGATATTTAGCATTCCACATATAAACTCTAGAATCAATCAATCAAGAAACATCCTAATGATTCGACTAACCGGTGCCCTCGCACATCGACTCTGTACCAGTACCCCCTGTATATAGCCTCACTATTGTTATTTTACTGCTGCACTTTAATTATTTGTTACTTTTATTCATTTTAAGGTATTTTTTACAACTGCATTGTTTATACTTTTATTTAACTAGACAAGTCAGTTAAGAACAGATTCTTATTTGCAATGACGGCCAAACCAGGACGACGCTGGGCCAATTGTGTACCGCCCTATAGGACTCCCAATCCCGGCCGGATGTGATGCAACCTGGATTCAAACCAGGGACTGCAGTGATGCCTCTTGCACTGAGATGCAGTGCCTTAGACCACTGCGCCACCCAGGAGTCTCAGAAAACCTTAGGTAGCAAACAGGTAAAAATAGAGTCACCTTCGAAGGGGAAGATTCAGCGGGGGCGGATTCGGGGCGTCTGCGAGGGGGCACAGGCGGGGGGACGGTGGTGTCTTCAGTGTTCCTGTGGAAACTCACCATGGAGGAAACCGAGGAGGACCCTGGAAAAGAAGGAAATCAGGTTAACTAAAATTAAGCCTTTACAAGAAGACAGTAATTACACATATTTGAACCCAATTCATCCCATACAGGACTCTACAACTCAGGGATGGCCAACAGTGTCTGGGGGTTCTCTCTTTTGCCTGGCACTTGACTGTTTTCTAGGTTATAAATCACACATTCATTTCAAAGAAAGAGACGAACTGAAGACATTCAGGCCCAAGAAGAATGGAGTAAATACAAGCATTGAAATCACAGAAAATGAAAAAAAAAAAAAATAAGAGAATAGAGGATGATGAATGGATGGGTAATAGAAACTCTTTCAGGAAGAGTATACAAAAAGACAACACTAAAGTATTATGTTTGAGGAAGCAATCACGTCAACCAACTTCAATGATGCCTAATATTACGGGTTTTACAACATACAACTGCTACTAACTATACAGTGCATTCAAAAAGTATTCCAGACCTTATTCTAAAAAAAAAACAATAATAATAATAATCCTCAATCTACACAAAATACCCCATAATGGCAAAGCGAAAACAGGATTGTTTCGAGGCACAGATCTGGGAAAGGGTACCAAACAATTCTGCAGCATTGAAGGTCCCCAAGAACACAGTGGCCTCATTCTTAAATGGAAGGTTGGAAACGCCAAGACTCTTCCCAGAGCTGGCCACCCGGCCAAACAGAGCAATCGGGGGAGATGGGCCTTGGTCAGGGAGGTGACCAAGAACCCGATGGTCACTAACAGAGTTCTAAAGTTTGTCTGTGGAGATGGGAGAAACTTCCTGAATAACAACTATCTCTGCAGCACTCCACCAATCAGGCTTTATGGTAGAGTTGCAAGATGGAAGCCACTCCTCAGTAAAAAGGCACATGACAGCCCACTTGGGAGTTTGCCAAAAGGCACCTAAAGACTCTAAGAAAATAAGAAACAAGGTTCTCTGGTCTGGTGAAACCAAGATTGAACTCTTTGGCCTGAATGCCAAGTGTCACGTCTGGACGAAACCTGGCACCATCCCAACGGTGAAGCATGGTGGTAGCAGCATCATGCTGTGGGATTTTCTTTCAGTGGCAGTTACTGGAAGACTAGTTAGGATCGAGTAAAAGATTAACGAAGCAAAGTACAGAGATCCTTGACGAAGTCCTGTACGCACTGGAAAAGAGTATCAGACTGGGGTGAAGGTTCACCTTCAAACAGGACAACAACCCTAAGCACACAGCCAAGACAACGCAGGAGTGGCTTCAGGACACGTTTCTGAATGTCCTTGAGTGGCCCAGCCAGATCCCGGACCTGAACCCGATCGAATATCTCTGGAGACACCTGAAAATACCTGTGCTGCAAAACTCCCCATCCAACCTGACAGAGCTTGAAAGGATCTGCAGAGAAGAATGGGATAAACTCCCAAAATACAGGTGTGTCAGGCTTGTAGTGTCATACCCAAGAAGCCAAAGGTTCTTCAACAAAGTACTGAGTAAAGGGTCTGATTCCTGCTTACAAGCAAAAATTTAAGCAGGAAGCACCAGTGATTCAGTCAATAAACAAGTGGTCATGACGAAGCAGATGCTAAGCTACAGGACTGTTTTGCTAGCACAGACTGGAATATGTTCCGGGATTCCTCATTGAGGAGTACTCCACACCTCCTCATTGAGGAGTACACCACATCAGTCACTGGCTTCATCAATAAGTGCATCGATGACGTTGTCTGTACGTACATACCCCAACCTGCACTGAGCTAAAGGGTAGAGTTGCCTCTTTCAAGGAGCGGGACTCTAACCCGGAAGCTTATAAGAAATCCCGCTATGCTCCCCGACGAACCATCAAATAGGCAAAGCGTCAATACAGGACTAAGCTCGAATCTTACTACACCAGCTCCGACGCACATCGGATGTGGCAGGGATTGCAAACTATTACAGACTACAAAAGGGAAGCACAGCCAAGAACTGCCCAGTGACACGATCCTACCAGAGGAGCTAAATTACTTCTATGCTCGCTTCGAGGCAAGTAACACTGAAACATGCACGAGAGCATCATTACCAGGACGTGTACTCCGAGCATGCGCTGACAAGTGTCTTCACTGACATTTTCAAGCTCTACCTGTCTGAGTCTGTAATACCAACATGTTTCAAGCAAACCACCATAGTGTTCTTGGGCGCAGGGACTAAGGTAACCTGCCTACATGACTACAGACCCGTAGCACTCATGTCTGTAGCCATGAAGTGCTTTAAAAGGCTGGTCATGGCTCACATCAACACCATTATACCAGAAACACTTGACCCACTCCAATTTGCATACCTCCCCAACAGATCCACAGATGATGCAATCGCTATTGCACTTCACAGTGCCCTTTCACACCCGGACAAAAGGAATACCTACGTGAGAATGCTGTTCATTGACTACAGCTCAGCGTTTAACACCATAATGCCCTCAAAGCTCATCACTAAGGGAAGGACTCTGGGACTAAACACTGCAACTGGATCCTGGACTTCCCGACGGGCCGCCCCCTGGTGTAAGGGTAGCTAACAACACATCCAGTTAAGGGTGCGTGCTCAGTCCCCTACTGTACTCCCTGTTCACTCATGACTGCACAGCCAGGCACGACTCCAACACCATCATTAAGTTTTCCGATGACAACAGTGGTAGGGCCTGATCACCGACAACAACGAGACAGCCTATATGGAGGCGGTCAGAGACCTGACCGTTTGGTGCAAGGACGACAACAACAACCTCTCCTTCAACGTGATCAAGACAAAGGAGAAGATCGTGGACTACAGGAAAATGAGGACCGTGCACACCCACATTCTCATCGACGGGGCTATAGTGGAGCAGGTTGAGGGCTTCAAGTTCCTTGGCGTCCACATCAGCAACAAACTAATATGGTCCAAACACACCAAGACAGTCGTGAAGAGGGCATGACAAAACCTATTCCCCCTCAGGAGACTGAAAAGATTTGCCATGGGTCCTCAGATACTCAAAAGGTTCTACACAGCTGCACCATCAAGAGCATCCTGATGGGTTGCGTCACTGCCTGGTATGGCAACTGCTCGGCCTCCGAACGCAAGGCACTACAGAGGGTAGTGCATACGGCCCAGTATATCACCGTGGCCAAGCTTCCTGCCAGACTGTTCTCTCTGCTACCGCACGGCAAGTGGTCCCGGAGCGCCAAGTCTAGGTGCAAGAGGCTTCTAAAAACAGCTTTTCCCCCCAAGCCATACGATTGAACATCTAATCAATTGGCTACCCAGACTACTTGCATTTGCCTGCCCCCAGGATTTAGAGCTGATCCTGGATCTGTTTCTGTGGGCAACGTCTACTTGGAAACACACACAGACAACAGAGCATTCTTTGCTATGGAGACGGACAGGGGCAACGGTGAGGGGAGATGGGAGCAATGAGGTGGATGTCAGTTGCATGCGGGTAGGGAGAGGCAAGTAAGAGCTTGGGAGGGTCAGAATGAGTGAGAAATGGGGGTGGGTTGATGTAGTAGTTTGTATGTGGTGTGGGTGGATGGGTAGTGAGGGGACACTGACAACAGGAAGGCTTTGAGGGTCATACTAACGTGGGCCGTGTGGTAAGGAGACCTGGGCAAAGATGCTGTCGCAGTCTGGATGGAGGAAAAGGCCGGAGTAAAGAAAAGAGAAGAGAGAGAAGGCCCTGAGAGAATGAGAGACTGAGGCGGAAGGAAAATCTCAAACTGTGTTTAACAAACACTTTCTCTATAAGCTCTAGCTACGCTCCCACCCAACCTATCCTCCCTCCTCCACAATCCCCACCCAACCTGCTCCCTCGTCCAGCTTGAAGGACCACCTACTGGAGTGGAAGGGGCTGGAGGGGCCCTGGGGCGAGTCGAACACGCTGCCGATATCTGTGGAGCTGGAGGCAGCCGAGGCCGGCGGCGGCGTGAGGGGCGTGCGCGGCGAGTTGGGCGCAGAGGCGGCACTCTCCATCTCGCTATCAGGGATGCGGCTGTAGCTGATCTTGCGCGGCTCATTCTGCAGTGGCGTCGGATGTCGCATGGTGCCCGGGCGCACCGAGGACGGGCGCACGCCGGGGGACTTGAGCGGGCAGTTGTACTTCTTGGGCTGGAAGGAGACAGGGAGAGGGGGGAGTTGAAGGAGGGGTCAGGGCAACACTTCTACAATGTCAGGGCTACTCAACTGCAGACTCTCAGCCCTCAAGTACTGCTGGTTCTGGTAATTAATGTCAGAGATTGGGGGACTATCTGGTTAGTGTGTTACCTGCAGGTAACTGCCAAAATAAACCAACACCAACATAAAGTGTATTAATAGGGCGTTGGGCCACCACAAGCCGTCAGAACAGCTTCAATATGCCTCGGCATAGATTCTACAAGTGTTTACAACTTTATTTGGAGGGATGTGACACCATCCTTCCATGAGAAATGACATACATTTGGTGTTTTGTTGATGGAAAACGCCATCTCAGGTGCCGATCCAGAATCTACCATAATTGTTCAATTGGGTGAGATCTGGTGACTGACACACACACCCTTTAAACCCTCTATGCACCATTTATATCCTTCTTTCAAAGTCACCTCTCTCTTCTTCTAGCCATGGTAGCCAAAATAATGGGAAACTGAGCATTTTTATACACGACCCTAAACATGATGGTATGTTAATTGCGTAATAAGCTCAGGAACACCTGTGGGGAAGCAACTGCTTTCAATTTACTTTATATCCCTCATTTACTCAAGTGGGTCCTTTATTTTGGCAGCTACCTGTAATTGTTAGAGGTATAAATTCTGCTGACAAATGTTCAGTCTTTTTTCTACCTTAATAGCAGGGGCGTTGCGTCCATAGAGGGCACTCGGACGCCGCCCCACCTGGCAGCAATGAGATAAAAATGGATTTATAAAAATTTATATAATGATCAAATATTGTAATAATATCAAGTTTGTGTATATAAATAACTGCATTTAGATTACAAATTGAGTTTAAATAAAAGTTCAAATAAAATGTGCTGCTGTAATTGGCAGCGTAGTTCCAGCATTCCAGAGAGCTTCTCAAGCCACCTCATTCAATGCAATTTAAAGTTATCCCTATACCCCTTGCGGTTATCATAGGATTTTAGCCACTATTATTGAACCTATCCAAAGAGCCCCTGGTTTGCAATTATAACTCTGTACACAAGATGGCGATGATCTACAAAACACTGCACTGTCGTCAAAGTATGAAGTGAGCGCAGACACAGAAGATGACACTGTCAAACAGCTGTTTCAGCAAAGCTCAAACAAGACATGACATTAGCTAGAATTAAACTACCACAAGTTTTTGTCTGTTATTGTATTCCCACATGCTTGTACGTCTAGCAAATAAGTTGAAGTTGAACATTTGCAGTAGCCTACTTATTCCGTTTGGAAATGTGGACTTATTTGTCAGCTACAGTTTGCAACAAGCCCCACTTGTTGGAATTTTCATGAGACGCCACTGCTTAAGAGCATACAGGGAGCCACACATGCTTAAGTGTGGCTCAGTGTGGTCCCGTGGCTCAGATGGTAGAGTATGACACTTGCAATGCCAGGGTTGTGAGTTCGTTTCCCACGGGGGGCCAGTACGAAAAAGCTAAATGACTCAAATGTAAAACAATGAATAGTGGACAAAAACTCATGAAGTTTCAATGTCATTCTAACAAAGGTTTTGAAATACAATAACTGATCAAACGGCATAGGGAGTCCGAGAGAGGATAATCATGTGAATCGTAAGAAGGGAGAGGGACACTTACAAATCGAGGCAACGACCGGGCATTCCGAGGCTCAATCTCCAGCGACTTGTTGAACAGATAGTCAGCAAACTCCTTCTCTGCCTTGTCCTCCATTGGATTGAGGTTTTCAAAGAACTTCTGTTTAACACAAATGAGAGAAACAGAGTCGTCAGAAAGACAGATCCATTGAGAAGTATATATTGTTGTCCTAATGACTATAGACAAGGGTGTGGGTGATTGGGGACAATTGGATAAATAACCAACTAGTACATGTCGGGAGCTGAGTGGCAGTAACTCTCTACTAAGCAATGAATTCTAAGCATTGATGTCAATGAGACTAAAGTTTAAGCTAGGGATCAGCACTAAATGTATATCTAATCAAAAACTAAGAGGTTGCTATGACTTGGAAAACTGTCAAATGTACATGGGAACTGTAGAGATGAAATCGTGAAAGGAAACAGGCCAAATGATGTGATATATTACTTATATTACTCCCTTGTTTAATCATATTTATACCCATTCATATTCCACGTAACTAAATGGTATTTGTGAAACGTTGATGGGTTGGACCATGCTGCAAAGCTGGAAAGTATGCCAATTTCTCAAAAAATGTTGACTATGCAGGCTGGCCATGACCAACTTCAATGGAACATGCGACATCACTGTTTTTGCTCCTCACCCGGATATCGCTCTCCACCCGTAAGCAGTAGGGCTGGTTCTGGTACTGCTGGATCTCCCCGGTGATCTCTGCCACTTTCCGTCGCTTGCTGAAGTTGATCAGCTCCTTGCCATGCCTCTTCAGGAAGTCAGGGTTGCCTTCCTCCGTCTTCAGGATGTTCGTCAAGTAGATCCCTGAGGAGAGTTAGAGAGAGAAAAAATACATGAGAATGGAGCAATGATGTCGATGGACTGGCACCGGTTCGTGGAATGTTGCCGGCCGGTCCCCGAGATGGTTAACCAACACTAGTTCTAATGTAAGCGGTCCTCCAAGGAGGAAAAACGCTAGCTTAGGATAGCATAGGACAGGATCAACTTTAATGTTCCCGAGGGGGAAATTGTCTTAGATACACAGTACTGCTGTGTACAAAATAAAAACGGTACATTACTTGTGAGTCCCTGACACAAAAAGGACCATAGCTTCCTCATCCCTGGTATCAAAAAGGTTGAGAAACACTGCTCTAGAGCATACCAAAGAAGGGGACACAGGGGGGGTTGATGGAGCGCAGTTTTGCCAGGTACTTCTTGTAGTGGTCCTCGCTCAGTTCATGGGCCTCCTCCAGAACCTTCCTCTGTCGGCTTGGAATTTGCTGGAGAGGGGCCGAAAGTTCAGTCAAAACAATTGTATTTATTTCACCCTACAGATGTGTCTCTATGGTACACAGAGGCACATTGGGCCATGCTTTCTATTGATAAGAAATCTGTAATTTTATGTTACCTCAACGTAGAGACTTACTAATTACAATACTCATCAACACTAGGCACTTAATTTGGTACTGCAATTTTCATTGGATTCATGCAATGCCATAAAGTACCAAGACAGTTATCACACCATTTCCTAACAACAACTTCAAAGAATCTTGCAGAAAGAACCCCTCCAGGCCTTCATCACCTCGAAGGTGTGGTCTAGCCGGTAGACGGGCGAGGAGTTCATGGCGCTGACCACCTCAAGCACGCCGTTGAAGTTGTTGAGCTCCTGGAACACCTGCAGGATCTCGATGATACGCGCCACCACCGCTGCCCGCTCTTCCAGGTTCTCCGTCTCTACGATACACCTGTGGAGAACGTAGTACATTGAGAAAAAAAATGCTATTTAAACCCAAGGGCCAGGGCCGTGTTCATTAGGGACTAAACAGTGAGGGACTACCTTTTTGTTTTGAATTGCAAAAAGTTTTTTTTTGCTGCAAGCCCTAATAAACATGACTCAGGTCTGCATAGTTCCGTCATTTCATTTCCACAGCTGGTGGATGACAAAGTGTAAGGTAAGTGGGGGAAAGAAAATACATATTGGTACATTGAAAATATTGGCCCCTGAAAACTAAACCAGGAAGTCTCTGGAGATATCAAGCCTGGTGTGATATCACACATGAAATCAGACAGGGATTACACAAAAAAACAGTCCCAAATTGTTTCTTTCCTTTTCAACATGAGAATCAATATGGGGAGGATAGGAGTAATCTCAGCCTTATTTAGGGTTCAATTCTGCCACCTACATAAAGCATTCGTAACACCTGTATGCAGTGCACTAAATGTCATGACATAACTATACTGAACAAAAACGCAACATGCAACAATTAACGATTTTACTGAGTTACAGTTCATATAAGGAAATCAGTCAATTGAAACAATTTCATTAGGTAATAATCTATGGATATCACATGGCTGGGCAGGGACACAGCCATGGGTGGGCCTGGCTCCCAAGTGTTTGGGCCTATGCCCTCCCAGGCCCATCCATGGCAGCCAATCATAATTTGTTTTCCCCCCACAAAAGGGCTTTAATAGACAGAAATACTCCTAAGTTTCATCAGCTGTCCACGTGGCTGGTCTCAGACGATCCCGTAGGTGAAGAAGCCGGATGTGGAGGTCCTTGGCTGGCGTGGTTACACGTGGTCTGCGGTTGTGAGGCCAGTTGGACATATTGCCAAATTCTCTAAAATGACGTTGGACACGGCTTATGGTAGAGAAATGAACATTCAATTCTCTGGCAACAGCTCTGGTAGACATTCCTGCAGTCAACATGCCAATTGCATGCTCCCTCAAAACTCGAGATATCTGTGGCATTGTGTTGTGTGACAAAACTGCACATTTTAGAGTGGCCTTTAATTGTCCACAGCAGAAGGTGAACCTGTGTAATGATCATGTTGTTTAATCAGCTTCTTGATATGCCACACCTGTCAGTGGATGGATTATCTAGGCAAAGGAGAAATGCTCACTAACAGTGATGTAAACTCATTTGTGCACAACATTTGAGAGAAAGAAGCTTTTTGTGCTCACTGAAAATTTCTGGGATATTTTATTTCTGCTCACGAAACATGGGACCAACACTTTACATGTTGTGTTTATAGTTTTGTTCAGTATACATCGAGCTATATAACATACTTTATCATGCCATAAATTCATCATAGAAAATGCTTTGTCAACACTGCAAGTGTAAGGAATATCATGGTCTCGTTTCACAAGGGCCGCTTCTTTGTGATGCCAAAAAACAAAATGGGTGCTCTTACTTTTCGAACCACAACGTGAGGTTGGTGGTGTGGCGGATCATGCGCAGAAGGTTGGGCGAGTTCAGCTCCTTGTCCTCCTTCGTCCACACGCTGCCCACCAGCTCTGACGGCTGCACCGCCCTGTAGATATAAGTCAGAGAGAGGACAATAATGCAGAGGTTAGTCGCTTTGACGCTTCAAGTAGATGCTCCAAACCAAAGTTCTAGGAGGAGATTACCATATACCCAAACTATTATATGCCATTATTCAAAGAGACTTACAAAAAATGTATGCAGTCACTATAGTGCATGTTTATGTGATCCCAGCAGGAATTGAAGCCACAACTTCACCATATGAGCCACAGAAGACCACCATTATTAGTTATAAGACAACAACAACAACAAAAAAAAAATCAGACCTTGTGTCAGTGGTTAGGTGCAAACTTCTACCGACTCCAGTCTTGGCAGCTAAGGGAGTTTTCTGCGCCAGCATTGTGGTAAGATTTTCAGACAATACCAGCGACCATTGTTGGGCCACAAGGCCGGTGCGATGTAATCTCGTCGTAGAGCACGGTGATTTTTAAAAATGTTTTTATTTTAACTTTATTTTAACAGGTAGCCACGGGTCTCATTTCCAGGTGAGCCCCGTGTACACAATACACATCAATATACAAAATACACATTTAAAACTAAACATGCATAAATACGTGTTAATATTAAAAAGAATACGCAAAAAGTAAATACAGAATCCTAAACAGTTAAAGTTCTCAGCAACTAGGTTTTCAATCAACGACCTAAACTGCAACAGAACATCCCATTTTAATGAGAGCTGTAAATTGTTCCAGCAGTGGGGCGCATTAAAACTAAAAAGCGGATTTACCTAATTCGGTGGAGACCCGAGGAACAGCAAGAGTTAACCAACCCTGTGAATGCGTTTTGTAACTCGTGTTTTTATACTTCAACAACAAAGTCAGCTGAGTCAGAAGCTTGTGTAGTAAACAAAGCGGGAGTAATGAAGTGACCTACGGGACATTAATGAGGATCGGCTCAATTCATGGACATTTCAATTGATATTATTACAGTATATACATTGAGTTACCATAGATGCTGATCTTGGGTCAGTTCTGAATTTCCCCCACTCATGGTTATGGGTTAGAATTGGGAGAAAGGAAGCTGATCATAAATCTGTACCAAGGGGAAACTTCACCCCGGAGCGTGGGAAAGAGGTGAGGGGATAACCTTCGGTACGGCCCACCATAGCTGTTCCCACAGGCCCAGCAACATCAGTGGGGGAAGTGTCCCCCTCGCTGGTGCTGCACGTTTGTGTATGTGTACAGTTGAAGTCGGAGGTTTACATACACCTTAGCCAAATACATTTCAAATCAGTTTTTCACAATTCCTGACATTTAATCCTAGTAAAAATTCCCTGTCTTAGGTCAGTTATTTTAAGAATGTGAAATGTCAGAATAATATACACTGCTCAAAAAAAAAAAGTAATACATCCTAGATCTGAATGATTGAAATATTAGTATTAAATACTTATTTCTTTACTTAGTTGAATGCGTTGACAACAAAATCACACAAAAATTATCAATGGAAATCAAATGTATCAACCCATGGAGGTCTGGATTTGAAGTCACACTCAAAATTAAAGTGGAAAACCACACTACAGGCTGATCCAACTTTGATGTAATGTCCTTAAAACAAGTCAAAATGAGGCTCAGTAGTGAGTGTGGCCTCCACGTGCCTGTATGACCTCCCTACAATGCCTGGGCATGCTCCTGATGAGGTGGCGGATGGTCTCCTGAGGGATCTCCTCCCAGACCTGGACTAAAGCATCCGCCAACTCCTGGACAGTCTGTGGTGCAACGTGGCATTGGTGGATGGAGCGAGACATGATGTCCCAGATGTGCTCAATTGGATTCAGGTCTGGGGAACAGGTTGGCCAGTCCATAGCATCAATGCCTTCCTCTTCCAGGAACTGCTGACACACTCCAGCTACATGAGGTCTAGCATTGTCTTGCATTAGGAGGAACCCAGGGCCACCGCACCAGCATATGGTCTCACAAGGGGTCTGAGGATCTCATCTCTGTACCTAATGGCAGTCAGGCTACCTCTGGCGAGTACATGGAGGGCTGTGCAGCCCCCCAAAGAAATGCCACCCCACACCATGACTGACCCACCGCCAAACCGGTCATGCTGGAGGATGTTGCAGGCAGCAGAACGTTCTCCACGGCGTCTCCAGACTCTGTCACATGTGCTCAGTATGAACCTGCTTTCATCTGTGAAGAGCACAGGGCGCCAGTGGCAAATTTGCCAATCTTGGTGTTCTCTGGCAAATGCCAAACGTCCTGCACGGTGTTGGGCTGTAAGCACAACCCCCACCTGTGGATGTCGGGCCCTCATACCACCCTCATGGAGTCTGTTTCTGACCATTTGAGCAGACACATGCACATTTGTGGCCTGCTGGAGGTCATTTTGCAGGGCTCTGGCAGTGCGCCTCCTTGCACAAAGGCGGAGGTAGCGGTCCTGCTGCTGGGTTGTTGCCCTCCTACGGCCTCCTCCACGTCTCCTGATGTACTGGCCTGTCTCCTGGTAGCGCCTCCATGCCCTGGACACTACGCTGACAGACACAGCAAACCTTCTTGCCACAGCTCGCATTGATGTGCCATCCTGGATGAGCTGCACTACCTGAGCCACTTGTGTGGGTTGTAGACTCCGTCTCATGCTACCACTAGAGTGAAAGCACCGCCAGCATTTAAAAGTGACCAAAACATCAGCCAGGAAGCATAGGAACTGAGAAGTGGTCTGTGGTACCGCCTGCAGAACCACTCCTTTATTGGGGGTGTCTTGCTAATTGCCTATAATTTCCACCTGTTGTCTATTCCATTTGCACAACAGCATGTGAAATTTATTGTCAATCAGTGTTGCTTGCTAAGTGGACAGTTTGATTTCACAGAAGTGTGATTGACTTGGAGTAACATTGTGTTGTTTTAAGTGTTCCCTTTATTTTTTTGAGCAGTGTAGTAGAGAGAATGATTTATTTAAGCTTTTATTTCTTTCATCAATTCCCAGTGGGTCAAAAGTTTACAATTAGTATTTGGTGGCATTGCCTTTACATTGATTAACTTGGGTCAAATGTTTTGGGTAATCTTCCACAAGCTTCCCACACTAAGTTGGGTGAATTGTGGCCCATTCCTCCTGACAGAGCTGGTGTAACTGAGTCAGGTTTGTAAAGGCCTCCTTGCTCGCACATGCTTTTTCAGCTCTGCCCACAAATGTTTTTTAGGATTGAGGTCAGGGCTTTGTGATGGTCTCTCCAATACCTTGACTTTGATGTCCTTAAGCCATTTTGCCACAACTTTAACTTCCTGACTGTGGTCTTGAAATATTGCTTCAACATATCCACATAATTTTCCTACCTCATGATGCCATCTATTTTGTGAAGTGCACCAGTCCCTCCTGCAGCAAAGCACTCCCCATGTTGCCACCCTCGTGCTTCACGGTTGGGATGGTATTCTTCGACATGCAAGCCTCCCCCTTTTCCCTCCAAACATAACACAATGGTCATTATGGCCAAACAGTTCTATTTTTGTTTCATCAGACCAAAGAACATTTCTCTAAAAAGTACCATCTTTGTGCAGTTGCAAACCGTAGTCTGGCTTTTTTTATGGTGGTTTTGGAACAGTGGCTTCTTCCTTGCGGAGCGGACTTTTCAGGTTGTATCGATATAGGACTCGTTTTACTGTGGATATGGATACTTTTGTACCCGTTTCCTCCAGCATCTTCACAAGGTCCTTTGCTGTTGTTGTGGGATTGATTTGCACTTTTCGCACCAGAGTACGTTCAACTCTAGGAGACAGAATGCGTCTCCTCCCTGAGCGGTATAACGGCTACGTGGTCCCATGGTGTTAATACTTGCGAACTACTGTTTGTAGAGATGAACGTGGTACCTTCAGGCATTTGGAATTTTCTCCCAAGGATGAACCAGACTTTTTTCCCCCTCAGAGGTCTTGGTTGATTTCTTTTGATTTTCCCATGATGTCAAGCAAAGAGGCACCGAGTTTGAAGGTAGGCCTTGAAATATATCCACAAGTACACCTACAATTGACTCAAATTATGTCAATTAGCCGATCAGAAGCTTCTAAACCATGACATCATTTTCTGGAATTTTCCAAGCTGTTTAAAGGCAGTCAACGTAGTGTATGTAGACTTCTGACTCACTGGAATAGTGATACAGTGAATTGTAAGTGAAATAATCTGTCTGTAAACACATGCTGTAAAAATGACTTGTGTCATGCAAAGTCGGTGTCCTAACCTACTTGCCAAAACTATAGTTTGTTAACAAGAAATTTGTGGAGTGGTTGAAAAACGAGTTTTAATGACTCCAACCTAACTGTATGTAAACTTCCAACTTCAACTAACTGTATGTATGTATGTATGTATGTATGTATGTATGTATGTATGTATGTATGTATGTATGTATGTATGTATGTATGTATGTATGTATGTATGTGTAAGTATACTACCGTTCAAAAGTTTGGGGTCACTTAGAAATCTCCTTGTTTTTGAAAGAAAACTAATTTTTTTTGTCCATTAAAATAACATCAAATTGATCAGAAATACAGTGAAGACATTGTTAATGTTGTAAATGACTATTGTAGCTGGAAACAGCTCATTATTTTATTTTATGGAATATCTACGTAGACGTAGAGGCCCATTATCAGTAACCATCACTACTGTGTTCTAATGGCAGGTTGTGTTAGCAAATCCAAGTTTATAATTTTAAAAGGCTCATTAGAAAACACTTTTGCAATTATGTTAGCACAGCTGAAAACTGTTGTTCTGATTAAAGAAGAAATAAAACGGGCCTTCTTTAGACTAGTTGAGTATCTGTAGCATCAGCATTTATGGGTTCGATTACAGGCTCAAAATGGGCAGAAACAAAGCTCTTTCTTTTCTGAAACTTGTCAGTCTATTATTGTTCTGAGAAATCAAGGCTAATCCATGCGAGAAATTTCCATGAAACTGAAGATCTCGTACAACGCTGTGTACTACTCCCTTCACAGAACAGCGCAGACTGTCTCTAACCAGAATAGAAAGAGGAGTGGGAGGCCCCGGTGCACAACTGAGCAAAAGGACAAGTACATTAGTGTCTAGTTTGAGAAACAGACGCCTCACAAGTCCTCAACTGGCAGCTTCATTAATTCATTAGTACCTGCAAAACACCAGTCTCAACATCAATAGTGAAGAGGAAACTCCAGAATTCTGGCCTTTCTATTTTTGATATTGCTACTATTCAAATATGCAAGTAACAATTTCACTGTACCATTTACACCTTCTGTATCCTGTGCATGTGACAAAAACATAGATTTAATTTGAAATAGTGTGTTTTTACCAGAGATGGTAATGTGAAGAACATGACCTGCGCCAAAGTCAAATTAGGATATAGGACAAGGACTAGATAGTGTATTTTTAGCTGGAGCTTTTCCTTATGGTAGGCTACTACTTTTAGCACTCTTTGTCTTGAAATCCTCAGTTGTTTACTACAATATTCACTCTGTTTAACACATGGCCTCACATTTAATCCTTCAAGAGATGGGTTGGGTTAAGGCTTAAGAGGGTGTGAACAATGCTGAATGGGTGTAGACAAAGAAGAGCTCTCCAAGTAGGTGTCCAAAAACATTCAAGGGCCATTTTCTCAAAAGTGGTGTTACAAGTTCATCAACTTTCAAAGCAGAGTGTATGATAAACCATTTTCTATCTTTGAGTCTATACTTTTGTATGTAAAAGGCACCATTTCAAATTTTGCAACATCGCACCGTATCCAGGTGGTGAGTCACATTTTTGCTCTAGTCCACCACTTACACAGCTGATCCAAGGAATCATCAAGCCAGTGATAAATTGAGGTGCTTTAGTACTGGACTGGAACAAAAAGGACTGGAGTTAAAAAATTAAAAAACTGCCGTGGACTGCAATACGGTACTGTAGGCCTACCTGTAGAAGTCGGACTCGAGCAGTGTGAGCTGCCGGGCGATCTCAATGGGGTGGAGGGTCATGAGGTCAAACTGGTCTGTCTGGCCCGACTTGCTGAGGTGCCACTCGATGGGAGGTGGCGAGCTCTCGAAGGTAATGTTGTGGCTGGGCCCATTGGCCTGTGCTTGCTTCTTCCTCTGAATGATCTTGGTAATGGACTCCACCCACTTCTTCATGGCCTTGCCTGAGAGGGGTCACAGAGAGGGAGATTGTCACTCAGAGAAGAGAAGTAGAGGAGAGATACGAGAGAAGAAGAGACGAGAGGAAAAAAAGAAAAAAAAAGACGATATGCAACAAAAGAAGAGAAAGTCCTTGCCCCAATTTATCCACACATACCTCGCACCAATGCAATGAACTCCTCCAGACACTTGAGTAACTGACAGTCCCGCTCAAAGTCATAGAAGTGGTGCTCCACCCAGTGGCGACATACATTCAATACCCTGCAGGAAGAGCGAGTAGGTCAAAACCAGTTAAGATACCAGTTACAGACCAGCAAGAGAGCGCTAACTACAAATCCTGACCTAAAAAAACAAATAAATCTGCCCGCTTGTCATTATGCGGTATCATGTGTAAATTGATGAGGATTTTTACATAAAAAAATTTATATATATTTTAGAATAAGGCTATAACGTAACAAAAAGTGGAAAAGGGGAAGGGATCTGAATACTTCCCGAAAGCACAGTATATGGAGCATAACAAAAATATATATATAAAAAATGTAAAGACTGCATGCTTTTGTTTCAGCCCAGCATTAAAAAAGTTTGAAACCTTTCTCTGCTTATCAGGACAGACTACCTTCCAAGTGTATCACAAGAAAACCAGGATGTACTGTTGACCCCTAGGTCATGTTCATTAGGCACCAAAATGAAAGAAAACAGACAGGGGCTACCTCGACTTGTCCAAGAATAACTTTTTGTTGTTGTTGAATATTTTCTGTTATAGTCCCTAATGAACACAACCTCTGGAATTAGGTGTGGTAAATTGGGAGGGGTGCAGAGGTACCTGAGTTGGACTGGCTGGACAAACTCCTTGCGAAATCGTTTGAGTTCGGCGCTGAGAGGTTGGTCTCCGTTCTCTATGGCCATCTGGTCCGCCTCTGTAGGCTTTGGCTCGGGAATTTCAAACCTAGAAGGTTCCAGAAAACAAAATCACAACTGGAATCTGGGATACACCTTTAACCAGACAGTAGAGGTTCCAGACTGGAATATGTTCCGGGATTCTTCCGATGGCATTGAGGAGCACACCACATCAGTCACTGGCTTTAGCAATAAGTGCATTGAGGACGTCTTCCCCACAGTGACTCCAACGAACCATCAAATAGGCGAAGCATTAATACAGGACTAAGATCGAATCGTACAACACAGGCTCCGATGCTCGTCGGATGTGTCAGGGCTTGCAAACTATTACAGACGACAAAGGGAAGCACAGCCGAGAGCTGCACGAGTGACACAAGCCTACCAGAGGAACTAAATTACTTCTATGCTCGCTTCGAGGCAAGTAACACTGAAACATGAAACATGCTGTTCCAGATGACTGTGATCTCACACTCTCCGCAGCTGATGTGAGTAAGACCTTTAAATAAGTCAACATTCACAAGGCGGATTACCAGGACGTGTACTCCGAGCATGCACTGACAAACTGGAAAGTGTCTTCCCTGACATTTTCAACCTCTACCTGCCTGAGTCTGTAATACCAACATGTTTCAAGCAGACCACCATAATCCCTGTGCCCAAGAACACTAAGGTAACCTGCCTAAATGACTACCGACCTGTAGCACTGACATCTGTAGCCATGAAATGCTTTGCAAGGCTGGTCATAGCTCACATTAACACCATTATCCCAGAAACCCTAGACCCACTCCAATTTGCATACTGCACCAACAGACCCACAGATGATGCAATCTCTATTGCACTCCACACTGCCCTTTCACACCTGGACAAAAGGAACACCTATGAGAGAATGCTATTTATTGAATACAGCTCAGCATTAAACAACATAGTACATCATTGGGCCCAAGCTTCCTGCCATTCAGGACCTCTATACCAGGCGGTGTCAGAGGAAGGCCCTAAAAATCATCAAAGACTATAGCCACCCTAGTCAGACTGTTCTTTCTGCTACTGCATGGAAAGCAGTCCCGGCGCGCCAAGTCTAGGTCCAAGAGGCTTCTTAACAGCTTCTACCCCCAAGCCATAAGACTCCTGACCAGCTAATCAAATGGCTACCCAAACTATTTGCATAGTCTCCCCCCCCCCCTCTGTTACACTGCTGCTACTCTCTGGTTATTATCTATGCATCGTCACTTTAACTCTACCTACATATACATGTTACCACCATTACCTTGACTAACCAGTGCCCCCGCACATTCACCTCAAACAGTGAGTAAAGGTGTGTTTTTTATTGAGAATGACAATGGTTCCTCAATGTATATAAAAAAAAATCCATCTCTCTCCCTTTCAATAAGCACTCAGCATGAAAGGGAAAAAATGTAATGCTCTGATCCAGTGCAAACGTCACAAAATACCTGATTACTTCTTATCCCTATAGCTGTGTCTCAAGATCACTGGCCCAGGAAGCTCACTGGCCCAGAATATTACATTGTTGCAAGTTTGCTAGCACGAGAGCGTCGGTGTATCCAGTTGATAGCCTGGTTGATACAATGTTTCAAGTTCGTTGCAGATATACATTTTTTAAAATCAGGATATTTTCTACCTGCTGGCTGCAGTAATTTTATTTGTTGGCTTTAGACTATTTTTTTTACATAGTTGGCAATGGCAAAAGTTACTTTTAGATGTTTATTATTTTCATTTAGATATAAATTAGATGAACCACATGACAATGATTTTGAGATACAAAGACTTAATTATAAATTAAATTAAACTGTTAATTGAAAATAATAGCTGGCATAAATTGGCACTCCAAATGGAAAAAGTTACCGACCCCTTGTGTAGCCTATTACCGGCAACTTCAGGAAAGTAAAGGCAGAATTTTGAGAAGGCCAGCAGCAAAGGGAGGAGGAGGCCATCTTGATCTCTGGCTCCCTCTTGAGTCATTTGTGTGTCTTAATTATTTAATCAAACCGTATGTTTAAATCATCAGACAAGCTACATAGTTGATTTTATCAAAACACATAGGGTGTGTCTTTATATGGAATTTTTATTTTTATTTTTTTGACCAATCGATTAGTCTAAAAAAACTGACGACTCTCGCTTGACCAAGAATTATTTTAGTCGGGGACAGCCCTCGTTTCAAAAATGTATATGGGAATATATTGTCCATGATGAATACATCTCTGTCTTTGTTCTGTCAAAGGTCAGAGTCAACGAGCACAGACGAATGTCTTGTTGACTGAAAACATTTGCCAAAGTGAATGGCAAAGTATCTGATTTTGAAAAATATGATACAATATTAGACACAAAGGCGTTTCATAGAATAGTAACAGTGGAGCCCAATCCTAGAATGGCATCAACATACTCACCTCTCCATAAGAAGACCCAGCAGCTCCTGAGGTTTACAGAAGGACCTGTAGGTTGTTAGAAATGTTCGGACGAAATTTGGATCTGCAAGAAGGAAAAACAAGGGAATTGTCAGCCATTTTGTTATTCAAATCAAATGTATTTGTCACATTCTAGTTCCGACAACGCAGTAATAACCAACGAGTAATTTAACCTAACAATTCCACAACTACTACCTTATACACACAAGTGTAAAGGGATAAAGAATATGTACATAAAGATATATGAATGAGTGATGGTACAGAACGGCATAGGCAAGATGCAGTAGATGGTACAGAGTACAGTATATACATATGGTATGAGTAATGTAGGGTATGTAAATATTATATTAAGTGGCATTGTTTAAAGTGGCTAGTGATACATTTTTTACATCAATTTCCATTATTAAAGTGGCTGGAGTTGAGTCGGTATGTTGGCAGCAGCCGCTCAATGTTAGTGGTGGCTGTTTAACAGTCTGATGGCCTTGAGATAGAAGCTGTTTTTCAGTCTCTCGGTCCCTGCTTTGATGCACCTGTACTGACCTCGCCTTCCGGATGATAGCGGGGTGAAAAGGCAGTGGCTCGGGTGGTTGTTGTCCTTGATGATCTTTATGGCCTTCCTGTAACATCGGGTGGTGTAGGTGTCCTGGAAGGCAGGTAGTTTGCCCCCGGTGATGCGTTGTGCAGACCTCACTACCCTCTGGAGAGCCTTATGGTTGTGGGCGGAACAGTTGCCGTACCAGGCGGTGATACAGCCCGACAGGATGCTCTCGATTGTGCATCTGTAGAAGTTTGTGAGTGCTTTTGGTGACAATTTCTTCAGCCTCCTGGGGTTGAAGAGGCGCTGCTGCGCCTTCTTCACAACGCTGTCTGTGTGGGTGGACCAATTCAGTTTGTCCGTGATGTGTACACCGAGGAACTTAAAACTTACTACCCTCTCCAGTACTGTCCCGTCAATGTGGATAGGGGGGTGCTCCCTCTGCTGCTTCTTGAAGTCCACAATCATCTCCTTTCTTTTGTTTGTTTTGTTGACGTTGAGTGTGAGGTTATTTTCCAGACACCACACTCCGAGGGCCCTCACCTCCTCCCTGTAGGCCGTCTCGTAGTTGTTGGTAATCAAGCCTACCACTGTAGTGTCGTCCGCAAACTTGATGATTGAGTTGGAGGAGTGCATGGCCACGCAGTCGTGGGTGAACAGGGAGTACAGGAGAGGGCTCAGAACGCACCCTTGTGGGGCCCCAGTGTTGAGGATCAGTGGGGTGGAGATGTTGTTACCTACCCTCACCACCTGGGGACGGCCCGTCAGGAAGTCCAGTACCCAGTTGCACAGGGCGGGGTCGAGACCCAGGGTCTCGAGCTTGATGACGAGTTTAAGGGTACTATGGTGTTGAATGCCGAGCTGTGGTCGATGAACAGCATTCTCACATAGGTATTCCTCTTGTCCAGATGGGTTAGGGCAGTGTGCAGTGTGGTTTCGATTGCGTCGTCTGTGAACCTATTGGGGCGGTAAGCAAATTGGAGTGGGTCTAGGGTGTCAGGTAGGGTGGAGGTGATATGGTCCTTGACTAGTCTCTCAAAGCACTTCACAAGTGAGTGCTACGGGGCGGTAGTCGTTTGGCTCAGTTACCTTAGCTTTCTTGGGAACAGGAGCAATGGTGGCCCTCTTGAAGCATGTGGGAACAGCAGTGTGCAAGTAGCTATTGTTCTTTCATGACTTTGCGGTGATGACTTGTATGAAATTCGCTACTGTTTGCTAGCTATATGTCTTATAACTATTAAGTTAACAGTCTAAGATATGCCAACCAATGTCATGTTTATTAGGCACCAAACAGAAGAAAACAGACAAACAAAATGCCAAACATTCCCGAGTGAACATGACCCAGGTCTGTGTGTATATTAGGAGTGCTGATACTGTGGTCATGTGGGTGAACAGGACCGAAGGTCGTGGTTCACATGTTGGATCTGTCCAAGCCCTTTCACTGGGGTCTGGCTGGGGTTGGACAATAGCTGCCTCAGTGCGGATTTACAAACTATCGGCCTGAAACTATTTCAGCCAGGAAACAGACGCTGCTCTGACGCACGCAGCTGCCACTCCACCACACACGCTTAAAAATAGATCACCCGCCTGCCCTCCCCACCACCGACATACACACTGCAGTGGCTTTGACCACAAATACAAGTATAGGACAAGTCAACTACATTATTTGGGTATGACATAACAGAATATTAACTTATAAAGGTTTGATTTTCACTGGGTATTTACTTAAAAGTTATCTTCCTGCAATTCTACACAGTTTGCAATGGGGCAGAGAGATAATGACAGTTTTATTGCCAATTTCCTGCAATTCTACACATTTTGCAATGGGGCAGAGAGATAATGCCAGTTTTATTGCCAATTTCCTGCAATTCTACACATTTTGCAATGGGACAGAGAGATAATGACGGTTTTATTGCCAATTTCCTGCAATACTACACAGTTTGCCGTGGCCCTTGCTGTGTTCTTATACTATCTGAGTAACTCAAACTTTCTAACAAAATGTATTTCAGACAGTTATTCTGGTGGTTGTTAGTTCTCAAAGATTATCTTATTAAAAAAATATACAGCTCCATTATCTTTTCTACATACTTTATATCTGGTTTTAAACGTTTAAGTTTACACTGAAAACGTTTTAACACCCCAAACCTTATTTAGTTATCACACACACAAAAAAGTATGTGAACCTTTTGGAATTACCTGGATTTCAGCATCTTCCTCTTAGTCACAACAATAGACAAACATACTGTGCTTAAACTAGTAACACAAATTATTGTATTTTTCTTGTCTATATTGAATAGATAATTTAAACACTCACAGTGTAGGTTGGAAAAAGTATGTGAACCCCAAGGCTAATGACTTTTGGGGTCAGGAGTCAGCTAACGTGGATTCCAATCAACGAGACGAGAGTGGAGTTGTTGGTTAGAGCTGCCTTTCCCTATAAAAAAAACACTCAAAAACATTTGAGTTTGCTATTCACAAGAAGCATTGCCTGATGTGAACCATGCCTCGAACAAAAGAGATCTCAGAAGACCGAAGATTAAGAATGGTTGACTTGCATAAATCTGGAAAAGGTTACAAAAGTATCTCTAAAAGTCTTGATGTTCATCAGTCCACAGTAAGTCAAATTGTCTATAAATGGAGAAAGGTCAGCACTGTTGCTACTCTCCCTAGGAGTGGCCGTCCTGAAATGATGAGTGCAAGAGCCCAGTGCAGAATTCTCAATGAGGTTAAGAAGAATCCTAGAGTGTCAGCTAAAGACTTACAGAAATCTCTGGAAGATGCTAACATCTCTGTTGACGGGTCTAGAATACGTAAAACACTAAACAAGAATGGTGTTTATGGGAGGACAACACGGAAGAAGTCACTGCTGTCCAAAAAACCCCATTGCTGCACGTCTGAATTTCGCAAAAGAGCACCTGGATGTTCCACAGTGCTACTGGCAAAATATTCAGTGGACAGATTAAACTACAGTTGAGTTGTTTGGAAGGAACACACAACACTATGTGTGGAGAAAAAAAAGTCCCAGCACACCAACATCAAAACGATATCATTTGTTTTTCAGCAGGACAATGACCCAACACACCTCCAGGCTGTGTAAGGACTATTTGACCAAGAAGGAGAGTGATGGAGTGCTGCATCAGATGTACTGGCCTCCAATCACCTGATCTCAACCAAATTGAGATTGTTTGGGATGAGTTGGACCACAGAGTGAAGGAAAAGCAGCCAACAAGCGCTCAGCGTATGTGGGAACTCCAAGACTGTTGGAAAAGCATTCCTCATAAAACTGGTTGAGAGAATGCCAAGAGTGCAAAGCAAAGGGTGGCTACTTTAAAGATTCTCAAATATATTTTCATTTATTTAACACTTTTTTGGTTACTACATGATTCCATGTGTTATTTCATAGTTTTGATGTATTCACTACTATTCTACAATGTAGAAAATAGTAAAAATAAAGAAAAACCCTTGAATGAATAGGTGTGTCCAAACTTTTGAGTTGTGTAGAGTCTGTATAAATGTGTGTGCATGTTATATGTGTGTGAACAAATGGTCTCTCTCACACACACACACGAAAAGTATTCAGACCCCTTGACTTTTTACACATTTTGTTACGTTTACAGCCTTATTCTAAAATGGATTACATAAAAATAGTTAATCAATCTACACACAATACCCTATAATGACAAAGCGAAAGCAGGTTTTTAGAAATGTTAGCAAATGTATTACAAATAAAAAACAGAAATACCTTATTTACATAAGTAATCAGACCCTTTGTTATGAGACTTGAAATTGAGCTCAGGTGCATCATGTTTCCATTGATCATCCTTGAGATGTTTCTACAACTTGATTTAAGTCCACCTGTGGTACATTCAATTAATTGAACATGATTTGGAAAGGCACACACCTGTCTATATAAGGTCTCTCTGTTGACAGTGCATGTCAGAGCCATG
Source organism: Oncorhynchus keta (assembly GCF_023373465.1). Taxonomy (NCBI): domain Eukaryota; kingdom Metazoa; phylum Chordata; class Actinopteri; order Salmoniformes; family Salmonidae; genus Oncorhynchus; species Oncorhynchus keta. The sequence continues at coordinate 14,450,093 of NC_068452.1, read as the reverse complement.
AGGTCAAAGGAATTGTCTGTAAAGTTCTGAGACAGGATTGTGTCGAGAAACCGATCTTGGGAAGGGTACCAAAACATTTCTGCAGCATTGAAGGTCCCAAAGAACACAGTGGCCTCAATCATTCTTAAATAGAAGAAGTTTGGAACCACCAACACTCTTCCTAGAGTTGGCCGCTAGGCCAAACTGAGCAATCCGGGTAGAAGGGCCTTGGTCAGTGAGGTGACCAAGAACCCTCATGGTCACTCTGACAGAGCTCCAGAGTTCCTCTGTGGAGATGGGAGAACATGCCAGAAGGACAAGCATCTCTGCAGCACTCCACCAATCAGACCTTTATGGCATAGTGGCCAGAAGAGAAGGCACTCCTCAGTAAAAAGGCACATGACAGTTTGCTTGGAGTTTGCCAAAAGGCACCTAAAGGACTCTGACCATGAGAAACAAGATTTTCTGGTCTGATAAAACCAGATTGAACTCTTTGGCCGGAATGCCAAGTGTTTTCAGCAGCAGACTGGGAAACTTGTCAGGATGAAGGGAAAGACGAACGGAGCAAAGTACAGAGAGATCCTTGATGAAAACCGTCTCCAGAGCGCTCAGGACCTCAGACTGGGGCAAAGGTTCACCTTCCAACAGGACAACAACGCTAAGCACAAAGCCAAGACAACACATGAGTGGCTTCGGGACTAGTCTCTGAATGTTCTTGAAAGGCCAAGCCATAGCCCGGAATTCAACCCGATCGAACATCTCTGAAGAGACCTGAAAATAGCTGTGCAGCGACACTCCCCATCCAACCTTACAGAGTTTGAGAGGATCTGCAGAGAAGAATGGGAGAAACTCCCCAAATACAGGTGTGTCAAGCTTGTAGAGTCCTACCCAAAAAGACTGATATGCCATGTTAAGGGTCAGGGAAAATTGTCAAATTCACACTTATCAAGAGTATATCCCTGGTCATCCCTACTGCCTCTGATCTGGTGGACTCACTAAACACAAATGCTTTGTTTGTTAATTATGTCTGAGTGATGGAGTGTGCCCCTGGCTATCCGTCAATAAAAAAACAAAAATAAGAATTGTGCCGTCTGGTTTGCTTAATATACGGAATTTGAAATGGTTTATACTTTTACTTTTGATACTTATGTACATTTTAGCAGTTCCATTTACATTTGATACTGAAGTGTGTTGGAGGCACTCTTTCCTCTGGTCTAAATAACATCCCAATGCCCCAGGGTAGTGATTGACGACACTGCCCTGTGTAGGGTGCCGTCTTTCGGATGGGATGTTAAACGGGTGTCCTGACTTTCTGAGGTCATTAAAGATCCCATGGCACTTATCGTAAGAGTAGGGGTGTGAACCGGTGTGAACCCATCACGGTCACCTAATAATCCCCAGTATACAATTGGCTCATAAATCCTTTTACTCAAGTAGTATTTTACTGGGGTGACTTTCACTTTTACTTGAGTCATTTTCTGTGGTATCAAGTATAACAATTGAGTATTTTTTCCACCACTGCTGCTATGTACCATAGAGGTCAATGGTCAAAGTTCTGCTGACCTGAACATTCCGAAAATGTGTCTGAATCTCTAAGCTTTCCAATGATATAAGATTAAAGAGAACAAGTGAGCAATACTGATACTGTTTGTCATAGGGTAAAATCCCTATGGGAAAAATTGATGGGACGGAGGGATGAAAGATAACACGCAGAAAGCAACCATTTCTGCACTGCTATCACACATTTTCTTACTCTTGGGACATTGACCTTAAAAAAAAAATCACTATGAGACATCGCCATCCCAAGTGAACCCGACCGACCCTCCTGGCTCATGGACTATATGGATTCTTGATTACAATTTATGGGAAAAGAGAAGCGTAGATCCATGCAAATTGTAATGCAGATAGTCAGGACAGAGAGATAAGAGAGAAAGTGTGTTGTCCCTCTGCTGTGGTCTCCTGGGTGGGAGTAGGGTGTGTGTCCAGGCATGAGGTGCATCGTACAGGAAGCACCTTTTTCCCCTTTTCAAATTACCCTGGGCACACAAACACACTTTTCCTCAAAAGGCTGGTTTCCCTTGGCTTATTTGAAATCAGTGGCACACAGACGGTTGAACACTAAAAAGGAAAATAGTGGCCTAAATTTACACCCTACTCTTTATTCGGGGGAGGAAGTTTACACAGGGGTGTGAGCTGGACAGTCCACCCATAAGAGGAATGTTCTCTTCTGGCTTTGTATTGTGCTGCATTAACCTTGGACCAGTGTTTTTTAACTCCAGTCCTTCACTACTCCCCAACAGCACAAAGGTTTGGTGTAGCCCAGGACAAGCACACCTGAACCAACTCGTCAACTAATCATCAAGCACTTGGGTGAGTTGAATCGGGTGTGCTTCAACAAAAATGTGTACAGTTTGGGGGTACTCACTTACCACAGTTGAGAAACACTGCTCTAGACATCCAGAGACAAACAAGATGAAACTCAAACTTGTGTAAGAGTTCAGAAAGGCTTCCGTGCTAAACAAATGAAAACGTGTGTTTTTAAAAAGATTTTATACAACACCTGTATGTTTGCATGATATTGAATAACAATGCATAGAAACAGAACAAATTCAAAAGCGCTTGGCCTAAATGTTTTGCTCCCCGGATTACTAGAGCCCACATCCACTTGGACTTTGAGTGATTGAATTTGGTGATTTATTTCCACAAAATTACATCATTACTTTTAATGAATGAAGAGCTTATTCATCCAATCGCAGCCTTGTATCTGGTTAGGTACAATGGCACCCGTCAGTAGAGAAGAATACAGATCCCATGGTCTAACAACTGCTTTGTGTGCTGGGTCATTCAGCCTTTCTTAAGAGCGATTCCTCGCGAAACCCAGACAAAGAAAGACCATCATTTTTTACATTTTCACGAAATATAGTCCATAAAAGTGTCCTTTGGTTGAAGGATTGTTGACATGTGTCTAAAAGCATAATTGAGAAATATTTAATACAAGTTGGCATTTTTCTGATATTTTGGCCTTATCCAGGCCTCCTTTAAGACTCCATAGGGTTTCATCTGTAGATGCTACTAAACAAACATTGGTGTCATATGAAGATGTATCACTTGCTCTGTAATATGAGTAGTATTTTGGTTTCAATCACTTTTTCATACATTCTTGAAAATATAAACAAATATATTAAATTAAAAAAATATACACATGAATATAGAAATGTTTGATTTGCATTAAAAAAAAAAAAAAAAGAAAATTATATATATATATATACATTTACATTTAAGTCATTTAGCAGACGCTCTTATCCAGAGCGACTTACATATATATATATATTGTTGAGCATAATATAGCCTATTCTACGGGCATATCTCTGATATTACCAACAGTGAAAGTGAACATTTATTAAAAATGGTCACCCTCTGCTGGTGATATGCAGGATGTGCAATGATTCAAGTAAAAGGAGGGCTGTGATTGGTTACATTGCCTACTATGCCAATTTCTCTGAATAAAATGGGCCATAACTTTAAAACTAGTAGAGATCCCAGTCTGGAACTTTGATATTCCTGTAGAGCCTATTATGTTCCACAATATGTTGAAAAATTAGCCTAATCAAAAAAGTTATATTTTCAATATTCATGTTTACATTTTTATATTTCGATATTCATAAATTATTATTTTTGACTATTAAAATACTACTACTATTGCAGAGCAAGTGGTAAAGCTTCATATGACATACAGTTTTGCTTTGTAGCACCTACAGATAAAGCATTATGGAGTCTTAAAGGAGGCCTGGGTAAGGCCAAAATGTAATAAATATGCCAACTTCTAGATACAAATATATGTCAACAATTCTTCCTCTAAAATAACTATATTATGGATTACATTTCATGAACATTCCAAAAGTAATGGATTTTTGTTGTTGTTTGGCTTCAGTGAGGAATCACTAAAGGAGTTCAGGTGCCACTGAAGTCTGCAAAGTGATTACCTCACCAACACTAATATTTTTTTTGTTCTTTATCAGTTCTCGCTGTGTTATCTGGAGCTAAACTGACACTGAAACAAAGCAGGTCATCACATCCCGCGCTCTGACGTCAAGTGTGGCCAAATATTTACAAGCCGTGTGAAAACAGCTATAAATGGATGCGGGGGTGACGAAAGTGGGGGGAAGAAAAAGGCCTTCCACTATCTTGTCTTTTATGTTTAGGCATAAACTGCGTTTGTGCCAAGCTCAAGGTTTGGTGTGTACAACAACAAGGTGATAACAGGAACAGGCACTCCAGGCACTGGGCAAGTGCATATTACATAAACACAAACAATGGAGGTGTACAATGGTGGGAACACGTGAGTAAGAGACCAGGCCCTAATAGTTAGGATTTTTTTTTTTAAAGATACAGAAAATATCTAGGTTTCTTGGCATTCACTTTCACCTGTCCAGTTCTCTCATTTCAAAGAAATTAAATGTGGAGAGGGAGCCATTTGAGATGTGACCCATGTCTACTTCCTGCTCCCTGTAGCCCTTTACACTCGAACCTGTATACGGGTTGAAAATGGCATATTTGGGCACTGGTAAGCGCCTAAATTGGAACACAGTGGCTATACAATAACATGCAGTGTCAACATTTATGATCACTATGTTTGATGTACAATTACAAGATGACATGGTGTCATACCCTAGGTTGTTCTGAACAGAATGAGCATGTTTGTCTCGTTGGATTCTAAACTTTGAACATTGAGATATTAAAGACATGATAGATCATATATCGTATACAAAGGAGCGAGATCTGTAGAAAGACAGTGGCTGTGGAATGTGCTGGGTGGACGGGAGGAGATCAAAAGATTGCTATAGGGGAAGCAGGTGGACATCTGTGGATTAGGCAAAGGAGGGGTTGAGGTCAGGAGGTCAGGTCAGATCCCCTGAAGGGAATAATAAGGGTTGTAAGGATTGGAGAGAAGGAGGAGTGTCTTAAGTGGGATATTAAACTTGGTTAAGCTTCTCTAGTGTCCGTGGGTTATTTACTCTGAAAAATTAGAACCTAACGGTCTAACGCATGACTCTTTTCTATGCGCACCAAAATTACAATCTGTTTCTCTGAATTGCCCCGTGAAAGCCTAACACCGTAAGATAGCATTTTATAACTTAGCTAGTCATGTTGGCAATAGAACAACCTTTCATGATGCCCAGCTGACTCAGACTGCAATTTATAAAATGGTCTGTTTTTGGATTGCATGAACAACAGTAATTGTGTGATGGCGGAGATGCAGGTCTGTGTTACAAACAAAACAACTACAAGTGTGCTTGCTCTTGTTGCTTAACAGCTCAGCTAGGAGAACGCAAAAAAAATAATGTTATAGTTGAAGACTCTTCTTCGAGTCATTAAAGTGCATTGAAATTAACGCAGGAACTCTGCACACCAGTTGGTTCTCTCACTCAAACTACTTTTTGTCTTATGTTGCACCTACCCCACATTTTCCAGGAATATTGTTATCATGTTACTGAATGTATCCAGAGTATTTTCAGATTCCCTTATCAACAAATGCGGCGAAAAGTACAGTGAAGGTAAAACGCACATAAAATCAACAGTGTAATGTTCGGATTCAGCCTTGTGAAAGGTGAACTGTCGTATCCTCAACTTTGGTCAAATAATGTTCCCATAATCTCCAAACTGTTCCCTTTCAATTGCTACTTATGCATTTCATATTTCTTCTGTAAAAAAAAAACATTTCAATTTAGCCCTATCCATATAGGCCAAATCGCACGACTGTAAAGGGTTAAACTTTTAAACCGGTTGTTGAACACATAATTTGACTCCTACAGACTACTTTTTCACAGGATTCTCCTCCTCTCTAAAACCAGAACCAAAACCCTGCCCCTTCCCCCTGTTCTACAATAGGAAAGGGTCTGCAAGATGTTCTCTACTAGGATTTAGCAACTACTGTTATTCCACACATCTGAGGGAGTTATTTGTATAGCCTACTGTACACAAAAGGCATGCATTTCAACAGGTCATAACAGGTCAACATAGGAAACCTTTTGCTGCGTCATGCTTTTTCTCACCTGCATACATGTGGAAGGTGAGCCTTTCGATGAGCTTGAGCACTGTACCCGCCTTGATGATGGGGATGCCCGACTTGGACTGCACGTTCTCCTCGAACACCACGTTCTCCTCAGAGTCGGGCGTGGCGAACCGGTAAAGCTCCGCCCCGGGCAGCCTCATTTGCTCCTCCTTCTCCTCCTGTAGCATGGCCGAGTCCAGCATGCGCTCCAGCGTCGAGCGGTACTGCAGTGAGATGAGCGCCGCCATCCAGCCATTCTTGTCCTCGGCCGACTTGGCGGCGAACACCATGCTGTTGCCATCTTTGAGGATGATCTCAAAGGCGTGCCGGTACTCGCCCTCCTTGTCGTCCTTGTCATTGATCTGAACCTTGCGCATTAAGAACTTCTCCTTGAGGCGGTATTCGGCGGTGGACGAGGCGCCAGGCAAGCGCGGCTGGCCGTGGTTGGACTTGCAGCAGATCATCAGGCCGTCGAAGAGGAAGATGTGCCGTTCGTGCTTGGCGCCCACGCGTGTCAGCGTCCCCTCCATGATGAATTCGTTGCAGCACTGGCCAATGTCCTTGCCCTCCCAGCCATCAATGTTCTTCTGGATCTCGTTCATCTTCTTGATGGCCAGGTGCTTGCCTTTCATCTGCTGGCTGTAGAAGCGGCAGGCTGACTCGCTGGTGCCGCCGTAGAGTTTGAGGAGAGAGAGAAAGAAAAGATGAGATAAAATGACAAAAAAGTTGAATGTAAGAGAAAGAATGTGAGAGAAAGAAAGGAAAGCGAGGGAGAAGAGAGGAAGGGAAATGTGGGTCTGATGTTCACAGCGAGACTGAGATTGAGTGGAGGGTCAGTGTGGGTGGCTAAAGCAGCGGTACAACTAAACCTGGTCCAGGAGGGGGTTCCTACAAATAACAACTCCTAAACAAAACACTGGGTGCGACTGAAGCGATGTGACTGACGTCCTCTCACTGTCAACTGGGTTTATTTTCAGAAAATGTGTATATATTTGTATGAAAATAAGATTCAACAACTGAGACATAAACTGAACAAGAGACGTGACTAACAAATTGAATAATGTGTCCCTGAACAAAGGGGGGTCAAAATCAAAAGTAACAGTCAGTATCCGGTGTGGCCACCAGCTGCATTAGGTACTGCAGTGCATCTCCTCCATGGACTGTACCAGATTTGCCAGTTCTTGCTGTGAGATGTTACCCACTCTTCCACCAAGGCACTTGCAAGTTCCCTGACATTTCCTAGACCTCACCCTCCGATCCAACAGGTACCAGACATGCTCAGTGGGATTGAAGTCCGGGCACTTCGCTGGCCACGGCAGCACACTGACGTTCCTGTCTTGCAGGAAATCACACACAGAACGAGCAGTATGGCTGGTGGCATTGGGTCATATCAGGATGAGCCTGCAGGAAGGGTACCACATGAGGGAGGAGGATGTCTTCCCTGTGACGACCACCGTTGAGATTGCCTGCAATGACAACAAGCTCAGTCCGATGATGCTGTGACACCGCCCCAGACCATGACGGACCCTCCACCTCCAAATCGATCCCGCTCCAGAGTACAGGCCTCGGTGTAACGCTCATTCCTTCTATGATAAACGCAAATCCGACCATCACCCCTGGTGAGACAAAACCATGACTCGTCAGTGACAAGCACTTTTTGCCAGTCCTGTCTGGTCCAGCAACGGTGGGTTTGTGCCCATAGGCAACATTGTTGCCGGTGATGTCTGGTGAGGACGTGCCTTACGACAGGCCTACAAGCCCTCAGTCCAGCCTCTCTCAGCCTATTGCGGACAGTCTGAGCACTGATGGTGGGACTGTGCATTCCTGGTGTAACTCGGGCAGTTGTTGTTGTCATCCTGTACCTGTCCCGCAGGTGTGATGTTCGGATGTACCAGTTCTGTGCAGGTGTTGTTACTACACGTGGTCTGCCACTGCGAGGACGATCAGTTGTCTATCCTGTCTCCCTGTAGCGCGGTCTTAGGTGTCTCACAGTACAGACATTGCAAACATGGGAAACTGTGTTTAAACCCTTTACAATGAAGATATGTGAAATGATTTGGATTTTAATGAATTATCTCTGAAAAACAGGGTCCTGAAAAAGGGACATTTCTTTTTTATAATCCTGACCCTAACCTTAAAGGAAAATTCCACCCAAAAACTATTTTAGTCTTTGTTTCATTAGTCCATTGTTGATATAGTCCTTAAATGTTTTGCATGTCAGCAATCCAATAAAGGACTAATGAAATAAATACTAAAAGATAGTTTTTGGATGGGACTTTTCCTTTAACCACACCAATAACCCTAAACTTAACCTAACCAGAACCCATTAGGTAGTTCAACATCAGTTTGCTGGTCAGTCATGTCCCTTCAGTTTACACCCAGCAGGCCAATTGACTAAACTTCCTCACCATTCCGGCAGTTCAGTTCGAGGAAGGGCCCACACCCATGGTTAACAGGGTGCCTTGGAGGACCAAATGATAAAGTGCATAAGAATAGAATGAGTCTAAAAGAATAAAGAGCATCTGATTATATTTATTTGAGCCAGACACTATTTAAATATTGTTTTGGTTCATCATACCATTAACATAGTACTATCATATTCAAAATGAGCTATGAGTATCTCTCATTCCAGATCTTTTAGGACCACAATGTAGACTAGTCTGTTTTAATCAATCTCTTTATTCTTATATTATACCAATGTCTATTTAAAGTATGTATTCATTACTAAGGACCATGCCCCCTGTAATAATTAGGTCATGTGAGGAGTAAGTTTAAAACTCTTTCAGCAATTCAATACAAAAAGACTGGTTTGAGTGAAAACCAGCACATACGGTGCTCTTTCAAAACCAGAATGACAAAACTTAAGTAAGCAGAAGAGGAGAAAGCTCTGCAGCACACCAGAACCAGAATCTCACCTCTACTGCTCATAACAAATCAGCTGAGCAATAATTCCAATGATCACTTCTAAAACAACTTACTTAGAATAATCGAACAGCATTGCGCCACTGGGGCTTGATTTCAGAAAACCCAATTTTTTTTTTTTTTTGGGGGCTAAAGATTTGTTGGTGGTTCTACAAATTGATTGAGTGAGAGGGTGGTAGGAAAAAAATCAACATGGATTTAACACCCGCTAGTACAGTGCGTCTGAACTAAAACTACTTGTAAACAATCGCGGGAGGGCTTACTTTGTTTTTCGTGGACGCACGACGACTCGCATCAGCACTCCTGAGAGGAGGGGGAGGCAGGCGAAGCCAACTCACGCGCCTGTCTTCATACCAGCACCTCAAAGTACAGGATGACTTTCACCCGGCCCGAATTAGCTTCGCTGAGAGACAAGGGGCACCTCTGAAGGGCAAGGGATAGACTACATACAAAATTCACCCCAGAAACTACAATTTCCATTTCCCAGTCCATTAAGTGTGAAACTCTAAAAACTATACACAGAAAGAAACTGTCAAAACTTTGCCAACTCTCAAGTCTGATCAAAGAGGTTATATTTGAAGTGCATTTACATTCATCTTTAAACGAGCAGTCTTGCAATGAAATTAATCAAGTAGTTAATTAAAGCAAAAAATTATAATGAGAATCATTATCAAACCATCATTTATCCCAGGCAGCGATGGACCTTGCCAGAGCATTGGCGACTAAGAGCTTATTACGTTTTTCCTAATGAACAGCAAGGTTGCGAAAGAGCAAACATAATTCAAATGGCTGTGACAGAGCTCTTGGGTTGTTCTTTGTTCTGGCTCTCGAGATACAAAGACCCCTATAGACAGGAAAGGTGTAGCGAAACAGCAAAAGTCAATAAAGGTAACCCTTGTGGGGTACCCCAACTCAGTGTGTCCTCTCGGAACGTCCATTTTAGCCTCCTACGTGTGTCACCATCCCCACGTTCCCGCCAAAGTATGGGGTGCAAAGACATACCGTAAGATAAGCCATCCTTTCCCCATGAAAAATTAACAAACAAAAAAACAACTAAAAAGAACAGCAAAGGGGTAATCTTTTTCTCGTTTATAACCTGTGTCCTCCACTCCAGTAAAGAACGAGCGACAGCCGCATGTAACCAAAAAAACACCCTGTTTTCTTCACCAATACAAAAGGAGGGATGGAGATAAAAATGGTCCGCACGGTTTGGATGCTAAAGTCCACTGTTGAAAGCAAGGGAATTCTCCCCCCCCCCTCCTTCAAATTATATCACTTTTCCCCCCCTAAAAAGCCGGGAACAATAACACCAGAACAGGACAGCCCTATTCCTGACACAACTTCCCTCCGACAACACAGTGGCGAGCCCCCCTCCAACCCCCCACAAGTCTATTTTAGGTCCAGAGGGAAACTCAGAACTGAGCTTAGGGTGGGGGGTGTGCAGAGGATGGGAGGAGTACACCAATGAGGCAGTAGTATGAATTGCTGTGTGTGTGTTAGTGTGGGTGTCTATTGTGAGGTGTGTATTGTGCTATGCAAGTGTTAACACCTCTGAGTATATATAGTGCACATATGAGACATATCCACCTTTTGGTGCTTGTCTGGTCTGTGCCATTATGTGTGTGTGAGATATCTTCCCATATTTTGCTTGTGGATTTCTATTACTGTGTGTGCATATGTACTGTGTGTGTCAGAGCTAGCTTTGTATCTTCTTGGGTACAGAGAACCAGGTGTGGATGGACCAGGAGGGGTTGTAAATTGGCGCTCCTCTGCCTACCTCAGCCTCCTCTTGGCCATGTTCTTGGAGCAGATCCTCTCCATGCTACTCTGCAGATTGAGCAGCGCCGTGATGGCCTGTTTCAGACACTCCTTGTCCTCCTCGTCCTCACTTTTCTCCTCTAGTTGCTGTGGAAAGGAGGGGGCAAGAGGGGATGGGGCAGAGAAAGAGAGGTAGAGAATAAAATGTTGGATCAGGTGGTTTCGCTGGTAGGGGGAGTCTAGAGAAGGATCATGATGCGGTATAAGGCCAAACTCATGAGCGAGATTACGGCTGAGGGAGAAAAAAAATATCCCTCCCTCTCCATCATTCTCTTATTCCCAACCCCCTCAACTCCAGTGTTTCCCCTTAATTCATACTTTCTTGAGCGACTACCAAGGATTGGTCCAACATTACCAACATTGTCTCGCCCTCCTTTATATATACAGTCGTGGTCAAAAGTTGAGAATGACACAAATATTTATTTCCACAACGTTTGCTGCTTCAGTGTCTTTAGATATTTTTGTCAGATGTTACTATGGAATATTGAAGTATAATTACAAGCATTTCATAAGTGTCAAATGCTTTAATTGACAATTACATGAAATTGATGCAAAGAGTCAATATTTGCAGTGTTGACCCTTCTTTTTCAAGACCTCTGCAATCCACCCTGGCATGCTGTCAATTAACTTCTGGGCCACATCCTGACTGATGGCAGCCCATTCTTGCATAATCAATGCTTGGAGTTTGTCAGAATTTGTGGCCATTTGTTTGTCCACCTGCCTCTTGAGGATTGACCTCACGTTCTCAATGGGATTAAGGTCTGGGGAGTTTCCTGGCCATGGACCCAAAATATTAATGTTTTGTTCCCCAAGCCAATTAGTTATCACTTTTGCCTTATGGCAAGGTGCTCCATCATACTAGAGAAGGCATTGTTCGTCACCAAACTGTTTCTGGGTGGTTGGGAGAAGTTGCTGTCGGAGGATGTGTTGGTACCATTCTTTATTCATGGCTGTGTTCTGAGGCAAAATTGTGAGTGAGCCCACTCCCTTGGCTGAGAAGGAACCCCACACATGAATGGTCTCAGGATGCTTTACTGTTGGCATGACACGACTGATGGTCGCGCTCACCTTGTCTTCTCCGGACAAGCTTTTCTCCGGATGCCCCAAACAATCGGAAAGGGGACTCATCAGAGAAAAGGACTTTACCCCAGTCCTCAGCAGTCCGATCTCTGTACCTTTTGCAAAATATCAGTCTGTCCATGATGTTTTTCCTGGAGAGAAGTGGCTTCTTTGCTGCCCTTCTTGACACCAGGCCATCCTCAAAACATCTTTGCCTCACTGTGCGTGCAGACGCACTCACACCTGCCAGCTGACATTCCTGAGCAAGCTCTGTACTGGTGGTGCCCCGATCCCGCAGCTGAATCAACTTTAGGAAACGGTCCTGGCGCTTGCTGGACTTTCTTGGGTGCCCTGAAGCCTTCTTCACAACAATTGAACCGCTCTCCTTGAAGTTCTTGATGATCCCATAAATGGTTGATGTGAAGCCCTTTTTGTGCAAAGCAATGATGAAGGAACATGTTTCCTTGCAGGTAATCATGGTTGACAGAGGAAGAACAATGATTCCAAGCACCACCCTCCTTTTGAAGCTTCCAGTCAGTTATTCGAACTCAATCAGCATGACAGAGTGATCTCCAGCCTTGTCCTCGTCAACACTCACACCTTTGTTAACGAGATAATCATTGACATGATGTCAGCTGGTCCTTTTGTGGGAGGGCTGAAATGCAGTGGAAATGTTTTTGGGGGATTCAGTTCATTTGCATGGCAAAGAGGGACTTTTCAATTAATTGCAATTCATCTGATCACTCTTCATAATATTCTGGAGTATATGCAAATTGCCATCATACAAACTGAGGCAGCAGTCTTTGTGAAAATGTATATTTGTGTCATACTCAAAACTTTTGGACACAACTAAAGCGCATTCAATTTTTCAGACCCCTTGATTTTTTTTACAGCCTTATTCTAAAATTGATTAAAACATTCCCACCCCCATTCTACACACAATACCCCATATTGACAAAGTGAAAAAAGTGAAAACAGAAATACCTTATTATTGAGACCCTTTGCTATGAGACTTGAAATTGAACTCAGGTGTATCCTGTTTCCATTGATCATCCTTGAGATGTTTCTACAACTTGGAGTCAACCTGTGGTAAATTCATTTGATCGGACATGATTTGGAAAGGCACACACCTGTCTATATAAGGTCCCACAGTTGACAATCCACCAATCTGGCCTTTATGTTAGAGTGGCCAGACGGAAGCCACTCCTCAGTAAAAAGGCACATGACAGCCGCCTTGGACTTAAAAACTCAGGTCTGATGAAACCAAGATTGAATTATTTGGCCTGAATGCCAAGCGCCATGTCTGGCGGAAACCTGGCACGGCCCCTAAGGTGAAGCATGGTGGGGTTCAGCGGCAGGGACTGTGAGACTAGTCAGGATCAAGGGAAAGATGAATGGAGCAAGATCCTTGATGAAAACCTGCTCCAGAGCACTCAGGATCTCAGACTGGGGTGAAAGTTCACATTCCAACAGGACAATGACCCTGAGCTCGCAGCCACGACAACACAGGAGTGGCTTCGGGACAAATCTCTGAATGTCCTTGAGTGGCCCAGCCAGAGCCCGGACTTGAACCGGGTCTGGAAAGACCTGAAAAAAGCTGTGCATGGACGTTCCCTATCCAACCTGACAGAGCTGGAGAGGATCTGCAAAGAAGAATGGGAGAATCTCCCCAAATACAGGTGTGCCAAGCTTGTAGCCTCATACCCAAGAAGACTCATGGTTGTAATTGCTGACAAAGGTGCATCATCAAGGTACTGACTAAAGGGTCTGAATAGTCGTTATGGGGTATTGTGTGTAGATTGATGAGGGAAAAAAACGATTTAATCAATTTTAGAATGAGGCTGTAACGTAACAAAATGTGTAAAAAGTCAAGGTGTCTGAATACAATGTATAAGCAATATATACACGTACATGGCTCTGGTAGCCAAATGTGGTTAGGTGAGTGGACCTAAAGTAACCATAAGTTTTTTATCCATGTCATCTTCTTTGCAGTTTTATTCAAGTCTCTAAACTAATAAGGTAGCTAGCATGCTGTGGTTAAAGTACAGAAAGCCCTACCTTTTGCATCTGTAGCAACAGTGTCTATATTATATATATATATTTATTTAACTAGGCAAGTCAGTCAAGTCACTTATTTACAATGACAGCCTACCCCCGGCCAAACCTGGACGACGCTGTGCCAACTGTGCGCCGCCCTATGGGGCTCCCAATCACGGCCGGATGTGGTTGAGCAGCCTGGATTCAAACCAGAGACTGGCCTCTTACACTGAGATGCAGTGCCTTAGACCGCTGCGCCACTCGGGAGCCCCATGGTCTGTTATAGTCTTGTATACCTGTGCAAACGCATTTTTTATTTGTTTATTTTTACCTCTATTTTACTAGGCAAGTCAGTTAAGAACAAATTCTTATGTTCAATGACGGCCTAGGAACAGTGGGTTAACTGCCTGTTCAGGGGCAGAACGACAGATTTGTACCTTGTCAGCTCGGGGATTTGAACTTGCAACCTTCCGGTTACTAGCCCAATGCTCTAACCACTAGACTACCCTGCCGCATGACATGTAAAGGATAATCAATGAGGGACGTTCTATGGGAAATAATGAACGACGTGGAAGGAGTGTTCTACTATGTGCCAGCGGAGTGGAACTAACCTTCCACGGAGTTGCATAATCCATGGGTTTGCATTCTATGGCTGTCCCTTTGGCTATGCCATCTGAGGACAAGGCAGAAAGAGACTCCTCTCCACACCCACTTTCCCTTTACCCTGGACTCGCAGTAAGTAAGCTAGGGGTAGAAAAGAAATTCTGCGATTTAGCCCTCTCCAGAGCAGCCGCCACTTCCATGGCTTGCTGGAATGAGGCTTAGGGGAGAATAAGGACTGTGTGGGCCAAATCTTTGCCTAAGTGTGAACAAGAAGCCCGGCACTAAGGCTCTCTCGGAGGGGGCACATGGTTCCTGTCCTTGTGACTTTTGGCAGATATTCCACGCTAGTACAGATCATGTGGTCCAGCGGTAACACTTTCTGCTCTAAAACACATGCATGACTAACCACCAGAGACCAATTGCGGCATCCTCCCTTCCTTCTGTGTCCCTCCCACCTACTCTCCCTTCTCTGATTTCAAACCTGTCTGAATAAGTTTAACAATACGAGAAGGAGTGTGGAACAAGGGGCAATCTGCAATTGATACATTCATTTTGTAACTTTTAAATTAATGATGATCCCATGGATGTCAAGTCCTTGAATCCATAGATCTGTCTATGAATTTGAGAGTGGTTACATTTCTCCTGCCCCATCCTTTAGATGGGACCCTTTTTGTTGTTGTTTTAGACTGCATTATTTAAAGAAAAAAAAAGAAAAACATTGAGATTCCACATCAACTGTGGGCTGGTGGATCATCGGAGAAAAAACAGCCCCCTGCTTCCAACCAAGGCAGTCTGATCCATATACAGTACCTTCGGAGATACTGACACAACATATTTATACACTATTATTATTAAATGTTATAATATATGCCATTTAGCAGACTTTCATCCAAAGTGATTTCTAGTCCAGCGTGCATACATTTTACGTATGGGTGGCCCTGGGAATCGAACCCACAATCCTGGCAATGCAGCAAGTGCCATGCTCAACCAATTGAGCTACAGAGGACCACATTATGAATCCTCATACATGCTTACCTTTAAGATCTCGAAATAGTGGAGACAATGATAGACCGGTGTCAGGAGCAACCGGGGCAGGACGTACTGGACTGCTTCCTTAAAGCCTTCACATATAGACTGGGGAGTCAGAGAGAGAGATGAGGGTTAACTTGGGCAGGTAATAAAGTGTCAAATCTTATCAAGGTAAACAGTGGTCTGGGGGGGGGATTCCTAAACAAACAAATGTCTTACTTTAGGGAAAATCCACCCCTGAAAGGGCCAATAACATTTCTAGTATGTTAAATTGTTCTGGCAATTCTCACAGGAACTGCATTGTTTGACGTGCTTAAATTTTTTAAATAAAAAATAAAAAAATCTATTATTTTTTACAATCGTGAATAAAGTGTATATTTTATGCCCTTTTTAGACCTATACATGCCTCCTGTAAGACCTTATGATCCATGAACTGTACATGATGCCAACATCTTGATGCTTGATACTCCTTATAGTGTGCTCTAAAATGTGGAGTATGTCTAGATTCTGAAATACAACTGTTCACATTAATTCTAATTCATGTTTTGGAGCACAATGACACCAAGACGCTGCCTGTATCATGTACGGTTCACAAATCAAAAGCTTTACATGAGGCATGTACAGGTCTAAAAAGGGCTTAACATTTCCAATTTCATCTTGATTCTCAAAAAAAGTATATTTCTGGGCCTTCCTTGCGTGGACCTTGCCTGGTTGCCCTTACAGTCATAATTTAATGCCAACCTGTGTTAGATGCACATCCAAGAATGGCAACCAACAAAAAAGTTAATGAGCAAATGCTTCCAATGAAATTCACATGTAAATAGCACGCAACCAATAATATTTGTAGTACACGATTACTTACATTCCATCAGAGCAAATCATATCTTTCTTAAAACATCATTTGAATACATCAGTTGTTTACAATGTCTCCTATGACAACAAAAACATCAACAATGGAGTAATCAAGCCTGACTTTTGGGATTATGATAAGGAGTGGTCAGTGGGAGAAATGAGCAGGCTTGGGAGTGTGGTCAGTAGGCTGGGGGAATAATGAGCAGGCTTGGGAGTGTGGTCAGTAGGCTGGGGGAGTAATGAGCAGGCTTGGGAGTGTGGTCAGTAGGCTGGGGGAATAATGAGCAGGCTTGGGAGTGTGGTCAGTAGGCTGGGGGAGTAATGAGCAGGCTTGAGAGTGTGGTCAGTGGGCTGGGGGAGAAATGAGCAGGCTTGGGAGTGTGGTCAGTAGGCTGGGGGAGTAATGAGCAGGCTTGGGAGTGTGGTCAGTAGGCTGGGGGAGTAATGAGCAGGCTTGGGAGTGTGGTCAGTAGGCTGGGGGAGTAATGAGCAGGCTTGGGAGAGTGGTCAGTAGGCTGGGGGCTGTGGTCTCTGACCTGGAGGTAGAAGGCAGCTCCCGGTTTAGACAACTGGTTGAGGAAGTGATCGTGGAAGCCAGTCCGCAGGATGTCTTGAGCATATGTCTCGTAGGGGTCGAAGGCCAGCTCCTGGAATCAAAAAGAAAGCTGTATCAAATGTCATGTGTTATAACAGTCGTGCTGCTGACACTGGCTACAACCATAGAGTGTAAGTGGGGTCTGTGAATGACAAGTAACCTTGCCTGGGACCTGAAGACTTGCGTTAGCTCCCTGAACTAACGCACGCACGCACCCACCCACCCACCCAGAAACACACACCCACGACCACCACACAAACACACACCAACCTCAGCCAGGTCTTCAAAGCAGCTGCCCACCAGCGGGTGTGGGCTCCCCTCATCTGTCATCTCCACCGTGTCTTCAATAAGGCCCAGCAGCTTAAGGGTGACCTCGTGGATGTCCACGATGCGGCTGAAGATGTTCTCCACGTCCTGCAGGGGGTAGTAGAGAGGGGGAGAGAGAGGAGAGAGAGAGAGGATGGGAGACAGGGAGGCCGTGAGAGAGTTGGGGGAAGGTGATAGAGAGATAGGTGAAAGGGGGAGAACAGTAATGCAGGAAGGTGGCAGTAGAGAAGTGAGAAAGTGGTGGTAGAGAGGGGAAAAAAGTAGTAGAGTCGTAGAGTAGAGTCAAACAAAGTCATGATGGAAGATCATCGCTGCACACACGTGTGTGTATGAGTCTACCTCCATCACTACTCACATGGTGGGAGAAGAGTATGGCGTCGGAGGCCAAGGGCTCGCGGAACACCTTGATGATGAGGTTGAGGTCGCGCAGGTACTGTCGGACCTCAGCCATGAAGGTCTTGACCAGGTCGTAGTAGGTCTGCTCCTCGCTGGTGGACGGCTCCTCGTCCATCAGGGGGAAACCGCTGAAGTCCTCCTCATCCTGGTGGAACATGTCCATCAGAACCTGGAGATGGGGGGGAGAGAGTAGAAACAGCCAGACATATTCTTATCAATTACTCAAGAAGAGTGTTCTAGACCACTTTTTGCTCCCGAGTGGCGCAGCGGTCTACGGCACTGCATCTCAGTGCAAGAGGTGTCAGCTGGCATTCTTCATCAGCTTATGTTCAGAAATGACCCTATGGACTCCAGCTTTAGTGGAATATTGGCCAGTCAGTGTGGTTCCTGTGCATTCTCACCATCACACACCACCAGCCATACTAAGGCCAACAACAATAGCATTTACAAGCTAATCTAATTTCATACTCATAGCAACATAAAAAAAGGGACAATCTGGGATTGGTACAGTCATTGAATCTTGAAGAATAACACTTATATAACTAGAAATTGTTTATTGTCATATATGGCCAGTGATGTCCTGCTGGGAGATGTCATTGTAGCTGATGTTGAAGACCCTCTTCATAATGCATTACAATACATTGCACAACACAGGCGTTACTCTCACCTTATCGGCACACATGGCCACAGTGATGTCCTGCTGGGAGATCTCGTAGTGGCGGATGTTCCTCACGTAGTTCCCTGCCAGCTTCAGGATGTCTGCTGAGATGTACTCCAACACTGCCACAATGTACACCGACACCTGGTGATCAATCTTGTACCCTAGTACCTCCTGAACAAGGGAGAGGAATTATGGGGAAATTAGTCCACAATGTACACGTACACCTACTGTACTGGCGGTTGACATTGTACCCTAGTGCCTCCTGAATAAAGAACAGGAATCATGGAGAAATGAATCATGGGTAAAAGCAGGGTCAGTGGGGTTTGACTACTGTACAATCCGACCACTGTACATTCAAACTAATGGAAACGGTGTAGGCCTAAATGGGCCACAGAATGCAGAATGTGCAGGGTAAGAAATCCTTCAAGCGTTTTAGTTACGGGTACACATCATTGAACAGTAATTGGGCACAATAGGTACTTTAATAGTAATTAAGTGATGTGAGATGGTTATGCAAGGTAATTAGCTAAGAATTGTATAACCTGTGTTCGTAAAATGATGTCAACCACAGTAATTATGTTGTTGCTGCACATGAATTGTTATGTGTATTTCTAAAACAAAGAGCACTAGGAGCTCATAGCAAAAAAGTTCTAAAGAATATAAGTGGAATATTCTTATCAAGTATCCAAAAAGTGGCATGTTTTTAAAAAGTCGCTTGGTCATCTCTGGTTAGGTGTTAGTTAGGCTTTACATTTTAGAATTATTTAAAGGGGCAATAGGTGAAAGAGTACAAAAATGTAAAAGTGCAAAAAGTTTAGGTCTTTCAGAACCTTTTGTATTCTTTGAAGCATGGTCTAAATTAAGTAGATCTTTGCATATCCTTGGAATTGTACTTCATGGTTTGAGAACTCTACAGCCACAATTCATTCTAGCCTGTGTGCACAAACCCTCATACTGGCTTTCTACATTTCTCCATACCCATCCCACAGCTTTTTACCAAAACTTTGTTTCAACTGCAGATTGCCCCTTTAATATCATCTCAAAGTATTTGGCATTGGGGAAGACATTTTGTTAAGCATCACAGGTTCATCCTGGATTTTCAATAAGTGACCAATTCGACAACACAGTTCAACGTCTCCCTCTATTGGTCAGTATAGGTATTGTGAGAAAAGTGGCCAATACCTTTACCAGGGCTGTGCTCAATAAGAACCAAAACAGAAAACATTTTGGAAAACACAAAATGTCTATTTTGTTTATTGAGTCACTTTAAAAAAGCAGTCCAATCAATCCTTTTTCTGTTTCATAACATTGTCACTTTCTGAAGTGTAGAACGCAGACATCAGTAACCGGGCCCTGCGCAGGAGGATTACAACACTTTCAGATATACTGTGTAGAACAGCTAGAATAAATGAATAAATTAATATATATGACAGACAGTCCTACTTGCAACATTCAGGACTTTTTACTGTGACTTCAGAAACTATTCACACCATGATTTTGTGTCACTGATCAATACCCCATAACTTCAAAGTGGAATTGTTTTGAGAAATGTTTACAAATTAATAAAAAAGTAAAAGCTGAAAAGTCCTGGGTCAATAAGATTTTAACATTTTATGGCAAGCCTAAATAAATTCAAGAGTAAAAATGTGCTTAACAAGTCATATAATACGTTGTGTGTAAAAATAGAAGTTTAACGTGATTTTTAAATGACTACCCCATCTCTGTACCCCACACATACAAATAGTAAGGTCCCCCCAGTCAAGCAGTGAATTTCAAGCACAGATTAAACCAAAGACCAGCAAGGTTTTCCAATGGTTCGCAAAGGGCCCCTATTGGTAGATGGGTAAAAAATAAAGCAGACATTGAATATCACTTTTCGCATGGTGCAGTTATCAATACACACAGTCGCTACAAAGATACAGGTATCCTTCCTAACTCAGTTGCCGGAGAAGAAGGAAACCGCTCAGGGATTTCACCATGAGTACAACAGTGATTTACCGAGGCGAATGGCTGTGAGAGCCATTAATGAAAATGGCGCCGACAGATATGGCTGCCATGCTTCTAGCTCTTAGGGAACTTTGCAGTATTTGTTTTTGTGTGTTATTTCTTACATTATTATCCCAGGAAATGTGTGTTATTAAATACAGCCGGAAATAACTTTTGGATATCAGAGCGGTGGTAACTCACCAGCATTACGACCAGGAATACAACTTTCCCCAATCGGACCCTTTGTTCATACACCCCAGGGCAATTGAACTGATTCAAGAGGCAGATCCAAAACACCATCGGTGGAAAACAAGTACTCAGAGTGGACTTCTAGTCCGACTCAGGAGGCGCGCACACCATCCACCGCATCAGAGTATATTACTCGCTAATGTTCAGTCTCTGGATAATAAAGTCGATGAGCTCAGGGCGAGGATTTCCATCCAGAGAGACATCAGGGATTGTAACATACTCCGTTTCAAGGAAACATGGCACTCTTGAGATATACTGTCTTAAGTCAGTACAGCCAGTCGGTTTCTCAGTTCATCGCACAGACAGAAATAAATATCTCTCCGGGAAGAAGAAGGGCAGGGGTGTATGTTTCATGATTAACTACTCATGGCGTGATTGTGTTAACGTACGGGAACTCAACACCTTTTTTTCACCCGGCCTAGAATACCTCAATCAAATGCCGACCGTATTACCTTCCAAGAGAATTCTCTTCGGTTATAGTCACAGCCGTGTATATTCCCCTTCAAGCCGATACCACGGCTGCCCTCAAAGAACTTCACTGGACTTTATGCAAACTGGAAACCACATATGAGGCCGCATTTATTGTAGCTGGAGACTTTAACAAAGCAAATCTGAGAAAAACGCAGCCAAAGGTCTATCAACACATTGACTGTAGTACTCTCGCTGCTAAAACACTCGACCACTGCTACTCCAACTTCCGGGATGCCTACAAGGCCCTCCCTTTGGCAAATCTGATCACCCCTTCCTATGGCATAAACTCAAAGAGGAAGGACCCGTGCTAAGGACTATTCAACGCTTGTCTGACCAATCGGAAATCCATGCTTCAAGATTGGTTTGATCATGCGGACTGGGATATTTTTCGGGTAGCCTCTAAAAATAACATAAATTAATACACACTGATACGGTGACCGAGTTCATCAGGAAATTTATCGATGTTGTACCCACTGTGACCATTAAAACCTACTCTAACCAGAAACGGTGGATAGATGGCAGCATTTGCGGAAAACTGAAAGCGTGAATCATCGCATTTAACCATGGCAAGGTGACTGCGTATATGGTTGAATACAAACAGTGTAGTTATTCCCCCCCGTAAGGCAATCAAACAGGCAAAACATTAGTAAAGAGACAAAGCGGAGTCGCAATTCAACGGCTCGGACACTAGACGTATGTGGGAGGGTCTAGAGACAGTCAATGACTAGAGGGAAATCCAGCCACGTCGCGGACACTGACGTCTTGCTTCCGGGCAAGCGAAACACCTTCTTCACCCTCGTTGAGGATAGCACAGTGCCACCGATGCGGCCCACTACCAAAGACTGTGGGCTCTCCTTTTCCGTGGCCGGTGCGAGTAAGACATTTAAGCATGTTAACCCTCACAAGGCTCCCGGCCCAGTCAAGGATCATAGCCGCATCCTCAGAGCATGCGCAAACCAGCTGGATGGAGTGTTTACGGACATATTCAATCTCTCCATATCCCAGACTGCTGTCCCCACATGCTCAAGATGTCCACCATTCATCCTGTACCCAAGAAAGCAAAGGTAACTGAACAAAATGACTATCGCCCCCGTAGCACTCACTTCTGTCATCATGAAATGCTTTGAGAAACTAGTCAAGGATCATATCATCTCTACCTCACCTGACAACCTAGACTCAATTCAATGTACTTACCGGCCCATAGATTCACAGATGATGCAATCGCACTACACTGCCCTAAGCTCATCAAAGCTTGAGGCCCTGGGTTTGAACCCCGCCCTGTGCAACTGGGTCCAAGACTTCGTGACGGGCTGCCCAGTGGACGTGAAGGTATGAAACAACACCTCCACTTCGCTGATCCTCAACACCGGCGCCCCACAAGCATGCGTGCTCAGCCCACTCCTGTATTCCGTGTTCACCCATGGCCATGCATGCCGCCAACTCAAATCATTACATTTGCAGACTACAAAACAGCAGTAGGGCTGGAAGACAATTACGAGACAGCCTAGAGGGAGGTGGTGAGGGCCCTGGGAGTGTGGAACCAGGAAAATAACCTCTCACCCAACATCAACAAAACAAAAGGAGCTGATCGTGGGCTTCAGGAAACAGCGGAGGGAGTACCCCCTATCCACATCGATGGGACCGCAGTGGAGAAGGTGGAAGGCTTCAAGTTCCTTGGCGTATACATCACTGACAATCTGAAATGGTCCACACACACAGACAGTGTGGTGAAGAAAGTGCAACAGCGCCTCTTCAACCTCAGGAGGCTGAAGTAATTTGGCTTGGCACCTAAAACCCTCACAAACTTCTACAGATGCACAACGGAGAGCATCCTGTCAGGCTGTATCACGCCTGGTATGGCAACTGCACAGGCCGCAACCGCAGGGCTCTCCAGAAGGTGGTGTGGTCTGCCCAACGCCTCACCGGGGGATAACTACTACAGGAAGGCCAAAAAGTTAATCAAGGACAACAACCACTGAGCCACTGCCTGTTCACCTCACTATCATCCAGAAGGCAAGGTCAGTACAGGTGCATCAAAGCTGGAACCGAGAGACTGAAAAGCAGTTTCTCAAGGCCATCAGTGTTAAATGGCCATCACTAGCACAAAGGCTTCTGCCCTATATACATAGACTTGAAATCACTTGCCACTTTAATAAATGGAACACTAGTCACTTTAATAATAATATTTACATATTTTTCATTGCTCATATCTATATGTATATATTGTATTATATCCTATTCTACTGTACTGTCTATGCTGCTCTGACATTGCTCCTCCAAATATTTATACATTCTTAACTCCATTCCTTTAGACGTGTGTGCATTGTTGTGAACTTGTTAGATATTTCTGCACTGTTGGAGCTAGAAACACAAGCATTCAGCAACACCTGCAATAACATCTGCTAAACAAGTGTATGAAACAAATACAATTTGATTTCATTTAGGAGATAACTGAGGATGGATCAACATTGTAGTTACTCCACAACACTAACCTAAATAACAGAGTGAAGAGGGAAGCCTGTACAGAATATAAATATTCAAAAACATGCATCCTGTTTGCAGTAAGGCACTAAAGTAATACTTCACACAATGTTGCAAAGAAATTAACATGGTCCTTTTTTAAATAAAAAGAGTAGGAATATAGCTAAGCACAGGCAAAATCCTAGAGGAAAACTTGGTTCAGTCTGCTTTCCAACAGACAAATTCACCTTTCACAAGGCCACATATACACTGGAGTTGCTTACCAAGATAACATTGCATGTTCCTGAGTGGCCTAGTTACAGACATAGATTTTTAAGCAGATTTATGACAAGAACTGAAAATGGATGTCTAGCAATGATCAACCACCAACTTCACAGAGCTTGAAGACTTTTTTGAATAATGGGCAAATATTGTACAATCCAGGTCTGCAAAGCTCTTCGAGACTTACCCAGAAAAACTCACAGCTGTAATCATTGCCTCAGGTGATTCTAACATGTATTGACTCAGTGGGTTGAAAATGATCTAATCAAGATGTGTGTGTATATATGTGTGTATGAATGGTTGTAACTGGTGGGGATCTGCTCTGACTCCAGCACACCTGTCTCCGCACACACACACCACACACACACACACACACACACACACACACACACACACACACACACACACACACACACACACACACACACACACACACACACACACACACAACAAAAAAATAAACATCCCTTTTCAGGACCCTGTCTTTCAAAGATAATCCGTAAAAATCCATTGTAATGGTTTTAAATACTGTTTCACATGCTTGTTGAATGAACATGCACCTATGGAACGGTCGTTAACGCAACCGCTGTGTCAGATATATATATTTTTTAAAGAAGCTTTATCTGAGAACGGCGCTCAGTGCCCAAACCAGCCAAAAATACAGTGGGGCAAAAAAGTATTTAGTCAGCCACCAATTGCGCAAGTTCTCCCACTTAAAAAGATGAGAGAGGCCTGTAATTTTCATCATAGGTACACTTCAACTATTTTTTATGACAGACAAAATGAGGGGAAAACCCAGAAAATCACATTGTAGGATTTTTAATGAATTTATTTGCAAATTATGGTGGAAAATAAGTCAGCCACCAATTGCGCAAGTTCTCCCACTTAAAAAGATGAGAGAGGCCTGTAATTTTCATCATAGGTACACACAGTCTTCAAAGATCGATATCTAGGACCATATATGGACCGATTTAATCGAAAAAAAGACCCAATAGTGATGTTTATAGGACATCTAGGAGTGCCAACAAAGAAGATGGTCAAAGGTAATGAATGTTTTATATTTTATTTGTGCGTTTTGTGTAGCGCCGACTATGCTAATTATTTTGTTTACGGCCCCTGCGGGTCTTTTGGGGTGTTACATGCTATCAGTTAATAGCTTCTCATGCTTTCGCCGAAAAGCATTTTAAAAATCTGACTTGTTGCCTGGATTCACAACGAGTGTAGCTTTAATTCAGTACCCTGCATGTGTATTTTAATGAACGTTTGAGTTTTAACGAGTGCTATTAGCATTTAGCGTAGCGCATTTGCATTTCCAGATGTCTAGATGGGACGCCTGCGTGTCGGGTAGGAGCAAGAGGTTAATGTTCTGTATTATGCCATGTTAAATGTTTTGTGTAGACTTCAGAAAGAGTAGCTGCTGCTTTTGCAACAACTAATGGGGATCCTAATAAACTACCAAATACCAATATAAAGCTCATGAAATCCCATGGCAAAACAGAGCGGGGCTGTTCGAGATTCTCTGGGGACAAATGCATGTACAGTATTTGTATGTATGGCTGATCATATAGGAAGAGCATCAGAATGACAGGCTTGGGGCAACTGAAGAGCAAAAGAATCCTAGCATTTCCACACCCTAATTGTAGGCTAACCAATACCCAAATGGAGATTCAGTGAAAATAAAAATCTCATTAATTTATCAAGACCGGTCCCCATAAATGTCTCAGAGCAGCACAAAACGGTGCTGAAAAAGCTGACCACACGGGCGTAGGCTATTGCTTCAAATCCTATTATAACAATTGGATGACTTTGGGAGTTTCAGTAAGCAATAATTTTTTCCAATATTTAGGTCATGGTAACCATTTAGATCACAACCATGCCGTTGTTATACACAGAGAGAACAATAGAGAAGCTGATGTCATAGAGCCCCTATTCATCAGAATTTCAGAATTTATCAGCAATGAAAATAAATGAGTAAAAATAAAAAATAAAGCTTTCAACACACATCTTATTATTCAATATGAACTTCACATTCTGCAGGCCCAGGCATGTATCAAAGCTTGCGAGACATTCAATGACATTATCAAGAGATATGCTGGACCCTATGTCAGAGAGGTGTTTTTGGGACCACATCGTGTCTATTGTCCTGCTAATAGCCCTTATGAAATACGAGTGTTTGAAAACTTTTTCCACCTTCCAATTGCCTCTTCCACGGTCATGCTGCAATTAGTTGGTTGTAAATTTTGGGTAGAGCAGACATTTCCATATATTTGTGTTAGCTGCATGTGTGGCATAACTCCACCAGTCCTATTTATCAAATAATTTACAAAGATTATACTTTTTTAAAAACATTTTATTGAATATTTGAGTTTAGCATATTTGAGTTTAACCACAATATTTGTTGTATTATTTGCTCTGTCTTTTCTGGTGAATTAAACTGAAATTGCAACCAAAAATAACAATGTTTTTGAGATTATTTCGTTTTCAAATAACAGAAAGTGAGCAGCTGCAATCTGAATAAAGGGAAAAAGCCATTCTTAAACATGGGGTGAGACATTCTTACTAATTTGCTAGAGAACCCGTTCGGATTCAAGTATAACTTTTGTATGACTGACGCCTATAGTGAGAGGTCTAATGCTTTAATATGTAAGAATGTCGGCCCTCAATTCATATTCCCATGTGCATCTTGATATTGGAGACGGAAAGACCCGGTTCACCAGCAACCCCCAATCTCCTTCAGACGCGGCCATGCCTAACGAGGAAAGGGGGTACGCCATGCGGCCATTCCTAACGGGAAAAGGGGGGGTGGAGCCGGTTGGGCGCAACCCAGGCGACATGGAGATGCGGGCAACGGAGCTCGGGCGATGCCAGCCAGCCATAGTAATTCGTTATGGTTCCATCCAGATGTGGTGAAAAAACAATGCATTTGGTGGACTCAATGATGGTTGAAGATGATGAGCGATCGGCAAAGGCAATCAACATCGCTCTAATCACAGTCAGAAGACAGTTGAATAAAGTTGAATGTACGTATGGAAAGGCTCTGCAAGACATTTATTTTCCCCCCCCAGAACATTAACCATGTGTGTTCCCTTGTTCTGTAGTTGACCCAATAATTCTTCTGACAAACAAAGAACTTTGGTTACTGCAGGCCCAGATCAAAGCTGGTGAGAGAGGTGTTTTTGGGACCACGTTGTGTCTATTGTCCTGCTAATAGCCAAAGGCCTCCAGGAAGGCCTCCAGAAGTTCCTTACTTTTCCCCCCTTCCACTTGCCTCTACCATTTATTCCCATAGTAATTCGTTATGGTTTGCATTGAAAATGAGGGCATAAACTGGGTCAAGATGCCAGCAGAGTAAGTAGACCTTCATGGGGCGGCAGGGTAGCCTAGTGGTTAGAGCGTTGGACTAGTAACCGGAAGGTTGCAAGTTCAAACCCCCGAGCTGACAAGGTACAAATCGTTCTGCCCCTGAACAGGCAGTGAACCCACTGTTCCTAGGCCGTAATTGAAAATAAGAATTTGTTCTTAAATGAAGGTAAAATAAAAATCAATAAAAAATGAAGTAAAATAAAAGGTTAAATAAAAAGAAATAAATAAAAAAAGACCTACAACACTTTTAACAGGACATTACTCAACACTAGTGAGACTCATGTCGCCAACAGTATATCTACAAATATTTTGTAGGTCTCCTGATTTAAACCCGATCGAACTTGTTGCAACTAAAATGTAGTTGAAATAAACAACTGCATGTTTGCCTGGCATGGATTGTGAAACGATCTCGTTCCTCGCCCTCTTCAACTCCGTCAATGCGGCCTGACTCTCTGCCAATAATTACATTTAGAGGATTGGATTCTAAGGATTCTAAATGAATATATAAGGGGCATTTTTCGTTAGATACTCTCACAGACCAGATTTCCCCTAAAGGGCTTTATCTAATTATAATGCAGGGTTAATAATAGTCGCTTTGTAAATAAGAATTATTATGAAAGGAAAATTACATACGCAAGAGATGGTGGTATATATTTTTATCCATCCCAATTTTTTTTAACCAATTTTGGCCTTTAATCCAGGGCCGACAGACAAGTTCATTACTTTTTTCCATTTTTTCTTTTTACTGAAATTGCATCTAACTTTCTAAGGCTTGTTTAAAAATGAGGATATTTTGGATATGATTTCATTTAAAAAAATGAGCATTTGTAATCTGAATAAAGGGAAAAAGGCCATTCTTGAACATGGGGTGAGACATTCTTACCAATTTGTAAATAAATCCAGTTTGTTATTTTGGAATGATTTATTTCAGTTTTTAGATGGAGAGAACCCAAAAGACTGCTGTGCCTATTTTTTTTGAAAATCGTTAATCCACGTGAAATGAAATTCCCCCATTGTATTTACCAAGTTCTCTCTTAACTCCAGGACCACCAACAGTTTTTGTTGCCTGATGCAGGACTCTAGTGCCAGAGGAGACTGACGGAAAACTCCTCCATTAACTGCCACAGTTTAGACTATCGATAGATCAGCGTTCTAACTCCCCCTTGTGATAGTGTGGTACAATGACCGAATACCAGCATCTACCACAAACAGTCGCAGCATAAGCTCGTAACTTTTAAAGGAAGAACCATTGTATTTTGTGTAGATCCTTGACAACAAATGACAAATCCCTTTAAATCCAACTTGTAATAAAACATTTTGGGGGAAAAAGGTCAAGGGGTGTGAACTTTCTGAAGGCACTGTACATCACTGAATACACCCTGCTGTTTCCTAAAAGTGGTTCACAGCCTGACTAATTTCCTGGGCGCTGAAGACATAGGCTACATGCTGATGACCTTACAGGTCACTTCATTATGATTGGTCTAGCCACCACGGTCATGTTCAGTAGGCACAAAACAGCAATGTACTACTTGAAAGCAGGGTCCAAGGTTAACTTTTTCTTTGTAAACGCATTAGGGTCATGCAGGGCCTAGAATGAATGAATGAATGTATGTAAATATGTATGTATGTAAATATGTATGTATGTATGTATGTATTCAGCGAGTAATAGGCTACATTTGGTCATTATGGCATATATTGTATTAAAAAACTAATATAATTTAGCAATATAGACCATGTATTATTTTTGCTAGTATGTTCACTACTTTCCCTAAAATAAATAAGCTGAGTGAGTAGATTGTTGAGCGCTTCTTTTCCCTCTGGACAGCTCGTGTGCCGTGTGAAGGCATCAACTCGTGTACTGCTCGCATGCTCAAGAAGTTGTGATTGGCGAGGAGAGTGGTTGAATGTACGGCCAATAATTTTGCTCAAATACAAATAGCATAATTTTTCAGTGTGTAGTCCTTCAATGGTTTTCAATAGCAGACTGCGACAAAGAAGGTAAACTGGAAAGACAAAATGTGCTGAGAAGATATTGGCCCAACATGTTTTTACTGGCAAGCGGGCAATCAATGTCAGATCCTGCTAAAAGTGTCCAGTAAGAAATGTACATTTTCACATTCCATTTCAAATTGCTTTGACCTACTGAACATGACCCAGACATTTGGGATTATGGGTTACCTTGAGCAGCGGGTGGATCTTATCCACGGGCAAGGCCAAAGGATTCCTCCTCTTCCTCTTTTCAATGGCCGCCTGGGCATCAGCGATAGCCCATTTATCGATAGGGTGAGGGAAACTCTTCTGCACTCGCTCCTGAGGGGAGGAAAGGAGGGAAGGAGTGAGGGAGATCGAGAACCCTTTAATAGTGCAATACTTTTGACCAGAGCCCTATGGGCCCTTTCTAAATGTAGTGGGATACATAGGGAATAGGGTGCCATTTGGGCTGCAGAGGGCCGTTATTTACTTGAATGACATATTTCCTGGTACTCTATTGACACTGCATCCATAGGCAAAGCAAACAATACCCCCCGTGAACGTCTTTGTTCACTGGGGCTAAACATGCCTCCTCCTCCTTCAAACTGCCCTATGACACTTTACACCATTGTTTTATTGTTGCAGACATTTCACAAGGGACTTTTCCCTTAATAAGGGACATCTAACAGGTTGTCAATGGGAGGGCGGGTACATGACATGTACATGTCAATTCACACTTCCGCTAGAGGCACTACCAGGATGTCCTTCCCTTGACGTGGGTGTTGGGCTAAGAGTTACTGTAACCCTTTAAAAAAGGGTGAGAACTACAAAATACATCCACAGTTAAAGGAGGACATCTTCATAAGCACTACATAACAATTAACATGTGCTTATGTCAACAACTTCAAGTTGGCATAGGCTTTGAGGCCTAGGCATTTACAAAATGTTTGTGTTGTATATTAGGAGGGAATCAAACATTTATGTTGTGCCTACAAAGGTGTTAAGGAACTCCTTATGAATGTGTTATGTAGTTATTATGTAGGGTACATACATAGTAAACACATAATACAAATTTCCCACAATCTGTTGGATGCAATGGGTCACAAATTACAGTATACACAAACACAAATGAGTGTGGTCAATCATCAACCCTGGCAGGTCAATGGTTAAAAGGGGGCACAGGTCAAGGGTTAAAGTTCATACAGACTGGGTCACAGGGCGAGGTCAACAGAAAGTGAGAGCACAGAACTAAGGGAGGAGTAAACATGGTAAAAAGAGACCACATAGATGGTTTGGCTTTACCATGCCCCATGGCTAGGGCCATGGACCCTAAAAAGCACCTGTGGATTTCACATGATCCGTCTGAGTCAAGGTGGACAAAACAAAAACAAGAGGTGAAAACATGTTGGCCCGCTAAAACATGGGCTGAACAAAGAAAGATTTCAGATGTTTTCTGCATTAACTCATGTCAGTTATCATTGCAAAAAACCAACACAATAGTAGTAGCCATTAGTGTGATGATGCGCAAGAAAACATTCTGTTCAATGACATAAAAACAAACAAGAACTAAAAAGGTAATCATATTCAAAATATGAGACTGTGTTCTGTTCAAATGATTGTCAAAGCAATAGGAGTCAAAATACATGTCTGCAAATAGCTTCACTTTTCTACCTTTCACTTTGGGTAAATGGATTGTATTCATAAGAATACAAATGGACAAAAACCGAGTTATATCTCAGTGCAAAACAAACCGTCTAAAGAACACCATGATCTGAGCTTAAAAGAAATTAAACTTCAAACATTTATAATTTCCCCTTTTTGGTTGGGGACATAAATCAACATCCTCTTTTACTGAAACCGTGACTTAACCAGCTGTCAATAAAAAGTGTCTGCTTCCGAATAAAATTAAGCTAAATGCTATGATACGCTGTGAGCCACATTAAAGCAGCAATCAGCAGTTGAAACAATAACAAAGCGGACTCCCTGCCCCGGTTTGGTAAAAAGCTGAGGGATGGGGCTGGAGAAATGTAACCACTCAAATTCATAGACAGAGGTATGGATGCAAGGACTGGCCATACATTATATCAAAATTATAGTTTTAACCATGTTTTGAGGCTATATAGTGCTTGTTTACAAACATTGGAGTAAAAAGCTTATATTTTGGGTTCTGATAGGGTATGACAGTTGAAGTAAGCTCATGAGGCATTTATAAGTTATTCTTCAAAAATGTATGTATACTGAACAAAAATATAAAAACGCAACATTCGACAATTTCAAAGATTTTATTGAGTCACAGTTAAAAGGAAATCAGCCAATTGAAATAAGTGAATTAGGCCCTAGTCTATAGAGTTCACATGACTGATATGCATGTTGGTCAAAGATGCCTTAAAAAAAAGGTAGGGGCATGGATCAGAAAACCAGTTAGTATCTGATGTGACCACCATTTGTGTCATGCAGCGCAACATCTCCTTCGCATAGAGTTGATTAGGCTGCTGATTGTGGCCTATGGAATGATGTCCCTCTCCTCTGCAATGGATGTGTGAAGTTGCTGGATATTGGCAGGAACTGGAACACACTGTCGTACACGTTGATCCAGAGCATCCCAAACATGCTCAATGGGTGTCATGTCTTGTATTCAGGCCATGGAAGAACTGGGACATGTTCAGCTTCCAGAAATTGTGTTCAGATCCTTACAACAAGGTGCCGTGGATGATCATATTGAAAGCACTCCACACTGCCCTTTCCCACCTGGACAAAAGGAACACCTATGTGAGAATGCTGTTCATTGACTACAACTCCCGTGTTCAATACCACAGTGCACACAAAGCTCATCACTAAACTAAACTAAGGACCCTGGGACAAAACACCGACTGCAACTGGATCCTCGATGGGCCACCCCCAGGTGGTAAGGGTAGGCAACAACACATCTGCCACGCTGATCCTCAAAGGGCCCCTCAAGGGCTACCTTGACCACTTTAGTCCCAAAACCCTTACCACATTTGTCCCCTCCTGCACTCCCTGTTCACCCACAACTGCGTGGCCAAGCACCATCAGTAAGTTTGCTGACGACACAAAAGTTCTACAATTGCGCCATCGAGAGCATCCTGACCGGTCGCTCTGCTACTGCCCAGCAAGTGGTACCAACGCGCCAAGTCTAGGTCCAAAAGGCTCCTTAACAGCTTCTACCCCCCAAGGCATAAGACTGCTGAACAACTAATCAAATTCAAATGGCCATGCGGACTATTCACTTTACCCCTACCTACATGTACAAATTACCTCGACTAACCTGTAGCCCTGCACATTGACTTGGTACCGTTACCCCATGTATATAATAGCCTTGTTATTGTTATTTTATTGTGTCACTTTTTTTCTTAACTCTAATTCTTGAACTGCATTGTTGATTATGGGCTTGTAAGAATTTCACAATAAATTGTATTCAGCGCATGTGAAAAATTGAATTTGATTTAACAAATGGGCCTCAGGATCTCGTCACAGTATCTGTGCATTCAATTTGCTATAGATAAAATGCAATTGGGTTCATTGTCCGTAGCTTATGCCTGCCCATACCATGACCCCACCCCCACCATGGGGCACTAGGTTCACAAAGTTGACATTAGTAAACCACTTGCCTACACAACGCCACAGAGGCTGTCTTGTCATCTGCCTGATACAGTTGAAACTGGTATTCATCCATGAAGAGCACACTTCTCTGGCATGCCAGCGGCCATTGAAGGTGAGCATTTGCCCACTAAAGTTGGTTACGACACCAAACTGCAGTCAGGTAAAGACCATGGTGAAGACGGCAACCACGCAGATGAGCATCCCTGAGATGGTTTCTGACAGTTTGTGCAGAAATTTTCTGGGATGTGCAAACCCAAAGTTTCATCAGCTGTGCGGGTGGCTGGTCTCAGACCATCCCGGAGGTGAAGAAGCCAGATGTGTAGGTCCTGGGCTGGAGTGGTTACACGTGGTCTGCGGTTCTGAGGCCGGTTGGATGCACTGCCAAATACTCTAAAACGACATCGGTGGTGGCTTATGGTAGAGAAATTAAACATTCAATTCTCTGGCAACAGCTCGGGTGGACATTCCTGCAGTTAGAATGCCAATTGTACACTCCCTCAAAACATCTATGGAATTGTATTGTGTGACAAAATTACACATTTTAGAGTGGCCTTTTATTGTCCCCAGCACAAGGTGAACCTGTGTAAAGATCATGCTGTTTAGCTTCTTGATATGCCTCACCTGTCAGGTGGATGGATTATCTTGACAAAGGAGAAATGCTCACGAACAGGGATGTAAAACAAATTTGTGCACAGAATGAGAGAAATATGCTTTTTGTGCGTATGGAAGATGTCTGGGATCTTTTATTTTAGCTCATGAAACATGCGACCAACACTTTACATGTTGCGTTTATATTTTTGTTCAGTGCAGCAACTGCTGATTGCCCCTTTAAGTAGAAGTAGCACCTAACCACTGGTCAAGGGTCAGTTTATTTCCTAGACCATAGGTTAAAGTGAGAGGATCAGGGGAACTGTCGTCTGATCCTAGACCTGTGATTTAGAGGCAACTTCTACCTCGCCACATCTGTTGTTGATGCCCTGAGGGATTCTGAAAGGGAAGGTCTGCTCACTCTTTTTCTGCTCCCAAACAGGATATTTTAATACAGCTTAGACAACACAATCACAACGATTCAACTTAATTGTGATTGAAATGTTGTGATTTTATCACCTGGGCCTAAGCTTTAGTAAAATATCACATTTGAAGGCAAAACAACACGCACACATTCCCTTTTTCTCTATGTATTGGACCTTTTTGTCCAAAGCTCCCTTTATTGCTTTGGAAGTATACAAAACCCCCTCTGTAAAAAAGGGGTCAACAAGGTTTTAGGTCTGTTGCGCTATTGACGGAGATCTTCACCTCCACGTCCTGCACGCTGCGTGGCTGTGCCTGGCAGAGCATGCTGAGCAGCAGCAAGATCAGCTCCTCGATGTACTGCAGCGCATCCTCCTGGGACGACAGCTTGGGATGCACCTGGCTCAGCACCTTCACGGAGACAGATGTGCATTAGTTCAGTATGAGTCAATAAAAAAATTAAAATCAACTGTTAAAAAAGGTTGGATCGGTAGAATGTGGTAAACATGTATGAGTTCAGTATAGGTTGAGTTGATTATCATATATATTTTTTATAAATTGTTAAAAAGCTTGTGGTGCATCTGGCTCAGCACCTTTACACAGAAACTAAGAGAGATGAGGCTAGGCTACTAGTTCAACATAGATTGCCGCTGGGCCCAAAATAGTTGACTCAATGGTGTTTCCATGGAATAGAATCAACGTGGAAAACTGATTGAATTTGCAAAAAGTCATCAACATATAGGAATTGAGACATTTTGTAATTTTTCCACCCAATTTTGAACCTAAATCCAATGACACAGTTCAAATGTTTGTTGATTACACGTTAGTTGACAACTCAATAAAATGTAAATCTAAACTAGACGTTGAAGTGACGTCTATGTTTTAAAAAAACAATCAAACTGTTAAAAACCTTGAGTAGCAACTGGAAAGACATTTTCTAGTGTAGTATAGTTTGAGTGTTTTCACACTTAGTCCCTTTTCAGTCCATTTGTGTGAACTCAGTGCAGTTCGCTTCATTTTTTGTACAGTATGAACACTCTAAAAGAACTCAGACCCCTTAAAAGAGCCCCAAAAGCAAACCAAATTGAGACCATTGTGAGAGGTGGTCCAAATTCGGTTTGCTTGAATTTCCGCACAACACACTAGACTACTGCAACAGTGTTTCCTCTGCCATAAGCCCTCACATTGGTGCCACAAAAGAGAGAAGATGAGGTAACATCTTATGTTATGGCACAGGGAGTAAAGTCAAGTGTTACAGAAGATGTGCAGGTTCACATAAAAAAAACAAAGTGCCTGTTTGGAAACTGATTAGCGATTGTTGCACAGGATGCACAAAAATTCCAAAATGTGTGGAGGTTTTGTTGAGATTAATTAAAATAAAATTTTATTGGTAACATACACATGGTTAACAGATGATAATGTGAGTGTAGCGAAATGCTTGTGCTTCGTTCCGACAGTGCAGTAATATCTAACAATACCCCAACAACTACCGAATACACACAAATCTAAAAAGAGATTAATGAGAATATGTATAAAAAAAATATATGGATGAGCGATAGCCGAGCGGCATAGGCAAGGTGCAATAGATGGTGTAAAATACAGTATATACATATGATAAGTAATGTAATATATTTAAACATTATTAAATTGGCATTATTTAAAAGTGGCATTGTGTAAAGTGACTCGTGATCCATTTATTAAAGTAGCCAGTGATTGAGTCTCAATGTAGGCAGCAGCCTCTCTGAGTTAGTGATTGCTGTTTAGCAGTCTGACGGCCTTGAGATAGAAGCTGTTTTTCAGTCTCTCGGTCTCAGCTTTGATGCACCTGTACTGACCTCGCCTTCAGGATGGTAGCAGTGTGAACAGGCAGTGGCTCGGGTGGTTGTTGTCCTTGATGATCTTTTTGGCCTTCCTGTGACATCAGGTGCTGTAGGTATCATGGAGGGCAGGTAGTTTGCCCCCGGTGATACGTTGTGCAGACCACACTCCCCCCTGGAGAGCCCTGTGGTTGCGGGTGGTGCAGTTGCCGTACCAGGCTGTGATAAAGGGTGCTCTCGATTGTGCATCTGTAAAAAAAAAAGTTTGTCAGGGTTTTGGGTGACAAGCCACATTTCTTCAGCTTCCTGAGGTTGAAGAGGTGCTGTTGCGCCATCTTCACCACACTGTCTGTGTGGGTGGACCATTTCAGTTTGTCTGTGGTGTACGCCAAGGAATGTGAAGCTTTCCACCTTCGATGTGGATGGGGGGGGGGTTCTCCCTCTGCTGTTTCGTGAAATCCACGATAATCTCCAATAATCTCTGCGCATGCTCTGATAACGTAGCTAGGGATGCTGTCTGGGCCAGCAGCCTTGCAAGGGTTAAAACGTTTAAAATGTTTTACTCACGTCGGGCCAAGTGGGGGGGTGCAGTCCTTGTTTGTGGGCTGCGACGGTGGCAAAGTATTATCCTCAAAGCGGGCAGAGAAGGTGTTTAGTTTGTTTGGAAGAGTGACGGTGTCCTTGACTTGGCTGGTTCTCTTTTTGTATTCCGTAATTTTCTGTAGACCCTGCAACATATGTCTCGTGTCTGAGCTGTTGAATTGCGACTCCACTTTGTCCCTTTACTGGCATGTCGCTTGTTTGATTGCCTTGCAGAGGGAATAACTACACCGTTTATATTCAGCCATATTCCCAGATCTCTTTCCATGGTTAAATGCAGTGGTTAGCGTTTTCAGTTTTGCGAAAGCCACCATCCATCCACGGTTTCTGGTTAGGGTAGGTTTTAATAGTAACAGTGGGAACAACATCTCCAATGCACTTCCTTATAAACTCACTCACTGAGTCAGCGTATAGATCGATGTTGTTCTTGGAGGCTGACCGGAACATATCCCAGTCCGGGTGATCAAAACAATCTTGAAGCATGAATTCAGATTGGTCAGACCAGCGTTGAATGGTTCTAGTAAATAGTATAAATTCAAGCTCTTAAAAAGGGGCAGTAGCCTACATTCGGTATACAATGTTCAATAACAGCATTATTTAATCTGCAGTTATTATTCTGCTATTTATTCTGTTACCAATAATATTGACATGTAAATAGTATCTTCTGATTGTATTTTGTTAAAATATTAGAACATTGTAATCTATTAGCTTCCAAAATGTATGTAGCCATTAGTGTAAAAAACTTAAAAGGTTCACCGATTTTGAATGTCATACTGTTTTTGTGCATCTCTGAGTGATGTTCTACCGATACCCTTGGGTGATTTAATGTGTATCGGAGTTATTGGTGTTCAAGCAGGCAGAATCCGACAGATATGACGCAGCACTGTGACAAAGTCGCACTCACTTCACTGGAAGTTAATAGGAATATGACTTTCAGATCTCAAAAACATCTACCTACCTACTGTCTCTGATCTTGCGGACTCACTAAACTCACATGCTTTGTTTGTAAATTATGGATGTTGGAGTGTGCTCCTGGCTGTCCGTAAGTAAACAAAAAAATGTTTTTTTAAATGGTGCCGTCTGGTTTGCTTTATAAGGAATTTTTAATTATTCATACTTTTATTTGTAATACTTAAGTACATTTTAACAATTACATTTACTTTTGATACTTATGTATATATATTTTTTTAAATGACTCAAGTAGTATTTTACTTGTGTTTTTTAAACTTTTACTCAAGTATGACAATTGAGTACTTTTTCCACTACTGCTGCTATGTACCATAGAGGTCAATGGTCAAAGTTCTGCTGACCTGAACATTCCGAAAATGTGTCTGAATCTCTAAGCTTTCCAATCTAGCTGTCCGATAAATTCAGATGGAATGGCTTGTCCTGCACTTTGTAAAAACCCAGAGTGCATTGAGGGAATGCTGGAAAAAGCTCTTGGATCCTTTCTGAACATAGAAAATGTGAATACAAAAGAGGACTTGGAACACAAAATAGGTGAAGTGAACTGGCAAAAGAGTTGAGTCCTCAATCAAAGGCGAGGGCAGTGTGAATACAAAGAGAAGAGTTATTTTCCTTATTTTTTTCCCCCAGGAGTTCATGTTAAAAAAAGGACTGTGTGAAAATACCCTTTGTGGGAAGAAAAACAATATGAAAAAAAAAGATTTCTCATTTGGACCACTCAAAAACAGACAGAATACAATAGTCAACATTTTGCTGAAAGTAGGCTAGACTTCACATTCTGAGATACTTTTGGTTGGATAGCATGCGGTCGAATATAATGTTAAGAACAAAAAAGACAAATAGACTTGTAGTGTGGCTCCCCTTTAGAGCTGCACTCTAGATATGCATTTGCAAATAGCAATTCAGCCGACTAGTATTAGGCCTAACTGATGCAAATTCTGAGTGCCGTGTTCACCAGTATCTAGCCTACTCAAATACATTCTTACTCTGTATAGGCCTATCTGCATTCCAGTCAAGTGCACTCAATCATAACAGTCACAAGTTAATGTATAGAAAGACCTACATGAGGAGTTCTTGCAGAACACGCCCATCATAACATAGACCCAAACTCCTTAAACACAGCCCATGGTTGGCTTTAAAATCAAACAGTAGATATAGGCTACATGAATATTGATGAAAGCCATTTTCCAAGTCAATTCATATTTTTCAAGCATGAAATTGCTATTTAAGTGCTCATTTGCCCAAACTAATTTTGTGTTGACTTACTGCCAAACTTGTGCCCACTTCATGCAGTCATTCAAACAGTGACAAACATGGCTAGAAAAAGAGATGACCAGTGATGAAGTTTTATCGCAGTCGCTAAGAACATAACCATAAAGACACATTGCTCACATTACTACCTTTTGGTCCTACATCTCCAAACCATCATCCACCATTGATTTGGTACAAGACTTCAATCTTCACTATGGCTGGTAATGGGTCAAATACATTAGGGAAAAAGTATACAATTCGGCTCCTTTAGTTTAGGTTGGAATAAGCATACGTTTGCGGGTTGAAGCCCGTGGAGTGGGACTACTGCCTCTAAAGCTGTCACTGGTAACTGACTGAGCCCAGCGACGACAGCATGATGAGAACACAGCACTGACACCGTCTCGTCAGTTCGCATCGCTAGCCAAGGCATCCTATCAGAGCATGACTAAGCAAGTTGAGCATCTCTACTTCCCCCCTCTTAGAGGGGGCATGGTCTCGACTCAACTTGGCAGCACTTCAGAGGCAGAAAGGGACAGAGAGTTAAATGGGAGAGAGTAAGCGAGAGAGGGAGTTTGAGACAGAGTGGGCTGAGGAACTGAGGATGGAGTAAGAGAGAGGGATAAGAGGTGGCAGTGATAAAAGCCTGAATGTAAAAGATCAACATGCCTCCATTACACACAGTGGAGGCTACTCAGAGGAAGGGGAGGACCATCCTCCTCAGTGAATTTAATAGAAATGGTGAAACATAAAACGTTTTCTTTTTAAGTTAAAACTATAAATACACTGCTCAAAAAAATAAAAGGGAACACTAAAATAACACATCCTAGATCTGAATGAATAAAATATTCTTATTAAATACTTTTCTCTTTACATAGTTGAATGTGCTGACAACAAAATCACACAAAAATGATCAATGGAAATCAAATTTATCAACCCATGGAGGTCTGGATTTGGAGTCACACTCAAAATTAAAGTGGAAAACCACACTACAGGCTGATCCAACTTTGATGTAATGTCCTTAAAACAAGTCAAAATGGGGATCAGTAGTGTATGTGGCCTCCACGTGCCTGTATGACCTCCCTACAACACCTGGGCATGCTCCTGATGAGGTGGTGGATGGTCTCCTGAGGGATCTCCTCCCAGACCTGGACTAAAGCAGCCGCCAACTCCTGGACAGTCTGTGGTGCAACATGGAGTTGGTGGATGGAGCGAGACATGATGTCCCAGATGTGCTCAATTGGATTCAGGTCTGGGGAACGGGCGGGCCAGTCCATAGCATAGCTTCCTCGTGCAGGAACTGCTGACACACTCCAGCCAAATGAGGTGTAGCATTGTCTTGCATTAGGAGGAACCCAGGGCCAACCGCACCAGCATATGGTCTCACAAGGGGTCTGAGGATCTCATCTCGGTACCTAATGGCAGTCAGGCTACCTCTGGCAAGCACATGGAGGCCCCCCCAAAGAAATGCCACCCCACACCATGACTGACCCACCGCCAAACAGTCATGCTGGAGGATGTTGCAGGCAGCAGAACATTCTCCACGGCTCCACGTCTGTCACATGTGCTCAGTGTGAACCTGCTTTCATCTGTGAAGAGCACAGGGCGCCAGTGGCAAATTTGCCAATCTTGGTGTTCTCTGGCAAATGCCAAACGTCCTGCACGCCGTTGGACTGTAAGCACAACCCCAACCTGTGGACGTCGGGCCCTCATACCTACCACCCTCATGGAGTCTTTTTCTGACCGTTTGAGCAGACACATGCACATTTGTGGCCTGCTGGAGGTCATTTTGCAGGGCTCTGGCAGTGCTCCTCCTGCTCCTCCTTGCACAAAGGCGGAGGTAGCGGTCCTGATGCCGGGTTGTTGCCCTCCTACGGCCTCCTCCACGTCTCCTGATGTACTGGCCTGTCTCCTGGTAGCGCCTCCATGCTCTGGACACTACGCTGACAGACACAGCAAACCTTCTTGCCACAGCTCGCATTGATGTTCCATCCTGGTTGAGCTGCACTACCTGAGCCACTTGTGTGGGTTGTAGACTCCGTCTCATGCTACCACTAGAGTGAAAGCACCGCCAGCATTCAAAAGTTACCAAAACATCAGCCAGGAAGCATAGGAACTGAGAAGTGGTCTGTGGTTATCACCTGCAGAACCACTCCTTTATTTGGGGTGTCTTGCTAATTGCCTATAATTTCCACCTGTTGTCTATTCCATTTGCACAGCAGCATGTGCAATTAATTGTCAATCAGTGTTGCTTCCTAAGTGGACAGTTTGATTTCACAGAAGTGTGATTGACTTGAAGTTACATTGTGTTGTTTAAGTGTTCCCTTTATTTTTTTTGAGCAGTGTATATTCACGTCACCAAACAATTGATTAAAACACACTGTTTTGCAATGAAGGTCTACAGTAGCCTCAGCAGCACTCTGTAGGGTAGCACCACGGTGTAGCTGGAGGACAGCTAGCTCTTGTCCTCCTCTGGGTACATTGACTTCAGTACAGTAACTTACACAGTAATTATGACAACTTCCTGAGGTTGTCCTCCGACCCATCGGAGCTCTTGCAGCATGAACTGACATGGTTGTCCAACCAAAGAAAGAATCAGAGAATGGCTCTAGTACTGAAAGCATAAGCTACAGCTAGCTAGCACTGCATAAAATGTGGTGAGTAGTTGACTCAGAGTGAGAAAGACAGTTTTCTTCCAAAATTAAGGAGAAGCGAGAGTGAGATATGGTTGTATGTTTTTTTAAACTTTCACTTAGCTATCTAATGCAGCTATCTAGTTTAGCATTCTTAAACAGAGGGATGCCATGTTAGCTAGTTGGCTATCCAACACTGGAACTCTTCCAAGTCAAGGTAAGCTTTTGGTTTTATTAATTTATTGCCACCGGGTCCCTCCGGTGTAAATGCTAAACTGCTTTCTGACCGCGTTATTGCAGCCGGTTTACTAACACGTTAGTTCTAGTAGCTATATTGACTATGACGGGACAACGATGTAGGCTGTGTATAGCGGCCAGCGGTCATGATATTAAGGTTTGGCTTGGAAAGATTATTTTGCCTGGTCAGACAGCTGATGTGTTGTGCACTGAAGTCCACAATTGACGGGAACGGCGATAGGAGGAAAGCGCGTAGATAGTTGCAAGAAGGAATTATATACACAATGAGCAAAGTGAGCATGCTGTTTTTATGTGGCTGCTATGAAAATGAACTGTGTCTGCGTGTGATCAGGGGTGTATTCTTCCCACCGATTCTGTTGAAAAACATTTAATAATAAAACATACCTGAATTTGTACAATAGAAACTAATTTGTAGCTGTTGGACTAATGATTATACCCTAGATTAGCTACATGCAGGCAAGAGTGTGTAAGGTGGTACTGAATGCGTCACTGTCTCACCTTGATTACTCAAAATTCTCTCTACCGGTGCACCTACGTTGTAAACTTTCATTCATAGGCTAGGTTGTAGCAACCTCATGACGGGTACAGGGAAAATTTGAGTATCATATAGTAGCCTAAAACTATTGATGTTAAATTGAGCTGGGTGAATGGAACATGAATGAGTCAAGACAATGCTCATAAACAAAGATCATCCTCCCTCATCTTACACTGCAACGACCACTGACACACACCTACCTAGCTTTCTCACCTTGCGTCGGAATGCAGAGGTATTCATCTGTCGCGGGCATACACGTAGGTGCTTTCAGAAGTGTGTTTTGAGTGGGGAAAGATCAAGGTCTAACAGGAGGTCCTGAGATGACTGCCAATGGGGAAAAAAAAACAGGGAGATTGACAAGAAAGCTCTGCTTGAATACATTGCATGCTGCAATTCTTTAGACCGTTTTAGTCTTCTTCCTTTGTTCTGCCTCCCCTTAAGGCAAATGAGAAATAAACTAGAAAGTGAAAACTATTACAACCCATTGTAATAGGGTAATAATAATAATCTGAATAAATGAGTTGCAAATAAAATCTGAACACACACAAGATAATATATATATGGAGGATAGGTTTATGGGAAGCTCCCAGAAAAATTGGAAGAAAGGCTCATTATTCCAACTGAATCAATGCTCCCCCACAGAAACAATGTCTACGGTGGACTTCAACTCAACATGTATTGTATGTTTTAAAAAGGTTCTTCCAGCCTTTCCGTGTCCTCACATCCAGACATGTGTAGTAGAGCAGTGTGGTCCTCTGATAGATAACATCAAGTAAAGAGTATAATTGAACCCTTGGTTGCAAATCCAAGGTCACTCTCCAACCCCAAGTTATGAGAGGACGGAGTGTGGTTCTTGAAGGTAGTATGGGAGTCTCACATCCAGAGTAAACTGCTGATCATGTGAATCAAGTTTGTTGATAATTCAAGCTCAAGTGAATTGACTTCAGATGTGCAAGGTGGCCTTGTGAGCCCTAGCCCCACATGACATGATCCTGTGTCACTCTTGTCCCAGAGCTGGCCGATGACAACCAAGCCAGTGTACCCAGGTGCTTCTCCCTCCATCTCAGCTCAATTCCGGTCCCCAACCCTTGCCCATAGCCCTTTTCTCAAGAGTCGTAGCAGAACTGAAGGGACCAGACAGATCTCCTAATCTGCAACCTAGATCGTCAATAGCACCATATTGCTTTCACCTGTCCAGGACCGGTCAGGTCTGTGCAAATCATGTGAGAAGGGGCTAAGGGTTTAGAGAAAGGGGGACAAGAGCAGAAGGAATCCGGGGCTGGAGCTGCCCATCACAGGCAGGTGGGTGTGGTGGAGAGAAGGCCCTGGTTCCTGCATGCTAGACTAACTCAAAGCAATGCCAGGAATTTCATTCCCAGGAACCCCAGCCAGTGTGGGCCTGCACAGCACCACATGCAAATAGTAGGGATGTGCATCTTTCCCATACAGGAATGATACGTTTTAGTTTGAAACGATTCAGTTCGATTGGAGAATTAATCAATGCAATTCAGTTCAATGCGATACACTAACATTTGTTGTATAAAACACATTCATTTTCCATTCTAAATTCAAATCTGCTGATGGAACTCATAAGCTGGGCCTCCCTGAGCTGGATCTGTCTGAGTTGATTTATGTGTGTGTGTGTTAAGGATGCATGTCTATGGTGTACTATGTAGGCACCTGAGCTGAGCAATAAGGGAGACTAGGCATCTACAACCCCATTACCACAATCAGATCTGAGGGGTGGGGCAATGGAGCCTGTTTTTTGTCTCCCCCCTTCTAAAATTGCCACCACCCACTAATTAACTTGTCATTTTATCAAACTAAGTGTTTGACCTAGTAGTGTATCAATATTTATCATTTACAAATTAGCTATGACAGCCAATGAATATATAGCAATACTTTGGATTTCACCCCATCTCAAAATCTAATGGTTGACCATTTTGAAGTTTTTACAGTGACATTTTCTTCCCCTCTTGCTTCGACCACGCAGTGGGCCTCGCAAAAATGATTGCTGTCCTCGTTATGAAATTATCAAACGTTACCTTTTTATATATAAAATGACCATACAGATTGTTTAAAGCAAAACTACAAAAACTATTGCTGATGGTAAACCTCAACAATCAAAATAAAATCTATTTTATGCCCGGTTCGGCAAGTATATCCAGATGAGAGCTGTCGCCGGTAGCTTACTTTTCCCAATTTTCAACTAGAGATCGACCGATAATGATTTGTCAACGTAGATACTGATTATTGGAGGAGCAAAAAAAGCCAATACCGATTAATTCGTATATATATATAAAATATATATATATATAAAATAATGACAATTACAACAATACTGAATGAACATTTATTTTAAGTTAATATAATACATAAAATCTATTTAGTTTCAAATAAATAATGAAACATGTTCAATTTGTGTTCACTGTTCAATTTCAAAAACACAGTGTTGGAGAAGAAAGTATAAGTGCAATATGTGCAATGCAAAAAAGCTAACGTTTAAGATCCTTGCTCAGAACATGAGAACATTTGAAAGCTGGTGGTTCCTTTTAACATGAGTCTTCAATATTCCCAGTTAAGAAGTTTTAGGTTGAAGGTATTTTAGGAATTGTAGGACTCTCTCTCTCTATACCATTTGTATTTCATATACCTTTGGATATTGGATGTTCTTATGGGCACTATAGTATTGCCAGCCTAATCTTGGGAGTTGATAGGCTTGTGCTTCAAACATTGCGAAAAGCTGCTGGCAAATGCAGGAAAGTTTGAATGAATGCTTACGAGCCTGCTGCTACCTACCACTGCTCAGTCAGACTGCTCTATCAAATCAGATTTAATTATAATAAACACACAGAAATACAAGCCTTAGGGGATTAATATGGCCAAATCTGGAAACTATCATTTTGAAAACAACACGTTTATTACTTCTGTGAAATACAGAACCGTTCCATATTTTATCTAACGGGTGGCAACTAAGTCTAAATATTGCACAACCTTTAATGTCATAATTATGTACAATTCTGGCAAATTAATT
Source organism: Oncorhynchus keta (assembly GCF_023373465.1). Classification (NCBI taxonomy): domain Eukaryota; kingdom Metazoa; phylum Chordata; class Actinopteri; order Salmoniformes; family Salmonidae; genus Oncorhynchus; species Oncorhynchus keta. Next base: position 14,405,258 of record NC_068452.1, on the reverse strand, counting down.
ATGGTCTTTGTTAGGAAGAAATGGTCTCCACAGTTGACAATGAGCCAGGTGGCCCAAACTGCTGCATATACCCTGACCCGGCTTGCACTGAACGCAAGAGAAGTGACACAATTTCCCTAGTTAATATTGCCTGCTGACATGCATTTTTTAAACTAAAAATGCAGGTTTTTTAAAAATATACTTGTGTATTGATTTCAAGAAAGGCATTGATGTTTATGGTTAGGTCCACATTGGTGCAACGATTGTGCTTTTTTCACAAATGTGCTTTTGTTAAATCATCACCCGTTTGGCGAAGTAGGCTGTGATTCAATTCTAAATTAACAGGCACTGCATTGATTATATGCAACAAGCTAGTTAGTTAAACTAGTAATATCAACCATGTGTAGTTAACTAGTGATTATGTTAAGATTGATTGTTTTTTATAAGTTTAATGCTAGCCAGCAACTTACCTTTGCTCCTTGCTGCACTCGTGTAACAGGTGGTCAGTCTGCCACGCAGTCTCCTGGTGGAGTGCAATGTAATCGGCCATAATCGCCATCCAAATATGCCAATTACCGATTGTTATGAAAACTTGAAATCGTCCGACCTCTATTTTCAACTGTGCATAGATAACAATTACCCAGCAAACACATAGGTTGTTACTGAACTAATAAAGCATAATATTACGCAAGCAATTATACAATTTGAATGCTGAAGGTACTGAGCAGATGTGCAATATCAGGAACAGGCTTCCTACCCCACGTTGGTCAGCGCCCAAAGCTGAGCACAGTAACAACAGGAAGAGGAAAATGGGGCACACTGTTTATGGAAAATTGTCTGCGCTTGAAAATTGTGATTATTGCAGATGCTAAAGTGATTCATTTGATTGATTATCGTTGAAGAGTAGAGGCACAAGATGCAGCATGTTTGGATGTAAATGCAATTGTAATGTGAAAAGTCTAAGTACATATGGCTGAGTTCTTGTGACATTTTCCATCTCCAATTTAAGATTCTGTCCATTGATATTTAGCAGGGCTAGGAGAATATTCTGGAATATTCTACAGACTACAGCTGGGGTTTTGAACAACTTTGCCCACAAAATGAACAAATTACTCTGCGCATTAAGTACAAAAATTCCAACAGAGAACTTGAAAGACTTTGCAAACTCACTCCATTGGAAATGTGTGGTGAGGCTAAAATGAGGGCTTGCTCTTGACAAAGCCTCTCATGGCAGGGCTGACAAACGTGGCATTTTGGCTTTGGCAAAGCTGGCCAAAATGTCTTGAGCAGTGAACCAAGGAGAAATATACATTTTTTTTAAATGACCAAAGAATCCAGATTTCCCCATTTCATTCCACAGCAGAAACCTGAACAATGCTCATCCACTGGAGCGCATGCACGTTTTCGAATCCTCTCAGTTCCCTGTGCCAGCACGTTCCAGACAAATGTAACCATTTTTTTTTTTAAAGCCGAGAGGCCAATGGCTAAATCAATAAGGTTAACAGACGGTGTGTCCACATTGAACAGCTCAATGCGGAAAAGCTGGTCTTGCCATGGGGCTCTTTTGAAGTCTTCCATAACCTCTCCTAGACTTGTTGACACAGCTTGAGCGGGGAAAGCAACACTTGAGGGATCCGAGGGGCGTGGTTTGGTGGAGAAGAAAGGGGGCAAAAGCTTGTCACAAAAAAATCCTTAATGCGACCCACTAGGGCTATAACCTCCCCTCTGTTGTCTCTCACTCCCGCTCTCTGCGAGGGCCGACTTGCTCTGACCTCATGCATTGGGCTACATTCCTGCCATGCCTGTGGCGTTACATTGCTACGGCATCATCGCACTTTAGCATTTGCCGGCCCTTGCCAGTCTACACACAACAGGAATGCAGAGGCCATCCCCCCTCGTTGGGATGCCACATGTGCCCGTCGTCCAACAGTGGGAACTCGAGCAAAGACTTGAACTGTTTCTCTGTAGCATTCCTCCACAGTTCATTCAATCTCCCACATAAGACCAACTTCTCAACATAATGAACAGTGTACGGTTTCTGCAGCATTAGCTAAAAGAGGCATGTCAACGGTCATTTCCAGATTCATATCAAATGGTACACTGTAGCATTACATCATTCAGTCCTAGCTGGTCCATTAGGATGTATTTTTTCAGTAGGCTAGAATTCAGTTTCAGTATTATTAACCCACTGTTTCAGTACTGTTCTGATTCTCCCAGTTCTTATCATTCTCTTCTCCTGATCACTACCTCTGGCCCAATATGACACATAGTGGGGCTTAGGCTGGGCCTACCCCTTCATGTCAAACTCCCATTGTAAATTGGGCTGCTTATCTTGACCACTACCATTATATAGGCCTAATACTTTTAAGGCCTAAATCAGTAAGTCTGGAGTGGTTTTAGCTAAGCACTTTACAGTGCAAAACAACTTGGGCTTGGCCGAGGCTGTCGTGAACTAAATATATGCTAGTCATAAACAATACTCATCTTTTATTTTCTTACAATTTGCTCAACTGTCATTGTAAAATCTCACTTGAGAGCTGTGCAGTGAAGTTCACTGACTCGGCATTCCCCTGCTTGCAGCATCTTGCTGAAAAACCCCACCCTGATAACCTCACGCCAGTTATAGGCCTCTATTTGCCAACACACGCAAACTGGAGAGGCTCTAGTCAGTGTTCACTCTGTGTAGACCAAGGTAACATGTGTGGTGTGTCACTAAAATTTGCCCACATCAAACATGTTATTTCAAACCATCCCGAAGGCTGATATGCGTTTGCTTGATCAATAACATCAATTTCACTCAGCAGCGAGTCGGTAAATCGCCCAAAACATAGCCAGCACCTTTATGAGACGAGATGAGGGTATCGAGACAGTCAGAATCTACTTGAAAAAAGTTGTTGCATCAATCTTGATGGGCTGTGACCCAAGTATGTAATGTTTCAAAACCTAATTTCTCTTTAAAAATACATGTGGAAGCAGGCAAGCAGAGTATCACAACAACAATATAAAAAGACACGTATGACTACTCTAGCATTTCTCATGATGATTCCTACTACAATATGCAGGGTTGCTGCTAGCAAGTCGTTTATTTATTCTGTCTGAAATTGAGGGCCCAGTTTGAACGTTGCTTAGGAAAAAGTGATGCCGTTTTGCCGAGGGGGGACAACGTTCTGTGAGTGTGACAGCGTCCTCCCCCACAGAAGCTGCCAGTGCCACCACACTCAAACTGACACCGGTGGGCAAGATGTGCATGCAGTGACGCTGAGATAGCAGATACAAATAAAAGGAGACATGTGTAGGAATGGTGTAATGCATAGGGAACTAGTGACGTTCGAGTTTAGGTGTGGGAATCAAACACAAAAAAGTTCAGTCAAACATAGGGCTGTGTGTGTGTGTCTGTCACATAGAAGCATCGAGTCCCCACGGGTGCACCCCAATAATGAGCGGGGGGGCAGCTAACAACTATTAGCACACATAAGCATTTCGCTACACCCGCAATAACATCTGCTAAATATATGTGTATGCAGCCAATAAAATGGGATTTGACCAACCAAACCATGTGTCACGGGCAACATGGTGTGTTTTGACATGGCATCATCAAATGTGTGTTGCAAAAAAAAATCAATTCATACAAGACAACACTGTTTGAGTTAGCTAATTAACGTTAGCCGACTAGCTAATACTAGCTACGTTGCTTGTTATGCATACCCTCGCCGTCTAGTTAGTTCGCTTGGCACCTGCCAACGTCCTAGCCTACCTTGTTCAGGGAGGGTACCAACAGCCCCCGCCATTTCGGTGCGTTCTCCTCGCTGAAAAAGTCGTACTGAACCTGGGCCGCTTGCATAGCTTCAGCTGTTCGTCGTCGTGCGCTATCTTGCAGCCAGCGAGCGATGTGTGTTCACGGCCACTCTTCACATCAATACAATATGTAGCATGGCCCGTGGTTGGAACTGAGAGGTGCAATATTCTGTGCGGCCCGCTGCCTCAGAATATCCACCCAATGAGCATTCCTCTACCAAAACAGTTAACAATGCGACCATCGCATCGGAAGTGTACAGATGTTGATCGCTGCTAGCTTGCCGTCTGCAGCTGCCGAAGCAAGGAGCTATACTAGCAGGCTTGCTCTTTCGGGCACCGAGTTTTAAAAAAGCCCAAATTCACGAAACCAAATATACTTCAAACGCTAACTAGCAAGCTTGCGTTGCGTTGTAAAATTGAAATTATTCCAAGTTCTGAGCTGACTGACGTTGATGGCAACAAACGAACTTTAGCCTTGCTAATTTAGCATGCTAGTTTGCAGCCGAGCTGGTGATGTTACTAGCCATAGCCGATCGATCCGAATCGGAAGATGGTTGGCAGTAGTGATCAACGATCTGTGGACAGTGGCGTAGCTGGCTAGCTAGTATTCGATTTAGGCATTAATGTGTCACTTCACGTTTCGGGAACTGCGATACTGTTCGTCCTTTTCGGCCAGTTGAACCATTCCCTATATTTTGGGGGAAAAAAACCTCTTCGGTGCATAATCACCCATTTTCACCGAATCTTCGACAGGGTGGATATTGATAACCGTGCTATCCTCCATGAATGTATCATTTCCAAAACCTCCAGACAAATAGTCTCCAGACTATTTAGCTTTTTGTTAAGTTATCGAGAAAACCAAGATTCCACGCACAGGCTGGCTTTAATGACCAGTTAGGCTTTGGTCAAAATGATTTCTTTGGACGATTGTTATGACTGGTCGGTTGCAGTTGTTGGTAGAAGAATTGCACAGGCGCAATGGATAGCTAATGACGTACTTCGGGTTTGTTTTCGATAATCATCGCGCCTGCCCAAGATCTGGATCTAATCTGGCTAAACCGAGAGCAATACTTGTTTAAACGATAGAATGAAAAAGATCGCTTGATGAGGAGGATCACTTGAAACCATTGCATACTCACGGGGCCTTAAACACTCACTGTCACTCCCAACACACACACACTCCCATCATTTTCTCACTCACATAATATGCACATACATTTCTACTGACTCTACACACCCACTCACATACAAGCTGCTACTACTCTGTTTATTTTATATCCTGTTGCCTAGTCACATTACCCCTATACAGATCTACCCCCATCACTCCAGTATACCTGCACATGTAAATATGGTATTGGAACTAACATTTAAAATAATTCCTGTATATAGTACCGTATTAATTACTTTGTGTATTTCTTATTCTTATTTCTCGTGTGCTTCCCCCCCCCTCCCTGTAAACCAGTTATGGATTATTGCATTTTTGGGTTGAGTTTGCAAGAAAGGCATTTCACTATATTTGTGAAATTTGAAACATGCCGACGATGCATGTGAACAAGTGCTAGATTAAATCACGCGGTGAGGTCGCAGACTTGACTAACAGAGCCCAGAGAAAACATCATGGAAACCATTTCCATTTATCTTTTTGTAGAGACTTCCCAAAGAAGACACCTCCACTAACTGTGTGGAGCAGTTAATGGTATAGAAAGTATTCCCAATGTTCAAAATACACATCTACATCTTGTCAGAAATGATTCCTGTAGGTTTAATAGGCTTAAAAATATACAGTCGAAGTAGGATTTTTTACATACTCCTGAGCCAAATACATTTAAACTCAGTTTTTCACAAATTCTGACATTTAATCCTTGTAAAAAGTCCCTGTTTTAGATCAGTTAGGATCACCACTTTATTTTAAGAATGTGAAATGTCTGAATAACAGTAGAGAGAATGATTTCAGCTTTTATTTATTTCATCACATTCCCAGTGGGTCAGAAGTTTACATACACTCAATTAGTATTTGGTAGCATTGCCTTTACATTGTTTAACTTGGATCAAACGTTTCATGTAGCCTTCCACAAAACTCCCACAATAAGTTGGGTGAATTTTGGCCCATTCCTCCTGACAGAGCTGGTGTAACTGAGTCAGGTTTGTAGGCCTCTTTGCTCACACACGCTTTTTTAGTTCTGCCCACAAATTCTCTATAGGATTGAGGTCAGGGCTTTGTGATGGCCACTCCACTACCTTGACTTTGTTGTCCTTATGCCATTTTGCCACAACTTTGGAAGTATGCTTGGTGTCATTGTCCATTTGGAAGACCCATTTGCGACCAAGCTTTAACTTCCTGACTGATGTCTTGAGATGTTGCTTCACTATATCCACATAATTTTCCGCCCTCATGATGCCATCTATATTGTGAAGTGCACCAGTCCCTCCTGCAGCAAAGCACCCCCACAACATGATGCTGCCACCCCCGTGCTTCAGAGTTGGGATGGTGTTCTTCAGCTTGCAAGCCTCCCCCTTTTTCCTCCAAACATAACAATGGTCATTTTGGCCAAACAGTTCTATTTTTGTTTCATCAGACCAGAGGACATTTCTCCAAAAAGTACAATCTTTGTCCCCGTGTGCAGTTGCAAACCGTAGTCTAGCTTTTTTTAAAGGCGGTTTTGGAGCAGTGGCTTCTTCACTGCTGAGCGGCCTTTCAGGTTATGTCGATATAGGACCCGTTTTACATTTTACAATTAGCATATCAGAAGCTTCTAAAGCCATGACATCATTTTCTGGAATTTTCCAAGCTGTTTAAAGGCACAGTCAACTTAGTGTATGTAAACTTCTGACCCACTGGAATTGTGATACAGTGAATTATAAGTGAAATAATCATTAAACTATTTTTGGAAAAAGTACTTGTGTCATGCACAAAGTAGATGTCCTAACTGACTTACCAAAACTATAGTTTGATAACAAGACATTTGTGGAGTGGTTGAGAAACAAGTTATAATTGTGGTCCTTCTGTAGCTCAGTTGGTAGAGCATGGCGCTTGTAACGCCAGGGTAGTGGGTTCGATCCCCGGGACCACCCATACGTAGAATGTATGCACACATGACTGTAAGTCGCTTTGGATAAAAGCGTCTGCTAAATGGCATATATTATTATTATATATTATAATAACTCCAACTTCAACTGTATACCCACTAAAATATCAGAGAAAAACTTAAGGCTTTCTATAGTTCATCAGTTAATCAATGTATCCCATCATGAGTTAAAATGTTTAATATGTAACATGTCCAAATATAGGCAGTTGTACAGGCAACATTAAGCAATTTTATTTTACAGTATTTACATGAAACAAAAGCAACATGAAAAGAAACCAAGTGAGAAGATCCTTATACTTCATCATACCATCTAAAATTTGAGAAAAAAACAAACAGGTTTCCTATGGCTCATCAGTCAATCAATTTAGCCCATCATGAGTTAAAATGTTTAATATGTAACATGTCCAAATATTGTCAGTTAAAAAATTAAGCACTTTTATTTTACATGACACAAAATCAATCGCGAAAGAAACCAAGTCTGAAGATCCTTGTACTTCATCATACCCTCCCCTTTAGTCGTGTAGGCTACATGGAGTCAGCAAGGGACATTTAGTGTCACATGTTCAATTTGGCCCCACATATTCTCACTGACTCCCAAACGCATGAGGTAGAGGTCTTACTTTGACACCCAAACACCATAACAAACAATATGAACAATGCAATTTGGCAACATTCAACTCACTGCCCACCATAAGGAAAGAGATTCTACAACTTCCCAGAGTCTCTTCAGTTTGACTGCAGTTTTAACAATAGCTTGGCGTGTATGTAAAAAATAAACCTTACATTTCCTGGTTAAATGCCTTAAGTTTACATCTAAAGTGTATAGCATGATGTATTCTAATGAACTCATGCAGATACTTTGTTATAAGTGCAAATTAACCATACCTTAAATGTATGAATAAAGTGTTTCATTGCATACAACTATGCAAATTTCACAACCAGTGCATATCTGAGCCTTGACAACTTTCTATGGGGTAGGAATTAAAGTGTGAAAATAAAATGACATTGCATATGGCTTCATATCAAAAAGAGCCTAACATATTAAAAAAAAGGCAACTCATGACCAAAATGAACAGACACTTTTCTCTTTGACACCCTACCACTAAGTTTTGTAAAAGTATATTGCTTGACAAACCCTTAAAAGTAGTACCAACAACTCTTTATATCTCTCAAAGTTGGGGGGGCAACTGTACAAAATATATGCAGCATGGTAATCTACATAACATACTCAGTGTACAACCTCAATATTCTATTTACATGAATTACTAACACATTGGTCAAGCACTTGTTAGGTAAGGTTGCATGTTCTCAGTAGTTGGTCAATACTGAAATAGTGTGATATCCAGGAATGTGGGTTTGTGTTACTATACATTTTGACTTTCAATTAAAATCATACGGTTAATTTAAAAACAGGACACATCCAAGGTCGCTTGCTTGATGAATGGTCCGATTGCATCTGAGACCAAGGAGTCACCAAGGAGTCACCTGAAACCCCACCTCTTTAAGGAATACCTAGGATAGGATAAAGTAATCCTTCTCACCCCCCTTAAAAGATTTAGATGCACTATTGTAAAGTGGCTGTTCCACTGGATGTCATATGAATGCACCAATTTGTAAGTCGCTCTGGATAAGAGCGTCTGCTAAATGACTTAAATGTAATGTTAAATGAGTTGCAGAGTCAGACATGTTTTTAAAAATTCATTTGACTGCAGTCAGAAATGAGGGAGATACAGTTGAAATTGGAAGTTTACATACACATTACCCAAATACATTTAAACTCAGTTTTTCACAATTCCTGACATCTAATCCTAGTAAAAATTCCCTGTCTGAGGTCAGTTAGGATCACCACTTTATTTTAGGAATGTGAAATGTCAGAATAGAGAGAATGATTTATTTCAGCTTTTATTTCTTTCATCACATTCCCAGTGGGTCAGACGTTTAAATACACTCAATTAGTATTTGATAGCGTTGCCTTTAAATGGTCCAATTGACTCAAATTATGTCAGTTAGACAGTCGTGAAGAGAGCATGACAAAGCCTATTCCCCCTCAGGTAACTAAAAATATTTGGCATGGGTCCTGAGATCCTCAAAAGGTTCTACAGCTGCAACATCGAGAGCATCTGGTTGCATCACTGCCTCGTACCGCAATTGCTCTGCCTCTGGCCGCAAGGCACTACAGAGGGTAGTGCGTACGGCCCAGTACATCACTGGTGCTAAACTGCCTGCCATCCAGGACCTCTACACCAGGCGGTGTCAGAGGAAGGCCCTAAACATGGTCAAAGACCCCAGCCATAGACTGTTCTCTCTACTACCGCATGGCAAGCTGTACCGGAGTGCCAAGTCTAGGACAAAAATGCTTCTCAACAGCTTTTACCCCCAAGCCACAAGACGAACTAAACTGACAGGTAATCATGGCTACCAGGACTATTTGCATTGTGAGCCCCCCCTCTTTTTACGGTGCTGCTACTCTCTGTTTACCATATATGCATAGTCACTATAACTATACACTCATGTACATAATTTTCCAAGCTGTTTAAAAGGCACAGTCAACTAAGTGTATGTAAACTTCTGACCCACTGGAATTGTGATCCAGTGAATTATAAGTTTAAAATAACACATTTATAACACATTATTTTATTGTCAGACATAAGACTGTAAAACAGCAAATCAGCTCCAAGTGATTTTAATTTTGGAAATCTGTTATAAAGTATTCCCACGCATAATAGAGAGATACACAGTAACAGTATGTGATTGTATACAAATGTAAGCAAGGTTTGACATGATTATGTTTTAGTCAAATATTATATCTGTTTGGGCTTCTTGTGGTCAATTTGCAGGTTACAAATTCTTTGTAATTATTTTCCGGCCCCCTGAGCATCCGCTCATGAAAATAAATCGGCTTGAGGCTGAATCTACTGTAGTTGATGATACTTGTTAAACGGATTTAGCCTCAATCTAAAAATGGATTTCTCACCTGTCTGATCCTAGGAGTCGGAATATCCTGGTGTTGTTGGACATTTCCTGTGTAGTTTGGTGGGAATATGGACAAGATCCAATAGTCAAGTCATCGCAGTCATTATCATAGTCATCATATATTTTGAGCCAGCAGCACACCACTCTGCATACCACTGCTGGCTTGCTTCTGAAGCTAAGCAGTTTTGGTCCTGGTCAGTCCAGATGCTGCTGGAAGTGGTGTTGGAGGGCCAGTAGGAGGCACTCTTTCCTCTGGTCTAAAAAATATCCCAATGCCCCACTGCAGTGATTGGGGACACTGCCCTGTGTAGGGTGTTGTCTTTCAGATGGGCCGTTAAACGGGTGTCCTGACTCTCTGAGGTCATTAAAGATCCCATGGCACTTATTGTAAGAGTAGGGGTGTTAACCCCGGTGTCCTGGCTAAATTCCCAATCTGGCCCTCAAACCATCAGTCACCTAATAATCCCCAGTTTACAATTGGCTCATTCACCCCCCTCCTCTCCCCTGTAACTATTCCCCAGGTCGTTGCTGTAAATGAGAACGTGTTCTCAGTTAACTTACCTGGTAAAATAACGAATACATTAAAAAAACATTACAACAATAAACAGTTCAACTGTATATTGTTATATACAGTTATTGCGTCCGCCGGGGCATTGACACAACTTGCCTCATTAGATTTGAAACTCCGTCCTTGCATGCCATGTCTCCAGAAAGCCAGAACACTGTCTTGAAGGCATACTGTGGAAAAGATTCATGTTTAATATACCGTATGAAAAATTTAATTTTACCAAAATGTCATTTATCATAACATGACTGTGATACTATGCTCTCCTCTCCATTTTATAGCTGTTGATACATGTATGTATGTATGTATGTATGTATGTATGTGTGTGTGTGTGTGTGTGTGTGTGCGCGGGTGTGTGTTTTAGCTCATCTCTAGCAAAGGGGTCAAGGGCGATTACCTATCGACTCAATCTGGAAATTAAACGTCAGCTCAGCTGAAAGCTTTCTACTGGACTTCAGCCTCCCCTTAATCTTAAAGGATCCTGAGGGGGAAAATAACATATGGAAGTTAAACAATGATGCTATTACATGAGACTGAAGACATCCAGGCACAAAATGGCTGCCGTCCATCCAGGCGGGGTGGCTACTGAGGTGAGTTTCCCCCATGTCATTTAAAGGACAGCTCAGTGATAAAACATTATACACTGTTAATATATTGTCATAGTGTTATTAGCAATGCATACAATTAATGTACAATGCATGTATAATATTACAATACAAATCAGATTTTTGGATAGTCAAGACATGCTGCTAGACTCACGATCCAGGCAGACAAGAATGGTGTCTCTTTCCAGTTGAGTCACATGGATAACACAGGTCTGTGGAGTGTCTAGGAGGAGATTAAACATAAAAACCTCAACTAACCATTTCATCTGTTGCTTTATTAACGTCAAACATTTTCCATTATGAAGGTGCACAACGATATAGGACTATATTTTCTCTATAATTGTTAACTTTTGAAAAGTTAACCATTTCCAGTAAGGTCAATGTGTAGAATGTGAACGTCAGTCTCCAGTGTGTGCTACGATAAAAAAAGAAAAAGAATAATGGGGATTTAAAAAATGATGATATTTAATGTTTTTTTTATTTCAATGAAGTTGCATATTAAAGGAGCACTAAAATCTAGAGTTGTGTCAAGTCTATATCAATGAGGAGTCAAGGTCAGTCTTTGAATGAGACCTTACCGGACTCTTTGAGCCAGGGGCAAACAGTGTTGGGGTCCAGCGTCTCAAAGCGTACCACCTGGTTGAGCTCCGTGCCCTTGCTGATGCCCATACAGATGAGGGGGTACTGGTGCTCGGGCACCACAAGCATCTCAAAAACATCCATCGGGCAGGGCAGGGGAAAGTCAATGTTCTTAGGAGGAGAGGGTTAGCATTAGCATTAGGCTTGTCAATGTTAGGAAGACAGGGTTAGCATTGTCATTATGCTACATGGTCTAGACTCTAGCATGTTATCATGCTAATCTCAAAATCATTATTCTTGAGAGGAGAGTTAGCATTAGGCATGTAGACGGGGTTGGCTTACAATCAAATTATTATTGACAACATGTACGATATATATAGAACAAAACATAAATAAAAGGGTAAGCATTTAGCATTAGCTCGTCGGTTTCAAAGCAAGGGTAGCTTAGTCTATGTTGGTGGGTTAGCATGCTTATCTCAAACACAAACACTTCCAGTGCCAGCGGGCAGGGGGAAGTCAGTGTTTTTAGGAAGAGGGAAGTGTGTTTCCATTAGCATGTAGGCTACAAAGTAAAGGGATGTATCTTAGCATATCTCAAACACCTCCATTTGACAGGGCAGTTAGGGGAAAGTTGTGGATTGTTATGAGTCAATTCTTCCCCGGATACTCTTAGCATAGCTAGTGTCAATGCTTTTTTGTTTTTGGTTGAAACCTCAATGGCCAAACTCTTATATGGCTATGACATGGGCTGTCAGCACTCCTCAAAGGTTTGGGGAGAGTGAGCCTGGCAAACTGAACAGGCACAAAAATTATTACCTTGATGAGCATGAACTTCTGCATGGGCTCCACCCATTCCAACATGACCACACTGGATTGGAAGGCTCCACACAAGTACTTGTGGCCCGTGTAAGGATTTCTCACTAAGGGGGAATAGTTGGTAGTCAGCCGGGGTTGTCAATCATACTAAGCTGGGACCACAATAATGTATTTCAAAGACCTTTCTACTATTGGTACCCAGTTGAAGAGAGTATTGTCCTAATTGGTTACAAGGGGAATGGAGAACTATTGTGTTTATTACATGTAGTGAAGTGATGCATCTACTCTCAATCTTGAAGCAAGATTATGTAGCAACTTGTTGGAAAGTAGTGGGTCTGACGTAGAAAGAGATGAAAACCGAGGGGGGAGAGAGAGAGAGAAAGAGAATGTCCATGACTACTCACCCACACAGCACTTCTGACATCCCGTGGTGTCGGGAATCTTGTTGGAGATGGAAAGTTTCCTAAAAATCACAATAACAAAGTCTCAAAAGTAGGACTCTACCCACAGAAAACTCCTACACACAGAGGCATCGCCATCTTCTTACCTTGGAATGATTTTGTCTGGGAGCCGGTGGGTGGGGATGGCCATTGGCAGCTTCTGCATTTGTCGAGCGTGCTCATACAGACCCGCCAGATTGTGACAGTAGAGCTGCGAGGCTTTTCCTGCCAAAAAACACAACGAACACACCTTTTGAATGCTTTGAAGGCAATTATAATATCTTTAATTTTCAACCAAAAAGTGCATCGTCTAACTGCATGTACATCTGGAGCAAGTATTGACAAGTAGAATTTACATTTACAAGTGCATATTTCATGATAAAATTAGACTAATGCTCTTGATGACAGATTGTTGCTTAGGATTTATGTTTTTAATGTCTGTCACAGTCATTGTGTGCGGCGAAAGGTACATTTAAATGATGTGTCTGGAGAATCTATTCTATTCTGGAAACTACAAACAAACAACGTAAAACTTTGTGTGCACTACAGTTATTTGTTGAGATATATTAACAATGTGTGGCAATACAGGTTTCTATGATGAATCCTTACCAGATATGGAGAGCAGATTATTACTCATGACATAAAGCCACGTACACCTCCGGGGAAAGAGCTAGGAAATAAAAAAAAAAGTATCTGTTTTTAATAGTTCTGTAGGTGGTCAAATGAAATCATAATCCGTGTCTCATTGACCAGTTCTGGATAAAACCTCAAATCCTTGTGGATCAAAACCTCAAATCCGTGTGGATAAAACCTTGTGGATCAAACCTCAAATCCTTGTGGATCAGACCTCAAATCCGTATTGATAAAACCTTGTGGATCAAAACCTCAAATCCTTGTGGATAAAACCTTGTGGATCAAACCTCAAATCCTTATGGATAAAACCTGGTGGATCAAACCTCAAATCCTTGTAGATCAGACCTCAAATCCATATGGATAAAACCTTGTGGATAAAACCTCAAATCCTTGTGGAACAGACCTCAAATCCTTGTGGATTAAACCTTGTGGATCAAATCTCAAATCCTTGTGGATCAGACCTCAAACCCTTATGGATAAAACCTTGTGGATCAAACTTCAAATCCTTATAGATAAAACCTTGTGGATCAAACCTCAAATCCTTATGGATAAAACCTTGTGGATCAAACCTCAAATCCTTGTGGATCAGACCTCAAATCCTTGTGGATAAAACCTTGTGGATCAAACCTCAAATCCTTATGGATAAAACCTTGTGGATCAAACCTCAAATCCTTGTGGATAAAACCTTGTGGATCAAACCTCAAATCCTTGTGGATCAAACCTCAAATCCTTGTAGATCAAACCTCAAATCCTTTACTTACGTCACAAAGAAGCAAGCATTCAAATGTAACTATAATTTGGAATATGATGTGACAGAGAATATTTCACCCTTCACATAAATACATAGATTATGTTTAATACATTACACTGTAAAAACATTGGAAGCAGTTAGAACAATTGAAATTTACTGACAAAAAGATAATTCAAATGAAATAACGAGACACTGACCTGTTCCATGGAGGAGTCATGCAGTTCGTTGAGATTTAGAGTGTAAATGCCCTCTTCGGCACCGAATAGCAGGTATTGGTCTAAAACAGAGAATTAAACAATTATTAAGTATTATAACAGAGAGAGACCGGTAAAACTTGGACAATACACACATTGCTTAGGACTCTGCCTAAGAAGGAAACTAATAGTAGCACATGCAAACTGCAAATAAGACATAGGGTAAGACAAAGATGAAAGTCAAGTTAGTTTAGACTCCTGTTCTAGGTTTCTCCAAGCCTTTCTCGAACAAGAATACAGTGGGACACCTGGTAGCGCGAGACTGAAAATAAAGTAATCCAATCAATTGCAGATAAAGGTAAACCACACAGCGGGTTTGGTCAAAATATTAACCGTGCTCCGTCTGTCAGAACCTGCACACCCCACACCCTTGCAGACATTGTCATTGAACATTGACACAAATCCACATGATCTGTCCTTAAAATACAGCATAAATACAGTTTCCTGTTATCTGCAATTGATGGAATCAGGGTCCACAGCAGTTAGACAGAAATGAATTGGCACGAGGCCCACCTCTTGTGTCGGGGTTGATCCATGACGCCGCACAGTGGATCTTTAGAGGGCAGCCATTGAAGACTTTGGAGAAACAGGCTCCCATCTGTGCAGCGAAAACAGAATGTAGATGTTTAGTTATAGTTGATCAATGTAGAGCACCTGGAAAAACCCTTTATAAATTCAGTCCAATATAATAAATAGATTTTAAAACAAAGTTATGGCAGGATCTCTAGCTCGAGGGTTGCGGTAATTACAAATGTGTTATGAACTCAAAACTACTACTTTTAGGTTGCTAATGAATTAATTACAATTCACATAAATTATTTAGATAATGAATGTGTAATCAACACATTTGTGCTTTTGTTTCTGTATCTTAGTGCTCATTTGCTTTTTCCTACAGTGTTATAGTTTTCTACTTGACAATGCGTGTGTGTAAGAGCAGGTAAGGGGTGTTAAGACTTACGTGGACTTTTGGCGTGGGGGGAAGGCCATTACTGATTGGTTTCTGAGGAAACAGGAAATGACATCATCATACCAAGGTCAGTGTAGAATAATTAACAATCATAGTTAAAATATACTGCATATTATACTGTAATATTATTAAATATGAAAATAATATGTGGATCTTATAGAGTTCTATTGAGCTGTGCGTTAACAATGGCATCACTCTGTCTATCAGTGCTGTAATATCTTGGGAAAAACACGGTAGCACTTTAAGTGAACTATAAGTGATCTTTAAATCATGAGTCATTGCTTATTAACGAGTAACTAATGAGGTAAACATATAACAAATGTTCTTTGTTCAGAGCTCTGGGTGCAAATAAAAATCCACTTCTAAGAAGAATGAGAAGATTTATGTTTAGTCATAATGCAAAACCGCATAATTATCTATTTTGCAATGACAGTTTAAGTCTTATCATAGCTGTTACATTTACATTTAAGTCATTTAGCAGACGCTCTTATCCAGAGCGACTTACAAATTAGGACATGTTAATGAATTAATCACAATTTACATTAATTATTCACCAAATAAATTACTTTCAGGTAACACATAGTAAAGTTAGTATGTAAAAATGCGAAAAGGTCAGAAACATTTTAAATAACACTTTCTATGAACCAGCGCTGTGCAATGCATTATGAATAGATTATGCAATAACACATGATGTACATAATGAACACCTCATTATAGATATTAATGAATTAATGACAGCCATGACCGGTTATCAATATAATGCACTTTACTACCTATATTTTTAACACATAATGCTTACAGGAAGTCTTATAATGCACTATGGATTTGACAGAATCCACTTCAAGTGCATTATATACAGAAAATTCACCAAAAGTGTCGCCACCAATTTTTACGCACAGCTTCTGACCAAGGCTAAATGACTATGATGTTACCGGAATCTCTTTCCTGTCCTTCCTCGTGGTGACACAAGGTGGCATAGTAGACTGCTTCTCGGCAACACCAGCATACCCGCTCACTTCTGATGGGCTGAACCCATTGCCTGTTAGAAGGGAACTTAATTATTGATTCATTTTGAAATATTACATTATTTAAATGATTCCCCAATAGCCACAATCTGAATGGTGCTGTGGGGAGTGAAAAGGAAGCAAGAGAGTATGTGGCTCTGTGGGAACTGAGCAATTACAAAAATTGTGCTGAAACAAGACACTGATAATACCTAAGATCACCACAGTGACTAAACTAAGATGTCTCAATAGTCTAAAGTGGCGTCCACTCCTCGTCTCTTCTCCTTCACCTTGACATATCTGAAAACAACAGGACATGAGAATACAATAGGATGGAATAGCCCTGGTACTAGTCCAGTTCTTTCATGTCAAATGCAGATGAAGTAAAGCCACCAGACTGCTCGAAGTGGACAGGATGTGGAAACTGGGGAAGTTTGTGTGAGTGTATTGGAGGGTGACTCATGTGGCAGAGAGGGTGTGTGACATTATCGCATGCCAACACCAGACACACCACTGCTCCTAATTAAACTGACAGGCTATAAATACTAGCTGGCAACCACAGGGTCCACTTTGGAAAAGCTGACTGGCTAAGACAGGGAGGAGGTGGGGCGGAGCCTCTTGAGGATGTTGGCAAGGTTGGAAGGAGGAAGGAGAGATCCCTGAAAACAGTGGTAGCTTTTATCTCAGCATCATCACACTTATTGTCTAAGTGGTCCAGGTTTGGTATTGTGGTTGGTATTGTGATGAATTGAAGTGACTGACTGATTCATTCATTCATTCGACTCACTCACCCACCGACCCATTCATTCATTCAAAGGGACCACAGCTTTGGTCCTCCAATTAAGTGCAGGGAAGATAAGAAAACCCACATTAATGCATTTCTGACAGAATTGTCTACATCTCCCAGAATGCATCCCATTCAGTTTGTGAGCATGCCTTTAAACCATGTTACCTACCTAAGCTAAGCTGCTTGTGCGGGGGGAGTCTGGGGGGCGGCACATGGGTGGCAGAGCGGGCGGGGCTCTCGGTGGCTGGACAACGCTTTATGGTCCCCCCGTGGTCGTCATGGTCACCAGGGGAGCCATGGTGAGCAGGGGAGCCATGGTGTGCAGGGGAGCCATGGTGTGCAGGGGAGTTGGCAACATCCTGTGGAATGGGAATGGGCTAAGAGCAAAATACAAAACAAAGAGATAGGATATCAGGGTTCTGGTAAATTCCCATTTAATGAAGTCAACTGAATTGAAACAAATTACATTTGTAAAATAAAATCATACGTTGAAATTGATTTGACCCCCAACGCTACAGGATCGGCATCAAAGCACACACGTCAACATGTAAACATCATCATTAGATGTAAAGTCACACCAAGAAATACCTCAAATATTATGCTCTATTGCACACAATAGGGCTATAGGAAATATAAACAAATGTTGTGCTATGTTCAATTTAAAGTGGTGCCACAAAATGATTCCTGTGTGTACACTGTAGTAAATAGATCATCTTGCAGGTTTATATGTGAGAAAACACTACGCTCTCAGTCTCAAAATATGGACAATGAGAGTAATTTGTCATACCTTGACGTTGGGAGGCGGTGGTGGAGGCTCTTTGGGCCGCATTGTGGAGCCCTTGGCACAAAGAGAGAGATAAGGCATAACTATTAGAACAACCTATTGTACTAATAGTTATACCTTTATTTGTGTATCATATACAGTGTACAAAACATTAAGAAGACCTTCCTAATATTGAGTTGCACCCCCCTTCCCGTTGCCCTCAGAATAGCCTCAATTCGTCAGGGCATGGACTCTACAAGGCAACAAAACCATTCCACAAAGATGCTGGCACATGTTGACTCCAATGCATCCCACAGGAGTCAAGTTGGTTAGATGTCCTTTGGATGGTGGACCATTCTTGATACACACAGGAAACTGTTGTATCAAACCGGTGGGCCTGTCACCTGCTACAATACCCTGTTCAAAGGCACTTAAATATTTTTGTCTTGTCCATTCACCCTCTGAATGGTACACATACACAATACATGTCTCAACTGTCTCAAGGCTTCAAAATCTTTTTTTAACCTGCCTCCTCCCCTTCATCTACACGGATTGAAGTTTATTTAACAAGTTACATCAATAAGGGATCATAGCTTTCACCTGGATTCAGTCTGTCATGGAAAGAGCAGGTGTTCATACACTCAAGTGTATATCCTGGGTCACGTTCATTAGGCACTATTTGGCATTATAAGTCATCAAATGGAAGAAAACACAGTAAATAAAAAGACGGGCTACCTGGACTTGTCCAATAAGAAACGCTTAATGAACATGAACCTGGCCTCTGGTAGAGTAGCCAGTTCCTATAATTTGCATAACAAAAAATGTATAGATACAATTTATAGATGAAATGTTAAGAGGACAGTTAAGTTGCAAGGAGAAAGAGGTTGAAGACAGTAGGACTTACTGTTGCATTTCATCATCATGGTCACCACCATCATTATCACCACAATCATCACCACCATCTAAATGAGTCTCGTGTCCCCCAAGGGAGAAGAGGGATGTACATTTCAATTCAATACAACTTTATTAATGCCTTTATAGTTGCCCCTCTGGGATTAATACAATATAATTATTTGTAGTGGTATTGAACTGAAGAGGTACAGTGGTAGAGACATTTCTCAATCTTGGCTCAGAATCAGCTGAGGACTCACTTCTAAGGGTTTATGAGCGATGAAGAAAGATCCACCCCATAACAACAATCCTTTTGAACAGAATTTCAGCATTGGGGATGCATGCTCTTCTCCTGTCCAATGTAGAAAAATTCTTAGTAGGCACCTCGTGTCCAAAACATTTCAACAGTGAAATGTGATGATATGCACCATTATTAATTTCAATGTGAGGTCTAGCTTAAGGCGTCCGCATTCTTCCCAACCGTAACCAATCGGAAGAGTTTGTGCATATAATGTGTTTGTTTTTGGACTTCGGTGAGGGTTTTTTCGGGGACACATTATTTTTCTTGAGGCAAACTGAAGTTGGTAGCCGAAGTCTATGTCCCTTCATCAGTGATTGTTCAACAGTAGGGGTTCCTCAGTAAAGTCTGTTGTCATTCAACGAGCGGTGACTCTTTTTCATGCAATTATTTTGGTTGAGAAATACTGCACCAAACACCTTAGTTTGGATGTATTGCACAACTAAGATCTCCTCGGCAAAATGAATGATATTTCTTGCGTTATTTTGGATTCATTCGGACTACTTTGAGGAAGCGTATACTGACTATGGCGTCTCAAAACGAACAAAATGTACTATTTCCGCTTTTATCTTGTTTTTCAAGCAGAGGTCTTTTGAGGGAGTATGCGAGCACACTCGTGCTGTTCGCCTAGCCGACTGAAGCATGCTGACGTCTTTAGTAGTGAACCGGCCAACATTTGAGTGCCATTTCATCAACAAAGATGAAAGTAGAGAAGGCACCTGAAACAGTCAACGCCTTATTTTTAACCGGGTCGAGCTATCCATTTGTTTTGTCTTACCAAACGTCACGTGTGGCAAGACAACGAACATTGGAGTTGGCTATATACAGCATAAACTGATCTAGCAACTGCTCGTCACTTGTGTATTGGAAATCAGTGTGCATGTATCTTTCCTGCATGAGGTGTATTTTTTTTAATACCCTAATGCTGAGAATTAATGGATGCTAGCAGCACACCACGCTAGCCGCAACGAGACAAACATTACAATAAACAATAGCGGACATCCCGCCGGCTTTCAGTCCCTCTGCGCTATAACTGGGCATACGGCTTTAACGCCTCAGCAAGGGTGAGAAATCACCCCGGTCTCCGCGGACGTGGTTCTAAAGCAAGTTAGTCATCCATTTCACTCGGACAAGCACAGAGGCAGGTCACATTAAATATTGAGTAGTGCAAGAGAGAGGTGGGGGGAGGAAGAGCGAAAAGTAAGGCGAGGAGAAAGCGAGGCTGAAAATGAGGAAAAATATGAGGGGAAAGGGATGAGAATAAAATAGTCCAGAAAGAGAAGACCTTTTATTTATCCAGGGAAGTCACATTTATTTTTCCAATTGAGCCCTGTCCTATATAGAGAGATAGAAATGAGAAGAGAGGATAGGAAAGAAAGTTTCAGTGAGAGACAGAAAGAAGGGGGAGTAAAAACGAGAAAAATGGGGAAGGAAAGACATAGCTGGGCCTACCTCTGGTTTAGCTCCTCCTCCACCGATTTCAGAAGACTCCTGTTGCGAGAAAATGACAGGAGATAATTAGAGATAAAACAGAAAATGAGATGCTGTTTACATTTGAACACAAGGGGTACTTGGCAGGGGGTGGTTGGGGATGAGGGAGAAGATTTACAAAAACATGGTTTTACAAAAAAGGCTTTTATTGACTGTAAAGATGGCGCTAGATTGATGTTGATCGTTCAAAGGTAGATTTTGTGTCCGTTTTTTGGAAGATGCAGTGAAAGTACCCAACCACCTTCGCTTTCTTGTCTAAAAATATTAGTGGAGCCATGTTCCTTTTTGTAAAATAACTTTGCCGCCTGTTTCTCCAATCTCGATTCTCCGTGTTTTGGTTGTAAATTATTTAGTGCATACCGGGGTCGTGCGCTGAGGGCAGTTCCAACAAACAAATTGCAGAGTGATTGTGTCGAGAAAAAAAAAGGCTATTTATGTTTTATGAATTAGCACACTGCAAAACCTCTCGATAGGTAGGAAGAATGTTGGCTGAACATTAAAAAACAAACACAGACAAATATCAAAGCTGAAAGGGGTTCCTGCTAGTGAACAAAAACCTCTCAAACACACTATGCTCAGCAGTAAGCTACTCAATTTACTATTGGTGGTTCCAATGGCTCAATTATGCCATGATGCTTGCAATACAATAGTTGTGGGTATGATTCCTGCATGGGCCACATACAGTTAACCTATACCCAGTGTACTACTTACTGTAAGTTGCTTTGACAGGGTCTGCTAAAATGTATGCATCAAAATGATATCATATTAGTAGTACTGCACAAGAGTGAATGCTACATTGCGTTGTGGCTACACTAAATTACCATAGATCTTTTTCGGAGGGACCATTTAAACACAATACAACCACACACGTGGATACAGTGCAATGGCATTAAAATCATGGAGGATGAGTTTAAAAATGTATTTTCATTGTGGTCCTCTTGAAAATACTTTTAAAACCAAAATATGCAACATGAAAACAAAATAAATCTAAAATACATCATCAATAGGGAAGAAAGAGCAAACGGAATAAAATAGATGACCAAGTAACGTTCATTGATACTTTCTTTTAGCCTCTGTCGCTTTAAAACATTTAGCTCATAAACCATTTCTTAAAGGGATAGTTCACCAAATTACAAAATGACACATTGGTTTCCTTACCCTGTAAGCAGTCTATGGACAAGGTATGACAGCAATGCATGATATGGTTTTGTGAGACAAATCCTAAATCAAGTCATGGGACCGATATTAGCATTTTTCATGCATAACTTTCAAATCATCCAAAAGTGTCAAAAATTGATTGTGAAGCTTAACAAAGTCACGTATAGATGTTTTGAATATGATGTGCGAAAAATGCTAATATCGGTCCCATAACTTGAATGGGATTTGTGCCACAAATGCACTTGGAACAGTCCCAGGGAAACTAAACCAAAGCATAGATTGTTGTCATAAACCAATATGTTATTTGGTCATTTGGGTGAACTATCCCTTTAAGGTTTATCATAAAACTCCCTTGCATAGGGATAGATTTTATATGGTTTGGTACACCATTCCATTCCTCTGCACCAGTGTTAAGAAAATAGCTTTTTCCAGCCATGCTCCTATCGTGCAGCGGTCTGGTAATGGTAACACTGGCTCTGGTGTGATGGCTACGAGAGTCTCTAATTAAATTAAAATAACCAGACAGGTAACTGGGGGCAAGGTCATAACTTTTAAAATTAACAGTTTGATCTGCACCACCCGGAGATCAACTGGAAGTCAGTTCAGTTCCCTGAATTTATTAGGACAAATGTGCATTCTAGAGCTGAGCTTGAGTATAATTCTCATCAGTTGGTTTTGGGCCATTTGAAGTTTGTCTTTCAGATTTTTTTTATGCCACTGGACCATGAGATACAATCATAGTCATAGTGGCACTGGATCAGAGATGTTGCCAGGGTCTGCATAGTAGGCTACTGTTTAAGAGAGGATGCTAGTATGCTTTGTGTGGAGAGTGCTAGCTACACAAGTTGTGGCTAAGCTAAATGACCATAATCATTATTACTAGTACTGTATAAGAGCAGATGCCATGCCACATTGCTAGGCTATGTGTGGAAAGCGCAAGCTTCTCATGTTATGGCTAAGTCAATTACCAACAAATATACTGTATACTAGTACTGTGGAAAGCGCCAGCGACACAGGTAGCGCCTAAGCTAAATTACCATATTATATTATTACTAGTCCTGTATAAGACAGGACTAGTAGTGTGGAAGGCGCTAGCTTAACAGGTTGTGGCTAAGCTAAATAACCAAATGATCATATTATTACTAATAATGTACATAAGGGTGCTGCATTGCTTTGTGTGAAAAGCTCAAACTTCACAGATTGTGACAAGGCCCATCGGTTAGTGTAACTGGGAGCGACACCTCTCGCCTGTCTCACTCGTGTGTCATGCCATCTGTCTCAACGCCCCACCGGCCTTGTCAAATCTCCATCTTCCCCTAATATCCCTCTCTCCTTCATTCATGGCTGTCTCTACAAATAAACAATTAAATATGAACGGAGAGTGGAAATGTTTTGAAAAAAAGTCTACACATATTCAAGATGCCCATTAAGATTCAGTGCAATGCAACCAGAGTTGGGTTCAAATACTATTTGAAATCATTTCAAATACTTTATTTGGGCTTGATTGGCCTTGCCTAGTGGCAAAGGTACACTCCAGATAAGGTGAAGAAAACAAAGTATTTGAAAATACTTTGTATTTCATAAATTTTATATTTGAATGCAACTTGCCTAGTCACCATACCCTTACACATGCAGTGCTGTAAAAAAAGTTGTCTTGCAGCATGACATTCTCCTGTAGAATTCTGTGTTAGGTTGGAGTCATTGGAGCTAAAGTTGGTACAACCGGTTATTGAGAGTGTAAGGGGGCAATTATTTTTCACACGGGGTCATCGGGTGTTGCATAACTTTGTTTATGACATAAGTATGTCATTGTTGTTATTTGTTCACTCAGGTTCCTTTTATCTAATATTAGGTTTTGGAGGCAAATACTTTTTCACGCCACTGTATCTACCTCTACTACTCCTGTATCCCTACACATTCTAAATATGGTATTGGAACTGACCCTGTAGCTTTCTTTGTGTTCTTCTTATTTTTATTTATTGTGTGTTTTTGTTCTACCTTATGTTATTTTTAGTACTACATTGATATTGATTACTGCAAACCAAATAAAAAATGACGTTTTGGGTGTTATTGCGGGTGTAGCGAAATGCTTGCATTGTTGGGTTTAAAGCTAGCATTTTACTGTACTTGTGCACGGGACATTAAAACTTGAAACCTCCATGCATGCAGTCTTACCTATGCCCTTCCAAGAAGGAGCTTTTGGGAGATCCCGCTTCGTAATTGATCTGCAAGTCCAAGGAGAAATGAAGACGGTTACAAGACAGAAGCCTTATTTCATTTCACTTTGCATGTTCTATTCCTCAAGAGTCAGAAAGTCATTATAACTGCATGATGACGAGTATTAGAAATGAAAGATAAATGAATAAGGTTGGACCGAAAAAAAATTAATGAGTAAGGTTGGACCGACATGTTAAATCTCCATCTCCTTTGAATGATCGGTGATATTGAGGTTTTGTTGTGCAGAGGTGCTATGTATACTGTAATTCTAGTCGAAATGCAATGTGATTGCTTTTTGATAAAGCAATCAGTGAACATCTATTCATTGGCATGCCCAATGGCAGTCATTCATTCATGCATGCAAATACATCATACCTCTTAATAATAACATTCATTTAATTGGTTAAGCACGTAATGGATACACACAAGCAAAGACTATGCTGATTGGTGATTTTTATTTTTTATTTCACCTTTATTTAACCAGGTAGGCTAGTTGAGAAGATAAGATAAAGATAAAGCAAAGCAGTTCGACACATACAACAACAACACAGAGTTACCCATGGAATAAACAAAACATACAGTCATTAATACAGTAGAAAAAGTCTATATACAGTGTGTGCAAATGAGGTAGGATAAGGGAGGTAAAGGCAATAAATAGGCCATGTTGGCGAAGTAATTACAATATTACAATTAAACACTAGAATGGTAGATGTGCAGAAGATGAATGTGCAAGTAGAGATACTGGGGTGCAAAGGAGCAAGATAAAAAAAAAAATAAATACAGTATGGGGATGAGGTAGTTGGATGGGCTATGTACAGGTGCAGTGATCTGTGAGCTGCTCTGACAGCTGGTGCTTAAAGCTAGTGAGGGAGATATGAGT
Source organism: Oncorhynchus keta (assembly GCF_023373465.1). Classification (NCBI taxonomy): domain Eukaryota; kingdom Metazoa; phylum Chordata; class Actinopteri; order Salmoniformes; family Salmonidae; genus Oncorhynchus; species Oncorhynchus keta. The sequence goes on along the minus strand of NC_068452.1, from coordinate 14,380,326 downwards.
CTCCAGCTTCTGTGATTTTTGCAGTTCGTTCCAGTCATTGGCAGCAGAGAACTGGAAGGAAAGGTGGCCAAAGGATGAATTGGCTTTGGGGGTGACCAGTGAGATATATCTGCTGGAGAACGTGCTACGGGTGGATGCTGCTATGGTGACCAGTGAGCTGAGATAAGGCTGGGCTTTACCTATCAGAGACTTGTAAATGACCTGGAACCAGTGGGTTTGGTGGCGAGTATGAAGCGAGGGCCAGCCAACGAGAGCATACAGGTCACAGTGGTGGGTAGTATATGGGGCTTTGGTGACAAAACAGATGGCAGACGTGTTTACGTGTTGCTGTGCGTTTTGTTGCCAACCTATTTTGCTACCTGACAACTTTACGGTTTTTACTTTTTAATTACCGTTTATATTTTTGTTTTTCCCCTCAACTTTTTCACTCCGGACGCTTTATCTGGACATGGTTCGTCAGGACCTCCAACAACCTTACTACTAAGTAGTAACATTAACATGATGCCTTCTAATTACAGTCACTGTACTCATAATATACAGGAGAACGATCGTCTTACGGCGAGGCGAGGATAGCTGTGCTACAAACCCAGCTTCAGACACAATCGTTAGGCAAGGGTAATTTCAGTGTAGGAAAGGATGAAACAGCGTCTGTGCCATCAGTAAGTACAGATCGTAACGTTAGTATAAATCCCCTTGCACGGTCCCCGCAGCCGGACAACTTTCTCACGGTTTCTGGAAGGAAATGCTGTAGGAATGCTCAACCGGTGTTGCTCATTCAGCCGACAGAAACTTTCAACCCGTTTTCCCCATTAAGCAGCGAGTTGGAGTCAGAGGCCGAGCCTTCTCTTGTCTCTACTCCTCCCGTTGCGGGGTCTGAGACGCCGAAGCTTCCCACCATTAGCTCTGAAAAATTGAAAACTCTAGTCATTGGCGACTCCATTATCCACAGTATTAGACTTAAAATGAATCATACACTGTTTACCAGGGGGCAGGGCTACCGACGTTACGGCTAATCTGAAGATGGTGCTGGCTGAAGCTAAAACTGGCGAGTGTAGAGAGTATAGAGATATTGTTATCCACGCCGGCACCAACGATGTTAGGATGAAACAGTCAGAGATCACCAAGCGCAACATAGCTTCAGCGTGTAAATCAGCTAGAAAGATGTGTCGGCATCGAGTAATTGTCTCTGGCCCCCTCCCAGTTAGGGGGAGTGATGAGCTCTATAGCAGTCTCACAACTCAATCGCTGGTTGAAAACTGTTTTCTGCCCCTCCCAAAAGATAGAATTTGTAGATAATTGGCCCTCTTTCTGGGACTCACCCACAAGCAGGACCAAGCCTGACCTGCTGAGGAGTGACGGACTCCATCCTAGCTGGAGGGGTGCTCTCATCTTATCGACCAACATAGACAGGGCTCTAACTCCTCTAGCTCCACAATGAAATAGGGTGCAGGCCAGGCAGCAGGCTGTTAGCCAGCCTGCCAGCATAGTGGAGTCTGTCACTAGCACAGTCAGTGTAGACAGCTCAGCTATCCCCATTGAGACCGTGTCTGTGCCTCGACCTAGGTTGGGCAAAACTAAACATGGCGGTGTTCGCCTTAGCAATCTCACCAGGATAAAGACCTCCTCCATTCCTGTCATTATTGAACGAGATCATGATACCTCACATCTCAAAATAGGGCTACTTAATGTTAGATCCCTTACTTCAAAGGCAATTATAGTCAATTAACTAATCACTGATCATAATCTTGATGTGATTGGCCTGACTGAAACATGGCTTAAGCCTGATGAATTTACTGTGTTAAATGAGGCCTCACCTCCTGGCTACACTAGTGACCATATCCCCCGTGCATCCCGCAAAGGCGGAGGTGTTGCTAACATTTACGATAGCAAATTTCAATTTACAACAAAAAAAATGACGATTTCGTCTTTTGAGCTTCTAGTCATCAAATCTATGCAGCCTACTCAAATCACTTTTTATAGCTACTGTTTACAGGCCTCCTGGGCCATATACAGCGTTCCTCATTGAGTTCCCTGAATTCCTATCGGACCTTGTAGTCATAGCAGATAATATTCTAATATTTGGTGACTAATATTCACATGAAAAGTCCACAGACCCACTCCAAAAGGCTTTAGGAGCCATCATCAATTCAGTGGGTTTTGTCCAACATGTCTCTGGACCCACTCACTGTCACAGTCATACTCTGGACCTAGTTTTGTCCCATGGAATAAATGTTGTGGATCTTAATGTTTTCCCTCATAATCCTGGACTATCGGACCACCATTTTTATTACGTTTGCAATTGCAACAAATAATCTGCTCAGACCCCACCCAACCAAGGAACATCAAAAGTCGTGCTATAAATTCACAGACAACACAAAGATTCCTTGATGTCCTTCCAGATTCCCTCTGTCTACCCAAGGACGCCAGAGGACAAAAATCAGTTAACCACCTAACGGAGGAACTCAATTTAACCTTGCGCAATACCCTAGATGCAGTTGCACCCCTAAAAACATTTCTCATAAGAAACTAGCTCCCTGGTACACAGAAAATACCTGAGCTCTGAAGCAAGCTTCCAGAAAATTGGAACGGAAATGGCGCCACACCAAACTGGAAGTCTTCCGACTAGCTTGGAAAGACAGTACCGAAGAGCCCTTACTGCTGCTCGATCATCCTATTTTTCTAACTTAATTGAGGAAAATAAGAACAATCCGAAATTCCTTTTTGATACTGTCGCAAAGCTAACTAAAAAGCAGCATTCCCCAAGAGAGGATGGCTTTCACTTCAGCAGTGATAAATTCATGAACTTCTTTGAGGAAAAGATCATGATTATTAGAAAGCAAATTACGGACTCCTCTTTAAATCTGGGTATTCCTTCAAAGCTCAGTTGTCCTGAGTCTGCACAACTCTGCCAGGACCTAGGATCAAGAGAGACGCTCAAGTGTTTTAGTACTATATCTCTTGACACAATGATGAAAATAATCATGGCCTCCAAACCTTCAAGCTGCATACTGGACCCTATTCCAACTAAACTACTGAAAGAGCTGCTTCCTGTGCTTGGCCCTCCTATGTTGAACATAATAAACGGCTCTCTATCCACCGGATGTGTAACAAACTCACTAAAAGTGGCAGTAATAAAGCCTCTCTTGAAGAAGCCAAACCTTGACCCAGAAAATATAAAAAACTAAATCGGCCTATATCGAATCTTCCATTCCTCTCAATTTTTTTAAAAGGCTGTTGCGCAGCCTTCCTGAAAACAAACAATGTATACGAAATGTTTTAGACCCCATCATAGCACTGAGACTGCACTTGTGAAGGTGGTAAATTACCTTTTAATGGCATCAGAGGCTCTGCATTTATCCTTGTGCTCCTAGACCTTAGTGCTGCTTTTGATACCATCGATCACCACATTCTTTTGGAGAGATCGGTAACCCAAATTGGTCTACACGGACAAGTTCTGGCCTGGTTTAGATCTTATCTGTCGGAAAGATATCAGTTTGTCTCTGTGAATGGTTTGTCCTCTGAAAAATCAACTGTAAATTTCGGTGTTCCTCAAGGTTCCGTTTTAGGACCACTATTATTTTCACTATATATTTTACCTCTTGGGGATGTCATTTGAAAGCATAATATTAACTTTCACTGCTATGCAGATGACACACAGCTGTACATTTCAATGAAACATGGTGAAGCCCCAAAATTGCCCTCGCTCTAGAAGCATGTGTTTCAGACATAAGGAAGTGGATGGCTGCAATCTTTCTACTTTTATACACTGACAAAGCAGAAATGCTTGTTCTAGGTCCCAAGAAACAAAGAGATCTTCTGTTGAATCTGACAATTAATCTTAATGGTTGTACAGTCGTCTCAAATAAAACTGTGAAGGACCTAGGCGTTAGTCTGGACCCTGATCTCTCTTTTGAAGAACATATCTAGACCATTTCAAGGACAGCTTTTTTCCATCTACGTAACATTGCAAAAATCAGAAACTCCGAAATTAATCCATGCTTTTGTCACTCCTAGGTTAGACTACTGCAATGCTCTACTTTCCGGCTACCCGGATAAAGCACTAAATAAACTTCAGTTAGTGCTCAATACGGCTGCTAGAATCCTGACTAGAACCCAACATTTTTATCATATTACTCCAGTTGCTAGCCTCCCTACACTGGCTTCCTGTCAAAGCAAGGGCTGATTTCAAGGTTTTACTGCTAACCTACAAAGCATTACATGGGCTTGCTCCTACCTATCTCTGACTTGGTTCTGCCGTACATACCTACACGTACGCTATGGTCACAAGACGCAGGCCTCCTAATTGTCCCTAGAATGTCTAAGCAAACAGCTGGAGGCAGGGCTTTCTCCTTTAGAGCTCCATTTTTATGGAACGGTCTGCCTACCCATGTCAGAGACGCAAACTCGGTCTCAACCTTTAAGTCTTTACTGAAGACTCATCTCTTCAGTGGTTCATATGATTGAGTGTAGTCTGGCCCAGGAGTGGGAAGGTGAACGGAAAGGCTCTGGAGCAACGAACCGCCCTTGCTGTCTCTGCCTGGCCGGTTCCCCTCTTTCCACTGGGATTCTCTGCCTCTAACCCTATTACAGGGGCTGAGTCACTGGCTTACTGGGGCTCTTTCATACCGTCCCTGGGAGGGGTGCGTCACCTGAGTGGGTTGAGTCACTGATGTGATCTTCCTGTCTGGGTTGTGCCATGGCGGAGATCTTTGTCGGCTATACTCGGCCTTGTTCAGGATGGTAAGTTGGTGGTTGAAGATATCCCTCTAGTGGTGTGGGGGCTGTACTTTGGCAAAGTGGATGGGGTTATATCCTTCCTGTTTGGCCCTGTCCGGGGGTGTCCTCGGATGGGGCCAAAGTGTCTCCTGACCCCTCCTGTCTCAGCCTCCAGTATTTATGCTGCAGTAGTTTGTGTCGGGGGGCTAGGGTCAGTTTGTTATATCTGGAGTACTTCTCCTGTCCTATTCGGTGTCCTGTGTGAATTTAAGTGTGCTCTCTCTAATTCTCTCTTTCCCTTTTTCTTTCTCTCTCTAGGAGGACCTGAGCCCTAGGACCATGCCTCAGGACTACCTGACATGATGACTCCTTGCTGTCCCCAGTCCACCTGGCCGTGCTGCTGCTCCAGTTTCAACTGTTCTGCCTTATTATTATTGGACCATGCTGGTCAGTTATGAACGTTTGAACATCTTGGCCATGTTCTGTTATAATCTCCACCGGGCACAGCCAGAAGAGGACTGGCCACCCCACATCGCCTGGTTCTTCAAAGAGGTTTCTTCCTAGGTTTTGGCCTTTCTAGGGAGTTTTTCCTAGCCACCGTGCTTCTACACCTGCATTGCTTGCTGTTTGGGGTTTTAGGCTGGGTTTCTGTACAGCAATTTGAGATATCAGCTGATGTACAAAGGGCTATATAAATAAATTTGATTTGATGGCACTGTGATAGAGTGCATCCAATTTGTTGAGTAGAGTGTTGGAGGCTATTTTATAAATGACATCGCCAAAGTCGAGGATCGGTAGGATGGTCAGTTTTACAAGAGTATGTTTGGCAGCATGAGCGAAGTTTGCTGTGTTGCGAAATAGGAAGCCGATTCTAGATTTAATTTTGGATTGGAGATGCTTAATGTGAGTCTGGAAGGAGAGTTTACAGTCTAACCAGACACCTAGGTATTTGTAGTTGTCCACATATTCTAAGTCAGAACCGTCCAGAGTAGTGATGCTGGACGGGCGGGCGGGTGCGGGCAGCGATCAGTTGAATAGCATGCATTTAATTTTACTTGCATTTAAGAGCAATTGGAGGCCACGGAAGGAGAGTTGTATGGCTTTGAAGCTCGTCTGGAGGCTAGTTAACACAGTGTCCAAAGAAGAGGTATATAGAATGGTGTCGTCTGTGTAGAGGTGGATCAGAGAATCACCAGCAGCAAGAGCGACATCATTGATGTATACAGAGAAGAATCGGCCTGAGAATTGAAGCCTGTGGCACCCCCATAGAGACAGCTGAGCTGTTTGTTTGAACGTCAACAAAATACATGTTGGTTGACACTTCATGTTATGGCAGCTACTGCATATGAACCAAACAAATAGCTGTTTATGCTGGACACAATACTTGTCCTTACTGGTTATGACAATGATCACTATAAAATTATTTGAAATATTTACAGTATACATTTTAAAAGATAAGATGCACCCAATAAGATACATCATTGGTTAGACCACAGCCTTAAACTCAGAAAATCAAGTTGATATGACACATTTTTAAATATATTATTTGTTGATACAACTAAGTATTTTAAGTGGAGCAACTCATATTTTAAGGTTTAATTTCCATGCGCTCTAATTGAGGTATCACCAATATGTCAAAAGGAGACAATCGTTAAAAGGTGAGACATTATGAGGATTTAGTACAATGATGAGAAATGACCAAGGTCGACAATGACACAGCAAATCAGAAATAATGCAGTTATCTAATTCAGGACATAGTTTACAGTTAGAACAAAACTCAGTTTTAAACTGCAGTTTTCTTTGAAAGATTAAACTTTGCTTAATAAATCAAAAAAGCTTGGTAATTCTGTCAGTTAAGTCAAGATTCTATAGAGTAGGAGGGGTAAACTAATGGCAAAGGCCTTTTTAACCCTTTTCTCTGAGCTCCACAGTAACGACAGGAGAGTTGACAGAAGGTCCCAGGCTTTCCGGCTCAGTGACTGTCACCTCTCTGCCCTCGCCTCTCATCTCTCCAACCTCCCCCTTGTCTGAGTCCATTGTCATTGAGAGGGCGGTGCTCTTTGATAACCATCCCCGTTGCTTTTCTTCCCCTATAAAAACAGTCACACAGAGATTCCAGGGCTGTGTCTCAAATGGCACCCTATCCCCTATATTGTGCTGTAAAGTAGTGCACTATAGGGAATAGGGTGCCATTTGGGGGACACACACACAAGGTGTCAGCCTTGCACCCAATGTACACAGAATCTCAAAGGGTGAATTTAAGAAATGACTTAGCTACCATCTTTAGTATCTACGTTATGACAGTGAATAATGGCAATATATACAGTGGGGCAAAAAAGTATTTAGTCAGCCACCAATTGTGAAGGTTGAAGTGTAGCTTTAATGAAAATTACAGGCCTCTCTCATCTTTTTAAGTGGGAGAACTTGCACAATTGGTGGCTGACTAAATACGTTTTTTTGCCCCACTGTATGTACAACTACAACATATATGTACAACTAAATATATGCGCAAGATGTGTGCATAATTGTATCTTTAGATTAGATAAAAGCATCAGCTAAATTCCAAAACGCCATCTCAGGGCACATTTCTGCTGTATGGCCTAATGGGAAACACTTAATAAATCATTTAAAAAGGGATGTTACCACATCACAACACATTCATGCAGAGGTTGTGGGAAGGATGTGAGGAAGTTGTGTGGCCTGTTTTACCGCGGTGCAGCTGTTGTATGGTTGCTGTATGTACCGTGTTACACAAAGCATCTGCTGCGGGTGCTTAGGCAGCACTCCCCTGTCCAACTTGAGAGACTTGCAGCTCACTACAGTTTGAACGTCTCAATGGGACAAACAATGACACTTCTCTATCAACCTCTCTCTCAACTGCTCTTTCTATCACTTGTTCGCTCAACATTTCTCACTTTCTCAACTTCTCAACCTCTGCCTCTCCCCCCTCTCTCAATCAATCAATCAATCAGTCCCTCAATCAATCCCTCGCTCAACCGCGCTCGCTCAACCTCTCTCGCGCGCGCGCGCGCGCTCAACCTCTGTCGCGCGCGCGCTCGCTCGCTCAACCTCTCTCGCGCTCGCTCGCTCAACCTCTCTCGCGCGCGCTCGCTCAACCTCTCTCGCGCGCGCTCGCTCGCTCAACCTCTCTCGCGCGCGCTCGCTCGCTCGCTCAACCTCTCTCGCGCGCGCTCGCTCAACCTCTCTCGCGCTCGCTCGCTCGCTCAACCTCTCTCGCGCTCGCTCAACCTCTCTCGCGCTCGCTCGCTCAACCTCTCGCGCGCGCTCGCTCAACCTCTCTCGCTCGCTCGCTCAACCTCTCTCGCGCGCTCGCTCGCTCAACCTCTCTCGCGCGCTCGCTCGCTCGCTCAACCTCTCTCGCGCTCGCTCGCTCGCTCGCTCGCTCAACCTCTCTCGCGCGCGCTCGCTCAACCTCTCTCGCGCGCGCTCGCTCAACCTCTCTCGCGCGCGCTCGCTCGCTCAACCTCGCTCGCTCGCTCAACCTCTCTCGCTCGCTCGCTCGCTCAACCTCTCTCGCGCTCGCTCGCTCAACCTCTCTCGCGCTCGCTCGCTCAACCTCTCTCGCGCGCGCGCTCGCTCAACCTCTCTCGCGCGCGCGCTCGCTCAACCTCTCTCGCGCGCGCTCGCTCAACCTCTCTCGCGCTCGCTCAACCTCTCTCGCGCTCGCTCGCTCAACCTCTCTCGCGCTCGCTCGCTCAACCTCTCTCGCGCGCGCTCGCTCGCTCGCTCAACCTCTCTCGCGCTCGCTCGCTCAACCTCTCTCGCGCGCGCGCTCGCTCAACCTCTCTCGCGCGCGCTCGCTCAACCTCTCTCGCGCTCGCTCAACCTCTCTCGCGCTCGCTCAACCTCTCTCGCGCTCGCTCAACCTCTCTCGCGCTCGCTCGCTCAACCTCTCTCGCGCGCGCTCGCTCGCTCAACCTCTCTCGCGCGCGCTCGCTCGCTCGCTCAACCTCTCTCGCGCGCGCTCGCTCGCTCAACCTCTCTCGCGCTCGCTCGCTCAACCTCTCTCGCGCTCGCTCGCTCAACCTCTCTCGCGCTCGCTCAACCTCTCTCGCGCTCGCGCGCTCAACCTCTCTCGCGCTCGCTCAACCTCTCTCGCGCTCGCGCGCTCGCTCAACCTCTCTCGCGCTCGCTCAACCTCTCTCGCGCTCGCTCGCTCAACCTCTCTCGCGCGCGCTCCCAGCTCAACCTCTCTCGCGCGCGCTCGCTCGCTCAACCTCTCTCGCGCGCGCTCGCTCAACCTCTCTCGCGCGCGCGCGCTCGCTCGCTCAACCTCTCTCGCGCGCGCTCGCTCGCTCAACCTCTCTCGCGCGCGCTCGCTCGCTCAACCTCTCTCGCGCGCGCTCGCTCGCTCAACCTCTCTCGCGCGCGCTCGCTCGCTCAACCTCTCTCGCTCGCTCGCTCAACCTCTCTCGCGCGCTCGCTCAACCTCTCTCTCGCGCGCTCGCTCGCTCAACCTCTCTCTCGCGCGCTCGCTCGCTCAACCTCTCTCTCGCTCGCTCGCTCAACCTCTCTCTCGCTCGCTCGCTCAACCTCTCTCTCGCTCGCTCGCTCAACCTCTCTCTCGCGCGCTCGCTCGCTCAACCTCTCTCTCGCGCGCTCGCTCGCTCGCTCGCTCAACCTCTCTCGCGCGCGCTCGCTCGCTCAACCTCTCTCGCGCTCGCTCAACCTCTCTCGCGCTCGCTCAACCTCTCTCGCGCTCGCGCGCTCGCTCAACCTCTCTCGCGCTCGCTCAACCTCTCTCGCGCTCGCTCAACCTCTCTCGCGCGCGCTCGCTCGCTCAACCTCTCTCGCGCGCTCGCTCGCTCGCTCAACCTCTCTCGCGCGCGCGCGCTCGCTCGCTCGCTCAACCTCTCTCGCGCTCGCTCGCTCAACCTCTCTCGCTCGCTCGCTCAACCTCTCTCGCGCGCGCTCGCTCAGCCTCTCTCGCGCCTCTCTCTCAACCGCTCTCGCTCGCTCGCTCAGCCTCTCTCGCTCGCTCGCTCAGCCTCTCTCGCGCTCGCTCAACCTCTCTCGCTCGCTCGCTCAGCCTCTCGCGCTCGCTCGCTCAGCCTCTCGCGCGCTCTCTCAACCTCTCTCGCTCGCTCGCTCAACCTCTCTCGCGCGCTCGCGCTCAGCCTCTCTCGCTCGCTCGCTCAACCTCTCTCGCTCGCTCGCTCGCTCGCTCGCTCACCTCTCTCGCCTCGCTCGCTCGCGCTCGCCTCTCTCGCGCGCTCGCTCAGCCTCTCTCGCGCGCTCGCTCGCTCACCCTCGCTCGCTCGCTCAACCTCTCTCGCTCGCTCGCTCGCTCAACCTCTCTCGCTCGCTCGCTCAACCTCTCTCGCTCGCTCGCTCAGCCTCTCTCGCGCGCGCGCTCGCTCAGCCTCTCTCGCGCGCGCTCGCTCAGCCTCTCTCGCTCGCTCAGCCTCTCTCTCGCGCTCGCTCGCTCAACCTCTCTCGCGCTCGCTCGCTCAGCCTCTCTCTCTCGCTCGCTCGCTCACCTCTCTCGCTCGCTCGCTCAACCTCTCTCGCGCTCGCTCGCTCAACCTCTCTCGCGCGCGCTCGCTCACCTCTCTCGCGCTCGCTCAGCCTCTCTCGCTCGCTCAGCCTCTCTCGCTCGCTCAACCCTCTCTCTCGCTCAACCTCTCTCGCGCGCGCCTCGCTCGCTCAACCTCTCTCGCGCGCGCTCGCTCAGCCTCTCTCAACCTCTCTCGCTCAACCTCTCTCGCGCTCGCTCAGCCTCTCTCGCTCAACCTCTCCTCGCTCGCGCTCGCTCAGCCTCTCTCGCTCGCTCGCTCAGCCTCTCTCGCTCGCGCTCTCGCTCGCCTCAACCTCTCGCGCGCTCGCTCAGCCTCTCTCGCTCGCTCAACCTCTCTCGCGCTCGCTCGCTCAGCCTCTCTCGCGCTCGCTCGCTCAGCCTCTCTCGCGCTCGCTCGCTCACCTCTCTCGCGCGCTCGCTCAACCTCTCTCGCGCGCTCGCTCGCTCGCTCAACCTCTCTCGCGCGCTCGCTCGCTCAGCCTCTCTCGCGCGCTCGCTCTCGCTCAACCTCTCTCGCGCGCTCGCTCAACCTCTCTCAACCTCGCTCGCTCAACCTCTCTCGCGCTCGCTCGCTCAACCTCTCTCGCGCTCGCTCGCTCGCTCAACCTCTCTCTCGCGCGCGCTCGCTCCACCTCTCTCTCGCTCGCTCGCTCGCTCTCTCCTCAGCCTCTCTCTCGCTCGCTCGCTCAACCTCTCTCTCGCTCGCTCAACCTCCTCTCTCGCTCGCTCAACCTCTCTCGCTCGCGCTCAACCTCTCTCTCGCTCGCTCAACCTCTCTCGCTCGCTCAACCTCTCTCGCTCGCTCAACCCTCTCTCGCTCGCTCAACCTCTCTCGCTCGCTCAGCCTCTCTCTCTCGCGCGCTCGCTCGCTCAACCTCTCTCGCGCGCTCGCTCGCTCGCTCGCTCAACCTCTCTCGCGCGCTCGCTCGCTCAACCTCTCTCAACCTCTCTCGCTCGCTCAGCCTCTCTCGCTCGCTCAACCTCTCTCGCGCGCTCGCTCGCTCGCTCAACCTCTCTCGCGCGCGCGCTCGCTCGCCTCAACCTCTCTCGCGCGCGCTCGCTCGCTCAACCTCTCTCGCGCGCTCGCTCATCTCGCTCAGCCTCTCTCGCGCGCTCGCTCAGCCTCTCTCGCGCTCGCTCAACCTCTCTCTCGCTCGCTCGCTCGCTCAACCTCTCTCGCGCTCGCTCGCTCGCTCAACCTCTCTCTCGCGCGCGCTCGCTCGCTCAACCTCTCTCTCGCGCGCGCTCGCTCGCTCAACCTCTCTCTCGCGCTCGCTCGCTCGCTCAACCTCTCTCGCTCGCTCAACCTCTCTCGCTCGCTCAACCTCTCTCGCTCGCTCAACCTCTCTCTCGCTCGCTCAACCTCTCTCGCGCTCGCTCGCTCGCTCAACCTCTCTCGCGCGCGCTCGCTCGCTCAACCTCTCTCGCGCGCGCTCGCTCGCTCGCTCAACCTCTCTCGCTCGCTCGCTCAACCTCTCTCGCTCGCTCGCTCAACCTCTCTCTCGCTCGCTCAACCTCTCTCGCGCGCGCTCGCTCGCTCACTCAACCTCTCTCGCGCGCTCGCTCGCTCAACCTCTCTCGCGCGCGCTCGCTCGCTCAACCTCTCTCGCTCAACCTCTCTCGCGCGCTCTCTCGCGCGCGCTCGCTCGCTCAACCTCTCTCGCGCGCTCGCTCGCCTCAACCTCTCTCTCGCGCTCGCTCGCCCTCTCAACCTCTCTCTCGCGCGCTCGCTCGGCTCGCTCGCTCGCTCGCTCGCTCGCTCGCTCGCTCGCCTCTCTCGCTCGCTCGCTCGCTCGCTCAACCTCGCTCGCTCGCTCGCTCGCTCGCTCGCTCGCTCGCTCGCTCGCTCGCTCGCTCGCTCGCTCGCTCGCTCGCTCGCTCGCTGCTCGCTCGCTCAACCTCTCTCGCTCGCTCTCTCGCTCGCTCAACCTCTCTCGCTCGCTCGCTCGCTCAACCTCTCTCGCTCGCTCGCTCGCTCGCTCAACCTCTCTCGCTCGCTCGCTCAACCTCTCTCGCTCGCTCGCTCAACCGCTCAACCTCTCTCGCGCGCTCGCTCGCTCACCTCTCTCGCTCGCTCGCTCGCTCGCTCAACCTCTCTCGCGCGCTCGCTCATCTCGGCTCAACCTCTCTCGCTCGCTCGCTCAACCTCTCTCGCTCGCTCGCTCGCTCGCTCCTCTCTCTCGCTCGCTCGCTCGCTCAACCTCCTCGCTCGCTCAACCTCTCTCGCTCGCTCAACCTCTCTCGCTCGCTCGCTCGCTCGCTCAACCTCTCTCGCTCGCTCGCTCGCTCGCTCAACCTCTCTCGCTCGCTCGCTCGCTCGCTCAACCTCTCTCGCGCGCTCGCTCGCTCGCTCAACCTCTCTCGCGCGCTCGCTCGCTCGCTCAACCTCTCTCGCGCGCTCGCTCGCTCGCTCAACCTCTCTCTCGCGCGCTCGCTCGCTCAACCTCTCTCTCGCGCGCGCTCGCTCGCTCAACCTCTCTCTCGCGCGCGCTCGCTCGCTCAACCTCTCTCTCGCGCGCGCTCGCTCGCTCAACCTCTCTCTCGCGCGCGCTCGCTCGCTCAACCTCTCTCTCGCGCGCGCTCGCTCGCTCAACCTCTCTCTCGCGCTCGCTCGCTCGCTCAACCTCTCTCTCGCGCTCGCTCGCTCGCTCAACCTCTCTCGCGCGCTCGCTCGCTCAACCTCTCTCGCGCGCTCGCTCGCTCGCTCAACCTCTCTCGCGCGCTCGCTCGCTCGCTCAACCTCTCTCGCTCGCTCGCTCGCTCGCTCAACCTCTCTCGCTCGCTCAACCTCTCTCGCTCGCTCGCTCGCTCGCTCAACCTCTCTCGCTCGCTCGCTCGCTCGCTCAACCTCTCTCGCTCGCTCGCTCGCTCGCTCAACCTCTCTCGCTCGCTCGCTCGCTCGCTCAACCTCTCTCGCTCGCTCGCTCTCGCTCGCTCGCTCAACCTCTCTCGCGCGCTCGCTCGCTCGCTCAACCTCTCTCGCTCGCTCAACCTCTCTCGCTCGCTCGCTCCTCGCTCAACGCTCGCTCGCTCGCTCGCTCAACCTCTCTCGCTCGCTCGCTCGCTCGCTCAACCTCTCTCGCTCGCTCGCTCGCTCGCTCGCTCAACCTCTCTCGCTCTCTCGCTCGCTCAACCCTCTCGCTCGCTCGCTCGCTCGCTCAACCTCTCTCGCGCTCGCTCGCTCGCTCAACCTCTCTCGCGCTCGCTCGCTCAACCTCTCTCGCTCGCTCGCTCAACCTCTCTCGCTCAACCTCTCTCGCTCGCTCGCTCAACCTCTCTCGCTCGCTCGCTCGCTCGCTCAACCTCTCTCGCGCGCTCGCTCGCTCGCTCAACCTCTCTCGCGCGCTCAACCTCTCTCGCTCGCTCGCTCGCTCGCTCAACCTCTCTCGCGCGCTCGCTCGCTCGCTCAACCTCTCTCGCGCGCTCGCTCGCTCGCTCAACCTCTCTCGCGCGCTCGCTCGCTCGCTCAACCTCTCTCGCGCTCGCTCGCTCGCTCAACCTCTCTCGCTCGCTCGCTCGCTCAACCTCTCTCGCTCGCTCGCTCGCTCGCTCAACCTCTCTCGCGCGCTCGCTCGCCCTCTCTCGCGCGCTCGCTCGCTCGCTCAACCTCTCTCGCGCGCTCGCTCGCTCGCTCAACCTCGCTCGCTCAACCTCTCTCGCGCGCGCTCGCTCAACCTCTCTCGCGCTCGCTCGCTCGCTCAACCTCTCTCGCGCGCGCGCTCGCTCAACCTCTCTCGCGCGCTCGCTCGCGCGCTCAACCTCTCTCGCGCGCTCGCTCGCTCGCTCAACCTCGCTCGCTCAACCTCTCTCGCGCGCTCGCTCGACCTCTCTCGCTCGCTCAACCTCTCTCGCGCGCTCGCTCGCTCGCTCGCTCAACCTCTCTCGCGCGCTCGCTCGCTCAACCTCTCTCGCGCGCTCGCTCAACCTCTCTCGCGCGCTCGCTCGCTCGCTCAACCTCTCTCGCGCGCTCGCTCGCTCAACCTCTCTCGCTCGCGCTCGCTCGCTCGCTCAACCTCTCTCGCGCGCTCGCTCGCTCAACCTCTCTCGCGCGCTCGCTCGCTCAACCTCTCTCGCTCGCTCGCTCAACCTCTCTCGCGCTCTCGCTCGCTCAACCTCTCTCGCGCGCTCGCTCGCTCGCTCAACCTCTCTCGCGCTCTCGCTCGCTCGCTCAACCTCTCTCGCGCTCTCGCTCGCTCGCTCAACCTCTCTCGCGCGCTCGCTCGCTCGCTCGCTCAACCTCTCTCGCGCGCTCGCTCGCTCGCTCGCTCAACCTCTCTCGCGCGCTCGCTCGCTCGCTCAACCTCTCTCGCGCGCTCGCTCGCTCGCTCAACCTCTCGCGCGCTCGCTCGCTCGCTCAACCTCTCTCGCGCGCTCGCTCGCTCGCTCGCTCAACCTCTCTCGCGCGCTCGCTCCTCTCAGCCTCTCGCCGCGCTCGCTCTCCAGCCTCTCTCGCGCGCTCGCTCGCTCAGCCTCTCTCGCGCGCTCGCTCGCTCCCAGCCTCTCTCGCGCGCTCGCTCGCTGCCTCCCAGCCTCTCTCGCGCGCTCGCTCGCCTCCCAGCCTCTCTCGCGCGCTCGCTCGCTCAGCCTCTCTCGCGCTCGCTCGCTCTCCCAGCCTCTCTCGCGCGCTCGCTCGCTCGCTCAGCCTCTCTCGCGCGCTCGCTCTCTCACCTCTCTCGCTCGCTCGCTCGCTCAACCTCTCTCGCGCGCTCGCTCTCTCAGCCTCTCGCTCGCTCGCTCGCCTCTCTCGCGCGCTCGCTCGCTCGCTCAGCCTCTCTCGCGCGCTCGCTCAGCTCTCTCGCTCGCTCAACCTCTCTCGCGCGCTCGCTCTCAGCCAGCCGCTCGCTCGCTCGCGCGCTCGCTCGCTCAACCTCTCTCGCGCGCTCGCTCAGCCTCTCGCGCGCTCGCTCTCTCGCCTCTCTCGCGCGCTCGCTCGCTCAACCTCTCTCAACCTCTCGCTCGCTCGCTCAGCCTCTCTCGCGCGCTCGCTCGCGCTCAACCTCTCTCGCGCGCTCGCTCGCTCTCAGCCTCTCTCGCGCGCTCGCTCGCTCGCTCGCTCAACCTCTCTCGCTCTCGCTCGCTCGCTCAACCTCTCTCGCGCGCTCGCTCGCTCGCTCAACCTCTCTCGCTCGCTCGCTCTCGCTCAACCTCTCTCGCGCGGCTCGCTCGCTCGCTCAACCCTCTCTCGCGCGCTCGCTCGCTCGCTCACCTCTCGCGCGCTCGCTCTCGCTCGCTCAACCTCTCTCGCGCGCTCGCTCGCCTCAGCCTCGCTCGCTCAACCTCTCTCGCTCGCTCGCTCGCTCGCTCAACCTCTCTCGCGCGCTCGCTCGCTCAACCTCGCTCGCTCAACCTCTCTCGCCGCGCGCTCAACCTCTCTCGCTCAACCTCTCTCGCGCGCTCGCCTCTCTCGCCTCGCTCGCGCTCAACCTCTCTCGCTCGCTCGCTCGCTCGCTCGCTCAGCCTCTCTCGCGCTCGCTCGCTGCTCCAACCTCTCAGCCTCTCTCGCGCTCGCTCGCTCAACCTCTCTCGCGCGCTCGCTATCTCAACCTCGCTCAGCCTCTCTCAGCGCGCTCGCTCGCTCCAGCCTCTCTCGCGCGCTCGCTCTCAGCCTCTCTCGCGCGCTCGCTCGCTCGCTCAGCCTCTCTCGCGCGCTCGCTCTCGCTCGCTCAACCTCTCTCGCGCGCTCGCTCAGCCTCGCTCAACCTCTCTCGCGCGCTCGCTCGCTCGCTCAACCTCTCTCGCGCTCGCTGCTCGCTCGCTCAACCTCTCGCGCGCTCGCTCGCTCAACCTCTCTCGCGCGCTCGCTCGCTCGCTCAACCTCTCTCGCGCGCTCGCTCTCGCTCGCTCAACCTCTCTCGCGCGCTCGCGCCTTCAGCCTCGCTCGCTCAACCTCTCTCGCGCGCTCGCTCTCGCTCGCTCGCTCAACCTCTCTCGCGCGCTCGCTCGCTCAACCTCTCGCGCGCTCGCTCGCTCTCGCTCGCTCAACCAACCTCTCGCGCGCTCGCTCGCTCGCTCAACCTCTCTCGCTCGCTCGCTCGCTCGCTCAACCTCTCTCGCGCGCTCGCTCGCTCGCTCAACCTCTCTCGCGCGCTCGCTCGCTCAACCTCTCTCGCTCGCTCGCTCGCTCAACCTCTCTCGCGCGCTCGCTCGCTCGCCCTCTCTCGCTCGCTCGCTCAACCTCTCTCGCGCGCTCGCTCGCTCGCTCGCTCAACCTCTCTCGCGCTCGCTCGCTCAACCTCTCTCGCGCGCTCGCTCGCTCAACCTCTCTCGCGCGCGCTCGCTCGCTCGCTCAACCTCTCTCGCGCGCTCGCTCGCTCGCTCGCTCAACCTCTCTCGCGCGCTCGCTCGCTCAACCTCTCTCGCGCGCTCGCTCGCTCAACCTCTCTCGCGCGCTCGCTCGCTCAACCTCTCTCGCGCGCTCGCTCGCTCGCTCAACCTCTCTCGCTCGCGCTCAACCTCTCTCGCGCTCGCTCGCTCGCTCAACCTCTCTCGCGCGCTCGCTCGCTCAACCTCTCTCGCGCTCGCTCGCTCGCTCAACCTCTCTCGCGCGCTCGCTCACCTCGCTCAGCCTCTCTCGCGCTCGCTCGCTCGCTCAACCTCTCTCGCGCTCGCTCGCTCGCTCAACCTCTCTCGCGCGCTCGCTCGCTCGCCAGCCTCTCTCGCGCGCCTCGCTCGCTCAACCTCTCTCGCGCGCTCGCTGTCTTCGCTCGCTCAACCTCTCTCGCGCTCGCTCGCTCGCTCAGCCTCTCTCGCGCTCGCTCTCGCTCAGCCTCTCTCGCGCGCTCGCTCGCTCGCTCAACCTCTCTCGCGCGCTCGCTCTCGCTCGCTCAACCTCTCTCGCGCGCTCGCTCTCTCGCTCGCTCAGCCTCTCTCGCGCTCGCTCGCTCGCTCGCTCAACCTCTCTCGCGCGCTCGCGCTCGCCTCTCTCGCGCGCTCGCTCAACCTCTCTCGCGCTCGCTCGCTCGCTCCAACCTCTCTCGCGCGCTCGCTCGCCTCAGCCCTCTCGCGCTCGCTCGCTCAGCCTCTCTCGCTCGCTCGCTCGCTCGCTCGCTCAACCTCTCTCGCGCGCTCGCTCGCCTCTCTCGCCTCGCTCGCTCAGCCTCTCTCTCTCGCTCGCTCGCCTCTCTCGCTCGCTCGCTCAGCCTCTCTCGCGCGCTCGCTCGCTCGCTCAACCTCTCTCGCGCGCTCGCTCGCTCAACCTCTCTCGCTCGCTAACCTCGCTCAGCCTCTCTCGCGCGCTCGCTCGCTCGCTCGCTCAACCTCTCTCGCTCGCGCTCGCTCGCTCGCTCGCTCGCTCAGCCTCTCTCGCTCGCTCGCTCGCTCAACCTCGCTCGCTCTCGCTCTCTCGCTCGCCTCTCTCGCGCGCTCGCTCGCTCGCCTCTCTCTCGCGCGCTCGCTCGCTCGCTCAACCTCTCTCGCGCTCGCTCTCTCGCTCGCTCGCTCAACCTCTCTCGCGCGCTCGCTCGCCCTCGCTCGCTCAACCTCTCTCTCAGCGCTCGCTCGCTCGCCTCGCTCGCTCAACCTCTCTCTCTCGCGCTCGCTCGCTCGCTCACCCTCTCTCGCTCGCTCGCTCGCTCGCTCAACCTCTCTCGCGCGCTCGCTCGCTCACTCGCTCACCTCTCTCGCGCGCGCGCTCGCTCGCTCGCTCAACCTCTCTCGCGCGCTCGCGCTCGCTCGCTCGCTCAACCTCTCTCGCGCGCTCGCTCGCGCTCGCTCGCTCAACCTCTCTCGCGCGCTCGCTCGCTCGCTCGCTCAACCTCTCTCGCGCGCTCGCTCGCTCGCTCAACCTCTCTCGCTCGCTCGCTCGCTCAACCTCTCTCGCGCGCTCGCTCGCTCGCTCGCTCAACCTCTCTCGCTCGCTCGCTCAACCTCTCTCGCGCGCTCGCTCGCTCGCTCAACCTCTCTCGCGCGCTCGCTCGCTCAACCTCTCTCGCGCGCTCGCTCGCTCAACCTCTCTCGCGCGCTCGCTCGCCTCAACCTCTCTCGCGCGCTCGCGCTCAGCCTCTCCCAGCCTCTCTCAGCCTCTCGCGCTCGCTCGCCTCCCAGCCTCTCTCGCGCGCTCGCTCGCTCGCTCCCTCGCTCAACCTCGCTCGCTCGCTCGCTCACCTCTCTCGCGCGCTCGCTCGCTCGCTCAACCTCTCTCGCGCTCGCGCGCTCGCTCGCTCAGCCTCTCTCGCGCTCGCTCGCTCGCTCCAACCTCTCTCGCGCTCGCTCGCTCTCAGCCTCTCGCGCGCTCGCTCGTCTCGCTCGCTCAACCTCTCTCGCGCGCTCGCTCGCTCAACCTCTCTCGCGCGCTCGCTCGCTCAACCTCTCTCGCGCGCTCGCTCGCTCAACCTCTCTCGCGCGCTCGCTCGCTCGCTCGCTCAACCTCTCTCGCGCGCTCGCTCGCTCGCTCAACCTCTCTCGCGCGCTCGCTCGCCGCTCGCTCAACCTCTCTCGCGCGCTCGCTCGCTCGCTCGCTCAACCTCTCTCGCGCGCTCGCTCGCTCGCTCAACCTCTCTCGCGCGCTCGCTCGCTCGCTCGCTCAACCTCTCTCGCGCGCTCGCTCGCTCGCTCGCTCGCTCAACCTCTCTCGCGCGCTCGCTCTCGCTCGCTCGCTCAACCTCTCTCGCGCGCTCGCTCGCTCGCTCGCTCGCTCAACCTCTCTCGCGCGCTCGCTCGCTCGCTCGCTCGCTCAACCTCTCTCGCGCGCGCGCTCGCTCGCTCGCTCGCTCAACCTCTCTCGCGCGCTCGCTCGCTCGCTCGCTCAACCTCGCTCGCTCGCTCGCTCGCTCGCTCGCTCGCTCAACCTCTCTCGCGCGCTCGCTCGCTCGCTCAACCTCTCTCGCGCGCTCGCTCGCTCGCTCGCTCAACCTCTCTCATTGATAGGGCGGTGCACTTTGAGAACCATCCCCCTCTCTTTCAACCTTTCTCTCTTTGAAATAGAGACACTTCGCATTGTGACAAGCCCTAAAAATAAAGCCCTTCTGTGCCCCTGTAAAAACAAGTGCATGCCAAAAAAATACTTACTACAAAATAGGCCAGGGGAGAACTTACATGCGATATTTCATCATTGTAACCCGTTTGGTGATTTTTCATGCTGATATTACTGTGTTATTTCATCATCCACGTCAAAACCAGGTAGGAATACAAATTGATCATACTGTAAGGTATGCAGGGCATGAATAAATGTGCAGTGATACATGACACTGTAATAACCAAAAGGAACTATAGGCTGAAAACTATATGTTACAAAAGGGAGTATATGTCGCAAGGGCACGGTTTATGTCTTTACATGTGTAGGCAGTCATTGTAAATAAGAATTTGTTCTTAACTGACTTGCCTTGTTAAATAAAAGGTTACACATGCAATGACAAGTGAAAGTGTTATGGGATACCAGCGAAAGTAGCAAGACAGAGGGCTTCACCGAGTGAAAAGCATCCAAACGTGAACTGACAACATATGAACTGCGATGAGGATGAGACAACACAAAAACAGAGGTAAAATATGGGCAAAAATAAGAACAGAAGTACCATGTTTGATCTTGCAGTGTATTATTGTTCTTCCACACAGTCCAAAAAAATCGTCAGAGTCGGGCTGTTTAGTAGACAGACCAAGAAAATACAGATTATTCACAGTCATGGGGTATTTAAAAATAATCACGCACACAGTTTAAAATAAAAGTTGTTTACGTTCTTTGAAGAGATGGGATGAAGGTTGGGTTAAAAAAATGTATAAACATATATTTTTTTAAACACACATAAGGGGTGAGAGACTCAAAAGGCTGGCCAAGGTGCCAAAAGGATACCATGCAAGTGGGGCCTTCAGAAAATAATCTTTCATGGACTTGCACCTCTAAAATAAGTGGCCGATCTTCCCCTCCAACCAAAGCACATCAAAGACAGAAGTTGAGAGAGAGAGAAAGTGCGTGGTATTACAAGCCTACGATTTTGTAGCTGCTGATAAAAATAAATAAACACTCCTTGCAAAAAAATATACAAATATATTTAGAATAAATTTAGTCCCCCAAATGTGTTTGTGTGTGTGTGTGTGTGTGGGGGGGGGGGGGCTTTATAAAAGAAAAAAAAGCATAAAAGAAGAAAATACTTCAAGACTGGAGGATTGGAAGTGATTGTTGATTAACACTCACACATTCAAACACTGCTACATTTAAACACTGTTTAGACTCGGTTAGATATTTAATTGGAAGGGTTAGAAAATGTATTTAACAATGTGAGACTCTCACCCCTTCGGTATTTTGAAGTCAACATACAAACTACAACTCGTATTTGTTGACAATGGGTACGTCCCAAATGACACCCTATTCCATATATACCTTTGACCAGGGACAATATGGTGTCATTTGGAGCGCATGATCTGGGTTTCCAATATATCTTTGTATGCAGGCGTCTGTCATCGCTATTATACCACATACAGTTAATATAGTCTATATAACATGTCACCAAATACTATAGTATGCCTCATCCAAAATACAATGCACAGTTATGGTATGATAGCAGTGCAATCGCAATAGCCATGGAAATTGTGAGGTTCTGAATTTAAACAGTCATTATTGTTGCTACACGTGATTTGGTTGGTCGAAAAGTGTGAAATGTTGATGGGCAAGTCTGTGCGTGTGCTTGTGCTTGTGTGTGTTAGAGTCACTCACTGCTGGTTCGTGATGAGGTTCAGTCTCCTTCCTAAGCAGGGGATCAAACTTGACTTGAATGACTATCAGTGTTAAAAAATTAAACAGAGAATTAAACAAACTGCAGTACTAAAAAATGAACACACAACACATTTCTAAATATAGTCACAGTAGCCTGGCAATAAAAAAATAAAAACCTGCATGACTCGAACAGCAACATAAGCACAAAATATCACTAAAGATCGCTTACGGGCATATTACTACTAGTGCAGGCACTTTCCCTCCTATATAATCTCTGTGGGTACTGAGTCAAAACTAAATGGCAAAGATTAAGACCCTCAGATATAGAGCCGCTGAATGAACAGTAAGCAGTTCCCCATGCGCCTTTTTTGCACATGCAGGGCGAATATTCAAGTCTCTAGGGAAGTGATGCTCAGCGACTCAGTGAGTGACAAAAAGGAGATCTGGAAAGATAAGGAGCGAGTACAGGGAAGAGGCAGAGAGAGGAAGGAGTGGTTTTCCATACTTAACCACACAAGGTCATGAGAAGGACCACTCAGGAAGAAATTTGAAAAGCTTTCGTTACATTGTTATAAACGTGACATTAGATGTCATAACCAGTCACAGTGACCTTTGTGGCTACTCACTTGACGCAGTCGTAAATAAAAATGATTTTTATAATTTCAGCCAGTTGTTTTGAAAGTAGAGCTCAAAACCCAAAACGGGTTCCCGAATATTGTTCACAATTGTGTACAACGTCAGTGCATGTGGGGTGTGCATGTTGGGCTCACCTCGCAACCTCATTGGACAATACTGTGCTGACCTGAATCCCGCCTCCCACTCTAACCTTGCAACCTTACTGGACCTCATTCCACCTGCCAATAAACATTCTCTATCAAGTTCTGTTGTTGCAGGCTAGCTCCCGTTGTAGGGTATGGTCCCATCAGACTAATATGGCAAATGAGCAAGCAAATGTTATAAAGTAAGTTTAAACAACGGAAAGTGTACTCTTCTATAATACATGACCATAAGTTTGTGGACACCTGCTCAACAAATATCTCATTCCAAAATCATGGTTATTAATATGAAGTTGGTCCCCCTTTGCTGCTATAACAGTCTCCACTCTGCTCGGAAGGCTTTCCACTAGATGATGGAACATTGCTGCGGGGACTTGCATCAGGCACTGATGTTGGGCAATTAGGCCTGGCTCGCAGTCGGCGTTCCAATTCATCCCAAAAGTGTTCGATGAGGTTGAGGTCAGGGCTCTGTGCAGGCCATTCAAGTTCCCCACACCGATTTTGGGAAACCATTTCTGTATGGACCACACTTTGTGCACAGGGAAATTGTCACGCTGGAACTGTTTCCACAAAGTTGGAAGCACATAATTGTGTAGAATATTATTGTATGCTGTAGTGCTAAGATTTCCCTTCACTGAAACTAAGGGGCCTGATTTGAACCATGAAAAACAGCCCCAGACCGGTATTCCTCATCCACCAAACTTTACAGTTGGCACTATGCATTGGGGTATGCAACGTTCTCCTGGCATCCGCCAAAACCAGATTTGTCTGTCGGTGGTGAAGCATGATTCATCACTCCAGGGAACGCGTTTCGCGGCTGAGCTGTTGTTGCTCCTAGACGTTTCCACTTCATAATAACAGCACTTACAGTTGATCATGGCAGCCCTAGCGGGGCAGAAATTTGACGAACTGACTTGTTGGAAAGGTGGCATCCTATGACGGTGCCTGAGCTCTTCAGTAAGGCCATTCTACTGCCAATGTTTGTCTATTAAGACTGCATGCTGTGTGCTCAATTTTATACACTGCTCAGCAACGGGTGTGGCTGAAATAGCCAAATTCACTCATTTGAAGGGATGTCCATCTACTTTTGATTATATAGTTGCATCAAATGTCCTACTCCTTGAAAGTCAATCGGGGGAGAAGGGCGTGACGCTTGGCATTCCAGACGTGACACTTGGCATTCAAGCCAAAGAGTTCAATCTTGGTTTCATCAGACCTGAGAATTTAGTTTCTTATGGTCTCAGAGTCCTTGAGCTGCCTTTTGGCAAAAAAAAGAAATGTCCTCTCACTGTCAACTGTGTTTCTTTTCAGCAAACTTAAAATGTGTAAATAATTGTATGAACATAACAAGATAACAAGAGACATAAACTGAACAAGTTCCAGAGACTAACAGAAATTGAATAATGTGTCCCTGAACAAAGGGGGGGTATCTGGTGTGGCCAGCAGCTGCATTAAGTACTGCAGTGCATCTCCTCCTCATGGACAGCACCAGATTTGCCCGTTCTTGCTGTGAGATGTTACCCCACTCTTCCACCAAGGCACCTGTAAATTCCCGGACATTTCTGTCCCTTGCCCTCACCCTCCGATCCAACAGGTCCCAGACGTGCTCAATGGGATTGAGATCCGGGCTCTTCGCAGGCCATGGCAGAACACTGACATTCCTGTCTTGCAGGAAATCACACACAGAACGAGCAGTATGGCTGGTGGCATTGTCATGCTGGAGGGTCATGTCAGGATGAGCCTGCAGGAAGCGTGCCACATGAGGGAGGAGGATGTCTTCCCTGTAACGCACTGTGTTGAGATTGCCTGCAATGACAACAAGCTGGTGTAACTCGGGCAGTTGTTGCTGCCATCCTATACCTGTCCCGCAGGTGTGATGTTCGGATGTACCGATCCTGTGCAGGTGTTGTTACATGTGGTCTGTCACTGCGAGGACGATCAGCTGTCCGTCCTGTCTCCCTGTAGCGCTGGCTTAGGCATCTCACAGTACAGACATTGCAATCTATTGCCCTGGCCACATCTGCAGTCCTCATGCCTCCTTGCAGCATTCCTAAGGCATGTTCACGCAGATGAGCAGTAGAAAGGCCTCTTTAGTGACCTAAAATGTAATAACTGTGACCTTAATTGCCTACCGTCTGTAAGCTGTTAGTGTCTTAACGACCGTTCCACAGGCGCATGTTCATTAATTGTTTATGGTTCATTGAACAAACATGGGAAAGTTTGTAGTATACATTTCTTGAGCGCATTATCACGATTCACGAACGGAATGGATGGACGCGTCTTGTATAAACCTTATAGCCTATTGCACAATAACAAAATTCAAATAAAATACAAGATCGCTGGTTCAAACCCCTGATCCAACTCGGTGAAAAATCTGTCAATGTGCCCTTGAGCAAGGTACTTAACCCTAATGGCTACTGTAAATCAATCTGGATATGAGTGTCTGCTAGTATACAAAAAAAAATCAAAATATATAACTTCTAATTTCAGATGTTTTCTAACTTATGATGCATGGATTTGATCCATGTATTTTAGCTGCTATCAAAACAACTAATGGTAAGCCATGCAGGCACTTGAAAACTTGCTTCAGAGCGCAATACATGACAGGCACGTAATCTCATGCACTAAATGATGGCAGGTTAGAATGTAAGGATTCAGATGCTTTTTCCGATTGGAGAGAACTGTAGAACATTTATTATGCATGTATGAGCCATACATTGACACGTTGAGTCCAAAACAGAAGGTTAAAAAAAAAAAGATAGTTTTCCATCTTCCGGAAGATCTAACCATGTAACCTTTCAGTGTTGTATCATTTGACATGTCATGACTAAGGCTGTAGCGGTCACAAATTACTGTCAGACTGTGATTGTTAAGCAAATAAACTGTCAGTCTCACGGTAATTTACCGTTAATTAACAAACACATTTTGCATCTCCTGGCTTCCACACATAATCCATGTAATATAGCCTACACCTTCACAATAAATATGTTATTTATTTTAGACAGGCCTAAAGAAGCATGATATGAAGAAGATGTAGTATATTTCAGAAGAACAGAATAGCATATTCTGAGTTGTCCTGAGGTCCTGATCTGGCTATGCCAAATGACTGTGGGCTACACTAGTTCATTTAGCAGACAAGATTTGAATCGGTGGCATTATTTTATAGTATGAAGAATACAATTTAACAAATCTGAATAAACAATGAGGGAGTGAGCACATGCGGCTATTCTGTGTTAAGCGTTTAACAAAGAAATAGGTATTCCTACATGCTTAATTTAGAGTTATTTAACTTCAACTTTAGTTCTACAAACGTTAGGCTATATGTTTTGATTTTTAATACATTGTAAGGCTGCATGATGGGACTAAAAAAATAGCTTGAAAGGCATGAGCTCTGCATTGTTTTTTTGTGCAGGCTGTACACACTATATCAGTCACTCACAATTTGACAAGCACTTGATAATGACTCAGAATTTCACGGCGGAATCCCCTTTGTGTGGCTGTAATGCACCCTAAAAATAAATATTTTGCGGCCAGCGGCCATTGTGCACTTCTCCCTGAGTGATGCCTGCTCCATGAAGTGATCGGGTCTTTCTCACAAGCTACAAGTGAAGACCGACACATCGGGCACGCACCTGCGTGCGTCCATATCCAATTTCGAGGAGCAAATTGAGGATATTTGACTGTCCACATTTAACTTTTCGTCAGCCAACAAGATGAGTAGACCTAACGAACAGTGAAAGCACTAGCCTATGTCAATCTACTATCCCCCATAGTACAAAAGTTAACCTATTCTATTCTGTGCGAGAAATAAATATTCCAAACATAGTCTGGGACAGTTGCGGGATGCGATAAATCCCAAATTAATATAACCACTACCATCAAAAAAAACTGTTTTTAAGCAATTTGGCTGATGCAACAGATCAGAAAGTTTATCAACATTTTAAGCTAAGCGATAAGGCTATTTCTTCACATTATAAGCACAGCAATGCGCACATGGTAGTATTATTTCAATAAGTGTGAATGTTACATTAGCGGAATACACCATTATCAAAAATGACCGCAAATGCAATTATCCATGTAATGCTTTTATTATAAAGGTGCATAAGGTGAAAATGACCTTCCCCAAACTTGAAACTCTAGCGCTGCTTATGTATGCCCGTTGACCACTTTAGTTGTGATACAAACCTTAAAACATATACACCTATGGACTAGGCTACATGACATGTGACTATGATTCAAAAAGTAGCAAACAAAAAGGCATTGTGAATGATGACCAGCTTAAGAAACCAGTGATAATATATAATTCACAAGTAATTGGCTAATATTGTCACCCATCAGACTATTCTTGATTTAATATAGTTTTTACATATACTAAATAATATATGTGTGAAATATGTTTTGATTTAGAATGGACCATAATCAAGCACCTGTATCGAAACAGGGCCGGCAGGAAAAAAATACATGCGACCGAAGGACACTTTTCTCCGTGGTTTATTTTCATGACAGCCAGGTACTCCTGTTGTAAATATAAGCAATGTGCTTAATATTAAGAAAGTTGAGAAATAAATATAGTAGGCCTAGCCTATAGAATGCTGATCCTCCTATTCTTATTAGAGGCCATTACTCTGTTTTAACGCACAATTGCATAGCCTACTGAAATGTTGCGCAACATCAGCTCATTGTGCTCTCATGAAGTGTTTGATTAGATTTTTAAATACTTTTGCAATGACGTCAGAGAGATTAGAGGGACAATAGAGTGCTGAGTACCAGGCAGTTAGCAAGTTTGGTAGGCTACTAATGAACATTGGCAGCATCAGGGCTGGGAGAAGCCTAAAATTCACGTGGAATTAGACTGCCTTCATGACTCGTGACCGCCGGTATGGTGGTAATACGTTCGTTCACCTTAACTGCCCTAGTCATGAATGCTTATGACATACTATGGCATGCTAATGTCACTCTTATAACAGTCTTATACCAAAGGGATTAAGTAAAATGCTACTGAAGACACTCACAGTTGATCTCAGAGAGGGTCTTCCCTTCTTGTGTGTTCCCAGAGCGAATCCGATGCGGCACCGATACAGGGGGCTGTCAAAACAGATAAAGTGGAGTGAGGGAAACAGTACAACACTAACTAGCCTGGTCCCAGATCTGTTTGTGCTGTATTGCCAAATTTCATGGTCATTGTCAGCCCAAAACATTCTGGGACCAGGCTAGGAATACATTAGTCGCAAGGCAAAAATGTAGCATTGTCTGATGCAGGCATTCTGACATACGTGCCACCTACAGTACCGTTTATGAAAGTGTTTGATATTATTTCAATGTGCTTGTATGCATCTGATACTGCCTTAAAATTACATTTAAAAATGGGATTTAATTGTATTTTAAAGTATTGTGGTGGCAGCTTTGTGTAATGGGTACGCTGGTCATTGGCAGGGACTGGGGAATTTGTCAGGATCAAAATAAATATGAAAGGAACAAAGCCCAGGTAAAAAGGAAAACCAGCCTCAGTCTTCTGAAAACCTAACCCTGGGGTGGAGTTATATTTTTCAGCCAGACAATTACACACATTGTTATGCCAAAGACACACCAGTGGCTTTCCAAGAGGTGTTGAGTGTTTTTGAGTGGTTTAGTCTCAGTCCTGAATTAAAGTTGCTTGAAAATCAGAGACAAGGTTTAATTATTCCTGTTCACCATTGATTCCCAACCAAATTTACTGACCTTAAGCAATTTTGACAAAAATAATGGACATATGTTACACTAAGAGTTATGCAAAGTTGGTAGAATATTATTCACAGCTGTAATGGCTGCCAAATGTACTTCCACCAAGTATTAACTCTGGGGTGTGAAGACACATGCAATCAAGACATCTTCGTTCTTTTATTTTAAATTCATTAAAAAAAATGTGGAGTAGATTGTGTAGATCTGTAGGTAAAAATTCCAGTGTAATCCCTTTTTATATGTCATTTTAAGGCAGCAAAATGTGAAGACTGTGCAAGGGGTGTGTAGAAAAAGTATTCAAGGCCCCACATTTTTCCACATTGTTACGTTACAGCCTTATTCTAAAATTGACTAAATTGTTTTTTTCCCCTCATCAATATACAGCGATTCCAGCCTTGAGTCGTCTTGGGAATAGCGCTACAAGCTTGGCACATCTGCATTTGAGGAGTTTCTCCCATTCTTCTCTGCAGAGCCTCTCAAGCTCTGTCAGGTTGAATGGGGAGTGTCGCTGCACAGCTATTTTAAGATCTCTCCAGAGATGTTCGATTGGGTTCGAGTCCGGGCATTGGCTGGACCACTCAAGGGCATTCAGAGAGTTGTTTCCGAAGCCACTCCTGCATTGTCTTGGCTGTGTGCTTAGGGTTGTTGTCCTGTTGGAAGGTGAACCTTCGCCTCAGTCTGAGGTCCTGAGCACTCTGGAGCAGGTTTTCATTAAGTATCTTTTTACTTTGCTCCGTTCATCTTTCCCTCAATGCTGACTAGTTTCCCAGTTCCTGCTGCTGAAAAACATCCCCACAGGATGATGCTGCCACCACGCTTCACCGTAGGGAAGGTGCTAAGTTTCCTCCAGAGGTGACGCTTGGCATTCAAGCCAAAGAATTCAATCTTGGTTTCATCAGACATGAGAATTTTGTATCTTATCGTCTCAGAGTTCGTTAGCTGCCTTTTGGCAAACTCCAAGCGGGCTGTCATGTGCCTTTTACTAAAGAGTGGCTTCCGTCTGGCCAATCTAACATAGATGCCTGATTGATGGAGTGCTGTAGAGATGATTGTCCTTCTGGAAGGTTCTCCTATCTCCACAGAGGAACTCTGGAGCTCTGTCAGAGTGACCAAGGCCCTTCTCCCCCGATTGCGCCGTTTGGCTGGGTGGCCAGCTCTAGGAAGAGTCTTGGTGGTCCCAAGCTTCTTCCATTTAAGAATGATGGAAGCCATTGTGTTCTTCGGGACCTTCAATGTGGCAGAAATGTTTTGGTACCCTTCCCCAGATCTGTGCCTCGACACAATCCTGCTCTGACATGCACTGCCAACTGTGAGACCTTACAGGTGTGTGCCTTTCAAATAATGTCCAATCGATTGAATTTATCACAGGTGGACTCCAATCAAGTTGTAGAAACATCTCAAGTACGATCAATGGAAACAGAATGCACCTGAGCTAAATTTCGAGTCTCATAGCAAAAGGTCTGAATACTTATTTACCCCCTGCCCTGTATTTATGTTTATTATTTTTCATAAAATGTGTAAACATTTCTAAAAACATGTTTTCGCTTTGTCATTATGGGGCAGTGTGTAGATTGATGAGGACATTTTCTTTTAGAATAAGGCTGTAACATAACAAAATGTGGAAAAGGGGAAGGGGTCTGAATACTTTCCGAATGCACTGTAATTAGCGTCAAGAGGTAAGATAAGAGATCTGTATATAATGATGAGATGCTCATGTCTCCTTCCTAACAATGGGAGTTGTTGTCCCATTAGAGTCAGTTATTATGGGCGTTGGACAATGTGACTACTGCCAGCTAAAGTGACAGTGCAACTTTTTGGAATGAGTCATGCGTACATTTGATGAGACAATGTTGAGGAAATGTAAAAATAAAAATTGCAGGCAGCTAAGAGGCTAATTAATGCTTATGCTAAGGCTAATACATCTTTAAAATTCAAACAAAAATGTGTAGATGCTGTATAATATTATACATTCCGTAATTGTCTAACAAATATGCATTTAAGTGTGCCAATGCACAAGATAGAATGTTCAGTCAGTGTATTCTAGTATAATATTGACAAAGATAAAAGTACTGCTGAGTGTGAATACCGTGGCTTTGAATTAGCAAAAGCACTCTCATCAAACTCTTGCTGTGCATTATACACAGACTAAATTGACCCCTAAAATCTACAGTAACACAATGTTCTGTATGACAAAGTACAATAGATGCTCTATAACCAATGATAGTCCTTTGTAGTCAAATAAAATGATTTAGGGCCTTGATCAATCAAAACCAGTAACCAGGAATACAGGATAAGACAAAGGAAAATCTAAATGATTACTATTTCCACTGTGAGAATTTATGTCACCATTGAATAATGGCAACTTCGAAGGCAACCTAGCCTGGGTGCCAGTCTGATTCTGCTATCTTGACAACTCCTTATGGAATAGTTATGCCACATGTTTGGATTGACACTGAGTGACAAGGAGTTGGAAAGATTGTATTAACAGACTAGCAAAGGTTACCGGTTTTGATTAAATGAGGATGTGTCCTGTGAGTGTCTGCAGCTGTACTGTACCTCCTCAGACTCCTCGGGCTCATCATCTAAGTGGTCGTCGTTGGAGGAGTGGTCCGGGTTGCTGGCCTTGTCCAAGAGCTCGATGGCCAGCGTGCGACTTAGAGGTTGCGAGACAAAGGGATGCTGGGAAAACAATGAAGCTGAGTTCATACTGTTGGATAGCCTGGTCTCGGATCTGTTTGTGCGGTCTTGCCAATTCCTATAGTTGTTGATGGGGCAATGACCATAGCAGTTGGCAAGACAACACAAATAGATCTGAGTCCAGACTAAGGAGACTATGGGCCAGATTCAGTCAAGAAAAACCACGTGTCAGAAAGATTGCATTATGAGAAATGCAATCGAGTAAAACAAATTAATCATAGCTCTCAATTATTTAAAAAATAAATTTCCTGCTGTGGTTGTTCCCTCTTGAGCCAAATAGCAGTTGAATAAAATAGGAGTTGGCTTGGCTTGGGGAAAATGTTATCTAAGATAAGATACAACTTTATCCATCCCCTTAGGACAATTAGATTCAAGGCTAAAGTGGTGCATCTGATATGAACTGAAATACAAAAACACTAGACAGACAACACATTTAGCCTGCGTCCCAAATATGGGCATTACGGTGCCATTTGCCTCAGACAAGCATGACACAAGACATCACATTTTTATTACATGCTTGTGCAATAGATTATTAAAAGGCTAAAGAGTAATGTGTAAAAGGCACTTTAAGTGAGGTAGATCTAAACAAGATTTCTAAGATAAAATATTAAAACGGTTGAGCCTGTAAGAGTTAGGTGGGTTCCTCTGTCCATGTTGAGTAATATAGATGGTCGAGTTCTAAGAACACAAACCTCAGGCTAATAGTAAATAAGAGTTGCTATGTGGAAACTGAAGCACTTTCTACAGCACTTTCTGCAATTGCAACATCCTTTTTTGGACTGTTAAATAAATGTTTACCCATTGATTCTTTAAGAATATTTTAAATGCATCATGAGCTTAGCTCAACTGTCATACACCATCAGAACCCAAAATGTAAGCTTATTTTACTTGAAAACAAACACTGTATAGCCTCAAAGTGTATTACTGGGGGCAAAATCCCCCCCCTCCTGGACACCTACACCACCCGATGCCACAGGAAGGCCAAAAAGAAAATCAAGGACATCAACCACCCGAGCCACTGCCTGTTCACCCCGCTATCATCCGGAAGGCAAGATCAATACAGGTGCATCAAAGCTGGGGCTAAAGACTGAAAAACAGCTTATATCTCAAGGCCATCAGACTGCTAAACAGCAATCACTTGCACATCAGAGGCGGCTGCCTATAGACATACATCAGGAATCACTGCCCACTTTTAGAAATGGATCACTAGCCACTTTAATAATGTTTCCGTATCTAGCACAACTCATCTCATACGTACACACTGTTTTCCAAGCTATTCTACGGCATCTTAGTCACTTTAATTGTGTGTAAATATTCCATCACTCATCTCATATGTACAGTTGAAGACGGAAGTTGACATACACCTTAGCCAAATACATTTACTCAGTTTTTCACAATTCCTGAAATCGAATCTTAATAAAAAATTCCCTGTTTTAGGTCAGTTAGGATCACCACTTTATTTTAAGAATGAGAAATGTCAGAATAATAGTAGAGAGAATGATTTATTTCAGCTTTTATTTCTTTCATCACATTCCCAGTGGGTCAGAAGTTTACATACACCCAATTAGTATTTGGTAGCATTGCCTTTAAATTGTTTAACTTGGGTTTGTAGGCCTCCATGCTCGCACACGCTTTTTCAGTTCTGCCAAAATATTTTCTATAGAATTGAGGTCAGGGCTCTGTGATAGCCACTCCAATACATTGACTTTGTTGTCCTTAAGCCATAACTTTGGAAGTATGCTTGGGGTCATTGTCCATTTGGAAGACCCATTTGCGACCAAGCTTTAACTTTAACTAATGTCTTGAGATGTTGCTTCAATATATCCACATCATTTTCCTTCCTTATGATAACATCTATTTTGTGAAGTGCACCAGTCCCTCCTGCAGCAAAGCACCCCCACAACATGATGCTGACACCCAAGTGCTTCACGGTTGGGATGGTGTTCTTCGGCTTGCAAGCCTCCCCCTTTTTCCTCCAAACATAACAATGGTCATTATGGCCAAACAGTTCTATTTTTGTTTCATCAGACCAGAGGATATTTCTCCAAAAAGTACGATCTTTGTCCTCATGTGCAGTTGCAAACCGTAGTCTGGCTTTTTTATGGCGGTTTTGGAGGAGTGGCTTCTTCCTTGCTGAGCGGCCTTTCAGGTTATGTTGATATAGGACTCGTTTTACTGTGGATATATATATACTGTTGTACCCGTTTCCTCCAGCATCATCATAAGGTCCTTTGCTGTTGTTGTGGGATTGATTTGCACTTCTCGCACCAAAGTACGTTCATCTCCTTCCTGAGCGGTATGACGGCTGTGTTGTCCCATGGTGTTTATACCTGCATACTATTGTTTGTACAGATGAACGTGGTACCTTTAGGCGTTTGTAAATTGCTCCCAAGGATGAACCAGACTCGTCGAGGTCTACAATTTATTTTCTGAGGTCTTGGTTGATTTCTTTTGATTTTCCCATGATGTCAAGCAAAGAGCCACTGAGTTTGAAGGTAAGCCTTGAAATACATCCACAGGTACACCTCCAATTGACTCAAATGATGTCAATTAGCCTATTAGAAGCTTCTAAAACCATGACATCATTTTCTGGAATTTTCTGAGCTGTTTAAAGGCACAGTCAACTTAGTGTATGTAAACTTCTGACCCACTTGAATTGTGATAAAGTGAATTATAAGTGAAATAATCTGTCTGTAAGAAAAATTACTTGTGTCATGCACAAAGTAGATGTTCTAACCGACAAGCCAAAACTATAGTTTGTTGACAAGAAATTTGTGGAGTGGTTGAAAAACGAGTTTTAATGACTCCAACTTAAGTGTATGTAAACTTCCGACCTCAACTGTATATAGTATCTATACTATGCCACTGTATCTTAGTTCAATGGCGCTCTGACTATATACATATGTCTTAATCCATTCCTTACTTAGATTTACATGTATTTTGTGTATATGTTGTGAAACAGTTAGATATTACTTGTTAGCTATTACTGCATTGTCAGAGCTAGAAGCACAAGCATTTTGCTACACCCACAATAACATCTGTTAAACACGTGTATGTGACCGATACATTTTATTTTAAACATGGTTAAAACTATAATGTTGATACAGTATCATTATTCCTTGAATCCGCTAGCTCATTCTATTAATTTGAGAGTGGTTCAATTTCTCCAGCACCATTCCTCAGCTGTTTACAAAAAAAGTGGCAGGGTCAGTGCTTGTTATTGTTTGAACTTCATATTGCCCATTTAACCAGCAAAGTGGGCTCTATTTCCAAATATTCACACTATTTCACCTAATCTTGACCTTGAACATTTGAAAGACTTCCTTACGAACAATACTCTTTGGGTTGTCATTGAGGCAACCAAATCCCTTGATCCACACAATGACATCACTACAATCACATTGCTGTTTTGTAGCTCAGGCCAAGATCATCTTACCTGCAGCAGCTTGTCTGAGGAAGGCCTTTTCTTTGGATTTTTCGTCAACGATATTCTTACAAAATGATGAAAATTACTGGTCCTTGGGGAGGGAAAACGAAATTGTATTTAAAAATATATATATTTCACCCATTCTATAATTGTTTTAAGTAAATATTCAAATTTACATGCTAATAATGATCAAACCTCTTTGGGATAAAACTTGACCCCATATTATGTGTAAATCGAGTTAGTCTGTCAATTCTCCAACCACTCCCCACAAAAAAAAAGCCTTTCTCTGAGTCCAATGACATTGACACAAATCTGAGGCTCCTTTACCCCTATGACAGGTGTGTCTGACTGTTAATATTTTAGCAGCATTTTGATTTGATTCATTAATATTGTATTACGTCTCTTTTTCCATCCAGTTCTAACGTATAAGTATTGGGGTGAGAGAGGACGGTGTGTTCAAGTAACGAGATAGAACCGGACAGGGTTAAGGTTATGTTGCAGGCAGCAAGCGTAAAGACACTTACCACTTCACCTTGTCTTTCAACTTGGGCGGCTGGAAGTTACTTTTGGTCATAAAAAACAGGGCTCTGAGAAAAACAAAAAAGGTGCAGTTGTGTATTTAAGGAAATCAATCCAATCACTTCCAATCCTTGCTTTTACTCAGTTAAAGGCGCTAACTTTCTAAACATACATT
Source organism: Oncorhynchus keta (assembly GCF_023373465.1). Taxonomy (NCBI): domain Eukaryota; kingdom Metazoa; phylum Chordata; class Actinopteri; order Salmoniformes; family Salmonidae; genus Oncorhynchus; species Oncorhynchus keta. The sequence goes on along the minus strand of NC_068452.1, from coordinate 14,346,114 downwards.
GAAAATAATTATGATCTGCTTTCTTTACGTTCTGCAAATGCACACAACGAGTTTGTCGAGTCATTGCGTGTTAGAAATATGGGACCAAATACTTAACTATTGACTACTTCAATAAACCATAAGTGAATTTTTCCAAATACTTTTGACTTCAAATGGGAGACTAGCTACATAAAAGCGCATTCATTTCTTAACGGTAAAACAGATATGTCTGAAAATAACCTAAAGTAAAAGGTGTCATTCTGCACTGTCGCCTCATATGAAACATTTAATCTCAAATCCAAAATGCTTGAGTATAGAGCCCCAAAAGATATATGCTTCACTGTCCAAATACATGCGGAGGGTGAGTGTATACGATTCCCCTGCATGCATGGATAAGAATCCCCGCACCTACTGGCCCTATTCTGTGTCTCCATTCTCTCTGTGCTCTTCATTTCATAAAGGTCTCTGCCCCCCAAAAAAGGGCCCTGGTCTGATGCCAACAGGTTAAAATGCTAACCTCATCAGGTGAAGGTTGAACATGGGCAGGTGCAGCTCTGCCAGCTCGATGGCGGTGATGCCCACCGCCCAGATGTCGCACAGTTGGTTGTACCCGCCCTTCCTCTCCACGGCTGCCACCTCAGGTGCCATCCTGCACACAGGGAGTCGGCTCAGTTAAATGAACCGTTCACCACATAGCCTTGGCACAGTCAATAGCAATTAACACTACAGAGGCATCTCAACCAAGACCTCTGAACTCAACTGTATAACTCACTCACTGTATGTGCCAATTACTCGCTTATAAAATGTTTATAAATATTAACACTTTTTGTAAATATTTCTAAACTTTTGTTAAGCGGTGGCTCGACCACTAGGGGTGCCAAGTGGGGGGCCACAAATGTTTTGCCGCCAAGGTCGGGGATGGCAACCCTACCAAAACTCGCTTAATTACCCAAAATGGCTAGAGCCAGCACTGATTTTAAGTTTTAAAATTTATAAGCATTTATAAGGCTTATTCGTGAAAGTTATTATAAAGTGTAACCCAAACACTGGTTTTAAATTAATTTGATCATCATTGAAATCAATATAATCAGAATTGTTTGACTTGTTTAATAGGTTACTTTTTAACAAATCAATCGAATACACTGTTCTAAAATTGGATTTGATGATACAATTTAGAACAACATTATTATTACATTTTAGTAATTTATCAGACGCTCTTATCCAGAGCGACTTACTGGAGCAATTAGAGTTAAGTGTCTTGCTCAAGGGCGCAGACAGATTTTTCACCTAGTCAGCACTTAACCATTAGTCTACCTGCCGCTCATCATCATCAACATCATCACCACCACCAAATCAATATAATGAGAATATGTTAACCCCCTAGAGTCTAAGCCCTGCCTAAGCTGGGCGGGGGTTCTACTAAGCTAACATATGGAATTATTTTAAGAAAGTCATACCAAAGATCCTTTAGCTATTTGATTAAGAATTTTAAGAAATATATTTATTTTAATTTTTTTTTAAGTATTTGACTAAAATAAGTTTGTTCTGAAGTGTCTGTCCTACAGTGCCGTGAAAAGTATTTGCCCCCTTTCTGATTTTCTCTCATTTTTGCATATTTTTGATACTGGATGTTATCAGATCTTAGATAAAGGGAACCTGAGATAAATTCCCCACCCCCCCCAAAAAAAGTATACCTATTTATTTAATTTACAAAGTTATGCAACACCCAATTCCCCTGTGTGAAAAAGTAATTGCCCCCTTACACTCAATAACTGGTTGTGCCACCTTTAGCTGCAACGACTGCAACCAAATGCTTCCTGTAGTTGTTGATCAGTCTCTCACATCGCTGTGAGGAATTTTGGCCCAGTCTTGCATGCAGAACTGCTTAACTCAGTGACATTTGTGGGTTTTCAAGTATGAACTGCTCATTTCAAGTCCTGCTCCAAAATCTCAATTAGGATTAGGTCTGGACATTGACTAGGCCATTCCAAAAATAAACATTTGTTGCTTTTTAGCCACTTTCATGTAGACTCAATTGTGTTTTTGGATCTTTGTCTTGCTAGATGACCCAGCTGCACTTCAGCTTCAGCTCACAGATGACTGGCCTGACATTCTCCTGCAGAATACTCTGATACAGAGCAGAATTCATGGTTCCTTCTATTAAGGCAAGTTGTCCAGGTCCTGAGTCAGCATCCCCAAACCATCACACTACCACCACCATGCTTGATTGTTGGTATGAGGTTCTTACTGTGGAATGCACTGTTTGGTTTTCGCCGGGTATAATACTATTAGTACAACATGGAACTTATATAGCGCTTTCATGGAAAGAACGTTGCTTTATAATTATAGAAATGAAAAACAACAACAAAACAGGACTAAAAAAAACCCAGACTAAACAAAACATGAATAAAGAGAGGTGTGGGCTCAAAAAAGGGAAAGAGTGTATCAGTGTAAGGGAGGGGAGTGACTATTCTACTGGATGTCATAAGGTGAATGCACCAATTTGTAAGTCGCTCTGGATAAGAGCGTCTGCTAAATGACTTAAATGTAGGGTCAGGATTTGGATACGAACCCGGTCTAGGGTAAGGGTCGGGATTGGGGTTAGGGTTCTCTGCCAACGTTTACCACATTTGCAGAAGTACAACATTGGCAGATGCAATTCAAAAAAACATATCCAGCTTAAACTGATGGATTTTAATGGAAATGTTTTCATTATGCTAATTTGATTTTTGCGGGGCCACGGATATCGACTCTAGGGGGTTAAAAACCTTCTAAAAATCAATTGAAGGGCACATTCCTATCCTGCTTGACAAAATGGTGCATGATAGATCCATGGATAGATTCACCTGACTTTGGGTATCAAGGGACAGAGAGAATTGATAGAAGGGGGGAAGTGATGAAGGACATTACCAGTAAGGTGTGCCGATGAAGGATTTTCTCTTTGCAATGGTCATTGTGTTTGGGCCGAGACACCGAAGTCAGCTGCCAAGAAAATACAATTCCTGACATTTAATCCTAGTCAAAATTCCCAGTTTTAGGTCAGTTAGGATCACCACTTTATTTTAAGAATGTGAAATGCAGCATAATAGTAGAGAATGATTTATTTAAGTTGTTATTACTTTCATCACATTCCCAGTGGGTCAGAAGTTTACATACCCTCAATTAGTATTTGGTAGCATTGCCTTTAAATAGTTTAACTTGGGTCAAACGTTTCATGTAGCCTTCCACAAAATTCACACAATAAGTCGGGTGAATTTCAGCCCATTCCTCCTGACAGAGCTGGTGTAACTGAGTCAGGTTTGTAGGCCTCCTTTCTCACACACGCTTTTCAGTTCTACCAACAATTTTTCCATAGGATTGAGGTCACAGGGTTTTGTGATGGCCACTCCAATACCTTGACTTTTTTGTCCTTAAGCCATTTTGCCACAACTTTGGAAGTATGCTTGGGGTCATTGTCCATTCGGAAGACCCATTTGCGACCAAACTTTAACTTCCTGACTGATGTCTTGAGATGTTGCTTCAATATATCCACATCATTTTCCTACCTCATAATGCCATCTATTTTGTCAAGTGCACCAGTAACTCCTGCAGCAAAGCACCCCACAACATGATGCTGCCACCCCAGTGCTTCAAGGTTGGGATGGTGTTCTTCGGCTTGCAAGCATCCCCCTTTTTTCTCCAAACATAACGATGGTCATTATGGCCAAACAGTTCTATTTTTGTTTCATCAGACCAGAGGACATTTCTCCAAAAAGTACGATCTTTGTCCCTCTGTGCAGTTGCAAACCGTAGTCTGTCTTTTTTATGGCGGGTTTGGAGCAGTGGCTTCTTCCTTGCCGAGTGGCCTGTCTGATTATGTCGATATAGGACTCTTTTTACTGTGGATATACAGTAGATACTTTTGTACTTCCTCCAGCATCTTCGCAAGGTCCTTTGCTGATGTTCTGGGATTGATTTGCACTTTTCGCACCAAAGTACGTTCATCTCCAGGAAACAGAACGCATCTCCTCCCTGAGCGGTATGACGGCTCAATGATGTTCCCATGGTGTTTATACTTGCATACTATTGTTTGTACAGATGAATGTGGTACCTTCAGGCGTTTGGAAATTGCTCCCAAGAATGAACCAGACTTGTCGAGGTCTACAATTAATTTTCTGAGGTGTTGGTTGATTTCCTTTGATTTTCCCATAATGTCAAGCAAAGAGCCACTGAGTTTGAAGGTAGGCCTTGAAATACATCCACAGGTACACCTCCAATTGACTCAAATGATGTCAATTAGCCTATCAGAAGCTTCTAAAGCCATGACATAATTTTGTGGAATTTTCCAAGCTGTTTAAAGGCACAGCCAACTTGGTGTATGTAAACTTCTTACCCACTGGAATTGTGATAAAGTGAATTATAAGTGAAATAATCTGTCTGTAAACAATGGGTGGAAAAATTACTTGTGTCATGTACAAAGTAGATGTCCTAACCGGCTTGCCAATAACTATAGTTTATTAACAAGAAATGTGTGGAGTGGTTGAAAAAATTGTTTTAGTGACTCCAACCTAAGAGTATGCAAACTTCCAACTTCAACTGTAAATGTCCAAATGCAATCAACAGTTCATCATTAATACAGTGAATGTCTAATACATGTTTGATGACCATTTCCTAAGCCTGGTTCACTCTGTAGTAAATTATTAATTATGCATAGCAATGTTGAAATCAATGAAAATCATGCAATGCTCATGTATTGTAGTAATTATACAAAAAATGTAAGCTGGTGTAATATAGGTAATATTCCCAAAAGGAATATGATATAAATTGTAGTGGTAGCACTGATATACAATTATTCCAATCACTGTCCAGGCATCTCAGACTTGATCTAGCTTACTACACACATTGAATATAAAAGCACACACACACACACACACACACACACACACACACACACACACACACACACACACACACACACACACACACACACACACACACACACACACACACACACACACACACACACACACACACACACACACACACACACACACACACACACACGGTGCTATTCACAGCCAAGCACAATTAACAGCTTGTCAATCACAGCCAGGTGGCGACGATCACACACTCAACAAATTGCCATTATTCATCATATTGAAACGCAGACATCAAAGAAAACAGTTGGACGTCTGGACTCCTTACCTAGTTTGACGTACCCGTTCTCTGTCAACAGTATGTTTGCTCCCTTTGTGCAGATAAAAGAAAATTACAACTTCAATGGATTTGCAGTTGCATAGGCCTATGTAAGTGTTTAGTACGTTTATACATATGTTTTCTCAACAACGTATCAAATGTCTTACCAACTTGTATCTGCACATTTTCAATGCAGTTTCATTTATGCAGCAGTCTCTTAACAAGGCTATCTATCGAACAAAACTTCGCATGGGAACGACCAAACGGGACAAGCCTGAAGTGACTTTGAAAGATGTCTTGTTGGGGATTCCATATGGTGGCTATTAGTGTCAGAAATGTTTTTATAATGGCTATTACCCAGTCTGTGCCAAGAAATTCCAGAGGAACACACTAAACTACTGTAAATGGTTTTTGTACATGTCTGGGTGAAGGTGTTGTTGGTCTATTTGTGTGTAGGTACAAGCTTGTGTAAAATGATTTTCTTGAAGAGGACAATAAACTGTATTCTATTCGATCCTAATCTGCACAATGCTTGAAATGGTTATTGTTCCAGTCCCACCTTACCTTTGTGCACTCAATTCTATTCTATGCAATGGAACCTGGCATTTTCCCACCTTACCTTTATGTCTCTGTGCATTTTCCCTTTGTTGTGTAGATAGTAGAGACCCTGTGAAGGGAAAAATGAAGACAGTGAGTCAGTCCATTGACCTCTTCACAAATAATATCCCATCCTAATATGGTGTCCCTTTTTAGCCAATTCACATTCAACCAAAATCAGCCACATACCTTTCCAAAGCATAAGATAACTGTCATTTTACCAGGAAAGCAATAGAGTGTGTTTACTTATTTTTTGGCGATTTGTAATAAAGGATTTATTATGATATAATAGTTGTGTGTATCAAAATCGAACAAATCAATGACAACAATAGTCCTACGATGTTGCTATTGCTAACTGCTGTTTTCAATCTTCATCGAGCGGATGGATGAAATCAAAGGCAGTTCAAAGGCTTTTAGCTGAAAGACATCTGTCTGAAGAAGAGTGCATGCTTGAGTGCTGGAGGAGGCAAACTGAATGGACGTACCTGAAGAGTTTCTCGAGACACGTAGGCTATTTGTGATTCTGTAAGAGGCCCCGTCACTGAAAGATAAGGAGAGACATGGTTGGAGCCTGAGAAGCACTGGTGCTTTATTAAAAGGTTCCTCGCCATTGGTTATTGAGACAACATCTGGTACCTGAACTCAAATGTATCATGTATTTCATTAATATTATTTCAGCTAAAGGTCTTATGTGGGCACACACATCAGCATTTCAAGTTACATCAATATTCATTGTTGGTTAAATTTGCCCCCAAAAATCATCAATGTACAGTTTTTGTGTCATTTATAACCTCAGCTTCAACCACTTATCAACAAGATGGGTTCAATGTGGGCAATGTAGGTTCAGGGTTCACAATTGGATGTTGATCTGACAGCTTTACCTGGCAACGTTAGGTTATTTGAAGGTCATTATTGGGACTCTAGAATAGTTATGACTGGACTGAACAGACCAGCCACAACAGGACCCTAATAAAAACAGAACAAAAATATATTTGCTACTGAATTAGACAGAGCTAGATTCCTAGGTTCTTCTTAGATTTCAATAAGATGGATAGTACTATACAGTAAATTGCATATTCTCAATGAAATTGCCTGTATAAACAAATAAAATAGCAGTCTATTCAAACATGATCCTCTGGAATTGACTCACATGTCTGTCTGTCTGCCTGTCTTCAGTTAGAGTGAGAACACGCATCGTACTCCATCCTTCTCCAATCCTAGGCTGTGTGGGAGTGCTTTGGCCATAACATTGAGAGATTAATCTTCTAAAAACGTTCTACTAAGTAGATTGCAAGTCATGATAGCACCAGTTTATTGGGGTCTGATTAAAAGATGCAGTTAGTCACATGACGGAGCGAATTAAACTAACTTCCTCTTAGGGCTCTAAGGGGTATATCAAAAAGCAGGGTCACCAAGTTAGCCAGTTGAATCAATTATAACATTCCCATTTTATTCTTTATTTTTTATATTTGACCTTCATTAAGAACAAACAACACCCAATTTGTAAGTCGCTCTGGATAAGAGCGTCTGCTAAATGACTTAAATGTAAATGTAAATGTAATGCCTTGTTAAGGGGCTGAACGACAGATTTTTACCTTGTCAGCTCGGGGATTCGATCTTGCAACCTTTCGGTTACTAGTCCAACACTAACCACTAGGCTACCTGCCGCCCCTTTCAAGCTTATCTTCCAAAAAATGAGGAATTTACTTCCAAATAGTTACACAGGTTAGCTGGCTAACTCATTGATCCTGTTTGATGGGTTCTGACTTCTTAACTTGAAACATTGTTAATCATCAGGTATCCTTTGGAAATGAGAAGGGCCACAGTCTGGTTTGTACACCAGAAGTTAATGGTTCTCTGTAGGAGGAATGTCTATGGTGGAGTCAATTAAGGTTGGACATGTGTAAAGGAAAGGCAATCACATGGTTGCGGTCACTGATAAGGGTGGAGAGCTATGAATTAGTGATTAATGGGGGCAGAGGTAATGTCAAATGAAGGGAGAAGGAACAGTTTATTACCTGCATCACTTAACTTCCTACCTAGCAATAAAGATGTAATGTTTAGAGGGAAGGAGGAGACTTAACCCAAATTGGGTTATATATACTTGTGCTGGTATAAACATGTCTTTGTCAGTTCAGCTGTCTGACCCATTGGGTGAATAAACTTGGTTTGAGATTTACTAATCGTCCATGAGTTAGAAGCTAACATGTTTAAATTGGAAAACTCTAAACTCTAAACTCTAAAATTACCTCATTCCTTTATATTCTTTCTTTCATCAGCACTGACCTGAAAGAACCTACACAGGTGACAGCATACTCCCAGCTAGGGTCTACCATACTGCTTTCACCTGTCCTCCATTTTCAGATCAATGCAGATGGAAAGGAGAAAAGAAGAGGAAGCTATGTTAGACTAGCTAACATGCCCCCTTAAGCCTTGTTAAGAAAACCCAACAACTAAACGATGAAGGTTAAAAGAATGTAACGATCCGACAAACCTACTGGGCATTGTGAAGGCCACGAGGGACAGTGCGCCGAGCACGTAAGCCTTCCGTTCCGGTGACCCTCTATGTACTCCGGAGAAGGAGCCTAGGGTTGGGGACATTATGAGCAGCGTGTCGTCTCCGTGGCAGCGGGGAGCCGATATGTGGGAGGATGAGATCAACGGTAGTTGGTGGTGTCGACTGCTGTTCCTGTCTCTCTAATGAGGAGCCTCGCAGCCGACTGAGCCCAGCACAGTCATTAAGAGCAGAATCAACACAGTCTCTGTGTGAGTGTATGTATGTATGTCTGTGTGTGCGCAAAAGTGCAAAAACAGCTGCTGAAGACGGCCACCCTAATGACCTGCTCTTTAAATGGGCAATCTGCAGTTCAAACAATTACAAAATGGTCACGCCACCAGTACTTTCGTAAATAGCTCGGGGATGGGGCTGAAGAAATGTAACTACTAAAATATATAGATGGAGCTATGGATGCAAAAACTGACCATCAATGACATCAAACTTATAGTTTTAGGCATGTTTTAAATCTATACACAGTGTTTGTTTACAAACATTGGAGTAAAACCAGCTTATATTTTGGGTTGTGATGGGGTAAGACAATTGAACTAAGCGCGTGAGGCAATTTATAAGTTATATTCTTCTAGAATAAAATGGATATATCATCTCTTTTAAAGTCCAAAAATGGACATAGCAACTGCAGATTTTTCCCTTTAACGACCAAGACAAGAAGAAGAAAAAGCGTAATAAGAATCTGTTAACTGTCTGTCTGGTTATGTGGTAGGAGCTAGGTTTACGTCCAACATGGCAACCGATTCCCCCTGGGCCGCTAGTAAGAGGACGTCTAGCTTGAGTGAGGAATGAGCTTAAAACCACACACCGAAACATATTGAATTTGGCTTCATCGAACCGGTTGAGCCAGCTGTCATTTTTCAAATGCTTGTGTGTTTTGTGTGTGTATGTGTGTTTGTGCGCTGTATGTTGTTGTGTATGCTTACCATGATATATGTCTTGTAGGGACCCTCCCCCGCAATATTCCATACATATCCATAATTTATCTCTCCTGTAAAGAGCAAAAGGAAACAAATTACATTACAATCGATACTGTACAGCTCAAAATAGTCAGAGTAAAAAGCTAAAGCAAAGAGGCAGAGAGAGAGTATGGATGAATGCTTTTGGGAGTCTTTTTCTAGGTTGTGACACAGCATGATGCGGTTCGGCTATTAGGTCACAACTACCCTCCGGCCAACCAATGCGTTAAAACTTCTCAAAATGGCCACCCTCCACCTCCCTCACCACCTCTTGAGCAGTTCAATACAAAGCATTTCCCCAGAGCTAGTAATTAGCCACATTGTTAGCATGCTAGCGTTAGTGCGGCTAGGCTTGGAACGGAGGCTCTGTCCGTAGCTTGGCTGCAGTGGAGAACGACTCTACGCTGAGCCTGTGTGTACTTCAAAACCTGAGAGTGGCTGGGAATTGACTGAGCCAGGACAGGGATGGAGGAGGGAAGGGTAGGTTAGGGATGGTGGCGGAGGAAGCATGTGGTGCGGACCTTTAAATATGCTACCTTAAGTAACTGCCAAAGTAGGCCACGATGTTAGAGTGCTTGCAGTCTTTCATCATGACGATTTCCTGCTGCACCACCACAAAGTCCTCCCCTGTGCAGAGACGACCGACGTGAGGCAAGGTGAGAAGAGAGACAAATTAACATATGTACATAAAGACAGATTTATAAACACATACTCACATAAATGTATACAAACTTGAATATGTTTTGTGTACACTACCGGTCAAAAGTTCTAGAACACCTACTCATTCAAGGGTTTTTCTTTATTTTTACTATTTTCTCATTTGTAGAATAACAAACATTGAAACAGTGAAGATATCAAAACTATGAAATAACACATATGGAATCATGTAGTAACCAAAAGAGTGTTAAACAAATCAAATATATTTTACATTTACATTTACATTTAAGTCATTTAGCAGACGCTCTTATCCAGAGCGACTTACAAATTGGTGCATTCACCTTATGACATCCAGTGGAACAGCCACTTTACAATAGTGCATCTAAATCTTTTAAGGGGGGTGAGAAGGATTACTTTATCCTATCCTAGGTATTCCTTAAAGAGGTGGGGTTTCAGGTGTCTCCGGAAGGTGGTGATTGACTCCGCTGTCCTGGCTTCATGAGGGAGTTTGTTCCACCATTGGGGGGCCAGAGCAGCGAACAGTTTTGACTGGGCTGAGCGGGAACTGTACTTCCTCAGTGGTAGGGAGGCGAGCAGGCCAGAGGTGGATGAACGCAGTGCCCTTGTTTGGGTGTAGGGCCTGATCAGAGCCTGGAGGTACTGAGGTGCCGTTCCCCTCACAGCTCCGTAGGCGAGCACCATGGTCTTGTAGCGGATGCGAGCTTCAACTGGAAGCCAGTGGAGAGAGCGGAGGAGTAGGGTGACGTGAGAGAACTTGGGAAGGTTGAACACCAGACGGGCTGCGGCGTTCTGGATGAGTTGTAGGGGTTTAATGGCACAGGCAGGGAGCCCTGCCAACAGCGAGTTGCAGTAATCCAGACGGGAGATGACTGGATTAGTGCCTGGATTAGGACCTGCGCCGCTTCCTGTGTGAGGCAGGGTCGTACTCTGCGGATGTTGTAGAGCATGAACCTACAGGAACGGGCCACCGCCTTGATGTTAGTTGAGAACGACAGGGTGTTGTCCAGGATCACGCCAAGGTTCTTAGCGCTCTGGGAGGAGGACACAATGGAGTTGTCAACCGTGATGGCGAGATCATGGAACGGGCAGTCCTTCCCCGGGAGGAAGAGCAGCTGCGTCTTGCCGAGGTTCAGCTTGAGGTATATTAAAATATTAAATATTATGCCATTTAGCAGACGCTTTTATCCAAAGCGTGCATACATTCTACGTATGGGTGGTCCCGGGGATCGAACCCACTACCCTGGCATTACAAGCGCCATGCTCTACCAACTGAGCTACAGAAGGACCACAGAGGTGGTGATCCGTCATCCACACTGATATGTCTGCCAGACATGCAGAGATGCGATTCGCCACCTGGTCATCAGAAGGGGGAAAGGAGAAGATTAATTGTGTGTCGTCTGCATAGCAATGATAGGAGAGACCATGTGAGGTCATGACAGAGCCAAGTGACTTGGTGTATAGCGAGAATAGGAGAGGGCCTAGAACAGAGCCCTGGGAGACACCAGTGGTGAGAGCGCGTGGTGAGGAGACAGATTCTCGCCACGCCACCTGGTAGGAGCGACCTGTCAGGTAGGACGCAATCCAAGCGTGGGCCGTGCCGGAGATGCCCAACTCGGAGAGGGTGGGGAGGAGGATCTGATGGTTCACAGTATCGAAGGCAGCCGATAGGTCTAGAAGGATGAGAGCAGAGGAGAGAGAGTTAGCTTTAGCAGTGCGGAGCGCCTCCGTGATACAGAGAAGAGCAGTCTCAGTTGAATGACTAGTCGTGAAACCTGACTGATTCGGATCAAGAAGGTCATTCTGAGAGAGATAGCGGGAGAGCTGGCCAAGGACGGCACGTTCAAGAGTTTTGGAGAGAAAAGAAAGAAGGGATACTGGTCTGTAGTTGATGACATCGGAGGGATCGAGTGTAGGTTTTCAGAAGGGGTGCAACTCTCGCTCTCTTGAAGACGGAAGGGACGTAGCCAGCGGTCAGGGATGAGTTGATGAGCGAGGTGAGGTAAGGGAGAAGGTCTCCGGAAATGGTCTGGAGAAGAGAGGAGGGGATAGGGTCAAGCGGGCAGGTTGTTGGGCGGCCGGCCGTCACAAGACGCAAGATTTCATCTGGAGAGAGAGGGGAGAAAGAGGTCAGAGCACAGGGTAGGGCAGTGTGAGCAGAACCAGCGGTGTCGTTTGACTTAGCAAACGAGGATCGGATGTCGTCGACCTTCTTTTCAAAATGGTTGACGAAGTCATCTGCAGAGAGGGAGGAGGGGGGAGGGGGAGGAGGATTCAGGAGGGAGGAGAAGGTGGCAAAGAGCTTCCTAGGGTTAGAGGCAGATGCTTGGAATTTAGAGTGGTAGAAAGTGGCTTTAGCAGCAGAGACAGAGGAGGAAAATGTAGAGAGGAGGGAGTGAAAGGATGCCAGGTCCGCAGGGAGGCGAGTTTTCCTCCATTTCCGCTCGGCTGCCCGGAGCCCTGTTCTGTGAGCTCGCAATGAGTCGTCGAGCCACGGAGCGGGAGGGGAGGACCGAGCCGGCCTGGAGGATAGGGGACATAGAGAGTCAAAGGATGCAGAAAGGGAGGAGAGGAGGGTTGAGGAGGCAGAATCAGGAGATAGGTTGGAGAAGGTTTGAGCAGGTTTGAGCAGAGGGAAGAGATGATAGGATGGAAGAGGAGAGAGTAGCGGGGGAGAGAGAGCGAAGGTTGGGACGGCGCGATACCATCCGAGTAGGGGCAGTGTGGAAAGTGTTGGATGAGAGCGAGAGGGAAAAAGATACAAGGTAGTGGTCGGAGACTTGGAGGGGAGTTGCAATGAGGTTAGTGGAAGAACAGCATCTAGTAAAGATGAGGTCGAGCGTATTGCCTGCCTTGTGAGTAGGGGGGGGGAAGGTGAGAGGGTGAGGTCAAAAGAGGAGAGGAGTGGAAAGAGGGAGGCAGAGAGGAATGAGTCAAAGGTAGACGTGGGGAGGTTAAAGTCGCCCAGAACTGTGAGAGGTGAGCCGTCCTCAGGAAAGGAGCTTATCAAGGCATCAAGCTCATTGATGAACTCTCCGAGGGGACCTGGAGGGCGATAAATGATAAGGATGTTAAGCTTGAAAGGGCTGGTAACTGTGACAGCATGAAATTCAAAGGAGGCGATAGACAGATGGGTAAGGGGAGAAAGAGAGAATGACCACTTGGGAGAGATGAGGATCCCGGTGCCACCACCCCGCTGACCAGAAGCTCTCGGGGTGTGCGAGAACACGTGGGCGGACGAAGAGAGAGCAGTAGGAGTAGCAGTGTTATCTGTGGTGATCCATGTTTCCATCAGTGCCAAGAAGTCGAGGGACTGGAGGGAGGCATAGGCTGAGATGAACTCTGCCTTGTTGGCCGCAGATCGGCAGTTCCAGAGGCTACCGGAGACCTGGAACTCCACGTGGGTCGTGCGCGCTGGGACCACCAGATTAGGGTGGCCGCGGCCACGCGGTGTGGAGCGTTTGTATGGTCTGTGCAGAGAGGAGAGAACAGGGATAGACAGACACATAGTTGACAGGCTACAGAAGAGGCTACGCTAATGCAAGGAGATTGGAATGACAAGTGGACTACACGTCTCGAATGTTCAGAAAGTTAAGCTTACGTAGCAAGAATCTTATTGACTAAAATGATTAAAATGATACAGTACTGCTGAAGTAGGCTAGCTGGCAGTGGCTGCGTTGTTGACTTTGTAGGCTAGCTGGCAGTGGCTGCGTTGTTGACACTACACTAATCAAGTCGTTACGTTGAGTGTAATAGTTTCTACAGTGCTGCTATTCGGGGGCTAGCTGGCTAGCTAGCAGTGTTGATTACGTTACGTTGCGTTAAAAGAACGACAATAGCTGGCTAGCTAACCTAGAAAATCGCTCTAGACTACACAATTATCTTTGATACACAGGCGGCTATGTAGCTAGCTATGTAGCTAGCTACGATCAAACAAATCAAACCGTTGTGCTGTAATGAAATGAAATGAAAATGTGATACTACCTGTGGAGCGAAGCGGAATGCGACCGGGTTGTTGAGTGCGGAAGTTCTATTCAGTAGACATTGGCTAGCTGTTGGCTAGCTAGCAGTGTCTCCTACGTTAAGGACGACAAATAGCTGGCTAGCTAACCTCGGTAAATTAAGATAATCACTCTAAGACTACACGCTCTAAACTACACAATTATCTTGGATATGAAGACAGCAAAGACAACTATGTAGCTAGCTAACACTACACTAATCAAGTCGTTCAGTTGAGTGTAATAGTTTCTACAGTGCTGCTATTCGGTAGACGGTGGACGTTTGCTAGCTGGCTAGCTGCTGGGCAGATAGCAGTGTAGACTACGTTAGGACGACGAAATACGAAGTTGCAATAGAAGTGCTGACTGTTTCACTTTGTTGTCCTCTTTCTTTTCCTTTTTCTTCTGTCCTTCTTTTGTCCTTGTTTTGTCTTCCTTTCTTCTGTTAACTAGATATTTTTTGTTGTTATTCTTTGTAAGCTAGCTAGCTTCTTCCAGGAGAGTCCCTAGCAACTGCTTAGCAACAAGTAAACAATTCTGCTAGCAATTCAGCTAGCTAAGATAACTGTACAATTTTATGAAAAATAGTTACTTTTTCAAAAGCCTGTCTTTTTTGGTTTGTTCCTTGTTTTGTCTTCTATTGAGTCTTGCAGTTTTCTCTTGATTTTTTTCGATGTACTTCACTCTAAAAAAACATTTAAATCTCAATATATACAGGAGCTCATTTTTCAGCAGCTGCTCAATTTAGAACTCCGGAACATACAATAATTTTATATTTGAGATTCTTCAAATAGCCAACCCTTAGCCTTGATGACAGCTTTGCACACTCTTGGCATTCTCTGAAACAGCTTCATGAGATAATCACCTGGAATGCATATCAATTAACAGGTGCCTTCTTAAGTTAATTTGTGGAATTTCTTTCCTTCTCAATGCGTTTTAGCCAATCAGTTGTGTTGTGACAGGGTAGGGGTGATATACAGAAGATAGCCCTATTTGGTAAAGACCAAGTCCATCTTATGGCAAGAACAGCTCAAATAAGCAAAGGGAAACAACAGTCCATCATTACTTTAAGATATGAAGGTGAGTCAACACTAGAGTTACCAGTCTCAGAAATTACAGCCCAAATAAAAGCTTCACAAGTGACAGATACATAAACATCAACTGTTCAGAGGGGACTGTGTGAATCAGGCCTTCATGGTCGAATTGCTGCAAAGAAACCACTACCAAAGAACACCAATTTGAAGAGACTTGCTTTGGCCAAGAAACATGAGCAATGGACATTAGACAGGTGGAAATTTGTCCGTTGGTCTGGAGTCCAAATTGGAGATTTTAGTTCCAACCGCCATGTCTTTGTGAGATGCGGAGTGCGAGAATGGATGACCTCTGCATGTGTATTTCCCACCGTAAAACAACGAGGAGGTGTTACGGTGTGGGGGTGCTTTGCTGGTGACACTGTCTGTGATTTACTTAGAATTCATGGCACACTTAACCAGCATGGCTACCACAGCATTCTGCAGCGATACACCATCCCATCTTGTTTAGGCTAAGTGGGACTATCATTTGTTTTTCAACAGGACAATGAGCCAACACACCTCCAGGCTGTGTAAGGGCTATTTTACCAAGGAGGAGAGATGGAGTGCTGCATCAGATGACCTGGCCCCCACAATCCCCCAACCTCAACCAAATTGAGATGGTTTGGGAAGAGAGTGAAGGAAAATGCTTTTCCAACAGTCTTGAAGGAGTTTCCACATATGCTAAGCACTTGTTGACTCAGCATATGTGGGAACTCCTTCAAGACTGTTGGAAAAGCATTCCAGGTGAAGCTGGTTGAGAGAATGCCAATAGTGTGCAAAGCTGTCATCAAGGCAAAGGGTGGCAATTTGAAGAATCTCAAATATAATATGTTTTTATTTGTTTAACACATTTTTGGTTACTACATGATTCCATGTGTTATTTCATAGTTTTGAGGTCTTCACTATTATTCTACAATGTAGAAAATAAAGAAAACCCCTTGAATTAGTAGGTGTTCTAAAACTTTGGACCGGTAGTGTATGTCCACAATGAAACACTATAAAATACTGAAACACTTTAAAAGGAACTTAAGCTGCTTCTACATGAATAAAATGGCATAAAATGAGTTTGAATTATATGTTTTTATACAGACACACACTTGGACCACCTCACTGAACCACAGCACTCTGACAATACTAGCTGGGAACTTACAGAATGGGCCAAAATGTAAGCAGACAATTACGAACTGTGCAATAGTCTGCATACTGACCAGATGCGCAGAGATAATGGCTCGGAGGATTGGTTTAGCAGAATCAATGCGTTATTTGTAATCTATGCTAGTCCCTTTTGATGAAGGCATCTGTCAAACCGGCAAAGCTATCGGTGCAAACTTTAAGCTACACACCTCCCAAATGAAGACCATACATCTCAGAATCAATGAGCCGCACGACGTCCAACTACGATCACCGAGGGGAATCAATTCCACAGATCATAATTACACAGGCTGGGAATATTCAGTTTGGCAGCTTGTCAACACCACCAGAAGGCCAGTGTTTCCCGACACTCAACGCTATTCTAATGCGGCGGAGTGCGATGGACTTGGAAACTGGGGATATAGAAACCAATAGAAGCTAAATTTTGGAGGCCTGTCTCCTTGAGGTTGCACTCAAACACATGCACACACACTCACAGATAAGAAATGATCTCAATGACAAGGCGGCAGTAAATAGCCCTTGATTAATAAAACCCGCTGGGGATGCTTGCACTTCGATTTTTGCACTTCTCTCAATACGGGATGCCCATTCAAACCCCGCACTCTCCATCAGCACTGTTGCTATGTCAGTGCATTTTTCCCAGGCAGAGCTATCGAGTGCAGCTCCACCCGATGCTTCTTCAGAGGGAGAAGCAGGGCACGTTTATTGGTTTTAACAAGAAATGACTGCCCATGAAGCTCTCCCTCGCCTTCGATTGGCCCAAGGGACGGAAGGCAGGGCCCGGTTGATTGGCTGAATGGGCGAGAATCACATTTTTTTCCTATTTTTTCTTGTGGACCTGACAGCGTCGATCTGGGCTGACCTTGATCTCTGGCTCGGATCTCAACATCTATAAGCATGTGCGTCATTTCATGCGCGGCGGGACAAACGCTTTGGAGGAGAGAGAGAACAAAGTCACTTTAGTGTGACTGCTGGCTTAATGATGGACGCTCCAGGCCTCATTAAAAAGCTGATCTAGTTTTTGTATTATTTTTTTCTACACCTCTCTCTCACCACTCTTCAATATTTCTACGCCTGTCATTCGCTCGGTGTTCAAAATCTCTTCTGTAGCCTCAATGAGAGATGAAAATACATATGTATGCTGGTTTATGTAATGGCTCATTAAAATGTATGGAACATGCTGGATATGCAAGGCGAGGGTTGTGAATAGAGTTAGCGCTGCAGCAAAAAAAAGCCCTATTAATAAAGTTTACACGGACCCTATGATGAATTAAATATCGTGGGGGGGGTGTTGCGGGTCTTTTTCTGCTTACGGCCTCCTCCCGAGGGAGCGTCCCAGGATTCACTTTCAACAGTGACCAAGGTCAGATGGCCCTGGTGCTTCCTGTCGTGGTGAGCCTGTCCTTCTCCGGTGACGCAGTGACATTTTCCCAGTACAGGAGGGATTGGAGAGAGGGACTGACTGTGTAGGATACTCTGGGTGAAGTTTCCCCTAGGTACAGATCCAAAATTAGCATCTCCTGCTCCAATCATAACTTTAAACATTAGTGTGAAAAAGGCTAAACCGACCCAAGATCAGCGTCTAGGGGCATGTAGGACTGGGGGAGACGCCTACTGACGACTGCCATCACCTCTACGTGCTCATACCAAAGGAGTGACTTTGGATAAACTCCTGCACACGTATCTCGAGCTTGCCAGAATGATTCTTTAGACTCAAAACAATTTATAAATATGTTATATTTAGAACACAAGTAGAACACTGGCTTATTACAGAGATGTAATGTTAGCTGAATTGCTTCCATTTTTTAAAAGTTAAGAACATGGCGTAACAATAAATCAAAAAGTACATTTTTTTTATTTTGTCATTCATTTACTCTTATGTACTTTTTGATCACAATATTCTACAAATTCATGGAATTAAATATTTATCTGCAGTTACAAAACAATGTTTAATAATTACTTTCTGGTCACTAAGCACTTACATATAGTAACTGTATGTACCAATGGTAGTTTTTAATTTGGACTATTTAGCAAACAGTAGTGAATTTTTCCTTTCATCCAAGGTGACATGGAATAAAGCAGTGCAATAAGCAATAGGATGCCCCCTTTGGGATGCTCACATACGCTGACAGTAAGCAAGGACCTCATAATATGATCTCATGTTGGCTAATAGAACAGCAAATGTTGGCAAATACCATGGAGGACTGGAAGCCATCAGGGTTGTACTCATTAGGCACCAAACGGAAGAAAACGGAAACACTCATTTTTGATTTTCCGTTGCAAAATGTTTTTAAACTTTTCCAGTTGCATGCCCTAATGAACAGGATCCAGATTTGGGGGAGGGGGCCTTGTGCAAACAGATTGGCTGCGTTGCAATGTATTGGAGCAGTTAAAGATCTTGGCAACCTCTAACCCAGATTCTTGGACTGTACATGGACATCACGAAGCACAAGATGAAGATAAAGCCTGGCAGCCAGCCCAAATTAAAATGAATTTATGACCGAGATGCCATTTGAAAATCAAACACAGATTAGAACAAATTGGAACAAGTCAAAAAAGCACATATTAAATGACTTATTTGAATTCTGCACAGCATGCCACTAATGCGAGATAAGCCAATGAGTTCACAGCAAACTGTTGCTAGGGTATATTAGTTGGGCTTGCATTGAAAGCATCTTTGGGAAACAGTTTTACATTTGAGATTGAAACAGACTGGCAGATATAACAAGGTGCTGAATATGGTGTCTTTCGTTGGTTAACTGTGACATGTTAGCCGCTCACCCCCTTTTTTTTTTAACCCTTTTTCCTCCCCAATTGGTATCCAATTGGTAGTTACAGTCTTGTCTCATCGCTGCAACTCCAGTACGGACTAGAGAGATAGAGAGAGAGAGGCGAAGGCCGAGAGCCGTGCGTCCTCCAAAACACAACCCAACCAAGCCGTACTGCTTCTTGACACAATGCCCACTTAACCCGGAAGCCAGCTGCAACAATGTGTCAGAAGAAACACCGTACACCTGGCGACCGTGTCATCGTGCACTGTGCCCGGCCCGCCACAGGAGTCGCTAGTGCGCGATGGGACATTGACATCCCTGCAGGCCAAACCCTCCCCTAACCCGGACGATGCTGGGCCAATTGTGCGCCGCTCCATGGTCACGGACGGCATGCGACAGAGCCTGGACTCTACCAGAATCTCTAGTGGCACAGCTAGCACAGCAAAGCAATGTTTTAGACCATTGCGCCACTTGGGTTGGCCCCAGCCGCTCACCCTTGGGTGTGTTAGTCCACTCCACACACTCTGATAGTTAATCACTCTGCCTATGTCTAGGCTACATAGGTTTCCATGGTCCTGGCATTGGCGACACACCTCAAGCCATCGACCCTGTCACCAAGAAACACACTCATGGACACCATGGCTCCATCTGTCAAGAGTGCTAGTTGCCCTGGCCGTGATGCGTACTGACAAGCACCTCCATGTCACTCCACGCTGTCACAGTGGATTGTGGCACCTTCCCTTCGTCATGCAGTGCTGTTGGCATTTTAAGGAGATGGGGGAAAACCTTGGCCACATTAATTTTAGATGGGGTTCCTGCAGTGCGTTAGCGTGAATGGCTAATAAGAGACCTCCAGGCCAAAATCGACTGCATGTGGTCCACCTGATAAATCTGGGAAGACACACACTCTCTCTCTTTAAAGTTTCTGATCCCTTTCCAGCTCCAATTGTCACTGTCAATCTAGCAAACCATCAAAGCCCTGTCTGGTGCATTCTCTACCTCTAATGTGCTGTAAGAAAAAAATAAAGCATTTAACCCATAGACATCCGCAAAGGGAAGTTCAAACAACATCAGAAACCCCATCTTGGACGTTGTCTTAAGCGTGTGGATGTGTCACAAATAATAAGTCCACTATTTTTAACCAGAGCCCAATGGGCCCTGGTCAAAAGTAGTTCACTATATAGGGAAGTCATTAGAGACGCAACCTTGAAGTGACTGGTATTCCCAATAACTTCACAGTACAGTGTTCTTTTATGATAAACTGACTCACACACCTAACATTGATGGTCTTTCAAAAAGGGGGCCTTGAAAAAAGTGCCTTGAGCGACTACATGCAGAGGGCAAAATCCACTCCTATTGGCCTATTAATTTGATTGATGCCTCGCATGTTTCTCGGCGCCAGTCCTGCGTGTTAACTCCATCGTCACACAGGCCTCTGCATAGAAGATCATGTGATATTGAATAAAATATGGTTCTATGGAACTCATTAATGAACATTTAAAGATATGGGGCATATCATTTGTATTAGAATCCACACCCGTTTAAGATTAAAGGGATAGTTCACCCAAATTACTTATTTGATTCCTTACCCTGAATGCAGTCTATGCCATGGACAATGAGAGACTGTAAGAACTGCTCACAAGGTAAGGCTACAAATGTCATTTTGTAATTTTGCTTACTATCCCTTTATATAAATAAAACATGGTTTACTGTCAGCTGTGGATGATAACACAACTGACACAAATCAAAAGGTTAGACCATGGAATGAGCACAACCTAAAAATATGCCACAAATAAACCCCAAATCAATTCCTGTTATTGTAGAATTATGCAGTGTCCTTACAAGAATAGACACACAAATGGAGGGAGAGGGAAGTTGCAACAAATCAATAGTGCCTGTTAAAGTTAAAAGCACAACGACAGAGGTCCCACAGTCCAAAAGCCTTGCAGAAATACTCTAGTCTTGAGTGTCTATACTAAATCTTCCTCCTCAAATGGCACCCTATTCCCTATGTAGTGCACAATTTTTTCTAAAAAGGGAATAGGGTGCCATTTGGGACACACACCAAAAGCAAGGCAGGAGCTGTCACAGCAGATATGGTAAAGAGGTGGTTTGACATTAAAAGGAGAGGATTGGGAGAGTCCGGGGGCGGTTCAATGCTGACTGACCCCTCAACCTTCCGCCCAAGAATAGCTTTGGTTGTTGAAGAACACACTCACGTACAAGGACAACAACACATACGGCCACACATGCACACAAAATTATGAAAGTCAACATTGGATAACTACAGATGTAGGAACTTCATTTGAGCCAGTTTGCTACAGCAGAAAAATTATCCTGCAGCAACAGGAAATGTATTTTTTTTAAGTGGATTATATTTAATGAACATTTTCATAGGGGTTGATACATTTTTTTGTAATGGAAAATTAAGTCAAATGTTAAAGTGGAAATTACAAACTTCAGAAGCGTTTTTTTTAAAACCTCAAATACACCACAATGTACTCTAGAAACAGGGTATTCAAATCAAGATCCTATTCTGTACTCTATATTTAACGGACTGCCTGAAAGTTGAATAGTTGAGTAGCACTGTCAAATCTGCACAAAGAAGTCCGCAAACAAGCAAACACCGGCAACGAACGATATTAGTGGTCATATACACACACACACACACACACACACACGTGTGCTTCGCACAAGCAGAGGCTGCTTCCTGTCTGAACTCTTTACCATCCGCAACATCAGATAGTACCCCACAGGCTGCATATCTGTACACACACGCACGCACGTACGCACAGATAACCGCACACATGCCCGTACACACAAAGTCCATCAAGCCTACCACCTGCTGACTGTCAGTCTAACAAGCCAAACTCAAAGTGAATCCCTGTTGATTCATAGAAAGAAAAAAAAGTAAATATTTCTTTAGTCTAGCCTAGCCTACACCCACCAGTTCCCACCCCCTGGGTTGGTTCGACTATAGCAGCAAAAGTTAACTGTAACCTATTAGAGTCAGTAAAATACAATATCATATGACTGTACAGAATGAGATGTTCTAAACTCCACATTAGCCACCCATTAGTAAATCTGAAATAATTGGATTGGATAGGTATAAGCAATAAGGTAATAGCTCCACTTTGTCGTCAAACTTGCTTCCTGCAACAATAACTCAAAAACATTCTGGGACACTGTTAAGTCCATGGAGAATAAGAACACCTCCTCCCAGCTGCCCACTGCACTGAATATAGGAAACACTGTCACCACTGATAAATCCACTATAATTGAGAATTTCAATAAGCATTTTTCTACAGCTGGCTACTCCTACCCCGGTCAACAGTACTGCACTCCCCACAGCAACTCGCCCAAGCCTTCCCCATTTCTCCTTCTCCCAAATCCAGTCAGCTGATATTCTGAAAGAGCTGCAAAATCTGGACCCCTACAAATCAGCCGGGCTAGACAATCTGGACCCTTTCTTTCTAAAATTATCTGCCGAAATTGTTGTCACCCCTATTACTAGCCTGTTCAACCTCTCGTGTCATCTGAGATTCCCAAAGATTGGAAAGCAGCTGCGGTCATCCCCCTCTTCAAAGGGGGGGACACTCTTGACCCAAACTGCTACAGACCTATATCTATCCTACCCTGCCTTTCTACGGTCTTCGAAAGCCAAGTCAACAAACAGATTACCGACCATTTCGAATCGCACCATACCTTCTCCGCTATGCAATGTGGTTTCAGAGCTGGTCAAGGTCCTAAACGATATCTTAACCTCCATCGATAAGAAACATTACTCTGCAGCCGTATTCATTGATCTGGCCACGGCTTTCGACTCTGTCAATCACCACATCCTCATCGGCAGACTCGACAGCCTTGGTTTCTCAAATGATTGCCTCGCCTGGTTCACCAACTACTTCTCTGATAGAGTTCAGTGTGTCAAATCGGAGGGTCTGCTGTCCGGACCTCTGGCAGTCTCTATGGGGGTGCCACAGGGTTCAATTCTTGGACCGACTCTCTTCTCTGTATACATCAATGATGTCGCTCTTGCTGCTGGTGAGTCTCTGATCCACCTCTACTCAGACAACACCATTCTGTATACTTCTGGCCCATCTTTGGACACTGTGTTAACAACCCTCCAGGCAAGCTTCAATGCCATACAACTCTCCTTCCATGGCCTCCAATTGCTCTTAAATACAAGTAAAACTAAATGCATGCTCTTCAACCGATCGCTGCCTGCACCTGCCCGCCTGTCCAACATCACTACTCTGGACGGCTATGACTTAGAATACGTGGACAACTACAAATACCCAGGTGTCTGGTGAGACTGTAAACTCTCCACATCAAACATCTCCAATCCAAAGTTAAATCTAGAATTGGCTTCCTATTTCGCAACAAATCATCCTTCACTCATGCTGCCAAACATACCCTTGTAAAACTGACCATCCTACCAATCCTCGACTTCGGCGATGTCATTTACAAAATAGCCTCCAATACCCTACTCAACAAATTGGATGCAGTCTATCACAGTGCAATCCGTTTTGTCACCAAAGCCCCATATACTACCCACCATTGCGACCTGTACGCTCTCGTTGGCTGGCCCTCGCTTCATACTCGTCGCCAAACCCACTGGCTCCAGGTCATCTACAAGACCCTGCTAGGTAAAGTCCCCCCTTATCTCAGCTCGCTGGTCACCATAGTATCACCCACCTGTAGCACGCGCTCCAGCAGGTATATCTCTCTGGTCACCCCCAAACCCAATTATTTTTTTCGCCGCCTCTCCTTCCAGTTCTCTGCTGCCAATGACTGGAACGAACTACAAAAATCTCTGAAACTCCCTCACTAGCTTTAAGCACCAACTGTCAGAGCAGCTCCCAGATTACTGCACCTGTACATAGCCCACCTATAATTTAGCCCAAACAACTACCTCTTTCCCGACTGTATTTATTTTGCTCCTTTGCACCCCATTATTTTTATTTCTACTTTGCACATTCTTCCACTGCAAATCTACAATTCCAGTGTTTTACTTGCTATATTGTATTTACTTTGCCACCATGGCCTTTTTTTGCCTTTATCTCTCTTATCTCACCTCATTTGCTCACATCGTATATAGACTTGTTTATACTGTATTATTGACTGCATGTTTGTTTTACTCCATGTGTAACTCTGTGTCGTTATATGTGTTGAACTGCTTTGCTTTATCTTGGCCAGGGGGGGGGAATAATAATAATTTTAAAAAATGTTTTCATGATATTGCTTATATGTATCCGAACCTTTCAGATTTTGTATTAAGAGGTGTAAGGGCTATTGGTTGATTTGGAATTAGTGTTATACGAAGCTCAAAAGTAGGGATGCACGATAGAGGTCGACAGATTAATCAGGGCCGATTTCAAGTTTTCATAACAATAGGTAATAGGCATTTTTGGTCACCGATTATGGCCGATTACATTGCACTCCACGAGGAGACTGCGTGGCAGGCTGACTACCTGTTACGCGAGTGCAGCAAGGGAGCCAAGTTAAGATACTTGCTAGCATTAAACGTATCTTATAAAAACCAATCAATCTTAACATAATCACTAGTTAACTACACATGGTTGATGATATTGCGAGTTTATCTAGCTTGTCCTGCGTTGCATATAATCGATGTGGTGCCTGTAAATTTTTCGGCGAATCACAGCCTACTTCGCCAAATGGATGATGATTTAACAAGCACATTCGTGACAAAAGTACTGTCGTTGCACCAATGTGTACCTAACTATAAACATCAATGCCTTTCTTAAAATTAATACACAATTATATATATTTTAAACCAGCATATTTAGTTAATATTGCTTGCTAACATGAATTTCTTTTAACTAGGGAAATTGCGTCACTTTTCTTGCGTTCTGTGCAAGCAGAGTCAGGGTATATGCAGCAGTTTGGGCTGCCTGGCTTGTTGCGAACGGTGTGAAGACCATTTCTTCCTAACAAAGACCGTAATTTGGCAGAATTGTACATAATTATGACATAACCATTGAAGGTTGTGCAATGTAACAGCAATATTTAGAGTTCGGGATGCCACCCATTAGATAAAATACACTGAAGGAATAAACCTTTTTTCCTCTAAATGATCGTTTGACCATATTAATGACCTAAGGCTCGTATTTCTGTGTGTTTACAATTCAATCTACAATTTGATATTTGATAGAGCAGTCTGACTGAGCGGTGGAAGGCAGCAGCAGGCTCATACTCATTCATTCAAACAGCACATTCCTGCATTTGCCAGCATCTCTTGCTGTTTATGACTTCAAGCCTACCAACTCCTGAGATTAGGCTGGAAATACTATAGTGCCTATAAGAACATCCAATTGTCAAAGGTTAATGAAATACAAATGGTATAGAGAGAACTAGTCCTATATAACTACAATCTAAACCCTCTTACCTGGGAATATTGAAGACTCATGTTAAAAGGAACCACCGGCTTTCATATATTCTCATGTTCTGAGCAAGGAACTTAAACGTTAGCTTTTTACATGGCAAATATTGCACTTTTACTTTCCTCTCCAACACTTTGTTAATGCATTATTTAAACCAAATTGAACAAGTTTCATTATTTATTTGAGACTAAATAGATTTTATTAATGGATTATATTAAGTTTGACACTTTTATTTTTTCAGTACTGTTGTAATTGTCATTATTACATTATATATATATATATATATATATATATATATATATATATATATATATAAACTGGCCGATTAATCGGTATCGGCTTTGAAAAATCATAATCGGCCGACCTCTAATGCACAATATATCGGTGAACATATCGGAATTGAACGATATTAGCTAAAAATGCCAACATCGGTATCGGCCAGATGTCTAGTTTAACACTGATGCTAAAAAACCTTGCATACCTATATAACGTATGACGTAATGAGGCCACGTAAAATTGTGCTTTATACATTCCTTACCTGGACCACAATGTCTGCTGTATGGATCAAGCAGTCAACAAGTAATTTGAAAGAGTAAGAACATTTCAGCGAGACAACTCAAAGGCAAAATCCATTAAAGCCATGATAATGGAATTCAATGCCCCTGACAATCAACCGTTCTCTGTCGTGGGTGATGTTGGCTTTCGCCGACTGGTCGAGCACCGCTACACACTACCAAGTGCAATATTTTTCAGATGTTGCCCTACCAGAGTTACACACTAATAGCATCACTGCTATTAGCGTCACGACAAACATACGGTGGAACGCCGTTTGGGTCTT
The DNA here is from genome assembly GCF_023373465.1 of Oncorhynchus keta. Lineage (NCBI taxonomy): Eukaryota > Metazoa > Chordata > Actinopteri > Salmoniformes > Salmonidae > Oncorhynchus > Oncorhynchus keta. The sequence continues at coordinate 14,319,927 of NC_068452.1, read as the reverse complement.
TACGTGTCAAAAAAGATACAGTAGCACTGTCAAATCTGTACAAAAAAGTCTGCAACAAGCAAATACCGGCAACAAAACGATGTGTTTACAATACCGCGTTGGTAATAAAGCATCATTTGTTCGACCGCAACTTCTGGGATAGCTAGCTTTAGCTTGGTACCTAGCTAGCACCAATACAACCAGTCTGAAAACCATGATCAGTAGAAACTGCAGTCATTTTCATTATTCTTAGCATTGATTTAGAAATCCTTGGGAGTAAGTATTCGCTAGGTAGCCACTTGTTTTTCGCCTATTGAAATTGAACTTCAGTTTAAAAATAAATAGCTAGCTAGCTACTTAACCCTGGGGTTAGGTGCGCAAGACAACTTCACCAGCATCATAGCATATGTATCGATAAATCATTGTGACATATGAAATAGTGTGACTGTGTAATAACTACATAACACTTTTATAAACGCTTTAAGTTATTATGTGACATGCAGTCATATTCAGGTCTTGATTGGTCAAATAGTGTTATTTGACACGTCAAATAGTGTTATTTGACACGTGTATCATTTTTGACACGCAAAGACCCAAACGGCGTTCCATAGAATTCCTGGTTGATACTGAAACGACTGAACAAATGACCAACAAAACAGTACAGCAAGTAAGTGAAAGAAATGGGTTTTGATTATGTTTTTCTGGTAATGGGGACATACGTAAATGCCAACAAAATAACTTTTTAGTCAGTGTAGTGTGTGTGTGTGTGTAACCTTTCTTTAACTAGGCAAGTCAGTTAAGAACAAATTCTTATTTACAATGACGGCCCGGACGACGCTGGGCCAATTGTGCGCCTCCCTATGGGACTCCCAATCCCGGCCAGTTGTGATACAGCCTGGATTCGAACCAGGGACTGTAGTGACGCCTCTTGCACGGAGATGCAGTGCCTTAGACCGCTGCATCCATGTGTGTGTGTTAACTATTTAATTGTACAAGAATGCTTAAAAGGCTGCAAAAGATGTTAATATCTGTTATCGGGAATTGTGTTTTTTTGTCAAGGAAAATATTGGATATCGGGAAAAAATGTCATATCGGTTGTCACACGTAGCAAACATCCTTAGAAAATGTTGATGCATTACAAGAATGGATCCACAGGAGGTTAATGGCACCATTATTATGAACTGTCCTTCCGTCTGTAGACTCCTGTGAATAGAACCAAACTAATTCAAACATTACTTACATATGATCAATTCAACCTAACCAATCCACTTATCATAGCCAAGGGACAGAAATGGGTTTAGGCTAAAAGTTAGCAGATAGCATGTGAGAGCTAGTTTGCTATTATTCCCACATATGGAAGCAACAGAACAGAATGCAGTTTAGAGATTGCAAGGAGACTGATAACGTGCTATTCATAGCAGAATGCAATTGTGCAACTGACTGGTGACAAACTATCACCAAACACAAACCAACTGTAATTAGGCTGTTTTATGGTAGCAATTATGACTAACTGTGGATCGATGAGTAAGCCTGCTAATGCTAACTAAGAAAAACACTACAATTTTGGATTGTTAGACATCACCTCTATAGGTTATTGGTGTAGTGTATTGGGTCAGTTGGCCTATACCTCATCTAGTTTATCTTTATGAAAAAGGATGTGTGTGTGTGTGTGGGGGGTCAGAATTAGGGTTGCAAAATTCTGGTAATTCTCCCAAACTTCCCAGGTTTTTCCAGATATCCTGGATGGAAGATTCCCGAAATAAGGAATTTGTTAACCCTATTCTGAATATTTTGTGTTAATGCTGGGCTAGAATAAAAACGTGACAAATTATATGGTAGGTATGATGCAGATGCCTTTTACACTAATAAGGTCAGTGTGTGACCTATACAGGATTTAAACCCACAACTCTACTGTAAACAACATGCTCCAACCAACATAAACACTAATGTTATGCTCTCACTTGGTCATAATATACTGTATGCATATGGCCTGGGGCATTCAGGTGGGCTTCATTTGCATAACACTTTTATTTTGCCTAGGGTCTTAAGTAAATTCTTCTAAATGTTTAGTGGGTCTCATAAACAGGCACAGTATGACTGGAGAAGTAGAATGGTGGGGAAGAGAAGACTTAAGTGAGTCAAATGGAATAATAGGACAGTCTAACTGATGCTAGATCTGTACGTAGGGGAAACTTAACCCCAGAGTGGGAGAAGAGGGAGGCAAAGATTCTTACCGGGCTCCAGTTTGATGACCTTGATGGCCGCCAGCTCCCCTGTGGTGACGTTCCGAGCCTGGAAGACAAACAAGACAGAGGGGGAGCACATCGACCAGTCTCCAAAAACACACACAGAAAGCCTCGGGCGATCGATGAAGAGCTGACCAAGAGCACACCTTGAGAAGGATGTGTTTTGGAATCGGGGCTCAACCCATAGGTCCAATTCAGACATTTTTATTTGAATATCAAATCCTTTCAGGGTAACAACCTTACCGTGATCACTTTTAATTAAAATGGTCAAAAGGAAACAACAATATTTTTTAAGCAAAAAGCAATTTCTCAAGCAAGAATATTGCGAGGACTGTCGAGGAATGGTCTGAGTTGGGAGAGGAAAACTGAAAACTAGCTGTTACTGGTAGACCGATTTGAAACTCTCTCCCTCTTATTGGTCTATTAAAGGTGATGACACCAGGCAGGCAAAAACTCCATCCCACCAAAGGCTGGAATTTCACAGTATTATTCCAACCTCATAGTATGGAAATAAATATAAAACACAGGAAATCACGTTTGACTGCACTGGGCCATTAAATAGCTACAGATAAAACTTGCATAGTCATGATGACTTCAGTTTTTTGAGATTCTGGTCTAATGGGACAACTGTGTAGTATTCTGTTTTTTATCCCGACCTGTCTAGTAAGGAATTGTCGGTCTCAAGGAAACTCATGTTTCATGTGTTCAGTGAAAAGACATTCAAATCATTATGGATTGAAAACCATCATGTGGTCATTCAGGATCAGGGAATCATCATTTCAATAATATGTGAATTTTATTGTGGAGAAATGCAATAAGCCTACCGTCAATACAAGACGGGAAAATCAAAACACAGAAAAGAAGCAATCAAACAAGCGTAATGTCAGTATAGAGACAAAGAGGAGTCACAATTCAATGGCTCAGACATGAGACGTATGTGGCAGGGTCTACAGACAATCACAGATTACAAAAGGAAAACCAGCCCCGTCCTGGACACCGACGTCTTGCTTCCAGACAAACTAAACTTTCCATGCTTTGAGGATAATACAGTGCCACCGACACGACCCGCTGCCAAGGACTGTGGGCTCTCCTCCCCAATGGCCAACGTGAGTAAGAAATTTTAACGTGTTAACCCTCGCAAGACTGCCAGCCCAGACGGCATCCCTACCCTCAGAGCATGCGCAGACCAGCTGGCTGGTGTGTTTACAGACATATTCAATCTCTCCCTATCCCAGTCTGCTGTCCCCACATGCTTCAAGATTGCTAGCATTGTTCCTGTACCCAAGAAGGCAAAGGTAACTGAACTAAATGACTACCGCCCCGTAGTACAAACTTCTGTCATCATGAAATGCTTTGAGAGACTAGTCAAGGATCATATCACCTCCACTTTACCTGTCACCCAGACCCACTTCAATTTGCTTACCGCCCCAATAGATCCACAGACGACGCAATCGCCATCACACTGCCCTGTCCCATCTGGACAAGAGGAATAAATATGTAAGAACGCTGTTCATTGACTAAAGAGCAGCATTCAACACCATTGTACCCTGCAAAAATATAATAATAATAATAATAATAATAATAATAATAATAATATAATAATAATAATAATAATAATAATAATATATATATATATATATATAAAAATATCTATATGCACAGTAAAACGAGTCCTATATCGACATAACCTGAAAGGTCGCTCAGCAAGGAAGAAGCCGCTGCTCCAAAACCACCATAAAAAAAAGCCAGACTACGATTTGCAACTGCACATGGGCACAAATATTGTACTTTTTGGAGAAATGTCCTCTGGTCTGATGAAACAAAAACTGTTTGGTCATAATGACCATCGTTATGTTTGAAGGAAAAAGGGGAGGCTTGCAAGCCGAAGAACACCATCCCAACTGTGAAGCACAGGGATGGCAGCATCATGTTGTGCTTTGCTGCAGGAGTGAGTGGTGCACTTCACAAAATTAGATGGCATCAATGAGGTAGGAAAATGATGTGGATATATTGAAGCAACATCAAGACATCCGTCAAGAAGTTAAAGCTTGGTTGCAAATGGGTCATCCAAATGGACAATGACCCCAAGCATACTTCCAAAGTTGTGGCAAAATGGCTTAAGGACAACAAAATCAAGGTATTGGAGTGAACATTACAAAGCCCTGACCTCAATCCTATAGAAAATGTGGGAAGAACTGAAAAAGCGTGTGTGAGCAAGGAGGCCTAAAAACCTGACTTAGTTACACCAGCTCTGTCAGGAGGAATGGGCCGAAATTCACCCAACTTATTGTGGGAAGCTTGTGGAAGGCTACCCGAAATGTTTGACCCAAGTTAAACAATTTAAAAGGCAATGCTACCAAATACTAATTGAGTGTATGAAAACTTCTGACCCACTGTGAATGTGATGAAATAAATAAAGGCTGAAATAAATCACTCTCTACTATTATTCTGACATTTCACATTCTTAAAATAAAGTGGTGATCCTAACTGACCTAAAAGATGGAATTTTTACGAGGATTAAATGTCAGGAATTGTGAAAAACTGAGTTTAAATGTATTTGGCTAAGGTGTATGTGAACTTCCAACTTCAACTGTATATATATATTCTTATTCCATTCCTTTACTTTAATTTATGTGTTTTAGATATTTGTTGTGGAATTGTTAGAGTACATGTTAGATATCGCTGCACTGTCAGAACTAGAAGCACATTCATTTTGCAACACTCGCAATAACATCTGTTAACCATTAACCACCAATACAATTTGATTTGATTTAAAGGCAGACATTTAGCCGGCAGATTCAAAGGTTAATCAAAATTGGTTTAGGATTAGGGTTTAGTTTAGGAGGGGTGAGTTAAGTTAGATGATAGGTGTTGATCCACCTATCCCGGCTTTTCAGATTTCTGATCGTCAAGGGCCACTGGCAAAGGGCAGAGAACAAGACTCTATAGCTCTCAAGAGAACATAATTTCAGTAACCCTGAACCAAGAAATTCACGCAAAGTACTTGATTAGGTTCTGGGGGGAGAAGTGTTAGATTATAAACCGGAAAGTCTTTAGTGGCTTCATACCCCTCTCTGAAAGTCCCAGGGGCCAAAATGTCACCTCCCCGTCCCGAAATTCAAAGGATGCCCGCCCTGCGATAGTGTGATTCCACTATATAACCAGTGACTCAAACCCAGTGAACTGGAATTATGTTCCTCGCTAGTCATCGCATGCCAGTCTGTTGATAGACGCCACAATAACATTTATGTTACGTAGTCTGTCCACAAGTGATTAAAGCAAAATTAGCCTACAACAAATGCCAATGCAAGCACACACTCTGCAACATTCCACGACCAACATTACCCAACCTTCCACCACCGTCACAGTGGCAAAGAAGAGGAAAAGCAGCAGCAGACAGATCATGAAACCTTTACTCTGACTGGCCCACACCTATTTCTACTCCGACTTCTCTAAGAACTCCAACCCCCACTCCTTCCAACCTTCCCCTGTAGGCTGTCCATGGCTCTTTTCCCACAGACCCCAACCGCTCCAGCGCCACTCAGCCAAGGCAACACAGGTGCAAGGTACAGATGGAGGCAAAATCATTACCCACTGCCGTCACAGGGGTAAAGGGGTAGGCCATGAAACCTTTACTAACACCTGTCTAAAAACTCCAACCTCTACTCCTTCTGCCAACCTTCCCCCTGCAGGCTGCCCCCCCGCCCCAATTGGGAACGCTGACCCAACTCTCCTCCGTCCCAGTGACATGTACTCAGTCTAGCTCAGGCAGCACAGGTGCAGGGCACAGCAGGGCATTTGGCTGCCATCTCAGGTAATTACAGCCGGAGAAAATAAATCACAACATAGGCCAACGCAACACGGGCCACAGGGTTCGCACCGACTGTAGAGGAGAATCTGGAGCAACCTTTTCTTTGCACCAAGGCAGAATTTATTTCACTGCATTTCGAGAATAGGAGAGAGATAAAACCATGTATCTATGTTCACGGCAATATGTATCCGTGTTGCTTTTGGATGTCGTCAGTTATAGCGGTTTTGTCGTGTTTAATAGGTGATGTAATTACTGTCATTGTTCGTAAGAATAACAGATGGAAAAACTATCCAGAAATGCAGAGAGACATGCTTTCTGTGTCTGATCAATCTAGTCCTGAATGTCAAAACTCAAACATCAGAGACATGTCAGGAGGGAGGCTAAAAAGAGGACGCTCATGCCAGAAACTCTTGTCTTTATTGGGTCATTTAATGTAAAAATGGAGCAACTAATGACCCTGACGTTGTGGACTTTCCTGAAATGCAATCCATAGAAATGTCCTTTGGAGGAAATATGTTTATCATCTATTTCACATCTGTCTCCAAATGGATTATGGAGAAATAAGTCACATTTTGTTCCTTTTTCACACAGAATTACCCTATTTCCCTTCTGCATGCCTGCTCATAGCAGTGCTGTGGAATTCCACACACTTCCTGGTGTGAGTGAAATAATACCTACCATTGATCCAGCAGCGTTGTTTACAAAGGGAGTATGACAGATAGGGGTGGCTAATGTTAACTTTTCATGGTGAGGAAAGAGAAGACCTCTTTTGAACTTGTACTTGCAGTGGAGAGAAGGCATCCATGCAGTATTTAACGTGTTAAAGGGATAGATCACCCAAATTAAAAAGTGGAATGCATCGACTTGCATTGTACTTGTCCCTTAAATGCTAAGAAGTTGGCAACTGTCTCCAAGTGCTAGGTAAACAAAACCAAAGCAAGACACCTTGTCCATAGACTGCTTACAAGGTAAGGAAACTAATAGATCATTTTGTAATTTGGGTGAACTAACCCTTTAACGTTTTCCTGAGTCAAGTAAAACCGGTGTATGAAGCCTAAGCTACTGCCTGAGAAATGTCTCTCACCTAGCTATAGTCTACCTGCTGATAAGGGCGTAGGCTACATTCCATTTTTGATTGTTCAGGTTTACCATCAGCAATAGTTTTGCTTTAAACATTCGGTGTGTATGGTCATTTATAGGGTAAAGTTGATCATTTCAGAACGAGGACAGAAAACCTCCAGAAGGTCTGAACCATTTGATTTTGAGATGGGGCATGGAACCCAAAGTTGTGCTATATGTTCATTGGCTATGTCAGATTTATTTTAAAGATAAAAATGTATTACATCACTAGCTCAAACACTTTGAATCTGCAAAAATAACAAATTAATTAGTGGGTGATGTCAATTTCAGATCAAAAAGCAAACATTTCCCCCCTTATCTGATAGTGGAAAATGAATTGGTTTATGCAACAAATGTTTGTGCTAAGACAGAAAAGGAGGCCTTTAATTATTCTAAGAATTTGACTCCTGAATAGGGTGTTTTAGATGATTCCAGGATGTGGATACAAGTTCATACAAACTGCCTGTGAACGACAGTCTAGTGTGATTTCAGTGTCTGACCATTAACTCCATTCTGTAATGTTAGAAAAATGTATTCATTATTTAAAAGCTTCTTTATAATGCCTACATAGAGATGTCATAAGCATGTCATTCAAGCACAAAATAAGGAGACGGGTTTAGGGTCTGGTTATGTGACATCATTTGTCAACTTATGTAATGTCAATTAAGTAGTGTTTATGACCACCTTATGTAGCTAGGCATTATGACAACACATTTAAACAAAGTGTTAGGCTATTTTAAAGCAGTTGTGACATAAGAATTTATGAACCGCTCATATACCCCTTATGAATGTGTTATGAAGGCCTTGTGTACATACCCTTCAAATAAAGCACTGCCGGCGATGTATCAGAGCCAGAGGTGTTCAAAGTCAGGGTTGTGAGCCCCGGTTGGTCCGCATGGGGAGATTCCAATCTCGGCGCTGTAATAGCGGAACAGGAAGGGACAATGGCCCAGTTGTGGGACTCGGGTAAATAATTGATGAAAAATTCTAAGTGTGAAAGGTTTGGGTGACAACATTTATGAGGGTTCGTTGAGGAAAAGAACATTGGTGCCGTCTTGTGTTTCGCAACAGGCTTTTTATACAAAGACAGTTAATTGATACTGTAAAATAGATGCTTTGTATTGACACATGAAAAGGATGGCCTCACTGTCTCCTAGCTAAGGGTAGACTTTTGATTTTAATATCATACCATGAGAAAGACATGCCAAGAGATATATATGCCTACTGAGAGATGAATGGCGAGGGATAGAGAGAAAAGAGAGAGAGATCTCAACAGACTGAATATGTAACAGTTTAGTATCTAATAGGCTAGGAAGAGGAGAAGAGAGAACGGGAGAGGCAGAGAAAGAGAGAAACAGAAAGAGAGAGAGAGTAGTACGTGCTGTGAAGAAGGCAGGCCAACAAGGCTCAAGACAAGAGGATTAGTAAGCTAAAGTGTTAATCACCTTAACTAAATTAAACGCATCCCTCCATAGCCGTGCCTCCGGATGGCTTAAATGGACTGAGATGACTGGATGCCAAGTAGGCTCTTCACTACACTCTCTCTACACAATGGCTGCTGCTGGACCACATTCAGTCAATGTCTATTCAAAGTTCAGCCCCAAACTTCAAAGATTTCCGGGTGAGCTGAACTTGGGGTGTATTCAGTGGACACCGTAGCAAAAAGTTTCGCAACGATCGTTTCTATTGAACAAATTCAGGCAGGTCCCTCCTTGTTTCATTTGTTTTCTCCTGTTTGGTTTCTAGTGAATACACCCCTGAAAGTTAAGGTAGCTGATGAAATGCAGGAAAATCAAATGGCCCAGTTGGAATACTTCAAAATGCATCCTTCCCTCCCTTTCTTGAAATAATCACAGATCGGAATTGGTTGGATCAGTGAAAATAATGGGGTGGTAACCTTGCTTTCATCTATCCAATCACTTATAGATCTGTTGATTACCTCAAGGAAACAAGGAAGGGTGCATTTAAGTATTCTAACAAGGACATTGAGTTTGAAGGAGGCCTAGCTCTGTCTGAGGAGATCTGCTTACACAATCCATTTCGCAGTTAACCACTACAGCCCTTAGAAAGAGAATGGAGAAATTCCACTCAAACCAGGGCTGCGATGCAAATATGCAGCATCACCATATTTCCTTTAGACCCGCACTCCTCCTCTCACTATATCTCTTGTCCACGTTCTCTCACTCTTTTTCTCTATTTATCTATCTGCCTCCCTCGCCCTCCTCCCCTCAATTTTTCCTCTTTCCATCCAAACTCCACACTGACACACTCCCTCCCCGGACAATAGGGCTTCATCAGATTGTTGAAATCAATACAAAACCATTTTCTCGACGCATAGAAGCCGCAGAACTATCAAAACAACCCAATCTAAGCCTGACATACTGTCCAAACAGGCAGTTCAGCAATTTAAAAGGAGTGGGAGGATGGTTTCCCCACTCTGGTCAGTCTCAATGGAGGAAAGGAGAGAGCAGGGACAGTGAGAGGCAGACCCTCTGCTGCTCGCTCCCTCCCTCCCTCCCTCCCTCCCTCCCTCCCGTCGAGACTGACTAATAGATGCAGGTACAGTACCATCAGTCTTGTAAAATAAAAAAGCTGTGCCTCGCAAGTGATACAACAACAGATCCATTTTGTTATCAAAGCTTGAGTTTTGAATTATAATATGGTCTTAAAAAGAACAATATTGTCAGGCCAAGCACATAGCCAATAGGCAGTGTTAATACAGTATATGGCCTACTGCACAAACTTCAGTTCTACCGAACTGTTTTTATTAATGTTGCATGGGCTTATATTTTAAGTCATGTTTAGAAAAAAATCTGAGCAGTAGATCTGGGCTTGCTTTTTAACTGCGAACGTGAGCTTGACTTAGAAAAGGTTGGTGATCACTGCTATAGACAGTACAAGCCTATGGGAAATAATAATTTTGGCCGCAATGGATGTCACCATTTCTGTATAGAGCAAGTTTACAAGGTGTTTGTGGGGGCTGCATGTTGTGGTAATCTGGCCATTCTGTGGCTCCGGGGGAGTTACCTATACAGCTTGCCAGGTGCGGGCACAACTGAAATGCCACGCTTCGGCCATGGATCCGGATCTGCCGGCATTTCGGAGAAGCCTGAGAGCCATGCTTTCTTTGGAGGGTGGAAGTTTCTTTTTTGATTTTAGGATCAATGTCGTCACAAGTCTCTTCTCGTTGAAGAGGCAGCTGCTAACGTTACCATGCTATAGCTAGCTATCCTTGTCCTCTTTTTCTGAATCAATTTGTGACCATTTCTTTCTGGTTGAAATAAGATTTTGTGTATTGTCATATATCGAATACATAGCTAAATTTGTCACTGGTATGGACTAGTAAATATCCTAAACCTAGCCAGCTAGACAGTGATAGCCACAAGCTAAATCCGGGGAGAGATGGAGGAGAGAATTCACTTGGTTTCACCAAGCTGCTAGCTTGCTAATGTTCACTCAAACACATATTTCCACATATAATTGATATATTGAAGAAGAATCCTCACAGCCGTTTCCCATATTGACAACTCCATTGTGTCCTCCTCCCAGAGCGCTAAGAACCTTGGCGTGATCCTGGACAACACCCTGTCGTTCTCAACTAACATCAAGGCGGTGGCCCGTTCCTGTAGGTTCATGCTCTACAACATCCGCAGAGTACGACCCTGCCTCACACAGGAAGTGGCGCAGGTCCTAATCCAGGCACTTGTCATCTCCCGTCTGGATTACTGCAACTCGCTGTTGGCTGGGCTCCCTGCCTGTGCCATTAAACCCCTACAACTCATCCAGAACGCCGCAGCCCGTCTGGTGTTCAACCTTCCCAAGTTCTCTCACGTCACCCCGCTCCTCCGCTCTCTCCACTGGCTTCCAGTTGAAGCTCGCATCCGCTACAAGACCATGGTGCTTGCCTACGGAGCTGTGAGGGGAACGGCACCTCAGTACCTCCAGGCTCTGATCAGGCCCTACACCCAAACAAGGGCACTGCGTTCATCCACCTCTGGCCTGCTCGCCTCCCTACCACTGAGGAAGTACAGTTCCCGCTCAGCCCAGTCAAAACTGTTCGCTGCTCTGGCCCCCCAATGGTGGAACAAACTCCCTCACGACGCCAGGACAGCGGAGTCAATCACCACCTTCCGGAGACACCTGAAATCCCACCTCTTTAAGGAATACCTAGGATAGGATAAAGTAATCCTTCTCACCCCCCCCTTAAAATATTTAGATGCACTATTGTAAAGTGGCTGTTCCACTGGATGTCATAAGGTGAATGCACCAATTTGTAAGTCGCTCTGGATAAGAGCGTCTGCTAAATGACTTAAATGTAATGTAAATATTAAAAAGTGAAGTGCCACTTACTCACAGAAATTACTAATCTTGCGTTCGGGGCTTTCCAGCAGCCGTCGTGGCTTTTATACGCAGGAAGCATAAGCTGTACAATTGTAAACTAAGAAATTATGTTAGAAATTAAATTAAGTTAGAACTCATGTATATTTGTTAAGATACAGAACCACCTACCTGGACTTGGTTTTCATTACAATAATAGTTAACACTTACTATCATGACCATGCTATAACACTCATGTCATAGTCATAAGAATGTCATAGTAGAGAGACACAGCTATAAGTAGGGCTGGACGGTATACCGTATTTTACTATATACCGGTATTGTTGCATGGAACAGTTGGAGTTTTTCACTTTACCTTATATAACTGAATTTGAAAGTTGGTATGTTAAATGTGATACGCCGTGTGTAACATCCATTTTTATAGTTTACACCGCTACTTTGGTCATCCCTGTCCGCACTCTCCGTGCCACTTTCCACACAGACTTAGCCCCTCCCCATGTCACTCAAGGAGTGCATTTGTAGCCTCCCGGGTGGCGCAGTGGTTAAGAGCGCTGTACCGCAGCGCCAGCTGTGCCAGTCTGGGTTTGTGCCCAGGCTCTGTCGTAACCGGCCCCGACCGGGAGGTCCGTGGGAAAGAAAGTAAGAAACAAATGTAAATCAAGAGGGATGGTTTAGTATGTACTGTTGGTAACTTAAAGTGATATGGGCCAACTTACTTTGGTGTAGTAGCTCATTTTCTGGCCTAACTGCCCACTCGGGTGCTTGTAAGCAAAGGCCTTCAGAATGAAAAGATGGACAAGTGTGTTGAATCCCAACATTGAAGTATGGATAGAAACTCATTATATGGCCAGTCATCTATGCACCTTTCATAAGGGGTAGAAAAACAAAGTAGGCTTTGTTTTTAGCCAAAGATTATGCAGAAAAAATATGGGGTGCATTTCAATACATGACCCACATTCACATATTAAGTTGAAACTGAGAAACCATTAACCGTATAAGCCAGCATTTTTATCTTTGGGAGCCCCTTGAGCTATTGTTTTCTTGGGCCTGAAAATACAATTTGTTAAAGATAGGATACTTTGAATATAACAATAGGAAAACTAATGTCATCATCTGTCAACTACTTTTCCTGTCCATCTTGATATATATACACTGTACATTGTTAAATATAACAGTTCCTTATCTTTCATATCAGCGAGAGAGAGATATAGATAGATACAGTTGAAGTCGGAAGTTAACATACACTTAGGTTGGAGTCATTAAAACTTGTTTTTTAACCACTCCACAAATTTCTTGTTAACAAACTATGGTTTTGGCAAGTCGGTTAGGACATCTACTTTGTGCATGACACAAATCATTTTGCCAACAATTGTTTACAGACACATGATTTCGTTTATAACTCACTGTATCACAATTCCAGTGGGTCAGAGGTTTACATACACTAAGCTGACTGTGCCTTTAAACAGCTTGGAAAATTCCAGAAAATTATGTCATGGCTTTAGAAGCTTCTGATAGGCTAATTGACATCATTTGAGTCAATTGGAGGTGTACCTGTGGATGTATTTCAAGACCTACCTTCAAACTCAGTGCTTCTTTGAAGGCCTACCTTCAAACTCAGTGCTTGACTTCATGGGAAAATCAAAAGAAATCAGCCTAGATTTTGTTGTTTGGGCACATCATTCAGACAGAAAATTGAGAAAAAAAGGGGCCTATCCCTAAGAAGTTTTAAGGACAACAAAGTCAAGGTATTGGAGTGGCCATCACAAAGCCCTGACCTCAATCCTATAGAACATTTGTGGGCAGAACTGAAAAAGCATGTGTGATCAAGGAAGCCTACAAACCTGACTCGTTTATACGAGCTCTGTCAGGAGGAATGGGCCACAATTCACCCAACTTATTGTGGGAAGCTTGTGGAGGCTACCTGAAACGTTTGACCCATGTTAAGCAATTTAAAGGCAATGCTATCAAACACTAAGAGTGTATGTAAACGTCTGACCCACTGGGAATGCGATGAAAGAAATAAAAGCTGAAATAAATCATTCCCTCTACTATTATGCTGACATTTCTCATTCTTAAAATAAAGTGGTGATCCTAACTGACCTAAGACAGGGAATTTTTACTAGGATTACATGTCAAGAATTGTGAAAAACTGAGTTTAAATGTATTTGGCTTCGGTGTATGTAAACTTCCGACTTCAACTGTATATATTGATACACATCTTTAAAGGTTAGGGTTCCCACATTAACATATTTTCATGTTGTACAGCGCTTGTTTACGAAACAAGAAGGAAGACAATTAGCTATCTGCATCTCCGAACACGCCACAAACGTGTTGTGGAAGTGTGTGTTTTGGGGGATGCTCAACATTGCCATCATAAATGCGTACATTTTGGGAGACTCTGCAAAGTCCCCTTCCCAGAAACCCCAGACGCTGGTCCCTGAAGGCGTTCAAAATGCAGCTTGTGCATTCACTTTGTGATTATGGCTACAATAGCAGGAAGAGGGGGGGCCTGAGTTGTAACTAATTTGAAAGCAGGTGAAGTTTGAAGGGCGCAAGAGAGTGTGCATCTGGAGTGGATGCAGGGCAAAGAGTGGGAGATGTGTAGAAATCTCTTTTGGGTACTCAACGTGTTATGTGCAACTTTGCAGGATGGTGTAGAGCAGTGGTCACCAAACTACGGCCCGCGGGCCGGATACGGCCCGTCAGCACATTTGGCCCGGCCCTCTGAACAATACCAGAGACGCTATCGAATTTTTTTCCTATTTGGCCTCCAGAAAAAAAATCCTAGGCCCGGCCCTGTCAAAGAGAGAACGGAATAATGGCGAAAAGGTTAGGTAAGAGAAAAATTGATTCAGAATGCAGGGTATTTAACCTGCAGTGGACAAACGATTATTTTTTTGTTCAATGCAAAGAAAAGGCTGTTTGTCTCATCTGTCAAGAGACGGTGGCGGTATTCAAAGAATACAATCTTCGCCGACACTATGAATCCCGTCACAAAGACAAGTACGATAGCTTGCAAGGCCAAATACGAGCAGACAAACTCTCAAAGCTAAAAAGTGGATTACTATCTCAGCAGAATACATTTGTACGCCAAGCTCAGCTGAACCAGGCATCCGTTCGGGCCAGCTTTCGGGTTGCTAAACTGATAGCAAGAAGCGGTAAGCCTTTCACTGACGGAGAGTTTGTTAAGAAATGTATGGATGCTGTCGCGGAGGAGGTGTGTCCCGAGAAGAAAGATGCGAGCTGCTACCCGAAATTAACGCATTTCTTCATTTAAAAGACAAAACGGTCCCAGAGCTGATCGACCCAGAATGGAAATGGAACCTCGCATTTTTAACAGACGTGACAGAAATACTTAACAGCCTTAACTTGCAGCTACAAGGCGAGGGGAAACTCATTTGCGACATGTATTCACACATAAAAGCATTTGAGGTGAAATTAGCGCTGCTTTTGGAACAAGTGAAAAAGCGCAACTTCGTCCATCTTCCTGCTACCCAAAACCTGTCGACAGAGAACCCAGCGGTCCCGTTCCCAGCTGAAAAGTGCGTGGAAGCACTGGAAATGCTGAAGGCGGAGTTCGGTGTGCGATTCAGTGAACTACATGTTCATGCAAAAGAAATCCGTCTTTTTCAGAACCCCTTTGTTGCCGACATTGATGAAGCCCAGCCTTCATATCAGTTTGAGTTGGCTGAGTTACAGAACTGTGATGTTCTGAAAGACGCATTCAAGCCCAACAGTCTCATTGACTTCTATGCCGCCCTCCCAAACGACACATATCCAAACATCAAAAAACACGCAATGAAAATGTCCACAGTTTTTGGCAGCACGTATATCTGCGAGAAAACCTTTTCTCGCATGAAACTGCTGAAAACCCTGATGAGATCAAGATTGACAGATGAACATTTGCATCAGTGCTTGAGACTGGCTGTAACTAGAATGGAACCTGATATTCAACTTCTCACCAGCCAGATGCAGGCCCACAGTTCACACTGATGAACATACATAGATAGGTAAGCTCACTTTTCTGACTTGAATGAGTCATTCTGAGCATAAACAAATATAATCATAATAAAATCTACTGGGATAAAATCCATCTTTACAACCATACTGGTAGTGAAATGTATTGTGCTGTGTAGGTGCTGTAGTTCAGTTTCTCAACCTGCTTCTTTTGTGGTTTTCACAGGGAAGTTGATGAGAGAGAGCTGCAAACAGCGGTGTCTACAAGCCTACTGGAACCTACATTATAAGGAAGGAACACAAGAACTTTAAGAGACTGCTCATATGTGTCAGAGAGATTCTGCTCTGACAACTGAGCTGAACTTTTATCTGTTAAGATTGTGCATGGCACGACAGAAAGTTAATGTTCCATGGCTTTTTTTCTATGAAGAACCCAGAGAGAGTTATTTAGTTATTATTTATTTCCTGTTTTTTCTGTGAAGAACTCAGAGAGGGTTATTTAGTTATTATTTATTTCATTAATAGTGTTATTATTTGTTTCCTTTTTCTGTAAAGAACCTGGAAAGGGTTATTTGGTTATGTGTGGCTTTCTGGAAAACAATACATTTTTTAAGCTCCCCTACGATCGTCACACTTTTTCTGTTACAAACTGACACCGGCCCCCATCAGAGAAGGGAAAAGTTGTGGCCCTCACAGGAAAAAGTTTGGGGACCCCTGGTGTAGAGCTTCCAAAAGTTCCATGACATGTTGTAGGCTAAATGCCAATACTACAGTGACAGTGTGAAATAGGAATTTCTCGTACAAATCTTTTATTGTCTCTGTAACAGTTGTGTTTTGTATCTTCTCTATCTAATACTTGTTGCATTCACTGAACTGTTGTTGAAATAGGCTACTAAATATTATTGAGAGGTTACCCACATTTTGAAATAGTCTCTGAATAGTTTTGAATTTTTACATTGTTACAGAAGTAGGAATCGTTGTCAGTCAAATAGCATACTTTGTGTGGGCTTTGAAATACTTTCTGAATAATTGTCCTCTGGTCAAATTTTGGATAAGTGTTCTATTTATATGTAAATAATATTTACAGTGGCAAGAAAAAGTATGGAATTACTTGGATTTCTGCATAAATTTGACATACAATGTGATCTGATCTTCATCTAACTCACATCAATAGACAAACTCAGTGTGCTTAAACTGTTAACACACAAATTGTATTTTTCTTGTCTATATTAAATACATCATTTAAAAATTGTAGGATGGAAAAAGTGTAGGAAAATGTGTAGGTTGGAAAAAGTATGTGAACCCCTAGGCTAATGACTAGTCCAAAAGCATACTGGAGTCAGGAGTCAACTAACCTGGAGTTGAATCAATGAGACGAGATTGGAGATTTGGTTAGAGCTGCCCTGCCCCATAAAGAACAATCACAAAATTTGAGTTTGCTACTATTTTGAACCATGCCTCGAACAAAAGAGATCTCAGAAGACCTAAGATTAAGAATGGTTGCATTGCATAAAGCTGGAAAGGGTTACAAAAGTATCTCTAAAATCCTTGATGGTCATCAGTCCACAGTAAGTTAAATTGTCTATAAATGGAGAAAGTTCAGCACTGTTGCTACTCTCCCTAGGAGTGGCTGTCCTGCAAAGATGACTGCAAGAGCACAGTGCAGAATACTCAATGAGGTTAAAAAGAATCCTAGAGTCTCAGCTAAAGGCTTACAGAAATCTCTGGAAGATGCTAACATCTCTGTTGACAAGTCTAGAATACGTAAAACACTAAACAAGAATGGTGTTCATGGGAGGACACTACGGAAGAAACCACTGCTGTCCAAAAAAAACATTGCCGCACATCTGAAATTCGCAAAAGAGCATCTGCATGTTCCGCAGTGCTACTGGCAAAATATTCTGTGGACAGATGAAACTACAGTTGAGTTGTTTGGAAGGAACACACAACACTATGTGTGGAGAAAAAAAAGGCACAGCACACCAACATCAAAACCTCATCCCAACTGTAAACTAGGGTGGAGAGAGCATCATGGTTTGGGGCTGCTTTGCTGCCTCTGGGCCTGGACAGCTTGCTATCATCTATAGAAATATGAATTCTCATATTTATCAAGACATTTTGCAGGAGAATGTAAGGCTATATGTCAGCCAATTGAAGCTCAACAGAAGTTAGGTGATGCAACAGGACAACAACCCAGAAGACAAAAGTAAATCAACAACAGAATGGCTTGAACAGAAGAAAATGTGCCTTCTGGAGTCCTGACCTCAACCCAATTGAGATGCTGTGGCATGACATCAAGAGAGCAGTTTACACCAGACATCCTAAGAATATTGCTGAACTGAAACAGTTTTGTAAAGAGGAATGGTCCAAAATTCCTCCTGACCATTGTGCAGGTCTGATCAACAACTACAGAAAACATTTGGTTGAGGTTATTTCTGCCAAAGGAGGGTCAACCTGTATTAAATCCAAGGGTTTCCAACCTGCACTGTGAATGTTTACACAGTGTGTTCAATAAAGACATGAAAAATAGGGTTCACATACTTTTTCTTCCCACTGTTCAAGTAAAATGTATTATACTTGGTACATTTTAAGTGAGTAATTTACTACAATTTAAATACTCTGTTTTTGTTGTTGTATTGAGTAAATATAAATAAATAAATATTGAGAGTTAATAGTTTTTTGATAGTGTCTTTACGCAACGGAATACAAAATGAGTGTTATTCCTATTGACATGAATGAGGGGTCATACACTACATGACCAGATGTATGTGGACACATGCTTGTCGAAGATCTCATTCCAAAAACATGGGCTGCCATAACAGCCTCCACTCTTCTGGGAAGGCTTTCCACTAGATGTTGGAACATTGCTGCAGGGACTTGCTATCAATCAGTCACATGAGCATTAGTGGTCGGGCACTGATGTTGGGTGATAAGGCCTGGCTCACTGTCGGCATTAAAATTCATCCCAAAGGTATTCGATGGGGTTGAGGTCAGGGCTCTATGCAGGCCTGTCAAGTTCTCCCACACCAATCTCGACAAACCATTTCTGTATGGAGCTCGGGGGCATTGCACGGGGGCATTGCCATGCTGAAACAGGAAAGGGCCTTCCACAAACTACTGCCACAAAGTTTGAAGAAGAGAATCATCTAGAATGCCATTGTATGCTGTAGCGTTAAAATGTACTTTCACTGGAACTAAGAGGCCTAGCCAAAACCATGAAAAACAGCCCAATACCATTATTCCTCTTCCACCAAAATGTACAGTTGGCACGATGCATTGGGGCAGGTAGCGTTCTCCTGGCATCCGCCAAACCCAGATTCGTCTGTCGGTGGTGAAGCGTGATTCATCATTCCGTAGAATGCGTTTCGCAGCTGAGCCGTTGTTGCTCCTAGACGTTTCCACATCACAATTACAGAGCTTACAGTTGATCGGGGCAGCTCTAGTAGGGCAGAAATTTGACTAACTGACTTTTGGAAAGGTGGCATCCTATGACGATGTAAGGCCATTCTACTTCCAATGTTTGTCTATGGAGATTGTATGGCTGTGTGCTCAATTTGATACACCTGTCAGCAACGGGTGTGGCTGAATAAGCCAAATCCACTCATTTGAATGGGTGTCCACATACTTTTGTGTGTAATATAAATAAATATATATAATTAATGACCTGTAATTGTAATTTGTTCTTTGTTTTTGAGTCATGTCTGTTTGTTTGAAATGTTAGCTTTATCTTAAATGGTCAGTAATCTACAGCAACATTCTAGAACTATATTGGGGTCAAATAGAACATGTGGGGTGTGGCGGAGGCGGGAAAGATGGCAGAAGTGGTTGCTGAGGTTGAATCAAGCACCGCGATGAACAAAGTTGGTGAAGATTAAGGAAATTGTCTAAAATTGGAGTGGAGGATACGTATATGAATGATAACTAATTACTTGTTGTTGGTACGCATTTGTTGAGTAAGGATGCATATGTGGGAGACCCGTTTGAGGTGTCGAAAATGGTGAGGTATGCACAAGAAAAAGTTGAGTTTGTCAGGAATGGTCTTGTTTTTTTATGAATAAGAGACGTTTTGAACTTCTGAGTAGAGAACCCATCAAAGGAATCATCTCAGGGGTGACGACGTATGTTTACATTTTGAAGGTTACAGGTTGAATACCTGAAGAGAAATCCTGGTGTGGTTTGTGCCCGGCGTCTGACCCATTGGGTGAATGGAGAAAAATAAGAAAGTCTGTCGGTCCTGTTGTTTTTTGATAAAGAGCAAATACCTATGCATGTGAAGCTTGGTTATGTAAGATACGCTGTAAGAGTTTTCGTCCGCAAACCATTGCACTGTAAGAATTGTAAAGGATTTGGCCATGTTCAAGTGAGGCAGACAGACTGTGTATACTTCTACTGTGTGTAGAAGGACAGTGGTGTTGCAATTGTGGTGGTGATCATGATCCCGAGTTCCCAAATCAAGGTGATTGAGGTAGCAGAGGTTAGAGCGGTCAATCAAATATCCAATGCGGAGGAGATTAAAAGAAGAGAAAACAAGTGATGCTAGTGAAGACATGGTAGTGGACCGACCACAGCCTGCAGTAAATGTTTGCTGCCAGTCAAAAGATACCGTGTGTTAAAATGGTGGATTTTATGGCGTTCATTGCCACAGTTATAAAGTTTACAGCACAATTCTCAAAGAGGTCTAAGAAATTGGACATTATTGTGGCTGCGGCAAAACTGTTTTGGGGACTTAAGGATTTTACATCTGAAGACTTGTAAGAGGTTCTGGCTCCAGAAGACCCGCCTACCCTCTTTCGCCTTGAGCCTGTGTAGTGATCAGATCTGTTATATTTTTTTATCAGAAAAGTTTTTGATTTAGTTTCGTTTATTTTTATTATTATTATTTTTTTTGGGGGGGGGGGTCCTGTTTCCATCCCGTACAGTAGGTGGCAGAAAGCACACTACATTGTACGATCGCCAATATACCATAGAAGAAGAAACAGAACAAGGTCCTTTGACTCTAAGGAGTAACAGTATCGTTCGTGGAATTTCACAAGTATGCGTTTCTCACAAGAACCGGTAGAATTCCTTACGTTGTGCTTTGTGAATTGGAACACATCTGTAGCGAGTTGGTAAACATGCTAACAGCCTGGATATAACGTTACTAGTTCAACAACCACTGTTGCCAAGTTATTGCCCGACTGGCTAAACTCCTGAAGGCTACTCCAAGTTCCAGGTCACTAATAACAATGTCTTTATTGGTAGCATATCAATGGTTTATCAAAAAAGACGACGTATAACTAAAATCCCATGTTACCTTGTATACATCTCCGAAGGTCCCGCTCCCAATTCTTTGTATTAGCTCGAAATCCTCTTGCGGATTTCGCCTTGAAAGGTCGAAAGTGGAAGCCATTTTAAGTCCCCGGTTGAGTTATCCAGTCTTTATATTTGTTGGGACACTGACACCACAAATGACGAAAAACATACAATATTTAAAAACACGTCGTCAGAAAAAAAAAATCTCAGCCAAACTTCAACATGGCCTTCTCTGCACACTGCGCGTGCGCCGCAGCCAGGGGATCATGAATACCCTACTAATTCTCTATTTAATTACAGCTGGATTATTTCTTCTCATTCTCACAAATATCCAGAGGTGCAATAGAGCAGAATAGCATAGAATTTGAGAATTAGGAAAATGAAGATCATAAACTTGGAAAAACAATGTTATGAGTTTGATTATATCAATCCATAATTATAGTATAATAGATAATATGCTGCATTAGGCAACAATATTGATCAAATGTATTACTTGTCATTAAAACTGGAAAGCACACAAAATAATAACCATACAAACAATCATATTGTGTTCATTTATTATATTCTATTGCCTTGTGAGTCAGAATTACTAAGAATTTGTGCATGTGGAAAGTTTGCAATAAAAAGTCCTTATTACTGAATGATCGAAAAATGACTAATACAAAGCCAATGCGTTATCACATTTGACCATATCACAAATCACTGTTATTCTTAATTTCCCTTTATGTCCTGCCTTTGTCTAATATCCTCCAGAGAAAAACAGGTGTCACTAGATGGATCTGTCCCTACTCCCTAGGAATACATTAATCGGAAAATAGGAATGCAGAACACAAAAATATATTAAACAAAGGCAATCACCCACACAATGTGAAAGTAACCTTTTCCAATGCCCTGCAGTGTTATTTACTGTTGGGCAACACTGAAGCATGCATGAGAGCACCAGATGTACCGGACGACTGTGTGATCGCACTCTCCGTAGCCGATGTAAGCCATGTGTAAGACCTTTAAACAAGTCAACATTCACAAGGACGCAGGGCCAAATGGATTACCAGGATGTGTACTCCGAGCATGCGCTGACCAACTGGCAAGTGTCTTCACTGACATTTTCAACGTGTCTTTGACCAAGTCTGTAATACCAATGTCACGTATACACCCTCTCCGGCGCTCTAGGTCACCAGTCTGCTTATTATTACGCACATCTGTCACCATCATTACGCGCACCAGCGCCTCATCAGACTCACCGGGACTCCATCACCTTCCTGATTACCTTCCCTATATCTATCACTCCCTTTGGTTCTTTCCCTAGGCGTTATTGACTTAAATGTGACTCGGTTTGTGTTTCATGTCTGTACGCTAGTCGTGTTTCTTGTATTGTTCCATTTTCATTTAATTATTAAATATTCACTCCCTGTACTTGCTTCCTGACTCCTAGTATACACTTTGCAACCAACATGTTTCAAGCAGACCACCATGATCCTGGTGCCCAAGAACACTAAGGTAACCTGCCTAAATGACTACTGACCCGTAGCACTCATGTCTGTAGCCATGAAGTCCTTTGAATGGATGGCCATGGCTCACATTAACACCATTATCCCAGAAACCCCAGACCCACTCCAATTTGCATACCGCCCCAACAGATCCACAGATGACACAATCTTTATTGCACTCCACACTGCCCATTCACACCTGGACAAAAGGAACACCTATGAGAGAATACTATTCATTGACTACAGCTCAGCGTTCAACGCCATAGTGCCCTCAAAGCTCATCACTAAGCTAAGGACTCTGGGACTAAACACTAAACACTCTGCAACTGGATCCTGGACTTCCTGACAGGCCGCCCCCAGGTGGTAAGGGTAGGTAACAACACATCTGACACGCTGATCCTCAATACGGGGCCCTTCATTGGTGCATGCTCAGTCCCCTCCTACTCCCTGTTCACCTGTTCATGACTGCATGGCCAAGCACGATTCCAACACCATCATTAAGTTTGCCAACAGCACAACAGTGGTAGGCCTGATCACCGACAAACGATGAGACAGCCCTATAGGGAGGAGGTCAGAGAACTGGCAGTGTGGTGCCAGGACAACAACCTCTCCCTCAATGTGATCAAGAGGTCCTTCTGTAGCTCAGTTGGTAGAGCATGGCGCTTGTAACGCCAGGGTAGTGGGTTCGATCCCCGGGACCACCCATACGTAGAATGTATGCACACATGACTGTAAGTCGCTTTGGATAAAAGCGTCTGCTAAATGGCATATATTATTATTATATTAAGACAAAGGAGATGATCGTGGACTTACAGGAGGAGGGCCGAGCACGCCTCCATTCTCATCAACGGGTCTGTGGTGGAGCAGGTTGAGAGCTTCAAATTCCTTGGTGTTCACATCACTAACAAACAATCATGGTTAAAACACACCAAGACAGTCGTGAAGAGGGCACGACAACGCCTATTCCCCCTCAGGAGACTGAAAATATTTGGCATGGGGTCCTCAAATCCTCAAAAAGTTCTGCAGCTGCACTATCGAGAGCTGGTTGCATCACCGTCTGGTATGGCAACTGTCGGCCTCCGACCGCAAGACACTACAGAGGGTAGTTGGTACGGCACAGTACATCACTAGGGCCAAGCTTCCTGCCATCCAGGACCTCTATACGATGCGGTGTCAGACAAAGGCCCTAAAAATTACCGGAGTGCCAAGTCTATGTCCAAAAGGCTTCTTAACAGCTTCCACCCCAAGCCATAAGAATCCTGAATAGCTCATCAAATGGCTACCCGGACTATTTGCATTGACTTCCCCATTTCTACGCTGCTGCTACTCTCTTTGTATTATCTATGCATAGTCACTTTACTTCTACCTACATGTACATATTACCTCAATTATCTCAACTAACCTGTGCCCCCGCACATTGACTCTGTACCGGTGCCCCCTGTAAATAGCATCGTTACTGCTATTTTATTGTTACCATTTAATTATTTGATATTTTTCTATTTTCTTCTTTAATTTTTTTTTTAAACTTCTGTTTATTTAGTAAATACTTTTTTAACAATTTGTTACGGCTGTCGTCGGAATGAGACCAAGGTGCAGCGTGGTAGGCGTACATTTTCTTTCATTTTAAATGTTCCACCAAAAACAATAAACAACTCAACGAACGTAAAGTTAGGAGTGCACCACATGCAACATACAAAGACAAGATCCCACAACAGAAGGTGGGAAAAAGGGCTGCCTAAGTATGATCCCCAATCAGATATAACGATAGACAGCTGCCTCTGATTGGAAACCATACTCGGCCAACAAAGAAATATAAACATAGATTTCCTACCCTTGTCACACCCCGACCTACCAAATGGAGAATTTAAAGGATCTCTAAGGTCAGGGCGTGACACAATTATTTTTCTGAATACTGCATTGTTGGTTAAGGGCTTGTAAATAAGCATTTCACTAAGGTTGTATTCAATGCATGTGACAAATAACATGTCATTTGATTTGTAATTTGCACCAGTTTGGTTAACCTAGCAAATGTACCAATTTAATTGCTCAATGTTTTCCCATGTCCACTCCACCAGTACAGATTGCAATCCTTGTCATCCCCATTTACATGTTTATTTATGTAATTTTTGTCATGCCAGGCACACATCCAGGCTCCATTTTAATGGGCCATTATTAGAGCAGGCAAAGGCGCAGATCAAACAAGCCAAGTAAACACCCACAAATCCATTTCACCAATGCTCGTTTGATGGCAATTATTTCATCACTATGAGCTCAATTCAGACTTTGATACTGACACCGAATAGAATTGCAATAGCATGATGCTGAAATGTATATTGATCATTTGTTTGGGGACAGATAGGGGATTGTTAAAAATCCTGACATTTTGGATATGTCCCCTGAAAGCTTCATATACAGTTCATGAACTCCGTTCATTAGTTCACTTTGATATGTCCATTGTTTGTGTGTGTTTTTTTGGTTTCACTATCCTCGTGGGGAACAGAAATCCTCACAAGTATCGTGAAACAAGAAAAATTGGGGACCTTTCGACAGTCCTCCCCAAAAGGAAAAAGGCTATTTTAGGCTTAAGGGTTAGGTTTAAGGTTACAATTAGGGTTAGGGGGTAGACTAAGGGTTATGAGTTAGGGTCTGGTTGAGGATTAGGGGTTTGGGTTAAGGTTAGGGTTAGGATTACGGTTAGGTTAAGGGTTAGTGAAAATATAATTTTGAATGGGAGTCAATTGTTTGGTAGTGGCTATGTGGGTGTGTGTAAGATATATATAGAGAGAGAGTACTGCAGTATTGGCTCATATCATTCCTTGAAAGTTTGTGTGACCATTGCGTTCATAAACAGGTGCATCTTCCAACATTGTGTAGCTGGTCCGCACTCAAAAGGAGATTCAAGGTTTCTATTTAGCATTCATTTCATTCAGGGGTAGGTACATAGACAAATGGTTTGGCCTGTTTCGCGTGTGTCATGTATGTGTGTGCATCTGAGAGAGAGAGAGTCATTTAAGTTTTACACATTAAAATTGTCAAACTGTAACTTATTACTTGTTGTATTGGGAGTGTTGATGTTTCATCAAAATAAGGACGCAGGGGTTATGTTACATTTGGAGCCTTGGAGTCATACGAAACCATTATTTTATCTTAAAGACACACCCATCTTTATGGCTGACTTTGAAAGAGTAGGACAACCTTGACATTCCCTCACACAAGCTGTGTGTCGCCTCCGGGAGATGGTCATTCCCTCTCCATGTGAATAGGAGGAGCCTTTAGTTTTAGAGGACACGACTTCAAGTCCAGGTGCTGAGGAGAGGGAAAGAGCGAGAGGGGTGGTGTGGTTTATGCAGGTAAACACTAGTAATCTCGACCACAGAGAGGCAAGTGCGAAGTTTAGCCCACACCCAGCACGCTTGCGGACACCGTACCGATCCACATGTGTTGATGTATCTTCCGTTTCAGCAACCCGCGAGTGGGAAGCAGCCAATGCCAATGCGCTCTCGACTGTGGACCGTGCTCGCAGGTCAGAGGATGCGTAAAAATGCTTTGTAACTGGAATAGCAGGTGCTGGAAGAAGGGCGTCCGACTGTCAACACGTCTAAACTGTGCGCATAGCGCCGAGCGCTGATGTTCAAACCATGGAGAAACAAGCTCTTGCAACGGCTCTGAGCTTGTCCATGAGCGTTGTCTCTTTACTCTTGCTGGTCACCGCTATCTTCACCGACCATTGGTACGAGACAGACACCAGAAGGCATAAGGAGAACTGCGACGAGTATGGGTCGGATTCTAACGACCAGAAAAACAGGGAGATGCCAATATACCACTTGCCTCTTGTGGACAGCGGTAACTCCAAACGGAACGTGGCGCTTATGAAGCCGATTCACGTCGGGAGTAGAGAGGAGGAATTGCTTGAGAACTGGAGGGCGATACTGGGGATGGGGATTCTTGAGACGGAATGTGGGCGTCCGTTGTTCTCCACATATTCTGGACTGTGGAGAAAATGCTACTTTCAAGGCATGGACCGAGATATCGATAAACTCATATCAAAGGGTAAGTTTTAATGTGCACACTAAAAAGTGTGAGAAAAGAAAAACAGTTGTGAAATTTGCTGTCAATGATCCGTGACTATTAGGCAAGGACTGTTTTGCATTCCTTTAATCGAGGTAGCTCCATCTGTGGTGATGATTCTGCATACGTGCATTGCGTCAAAACAAGGTTTATGAGGTCTCATATGCACAAGGGCTCATGATTATACACGCCCAAACTCATTTCCAGGAACATGAATTGCCATTTCAAACTCATTGCCAAGGTAGGCTATTTTTATTTCTATAATTGTCGCATCATGATGAGGGTGCTGAGAAATGATAGCCTAATGATTTAGGTTATTAATAGGCTAATTTATGAGGAACATTTTTATATTTATTTCCCTCTCATTTTCACACAGTGGTAATCGTTGTAGACTGGCCTGGGAATTGTTTGTTTATGTTGTTATCCCAGTCAAATCGTCAATAGAGCCATCGATAGGGCTACAAAAGCCAAAAATGTTGATTGACGAGAGAACCCAAAAGAGTTCTTTGGCTGCACCCATAGGAGAACCCTTTTTGATTCCATTTACACCCTTTTTGGTTCCAGGTAGAACCATTTTGGGTTCCATGTAAAACCCTCTGTGGAAAGGGTTCTACATGGAACTCAAAATGGGTTTACTTGGAAGCAAAAGGGTTCTACCAGGAAGGGACAGATGGCACCTTTTTTTACCCACAAAGAAACCCATTTGAAGCCATTTTTTACATTATTCTACAGGGATGTGTTCAACATGGAACCCTACAGGGTTCTTAAGAATAATGTCTATGGAAAAAAGGGATCTGAAAGGTTCATTTGATTGAAAGTGTTCTACCTACAACCATAAAGGCTTCTCCTTCAGGGAAACACCAGAATAAACCTTTTCTAAAAGGTGAATTCATGCCCAATGTGCTGAAGTTCAAGTCCCTACAAAGTCTTTTTAAGGTTGAAACGGGATGAATGGAGAACATTTCCCCACAGTGTCCAGTCCATCAAGATGAATGTCGCCCCGATTAAGCCAGGGGCTAAATGTCACCGAAACCCACTTGCCACCTTGCATTTAAAACAGATAAGGTGTCATGTGAAGGATCTCAAGCTTCAACACCTACCCTTTGATTTCTGTCAATGTTGATTTAATTTGATACCTGTGAAGGATTGTGCCCATACACTCTTAGAAAAAAAGGGTTCCAAAAGTGTTCTTTGCGGAAGGATAGGGTTATACCAAGAACCGTTTTGATCAGAAGAAGGGTTCTTTGTAAGGGCGAAGGGTTCTACCTTGAATTATTAACATCCTAAAAACATCAGTTTTTGGAAGAAAGGGTTCTTTGATGATTATTTGGAAGGCAAGAAGGGTTCGCCATAGAACACATATACAGTGCATTAGGAAAGTATTCAGAGCCCTTGACTTTTTCCATATTTTACGTTACAGCCTTATTTTAAAATTGATGAAATAGTTTATTCCCTCAACAATCAAATCAAAATCAAATCACATTTATTTATATAGCCCTTCGTACATCAGCTGATATCTCAAAGTGCTGTACAGAAACCCAGCCTAAAACCCCAAACAGCAAACAATGCAGGTGTAAAAGCACGGTGGCTAGGAAAAACTCCCTAGAAAGGCCAAAACCTAGGAAGAAACCTAGAGAGGAACCGGGCTATGTGGGGTGGCCAGTCCTCTTCTGGCTGTGCCGGGTAGAGATTATAACAGAACATGACCAAGATGTTCAAATGTTCATAAATGACCAGCATGGTCGAATAATAATAAGGCAGAACAGTTGAAACTGGAGCAGCAGCACAGTCAGGTGGACTGGGGACAGCAAGGAGCCATCATGTCAGGTAGTCCTGGGGCACGGTCCTAGGGCTCAGGTCCTCCGAGAGAGAGAAAGAAAGAGAGAATTAGAGAGAGCATATGTGGGGTGGCCAGTCCTCTTCTGGCTGTGCCGGGTGGAGATTATAACAGAACGTGGCCAAGATGTTCAAATGTTCATAAATGACCAGCATGGTTGAATAATAGTAAGGCAGAACAGTTGAAACTGGAGCAGGAGCATGGCCAGGTGGACTGGGGACAGCAAGGAGTCCTCATGTCAGGTAGTCCTGGGACATGGTCCTAGGGCCCAGGCCAGTTGAAATCTACACACAATAATACCCCATAATGACAAAGTAAAGCAGATTTTTAGACATTTTTGCAAAATGTATAAAAAAAATATAATATTTACATAAGTATTCACACCCTTTACTCAGAATTTTGTTGAAGCACCCTTTGGCAGCTATTACAGCCTTGAGTCTCTTGGAAATGACACTACAAGCTTGGCACACATGTATTTGGGGAGTTTCTCCCATTCTTCTCTGAAGATCCTCTCAATCTCTGTCTGGTTGGATGGGGAGCATCGCTGCACAGCTATTTTCAGGCTGATTAATTAGGGCTGATTTCAGGTTTTCATTACAATCGGTAATCAGCATTTTTGGACACCGATTATGGCCGATTACATTGCACTCCACGAGGAGACTGCGTGGCAGGCTGACTACCTGTTATGCGAGTGCTGCAGGGAGCCAAGGTAAGGTGCTAGCTAGCATTAAACTTATCTTATAAAAAACAATCAATCTTAACATAATCACTAGTTATTAACTTCACATGGTTGATGATATTGCTTGTTTATCTAGCTTGTCCTGCGTTGCATATAATCGATGCGGTGCCTGTTAATTTATCATTTAATCACAGCCTACTTCGCCAAACGGGTGATTTAACAAGCGCATTTGCGGAAAAAGCACTGTCATTGCACTCAATGTGTACCTAACCATAAACATCAATGCCTTTCTTAAAATCAATACACAATTATATATTTTTAAACCTGCATATTTAGTTAATATTGCCTGCTAACATGAATTTCTTTTAACTAGGGAAATTGTCTCACTTTTCTTGCGTTCTGTGCAACAGAGTCAGGGTATATGCAGCAGTTTGGGTCCCCTGGCTCGTTGCGAACTGTGTGAAGACCATTTCTTCCTAACAAAGACAGCAAACTTAGCCAAACGGGAGATGATTTAACAAAAGCGCATTGTGAAAAAAGCACAATCGTTGCACAAATGTACCTAACCATAAACATCAATGCCTTTCTTAAAATAAATACACAGAAGTATATATTTTTAAACCTGCATATTTAGTTAAAATAAATTAATGTTAGCAGGCAATATTACCTAGGGAAATTGTGTCACTTCTCTTGCGTTGGAATTTGCCAGAATTTTACATAATTATGACATAACATTGAAGGTTGTGCAATGTAACAGCAATATTATGGCTTATGGATGCCACCCGTTAGATAAAATAAGTCATTAATATGGTCTAAGTATTTCTGTGTGTTATTATATCATAATTAAGTCTATGATTTGATAGAGCAGTGTGACTGAGCTGCGGTAGGCAGCAGCAGGCTCATAAGCATTCATTCAAACAGCACTTTCCTGAGTTTGCCAGCAGCCTTTCGCAATGCTTCAAGCATTGCGCTGTTTATGGCTTCAAAGCCTATCAACTCCCGAGATTAGGCTGGCAATACTAAAGTACATATTAGAACATCCAATAGTCATAAGTATATGAAATACAAATGGTATAGAGAGAAATGGTCCTATAATCACTACAACCTAAAACTTCTTACCTGGGAATATTTAAGACTCATGTTAAAAGGAATCACCAGCTTTCATATGTTCTCATGTTCTGAGCAAGGAACTTAAACGTTAGCTTTTTTACATGGCAAATATTGCACTTTTACTTTCTTCCAACACTTTGTTTTTGCATTATTTAAACCAAATTGAACATGTGTCATTATTTATTTGAGACTAAATTGTTTTATTGATGTATTATATTAAGTTAAAATTGTCACGACTTCTGCTGAAGTCGTTGCCTCTCCTTGTTCGAGTGGTGCTCGGCGTTCGACGTCACCGGTCTTCTAGCCATCATTGATCCATTTTTCATTTTCCATTGGTTTTGTCTTGTCTTCCCACACACCTGTTTTCAATCCCGTTCATTACCTGTTGTGTATTTAACCCTCTGTTTCCCCTCATGTCTTTGTCAGAGATTGTTTATTTTGTCAGTGTAGTGTTTTTTGTATAGGTGCGCGACGGGTCTTCGTACCCATATTTGTTTATATTCATTTTTCTATTTAGTGTTCAAATCAAATCAAATCAAATCTAATTTTATTTGTCACATACACATGGTTAGAAGATGTTAATGCGAGTGTAGCGAAATGCTTGTGCTTCTAGTTCCGACAATGCAGTAATAACCAACAAGTAATCTAACTAACAATTCCAAAACTACTGTCTTATACACAGTGTAAGGGGATAAAGAATATGTACATAAGGATATATGAATGAGTGATGGTACAGGGCAGCATAGGCAAGATACAGTAGATGGTATCGAGTACAGTATATACATATGAGATGAGTATGTAAACAAAGTGGCATAGTTAAAGTGGCTAGTGATACATGTATTACATAAGGATGCAGTCGATGATATAGAGTACAGTATATACGTATGCATATGAGATGAATAATGTAGGTTAAGTAACATTATATAAGGTAGCATTGTTTAAAGTGGCTAGTGATATATTTACATAATTTCCCATCAATTCCCATTATTAAAGTGGCTGGAGTTGAGTCAGTGTCAATGTCAGTGTGTTGGCAGCAGCCACTCAATGTTAATAGTGGCTGTTTAACAGTCTGATGGCCTTGAGATAGAAGCTGTTTTTCAGTCTCTCGGTCCCAGCTTTGATGCACCTGTACTGACCTCGCCTTCTGGATGATAGCGGGGTGAACAGGCAGTGGCTCGGGTGGTTGATGTCCTTGATGATCTTTATGGCTCTTTGTAACATCGGGTGGTGTAGGTGTCCTGGAGGGCAGGTAGTTTGCCCCGGTGATGCGTTGTGCAGACCTCACTACCCTCTGGAGAGCCTTACGGTTGAGGGCGGAGCAGTTGCCATACCAGGCGGTGATACAGCCCGCCAGGATGCTCTCGATTGTGCATCTGTAGAAGTTTGTGAGTGCTTTTGGTGACAAGCCAAATTTCTTCAGCCTCCTGAGGTTGAAGAGGCGCTGCTGCGCCTTCTTCACGATGCTGTCTGTGTGAGTGGACCAATTCAGTTTGTCTGTGATGTGTATGCCGAGGAACTTAAAACTTGCTACCCTCTCCACTACTGTTCCATCGATGTGGATATGGGGGTGTTCCCTCTGCTGTTTCCTGAAGTCCACAATCATCTCCTTAGTTTTGTTGACGTTGAGTGTGAGGTTATTTTCCTGACACCACACTCCGAGGGCCCTCACCTCCTCCCTGTAGGCCGTCTCGTCGTTGTTGGTAATCAAGCCTACCACTGTTGTGTCGTCCGCAAACTTGATGATTGAGTTGGAGGCGTGCGTGGCCACGCAGTCGTGGGTGAACAGGGAGAACAGGAGAGGGCTCAGAACGTCCCCCGTGTTGAGGATCAGCGGGGAGGAGATGTTGTTGCCTACCCTCACCACCTGGAGGCGGCCCATCAGGAAGTCCAGTACCCAGTTGCACAGGGCGGGGTCGAGACCCAGGGTCTCGAGCTTGATAACGGGCTTGGAGGGTACTATGGTGTTGAATGCCGAGCTGTAGTCGATGAACAGCATTCTCACATAGGTATTCCTCTTGTCCAGATGGGTTAGGGCAGTGTGCAGTGTGGTTGAGATTGCATCGTCTGTGGACCTATTTGGGCGGTAAGCAAATTGGAGTGGGTCTAGGGTGTCAGGTAGGTTGGAGGTGATATGGTCCTTGACTAGTCTCTCAAAGCACTTAATGATGACGGAAGTGAGTGCTACGGGGCGGTAGTCGTTTAGCTCAGTTACCTTAGCTTTCTTGGGAACAGGAACAATGGTGGCCCTCTTGAAGCATGTGGGAACAGCAGACTGGTATAGGAATTGATTGAATATGTCCGTAAACACACCGGCCAGCTGGTCTGCGCATGCTCTGAGGGCGCGGCTGGGGATGCCGTCTGGGCCTGCAGCCTTGCGAGGGTTAACACGTTTAAATGTCTTACTCACCTCGGCTGCAGTGAAGGAGAGACCGCATGTTTTCGTTGCAGGCCGTGTCAGTGGCACTGTATTGTTATGGAGCATGTTACTTGGACATTTATTAAAAGACTCCATTTTACACTCCGTTTGACTCTCCTGCGCCTGACTTCCCTGCCACCTATACACGTATATCTGACAAAAATAAAAGTGTTCATTGTTCATTCAGTATTGTTGTAATTGTCACTATTACAAATATATATATAAAAATCAGCCGATTAATCAGTATCCGCGTTGAAAAATCATAATCAGTCAACCTCTACTCCAGAGATGTTTTATCGGGTTCAAGTCCAGGCTCTGGCTGGGCCACTCAAGGACATTCAGAGGCTTGTTTTTAAGCCGCTCATGCGTTGTCTTGAATGTGTGCTGAGGGTCGTTGTCCTGTTGGAAGGTGAACATTCACCCCAGTCTGAGGTCCTGAGCGCTCTGGAGCAGGTTTTCATCAAGGATCTCTCTGTACTTTGCTTTGTTAATCTTTCCCTCGATCCTGACTAGTCTCCCAGTCCCTGCCACTGAAAAACATCCCCACAGCGTGATGCTGCCACCATCATGCTTCACTGTAGGGAGGGTGCCAGGTTTTCTCCAGATGTGACGCTTGGCATTCAGGCCAAAGAGTTCAATCTTGGTTTCATCAGACCAGAGAGTCTTGTTTCTCATGGTCTGAGAGTCCTTTAGGTGCCTTCTTGGCAAGCTCCAGGCAGGCTATCATGTGCCTTTTACTGAAGAGTGGCTTCTGTCTGGCCACTCTACCATAAAGGCCTGATTGGTGGAGTGCTGAAGAGATGGTTGTCCTTCTGGAAGGTTCTCCCATCTCTACAGAGGAACTCTGGAGCTGTGTCAGAGTGACCATCGGGTTCTTGGTCACCTCCCTGACCAAGGCCCTTCTCCCCGATTGCTCAGTTTGGCCGGGCAGCCAGCTCTAGGAAGAGTCTTGGTGGTTCCAAATGTACATTTAGGAATGATGGAGAGCAAGTAGGTTCTTGGGGACGTTCAATGCTGCAGAAGTTTTTTGGTACCCTTTCCCAGATCTATGCCTCGACACAATCCAGTCTCGGACATCTACGAACAATTCCTTTGACCTCATGGCTTGTTTTTGTTCTGACACGCACTGTCAACTGTGGGACCTTATATACACAGGTGTGTGCTCTTCCAAATCATGTCCAATGAATTGAATTTACCACAGGTGGACTCTAATCAAGTTGTAGAAACATCTCAATGATTATCAATAGAAACAGGATGCACCTGAGCTAAATTTTGACTCTCATAGCAAACAGTCGGAATACTTTATTTTTTTATTTTTTACAATTTTGCAAAAAAATCCTGTTTTTGCTTTGTCGTTATAAGGTATTGTGTGTAGATTGATGAGGAAAACAATTAATGCAATCAATTTTAGAATACGGCTGTAACATATCAAAATGTGGAAAAAGGGAAGGGGTCTTGTCAGGATTTGGCCAGAGTTGTTCCGGTTTTTGGTCACTAGATGCCCCCATTGTGCTTTTTGACCTTTTGTTTTCCCTTGATCCCCATTATTATTTGCACCTGTGCCTCGTTTCCCCTGATTGTATTTAAACCCTTAGTTTTCCTCAGTTCTTTGCTCTGTGTTTGTATGTTAGCACCCAGCCCTAGTATTCTGTGAACTCTTGTTGATCCCGGTGGACTCTCTTGTGGAATTCTGTTTTTTGTTCTTGTTTGTTTATTTTTGAGTATCTTTTGAGGCTTTTTATGCTATACCTACCACCTTGTGGATTTACCTTTTTGTCTTGGAGGATTACCTTTGTTCTTGTGGAATTCCTTTTGAGGTTGTGGAGTTACATGTTTTCCTGAAGGACTTCACTTTTTTACTTCATTAAATACACCGTCTCAAGTACTGCTGTGTCTGCCTCATCTTCTGGGTTCTGCCGACTATTCGTGGCTCAGTTGGTTAAGTGACTGTTTCTCACTCCGGAGACCCGGGTTCGTAACCGGGTGCTGACAGGTCTGAATAGTTTCCAAATGGACTGTATACTGTATATAATATTTCACAGCATGCTCTATTGCAGGGAGATTTTCAGAATTTCTTGTTTTACTGTAATATCTGTGTTTTTGCATGTACATTGATGGCTTGATAAATATTATGTTACACAGAGATAAATAACATACACTTTTCTAAACTAATCCAATCTCTTAGTAATTGGATTTATTTCACCTATTACTGAGATTATTGTTTCAATTTAGATGATTGAAGTTGTCTCAGTATTCAATCTTTCCTACCCTGGCAGTCATTCTGAAAGCAAGTTGCAGATGATTAACATTTCCACTTTTTGGATATCCTATCTCTGTCTGGATTCCAATAGGAATTACACATATTACACACAATATTGCCGTAAATAATTTGATTTTAAAAGCTAATAAGCCTAGTGGAACCTTTCATATAGGGTTCTAGGAAGAACCCTCAGAAGATAAAAGGGTTCTCAATAGAACCATTTATAGATGGTTCTAGGAAGAACCTTTAGATGATAAAATGGTTCTTGGTAGAACCCTTCATAGAGGGCTCTATAGGCAGAACCTTTCACAAAGAGTTCTCGGTAGAACCATATACAGGGGGTTCTATGAAGAACCCTACATTGAGGGTTCTAAATAGAACTCTCTGCAAAGGGTTCTATTCAGCATCAAAAAGGGTTCCCCATGGGGACAAACCAAATAACCCTGTATGGTTCTACTTAGCACCTATTTTCCTAAGTGTGTAGACTAAGGCTACTCAACCTCATACCAAAGGAGTTGCCTCTTAGACCTTCTTGGACCTAAATGGCAGCATAATGCCTCAATGAGCATCTTATTTACTCAGTGGCTGCATCTCAAATGGCACCTTATTTCCTGTAGTGCACTTATTTTGACCAGGGCTCATAGAGCAATAGTCAAAAGTAGTGCACTATACACTCTTAGAAAAAAAGTGCGATCTAGAACCTAAAAGGGTTCTTCGGCTGTCCCCATAGGAGAAACCTTTGAAGAACCCTTTTTCGTTCCAGGTAGAACCTTTTTTGGGTTCCCTTAAAAACCATTTCCACAGAGGGTTCTACATAAAACCCAAAAGGGTTCTACCTGGAACCCAAAAGGGTTCTACCTGGAACCAAAAAGGGTTCTACCCAGGCTCCCAGTGTCCTGTCTGGAGCGTGAAGTCACGAACTCTGCTGGTTGGCTACTGCGAAGCAACATAGTGGTGTAGAAAAGCCAGAGAAAACCAATGTAAATTACGATCGTCAGAACGGCCAAAAATGTTTGGGGGGGACAGCCGTTTTGGGCTCAACCTAGTTTATTATGGTCAAGTTCGATCCCCACAGTGAATTATTTAAGAGTTTGTTACAAATTGAGATATTTAATTAAATAGTCATCCAGTCTGACTACTACTGTCACGCCCTGACCTTAGAGCTTTTTATGTCTCTATTTTGGTTTGGTCAGGGTGTGATTTGGGTGGGCATTCTATGTTCTTTTTGCTTTGTTTTTTGTATTTCTTTGTTTTGGCCCGGTATGATTCTCAATCAGGAACAGCTGTCTACAATTGTCTCTGATTGGGAACCATACTTAGGTAGCCTTTTTCCACATGGTTTTTGTGGGTAGTTAATTTCTGTTTAGTGTTTTGCACCTTACAGGACTGTTTCTGTTTCGGTTATTCTCTTTGTTATTTTTACTATAGTGTTCAGTTTCATTAAAAAGCATGAACACTTACCGCGCTGCGCTTTGGTCCGATTCCTCTTCCTCAGATGACAAAAACCGTTACAACTACACAGGACCACGTGCTGACACAGACCAATCATGGGATATGAGGATGCTCCCAGTTGACTCTCTCAGGCAGGATGAAAACGACTACATCGACCATGATCCTTTGCTCGTGACACCCACTTTCACTATGATCCTTAGTGCCATTCAGCCGCATTTAGCAATAGGGCATGCTTAAAATTAACATACTTCTGGCTTCATGCGCCAATCAGGAGTTTTCCATAGGAATACGCGGATGACGTCAGCACTATCACTATCTACTGGAACCAAAAAGGGTGCTCCTATGGGGACAGTCGAAGAATACTTTTTTCTAAGAGTGTATAGGGAATAGGGTGCCATTTGGGACACAGGCAGGGATTGCGAGCAGAACTAATCATATCTATGCAAAGGCATGGTGTGTTGGTTACTGTAAAATTGTTACGGTTTTCTTCCGTTGAAGGAGAGTCGGACCAAAATGCATCGTGGTTAGTTCGATACATCTTTAATAGACAAAAAAAACACGAACAATACAAAACAACAAACGGAATGTGAAAACCTAATACAGCCTATCTGGTGAAAAAACATTACATTTACATTTAAAAAAACAAAAAAACACAGAGACAGGAACAATCACCCACAAAATACTCAAAGAATATGGCTGCCTAAATATGGTTCCCAATCAGAGACAACGATAATCACCTGACTCTGATTGAGAACCGCCTCAGGCAGCCATAGACTATGCTAGACACCCCATAAAACCCCAAGACAAAAACGCACCACAATAACCCATGTCACACCCTGGCCTGACCAAATAAATGAAGACAAACATACTATACTTCGACCAGGGCGTGACAAAAATAAACAAACAACCTCCCGACTCTGAGCGTGAGATGCAGATGCTCGGCTCGCAGCCTCACACGCCTCACGTTCACAGTGAGAGATCAGCTTCAAAGTGCCTGCTCAAATATGCACATGATGATGTTTCATAATTTCTACCAAGTATGAAATGGTAGCGGTTCCCATGCATTATGTAGATGTGGACCACAAGACCTATATAGAGCTTTTGAATGTGTGTTAAGATTTTGAATTTAAAAAGTGTTTTAAAGAGCATCAAGGCTTCATTCGATGGCAAACTGTCTAGATTTTGTCCCACCAATTCAAGTTGTGGGAGCTCAGCTTGAAATAAGGACAGACGTTCTCACCGGCAACATAGGACTCATGTCTACTGTACTCTCGTAAA
This sequence comes from Oncorhynchus keta, assembly GCF_023373465.1. Classification (NCBI taxonomy): domain Eukaryota; kingdom Metazoa; phylum Chordata; class Actinopteri; order Salmoniformes; family Salmonidae; genus Oncorhynchus; species Oncorhynchus keta. Next base: position 14,282,598 of record NC_068452.1, on the reverse strand, counting down.
AGAAAGAGACAACATTTTACAGTAGCTCACATACAGAGACACCGTAACAGCAGCAAAGGTAACTTGGTAACACTTTATAGGTTGCCTTTATAAAGTTCATTTTTCTAAATGGCTTATAACAGTTATTTAATAATTTGTAAATGCATCATAAACAAATGTGAAAGGGTACCTTATAAAGTGTTTACTGAGCACTCACTATGTGAACCTGTCTAAATCTGTCCAGTTTGGAAAAAGAACAAAGTAAGCAACAGCACAGGCCAAGTTAAATGAATTTGTCCTGCATATAGTTGATTACTATACCAATTAAACTCTACAGAAGACCTAGGCCTGCCATTCGTGTAAGGGAAACTGGACCAGCCAAGTCATAGGTTGCTTCAAAGCCAGGTAAATGTTAAAGTGTTTACCCTTTTCAAACCAAGTGAGCCATTGCATGGAAATACAAGAGCTCTCTCAAATGTCACAGTTTGAGGCAGTTAAATGAGGGTAAAAAAAATGGAGTATTGCAATGGCCCTTTACAATGCGACCTGACACATCAAAATGCCTGGTTTGTGACACAAAGGCTTTTGTTAACCATCAGTGACATAAAGCTGTTATGAAATTCAACGTTAAATTAAACTTTTATAAAGTACATGATTATAAACCATAATAATATGGCATTATGCCATTTACAGTACCAGTCAAAAGTTTGAACACGCCTATTCATTCAAAGGTTTTTCTTCATTTTTACTATTTTCTACATTGTAGAATAATAGTGAAGACACAAAAACAATGAAATAACACATATGGAATCATGTAAAAAAAAGTGTTAAACCAAAAAAGTGTTAAACAAATCAAAATGTATTTTATGGATATTCTTCAAAGTAGAAAGTAGAACTCCCTTTTCCTTGATAACAGCTTTTGCACACTCTTGGCATTCTCTCAACCAGCTTCATGAGGAATGGTTTTTCCAACAATATTGAAGGAGTTCCCACATATGCTGAGCACTTGTTGGCTGCTTTTTCTTCACTCTGCGGTCCAGATCGGGTGATTGTGGAGGCCAGGTCATCTGATGCAGCACTCAATCACTCTCCTTGGTCAAATAGCCCTTACCCAGCCTGGAGGTGTGTTTTGGGTCATTGTTCTGTTGAAAAACAAATGATAGTACCAGTAAGTGCAAGCGAGATGGGATGGTGTATCGCTGCAGAATGATGTGGTCACCATGCTGGTTAAGTCTGCCTTGAATTCTAAATAAATCACTAACAGTGTCACCAGCAAAGCACCATCACACCTCCTCCTCCGTGCTTCACGGTGGGAACAACACATGTGGAGATCATCCATTCATCTACTCTAAATCTCACAAAGACACAGCGGTTGGAACCAAAAATCTCAAATTTGGACTCGTCAGACCAAAGGACAGATTTCCACCAGTCTAATGTCCATTTCTCGTGTTTCTTGGCCCAAGCAAGTCTCTTCCTATTATTGGTGTCCTTTAGTAGTGGTTTCTTTGCAGCAATTCAATCATGAAGGCCTGATTCATGCAGTCTCCTCTGAACAGTTGATGTTGAGATGTGTCTGTTACTTGAACCCCGTGAAGTATTTATTTGGACTGCAATCTGAAGTGCAGTTAACTCTAATGAACTTATCCTCAGCAGCAGAGGTAACTCTTGGTCTTCCAGTCCTGTGGCGGTGTAATGCTCCGGGTGTCGTGGGTGTGGAGTCAAATTCAGGAGACAAAGTTCAATGCTGTGCGTCTTTAAATAGCACCAACGCACCACAGGGTGCTCACAAAAGTACGTTTCCAACCACAGGGAATCAAAAAGTAAAATGGAAAAAATCACGACTAGGCACTAACACGTACCTCTACAACAGAGCCGAAGGTTACATAGAAATAATCCCACACAACAACCAGGCGGGCCGGCTGTCTAATAAAGACAAACTAATTAAACATGAACAGGTGCTACCACTAAACATACAAGGAGGGGGAGGAAAAACAATCAGTGGCAGCTAATAGGCCGGTGACGACGACCGCCGAGTGCCACCCGCCCGGGAAGGGGAAACACCCTCGGTCGGACTCGTGACAGGCGGTCCTCATGAGAGCCAGTTTCATCATAGACCTTGATGGTTTTTGTGACTGCACTTGAAGAAACGTTCAAAGTTTTCTAAATGTTACGTATTGACTGACCTTCATGTCTTAAAGTAATGATGGACTGTGGTTTCTCCTTGCTTATTTGAGCTGTTCTTGCCATAATATGGACTTGGTCTTTTACCAAATAGGGCTATCTTCTGTATACCACCCCTACCTTGTCGCAACACAACTGATTGGCGTAAGAAGGAAAGAAATTCCACAAATGAACTTTTAACAAGGCACACCAATTTGGTATTTTATTAGGATCCCTATTGGCTGTTGCAAAAGCAGCAGCTACTCTTCCAGAAGTCCATACAAAACATTTAATATGGCATAATACAGAACATTAACAGACATGAACAGCTCAAGGACAGAACTACATACATTTAAAACAAGGCACACGTAGCCTACATATTAATGCATACACACAAACTATCTCGGTCAAATAGAGGAGAGGGATTGTGCTGTGAGGTGTGGCTTTATCTATTTTTTAAATCAGGTTTGCTGTTTATTTGAGCATCAATAGATGGAACGGAGTTCCATGCAATAATGGCTCTATATAATACTGTACGCTTTCTTGAATTTGTTCTGGATTTGGGGAATGTGAAAGACCCCTGGTGGTATGTTTGGTGGGGTAAGTGTGTGTGTCAGAGCTGTGTGTAAGTTAACTATGCAAACAATTTGGGATTTTCAACACATTAATGTTTCTTATAAAAAGATGAAGTGATGCAGTCATTCTCTTCTCAACTCTTCGCCAAGAGAGACTGGTATGCATAGTATTATATCAGCCCTTTGATTACAATGAAGAGCAAGACATGCCTATCTGTTCTGGGCCAGCTGCAGCTTAACTATGTCTTTCCTTGCAGCACACAACCGGACAATAATTATGATTAGACAAAACTAGAGCCTGCAGAACTTGCTTTTTGGAGTGTGGTGTCAAAAAAGCAGAGCATCTCTTTATTACGGACAGACCTCTCTCCATCTTTACAACCATTGAATCTTTATGTTTTGACTATGACAGTTTACAATCTAAGTATCCAAGTAATTTAGTATCCTCAAATTGTTCAACAGCCACACCATTCATTACCAGATTCAGCTGAGGTCTAGAACCTAGGGAATGATGCTCTTAGGTTTAGAGATGTTCTGGACCAGTTTATTACTGGCCACCCATTCCAAAACAGACTGCAACTCTTTGTTAAGGGTTTCAGTGACTTTATTATCTGTGGTTGAATCATCAGCATACATGGACACATATGCTGTGTTTAATGCCAGTGGCAGGTCATTGGTAAAAAGAGAAAAGAGTAGGGGGCCTAGAGAGCTGCCCTGCAGTACACCACACTTTACATGTTTGGAATTAGAGGAGCTTCCATTAAAGAAATCCCTTTGAGTTCTATTAGATAGAGAGCTCTGAATCCACGATATGGCAGAGGTTGAAAATCCATAACACATGCATTTTTTCAACAACAGGTTATGGTCAATAATATCAAAGGCTGCACTGAAATCTAACAGTACAGCTCTCTTCTTACTATCATTTTTTTTCAACCAATCATAAGTCATTTGTGTCAGTGCAGTACATGTTGAGTGCCCATCTCTAGAAGCATGCTGAAAGTATGTTCTTAATTTGTTTACAGAGAAATATTTTTTCCAACAGTTTGCTAAGAGCCGGCAGCAAACTTATAGGTCTGCTGTTAGAACCCGTAAAGGCCACTTTACCACTATTGGGTAGCAGAATAACTCTGGCTTCCCTCCAGGCCTGAGGGCAAAGACTTTCCTCAAGGCTCAGATTAAAGATATGACAGATAGGAGTGGCTTTAGAGTCAGCTACCATCCTCAGTAGCTTTCCATCTAAGTTGTCAATGTCGGGAGGTTTGTCATTATTGATCAATAACAAGATTTTTTCCATCTCTCCCACACTAACTTTACAGAATTCAAACTTGCAATTATTTTATTAGTTTTTTTTATGCATGAATACGATGGTTCACTGTTCGTTGAATTGAAATGCATTCCAGGTGACTACCACATGAAGCTGGTTGAGAGAATGCCAAGAGTGTGCAAAGCTGTCATCAAGGCAAAGGGTGGCTACTTTGAAGAATATAAAATATATGTTTTGGTTACTACATGATTCCATATGTGTTATTTCATATTTTAGATGTCTTCACTATTATTCTACAATGTAGAAAATAGTTTTTTAAAAATAAAGAAAAACCCTTGAATGAGTAGGTGTGTCCACACTTTTGACTGGTACTGTATGTTGTACTAAGAGTTGTGCAAAGTTGGTAGAATATTATTCACAGCTGTAATGGCTGCCACAGGTGCTTCCACCGAGTATTAACTCTGAGGTGTGAAGACACATGCAATCAAGACATCTTATTTTGAATTAATTTAGACATTTTTCTCAAACTTTCTTTCAATTTAAATATGTGGAGTAGGCTGTAGGTAAAAATCCAGTGTAATCCCTTTTTAAATGTAGTTATGGTAACTTCAAGTAAAGATATGCAAGTTGGGCAAAGATTTTACGTAACGAAAGTAATGCGTTCTAATGTTAAAACGTAGAGCTTTTTAGTAACCCATTCTCTCCACAGGTATTGCGGACCGATGCACAACTGTCAAGTACCATTTCTCTCAGCCCATTCGGCTTCGAAACATCCCGCTCAACCTGACGAGAACCATTCAGCAAGATGAATGGCATCTCTTACGTAAGTATTGCAGACTGAACGTCCCACAACCACCTGCAATAAAACCTCTTGCATGGCTAGCAGTTTTTTATAGAGAGAAATAGTAATTGTGTCTTTATGTAGGAACTAAAGGAGGCTAACTGCACCATGGATCGTTGGCCAAAGCCTATGGGGAAATGTATGCTTTTTTTGGAGGGGGGGGGGGTTGGATAAATGTAAAAAAAAAAAAAAACTCTTATGAGTGGCTTATGAGACTTATGGCTTATGAGATCTTATGCGTTTCGTTCTATGAGATAATCTTCCTCAGCTAATTTTTAAGCATTTATGTAATCAAAACAAGCACACAAAGCACATAAATACTTTATAATTCATAAAGGTCATGCAGTCTTACTGATATTATCTCATAGAACAAAACATATAAGATCACCTAAGCCTGTGTTAACTTCAGATCTTATTTTCAGTGTTTATCCTAAAATCCCACTCCTTCCCCATTAATTTCCCCCATTTCCCCTAACAAACCAGAGGTAGAAAATGCTAGCTCATTTCCAGCTGGGTCTGAGCAAAAAGATGGACAATGGATAGATGGCCTTGGTGTGATGTGAGAAGTTTGATTCCAGGTGCCCCACAACTGCTCTCTGTTGGTGTCTGCGGTGGGATAGTCTGACGTCTGTCATGAGTAGTATTAGGGTCCTTTAAGATCAGCTTTTCCAGGTAGTTGTTGGTGCAAAAACGTAGCGATCCTAACTTTCATCTTACGGATTTGGGGCAAATTTCTACCACCATCTTTGCTCAACCAATAGCATTGTATCCCTACCCATATTATTTCCATTATTTATTGGGGAATATTTGTACTGTTCTTGCTCTTCCCATACCTTGTATTGTGTGTTTTTTTGTATAAATATTTACATGTTTTGTATGTGTGTTTTTTAAATATGTTTTTCAATGCTTCATACAGTACTGTAGACTAAAGGTTCTGTCTGTTGTGTCTAGGTTTGATAATGAAATAACAGTGGAAGTCCAAATGCCAGTGCTCCATATTAATTTGGCTTCATGCTGTGGAACCTTTAGAACCTTCAGACAACCCTAGTGATCTCATCAGACATCCATGATCTGTAATAAGGCTACTACTGGGTACACATGGTGAATATGTTAAGTTAACCTTTCGAAGCTAGTATTCCTACTCCAATGTTCAACCCCTGATGAGTGGATTACTACATGGTTATGGAAAATGTTCACGGGGAGGAAGTAAATGTCAGCTCATACAAGAAAAACATATTAACGCCACACAGTCTATTATTACTGCACAACTAGTCTGAGGAAGAACATTCATCAAAGTCAAAATACGATTGGTTTTCTTTGTCTGCATGCCATCTTTAGACAGTGTTAGCATCCCAAATGGCACCCTATTCCCTATTAAGTGCACTACTTTTGAGTGCACAGTTGTTCCCTATTAAGTGCATACAGTGTTATTTGGGACGCTGACATTGTTTTTCCTGCTCGAGTTTGATCCTGTGTTAGGATACTGCAACTCGATCTGACAAATGTATGAGATGCAGATTAGGCCTAAACATTTTTGGGGAAAGTATCCGATATGTGATTTATGATCAATGTGTCATAATGTTGTTGCAGTATATCATAAGTTGCAGGAATTTAATATTACCATCAACATATCCCACTATAAAACTGTTGTGTGATGAGTGACATAATGCTTGCCATAACGTTTACTGAAAACAAGGCACAATGCTGTCATGATGCATTAAGGAAATCATTAAAATTCACCTATTTTTAACAGTCGTGGCTGGCCATTTTATGTTATGACAGGCATCATGCCATTCTTATGACAGGGTTGTAACAAATGTAGGACAGGGGAGACCAAAAGAAAAGCATTACCTAACAAAAACTCGTGTTTTTTCCCGTGTTTGTTTGGAGACTGTTGACGGGCAGCACGAGCGGGTTTACCAGGGGGCGGTTGTCATGGAAATGTTGGTGTGTGCATGTGTGCTAATGTTTTCACTTGTGTTTGTGCTCTTGTGTGTGTGTGTGTGTGTGTGTGTGTGTGTGTGTGTGTGTGTGTGTGTGTGTGTGTGTGTGTGTGTGTGTGTGTGTGTGTGTGTGTGTGTGTGTGTGTGTGTGTGTGTGTGTGTGTGTGTGTGTGTGTGTGTGTGTGTGTGTGTGTGTGTGTGTGCGCGTGCATGCGTGCGTGAGTGCTATGTTTATATGTGTGTGTGTCTCAGATCTGCGGCGAATCACGGCAGGGTTCTTGGGGATGGCGGCTGCCGTTTTGCTGTGTGGCAGCATTGTGGCCACAGTAGGCTTCTTTTGGGAGGAGAGCCTCACCCAGCACATCTCCGGCCTGCTCTTCCTCATGGCAGGTACAACGCCTGCCAACTACCAACACCCTACCTCTCCTGTGTCTGTGTTAGGGCTTTCATTGCCAACGACCTACCTATCCTGTATATGTATGTGTGTGTGTGTGTGTGTGTGTGTGTGTGTGTGTGTGTGTGTGTGTGTGTGTGTGTGTGTGTGTGTGTGTGTGTGTGTGTGTGTGTGTGTGTGTGTGTGTGTGTGTGTGTGTGTGTGTGTGTGTGTGTGTGTGTGTGTGTGTGTGTGTGTGTGTGTGTGTGTGTGTGTGTGTGTGTGTGTGTTAGAGAGAGAGAGAGAGAGAGACAGGAAGAGAGAGATACAGAGAGTGTGTGGTTCTCTTTCCCTTTCATTGTTGGTTTCTTTGTGATGGCAGCTTTCAACTTTTGTCTCTCTCTGCCTCTTTTACTGCAACCTATCTCTATATCTCTAGTTTTCTCCCCCTTTCTCTCTCTCTCTCTCTCTCTCTCTCTCTCTCTCTCTCTCTCTCTCTCTCTCTCTCTCTCTCTCTCTCTCTCTCTCTCTCTCTCTCTCTCTCTCTCTCTCTCTCTCTCTCTCTCTCTCTCTCTCTCATCGCCAGAATACTAACCACCGGTCCTGGGATTCATCATTACGCACACCTAGCACTCATCATTGCGCGCACCTGTTAATCATTATGATTCACACCTGGGCTTCATTAACTTCATCATTTCTTCCCCTTTATATGTCACTCTCTTATGTTTTCTCACCAGTTGGTATTATTCTTGTGTACCAGCGTATAGCCTGATGGAATTGTCTCGTTTCTGGTTTTGTCGTTTTATTAAACTTTTCACCTGCACCTGCTTCCTGACTCACAGCTCCGTTAGTACACTTTCTCTCTCGTCCAAATCTTCCTCCAAAGTGTTCATCAAACACATACAGTAAAGGCTCTTTTTTTAGCAGAATTTGTAAATGCCTAATGGATACAGAGGCATTCATAATACCTTACAGACAGGTGTTAATATGCATAATAAAACATGCCATAAGCCATAATAGCTCATCGCTACAAACAGGAGACTACTTCTCTGGTTGTATGCAAACATTCCTATAACATATTTATAACATTACAATTAGGGCGGATAATTTTTAATTTCAGTCGTGTTTTAGATTTCCTTTCAACTTGTGTTTTTTATTTATTTATGTTATACTCATTAATTTCTGTTCCATGTGAATGGCAATCCGGATTGGCACATCCATTTTTTAAACTTTTAAATGAATAATATATATATAGCCATTGAAGAATATAACTTAGAAATGCCTCATGATCTTACTTCAACTGTCTAACTTGTCATTTGTTATTTTAATCCTGCATTGTCTCTTTAATAAAAATCTTGGAAGTTACAATTTGTCCCCTCCAGGGATCTTCTGCACCATCTCCTTGTGCACCTACGCCGCCAGCGTCTCCTATGACCTCTCCCGGAACCCACCCTTCATCTACGGACTGCCCGGCGACGTGGACCATGGCTACGGCTGGTCCATCTTCTGCGCCTGGGTCAGCCTGGGACTGACCGTGGCATCAGGCTGCCTCAGCACCACCTACCCCTTCCTCAGCCAAACCAAGGCCCTGCACTCCAAAACCGCACGGGAGTCCTCAGTATGAGCAGTGTGAGAGAATTGAGTGCCCCCTGTAGAATCGGGTGGGGGGGGGGGGGAATTGTTGGTGTGGACATTTTGTTGCTGACTGAAAACCAATATAAGAGGAGATGCTTTATTTTTATGAAACCAGAGATGACAACATAGTGTTTCAGTGAGATGTGGGAATCTTGTTGCTCTTTTGTGGACTCTCATCATCCTTTATCGAGGTGTTATGCAAGGTGCAGGTGTTATGATGTGTTATTTATGTGTGTTTGTATGTGCACACAGGCAAACCCACACATACATATGGACCTACACACCCGTACACAAGTACACACACAAATTTCTCTCTCAACCAAAGTTCTCTCTCTCTCGCTGTCTCTCTCTCTCTCTCTCTCTCTCTCTCTCTCTCTCTCTCTCTCTCTCTCTCTCTCTCTCCAAGACATGGAGAACAACATGAGAGTGAATAACATGAAACAACTTAAATACCCACATAGGCATACCACACACACATAAAACATGTGTGTATATATTACCATATATATGAAAAAGGCATACTTGGTTTTGGTGGTTTGGTAAGATTGAATCAAATGGACATTGCATAAAAATACTAGTATCACTTTGAAAGCAAGAACCCTTTTTTTCAGATGTAAATGGTATATTTTCAAAACTCTTAAGTACAAAACTCTAAACTGATAACATGTGTAATGCCCCCTATCTTATGTTCAGAACTTTTGACTGTGCATTCATCGGGGTTTCACACATCTTTCACCCCTGAGTCATTAATGCAAAATCAGTTTTCCTCAAATACCACAAGCACATTTTTTTTGTCACCAATACATAATGATAGGCTCACCATATAGTCATTTGAACTACCACTTTCAATTGTTGTTTTTTTCAATCACTTTGGCGCAATTTTCATTACTATGTGGTAAATGTTCGCAACAAGCACAAAAATCAAAACAGATCATCACAATCGCTCATGTTTCAAAACTTTAAGCACATTTTTAATTGACTGAGTACAACAAACAAATTCACAAAGTCACTTGTTCACTGCACCAAATCACCTTTTCAATTTAGATAAATATTCAATATATATATCTGCTTTTCAAAATTCACTTTACTTTTGATATTAGTTTCTTGTTATTTGTTAACAATACTGTAAACTATCACTTAATCAAACTGCTCAAAATGACTGAACCACAATTATGTACTGCCTAGTTAACATTTATAGTTTGATAACTGTTGAACACTGTAAATGTCTACATTTTTACCTAAATGTATCAATTTGACATCAATTTATGCTGGAAGTTTTGAAACATGAGCCATTTTCATTATCTGTTTAGATTTTTGTGTTTGGAGTTGTGTAACACAGCCTATGAGATCCGATGGATTCGATTGGTAATTTCAGTTGTGGCAATCAAATTGTACAAAGTTTTTAGCAAACCCATTAACCAGTCCCTTCCCAAACAGATGAGGCATAATCACAAAAAATGTGCTAGACTGTGAGAAGAATGCTGACAATGATAGACAAAGGACTACAGCGTTTGTTGTTTACATAGTTGAGGAAAGTCATTTTTCTCGCTCAACACAAATGGTGCACAATTCTACATTGAAATGTGAAAACAATGGAAACTGGATGAGATAATGTTGACACCGCTTGAATGGATGTAAGACTTTTGTGTTGAACCATTATCACAGATATTCTGAGCAGCCAACAGTGAGCGGTGGGCTCTGAAAATTAGTTGCTGCCCCATGGAATGGCCAGCTTTCGCAACAACTCTATCTGACCTGGAAGACTTGTAGGGACCTTGAATGGCTTGTGGGGACATTAAATGACATCTGTGGACCTTGCAGGTTATGTATGTTCAACTCAGCGTGCTGTTTCAGAAGCAGAGCAGCATTTCTGAAACAGTACAATGAGCTTCAAGTCTTCTCTATGAATTGTAAATAAAAGATTATCAACAAGAACATATCTTAAGAGTTTATGACATTATGTTGAGCTTTGTCTCTGTGTGTTACCTGTGTTACGAAGGCCTGCATGATATAATGTTAATGTTATAATGCATTTTCAAGACCCCCTTATAATGTCATATAATCATATCATAATGATCCTTACTAAATGCACCATTTCATATCAGTTGACAAAACATATTTTATTCTTAAGGTATTATAAAGAAATCCTTCATACGCTCATGACAAAGTCTTGTCAGTAAATCCATTGTAGCACATCAGAGCATGGTTTCATTACCAGATACCAGAGGTCTTAAGCAGTATTGCCATAATCGTCTTTGTTGGGAGCTGGGAGCGGCGCCTACTGGACAGGTGACTTCAACAGGTCCCTCATACAGTTTAGATCTGCCTGCTCTCGAGATCACGATGCGTAAATTACACTCTCTGTCTTACTTGCCACAAACACATTGGTAAAACAAGACACAACAGCCTCTACTGCAGTCCTGAATTCATCTGAGGATTTCTGGTCTACACGCATGAATATACATTCTGAGGTGTGTACACAGCACGCAGGAGTCGCTCAATCTTCTCATGGACCACAATGGAGTAGGTGATGGGGAAGTCTCTCTCTTCCACACCCAGGAGTATCATGACGAACCCTCTGTCTGTAACAGAACTTTTACAGTTTTAGGTCACGTCGTGGCAGAATGTCTCAGACAGGATCTTGGGCTTATTCTTTGTTTTCAGAAGTCTTCTGAGCTGCTCCTTGTCGATGCCCTTCAGGTCTCCTCTGATGATTGGAGGAGTAGGCTGGCAGATCGTCTGCATAGTGTTATGGTAGGAGGTAAGGTGCTGGGAGCGGGCTCCTCTCAGAGCAGGTTTGTTCCAGAGGAGGAGAGAGATCAAATCTCACATTGTGATGAGAAAGAGGTTTCTGAAGCATATATGTGATCTTGATCACCTAAGAGGACCCATAACTATTTATCTATGTATTATTAGTATTTGTGCAGACCATAGCCTTGGAGCACTGCTGTTAAATTATAATTGTCACACACAAAAGGAAAGGAGACTCAGGGAGTCAGCTTTGTGTAGTGTCTTAACACTGCACAGACCACTGCTTTATGCTAGTAGGAAAGTCAGTTAAGAACAAATTCTTATTTACCATGTGTTATGTTCTGTTAATTACTGATGTCCCCTTTAAGGATGGAGCGCCCTTGGTCATGCGCAGTATTGTTCTATGTTATTCTGGTACTAACTAGTTTGAGTAAATGTGAAGCTCCAGTTCAATTGCTTGTATTCAGAGTTAAGTGTTAAGACACTACACAAAGGCATTGTATTTATTCTAAGCTCCCCCGGGTTTGCAACATGACCTTTTTGGTATAATTTAGCAGGCGCTCTAATCGACAGCCACTTCCAATTAGTTTAATAGTTAAACCTGTCATGAGAGACTGGGGTTGGTTGGGGTCAATTTAGTCAATTCCGGAAGTACACTGAAATTCCCAGTCCAGCTTATCGCTTCAATTGCCTCGTTATAAAGGCAATAACTAAGCTTCATTTGACACTTACAGTGACTTCAGAAAGTATTCACACCCCTTGACTTTTTGCACAAGTTGTTGTGTTTCAGCCTGCATTTAAAATGGATTAAATTGAGATTGTATGTCACTGGCCCAAACACAATACTCCATAAATTAAAAGTGGAATTATGTTTTTTTTTATGTTTACAAACAATTTCAAAGATTTTACTGAGTTTCAGTTCATACAAGGAAATCAGTCAATTGAAATAAATGAATTTGTCCCTAATCTATGGAGTTCATATGACTGGGAATACAGGTATGCATCTGTTGGTCACAGATACCTTTACTGCTCTAGAGGAGATCTGCATGGAGGAATGGGCCAAAATACCAGCAACAGTGTGTGAAAACCTTGTGAAGACTTATAGAACACGTTTGACCTCTGTCATTGCCAACAAAGGGTATATAACAAAGTATTGAGATAAACTTTTGTTATTGACCAAATACTTATTTTACACCATAATTTGCAAATAAATTCATAAAAAATCCTACAATGTGATTTTCTGGATTTTTTTCTCGCATTTTGTCTGTCATAGTTGAAGTGTACCTATGATGAAAATTATTAAGTGGGAGAACTTGCACAATTGGTGGCTGACTAAATACTTTTTTGCCCCACTGTAACTTAAAAGTGTGTGAAACATTTTTGCATTTAACATGGACCTGACAGAATTGTAGCACCAAGAAATCTTATTAAAATCTATTTTTACAAAACCCAAGGAAGAATATGCCACTTTAAAAAGAACATCTGACAAATGACCACTAAAGGTCATTTTCATGTTTTCATAACTTCTTAGAATGTTTGTGAATTACATACAGTTACATACAGTCGGAAGTGTACATACACCTTAGCCAAATACATTTAAACTTCCGTGACATTTAATCCAAGTAAGGATCACCACTTTATTTTAAGAATGTGAAATGTCAGAATAATAGTAGAGAGAACGATTTATTTCAGCTTTTATGTCTTTCATCACATTCCCAGTGGGTCAGAAATTTACATACACTCAATTGGTATTTGATAGCATTGTCATTAAATTGTTTAACACTAGTCAAATGTTTTGGGTAGCCTTCAACAAGCTTCCCACAATAAGTTGGGTGAATATCAGCCCATTCCTCCTGACAGAGCTGGTGTAACTGAGTCAGGTTTGTCGGCCTCCTTGCTCGCACATGCTTTTTCAGTTCTGCCTGCAGATTTTCTATTGGATTGAGGTCAGGGCTTTGTGATGGCCACTCCAATACCTTGACTTTGTTGTCCTTAAGTCGTTTTGCCACAACTTTGGAAGTATGCTTGGGGTCATTGGAAGACCCATTTGTGACCAAGCTTTAATTTCCTGAGATGTTGCTTTAATATATCCATGTAATTTTCCTTTCTCATGACGCCATCTATTTTGTGAAGTGCACCTGTCCCTCCTGCAGCAAAGCACCCCGACAACATGATGCTGCCACCCCCGTGCTTCACGGTTGGGATGGTGTTCTTCAGCTTGCAAACCGGAGCAGTGGCTTCTTCCTTGCTGAGCAGCCTTTCAGGTTATATCGATATGGGACTCGTTTTACTGTGGATATAGATACTTTTGTACCTGTTTCCTCCAGCATCTTCACAAAGTCCTTTGCTGTTGTTCTGGGATTGATTTGCACTTTTCGCACCAAAGTATGTTCATCTCTAGGAGACAGAACGCATCTCTTTCCTGAGCGCTATGACGGCTGCGTGGTCCCATGGTGTTTTTACTTGCGTACTATTGTTTGTACAGATGAACGTGGTACCTTCAGGCATTTGGAAATTGCTCCCAAGGATGAACAAGACTTGTGGAGGTCTACAATTGTTTTCTGAGGTTTTGACTGATTTATTTGTATTTTTCCATGATGTCAAGCAAAGAGGCACTGAGTTTGAAGGTAGGCTTTGAAATACATCCACAGGTACACCTCCAGTTGACTCATATTATGTCAATTAGCCTATCAGAAGCTTCTAAAAACCATGACATCATTTTATGGAATTTTCCAAGCTGTTTAAAGGCACAGTCAACTTAGTGTATGTAAACTTCTGACCCACTTGAATTGTGATACAGTGAATTATAACTGAAATAATCTGTCTGTAAACAATTGTTGGAAAAATTACTTGTGTCATGCACAAAGTAGATGTCCTAACCGACTTTCCAAAACTCTAGTTTGTTAACAAGAAATTTGTGGAGTGGTTGAACAATTTGTTATAATGACTCCAACCTAAGTCTATGTAAACTTCCAACTTCAACTAAGGCATTTGTGAAAATTCTATTGCAATATAGAGTAGGAAAGTTGCCATGTGTTTGGACAATTTTTATTTATTTATTTTACCTTTATTTAACTAGGCAAGTCAGTTAAGAACAAATTCTTATTTTCAATGACGGCCTAGGAACAGTGGGTTAAAACCTCTTAGAGCTCCCCCTCTATACTGCCCCCGTTGGAGAAAGTGCGTACCCATAGTAAACTGAAAATATTTTTTCCCAAAATTGCTAATATATGCATATAAAAATTATTATTGAATAGAAAACACTCTAAAGTTTCTAAAACCGTTTAAATTATGTCTGTATGTAAAGCAGAACTCTCAGGGCAGCCTTTCTCCCAAACTCTCTCTTGTGAAGAGAAAAGTTGGGTCAACTTTGACCTCATGGCCCCCACCCTTCCCAGGCAGCTACCGATCCAGGAACAGTCTCTATCTGTTCAGCGCGATGTCAGCTTTCAAATGGCACGTTCATTGTGAGAATCCCACGAGCCCTGCACGTTTGGCGGGCGAAATTGCTCGTGTCCCTCTGAGAAACAGGCACTCTATTGCGCGCGGCCGATTTGGAGTACGTCTTTTTCCATGATCCAGCATTTGAAGCCGGATTGTCTGTTCGCGCTGATCTTTGTTCTACATGCTAAAAACATCATAAAGCTCGATTTTTCACATTGTTTGACCAGTTTAGTGGACATATAATATGTAAATTGGAAGTTTTGATGCGCAAGAGTGCTGGACCAGAAGTCATTTTGGATGCATTTCAGCCGAAGCTGTTAAAGTAATGATGGACTGTTGCATCTCTTTGCTTATTTGAGCTGTTCTTGCAAAAATGTGGACTTGGTATTTTACCAAATAGGGCTATCTTCTGTATACCACCCCTACCTTGTCACAACACAACTGATTGGCTCAAATGCATTAAGAATGACCACTTCTGTCTCAGCCTCCAATATTTATACTGCAGTAGTTTATGTGTCGGGGGGCTAGGGTCAGTCTGTTATATCTGGAGTACTTCTCCTGTCTTATCCGGTGTCCTGTGTGAATTTAAGCATGCTCTCTCTAATTCTTTCTTTCTTTCTCTCTCTCGGAGGACCTGAGCCCTAGGACCATGCCTCAGGACTACCTGGAATGATGTCTCCTTGCTGTCCCCAGTCCACCTGGCCGTGCTGCCGCTCCAGTTTCAACTGTTCTGCCTGTGGCTATGGAACCCTGACCTGTTCACCGGATGTGCTACCTTAAATGATGTATTCAATATAGTGTTATTAGTTTAAGCACACTATGTTTGTTTATTGTTGTGACTTAGATGAAGATCGGATCAAATTAGCATAAATCCATTAATTCCAAACGGTTCACATGCTTTTTCTTGCCACAGTAGCTAGCTAGCTGCTAAGAGTATGTCATGTCATCAATCAATCAAATGTATTTATAAAGCCCTTTTTGCATCAGCCAATGTCCCAAAGTGCTCTACAGAAACCCAGCCTAAAATCTCAAACAGCAAGCAATGCAGATGTAGAAGTACGGTGGCTAGGAAAAACTCCCTAGAAAGGCAGGAACCTAGGAAGAAACCTAGAGAGGAACCAGGCTCTGAGGGGTGGCCAGTCCACTTCTGGCTGTGCAGGGGGGAGATTATAACAGTACATAGCCAAGATATTCAAAAGTTCATAGATGACCAGCAGGCTCAGAAAATAAATAAATCACAGTGGTTGTAAAAGGTGCAGCAGGTCAGCACCTCAGGAGTAAATGTCAGTTGACTTTTCATAGCCGATCATTCAGAGTTAGAAACAGCAGGTGCGGTCGAGAGAGTGAGTCGAAAACAGCAGGTCCGGGACATAGCCGCAGGCAGAACATTTTGAAACTGGAGCAGCAGCACGACCAGGTGGACTGGGGACAGCAAGGAGTCATCAGGTCAGGTAGTCCTGAGGCATGGTCTTAGGGCTCAGTTTGTATGAGAAAAGAGAGAAAGAGAGAGAGTTAGAGAGTTAGAGGGAGCATACCTAAATTCACACATGACACCAGATAAGACAGGAGAAGTACTCCAGACTTCCCCTGATATCCCATTGGAGGAGTGGGTGAGTGACTGACTTTTTTCCCTCACATCGTTTTTTGATGTCTATACACAGCTAAAGATGCAGGTGTAATTTGGTCAGCTAGCAAGAACTTGAACGACTGTTATAGTTAGCATATCTCTTGTGTTCGCAAATTCACTCTGGGCAATGTACTCCGATTTCAGAGCACTCTCGTCTGAGTGTGCCAGAGTGCAGAACAACGGATTAATTTACGAACGCGCAACACCTGCTGAATATGACCGATGTCAGTAAACATAGGCAAAACAAGTAATAGTTTGTCAAGAACACTCTAGATAACAACATGTAAACAGCCTAACCAGCTCTGCTATGTATAATAAAATGGTCAGAGTGAGGTTATCTCTCATTTGTGTCTGGAAGTAGCTCGCTAGCAAGATAGCCAGATAAATGGCATATAATAGCCAACTTCAGCCAGTTAGCTTGGGCACTTGGTTGGGACAAGCATGCATTTGCAGGCAAGCTGTTTATTTTGTTGTTGTTGATGTGCATAGCTGAGGGAGAGAGAGCCTACCTTTTCATGGTTGTTTGATCAATAGGACTGTAAAGTTCTCAAATGTAAGAGGACTCCTGTGGTGTTTACATATTTGCATAAATCCATTCAGGTGTATTTTGTGGCTTTTGGCGAATGCGTTCTAAGGATCTAAAGTAATGCTGTTGAAACTGCCTGTGAACACAAAGTCCAGTTCAAAGTGAATGATGGCAGGCCCGTGTGGCAAATAACTTGTTTGTATAAAGGTCTACTGTAGTTCTGATTGGCTGTAGTGCATCGGTCTGTGTAGGTGCCGGTCCTGGACAAGACAGATGTTTTTATTTGGTTTTATTTACTGCACTGTCTATTAATTGGGAGCGGCAGGGTAGTCTAGTGGTTAGAGTGTTGGGCTAGTAACCGGAAGGTTGCAAGTTCAAATCCCCTAGCTGACAAGGTACAAATCTGTCTTTCTGCTCCTGAACAGGCAGTTAAGATATGAAGGTCAGTAAATCTGGGAAATTTTAAGAACTTTGCGCAAACATGTCTTCAATAGATATAAAGACTTCTAAGATATTAATGTTTCAAGAAAGGATATATAATAATATAATAATATATATATATATAATATTTTGCCTGAATGGAAGCTGATAAACATTTTTTTTTACTCTGCTGGTCTAGGCTAGTCTCACTGTCCGATCACTGTCCGAGACCAGTACAAATGTATCTGACACTGAGACTTTTTTCAATCTTTACTAATGACATGCCACTGTCCTTGAGTAAAGCCAGTATGTCTATGTATGCAGATGACTCAAAACTATACACATCAGCTACTACAGCGAGTGAAATCATTGCAGTTAGTTTCAGAATGAGTGGCAAGGAATAAGTTAGTCCTAAATATTTCAAAAACTAAAAGTATTGTGTTTGGGACAAATCATTCACTAACCCCTAAACCTAAACCAAACCTTGTGAAATTGAATCTGGAATAGTGGAGGCAGCTTCTGTTTTCTTTGCGACTTGCGATATCTCTCTGTGGTTCTAAATCATTAGTTGTTTTGGATTCCAATTTTTGTTTTTAAATATTACCTTGCTTGACATTGCTGTAGGTCATGTAACTGTCTTTTACTGTACATGCATTATGCTTCGTGGACTTCAATAGACAGAGGTTACGATCTGGTTTTGTGATAAAACAAAGGTGAAGAATTACCAAGTTATAGAGCAAACAAAGCAATTATCACAACAGCCCAGAACAAAATCACGGATGATCAATCAAACTACGAGGTCTGCAGTAGCGGTGCATGGGAAAATCAATGGGGAAGCCAATCCGGAAAAAAAGCCATAATACAACATGTGTTGTGATACTTCCGTTGTTTGCTCTATAACCTGTTAGTTCATATGCCTTGCCACCGCAAACTATAGGTCCAAGGCCGAGACAATAAGAAGACAATGGCAGAATAAATTCAACCGGAGAGCAACATCTGTCTGGTGGAGTCCACAAAGCATTTTGCATGTAACAAGTTACATGACATACAGTATGTCAATCAAGTTAATGTTTTTGAGATTTTCAGACTATTAAACAACTATTGATTTAGAACACCAGAGAATTAGCGCAAGCCGCGAAGAAAACAGGAGCTGCCTCCACTATTCCAGCACCATTTCAACTTCAACATTTCAACATCGTCAAATCACCTATGCTCAGTCTAATACCATGAAAACTAAAAGATTCCAAAAACGATTTAGTCCAAGCAACATAAGCTAAATATCATCTCTTATATCAACACTGATAGGCTTTTATTGTATAATGTTTTAATCAAGGGAGGCGAAATGCTCACTGGCTTCCTTGCATTCAATGCCACTGGCGGCAACAATGTCATTCATACTCCTTTTGACCAGACAGCATCAGACAGATGGACAGAGACAGAGGGGAACTGTTTCGCCCGGACGCTTTCTCTGGTGAGATACATCCAGCCTCTTGCGAATTGAAGGATAATTATGAAATACAGAGAGACAAATGATAAACTACCTTTTTTGTGTAAGGTTTTGGAGGAAGCTTGGCTTACGTTGGCATACATGAATTACATTCCACTTGAGGTCTGGGAAGTATTAGGAAACACGTTTATATTAAGAACATTATTATATTATATTATATTATTATTATAACATTTTTATACTGAGTGTAGTTTAACAGTAAATAACACACTACAACTCTGGATATTGACTGCTATAATTCCAGATCAAGCAGCAGAACTGTCATCCTTGGGTATCAGAGTTGCAGGCAGTAAAACCCAGCTGGAGAAACTGAAGAATGAGAATGCAGGTAATAATGAGACAGGACTGCTGTGAATATAAACTGAGTGTACAAAACATTAGGTACACCTGCTCTTTTAATGACAGACTGAACAGGTGAATCCAGGTGAAAGCTATGATCCCTTATTGATGTAATTTGTTAAATCCCCTTCAATCAGTGTAGATGAAGGGGAGGAGACAGGTTAAAGAAGGATTTTAAAGTTTTGAGACAATTGAGACATGGATTGTGTATGTGTGCCATTCAGAGGGTGAGTGGACAAGACACAATATTTAAGTGCCTTTGAACTAGGTATGATAGTAGGTGCCAGGCGCACCGGTTTGAGTGTGTCAAGAACTGCAACGCTGCTGGGTTTTTCACACTCAACAGTTTCCTGTGTGTATTAAAATGGCCCACCACCCAAAGAGACAACTGTGGGAAGCATTGAAGTCAACATGGGCCAGCATCCCTGTGGAACGCTTTTGACGTGTTCTAGAGTCCACGCCCGACGAATTGAGGGTGTTCTGAGGGCAAAAGAGGGTGCAGCTCAATATTAGGAATGTGTTCCTAATGTTTGGTACACTCATTGTATATACCATAAAAAGTAGTGCTTGTCTCAACTCAGTAATGTTTGATACGTTTAGCAATGTTTATTTTCCGCCCTGGAGACCAGAGTGACAACCAATGAGAGACAGGTGGTGAAATTGCAGGAAGAGAATGCAGGTACATGTAATATCTGTTATGAAAAAAAGTTGAGTTCATTATTTCCTCAGTTGTAAAATGAACAGCTATGGATATTGCCTTGATTGCCTCTAGATTATGTAGTATTTTTTTATTTCAGCCCAAGCAGCTGAGGTGTTAGTCCTGGAGACCAGAGTGACAGACAGTAAGAGTCAGGTGGAAGAAGTGAAGAAAGAGAATGCAGGTAAGATAAGAAATGATGAACTAATGAAAATGAATGACTCTGATGTGAAAGATATACTGTATTCAAAGACAATGAATGTTCAATGTACGGTTATGAATGTAATATAGAAAGCATTACAATCATTACAAATGTTAGCAATTTAATTCTGTATTTCGAAAATTGAGCAATTACGACAGAAATTTGGGCCAAAACAATTGGGGTGGGATATTGATGATTAAATCAATGGAAATGATGTTGAGCTAAATCACGGATTATCAGTAAAACCATGACATCTGGGACACATTAGGAAACAACACTACTATAATAGTGTACATTCTTCACATTCATGTAGTTTGACAGTAAATAACACTCAACAACTCTGCATATTGACTTATGTAATTCCAGCCCAAGCAGCAGAACTGTCATCCTTGGGTACCAGAGTTACAGCCAGTGAGACTTAAATAACCCTTTTATTGAATTCAGTATTCTACATTTTTCTGATTTTAGCCTTGGAGGCCAGACTGAGTTCCAGTGAGAGCCAGTTAGAGGAGATGAAGAAAGACAATTCTGGTAAATAATGAGATCTGAATCTGAGTGAGAGCTGAAACTCTATAAAAATATATTTGCTTAAATAATTAATTCAATGCAAATATAAACAACATTGATTTATGATTCCAGCCCAAGCAGCAGAACTGTCAGCCTTGGGGACTAGAGTTACAGCCAGTGAGACTCAGGTTGTGGATTTGAGGAAAGAGAAGGCATGTAAAAAAGAAAGAGGACTACTGTGAATATACAACGTCATCAAAAGAATGCTTGTCTCAACTCAGTAATGGATGATATGTTTAACAATGTTTCTTTTCAGCCCTGGAGGCGAGAGTGACAGCCAGTGAGCCATGTGGTGGAACTGAAGAAAGAGAATAACATTAGAAATTAACATTCAATTATTTGGCAACAGCTCTGGTGGACATTCCAAATAATTTAATGTTAATTTCTCCACCATAAGCCGCCTCCATCTTCATTTTAGAGAATACTTAGGCTTCTACTTTCAGCTTATACATACTATATAAATTTTAACGACACAGTATATTTTACATTAGTTATCTTTTTTGTTTGCTTGTTTTTAGTTTTGATTTGTAATTGCCATATATTATTCAACTGTGCTGTGATGTTTCACAAAAGTTCTGAACCTTTCTATTCTCAGTTCTCTACAGATATTAAATGAAAGATAAACAGAGTATTAATATATTATTGATCGATTGACTATGACTTTTCAAATCACCCAGCAGTGCTATTTGCAGAGTTAGTTCTAGGTAAATGTCCCAATTCTTCACTTTATTGAGTCATTGTTAGTTTTACATAGTGGTCCTTCTGTAGCTCAGTTGGTAGAGCATGGTGCTTGTAACGCCAGGGTAGTGGGTTCGATTCCCGGGACCACCCATACGTAGAATGTATGCACACATGACTGTAAGTCGCTTTGGATAAAAGCGTCTGCTAAATGGCATATATTATTATTATTATTATTACATATACTTGAGACATGACTCTGCCGAAAATGCAGGTAAGATAAGCTACATACATTATATCACAAAAGTGAGTACACCCCTCACACCTTCCATTTGAGGATGCCCCACAGATGCTCAATAGGGTTTAGGTCTGGAGATATGCTTGGCCAGTCCATCACCTTTACCCTCAGCTTCTTTAGCAAGGCAGTGGTCGTCTTGGAGGTGTGTTTGAGGTCGTTATCATGTTGGAATACTGTCCTGCGGCCCAGTCTCAGAAGGGAGAGGATCATGCTCTGCTTCAGTATGTCACAGTACATGTTGGCATTCATGGTTCCCTCAACGAACTGTAGCCCCCCAGTGCCGTCAGCACTCATGCAGCCCCAGACCATGACACTCCCACCACCATGCTTGACTGTAGGCAAGACACACTTGTCTTTGTACTCCTCACCTGGTTGCCGCGACACACGCTTGACACCATCTGAACCAAATAAGTTTATCTTGGTCTCATCAGACCACAGGACATGGTTCCAGTAATCCATGTCCTTAGTCTGCTTGTCTTCAGCAAACTGTTTGCGGGCTTTCTTGTGCATCTTCTGGGATGACAGCCATGCAGACCAATTTGATGCAGTGTACGGCGTATGGTCTGAGCACTGACAGGCTGACCCCCCCCACCCCTTCAACCTCTGCAGCAATGCTGGCAGCACTCATACGTCTATTTCCCAAAGTCAACCTCTGGATATGACGCTGAGCACGTGCACTCAACTTCTTTGGTCGACCATGGCGAGGCCTGTTCTGAGTGGAACCTGTCCAGTTAAACCGCTGTATGGTATTGGCCACCGTGCTGCAGCTCAGTTTCAGGGTCTTGGCAATCTTCTTATAGCCCAGGCCATCTTTATGTAGAGCAACAATTATTTTTTTCAGATCCTCAGAGTGTTCTTTGCCATGAGGTGTCATGTTGAACTTCCAGTGTGAAAGCGATGACACCAAATTTAACACACCTGCTCCCCATTCACACCTGAGACCTTGTAACACTAACGAGTCACATAACACCGGGAAGGGAAAATGGCTAATTGGGCCCAATTTGGACATTTTCACTTAGGGGTGTACTCACTTTTGTTGGCAGCGGTTTAGACGTTAATGGCTGTGTGTTGAGTTATTTTGAGGGGACAGCAAATTTACAATGTTATACAAGCTGTACATTAACTAATTTCCATTGTAGAAAAGTGTAATTTCTTCAGTGTTGTCACATGAAAAAATATACTTAAATATTTACAAAAATGTGAGGGGTGTACTCACTTTTGTGATATACTGTACATTGTGCTAAATCATGTGTTTAATAACAATGATTAAGGCCTATTGTTGAACAGTTTCATAATGTTTCAGGCTTGGAAAACAGAGTGACAATCAGTGAGAGTAAGCTGGAGGAACTGAAGAGAATTATTGCAGGTGACATACAAAAACCATCAGCTCAATCCATCATTTACGGACACAAACACTGTGTGGCCGTGTCATGCTTATAAGAGTTAAATGTGCTGAGCAAAGCTTACTCTCCTGTGTTTTCAGACAGAACGAATGGTTTGACGGACTCAGGATATGTGGGAACCTTCAACTCAGAGAAAACTCTAGTCTACACAAAAGTATTCACCAACATCTGCAATACTTACGACACAACCTCAGGTAACAGTTTACAGCCTTACACCAACAATACAACAGGTGCAGCTTATGGCATTAAACTTCTTAGGGATAGCAGCTTTAAAAAAAAAAGTTGCCTAAATGACATACTCATGACATAACTCATCCAGAACGCCGCAGCCCGTCTGGTGTTCAACCTTCCCAAGTTCTCTCACGTCACCCCGCTCCTCCGCTCTCTCCACTGGCTTCCAGTTGAAGCTCGCATCCGCTACAAGACCATGGTGCTTGCCTACGGAGCTGTGAGGGGAACGGCACCTCAGTACCTCCAGGCTCTGATCAGGCCCTACACCCAAACAAGGGCACTGCGTTCATCCACCTCTGGCCTGCTCGCCTCCCTACCACTGAGGAAGTACAGTTCCCGCTCAGCCCAGTCAAAACTGTTCGCTGCTCTGGCTCCCCAATGGTGGAACACACTCCCTCACGACGCCAGGACAGCGGAGTCAATCACCACCTTCCGGAGACACCTGAAACCCCACCTCTTTAAGGAATACCTAGGATAGGATAAAGTAATCCTTCTCACCCCCCTTAAAAGATTTAGATGCACTATTGTAAAGTGGCTGTTCCACTGGATGTCATAAGGTGAATGCACCAATTTGTAAGTCGCTCTGGATAAGAGCGTCTGCTAAATGACTTAAATGTAAATGTAAATGTAACCATACCCAAATATAACTGCCTGTAGCTCAGGCCCTGAAGCAAGGATATGTATATTCTTGGTACCATTTGAAATGAAACACTTTGAAGATTGTAGAAATGTGAATTTAAGGTAGGAGAATATAACACAATAGATCTGGTAGAAGAAAACCATCTTTGAAATGCAAGAGAAAGGTCACAGTTCCAGCCATGGTTGTAATTCCAATAGTATCCACAAGATGGCAAAGTTTCAGATGGATAACTTGAGGTATGAGAACTACAAGACTTTTAGTGTGAAGTCCCCAGGTACATTTGGGCAAATCGTGAAGGAGACATTCACATTCATGTTACATTTTTCTGCAAGAATATCATCAAATCTGTATATTTGGACTTTGATTTAGCTTTCCAAGTATTAGTAGCCATATTATAACTTTCAAAACAACGAGTTTCCATAACTTCATAACTCTAAATATCCTTATAATTTTTGTCCAAAATGAAAAAGCATGCTGTTGTACAAGGTTAGTAGCTACATTGTACGACATATACATGGCTCTTTGGCGATCTAACTAGCTTTGTTTGACCCCGATTTGTGCTTATTTGACAAAGAGACAGGATGGCTGCTATGAAGGGCCTAGCTCTCTGACCAAATATGGTGTCCTATACAATTTACTACACCCCTAATGATATAGTAAAGTCTTGTTACCTTCTTAGGTCTCTGAGGAATACATACGAATGTGATTTGACTCATTCAAACAACGTTTAGGTTGAGACTTTTACAGATTCCTTTCTTTGCAAATTGAATGAGTGGAAATACAAAATAGATTGTGCATGCAATATGGACCTTTTAGGATATAAAAACATTACTTTATCTAACAAAACAACACTTAATGTTATCTCTGGAACCCTTTGGATGATAAATCGGAGCATGATTTCAGAATGTACACATAAGTACACATTTCACCTTCAGAGGTGAATTTATCAAACCTATTGCAGTGAAAAAAGTGTTTTGTTGTAAGGAGCTCTCCTCAAACAATAGCATGGCATTTTTTCATAATAATAGCTACTGAAAATTGGACAGTGCAGCTATATATTAACAAGAATGTAAGCTTTCAAACGATATAAGACACTTATATCTACCGAGATGTGTTGTTTCTCTCAAATCTGCAATCTTGACATAATGCGCTGCATGATTTACAACTGTCCCGTTGACGGGAAGCCGATCCTTACTACATGTGCAGCTTATGGCATTAATTCTACAGGTGCAGCTTGTACAGTAACACTACTACAGGTGCTGCACATACAGCAACAATACAACAGGTGCTGCTTATACAGCAAAGTACTACATGTGCTGCTTATGGCAGCAATACTACAGGTGCTTCTTGTACAGCAACAGTACTTCTGGTGCTGCTTATACAGCAACACTACTACAGATGCTGCATATACAGCAACAATACAACAGGTGCTGCTTATACAGCAAAGTACTACATGTGCTGCTTATGGCAGCAATACTACAGATGCTGCTTCTACAACAACAATACTACAGGTGCTGCTTATGGCAACAATACTACAGGTGCTGCGTATACAGCAACAATACTACAGGTGCTGCTTATGGCAGCAATACTACAGGTGCTGCTTGCACGGCAACAATACTACAGGTGCTGCATATACAGCAGCAATACTACAGGTTCTGCTTAAACAGCAACAATGCTACAGGTGTGGTTTACATTCCCGCTGGGCATAAACTGGTTGAATCAATGTTGTTCCAACGTAATTTGTCAATGTATTGTCATGAGAAATCTACATGGAAAATACATTGGATTTGGAAAAAGTCATCAACTATAGTTTTGAGAATAAAATGTCAATCACATGAATATGTCATCATTGTAACCAATTTTCAACATAGACAAAACTTGTATGAAATATGTTGAATTTGTACCTTTGAAACGTCAGATCGTCAAATCTTCAACGTTATATCCACTATCAGAAAAAAAGACAACAGGCTGGGCAGCACCTCCCGCGAGAGAGTTTATCTATCTACAGCTATTTTTGGTCTCCCATCGAGGGTTTTACCAAACCCAGCATTGATATTTGTCACTGACTACTACCAACCTGCTAGTGTGAGAATTATTATTGAGGAATTTCTTAATTACTAAATATTCACTGTTGCTAGCGAAGTCATTCCAAAGGGTTGGTTTAACAGAGCAAATTAAATGTTACCATCATTTATTAGTCATGTATTGTTAATGAGGGTTTCAAGCTTTGGTTGGATTAACCTCTCCATTTCAACCAAAAATATATATTAAATCTAATCAAATCAAAACCTTACAGTGAAATGCTTATTTACGGGCCCCTAACCCCTAATCCTGTGCCATGGATCATCACTGGAGGCTTTGTGCCATGGATCATCACTACAGGCTCCGGGCCATGGATCATCACTGGAGGCTCCGGGCCATGGATCATCACTACAGGCTCTGGGCCATGGATCATCACTACAGGCTCCGGGCCATGGATC
Organism: Oncorhynchus keta; assembly: GCF_023373465.1. NCBI lineage: Eukaryota > Metazoa > Chordata > Actinopteri > Salmoniformes > Salmonidae > Oncorhynchus > Oncorhynchus keta. The sequence goes on along the minus strand of NC_068452.1, from coordinate 14,256,018 downwards.
ATCACCGGAGGCTTCGTACGTGGAGCCGGAACAGGTCTCACCGGACTGAGGAGATATACTGAAGGCCTGGTGCGTGGAGCTGCCACAGGGCTTACCAGGCTGGGGAGACTTACTGGAGGTCTGGTACGTGGAACCGGAACAGGTCTCACCGGACTGGGGAGATGCACTGGAAGACTGGTGCATGGAACAGGCACCGGATACACTGGGCCGTGGAGGAGCACTGGAGGTCTCGAGCGTAGAGCTGGCACAACCCGTCCTGGCTGGATGCCCACTTCCGCACGGCAGTGGGGGGCGCTGGCACAGAGGGGCTTGCTCCTCGGGCTCCCGTTGTTGTTGTGACTCCTGGTCTTGTTGCCGTTCCTCTAATTCCTCGTATCTTCATCGTTCCACTCTTGCTGCTTCTCCTCCATTGGACGGCGATACTCTCCAGCCTGCGCCCAGGGTCCTTTTCACACTGCTTGGTCCTTTGGTGGTGGGTAGTTCTGTAATGCCTGTCGTCGGAAGGACTGGACCAAAGCGCAGCGTGAAAAGTGTTCATGATTTCTTTAATTATCAAAAAACAATCAAGTAACAAAACGAAAGCGACCAGTTATGTCAGGTAACAGAGACTAAACAGAAAAATAACTACCCACAAAACACAGGTGGGGGAAATGGCTACCTAAGTATGATTCCCAATCAGAGACAACGATAGACAGCTGCCTCTGATTAGGACCCACACTCTGCAAAAAAACAAAGAAATAGGAAACATAGAATGCCCACCCTAATCACACCCTGACCTAACCAAGTAGAGAAATAAAACGGCTCTCTAAGGTCAGGGCTTGACACCAACACATCAATTATTAATTTGTAGACAAACTGGATATTGAATTGTGTTTGGTTGTCAATGCAACCATATATCAACATTTGAAAGAGATGTATCTTCCACTTGAATAGTTCCATCTGTGATATTATTATTATTATATTATTATATATATTATGTATACGCTGATTCTGTGAGCAAGTTAATTACCAAATGCATCGGTGATGTTGTACCCACTGAGACTATTAAAACCTTCCCCAACCAGAAACCGTGGATTGATGGCAGCATCCGCGCAAAACTGAAAGCGCAAACCACTGCTTTTAATCATAGCAAGGCGACCGGAAACATGACCAAATATAAACAGTGTAGCTATTCCCTCCTCAATGCAATCAAACACGCTAAGCGTCAGTATAGAGACAAAGTAAGTCGCAATGCAACGGCTCAGACACGAGAGGTATGTGGCAGGGTCTACAGTCAATCACGGATTACAAAAAGAAAATCAGCCCCTGTATACATCAATGTTGTTGTCTGAGGCTATCCGGAACATATCTCAGTCCACATGATCGAAGCAATCTTGAAGTGTGGAATCTGATTGGTCAAGACCAGCTTTTAACAGACCTGAGCACGGGAGTTTCCTGTTTTAGTTTCTGTCTATAGGTTGGGAGAAACAAAATAGAGTCTTGGTCAGATTTCCCAAAAGAGGGAGGGAGGGCTTTGTATGCGTTGCAGAAGTTAGAGTAGCAATGATCCAGAATGCGGCCAGCCTGGGTCGTGCATTCGATATGCTGATAAAATTTATGGAGCCTTGTTTTCAGATTAGCTTTGTTAAAATCCCCAGCTACAATAAATGCAGCCTCAGGATATATGGTTTCCAGTTTACATAGAGTCCAATGAAGTTCTTTCAGGGTGGGCGAGGTGTCTGCTTGGGGGAGGATATACACGGCTGTGATTATAATCGAAGAGAATTTCTTGGTAGATAATGCGGTCGTCATTTGATTGTAAGGAATTCTTGGTCAGGTGAAGAGAAGGACTTTAGTTCCTGTATATTGTTATGATCACATCACGACTCGTTAATCATAAGGCATTCACCCCCGCCTTTCTTCTTACCAGAGAGATGTTTGTTTCTGTCGGAGCGATGCGTGAAGACACCGGGTAACTGTACCGACTCTGATAACATATCCCGAATGAGCCCTGTTTTCGCAATGTCTCTCTGGAAGGTAACCCTTGCTCGGATTTCCTCAACCTTGTTGTCAAGAGACTGGACATTGGCGAGTAGTATACTCGGGAGCGGTGAGCGATGTGCCCGTCTACGGAGCCTGATCAGAAGACGGCTCCGTCTGCCCCTTCTGCGGCGCCGTTGTTTTGGGTCACCTACTGGGATCCAATCCATTGTCCTGGGTGGTGGTCCAACAGAGGATCCGTATTCCTAGTCGTAATGTTGGTAAGTTAACGTTGCTCTTATATCCAATAGTTCCTCCCGGCTGTATGTAAATAAGACTTAAGATTTCCTGGGGTAACAGTGTAAGAAATAATACATAAAAAACAAAATACTTGCATAGTTTCCTAAGAACGCGAAGCGAGGTGGCCATCTCTGTCGGCGCCATTCTCACATCTCCATCTCAAACAAAAATACAAGTTAAAGAATAGACTAAATCAATTTAGAATGTAAATACACTTTAAATAAGGTTTGATTTGATTTAGTCCTATTCTTTAACTAAGTATTCTTGGTTGAGATGGAGACATCAACATATCAACTATTAATTTGTAGACAAACTGGAATTAAAGCCAGACTAAGTCAGTGACACAAAAGACACATCTCCTTCAAATGTTGAAATTAATTTGCGCTGTCAGCCAAACACAATTCAATAATACTTTTGTAGCTCAGTTGGTAGAGCATGGCGCTTGTAACGCCAGGGTAGTGGGTTCGATTCCCGGGACCACCCATACGTAGAATGTATGCACACATGACTGTAAGTCGCTTTGGATAAAAGCGTCAGCTAAATGGCATATATTATTATTATTATTATAAATAGCCTAAAGTGAATAATCTTACAAACTATTGTAACAGTATTTATTCAACCTTATGGCCACATTTTGAGGTTAGCCTACTGTACACTAGCCTACTGTACACTAAACTCAGCAAAAAAATAAACATCCTCTGCATTTATTTTCAGCAAACTCAAAATGTGTAAATATTTGTATGAACATAAGATTCAACAGCTGAGACATAAGCTGAACAAGTTCCACAGACATGTGACGAACAGAAATTGAATAATGTGTCCCTGAACAAAGGGGGGTCAAAATCAAAAGTAACAGTCAATATCTGGTGTGGTTTACCACAGCACACGTTTTGTGTGCTTGACGACAGGTTTCACTGGCGACAGGTTTTGCACTCATCACTGCTTATCATAGCCTATCAGTTAAAATTTTTCTGCAACTGCACATTTGCTGATATGCAACAACTACAGTGCCTCGTTTTTTTGTCACTGATTTACATCAAATACTCTCAAAGTGTTGGAATTTTTAAAATAAATAATTACATCCCAAAAATGTAAACCAGTTTGAACTTTTAATAGTAATCATCCTGTGATTGTTTGTATTATTGCTGCTGTAACTCATTTCCCCTTGGGGTTGAATAAAGTACCATCACCTCTCTCGCCTTCGTCTCTTAAGACATCATGTGACAAATCTGGGTTGGATCCAATGACTGTATATATGAATTGAAAAAGCCATAAATCACCAATCACGTGACACCATTAATTCCTATGAGAAGACTCAACAGCGCATTGAAGCCAAATAAAGTCAGTTAAGATGGCCTCTGATGGAGACATAAGGGCTCAAACACACCATAAGCGTTTGTTAAACGAGAGTACTTAGCACCCGTGAAAGTAATTTGCAAACAGAATACACACTGATTTTATATGTGGAATACCGTGAAAGCTGTCAACAGTCAGACTTCTACAAAGATGTCAGCAGTCGGAGTCTACAGGGGCTGGTCCCTAAAACACAGCGCGCTGAACGATCAGCAGAGCAACAGCAGACCTAGATCCACATTTGGTGCAATGTGTGCAGTTTGAGCTACTCCTGGAAGTGATGCAGGCTAGCTCAGTGCTGCCCCTTCTCATTGAGTAACTCAAGTTGAAGGCCAAATGGAGTTATAATTATCCCTATAACTTCTTCTGTGTGCGATTTTAAAATACTCGGTTGAAGGACATACATCTGCTTAATTTGAAGAAATTATTGGTACCATGATTGTTTAAAAACATTTTTTTTTACAGAAAGATGGACCACGAAGATTGTCATTATTACATTCACTATAATGGGGGATCCGTTTTTCTGCTAACAGTACTGCGGTCGGCTGTGAACTTCCATGGCTTCAATGAAAGGGGAAAGTTGTTCTCTGGTTGGATCAAAGATTGTGTATTATATTGACAAGATATTCATGAGACCGCTCTAACAATGCATGTTCTCAAAGGTGGAAGGCAGGCGGGAGAAGACGAGATCAGGTGGGACAATTCTAGCCAATGAGAGTGCAGATATGAACTGCAGATTGCCATTTCATTAATCTCTCCTGGTTGACCTGCACACACAGAGACGTTTAAAGGACATTTTATACGATTAGATTAATATTCAGTCATTTTTTCAAAATTATAAAAATCTTTAAATAAAGTAAAAAAGTAAAAGTCCTGTAAAGGAATAAAGTAATATGTATCTTAAGCGTTTGTCAATACAGTATCAGCTAAATGTACCAGAAGGGGGAGCCAACTTACTGTTTATCAGAAATATCTATTTGACAAAATACCCAACTCCTAACATCATACGCAATCATGTACACACCAATAACAACTCTACTGATTTCCTAGAAACAAGCTAGGTTTCAAAACTTTTATTTTCTGTGACAGAACTAATTGAGCCTTGGTACACATTACCTCCTGTTTTGCATGCACAGTGAAAGAAAAATCATGACGTTCAAATACATTTTACAGCAAACAAATACACCAAAAACCCTATAAATAAAATAAAAAAGTTAAGTGAAACCTATAGAACAAGCATTCTGAGAGAAATATGGTGTTTGTATTGCCCAGCCTGGTGGTCCAGTCTGTTTGCGCTTTTGCCAAATCCTCTCTGTGTTCGTTCCTTGTCATACCAAGATGTACACTACATGACCAAAAGTATGTGGACTCCTGCTTGTCGATCATCTCATTCTAAAATCATGGGCATTAATATAGAGTTAGTCCCCCCTTTGGTGCTATAACAGCCTCCACTCTGCTGGGAAGGCTTTACACTAGATGTTGTAACATTGCTGCGGGGACTTGCTTCCATTCAGCCACAGTCGGCATTCCAATTCACCCGAAAGGTGTTCGATAGGGTTGAGGTCAGGGCTCTGTGCAAGCCAGTCAAGTTCTTCCACACCGATCTCGACAAACCATTTCTGTATGGATCTCACTTTGTGCACTGGGACATTGTCATGTGAAACAGGAAAGGGCCTTCCACAAACTGTTGCCACAAAGTGGGAAGCACAGAATCTCTAGAATGTCATTGTATGCTGTAGCATTAAGATTACCTTCACTGGAACTAAGGGGCCTAGCCTGAAACATGAAAAACAGCCCCAGACTATTATTCCTCCTCCACAAAATGTACAGTTGGCACTATGCAGGTAGTGTTCTCCTGGCGTCCACCAAACCCAGATTAATCAGACTGCCAGATGGTGAAGGGTGATTCATCACTCCAAATAACGTGTTTCCACTGCTCCAGAGTCCAATGCAGGTGAGATTTACACCACTCCAGCCGACAATTGGCATTGCGCGTGGTGATCTAAGGCCTGTGTGCGACTACTCGGCCATGGAAACCCATTTCATGAAGATCCCGACGAACAGTTATGGTGCTGACGGTGCCTCCAGAGGCAGTTTGGAACTCAGTAGAGTGTTGCAACCCGAGGACAGACGATTTCTATGTGCTGAGCGCTTCAGCACTCAGCAGTCCCGTTCTGTGAGCTTGTGTGGTCTACCACTTCGCGGCTGAGGTGTTGTTGCTTCAAGATGTTTCCACTTCCCAATAACAGCACTTACAGTTGACCGGGGCAGCTCTAGCAGGGCAGAAATTTGACGAACTGACTTGTTGTAAAGTCGGCATCCTATGACGGTGACATGTGACATGTGACATGAGCTCTTCAGTAAGGCCATTCTACTGACAATGTTTGTCTATGGAGATTGCATGGTTGTGTACTCGATTTTCTACACCTGTCAGGAACTGGTGTGGCTGAAATAGCCAAATACACTAATTTGAAGGGGTGTCCACATACATTTGTATATATAGTGTATGTATAGCTTGAAAAGGATGGAAGAATAGAAAGTTGGCTACAGCACAGTTACAGAAGGGGACAAGGCTATACAGTATGTATAACCAATGTTAATACATAGAACAATTCGTCTAGAGGTGGGCCTAGGCTTGTGACAAGTTGAGGAAGAGTGAATCAATACAATATTGTCAATGTGTGTGACATCACCAATAGGGACAATGAGAAAAGTGAAATAAACAGAAGCCATAATATGGCTATTTTTTATGCATCAGCTGTCCTAATAGGGAATCAATGTTCTTAATGTGAGAGAAAGAATTGGGCTGGATTCCTTTTGTTTTGTTTAAACTAGTCAAAACTGTGCAAGAAGTTACAATACCATACATTCACACAGTACTGGTAAAGTGATGCTTATTTCTTTTAGATTTGGCTGAATTTACTCTGTAGTAGGTATGTAGTATCCGTTTTGGCCCCTGAATGTATTGCCGACAAGACAACTTCCATCGCAAGAAAGGATCAAAATACCTCAACAAGGACAAGAACCACCCAGACTCATTCAGAAAAATAGAGGGGAGGACGTCAATTCAAACGTGGGTCCCCTGGAAGGCAACATTAGCTATTGTTGTGTCCCCAAAGGGTAGGAAAATAAATAGCTTGAATCTTATATTTTCAACATTGAGGCCAACTACCTCACTTTGACAACACTGTACACTATATACAAAAACAGATAACACAGACAAAGTACTGCTTCGTATTTTCCGCAAACTTGACAGCAAACTCAAGCAGAGCAATATAGTTTTGGACAGTACAAATACCTATTTAATCAACACAAGAGTATGAGATATTGCCTTTCATACAAATAAGAAATTATTTGTTCACATTACTTTAAATAATTGTAGTCTTTCAGATAACATTGTTCTTGGAGCAAACACACAAAAACAATCTCAATGAACCCAAATCCATTACTACTCATTAAAATGTGTCCCCTAATGTTAATGATAACTATGGCTTATGATATACAGTTATGTTTACACTCATGCATATAGTTTACAATTAGCACATTGATAATCCAACATTGAGGATTATTCAGTCAGAGTTAACACAAGCACACTATGCTTACCACAGCGCTAAAGTGAACATCGCCGCACACCTGGACAAAGAATCAACAACAACGTATGACAAAACTTGACACGCAAGACATTTTTGATGACTTTTCTATGAAAGAAGTGTTTGTGTTGTTTTGTCTGTCACCTGTGATAGTTAACAGACCAAATGAAAGATGCTATGGACATCACATATATAAAGGGATTGGCAGTCTCTGTGTTGGAGATCTTGATAGTTTACTACAGGGATGGACAACGGAACTCATCATGAGGGGCTGCAGTGGTTCGTGGGTCTGCGTACCCACATCCATACCACCCCCCGCCAGCAAAGCACCCCTGTGACAGCGAAGAGAAACATTTGAAGTTTTAAAGTTAATTTCCTGCAATTCTACACACTTTGCCATGGGGTGTAGAGAAAATGTTGCCGTTTTAAAGCATGTTCTCTGCAATTATACACATTTTGCCATGGACTGGAGAAAACAATTAGCAGTTTTACAGCTAATTTCCTGAAATTCTACACATTTTACCATAGGGTGGATGCAAATGTTAGCAGTTTTAATATGATAACTGATGACCAAAGGGCCCCATCCGGTCGGTAATTCAACCATGCTTACTACAAGTTTAGATAGCTGGCCACTGACTTACCAATCAAAAAACATTTAGCTGAAATGGGCTAATTGAGTGACTGCTGATGCACATTTCTAAATTGCATCTTGTGTATTCTTTATTCTAACCCTCAACAGTGAGTTGAGACCCCGACTAAACCCCTAAGAATTCGTTTTTTAGTTTTTAGTTTCTGTAATATTAGAGGTACAGTCATCACAGCAACAGTACAGTGTAGACATAAAATGAGCTATAGCCTCTTTCAAGTTTTTACATAAGTAACTAAGAATTTTTCATCCATATGCTCTTTGCATTTAAACAATCACTCACATTTCTGGCTACAGGAATATTATGACAAATGTGTCTTTTTTTTGGGGGGGGGGCACTGAACAGAAATTGTGGACGCCAACCAGCAGCACTTTTATGCCCAGCTTTGAAGTTCTGTGTTCTGTATAACCAAACAAGCACACGTTTTTGCTTCATCTGAAAGTACATTTTGGATATACAGCCTTAGGAGTCTTGATCCAATGAAAGTCAACAGATAGCTTCCATTTAAAATAAAGCTGCAACAACAGGATTGAAGGAGCTAGAGAACAAACACTAAATGAATAGTTAAAAATAATTTTAAAAATCCCTATTTTTGGGCCACCATCTGGCTGGTGTTGGTTTAGAGGCCTTAGTTGTAGTAGTGGATGCTTCGGATGTATTGGATGTGGCAGTAGATGGCTTAAGCATAGGACGAGAAGGGTATGCAGAGTCATTGATGTTAGATTTAGGGTAAAGGGACATGGAGTCAATGGCGTAAGATGTCAATAAAGTGGTTCTTTAGAAGCATTACAATTTATTTTAGAAGCTTTAAAAGACTAAAAAGCTTTAAAATATATTTTAGAAGCTTTCAAATACTTTTGAATAGCTTTATTAGACCTTATAGAAGCTTTCAAAGATCTTTCAGAAGCTTTCTTAGATCTTTTAATTATCCCTTTTGGAATCTTGCTTTCAGATACTTTATAGAGAAGTTAGAAGCCCTTGACGTGGCAATAAGCTTCCAGGGAGGAGAAGACGATGTACATGAGCCACAGGCTGAAGAAGAGGCAGGTGGTTGCGATTTTGGGGCCACGGGGCCCACCCAGCTCGCCCCCAATCTCGGGCCGGCGCCGGTACATGAGCACGGCCACGGCGACAAAGGCGAAGATGGTGAATAGGGTGACGGAGAAGGCCAGGGTGCCCGGGTCCACCCGGAAGTCGTTGCCCTTGGAATTGTGGTAGATGGCAGCGATGGACCAGGCCACGCCGATGCCCAAGAAGACGTTGACGGCATTGCTGCCCGTTACGTTGCCGATGGAGGCATCGGCGTACTGGTCCTGGATTGCAGCTACCTTGCTGGCGAATGTGTCTGGGGGAGAGAGAGAGAGATAAAGAGAATGCATGACAAGAATGCATGACAAGAGCTATGACAGAGTACTATTCAAGAACACTTCATGTAAACCCTACATACAGCGGGGCAAAAAAGTATTTAGTCAGCCACCAATTGTGCAAGTTCTCCCACTTAAAAATATGAGAGAGGCCTGTAATTCTCATCATAGGTACACTTCAATTATGCCAGACAATACGAGAAAAAAAATCCAGAAAATCACATTGTAGGATTTTTAATGAATTTATTTGCAAATTATGGTGTAAAATAAGTATTTGGTCACCTACAAACAAGCAAGATTTCTGGCTCTCACAGACCTGTAACTTCTTCTTTAAGAGGCTCCTCTGCCCTCCACTCGTTACCTGTATTAATGGCACCTGTTTGAACTTGTTATCAGTATAAAAGACACCTGACCACAACCTCAAACAGTCACACTCAAAACTCCACTATGGCAAAGACCAAAGAGCTGTCAAAGGACACAAAAGGAAACAAAATTGTAGACCTGCACGAGGCTGGGAAGACTGAATATCTGCAATAGGTAAAGCAGCTTGGTTTGAAGAAATCAACTGTGGGAGCAATTATTAGGAAATGGAAGACATACAAGACCACTGATAATCTCCCTCGATCTGGGGCTCCACGCAAGATCTCACCCCGTGGGGTCAAAATGATCACAACGGTGAGCAAAAATCCCAGAACCACACCTAGTGAATGACCTGCAGAGAGCTGGGACCAAAGTAACAAAGTACCATCAGTAACACACTACGCCGCCAGGGACTCAAATCCTGCAGTGCAAGACGTGTCCCCCTGCTTAAGCCAGTACATGTCCAGGCCCGTCTGAAGTTTGCTAGAGAGCATTTGGATGATCCAGAAGAAGATTGGGAGAATGTCATATGGTCAGATGAAACCAAAATATAACTTTTTCGTAAAAACTCAACTCGTCGTGTTTGGAGGACAAAGAATGCTGAATTGCATCCAAAGAACACCATACCTACAGGATGACTGATCCGTGTAAAGGAAAGAATGAATGGGGCCATGTATCGTGAGATTTTGAGTGAAAACCTCCTTCCATCAGCAAGGGCATTGAAGATGAAACGTGGCTGGGTCTTTCAGCATGACAATGATCCCAAACACACCGCCCGGGCAACGAAGGAGTGGCTTTGTAAGAAGAATTTCAAGGTCCAGGAGTGGCCTAGCCAGTCTCCAGATCTCAACCCCATAGAAAATCTTTGGAAGGAGTTGAAAGTCCGTGTTGCCCAGCAACAGCCCCAAAACATCACTGCTCTAGAGGAGATCTGCATGGAGGAATGGGCCAAAATACCAGCAACAGTGTGTGAAAACCTTGTGAAGACTTACAGAAAATGCTTGACCTCTGTCATTGCCAACAAAGGGTATATAAAAAAGTATTGAGATAACTTTTGTTATTGACCAAATACGTATTTTCCACTATAATTTGCAAATAAATTCATAAAAAATCCTACAATGTGATTTTCTGGATTTCTTTTCTCATTTTGTCTGTCATAGTTTAAGTGTACATATGATGAAAATTACAGGCCTCTCTCATCTTTTTAAGTGGGAGAACTTGCACAATTGGTGGCTGACTAAATACTTTTTTTTGCCTAATTATAATAAAAACCTGTCATGAGAGTAAAGAGCTAGATGGTGTATGTTACTAGCCTGGCGTCCCAATGCCGCAAACACCAGACTGGTAACAGAGTCTTCATAAGACCCAGAGTTTGTGAACATGTCTTTGCGCGTGTATGTGTGTCTGGGTGTATTGCAGCATGTATGGAACGCACCTGGCACAGACGTCCCGAGCGCCACAAACACCACGGCGGTCACGGAGTCCTTGAGGCCCACGGTACAGCCAAAGTGGGAGGCCAGGTCTCCAATGAAGGCGGTGAGCAGGCCAATCATACTGATGGAGACCACGAAGCAGGCCCAGCCATTCCAGTAGTCGGTGGGCGGCACAAATGCGAACAGGAGCTTCCAGAAGACGGTGAGGAAGTGCATGACGTAATCAAAGCAGGAGGGCAGCTTCTCCTCGCCGCACTCGTCCTCGTCATCATCGCCTGAGACATTTTGAGGGGAGGGAAGATGTGTTGTGTTTATTTTATTTAACTTTTACTTAACTGGGCAAGTCAGTAAAGAACAAATTCTTATTTACAATTTAGGAAAAAGGCCTCCTGTGGGTACGGGTGCTGGGATTAAAAATAAAAATAAATACATCTACAGTTGAAGTCGGAAGTTTTCATATACCTTAGCCAAATACATTTAAACTCTGTTTTTCACAAATCCTGACATTTAATCCTAGTACAAATTCCCTGTATTAGGTCAGTTAGGATCACCACTTTATTTTAAGAATGCGAAATGTCAGAAATGTCAGAATGTCATCCCATTCCCAGTGGGTCAGAAGTTTACATACACTAAATTAATATTTGGTAGCATTGCCTTAAAATGGCTTGGGTCAAACGTTTCAGGTAGCCTTCCACAACCTTCCCACAATAAATTGGGTGAATTTGGGATTGATTTGTTCTGGGATTGATTTGCACTTTTCGCACCAAAGTACGTTCATCTCTAGGAGACAGAACGCGTCTCCTTCCTGAGCAGTATGATGGCTGCGTGGTCCCATGGTGTTTATACTTGCGTACTATTGTTTGTACAGATGAACGTGGTACCTTCAGGCATTTGTATATTGCTCCCAAGGATGAACCAGACTTGTGGAGGTCTACAATTTTTTTCTGAGGTCTTGGCTGATTTCTTTTCATTTTCCCATGATGTCAAGCAAAGAGGCACTGAGTTTGAAGGTAAGCCTTGAAATATATCCACAGGTACACCTCCAATTGACTCAAATGATGTATATTAGCCTATCAGAAGCTTCTAAAGCCATGACATACTTTTCTGGAATATTCCAAGCTGTTTAAAGGCACAGTCAGCTTAGTGTATGTAAACTTCTGACCCACTGGAATTGTGATACAGTGAGTTATAAGTGAAAACATATGTCTGTAAACAATTGTTGGAAAAATGACTTGTGTTATGCACAAAGTAGATGTCCTAACCGACTTGCCAAAACCATAGTTTGTTAAGAAGAAATTTGTGGAATGGTTGCAAAAATAATTTTAATGACTCCAACCTAAGTGTATATAAACTTCCGACTTCAACTGTATATAAATATAAGACAAAACACACATCATGACAAGAGAGACAACACAACACTACATAAAGAAAGACCCAAGACAACGACATAGCAAGGCAGCAACACATGACAGCAACACATGGTAGCAACACAACATGGTAGAAGCACAAAACATGTTACAAACATTATTGGGCACAGACAACAGCACAAAGGGCAAGAAGGTAGAGACAACAATACACCATGCAAATCAGCCACAACTGTCATTACGAGTGTCCATGATTGAGTCTTTGAATGAAGAGATTGAGATAAAACTGTCCAGTTTGAGTGTTTGTTGCAGCTCGATCCAGTCGCTAGCTGCAGCGAACTGAAAAGACGAGCGACCCAGGGATGTGTGTGCTTTGGGGACCTTTAACAGAATGTGACTGGCAGAACGGGTGTTGTATGTGGAGGATGAGGCCTGCAGTAGATATCTCAGATAGGGGGGAGTGAGGCCTAAGAGGGTTTTTATAAATAAGCATCAACCAGTGTGTCTTGCTACGGGTATACAGAGATGACCAGTTTACAGAGGAGTATAGAGGGCAGTGTTGTGTCCTATAAGGAGCATTGGTGACAAATCTGATGGCCAAATGGTAAAGAACATCTAGCCCCCCCAACTTCGTAGTTCAATTTCAACATTTAACATGGTTAAAACCTCTGCTACAATGTTAAGGTTCTCTGCAATGTAAACTAGTCTTAAACTGTGAGTAGACCAGGAGAAACTAGCCACCACTAGTCCATTCTAAATTAAAACACAGACGTTCAGGCTTTCCTAGTAGTGTTAGCCGTTTGCCCCACTCTCTCCACTCCTTACAGACTGTGTGGAGAGTGAATTTCCACATTACACAAATAATGAAGTCTCTTATCACATCAAGTCAGGACAGTGAGCCACATCTCTACTCATTGAAGCCATGGGAGAGTTCATTAGGGTGACGTTGCTTAAAATAGCTGATGGGCAAAATCCACCTGAATGCGTTTCTCTGCACGGGAGCAGGGAATGGTCACGTTTTTGTGTGTGTGCGTCTGTATTTGTGTCTATTTTTGATAATGCAATACATGTCGTGTCCATGAGTATGTTTCAAGACACAGGCCTGCATTGCAGTACTTGTTTCAATGTTTGTTTCTACATGTGAACGCATGTGTGGGTGCGTGTCCTCATGCATGCATTTGAGTAGACAGGAGGCCATAGTGGTTAAACAGATCCAGCTTGACCATGTCCTGTCATACTAATTTCAGCTTTTCAGCCAGTAGAATTCGCTGTACACCTTTGAGGAAGAAAATTGTCTTTTGAGAACCAAGTGTCTGACAACAGCTGATATGCTGTACCAAAATGAACGAATGTCAGGAATAAACGGAATTGCTCATTAGATTATGCATCCTCAGGATTCTAGTATGCTGATATTGGTTGCTTACTTTATTTTTTTTTTTAACAGTATGTGATATGTGACACAATATGCAGTAAGTAAGTAAGTAGTAGGAAAGCCTGATTCTGGACATGGCCACAAACATACATGTAGTTTAGAACCCCATGAGCAGACTAATTCATTACATGGACTTTTTAATGATCTCATTTCTACTGTATCCCTAGAGGAATCTCCTCTGGAGTGCACTCCCATGGCTAACAAGCTTTGTCATCGCCGCTCAGGCCCTCAGTGGAAATGTGTGTGTGTGTGTGTGTGTGTGTGTGTATGTGTCTGTCTGTGTGCGTGTGTTTGTGCATGTGTGTGTGTGAGATGTGTGCATATATGATTGTGTATGTGAGATTGTGTGGGTGTGTGTGTGTTGCTTGATGAGTGTGTTGTGCTTCAGCGCTACCTTGTTGATAAATCAACAGTGCATTATGTCTGGAATGTGCTTCGGAGGGCGCCGCTACAAGAACTTCACAGTTCCCTCTAATTACAAAAAGCATTCCAATTAAGATTTGGGCAGATGGCTTTGTGGCTAGGGTGATTGTGTAGCCAATTAAGACAAATGTGATTTGAAAGGAAAATAACATAATATTTTCTCATTTGGACAAGATTTGATTTTGCTCTGAATACATCATCCTGTATTGTTGTCCAATAATCAGAATATAGGCTGGCTCCCAAATGGCAACCTATTCACTATAGTGCACTACTTTTCAACAGAGCCCTATAGGCCTTGGTCAAACGTAGTGCACTATAAAGGGAATATGATGCCATTTGAGACGCAGATATGGTATTTAAGAGGCTACCTGGAAGGGTTCTTCCTACTGCACTTCCTAGACCTAGGGAGTTTTCCCCTGCCACTCTAGTTGTGGTTTGCTCTTTTGGGGTTGTTAGGCCTGGATTTCTGGTTAGTCACTTTGTTACAAACACATTTCTAAAAAGTTCTATACGCTGCCAATTAAATGATTGATTGATTGATCTGCTTACCAGAGCTGACTGTGATAGCTTCCATAAACTGCTGCCTCCAGCTATTGGTTCCAATCAATAGAGCCAAGTTGGTCTTCTTAATCAGTTTATCCACTGTGTTCTGTGGGGCACCAGAACATAATATTTCAGTCTAATAATCCTCAATCCTGGTTATTTAGCATTCCACAAACATAGATACATGCCCAATGAATACACCTTGGCAGTGCACATGATGCAAAAGTCTATACAATACAATAAAGACAAAGCAGTTTGATTTATCAGGCCAGACTGGGAACTAAACCATATCTCAACCCCTATATCAACCTCAAACATACCCCAACGTCTACCCCTAAAACTACCCCAAACTGCAAAGACATTTTTAATGCTCAAATCCCGAAATGTTCATCCTAATCACTGTCTCTTTCATGTGGAATATGGAACTTACAGTATCAGTATAGCTGGCTACCTTTTGGATTGACCGATGGCCATGTCAGTGAAAGTTGGAGTTTGGATGAAATTAAACATTGAAAGGACTCCAGCTGGGCCGACTTAATTACATGGGAGATACCACTTAAGACATCGGAGGTACGACTTAAGTAATGGGAGATACAATCTCAAGTGCGGCTGGTTGTCTTACTCCTTTTCCAAGTGGTGGAATGAGTGGTTTTATAGTGCACTATTTGTTTTAGGGTCCTATCAAAGCTGTGACTTACTATTATTAAAGGTACAATTTGCAGGTTTGTGCGCGACCCGAAATATTTCAGATATAAATGAGAGTTAATGATTTGTCACTCTCATTGAAAGCAAGTCAGGGAAGTGGTAGACCTGTTCTTTGTGCGGTATGCTATGCTTCCCCTCTGTACGTTGTTGCTTATTTTTATTTTCAGCTTTGTACTTCAGCTTCAAAGAGCTGAAAATACAATATTTTGGGTTATTCAAAATATATTTTCTTGTACCTTGAACTCATACGACTCCTCGATGACGACTTCCAGTTTGACGTGCTCCCCCAGGGTGGGCCGGCCCATCTCAGCGATGCGGCGTTCCTCCTCCTCCTTCTTAGAGAGAGCTTCCTCGTCCCCTTCCTCTGAGGGAGAGAGGGGGAGAAAGATAGAGAGAGAGAGAGGGAGAAAGGGAGTGAACACATTTGGGTGGTTAGTGGCCATGACAAGGACAGCACCCATAAAAGGCCATGCATGTATGTCTGTGAGTGGTCAATTTAGCTGTTGACTGCTCAACATCTGCTCTTGAAAACATTTACACTTTTCCAAATATTGTGCTCAGCTGTGCCTTGGATATTTTATTTTCACATAATCCTTTCTTGCACAGCTCCAGCTACTGTGTTGGATGCATAACCTGGCCAGTGCATAACAGTTCAGCTTGGTTCAGTTTAGCGAGGCTCATAAGTGTGAAAATGTCACTTGAGTCCAGGTTTCTGTTGCAAGTGTACCTTCTTGTGCTCTGTTTATGCTAATTGATGTACGATAAAGTGAGGACTAAAAAAAGTGTAGTAGGAGAGGCACAAAGGTGTGTGAAAGAGGCACATTTTCAATAGCTGCATGATACTGACTGTTAGCTTTGCAGTGACAATCTAGCCATTTGACTGGCCCAAAGCTAGTCACCAAAGCAGAAGCACTGACGTACTGAGCTGATAAGAGAAAGGGAGTTCATTCAAAAAGAGTGACACTGGAAATGAAAAAGCAGACTGTTAATTCACAGAGATTTCCAGCCGGAGGCAGTATTGAGACATCCGTGATAAAGAAACTCATGAGTCACATGAGCGAGATGATAGAGAAGTGAGGGGAAGATGGAGAGGACAAAGGGAGGATGTATACCTGCAAGGCTGATAATGGTGGCAGGGACAGGGTTATCCCTACCCTGCACTTTCCGGTAGACGTCCCTGCCTGAGGGATAAGTTCACAGTTCAAAGTTCATTGCACAAAGAGCCCCCATTAGATTTAAAAAAAAACTGTTTCCCAAGGTTTCCGGATAAGTCAAAAAACACTATCCAATATATGTCACTATATTGTGGTGGACGAACACAGGTTTCATTTGAAAGGTTGTTGAGATTCTTTGATCCCACTGTAAACATTACTTTGTTGAGTACATTCATTTGAGTACATTTGCTTTGAGACTTTTGTTAAAGTTGCAGCAGGAATCATGTTTTTAAAGTTATCCGGGGGAAACCAGTGACTGTGTTTGATTGAAAATATTATTTTTCATATAGCATTTGGATCACAAACACACCTGATTCACCTAATCCCAGCCCAGACTGAAGAGCTGAATGAAGTGTGTAGCCTAAGTGCTATCAAGTGTGTTAGTGCTGGGCTGGAACAAAAGCCTGCACACCCAGTACCTCTTTTGAACCGGAGTGATCACTGATATAGCACATACAGCAATCACCAGGCATGTTAGGTGAAATGGCTATCCAACTGGTCACACCTTATACAACAAGAACACATTCATAAACCATTTATGAATCATTTGTAATACCTGAATTACAAATAAAAGTGTGTCAAGTGTGTAAGCTTTATGAGTGTCTATTTCCTGTAAAATAGGGGGAATTCAACTTAAGTTCCTTGGGACATGAAATGATCTGAATCAGAATTTAACTAGTTTCGTTTCATTACGTTGTTATATTTACCTTGTCAGTAATTAGCCTTCTGTATATAATTGAGTAAGTACAAAGTGTTGGTGGAAATTGCATTCCCAAGAGACTTGATTGAACCCTGATGAATAGTGTGACCTGGCCATTAACGGTCCACTACCCAACCGCTAAAGGACCACAGAGTGTGCTCAGTGATACCAGTGAGTATCTGATCACGGGCGTGGTGCATATAAGCCAAAGTGGACAGAGGGCAAAAGCTGTCTCTTTGAAGGTCAATCTAGGCTTTGAATCATTCCATGAACCCCGGTGGCATGCAAATGACACGTGTCTCGATGCGTACATGCCAGTGGAGGCTGCTGATGGGAGGAAAGCTCATAATACTGGCTGGAATGAAGTCAATGGCCAGGGTTACTGTCCAAAATTGTAATCAATAAAGTAACTTTTGGATTACCCAAACACGGTAACGTAATCTGATTACATGCAGTTACTTTTAGATTACTTTCCCCTTAAGAGTCATTAGAAGAAGACAAAAATGTATGTTACCAATTGAATGACATTTATTGCAGGATAAATCAATGTTAAAGTTTACGTAGCTGGCCATATATGGATGCTAAATTTTACTTTATGGGTTGGTTATGTAGGCTTCTTCTAACCCATCGCTTTTTACTACATATAATAATATGACTCTCTTATATCTTTACATTAATATATATAATTTATAAGTCCAAAAATGGATGTACCAACTACAGATCAGAAGTGTGTGAGTTTGAGCATGTGTCCATTAGGCCTATGGATGTTTTTTTATCAGCATGATTTAGATTGAGCAATAAAATCCCCACTTTTATTCCATAGGCTGGGATCTGCCCTATGCAGCTATTGCAAGAGTGCATTTTTCACTGGCTGTCCAATGGTTTAAAAAACAATGATTGATAAGCACTATGAACTTGTTGAATTCAACCATTATTGGGTTCAAATACATATTTAGATTTGTGAACAGCCATCCACAGCAAACACAATCTGTAAGGCAAATAGCTAAATGAGAGAGCAGCAGAGTGATTCACATCAATACGCTATGTCGATATTAATAATAAGTTATTTCCGGATCGCCGTAGACTACACCACTGCTGTCATCCTTTCCTCAGAGCGTTTATTAAAGTTGGATAATCTTCGGATGCCGACAGCAGTCGCACCATTGGAAGATAGCTTGGACTGTAGCCTACAAAAGCTTGTTTGTGCTCTTTTCCTGCGATCCATCAAACACATTTGATGTGTCATCATAGTGGTCAGGCTGGGTCTGGTGGAACAAATTTAAATGTACACCTTTTTCAATGCTGATTTGAATGTCATTGAGAAATCAAAGAAGTGTTAAAGATTTTTTTCGCAAACATCCTTTCTGAATTCAAAAGTAATCCTCGAAGTAATCATCTAGTTTTTCAAAAGTATCTGTAATCTGATTACAGTATTTTTTTCTGCTAATGTACCGGATTACAGTTACCAGTTGTTTTTGTAATCCCTTACATGTAACAGATTACATGTAATCTGTTACTCCCCAGCCCTGTCAATGGCATGGTATCAAACACATCAAAGATGTGGTTTCCATGCGGTTAATACCACTTCATTGACTCCATTCCAGCCATTATTATGAGCCCCCTCAGCAGCGTTCACTGGTACACGCCTACAGAAACACACAGTGTGGTCACACGCAGTGAGGTCATTCATCCTCTTTCACACTCTTTCGCACAAGTGTGACTCATTCAGTGATAGGATAAGCCTACATGTTGAATGCCTGGAAGTGCAAACCAAAAAAACGACATTTCTAGTATTCATCAAAGAAAAGACTATAGTAGTACTACAGTAGTACACAGTAGAATATATTCATTCAAGTGTACACAGTGCTGTCTTTGGAGTATATTTGATTTGAAAATATGCCATGCTCAAATCAACTAAAGTCTATCAAAGCTTTCTCAATATAATCTATCTATTAAATTGGTTTATTAGAAATGTCTATGTCTAAATAGACATAGTTACAAAGATAGTCTAAACAATGAAAGAGTAGCCTGGAAGGCTTGTGCCATTAGTAATGGGGAGTAGAACGCATGATTCTCAACAAGGTGACACATTTGTTACTTGAATTTAACTTGCTTTAAATTTCAACGATTTAAAGCAATTCATTACAACACTGAATTGTTTCTTACCATAAAGCCTTTTGTCTATTAAAATTAATAAAAATCACCCATTAATTAATTAATTAATTAATTAATTAATTAATCAATCAATCAATCAATCAATCAATCAATATATATCCAAATCATATCATTTTTGTTTGCAATAGCAATATTCCATACCTGTCTTCACGAATCCACCTAAAACCATAGAAAATAAAGAAAATAAATCAAACATGCCTTTTGGTTGCGAGTGGGTATTAGTTTATATGAAGTATCTTAATAGTATTATTCATTAATGACAAATTTTGATCAGCAAATAATAATTCAACTCTAGTAAAACAAAAATACTGTATAAGCCTACTCACTCTTTAATAAGAACAATTACACGTTTTCTTGCAACTGAGAACATAATTTAGGAAATTAATTCACCCTTCTGTAGAAGGTTACCATGTACACGGACTGCCAGTGTATCCACTTTTGACACTTCACTACAATAGTAACAGACAATGAATGGCATTTGAAGTAATAGGTGACTACAGAAGCGAGGGGAAACAAAGAGTGTGACAGCACACCAGAGCAGACTAACGAGAAAACGTAGACTGCTTACCAATTTCTTGAAGCAACACAGCTGATAGGATGGAAACAGATGAGATAAGAGACAGTTGAGCAGAGAGAAACGAGACATGAGAAACAAGAGAAATGGAAACAAGTAACAAGGGAAACAAGAGGAATGAATATACACAAGCCGGCGGCAAAAAGTTATAGTCATCAGGCAAGTTATTTATAATATATAGATTTCGTGGTTAGGTTGTGGTTCACTACAGACTAGACATGTCTAACAAGTTTTTGAAATTGAAATCAGACTTTTAGGACTCGAAATGTTATACATTAAATGGCAATGAAACACTTGGGCCAATCAAATCTCAGAGGTACTATATATTCGGCACAATTTAAATTCACAATATCTGTGAGAATTTAAACATGTTACATATTCGGAAATAAAAACAAGGTATCAGTGTGGGTTTCATAATGGTATTTGTTACCCGCTAAATGAATGAAAGTTTAAACGATGAGAAATTATGCCTAAACGCACATTGAATAAGTCAAGACAGAGTATTGTCAAAATGATGCGCTAGCATTATCCTGCAGCGTACTGTTTTGGGCCCAGTTTCCTGAGATGGAACTGAAGTCTCATAAGAGCGTTTTAACGATGCACCGTCCCTAATGTCCGAAAATGTAACATTACAAAGGTTTTGGGAAGCAGGGCCTTAGGCTCTAGCATAGCTTAATTTGGAGTTATACATACAAAATATGAAATGGCACCACAATAAACATGTACAGCAATCACTTCTCTGTGATGGCAAAGTTTGCATGATAAATTAACCACCGCATCACAGCATTTTTATTTGAGTTATTTCCGTACATTGAGAGTGGTGATTCAGTATATTTATTGGTACCTTATATAGAGGTTAATATTGTATTATGTAATTCTAAAAATATATCTAATGGCATTTCTTCCAAAATCCTACAGTAAGGAGTTAATCAAAGTCCAACATGCATACTGAAAAACTTATGTTTTGAGTATTGTGAGTGTGTGTTCCAAGCAGCACCCCAAACATAAACAGTGGAACACAGTTAGTACCAAGGGGTGTGGTTGTAAAAGGGTAAACTTGGACCATTTGCTTGGCTGAAGACCACAAGAGCTCAAGGGCTAGAAAAGCACCTTCTTGAGCATACTACCACTACCAGTCAACATTCCACCTTTGTTTATCCACCAAAAAGCTATTATCGCTCTGCACGCCTCATAGGATGGGACTCCTTAACAGGACGGAAATAAACTTCACTGACTCTGCTCCAATCCTGTTCCTGTTCCAAATCCTGTTCACTGAACAGCGGCGTTGACCAGGGGCAGTAGAAATACAAGAAACCAGAGGAGAGGGTAGGTAGCCTTGCAACAGTGGAGAAAATACGAGAGGGAGCAGAAGAGGGTAAGAAAAAGAACAGGAAAGATGGCAGTAAGAAGGAGTGGGAGGAAGAAGAGGAGGAGGTCAGAAGCTTGAGCCCATCTTCTACTCTTTTCAGTTACTCTCACACCTGTCAATCGCCTTTTCCAATGGGGCTCCTGCAGCTCTATGTAGAATCTGGCCTGTCTTTCATATTCGTCGTGGTCAAGTATTCTAACCGCTATGGTTTTCCTGCAAGGGGACACAAGACAAGGTATAAAACAAAAAGGGAAAGGTGAAAGACGAGGGCGAGGAAGTGGGGGAAGGATAGATTGTGCACGTTTCACAAACACACACACACACAGCAAAACGGATTTGGACTGGTTTCGATATCCACCTATCCACTGAGCCATCCATGGATGTACAGATGGAACAGTTTGTCGGGGTTCGGGGGTAGGGGGGGAAGTCGAGCTCTGTTGCACACTCGTACCACCTCATGGTGCATACATGGAGGGACAGTTGGAACTCTGTTTGGAAGCCTCTATGATCTCAGTTTGAGTTTAAAGATGAAAGCTTTTCATTGATTTTCACCTCTAAACATAATATCACTATTGTTAAGTCTGTGCATTTGATATCGTTATGTCCTGGTATTTACTTCTCATAACATTGATATTGTTTTGTGTAGGTGCTGAGGTCAATAAATGGTCACAAGTGCTCTGTAGTCTAGGTCTGACTAAATTTGTTTTAGGCTCAATGCTGGTCCTGGAGGACCACGGGATTCATAATCAAGAAATCTACACCTGACCATTATACAAATGTGGTTGAAAGGTAACAATGAAAAAATACCAAAAAAGTGAATCCAGTGGGTAGGAAAACCTGTCTATTACAGTGTTCCTCTTGGACCAGGATTGTGAAAATTCTCCATGGAGGATGTAAATGTGGCCTTTATCCATGTATACCCAATACAGTAGGTCTGAGCGAACGCAAAGTAATAGTGGATGGATCCAGTAGGGGACGCCATACATGGTGAATGGAATGGGGGCGGGGTTAAAGGGGTACAGGGTTGGGACCAAAGCCTGGGAAGGGAACGCCCCACCTTTCCTCTCACTCATCTCCAGCAGCTGAGGCTCTCCCATCTCAAGGAAGAAGTTCTTGTTTTTCTCATACTCCTCGTCATCGATTATATTGATCTGTATAGATTTGCTGAAAGAGAGAAAGAGAGAAAGAAAGAAAGAAAGAACACAAGGTTGCAGATAGAAAAGCGTATGGAGAGCGCGAACATGAGGGAAGAAGAACGACGAGCCATGCATTGTCAAACGACACATTGGCGACAGCACAAAAACAAATGTGAAGATGTGTTGTAGAGTGACATCAAGCGATTCCGGTAGGGGGAGACAATAAATCACAAACAATGAAATCTATGTCTTTTATACAAAAATGTACTGGAAAAATGAAAACACCCCCATATATCGCCTCATCAAAATACTACATTTAAGTTCTGAATTAAAGTAATTTGAGACAAATGAGGGACACAACAATTCACAACAAGACTGAAATATTTTCAAGTGTGACTATGCAGTGCTGCATTGTACTGTTAGTGTTCTTATAGGCCACAGGCCCCACTGTATGTACAGACAGACATGGTGGACATGTTTTCCCTCCAATATATATTACCTCATTTTTTATTCTCAACAACAGGCCAAATGTAAGTTGAGCTTGGCTTGGCTCAGTAATGTGAAAAGGCCTAGAGAGTCTATCAGTCTATTTTATAGTCTTATACTGTGGCTCAGGCCCATGTTTGAGAATGACCAGGATCCTCTCAACAGCGATGCTACCCAAATATGGAGACTAAAACAACTCTCTGAGACAAAAGCAGAGCACCCATGGATTGAAGATGCACTCCTGCATAATGTTTATAAACTAAACCATGGGTAAATGATTTCCTGATCCAAGATATGTTTGTACTGTATATCCAACTCATGACAATGACCATAGGAGTTGGCAAGACAGCACAAACAGATCTGGGACCAGACCAAACCAGGGGTAAGGTGAGAGGGAGATGATAGGCTTGTCGCTCTAACAGCTAGCCAAATATGTCTGAACATGTCTCCAAACACCACACTACTAATATACTTGGACAAAAGATGCAAGTAATGACAAAAACTATGTAGGCAGCTTTTAATCTCTCTTAACATTGTCAATTTATAAGTTATTAGTTGTCTGATTGCTACTGCTAAATAATGCAGAAACTAGCTGCTGTGGCAGATGGCCATTTGCTGTTGGATGTGAAATAAAAGAAAATAATCACAACAGACTGTGATCATTTTAGGGATGAACTATTCACAAAATCCACGATTTGTTGACAATTGATCATCCTAAAAAAAATAAACAGCCAATCCATGTGACAAACTAATTCAAAATGTAACCTTGTGGATGATTGATGAACGATCTTTCAAGTCTGCTGTGTTTGCCATATTTCTCCCGTGACAAGATGGACCATTTCAATCTGGCAGATAACTGCATCTAATAACAGAACATTTCGGTGGTCTGACATGTATTTCCCCCATTAAAGGTAGGCTAAACACTGATTGCAAGTCCTAATAGAAATAGCATAAACACAAATCAAATCAAACTTAATTTGTCACATGCGCCGAATACAAAAACTGTAGATCTTACCATGAAATGCTTACTTACAAGCCCTTAATCAACAGTGCAGTATTTATCAAATACACCAAAGTAAAAAATAATAAAAAGTAACACAATAACACAACAATAATGAGGCTATATGCAGGGAGTACCGGTACCGAGTCAGTGTGCGTGGGTACAGGTCAGTTGAGGTAATTTGTACATGTAGGTAGGGGTGACGTGACTATGCATAGATAATAAACAACGAGTAGCAGCAGTGTACAATACAAATGGAGGGTGGTGTGAAAGTAAATAGTCCGGTGATGTCACGCCCTGACCTTAGTTACCTTTGTTTTCTTTATTATTTTGGTTAGGTCAGGGTGTGACGAGGGTGGTATGTGTATTTTTTTCCTGTCTAGGGTTTTTTGTAATTCTATGGGGTTTTGGTATGTCTAGGTATATGTAGGTCTATGGTGGCCTGAATTGGTTCCCAATCAGAGACAGCTGTTTATTGTTGTCTCTGATTGGGGATCTTATTTAGGTTGACATTTTCCATTTTGGATTTGTGGGTTATTGTCTATGTGTAGTTTCCTGTCAGTACTTGTGTCACATAGCGTCACGTTGTTTTGTATAGTTTGTTCAGTGTTTAGTCTTCATTAAAAGAAGAATGTATTCTTATCACGCTGTGCCTTGGTCTCATCATTACGACGAACGTGATAGGTGGCCATTTTATTAATTGTCCAGCAGTCTTATGGCTTGGGGGTAGAGGCTGTTAAGGAGCCTTTTGGTCCTAGACTTGGCGCTCCGGTAGCAGAGAAAACAGTCTATGACTCGGGTGACTGGAGTCCTGACAATTTTATGGGCTTTCTTCTGACACCGCCTATTATATAGGTCCTGGATGGCAGGATGCTTGGCCCCAGAAATGTACTGTAGTGAATTGCGGTCAGATGCCGAGCAGTTGCCATAGCAGCCATAGCATATCAGGATGCTCTCGATGGTGCAGTTGTAGAACCTTATTGAGGATCTGGGGACTCATGACAAATCTTTTCAGTCTCCTGAGGGGGAAAAGGTTTTTTCGTTCCCTCTTCATGGCTGTCTTGGTGTGTTTGGACAATGATAATATGTTGGTGATATGGACACCAAGGAACTTGGGTATCTGGGAGGATGCTGTTGATGTGAGCCATGACCAGCCTTTCAAAGCACTGCATGGCTACCGACGTGAGTGCTATGGGGTGGTAATAATTTAGCCAGGTTACCGTCACTTCCTTGGGCACAGGGACTATGGTGGGCTGCAGGTATTAGGCTGTAGGTATTACAGATTCAGTCAGGGAGAGGTTGAAAATGTCAGTGAAGGCACTTGCCCGTTGGTCTGCGCATGCAGGTAATCCATCTGGCCCCGTGGCTTTGTGAATGTTGACCTGTTTAAAGGTATTGCCCACATCGGCTGCCGAGAGCGTTTTCACACAGTCATCCAGAACAGCTGGTGCTCTCGTGCATGCTTGTTGCTTGCCTCGAAGTGAGCACAAAAGGCATTTAACTCATCTGGTAGTCTTGCGTCACTCGGCCGTTCGTGTTTGTCTTTCCATTTGGAGTCCATAATAGTTTTCAAGCCCTGCCACATCCAACAAGTGTCCGAGCCAGTGTAGTAGGATTCAATCTTAATCCTGTGCTGAGGCTTTGCTTGTTTGCTGGTTCGCCTGAAGGCATTGCAGGATTTCTTATAAGCATCCGGATTAGTGTCCCGCTCCTTGAAAGCGGCAGCTCTCGCCTTTAGCTCGATGCGGATGTTGCCTGTAATCCATGGCTTCTGGTTGGGATATGTACGTACGGTCACTGTGGGGATGACGTCATCGATGCACTTATTGATGAAGCCAATGACTGAGGTGGTTAACTACTCAATGCCATTGGATGAATCCCAGAACATATTCCAGTCTGTGCTAGCAAAACAGTCCTGTAGCGTAGCATCCGCGTAATCTGACCAGTTCCGTATTGAGCGAGTCACTGGTACTTCCTGCTTTAGTTTTTGACTGTAAGCAGGAATCAGGAGGATATAATTATGGTCAGATTTGCCAAATGGAGGGCAGGAGAGAGCTTTGTGTGCATCTCTGTGTGTGGAGTAAAGGTGGTCTAGAGTTTTTTTCCCCTCTGGTTGCACATGTGACATGCTGGTAAAAATGTGGTAAATCTGATTTAAGTTTGCATGCATTAAAGTCCCCGGCCACTAGAAGGGCCACTTCTGTATGAGAAATTTCTTGTTTGCTTATTGCCTTGCAGAGTTGGTTGAGTGCGGTCTTAGTGCCAGCATTGGACTGTGGTGGTAAATAGACATCTACGAATAATATAGATGAGAAATCTCTTGGTAGATAGTGTGGTCTACAGCTTATCATAAGGTACAATACTGTACCTCAGGCGAGCAATACCTCGAGACTTCTTTAATATTAGACATCGCTCACCAGCTGTTATTGACAAAAAGACACACACCTCCACCCCTCGTCTTACCAGACCTAGCTTCTTCCATGTTCTGCCGGTGCATGGAAAATCCAGCAGGCTCTATATTATCCGTGTTGTTGTTCAGCCACGACTCGGTGAAACATACGATTTTACAGTTTTTAATGTCTTGTTGGTAGGATAATAGGTCATCAATTTTATTTTCCAGTGATTGCATGTCGATGGATGGCAGTGGGAGTTTACTCGCTCGCCTACAGATTCTCAGAAGGCAGCCCGACCTGTGCCCTCTTTTCCTCCGTCTTTTCTTCACGCAAATTACAGGGATTTGGGCCTTTTCCCGGGAAAGCAGTATGTCCTTCTCATCGAACTCGTTAAAGGAAAAAGCTTCTTCCAGTTCGTGTTGAGTAATCACTGTTCTGGTGTCCAGAAGTTATTTCCGGTCATAAGAGACGGTAGCAGCAACATTATGTACAAAATATGTATTAAAAAAACAAGTTACAAACAATGCAAAAAAACAGACAAAATAGCAATTGGTTAGGAGCATGTAACACGTCAACCATTCTCTTCGGCCCAATCTTATTACAAATGTCAACATTGGTGCGATTTCAATTGCTTACACATATTCAGAGACTGGGGGATAAACAGGGTCATTAATTGGAGTGGAATTACACTGTCTCTTGATAAAACAGTGCTGCTTTGTAGCAATTGGAAATGTCAAAACCTTTTGGAAGGGAAAATTGCCATAGAAAATAAACACGTGCTGTATATTCAACCTAGTCTCAGAGCATTTCGTATTATTCTGTATGTCAATCGGAGACACTCCTATTTAGTATGATATCTTATGGTAAGTATTAATTTCTGGATGTCCATCACCCATTTCGTTTGATAAGTTAAGAATTACAATTCGTATTATATGTTACAAATTTGCTAAATGTACAACATGTTATGAATTTGTTACAAAATCTAGCTAGGTGACTAACGTTAGCTAGGCTAGGGGTTAAGGTTAGGGTTTAGTTTAGGTTTAGATTAGCTAACATGCTAAGTAGTTGCAAAGTAGCTACAGTTGTCCATAATGAGATTTGATCTCACAACCTTTGGGTTGCTAGATGTTTGTGTTATAAGCCAACCCATAATTTAACATTTTTAGTAGATGCTCTTATCCAGAGCGACTTACAGTAGTGAGTGCATACTTTTTAATACTTTATTTTGTACTGGTCCCCCGTGGGACTCAAACACACCACCCTGGCGTTGGTAGTGCATGGCACTTGCAACTGAGCTACACGGGACTACCATCCACCCTGACCAACCACCATAGTAAGTAAACATCTGTCGTACATAACCATACAAAACGTAACATATCATAGTAATTTGAGTATCTCGGATATACATTTACTATGTTACGTCTACTCAAGGAGATCAGGCTGGTATACGTGGGTTCCACAGTGATTTGTGGGTATATTCTCAAAGGCATATTGGAGGTATGAGGTTTTTGCTCTTACATTGTTCCTAACATTACATGGTTTTTGGGTTAGAGGCTACGAGTCAACTGGAAGCTAATCTTACACAGTGTGAATACAGTATGGGTGAATTGTCAGTAATAATGTAATATGTTACCTTTATTTAACTAGGCAAGACAGTTAAAAACAAATTCTTATTTGACCTACCTCGGCCAAACCCTAACCCGGACGACACTGGGCCAATTGTGCGCCGCCCTATGGGACTCCCAATCACGCCCTGTTGTGATACAGCCTGAAAACAAACCAGAGTCTGTAGTGACGCCTCTAGCACTGAGATGCAGTGCCTTATTAGACCACTGCGCCACGCAGGAGTCCGAACACTTTGATTACTTTTTCAAAGCTTCATTAGGTGGAGGCTAGAGAGGGATTGACAAACCACAAACTAGTTCAAACTTATTGGAACCTCCAAACTGATTAGAATTAGGGCAATTATGTGGGATAGTCAACCTGAGCATGCAACACTTTAATTAATGTCTTGTTTGTCCATTCTGTGAGACATTTAATTTGTGATTTGGTGTGGAAATGTCACATCCATCACGCTGGAATTGTCCATTACTCAAAGTCAATTACTATGTGACAGGGGACCTTTTTATAGTCATTAAGGTGATGTTCATGTGATTGACTAAGATTAACATGAATTATTGATCAACGGCCTCTTGGTGCCACGTAGGTGAATGAGTCTCTGGTGAAAGGAAATAGCAAGAGTCCTGCTGGGCCCTTGGGTGACTTAACAGGGAGTCAGTCCCTTCCTCTTGTGACACCTCCTATTCACCCTCTCAGGCAGCCCTGGGTGTCATGGATTAAACCAGGGGTGTCTTCCAGGGGTGTCTTCTACGAGGTACGGCAGGCCGCATTGTTTTGGGAATTTTCTATGCTTCCTGACTGTCTAGTGAATATTAGCGACTTGGACTTTTTATATGAAGATATTGTCGGTCCATTATCATTTCACACAGTTTAGATTTGGTTCTAGTTATTTTAAAGTATATTGAGTTCGTTTCCCCCCTCAGTTTTCAATCCACCTGTGGGCAATGTTCCCTCTAAACTGCGGAAGGGAGCGCAGATCCTTCGGGATTAGCACACTGAAGAAATATGAACACGCACAGAGCAGCACGAGATTGAACTTTACTCAACTTTCTAGAGTTTTCTCCCTTAAGTTAACACTATCAAAGTTTCCCTTTACTGTGGGAATTGTGTTCGAATCAACACAATATTAGCCACTTTTAATTCAACATAATGAAACAAAATGAACTACGCAAGACTTAGAATGCAAAACTAACTACGCAAGAGATGTTGTTGTAGGCAGAAGACATTGGAGTAGGATTCTATTGCATTGAAAAGCATGACGCCATGCTCTACACATACCTGTGTGGCATAAACAATAAGAGCTGCAGTAGACCTATATGCAAATAGGTATTTTCATTTCCCACACATGGACCTGTGCCAATCACTTTGAACTGGACTGTGTTTACAGCATGAGCGGTCGTGAGTAGATGCGTTTGTTTTGAGATCAAAGCAAGAGCTGCATGTAGTCATGTGTGCAAATTTGTTCATATCCTTTGCTAGTTAGTGAGTTTTTAGCCCAGTTATAGATCATTTGTTGTCAGCAATGGGGGAAGTGCTTCCCTGCTTCCTACAAGAGCACAAAACGTGTACATTTCTGGACATCTGAAAAGAGAGTCCGGTAAAAGAGCTTTTTTGGTCTTAAAAGGGCTGTGTTGCATTTTGAAACAGGCTTGAATAAGCTAAGTAGCCAATAGGCAGAGGGAAGGATAATTTGTCTGATTCTCTGTAATAATGGTGTGGGAATAATAATGCATTTTATTTGTAAAGTGGTTTCTTGCATCAAACAAGACAACAACCTTTGCAGTCACCTCCTTGTCTGAAGGACAAGTGGATAAACAGGTTAATGTCAAGCCCAGCATGTTTTTTTTTCAAAAGTCAGGGAATGTAGGCCGAAATTGAGCACCTCCCCTATTGACTGCTTCTGTAGGCTGAATGATAGAACAGCTATTTCCATGTTAAAATGTTATGGATGCATTTTATCCATTGTTATTGATGGTAGACCACTCTGGTAGGCCTACATTACAATCAAATAGCCACAGTCTGAAACTGTAACTTAAAATGGGTACAGTTACACAGAATTCAAGTTTGTGTTCAGCAGACCTGAAATTTGCTCAGTGCCAAAAAAGATTTCAGGGAACATTGGACCCTCTCGCCATATGTTTGACACCCCTGGATTTAAACAAAACAACAGGACACACAGCAGATGATGTCTGTGTGATAATCTCATTGCTCATACCCGAGCCCTCAATAATAGTTTTTAAAGAAAGATTAAGAAGTTCCTTGTTTGGATTGATGGCCTATTACAATGTCATACCGTAGCAGGTATCCTGATCAAAAGAGTGTTCTATTTTTGATTGCTCCTACAGGCTTAGAGTGCCTAACAGAGAGGCTGCAAACTAATACTCTTTGGCAAATTCAGAGCGCTTCTTCTGCCACCAGGCAAAAACGGTAGACAGGGTTACTAAACCTACTTAGTGGCTCTAATCTGAAAAAGTCAACAGATAGACCCCCCTAGCGAGCCATTGTTACTCCCACAAGCATGGGAAACTGGGGATTGGACTGTCTCCACATTTCAACTGGCTTTTGAAGAGATACAGTACCCTTTTTCAGGGATGCACAACAAAGTAAAAGTTGAGGCCAACAACTCTGTTGAGCAGTCGGTTTGAAAAAGGAAGGGATATTTCTACTGTGTTGGCTCTGAGCAGGATTACATGTGCCAGCTTCCTCGCAGCTTTTCCAAAGGCAGTTTGACTGACAGACACACAGAGAGAAAGATTGACAGACAGTGGGTGAGTCATGACAGAGCGACTGAATGGCAATGACAGTAAGAGAGGGAGAGAGAGAGAGTGGACATAAAGGGGAGAAGAGAAGCGAACAACAGAGAGAGAAAAAAAGAGTGTGAGAGAGAGGACAGAGAGGAGAGAGAATGTTCCTTTGGCTTCTTAGCCCCATGTCAATCCTATCCCTATGAGCCAGCCCTCCAACTGAGTCAAATCAGCCGATGCGCTGTTTGACTCAGGGCCAAACACTAGCTGCGAGCCAGCATCTCCCCAGTGCTTCCATACTCCCACAAAATAGGCAGTGTCAACAGTCCCTGAATGTCAACACCATTGACCTTGTCAACGTCAGTTCATTGGCAATTTTAGTTTCTGTGAAACACAGCACCAGATAGTTATACCTTTTTTTTTCATGGTATCCAATTGGTAGTTACAGTCTTGTCCCATCGCTGCAACTCCCGTACGGACTCGCAAGATGTGAAGGTCGAGAGCTGTGCATCCTCCGAAACACAACCCAGCCAAGCCGCACACTGCTTTTTGACATGCCCACTTAACCCAGAAGCATCAACGTGTCAGAGAAAACACCGTAAACCTGGCGACCGTGTCAGCATGCATTGTGCCCAGTCACTAGTGCGCGATGGAACAAGAACATGCCTGCCGGCCAAACCCTCCCCTAACCCGGACGACGCTGGGCCAATTGTGCTCCATCCCATGGGTCTGTGGCAGAGCCTGGACTCGAACCAGGATCTCTAATGGCACAGCTAGCACTGCAATGCAATGCCTTAGACCACTGCGCCACTCGGGAGGTCCCCAGAAAGTTATACTTTAATGTCCGTTTTGCGAAAGACAAGCTCATAGTAGGCTTTATTGTGACGAGAATTGAATAGAAATTAATGGTTTAAAACACCCGTGGAAATCGGCCTATTTGGATAGGGCCAAATCTAAATGTTTTTAACATAAGAACTATAAAAATCATATGCATGACAATGGTAGCAACTGAAAGAAAACATTGGAGATTATGGAGAAATAGTTGGACCAAAGGTGAGGACACAAGACTGAACCCAAACATTACACTGTTCATTTTATGTGCATTTGACATTTTAATCTTAAGGATCATACCCTTTTTTTTCCATTTTTGCCTGAAATGACATTCCCAAATCTAACTACCAGTAGCTCAGGACCTGAAGCAAAGATATGCATATTATTGGTATCACTTGAAAGGAAACACTTTGAAGTTTGTGGAAATGTGAAATTAATGTTGGAGAATATAACACAATTAGATCTGGTAAAAGATAATACAAACAAAAAAACATGTGTTTTCTATTTTTTAAATGTCATCATCTTTGAAATGCAAGAGAAATGACATAATATAATATTGAAGTTCAAGCTAAATTTACAGTGTGTGTGCAAAGTTTCAGATTGTGCTGCAATTTTGTATCAAGTCTGCCCAAATGTGCCGAATTGGTCAATTTATACATTTTCAAGTACATAACTATAGAGAAAATACAAAAATGATATGGTAATTTGAGGTGGCAGGGTAGCCTAGTGGTTAACGCGTTGGACTAGGTTGCAAGTTCAAACCCCTGAGCTGACAAGGTACAAATCTGTTGTTTTGTCCCTGAACAGGCAGTTAACCCACTGTTCCTAGGCCGTCATTGAAAAAAAAAAGAAGTTTTTAACTGACTTGCCTAGTTAAATAAAGGTAAAATAAATAAAAAAAATACAACATTTAAGTTGACACACTCCTAGGAATGTCATACATAGCTTATGCACTAACTTTCACACATCTAGATGGACGGGTGGGGTTGGTGTGGAGCCATATATATATATATATATATCTCACCTTCCAGAACACATCGACTCCTCTCGATTAACAGCATTTCCCTCACTCAGACAACAACAAATGTGCAAAAGTAGCCCAATTAGTTGGAGGGATGGGGGCATTCTTGTCTGTGTGGTGCTCAATTTTATAACAGCTGTCAATCAAAACTCATACAGCGCTGTGAAGTGGAGAACCTGAGCTCTGACATCATATATTGCATATATGTTACTGTACAGTCACTGCAATCCAATTAAAGCACTTATCAATGACAAGATATTCAATTTTCAACCCACATATGAGATGACGTGCTGTGAGTGGAAAGAGCTAAACAAGTTATTCTAACTGAGTAAATCAAAGGAAATCACATTGAGTGCTAAAGAATAGCTTAGCAAAGCTACTATTATAAGAACATGAACAGTCATACTAAATGAGACCAAACCAAATAGAAAAGGTTATCCTTTTCCGCAGTCCGTCTCTCATTGGAGAGAGGAGCAGGCAGACCAATAAGTTGCCTTCCCTACCATGAATTTAATTTGTTTTTCCCACCTCACATTAATTTTCTATTTCTGGCCCTGCTATAAATCAAATCAAATTTTATTGGTCGCATACACGTCGCATACAGCAGATGTTATTGCAGCTGTAGCGAAATGCTTGTGCTTCTAGCTCCGACAGTGCAGTAATATCTAACAAATTACACAACATATACCCAATACACACAAATCTAAGTAGCAATGAATTAAGACTATATACATATGGACGAGCGATGTCAGAGCGGAACAGACTAAGATACAGTAGAACAGTATATTATACCGTATATACTGTACATATGAGATGAGTAATGCAAGATATGTAAACATTATTAAGTGACTAAGATACCGTAGAATAGTATAGAATACAGTATATACATATGAGATGAGTAAGAGCCTTATGCCAGTGATCTTGTAAGAATACAGCTCATGAAGTGAGGGAGGCTTATTAAATAATAATAATTTTGTGGGTGCTTATTTGTCCTATTTCACTCATGTACACATGTGTATTAATAAACATGTCTGATTTGGAAATTGCATTTCCCAACTCCAGCTGAGTAACCCCTCTGAGAGTGGGGTCATGGCCAGGGTCTGCCAATATCAAAGGTGACTCTCAAGCAATTAGGGTTAAGTGCCTTGCTCAAGGGCACATTGACAGATTTTTCAGCAGGTTGACATTTATTGTCATGAAACTTGCCCTGTAGGCAGATCTGAGCAACTTCTGCTAGATAGGCCAGCTGTAAAGTCAAAATTGGGTATATGGTAAAATGGTAGTCAGTTTGCATTGCTATTTGCTGCCTCACAAAATATACAATGCAGCTCACTGAAAGTTTTTCCTTGTCCTTTATTCCTGCTACTGCTACTGTAAAGCATGGAAAATGTAATTTAGTTCATGCGGTCTCAGAATTTAAATTGATTTACAAAGAGACGTGGGTTCCCCTATCTGCAGTGTACATTTACATTTACATTTAAGTCATTTAGTGTACATAATGTTAAGTATCCCTCTTGGGGTGGGAAGAAGTTCTATGGTATTACATCAGCAAAGCTACTAAAAAAAGTCTAAATAATCCTACAATTCGTCATTTGTCACTGTTTTTCTTACAGCTATTCATAACCTATAGACTATACCCTTGTGAGTACACAAATGTAACTTCATAGAGAGGTAGCCGAGTGTTCCTAAGGGGCTGAGATGCAGAATATAACAATGCTGTTTCTGACTATCGGGCATGTGTGTCCTATATTGAGTGTCTTTCCACTAAAATAAATGTATTTTGCTAAGATATGGTATGTTTATTTCATGGCATCTTCATTGATGAGCTTACTTGAGTAGCAGCCAGGGTCGTCAGTGTGATCGGTTTTTGCACCAAGTATACAATAGGACACAACGCTAAGAGAATCCGTCAGCACAGATGAGATGGGCATAATGAGTTATCAAACTGTGGATGTCTCTTCATCTCCCCCTCACCATTTGTAAGTAACATGCCTGCCATTATCTGCTCCCAGTCTCTGTGTCTCAGCCAATTAGAGGCCCGACAAACATTTCACCTGCAGAAAAATAAGACACAAATATGTCCATCACCCCTGAAGCGCTTAGCTCCCCCAAAATGTGGACATATGCACTGCAATGACCAACCCCCTCAAAAACATCCAAAGGCTGCAAGGGAAAATGTGAGGCGTATATAGACAGAGGTTGAGTCAGTGGAGTTGGCAAGTTTTTGTGTGTCCTCCTCCCTCTTCCTCCCAGGCCTGGGTTTGGATAGTATTTGATATCGTTCAAATACTTTAAGCATTTGCTTGAGCCTGCACCAGGCAAGCTTAATCAAGCACAGCTTGAAGTAATTTGAAAGATTTCAAACATGATTTGAACACTTGGTCTTCTTGCTCCTCTATGGTCCAAAGTGCCATGGTCTCCTGCCTCGGTCTGTCGCTTGTCTGATGAAGCGGTGGTGACAGCCCCGCTGTCATGCAGCCCAAGGCAACACATCACTCCCCCAGCCATGTGATCCACAGGCCATAGCTTCCCGTGGGCCGCACGGGAAGCTATGCTAGCCCTGGATCATGACAGTGGTCTACTGAGCTTATAAGGATAGAGGAGCACGAGGTCTGTCCTCATGTGAGAGCAGGCCAGAGACGAGAGGGCAAAATTAGCATAGGCAAAGAAAACGATTTAATTAGTTGTTTAAAATAGTACCTCCTCCTAAAGCCCAAAGTAATCCCCTGTCAAGTTTCATGCTTGTCAATGTGTGTAGTCAATGCAAAGCCATTAATTTCACTACATGTAGGCAGCGAAGTTAATAACATCTACATTACCAGAGGGCGGGTCTTGTCAAAATAAAAAAAGGCATGGTTGAACCATCATTCTCTACGGTTGAGGGCAGCAGATATGATCTTGTCTGATAAGGACAGTCGGATACAAAGGACACATTCTGGCTATAATAAATTGTGATGTAAAATGATGTCGTGTTTATTCAGTAGAGTTAAGTACAGCGGACCAAACCCAATTTTTGGAGAAAAGATCCAGTCGAAATATTACTGAAATGGGTACTTTGTAGAACATTGTTCGTTTGATATTTCAAAGGTCGCTGAAAGGTCCTTGGCGGAGTACCTGGTGCTAATTCTTAAAAACCTATACTGGCTCAGTCAGGAGCTAAGCCCTTATTACACATTAATGTCCACCAATATCATCACAACAACTAACACTTGTTCCTACCAGCAAAACAAAAGAACATGATCCTGACCGTGTAGTTTCTTGTAACGATATAACTAGATCGTCTTTGACTATTCAACCACCCTTATCTGGATACGGGACACAGCAGGGTTGAGTGTAACCAGGCCTCTTGCTTCAGTGACAAATGGAATTACCATCAATCACATTCTGTCTGTAGCGTAAGTGAATGATTTGTGCAGAAACATAAATAAGTGTTTACATTGCAATGGACATTGCATGCATCTTAAAATAGGTTTAGAATTAACTTGCAACTGCATCCTCTCAAATGTGTCAATGTCAACGCTAATACATTTTCCAAATGAAAACTTAAGAACTGACTCCCCAACCGAGACGGCTGCCGTGTCTATATATGGTACTGTTTCTCTATGCAAAGCTTGCTGAGCTGATTTACATTGCTCACTTCAAAGCAATCTGTTTGCCTCTGTATAAATGTGTGGATGTCTTAACTTAAAACAAGCACAGAGCCTTTTCCATTTCAACACGTTGGTGCTATCCTCAAACTGGCAATGTTAATCCTCTATGGAATACATTTGTTGTCATTATATCCCCCACCCCACAATCCATGGAAAATGTCTGGCCCAACTGCTATTCCAGGTATGTACAGTATACCTGACCATATCAGTATATCATTCACGGGAGTTTCAGTTTGAAGAGGGGAGTGATAAAAGTGTTGCTGGATTTCCCACTAAAAAAGGCAAAAAGGCCTTACTCACATTCTATTCTGGTGGTTTTCTATAAAAATATCTTTAAGAAATGGCTTTCTTCTTGCCACTCTTCCATAAAGGCCAGATTTGTGCAATATACGACTGATTGTTGTCCTATGGACAGAGTCTCCCACCTCAGCTGTAGATCTCTGCAGTTCATCCAGAGTGATCATGGGCCTCTTGGCTGCATCTCTGATCAGTCTTCTCCTTGTATGAGCTAAAAGTTTAGAGGGACGGCCAGGTCTTGGTAGATTTGCAGTGGTCTGATACTCCTTCCATTTCAATATTATCGCTTGCACAGTGCTCCTTGGGATGTTTAAAGCTTGAGAAATCTTTTTGTATCCAAATCCGGCTTTAAACTTCTTCACAACAGTATCTCGGACCTGCCTGGTGTGTTCCCTGTTCTTCATGATGCTCTCTGCGCTTTTAACAGACCTCTGAGACTATCACAGTGCAGGTGCATTTATACGGAGACTTGATTACACACAGGTGGATTGTATTTATCATCATTAGTCATTTAGGTCAACATTGGATCATTCAGAGATCCTCACTGAACTTCTGGAGAGAGTTTGCTGCACTGAAAGTAAAGGGGCTGAATAATTTTGCACGCCCAATTTTTCAGTTTTTGATTTGTTAAAAAAGTTTGAAATATCCAATAAATGTCGTTCCACTTCATGATTGTGTCCCACTTGTTGTTGATTCTTCACAAAAAAAGACAGTTTTATATCTTTATGTTTGAAGCCTGAAATGTGGCAAAAGGTCGCAAAGTTCAAGGGGGCTGAATACTTTCGCACGGCACTGTATCTCTCTGGAACCTATAATGTACTAAAATTAGTTTAGTCCCTTTTGGGAGCTCTTCATAAATAGTAACCGTTTGCCCGATAACTGTTTAGAGTCCATTATATATTTTGATACACCTGTTATATTGATATTATTTATCTTTATCAGGATGGTATTCCAGTGTTCTTACATCGCATACACAAAATGATCAGCCAAAGAACAGCTGCTGCCTCTGGGCTCCAACATATTCCATACCTAATCTAATCACGCAAACATGCTAACGCATCATTAGCATCAGAATGATAATTTCTTGAAGTTGTTGTCTCTCTTTTGTCCAGCACCAGTGAGTTATCAAGTCCCGTCTTCAGTGAGACACGGTATTTGGTACACTTGAATACTCTCAATTGTACAGTATGTTCTATGTTGAAGCACTGCAGGTCATAAAATATCCAAGGGGTGTGAGCGAAAGTGGATGAGAAATTGCAGAAAAACCCCTTTAACTGAAATGAAATCATTCAAGCCAGTTCTGCAATACTACAGTCCACAGTATCTCTACATGTGGTATGCAAAACAGTAATTGGTAGATTTGTAGACAGGGGCTAGTCAGGCAGTCAAATGAATGCTCACATGAATGATTAAAACAACAAGGGCAGTGAGGGCAAAGCTGAGAGAAAAAAAACATAACACAGTGAAGCAGAAAGTAAGTAGTAAGTGGAAAGAGAGATACATGTAGGAACTTAAGACAGGATTCCTTCTTGAACCCCAGAGACACTTACATCCCCTGAGAAAATGGAATCTAAGATAATAGATTAAAACAATAACTGGAATGGAATGCACATTGAAATGAATGGAATCTAATGACCCGGCCATACAAGGTAAAAACCCACTGTTTCAAAACTGGTTGAATCAACTTTGTTTCCACGTCATAAACAAAAAAATTACATTGAATCAATGTGGAAAACTGATTGGATTTGAAAAAGTCATCAACGTATTGGAATTTCATTTTCTTTTTCACCCAAATCCAATGACATGATGACATCATTTGTTGATTTCACATTGAATTCAGAATTGTTTGACAAGTAAACAAAGTGTAAAAAAATATATAGGTTGAACTGACGTCTATGCTTAGTGATAGGCGACAACAATACGCTCTTTTCTTTATGAGACAGAAAGTCACTTCTGTGGGACATAGTAGAAACAGGGACATTGACTTTACTAAGACATAACAGTTGTCAAATTGAACTTCAATGTGCTGTTGGCCACACCTCATTTACATGACAACAATATAAACATGACAATGTAATGTTAATAGCGAGTGTGTAACTTACAAAATCTCATCGTTCTGGAATTCCAGCGCTCCGTGCGTATCTTCAAAGTCTTCTCCCCCTCCTTTTGCTGTACCCTCCATGGTCTTGTAGGGTACAACCACTAGACCCCGCGCTCCTGAGGTACGAAGAACCTTTACTTCCATCATGCCGATACTTTCGCTTATGGTCATTACCGGTTCTTCAAAAGTAAAGATCCCGGCATGGTCATCGTCAAAGATAGTCACGGTGGCTGAGCAGGGTAGGCCAAGGCCCGCCAAAGTGTCCAAGTGATTAGCCCTTGGTTGTACGTAGCCAGTGCCCTCTGATATGACCTTCACGTTGCTAAGGTGGACCAGAAAATGCTCATCCTCCTCAAAGATGTCATCGTCAATGATGTCTATCCGGATCTCCTTCTCAGTCTCACCGGGGTTGAACACCACAACGCCCTCAGTGAACTGGTAGTCCGATCCGGCATTGGCTGTGCCGTCTTCTGTACGGTATTCCACTGAAACAGTGTTAGTCAAGTCCCCACCAAGGCGTACTACATTCAAGGCCACTGTACCGCAGTTCTCCAAGCACTGGTATGTACCGGGGTCAAAAAAGACCTTTGACGAAAAGTCATTCTCAGAAACTTCGGAGCGGATCTCGTACGCACCAACAGCTTTTCTGGCTTGGTCTGCTGCATGCTTCTTCAGTACGTTCCCTGCTCCCGTCATGATCCTGGTAGCCTGGCATCGGTAGAAGGCGCGACTCTTTTGCTGCTGTGTCAATACCTGGTAGTTGGCCAGTTCTATCAGCTGCTCCGTCTCCTTCTCTGGATGCTTCTGCTTCAGTTCCTTCAGGATCCGGACCATTTCCCTTCTGGCCTCCTCCTCATCCAGGTCCTTCTCATCGAAACCCATCGCTCCGTCCATGAAGCTCTCTGAGTTGAGCATTTTCCCGTCCATTTCAATGTCCATCTTTGAAGGTATTTGCGCCTCCCCTTCCGTCTCAATGATCACCCCTCTTCGTTTCCCTGTGCGGTAGCGTTTGTACATGTACTTATAGACAAGAAGTCTGCGATCCGCGACGTAAGCCATCCCAACACACAATGGGAAGAAGAACAGTGTGACAAGGCCCTCCCACACCTGTACGATGCCCGGAGAGATGACAGCCAAGATGAGATAAAGCCAGGTGTACGCGAATATACTCCAGGTGGCGGTAACAAAAAATACCCTCAAATGTTTGACTTTCCGGTGCTCTCCATCAGGAATGACAGAAACACAGAATCCAATGATAACGAACATGTTGAAGGCAGCACTACCAACGATTGTGTTCGGGCCCAGATCACCTGCGTCAAAGTTGTGACCGCACACCTCAACGACGGACAGTAGGATTTCCGGGGCTGAGGAACCCAGGGCCATAAGGGTCAGGTTGGACACCGTCTCATTCCATATACGCACAGTGGTTGTCACTTTTTCACCATTTGGTTTCTTGATGGTGATCTCCCTCTCTTGTGATGTAATTACCTCGATGGACGCCATGAAGCGATCCGCAATGATAGAGACTCCCAGGAACATGTAAAACAAGGCCACGAAGTAAACTGTGGCTCTTGCCAGTTTATCACCAAAAGATGGGTTCTCTGGTAACCATATGGGCAGAATGACACCCACTTTGCATTCAGTATCCACTGAATCACACTTCTTATTAGTTTGGTTGCCAATGGAAGAGTTTGTTCCGAGGCTTGGGTTTGAATTCCCAGCTGTAACAAATTTAATTTCAGATGAGAAAACTGCCAACAACACTGTGAGTTGAAGAGCACAGAAGAGGAAAGATGATGTCCCAGTTCGTCTCATGATTCTGATGAGGTGTTATGCTCCAACTCTTCCTTTCACCTATGCAAAAAATAAAAGGGATTGATGAGAACAGAACTACCAAAAACTGTACAAATTTGAGAAATGACAAATTACAGAAAGAGAAATATCAATATTCCTAACTCCAGTGTTTCCCTAAGTTACAGTAGATATAAAGCAACATCCCCCAGAGCCGCCTCCAATGCACACATCACACATTTAATATTGAAGCTTTGTCACATATGAGGGCGCTTCAGGTGTCCTCTGGGCTACCAAGTTAGGAGGTGGGACCTGTCTAACCTAGTAGGGTAAACACTTCCTAAATAATTTCTAGAAAATAACACTGGTTTCACCAGACAACCACACAAGCGTACCACACACTTCTCTCTCTGATTATGTGTTTGTCACGTATCACTGGAACTGTGTCATTATGCACACCTGGTCCCCATTCCCACTGATTGTAATTGTATAAATGTGTCCTTTGGTTCACGATTGGGCTGTCGGTTATTGTTCGTTCGTTGTGTGAGTACCTGTGCTGTGCTGTGCTGTGCTGTGCTGTGCTGTGCTGTGCTGTGCTG
Source organism: Oncorhynchus keta (assembly GCF_023373465.1). Classification (NCBI taxonomy): domain Eukaryota; kingdom Metazoa; phylum Chordata; class Actinopteri; order Salmoniformes; family Salmonidae; genus Oncorhynchus; species Oncorhynchus keta. The sequence continues at coordinate 14,214,844 of NC_068452.1, read as the reverse complement.
TGCTGTGCTGTGCTGTGCTGTGCTGTGCTGTGCTGTTTTGGCTTTCATGCCGCTTGTATTGCGCAGATGATTACGGCTCTTTAGAATAATTGTGTGCGTGTATGTTACGGGTCTCATCCTGGTGTATTTCTTCGAGGTACTCCGCTTTTTCGTTTGGGTTTCAACCCTGTGTTTTGTATACGTGTTTGTTTGGTCTTCGTCCCCGTGCCTTTAGATGGCCCGCTGTAATTTGGGTGAAGTAAAAAAAACTATTAAGCATTCATGCGCCTGTCTCCCGATCCCTTTATACAAATGTGACAGTGTCTTAGAGAGTGATCACTTGCATTGTATCATTTGAATAACTGGTTTAGATGGCAAAATGGCACCAATGATTACATTTCTCCATACAATATTTACTACGTCCTCTAGACATACTGCCATGAAAAACTACAATATTTGAAAAATATGTTGCAATGAAATACACTTTGCAACTTCGATTTAATGCAATAAAAATGTCACCTACTTTGCTTGAGAACCAAAATGTGTGCATTTAGCCTACGAGATAGTTAGGGCCAGTTCCAGTCATAACCCACTGCGCACAAACGTCAGTTCATTACATTACACTACATTTTAGTCATTTAGCAGACGCTCTTATCCAGAGTGACTTACAGATTTTTCACCTAGTCAGCTCGGGGATTCAAACCAATTCAACGTCTAGTTTTGATTTACTTATTTTTTTGTGTTACTCAGTTGGGGTCTCAATTTACTATTGAGAGTAAGAATAGTAGAATACACCAGGTGCAATTTCGAAATTTGGTGGTGCATCAGCAGTTTTTCTCTTGTTATGTCAGTCACTAACAGTCTCTCAGCAAAATATTTTTAGATTGACAGTTAGTCTAGCTAGCCATTTAAACTTTTAGTAATCATGCAGAATCCTGACCGGGCACACAGCGCACATGTCCAAGGGCCCTGACCTCCACATTGATTTTGTCAGTCATTCTCCCTCCGATATCATATTAACATTGCAAATTCATTACAATAGAATTGCAGAATTGTAGAATTGCAGAGAACTGCTTTAAAACATTTTCAATACGCCCCCATGACAAAATGTGAATTGCAGGAAATTAACTTAAAAAAACAAATTTTCTCCACCAAGAGGGGGGTCACTAAAGTGTTTGCCCGAAGTGCCCCCCCCCCAAACCAAATCTTGCTTAGGGCCCCCAGAAGGCTAGAGCTGGCTAAAGCTGGCGATAGAAAGATGTCTTTCATAGTCTTATCTTTCTTTACATAGGCTATTCTTTTTTGAAAGGCTAGACCACATTTGTCCTAATTACATGATTCTCATTTGCAACATGAAATCACAAAGATACAGTATCAGCAATCTAGTCTGCAATTTACATCCATGCACATGTTCTTTACAGGTAGGATTTAAAGTCAACTAGCCGATAAAGTAGCCTACAAAAATGCGTAACATTTCAAGTGATAGTAGTTGCCCAAACTGCTAGCCTACCGTTTTAATCCACGTAATGGGGAACGGAATTGATAAACTACTGAGAAATTATTTGAGGCTGAAAAAGGAAACAGAAATCCTTGAGAAATCCTCAATTTCCAACCCTTGATAAAACAATGACGTAAATTGTGACATCGTCAATAAATCTTGAGTTGTTGTATAGGTAAACCGTTTGTTCCAAAAAAATACAAATGTTCTGCCACAGTATAGATAGCCGATTAGAGACGATCATGGGCTCTCAGCGCACGCTTCCTCGGGACTGCTCTCTTTCACTCACTCTCTTGCTCTTTCACTCACTCTCTTGCTCTGTCCCACCCTCTCTCATTTCTCATCCTGGTTTTAATGTCCATGCTCTAATCTCTCAAGTGATGCAACAATGTTTTTTTTGACGCTGATGCAAAGCAACGGGGGAATTCATTTCCATATATTGTTTGATTTGCTTTCTTGAGAAAAAATAATACATTTATTCTAAGTTTATTTTAGGAATAGTTTCATTCTATCTAACCAAAACTTGAACATGAATCATGTTTGAACAAATCAGTATCGTTTCTTCATGTCATGTATTTTAGAAGCATTTACTTGTGGAAACTACATTATTGGGACAATATTAATATACAGGGGGGTTCGAGGTTAATGCAACCTACGCCTAATGCAAACCTAGATATGCTCCATTTTGTTTAGCCATAATGCTATATAATTATTTTTTTAAAATCCTTTATACAAAAAATATTTAAATCCAACTTCAAAGATAGACAGGATTCATGCCTAATGTTTTTTTTTACCCATTTGGACATGACAGGAGTCTGATCTCAAGCTATGTATTGTGTTTACAGAGAAACTCAGATGCAACCTGGACTCAGAGGTAGACAAAACATACTAAACGAAAATACAATATGATATGTTACATTTGGTATGGTATGTATTCATTTGTGGATGTCCATCATCTATTTTGTATGATATGGAACAAATTGCAATTCATACAGTATGTTAAGAATTTGCAATAGGTACGATACGTTACAATTTCCAATTTGTTGTGGCTAACGTTAGCTAGGTGGCTAACACTAACTATTCTAGGGGTTAAGGTTATGGTTAACGTTAAGGTTAGGGTTAGGAGTTAGTAGGGATGTAACGATTAACCAATAAGCATAAAATATTTAAGATATGAGTGCATTGGTTTGCAGGACCCCAAACCGATCTAAATGTAGCATGCATCGGTCAGAAAATCAATTCAAACAGTACAAATCACTGGTGAACTTTTTTGTTGTTCCTCAAATTACTTTCTTTCAACCTTCCAAAAATATGCGTCCTTTCCTTCAGTGTCGAACTAAGCATGTAATTATGTTGACAGTCATTGATCTACAAGGCCTTTTGCATGCTGAACAACCCCAGGCAATATCAGTAACCTACTATATTCAAACTGAGGGCTGTGCACAGCTTCATGTGCTGACCAACTAGAGGTAGGCCTATTTCTGATCTGGCACATATATGCGTGTCAACTTAGGCATTCAAATGTTTGTAAAATGGCTTGCACATTATTAGGCTTTATTAGTTGAGTGACAACCAATATAATTTGGTAGGTTATTTTTATCAAATGCACTGTGGAAATGGTGTTTTACCAGCCTAAGCTACAACTCTCATCTGGCTATAGGTAGGCTATATGCTGATCGGGGCTAACATTAGATTTTATTTCCATTGTTCGTTGTTCACCATCAGCAACAGTTTTGGTCATTTTGCTTGAAACAATCAGTATATGTGATTATTTTTTAGATATACAGGGGAAATGAGCTAATTTCATAACAAAGACAGCAATCACTACCTGCTGCAATCACTGCATGGTCGAAGCAGGAGGAGAAGAGATGCTCCTAGTCCTTCAAAACTTCCAAACGGTCTAAATCATTAAATTATGAGACGGGGGTGAAATCTAAAGTTATGCTATGTATTTATTGACTATTTAATTGCTAATTGTTTTAGAAAAATATTGATACAATACTAGCTCTTAACACTTTGAATCTGCAAAAATGAGAAATGAATTACTGGGTGACGGTGAGTTCAGATCAAAAGCTAGCATTGCCCCCCTCCCCATTACTGATAATGGAGTAGTAGATGCCTAGTTTCCATTATAGCTCAGTTTAAGTGTCCACACACACACACACACACACACACACACACACACACACACACACACACACACACACACACACACACACACACACACACACACACACACACTTACACATTTCAGCTCAGAGGCCCAGCATATGAACAGCAGATTTGAATTAAGAATGGAAAATGTATGTGTTTATGCAACAAATATTAGTGCATCGGTTTGCATCGAACCGAATCGCATTGATTAGTTCCTCTAATCAAACGAAATCTCACTGAATACTTTCAAACAAAAATGTTGCGTTTCTGTATCATATCGGAGCCCATGTATCGAATCGTCTTGAAAGGGAAAGATTCACACCCTAGGAGTTAAGGGGGTTGGGGGAAGGGTTAGCTAACATTCTAAGTAGTTGCAATGTAGCTAAAAATGAGTAAGTATCTCACTGTCAACTCTGTTTATTTTCAGCAAACTTAACGTGTAAATATTTGTGTGAACATAACAACATTCAACAACTGAGACATAATCTGAACAAGTTCCACAGACATGTGACTGACAGAAATTGAATAATGTATCCCTGAACAAAGGGGGGGGGGTCAAAATCAAAAGTAACAGTCAGTATCTGGTGTGGCCACCAGCTGCATTATGTACTGCAGTGCATCTCCTCCTCATGGACTGCACCAGATTGGCCAGTTCTTTCTGTGAGCTGTTACCCCACTCTTCCACCAAGGCACCTGCAAGTTCCCGGACATTTCTGGGGAGAATGGCACTAGCCCTCACACTCCGATCCAACAGGTCCCCGACGTGCTCAATGGGATTGAGATTCAGGCTCTTCGCTGGCCATGGCAGAACACTGACATTACTGTCTTGCAGGAAATAACGCACAGAACGAGCAGTATGGCTGGTGGCATTGTCATGCTGGAGGGTCATGTCAGGATGCGCCTGCAGGAAGGGTACCACATAAGGGAGGAGGATGTCTTTCCTGTAACGCACAGTGTTGAGATTGCCTGCAATGAGAACAAGCTCAGTCCGATGATGCATTGACACACCGCCCCAGATCATGACGGACCCTCCACCTCCAAATCGATCCCACTCCAGAAGACAGAACTCAGGGGGAACGCTCATTCCTTCGATGATAAACGCAAATCCGACCGCAACTCGTCAGTGAAGAGCACTTTTTGTCAGTCTTGTCTGGTCCAGCGACGGTGGGTTTGTGTCCATAGGCAATGTTGTAGCCGGTGATGGTGAGAACTTGCCTTTTACAACAGGCCTACAAGCCCTCAGTCCAGCCTCTTTCAGCCTATTGCGGACAGTCTGAGCACTGATGGAGGGATTGTGTATTCCTGATGTAACTGCGGAAGTTGTTTTTGCCATCCTTTACCTGTTCCGCAGGTGTGATGTTTGGATGTACTGAACCTGTTCAGGTGTTTTTACACGTAGTCTGCCACTGGGAGGACAATCAGCTGTCCGTCATGTCTCCCTGTTGCGCTGTCTTAGGCATCTCACATTACGGACATAGCAAATTATTGCCCTGGTCACATCTGCAGTCCTCATGCCTCTTTGCAGCATTCCTAAGGCATGTGGTCCTTCTGTAGCTCAGTTGGTAGAGCATGGCGCTTGTAACGCCAGGGTTGTGGGTTCGATCCCCGGGACCACCCATACGTAGAATGTATGCACACATGACTGTAAGTCGCTTTGGATAAAAGCGTCTGCTAAATGGCATATATTATTATTATGTTCACGCAGATGAGCAGGGACCCTGGGCATCTTTCTTTTGGTGTTTTTCAGAGTCAGTAGAAAGGCCTCTTTCGTGTCCTAAGTTTTCAAAAGTGTGACCTTAATTGTCTGTAAGCTGTTTGTGTCTTAACGACCATTTCACTGGTGCATGTTCATTAGTTGTTTATGGTTCATTGAACAAGCATGGAAAATAGTGTTTAAACCCTTTTCAATGAAGATCTGTGAAGTTATTTCGATTTTTACCAAATATCTTTGAAAGACAGGGTCCTGAAAAAGGGACATTTTTTTTTGCTGAGTTTAGTTACAAAGTTCATAATTAGCAAAAATGACAAAGTTGTCCATGATGGGATTTGAACATGCAACATTTGGGTTGCTAGACATTTGCATTATTCTTCTTATCAAACTGAATCACACCGAATAATTTCAAATTAAAATGTATAATTCCTGTACAGTATCGAGGCCCATGTATCTAGATATTTATCAAATTGTCTTGAAAGGGAAAGATGCATATCTCAAAGAGTTAGCTTAAGGGTTAGGGGAAGGGTTAGCTAACATGCTAAGTAGTTACAAAGTAGCTAAAAAGTAGCAAGTAGTTGCAAAGTTGCTAACTTTTGTGTTGCTAGATGTTCGTGGTATACACCTACCTATCCACCCTGACCAACCCCCCTCTTTTCATTTAACCTTCTGTGTTATGTAACCCTACCATACATAATATATGACACTCATTTGAGTGTCCCTGATTTTTGTTTACTATGTTACGTCTAGTCTATGAGACCAGCCTGTCAGATAAGCTGAGGTCAGTTATAACTCACTAAAGAAAAGAGTTTGCTGCTCCTGCATGTAACATTGAGTCACTGAAATGTCAGGACAAGTTACCCAACGCTGAGCTCTCTGACATCTTTTGTCTCCCCTTGTTAACTCCCTCTATCTCCAGGCCTCCGGTAGAAGGCTATCTTAGCAGCCGACAGATATGAATAATATGTCAGAGGATGCTGCAATAGTCACTCTATGAATTAGCCTATGCTGCTCCAAATGCAGTACACACCACAGTGACTAGCCTATGCAGAGTCACCAGAAAACGCTAACATTCGGTTTTCAGGGATACAGTATTTTCAACCTAACTTCCGTTTCCCCTGGAAAACGGAAGTGGGAACTCCAATCTCAGGCATCGTTCTATGCCTACTACATTTGGTTACACAGTGACTACTTTTCATTATTTTAAGCTTTAACTTTGAAATCAATTCACCTTAACGGAGAGGCGAGAGCGGTTCCATCAAAGTTTCATCGAATGCGCGGTGCGTGATTTTGTTTCCTTTTGAAACAATGTAGATGCGTGTCCCTTGGCAGAGACACAGCATGCAGATGAACCTGACTCCATTCTGAGTCAGTGGAGTTTTAATGATACTGGGAAACTTACTCCCCAAATAACTTCATCCGAGGGAGAGTTGGGGTGAACTCACAGTTGAGTCCGTCATGTTTTTGCTCTTGGCTCACACAGACTGGACACACTTTACTTGAATGTCAGTCAGTTAGTCATTCGTGTTTTTACTATCAGTTATCTTGGCTTACAGGGTTATTTTGACTTACATGCACTTGGCCAGACTTTGCTTGTACTCCCTCAGTCCTTAAACAATCCTTTGCATCGTCGCACAACACATAGTAAGTGAAAGATGATGTTAAAATATTTTTTATTGAACACACAAGAATGGTGTATAGGTATTTTGTAGAAAAGACAAGTATACAATTCTTATCTAAACATAAAAGAGCAGACAGAAACAAAAATACCCAGAGTTCTAAGTACAAAGTAAATAATACAAAATAAGACATACAGAACAAGGACAGGTAAACAGAAAGAGGGCAGATGTCACCTCCTTCTTATCCCCATACCCCTCCATCCATCAAATCTGTCGTTCTGCCCCTGAACAAGGCAGTTAACCCACTGTTCCCCGGTAGGCCATCATTGTAAATAGAATTTGCTCTTAACTGACTTACCTAGTTAAATAAATATGAAATAAATACAATAAAAAAACAACACTCCCAGGATGATCAGAAGCGGATCTGGGTCAATTGAAATACATTCCGGAGTTCTAAATTGAGCAGCTGCTGAAAAATGAGCTCCTGTATATATTGAGATTTAAATGTTTTTTAGAGTGAAGTACATCGAAAAAATCAAGAGAAAACTGCAAGACTCAATAGAAGACAAAACAAGGAACAAACCAAAAAAGACAGGCTTTTGAAAAATTAACTATTTTTCATAAAATTGTACAGTTATCTTAGCTAGCTGAATTGCTAGCAGAATTGTTTACTTGTTGCTAAGCAGTTGCTAGGGACTCTCCTGGAAGAAGCTAGCTAGCTTACAAAGAATAACAACAAAAAATATCTAGTTAACAGAAGAAAGGAAGACAAAATAAGGACAAAAGAAGGACAGAAGAAAAGGAAAAGAAAGAGGACAACAAAGTGAAACAGTCAGCACTTCTATTGCAACTTCGTATTTCGTCGTCCTAACATAGTCTACACTGCTATCTGCCCAGCAGCTAGCCAGCTAGCAAACGTCCACCGTCTACCGAATAGCAGCACTGTAGAAACTATTACACTCAACTGAACGACTTGATTAGTGTAGTGTTAGCTAGCTACATAGTTGTCTTTGCTGTCTTCGTATCCAAGATAATTGTGTAGTTTAGAGCGTGTAGTCTTAGAGTGATTATCTTAATTTACCGAGGTTAGCTAGCCAGCTATTTGTCGTCCTTAACATAGGAGACACTGCTAGCTAGCCAACAGCTAGCCAACGTCTACTGAATAGAACTTCCGCACTCAACAACCCGGTCACATTCCGCTTCGCTCCACAGGTAGTATCACATTTTCATTTCATTTCATTACAGCACAACGGTTTGATTTGTTTGATTGTAGCTAGCTACATAGCTAGCTACATAGCCGTCTGTGTATCAAAGATAATTGTGTAGTCTAGAGCGATTTTCTAGGTTAGCTAGCCAGCTATTGTCGTTCTTTTAACGCAACGTAACGTAATCAACACTGCTAGCTAGCCAGCTAGCCCCCGATTAGCAGCACTGTAGAAACTATTACACTCAACGGAACGACTTGATTAGTGTAGTGTCAACAACGCAGCCACTGCCAGCTAGTCTACAAAGTCAACAACGCAGCCACTGCCAGCTAGCCTACTTCAGCAGTACTGTATCATTTTAATCATTTTAGTCAATAAGATTCTTGCTACGTAAGCTTAACTTTCTGAACATTCGAGACGTGTCACTTGTCATTCCAATCTCCTTGCATTAGCGTAGCCTCTTCTGTAGCCTGTCAACTATGTGTCTGTCTATCCCTGTTATCTCCTCTCTGCACAGACCATACAAACGCTCCACACCGCGTGGCCGCGGCCACCCTAATCTGGTGGTCCCAGCGCGCACGACCCACGTGGAGTTCCAGGTCTCCGGTAGCCTCTGGAACTTCCCAGTGTCCCAATGGTGGAACAAACTCCCTCACGACGCCAGGACAGCGGAGTCAATCACCACCTTCCGGAGACACCTGAAACCCCACCTCTTTAAGGAATACCTAGGATAGGATAAAGTAATCCTTCTCACACCCCCCTTAAAAGATTTAGATGCACTATTGTAAAGTGGCTGTTCCACTGGATGTCATAAGGTGAATGCACCAATTTGTAAGTCGCTCTGGATAAGAGCGTCTGCTAAATGACTTAAATGTAAATGTAAAGTCTCCAAAACTTCAGAGAAGATCCCAAAAATTCCACACCAATAACCATGCAAGTCAGAGCATAGGGCAAAGCAGTGGAGTAGTGTACCCTGCGCAGCATGACATTCATCACACATAGGGGATGTATTAGAAAATATCCTATGCAGCTTAGTTTTGGAATAGTGTAATCTGTGTAATACCTTGAATTGTACGAGACAATATCTGAGTTAATGGAGCATGTGTGGATATACTCCAAGCTATCTTCCCAGTCTGCCACAGAAATGTCAGTCCCTAGCTCTTCCTCCCATTTTGCCTTAATGGCATTGTAGAAGGTGTGCTAACAGATTGAAAAGCGTCACATATGACGGACGTGCGTCATCCAGCAGAAACGTAACATCGCAGTGGTTAGCGGCCCAATAGTACAATATAACATTTGGGAAAGACAATCCATCTTGGATTTACAGAGGTGTTTTTTACTTATCCTCTGTGTTTTATAATCCTGGATGGATAATTGAGTCCAGTTGTTTATAAAAGGACTTAGCGATGAATACTGGGATGTTCTGGAATAGGTAAAGCAGTTGTAGGAGGAAGACCATTTTAATGGCATTAATTCTCCCGAGCAAAGAAATTGGGAGAGTTCTCCAAAATGGTATGTTTGCCTTGAGTTTTTGCATCATTTTTGGACATTTTCTTTAAATAGTGAGGAGTATTGTTTGGTAACTACAATTCCTAGATAGGTACATTTTTCTGAAGATAACTTAAATGGTTCTAAAAAGTTCTAACCAAGAGGTGTTTTGCAACCGTATGGGCATTAATTCACTCTTGTTCAAATGTATTCTGTATCCCGAAAAGGTACCAAACAAATGAATCAAATCAAGAATAGCTGGAATACTAGATTGTGGTTCTGTTTCATAGAGGATAATGTAATCTGCGTATAGAGAAATCATATTTAGAGTATCTTTATTATAGCCGTGTATTGCTGTATGAGATCTGATTGGCGATAGCGCGCAACCTTGCCTTGTCCCTCTATAAAGGTTAAATCGGGGCGACAATGATTGGTTCGTCAGTATTCTCGCACAGGGGTTGCTATTTAAAAGTTGGATCCATTTTATGAACTCATCTCCAATATTACATTTCTGTAGGACCTTGAAAAGATAGGACTACTCAACCTTTTCGGCGTCAAGTGATATAACGGCAAGGTCCAAGTTGGGTAAACTCTGAGAATACGTAATGTTGAAGACGCGCCTGAGATTGAAGAATGAGTTTCTGTTCGGGATAAAGCTGGTCTGGTCTGAATGGACCAATTTGCCCACTAAAGTGCTAAGCCTGTTAGCCAGAGATTTTGCAAAAATCCTTTGGTCTGTATTAAGGAGAGATGTTGGTCTGTATGACCATCTTCTGGATCTTTACCCTTTTTATGTATAACTGTAATAAACACCTCATCCAAAGTAGGTGGGAGAGCTCCACCCTCATTGGCCCGAACAAATATTTTGTGCAGGTAGGGAGAGAGCATGTTGCTGAATTTCCTGAATTCACCAGGAAATCCATCTGGGCCGAGGGTATTGCCACTCTTTAGAGATGTAATTGTTTCTTGAATTTCTCCAAGAGATATTTCCTTATTCAGAATGTTGCAATCTTTGTGGTTCAGGGCAGGGAGATTAGTCTTCTTTAAAAGTTTTTGCATAATTAAGGGTTAGGATCTCTATTAGATGTATATAGAGTCTTGTAAATCTGACAGAATCTGTCATTGATGTCCTTGGGGAAGAGAGTAATTCCCCAGTTGCAGATTTAACAGTGTGAATCATTCGGTAACTCAGTTTTTTGAAGTTGTCAGTTTCAGAAGTGTGTAAAGCCCTGAAAGAAATGTATTTTAAAAAAAAAAACCTGTCCCTGATGAACTAGACCCTTGCTTCCTACACCTAGCTGCAGACATGATTGCTCCCCCTTAACATGTATTTTTAACCTCACGTTTGTTATGGAAATCTGCTTTTGTACTGCCTCTCCTGAAAGGTGGAGAACCTTTGCTACTTGACAACTATCGACCCATATCAAAATTGTCTGTACTGTCAAAGGTACTGGAGTCGTTAGTTAGTAGGCGGCTAAAGGTCTACTTCCAAGAAAACAACATCTTAAATGGAATGCAATCAGGTTTTAGGTCTGGCCACAGGACTGTTTCAGCAACATTGAAGGTTTTAATGACAACCACTGTGCTCTTGATAAGAAGTTACATTGTGTGTCTGTTTTTATTGATTTGTCAAAGGCTTTTGACACCGTGGACCACGCTGTGTTCGTGCAAAGGTTAAAATGTTGTGGAATTACTGGTCATGCTCTAGATTGATTTTTAATGGCTGATGGTTGTAAATCTGAGTCCATAGAGGTGTGCTCAGGTGTTCCTTAAGGTTCTATTTTGGGCCCACTGTTGTTAATTTTGTATATCAACAACATTGGGGGATCTTATTAAAACAGCGGTTGTTGATTTTTATGCAGATGATACTGTATTTTATTCAAGTGGTAGTAGTTTATCTTTAGCTTTTGAAAATGCCCAAAGAGCATTTAACATCATACAATAGAATCTGTATGATTTAAAGCTGATTCTAAATTCGGGTAAAACAAAATGCATGGTATTTTTAAATGCCAGGCATGATACAAATCATGTCATTGCTACATTGGCTGGACATACTATAGAGCAAGTTAAAGTGTACAAATATTTGTGTGTGTGTGTGTGTTGATGATAAGCTGAGCTTCACTGTGCATGTAGAGAACTTGATAAGGAAGCTCAAGCTGAAAATGTAATTTTATTACCGTTATAAGGCTTGTTTTTCTTTTGAGGCCAGGAAGGAGCTGGTACGATGTGCATTACTGTCGGTTTTAGATTTTAGTGATGTGATATATATATGCAGGCCTCAGCCACTACCCTGAGAGCACTTGATTCAGTGTTTCATGCAGCCCTCAGGTTCATTACAAATCAGAAACGTCTAACACATCATTGTGATCTCTACAGCGCTGTTGGCTGGTCGTCATTGACCTTGCGTAGGCTTAAACACTGGTATACACTGATTTATGAGGCCATATTGGGTAAAATGCCAGTTTATCTCCCCTCTTTTTAGTCAGGTCAGTAAATAAACATAAATTACAGTTCCATTCTGATTTGCTTCTAACAGTACCAAAAATGAGAAATTAGAATAGGACATGGTAGAAATAGTTTTAGTTACTTAGCTCCGTGGTCCTGGAATTCTGTCATGAACATTTGAAAATGTGATGATCTAGTTTCGTTGGTGGAGTTGATCGATGTCTATATCATAGAGTGTAATTGTTTTTAGGCCAGCTGTTTTTAGTCAAGATGTTTGTGTTTTTAATGTACAATGTTTTTTTTTTAACTGTATGTGTGTTTATAGTTTTCTTTAATGTTGTGTTAGTGTATGTAAGTTGTTTTGTCTGAAACGTTGTTTCCCCTGCTGCTATTGGACCAGGTCTTTCTTGGAAAAGAGATGTTATCTCAATGAGAAAAAACCCATATAAATAAAGGTAAAATAAAAAAGTAATTTGTGTGGTTTGTCACCAAACTCAAAATATTTTTGCTTGGCAGAGAGAAAAGATTTAGCAATTTCAGCTGAGAGAATCTGATTATATTCACATTTTGAAGCTGTCATTTGTTTAATGTTTCTCCATAGATGGTGTGAGGAGCTGAGGATTCAACCTCCAGACCAACTAGTTTGATACGATGTCACCCAATCTCAGGTAGTAGGTGAGTGGACTGTGGTCAGAGATTATAATATCATGATACCTCGCATTACAGGTGTAAGGGAGTAATTTCGCATCAACCAAAAAGTAGTCAATTTGGGTAGAAACATTGTGAACATGAGAGTAAAGGAGTATTCCCTGCCCGTTGGGTTACCAATCCCCCATATATCAAATAAGTTTGAATTTTTTATGTAGGTATTCAAGAATTTGCTTGAATAGGAGGTAGGGGTATGTCGGGTAGAGGATCTATCCAAATATTGGTCTAGCACACAATTAAGGTCCCCCTCTCCAATGACCAGGTTAGTATGGGAGATATCTGGAATCAGGGCAAAGACTCTTTTGAAAAAATGTGGGCTCATACATTTTTGGCCCATAGATATTCAGTAGAGCTACAGAAGTAGAATGGATCTTTCCTATTACGATCACATAACAACCCTCTTTAGAAGGCCAGCATCCCGGAATTGCCTCTTCACTGTTGACGTTCAGACTGGTGTATTGCGGGTACTATTTAATGGAGCTGCCAGTTGAGGACGTGTGAGGCATCTGTTTCTCATACTATACACTCTAATGTACTTGTCATCTTGCCTAGTTGTATACCGGGGCCTCCCACTCCTCTTTCTGGTTAGAGCCAGTTTGTGCTGTTCTGTGAAGGGCGTAGTGCACAAAGTTGTACGAGATCTATATAGTTTCATGTCAATTTCTCGCACTTCATTTCTCAGAACAAGAATAGACTCACGAGTTTCAGAAGAAAGTCCTTTGTCTCTGGCCATTTTGAGCCTGTAATCGAACCCACATGCTGATGCTCAACTAGTCTAGATACTCAACTAGTCTAAAGAAGGGCATGTTTATTGCTTCTTTAATCAGGAACAACCGTTTTGCAAAATGGTTTTCTAATGATCAATTAGCCTTTTAAAATGATAAATGTGGATTGCATAACACAACCTGCCATTGGAACACAGGATTGATGGTTGCTGATAATGTGCCTCTGTACGCCTATGTAGATAGTCCATTAAATATCAGCCATTTACAGCTACAATAGTCATTTATAACATTAACAATGTCTACACTGTATTTCTGATCAATTTGATGTTATGTTAATGGCACAAAAAATGTTTTCTTTCAAGGACATTTCGTGTGACCCCAAACTTTTGAACGGTAGTGTACACATACACAATAATAATAATAATAAAATGCTAAGAGAAAAAATTAAGTACAAATAATAATTCTATGTACACACAGCTACACATATATACACAAACACCACAGGAGGCTGGTGGGAACCTAATGGGGAGAACGGGCCCGCGGCAATGACCGAAGCACAAAACACCAACATGATATCCAGGTGTCTGATGCCACCCCATCTGACCCGGCCCAGCCATCACCACCATCAAGGAGAAACAAATATTCTCACCAGAAGGAGGGGCAATTCTGAGTCTGGCAGGGAAGAGCAAGGCTGGGGGAAGATGGAGTTTGCAGAGTTTGGTCATGACATCCCTCTAGTCGGCGCAATGCTTTGCCACATCGGGCGCGTAATCATCATAGACACGGAAGGGATGTCTTTCATGTAACAGGTTACTCTTCATTCAGCCTCACGCAGGTTAGGAAGGTTATGACGTCTGGACCGGCCCTCTAGGTCGACCACTTTCACAGAAAGCATCTGCACACTATCCTGCAAGGACGTGCATAGCTTCTTTAACTCGTCGATCCTACCAGCGTTGAATTCAGAAGCCTTCTCAAAGTCCACAATACTCTGGCCCTGCGAAGCAACCGTTCAAATGGTGCTCTCGATGTTGGTGACCAGTTCAGCAATAGTAGCCTTAAAATCCCGGATAAGTTCTGAAAGTGTCACATTATTGCCTTCTGCCATGTCTGTCTCGTTGTTTGGTGGGCCTCCGATGAGGATTTATTGTCCTTTAGTTGCCTATTACTCGGCATGTTCACATAAGAAGTTACAATATTGTATTAGAAAGAGACTAATGTTGTAAAAAGTGCTGTAAAGTAGGTTAAGTTAGATTGTTTCACAAAAAAGTTGCGAGAGCCTCTCTCAAACACGGCCGTTCACTCCAACATGCTAGCTCTGCCCCAACCATAAGTGAAAAATGTGATAAGCAGTCACGATATCTAAAGTAGGTATTGATATCATAGGAATGTAAGCTTTCAAGGCTAGCTTGCTGCATATAACTGAATGTAAGTTATGTTCAGAGGGTACAGTGTACACATTTGTAATTCCAAGTATGGATTGGGATCAGAAATCAGTCCCATAGCATTTCTCCACAACATCTCATTTTTGTGTGTGCACTTATTGATTGATGGGATGATCCACTAAACTACTTTGGGGCTGGTGTCTGTAAAATGTTACTGCAGACAATTAGCCAAATGATTATACATCTGCTCAAAAATCATAATCACAGGCCATGGGCTGCAACACTTTTATTTATCCCTTTTTTAAAACAAAATTACAATGCAATATTGTTGATTCTCTGTATTTTCAAGTATTGTGGTGGCAGCATTATGTTATGCGTATGCTTGGCACCAGCAGGGACTGGGGAGTTTAGAGGAAAACCCGCCGTGGTCTTTGAAAACCTAACCCTGGGACAGAGTTTTATTTTCAGCAGCACAATTTCAGCTAAACTTTTAATGCCAAAAACACACCAGAATGTCTTTCCAAGAGGTGTTTGTGAATGGTCCAGTCTCGGTGCTGATTTAAATCTGTTTGAAAATCAGAGATAAGATTTGAATACTGTTGACTGTCAATGATTCCCACCCAATTTACTGAGCTTGAGCAATTTGAACAAAATCAATTGATATTCAGTGCATTCGGAAAGTATTCAGACCCGTTGACTTTTTCCACACTGTGAAATGTATTAAATCATTTTTTTCCCCTCATCTACACACAATTTCTTTGACCTTATGGCTTGTTTTTGCTCTGACAACTGTGGAACCTTATATAGACAGGTGTGTGCCTTTCCAAATCATGTACAATCAATTGAATTGACCACAGGTGGACACCAATGAAGTTGTAGAAACATCTCAAGGATGGTCAAGCTCAATTTCAAAGTCGCAGGGCAAAGGGTCTGAATACTTAAGTAAATCATCTATGAAACGGTTTTTCGCTTTGTCATTATGGGGTATTGTGTGTAGATTGATGAGGATTTTTTTGTATTTAATCCATTTTTAGATAGGACTGATGTAACAAAATGTGGAAAAAGTAAAGGCGTCTGAATACTTTCCGAATGCCCAGTATGTTGCCCTAAGAGTTATCCAAGGTTGTTCGAACCTAGTTCAAAATGATTCACAGCTGTAATGGCTGCCAAAGGTTCTTCCACCAAAAGGGATGTGAAGACATAAGCAGTCAACGCATCTTAATAATGAATACAATAATCTAGGACATTTTCAAACATTTTTCTTCCATTTTGAACCTTGTGAGTAGGTTGTGCAGATCGATAGGAACAACATCTAATTGAAACCTTAGATTTAAATTTAAGGCAGCAAAAATGTGAAGACTGTGCAAGGGGTGTGTACACTTTCAGCGATTGTATATTCATGTTCTCCTTGTTTTTGTCATATCCAGAGTATAGGCCGCACAGTGACATATTCAGCCATTCTCATGCAGTACATTACGATAGATAATAAAAAAAACTGGGAGGACAATAGTGTAGCATCAGGGTATGTCTGTTAACTGCATGCCATTTTAATGTTATATGTTATCTGGGAGACATTAACTAACATTTTGGTTCGAAAATGCTAATATTAACTGTTGGTGGCAGTCAAAAGTTCAACCAAACCAAAGTGTCCATAATCTGCATTCTGGGTAATGGAGCAAATATATATTTGTAATTTGGGAGAACTATCTCTTTAGAAGTCATACAAATGTATGTCTTGCATTTATTTTTTGTTTGTGTAATTATTTGTGTTCTAACTTTACCACTCCTATCCAGTGCATGAGCTGCATCAGTTAATTAGCTCTGAATCAAGATTTATCTGACCCCCTTTGCCTGAAAGTCCAATTTCTCACTGAATGTAGAGGACTTTTGTTCAGGTGCTTATGT
Organism: Oncorhynchus keta; assembly: GCF_023373465.1. Lineage (NCBI taxonomy): Eukaryota > Metazoa > Chordata > Actinopteri > Salmoniformes > Salmonidae > Oncorhynchus > Oncorhynchus keta. The sequence continues at coordinate 14,198,025 of NC_068452.1, read as the reverse complement.
CATCAATTGGATTAAAAGGCTGAAAATCAAAAACAACCTCTATGGTATGGTTTGCTAATGTAATATTTGAATCTCCCATGGTCCATGTTATAAACGGAATTAAGAAAATCATTCAAAAACGTAGAATTGAGGACACATGATGATTCCTCATCTGCTAGTCTACTGCACCATCATTCTTTCCAAGGTGAAGGACTTTCATGGAAGTCCAACCACCCATGCACCTCACACACAGTCAAAAAACCAAAGCCAAACATCTCACCATGTTTAAGAAACTCTTGGTGACAATTGGTGACAAACACATTTCAAATTCGTCAAAGATGAACATGCTGACCAGCCAAACACAAACCTCTCTTACTCACCTCTGTTAGTCCCAATGGAGCTGTGAAAAAGACGTACTGCCTAGCGGGAAGAACAGCGTGCAATAACCACTCTGAATTGAACAGAAACAGACATTGTTCTGCGGATGCCCGGTCCCAAGGAGTCTCTCTAAACATGGGCTGCATAGCTGGGCTGGCTGCTGCTTATCGTCCTCCTCAGCCCGATCCATGGCCATACAAGGACTCTGCTGATGGAGCTTGTCACTCTGGGCTTCTGGAGTAGGCCGGCTATCTGGCAGCTCCTTGTCGCCACCGACACATGGGAGATAAAGGGTTTGGAGTGTTTGGATGGTGGGTACCTTTTAGGCAACATTGAAACCTCCCCCACCACCAATGAAGGAATGTGGTGGATAAGTGGTTCCCTCCAGGGTGATTTTCAACTGTTTCCAGGCCCTTTGACCGTGGAGGTGGTATATGGATATCTCAAAAAATGCTCTTGAAGTCCTTATTATGAATCCAGGGGATGGGTGGATGAGAGGTGAAAAAAGGGGATGTTCTTAGTGTTTCAGTTCTCCCCAATGTGTTTGTCAAAGTAACAAGGTTTCGATATGTTTGGAAGCGTTGTAACTCAAAAATGTGAACTATAGGGGTCCGTTGTTTCATTTCCTATCACTTGCAAACTTTATTGAATGTCTGTGTGTGTGTTCAGCCCTTTTACACATTGGTTCACAGTGTGTGACAGACAACATGGATCACATCATTTTACTCTCTTGTGACACTGTACAGCACGTGAACATTAGTTTCAAAGTTATGACCACTTGCTGCCAAATACATTTGGATTCATAATAAACCAGAAGCATTTCAAGAGCCATTTCAATATAGCTTATGTTCCTCCCTTTTCAAGTGTGAAGCCAACAAACTCCCTATCAAAACTGAGGGTGAGAGCAAGGCAGTGATTATTTGAAGAAGATAGCACACCCACTTGATATCTGTCTTTGTCATGAGCACACAGATATCAACCATCTTCTACTAGTGTCTGGTGGAAGAGTAGAGATATTGAGAGGAAGGGTGGCAGCCTTAAAAGGGTTGAGGTTCATTAAAGCTACTGTAAAACAGTATGATTGACAAAATGATTGACATATCTGAAACCATAATCAACTAATCAGCGGAATTTGCTATTTTAGCCCTCCTGCACTTTAATAGGAAGGCATGAATGTAAATCAAATCAAATCAAATCAAATGTATTTATATAGCCCTTCGTACATCAGCTGATATCTCAAAGTGCTGTACAGAAACCCAGCCTAAAACCCCAAACAGCAAACAATGCAGGTGTAAAAGCACGGAAAATGAATGAGGATGTTGCATACCCTATATTTTGCTATGCTAAGTGTTATTAAACAATATGAAGCATATACAGTGGCAAGCAAAAGTATGTGTACCCTTTGGAATGACCTGGATTTCTGCATAAATTGGTCATCAAATTTGATCTGATCTTCATCTAAGTCACAACAATAAACAAACATAGTGCTTAAACTAATAACACACAAATTATTGTATTTTTCTTGTCTACATGGAATATATAATTTAAACATTCACAGTGTAGGTTGGAAAAGTATGTGAACCCCTGGGCTAATGACTTCTCCAAAAGCTAATTGGAGTCGAGTCAGCTAACCAATCAACGAGACGAGTCCAATCAACGAGCCGAGATTGGAGATGTTGTTTAGAGCTGCCTTGACCTATAAAAAACACAACATTTAAGTTTGCTACTCAAAAGAAGCATTGTCTGATTTGAACCATGCCTCGAACAAAGAGATCTCAGAAGACCTGAGATTAAGAATTGTTGACTTGCATAAAGCTGGACAGGGTTACAAAAGTATCTATAAAATCCTTGATGTTCATCAGTCCACGGTAAGACAAATTGTCTATAAATGGAGGAGGTTCAGCACTGTTGCTACTCTCCCTAGGAGTGGCTGTTCTGCAAAGAATGACTGCAAGAGCACAGTGCAGAATGCTCAATGAGGTTGAGAAAAATCCTAGAGTGTCAGCTAAAGACTTACGGAAATCTCTGGAACATGCTAACATCTGTGTTGACGAGTCTACGATACGTAAAACACTAAACAAGAATGGTGTTCATGGGAGGACACCACGGAAGAAGCCACTGCTGTCCAAAAAAAACATTGCTGCACATCTGAAATTCGCAAAAGAGCACCTAGATGTTCCGCAGTGCTACTGGCAAAATATTCTGTGGACAGATGAAACTACAGTTGAGTTGTTTGGAAGGAACACACAACACCAACATCAAAACCTCATCCCAACTGTAAACTAGGGTGGAGAGAGCATCATGGTTTGGGGCTGCTTTGCTGCCTTAGGGCCTGGACAGCTTGCTATCATCGACGGAAAAATATAAAGACATTTTGCAGGAGAATGTTAGGCTATCTGCCCACCAATTGAAGCTCAACAGAAGTTAGGTGATGCAATAGGACAACAACCCAGAAGACAGAAGTAAATCAACAACAGAATGGCTTGAAGTGGCCCAGTCTGGAGTGGCCCAGTCAGAGTCCTGACCTCAACCCGATTGAGATATTGTGGCATGACCTCAAGAGCATTTCACACCAGGCATTCCAAGAATACTGCTGAACTGAAACAGTTTTGTAAAGAGGAATGGTCCAAAATTCCTCCTGACTGTTGTGCAGGTATGATCCACAACTACAGAAAACATTTGGTTGAGGTTATGGCTGCCAAATGAGGGTCAACCATTTATTACATCCAAGGGTTCACATACTTTTCCCACCCTGCGCTGTGAATGTTTACACGGTGTGTTCAACAAAGACATGAAAACATATCATTGTTTGTGTGTTATTCGTTTAGGCAGACTGTGTTTGTCTATTGTTGTGACCTTGCTGAAGATCAGATCAAATGTTATGACCAATTTATGCAGAAATCCAGGTATTTCACATACGTTTTCCTGCCACTGTAGCCAAGCTTTGTAAAGCAAGCTGTCGTAGATAGATAGTTTCACACCATTTGGTTTTCCTCTCCAATCGAGTAGTCATCGTGATTTATTTGCAGCGACAATGCTCCCTCCTCCACAGTTCCCTTGAAAGAGAAACCTTATCTCACCCCGTCTGGGACACAGAATCTGTGTCTGAGCTTCATTTCATTTGGCCCCAAGCAGCACGCTGCTCTATTTACTGGACCCCCTTTGTGCTCCTTCGACATCATGATCCAAGTTGGAAAATTCAAGTCGTGCCAAACGTCTGTTCCACACAGTTAGGACGCAAGCGTTAACCTCAAGTGGGAGCAATCGCTTTTGAAGCATAAATAAGCGGTGCTATTGGATGAGCTCAGATGGTGTCTTGGTAGCATTTGCATTCGGAAATATTCATTATCTTTTGGTTTTGCCACTTTTAAGTTGTGTTGTGTTCAGAGGAAAATAAACATGGATATGTTTCTACAGAATATACCCCATTATCTCAAAACACTTTATTTTGGTTTTGAAGGTTACTTTACATCATGGAGCATCCACCATTTTGGAGGACAATGCTAGTCGAAAGCCTTGAGGCATAAACTGCCATTCAACCATTGCAGAAATGACATTTTCTACACTGCCTTTTCAGAAGTGTGTTTGATTTGCACAGCATTTACCTCAGAAGGAGGAAGTTAACATATGATTTAGAAATGGGCAGTCTCGTGTTCTGACGCGTTCCGTATTGATGCCAAACCTGGCGGAGAAGTCATCCAGGGCACACAACAGCACTGCCAATGCCAAAAACAAGTGTCAACTTCCTCCAGCCTGGACTTGCTACTGTAAAGGGCAGTGTGGAAAACTATCATCAGCCAGTCTTGATTGAAACATTGGAAATGCAATGCTTTTCCTAAATACATGTACATAATATCATTTTAGGTTGTGTACTTTGCTGCAACTACAAATTGAGTGTTAAAGGATTTGAATCACAAGCTGAATGACTTGAAGTCAATTGACAGTAACAATGAAAAAGTAATTGAATTAATAGATAGTCAAATGCCATATTCCCCTCACATCCAATAGTTAACTTGATGAAGACAGAAATAACTACAAAGGCTAATGTGGATTTCTTGTTATTTATATTTTAATTACACAAGCTTTGGGAATTCAACTCCATTTCAAAGCAATTTGTTTTGAAAACTCAAATAAGACATTAATGCCCATATGAGTGCAGTTTCTTCTTGTGAGTGTAAATCATTTGAATATACAGAGACAATAATACGTTCACTCCAGTAATGATGGAAGACAGGAAATCATTGTAATGAACCCATTGTGCCATCTCATTCTTGCCGCCTGCGAAGTGACGCAAGATTTTCATGTGACTGAGGGGATGAGCTGGATCTGCTCAGGAGAAAGAGTCTTACACGAACCACATTTCAAATGATCAACAAAACAAAGGACCCATCAAAGAATATTTCAATCTGTAAGAGAAAGAAACACTACAGAGGTAAGTAAAAAAAAATGTATAAAGACCCATGAAAATCTCCAGCAAAGAAGTTGTTAGATTGGACTGCTATGATGCATCGAATGTCAATGATTGGAATTGTGGTTGAACGCTTTCGTTGCATGCGTCACAGTACAGTTGTTTAAGATGTCACAAGCAATGTAGCCTAATTACCGATAACTCTTAAGACAATATAGTGTTGGTATGCAGGCTACATTGAAAGTGTCAACAATACGGGCTCTCTCTTGTGATTGAGCACAAAATGTTTGAAACATATCTGGAATAGTCACTGCTTTCAACGCACGCTCACTCGCTCAACTGCACTCGCTCTCAATTCAAATTAAGTGGCTTATTGGCATGGGGAAACGTGTTTACATTGCCAAAGCAAGTGAAATAGATAATAAACAAAAGTGAAATCAACAATAATACAAAATATAACAGTAAACATTACACTCACAAAAGTTACAAGATAATAAAGACATTTCAAATGTCATATGTGCAAATAGCTAAAGTACAAAAGGGAAAATAAATAAACATAAATATGGTTTGTGGCCTGTCTTCTCTTGAAAGCCAGATCTACCTACGGTGGCCTTTCTCAATAGCAAGGCTATGCTCAGAGTCTGTAAATAGTCAAAGCTTTCCTTAAGTTTGGACCAGTCATGGTAGTTAGGTATTCTGCCACTGTGTTTCGGGCCAAATAGCATTCTAGTTTGCTCTGTTTTTTGTTAATTCTTCCCAATGTGTCAAGTAATTATCTTTTTGTTTTTCTATGATTTGGTTGGGTCTAATTGTGTTGCTGTCCTGGGTGGGGCGGCAGCGTAGGCTAGTGGTTAGCGTGTTGGGTCAGTAACCGAAAGGTTGCTATATTGAATCCCTGAGCTGACAAGGTAAAAATCTGTCGTTCTGCCCCTGAACAAGGAAGTTAACCCACTGTTCCTAGACTGTCATTGTAAATAAGAATTTGTTCTTAACTGACTTGTCTAGTTAAATAAAGGTTAAATAAAATATAAACAATTGTGTGGTCTGTTTGTGTTTGTGAACAGAGCCCCAGGACCAGCTTGCTTAGGGAACTTTTCTCCAGATTCGTCTCTGTAGGTGATGTTTTTTTATGGAAGGTTTGAGAATCGCTTCCTTTTAGGTGGTTTTAGAATTTTGATAATTAGCGGGTATCATCCTAATCCTGCCTCTCTCTCTCTCACACACAAACAGGCACGCACACACACACAGGGTCCAGTTATGGATTCATCAAACAGCTTAGATATATGAATACCTCGTTGTGGCATGATGCTTCCACACACAACACTGACTGCAGATTCTTAGTCTCACACCAAGTGCTTTGGGGATCTACAGTAGGCTACTGATAATGAGGGGACATGGATTGTACATTATGTTTTATTCAAAAGCATTCAATCATTTGGATATTTAAACATTTATTATCCGGTTTCTATACATTACCACAGCACACACATGATCACATACTGTACATTATCACCTCAAACACATTATTACATACATTACCACAAAACAATATCCCATACATTTCATTATCATAATGTATGGTAATGACAATCCAAGGCATTACATATAAAAGCTGACTCTTCTGTCTAAAGAAATCTATCTCTTCTTAGTCACACAGGGCATCACTTCTCTTATATGGTCACAGTTGGATGTTAATTCATTAAACCACAGTGTAACAAAACATTAAGCAGTTCTGGCATGACAGCATTCGAGTGGTAACATTTCTCCTATTGCCGCAGGAGGACGAAACGCAGACAGTTTATTTTCCAACATTCCAGTAGATCTGTTTATTTTTATCCGCGGTGTGTAAAATGTCAAGCGCAGGACACTGGGACGGAGGAGGAGGAGTGAAGCAGAAGGGTGTTGATGGGATTGTGTGGCCCTCCGCTCGCACCTCGCCCCTGCAAGCAGGAGGTAAGTGTGGGTGTCTACAGAAGATGGCTCTGTGACAAAGGGCTCACTACCATTACCAATTTTAATTCCATTTAATTCAATGCATGTAAATTCAAGTTATTCCCAAGGGGCAAATACTGCCTGACATCAGATATGACTGACAGACTGCAGGCAACACATTACAACAGGATTATACAGTATATTACCACACCATAAATGAAGAAGGCTGTTTCAGATTATATTCAACATTACAGACCAGAGTGGCTAAACCTCAATTTCAATCTACTAGGCGCCTAGCCTTTATGTGGCAACACACCAATGACATTTGATCACTCATTGGTTGTAGTTTAAAGGTAGCAGTCTAAATATGCACACTTGTTAAGGGTAATTAGTTTTTACATTTCTGTCAGGGGTTTAGTATTTTTTTTATTTAGTCCAGGGGAGGATCATATAATTTGTAATTTATTACATGTCATATTGCTCAGTGTTTGAGAATTAGTTGTATATTATATCTCGATGTGCGCCTGATGCTGCCTGATGCTGTATGGTGGCTCTTCAGGAGGCAAGTCAAAGGCGTGTTCGATGCAATATCTGTGCGTGTGGACTAGGCATACTGATATCCAGTTTGAGAGGGAGAGCGTGAAAATGTAAAAGAGAACCGGAGGTAAGCTTTCTACAATTAACTTTAGTAAAAACAATATGTTTCGTTGCCCGTAATGAAGCTATTTATCAGAGTTATTGACCTCACAATAAGCCATATATAATTTGCAAAACTTACATTATTATGAAGTGGCAGCCACGGAGATGGACAGTGCTGAAAGTAGGCTAATTCGAGACTTTGAGTTTAGGCTATTAACAAGGGAGCCTATTTCTTCCTATTAAAGAAACAAGAGACAAAATGATAGTCTACTATCCATAGATTTTGTCAGCCAATTATTTCAGTCACCATGCACTCCTTAAATATCTTGCTGTCAGTGAAAGGCTTCTGAGGGATAGGCCCCTTATTTATCCACTTCCTGTCTGAATGACGTGCCCAAAGTAAACTGCCTGTAGCTCAGGCCCTGAAGCCAGGATATGCATATCATTGGTACCATTGGAAAGAAAACACGTTGAAGTTTGTAGAAAGTTAAAATAATGTAGGATAATATAACACATTATATATAACAGATATGGTAGGAGAAAATCCAAAGAAAAAACAACCAGATTTTTCTTTTGAGAGACCATCCTCTTAGAAATGCAAGAGAAAGGTCATATTGAAAAGTAGCTCCCTGGATGCAATTCCTATGGCTTCCACAAGGTGTCAGCAGTCTATGTTCAAGGTTTCAGGCTTGTAGTAGAAGGACACAGTCGTGGAAATTCGTGTTTGCGCCCATGAAGACATTATGCACCTGCTTAAAATCGGTTTCTTATTGAACATACTTCTTTCCGAAATAAATATTATGAGTTATGAGGAGGAGTATTATGAACAGTAAATAGAAACGTATTTTGACTTGTTGAAACAAAGTCTCGGGGTAGATTTTCAGATTCCTTTCTCTGCAAGTTGAACGAGTGGATTACTCAAATCGATGGCGCCAACTAAACTGACCTTTTTATCTAACAAAACAACATTACATGTTGTAGCTGGGACCCTTTGGATGACAAATCAGAGGAATATTTTTTTTAAGTAAGTGAATATTTAATCGTTATATGTGAATGTATGAAACCTGTGCCGGTGGACAAATATTTTGATGTGGGGCGCTGTCCTCAAACAATCGCATGGCATTTTTTCGCTGTAATAGCTACTGTAAATTGGAGAGAGCATTTAGATTAACAAGAATTTAAGCTTTCAGCCGATAGAAGACACTTATATGTACCTAAATGTTTAAAATCCATAATATTTATGATTATTTGTTTGAATTATGCGCCCTCCAGTTTCACCAGAAGTTGTCCCGCTAGCAGAACACCAATCCTTAAGAAGTTTTAAAATGAGGACTCAAATCAAGGCAATGTGGTGACAGACATGGCGGCTTTGCTTCTAGCTCCTAAGAAACTTTAAAGTATTTTGTTTCTTTTGTGTTATTTCTTACATTATTAGCCCAGAATGTTTTTTGTGTACAGCCGGAAATAACTTTTGGATATCAGAGTGACGTTAACTCACCAGCATTACAAACAGGAATGCAACTTTCCTGAATTGGATCCTTTGTTCGTACCCCCAGGGCAATTGAAATGATCCCAGAGGCTGCTCCAAGACGCTGCTGGCGGAGAAGAGGTATTCAGAGTGGACCTCTAGTCCGAGTCAGGAGGCGTGCACACCATCCAACACTTCCGAGTATATTACTTCCTAATATTCAGTCTCTGGACAATAAAGCAGACGAGCTCAGGGTGAGGATCTCCTTCCAGAGAGACATCAGGGACTGTAACATACTCTGTTTCACGGAATAATGGCTCTCTCCAGATATACTGTCCTCATCCATACAGCCAGCTGGGTTCTCATTACATCACACAGACAGGAATAAAAAACTCTCCGGGAAAAAGAAAGGCGGTGGTGAACATTTCATGATTAACTACTCATGGTGTGACTGTGATATAACGTACAGAAACTCAAGTCCTTTTGTTCACCCGACCCAGAATACCTCACAATCAAATGCCAACAATATTACCTACCAAGAGAATTATCTTCGATTATAGTCACAGGGATGTATATTCCCCCTCAAGTCGATACCACGATGACCTTCGAGGAACTACACTGGTCTTTGTGAAAACTAGAAACCACATATCCTGAGGCTGCATTTACAGTGGGGAGAACAAGTATTTGATACACTGCCAATTTAGCAGGTTTTCCTACTAAGCTTGTACAGGTCTAATTTTTATCATAGATACACTAACTGTGAGAGACGGAATCTAAAACAAAAATCCAGAAAATCACATTGTATGATTTTTTTAAGTAATTCATTTGCATGACATAAGTATTTGATCACCTACCAACCAGTAAGAATTCCGGCTCTCACAGACCTGTTAGTTTTTCTTTAAGAAGCCCTCCTGTTCTCCACTCATTACCTGTATTAACTGCACCTGTTTGAACTCGTTACCTGGATATAAGACACCTGTCCACACACTCAATCAAACAGACTCCAACCTCTCCACAATGGCTAAGACCAGAGAGCTGTGTAAGGACATCAGGGATAAAATTGTAGACCTGCACAAGGCTGGGCGGGCTACAGGACAACAGGCAAGCAGCTTGGTGAGAAGGCAACAACTGTCCATTAGAAAATGGAAGAAGTTCAAGATGACGGCAATCACCCTCGGTCTGGGGCTCCATGCAAGATCTCACCACGTGGGGCATCAATGATCATGAGGAAGGTGAGGGATCAGCCCAGAACTACACGACAGGGAATGTGAGCTGGGGTTAGACCGTCATGAGAGTTTTACCCTACTGATGATGTGTTGTTGCAATAGTAATTGGTAGGAGAAAATCAAAAACAAAAAAACTTTTGCGCCAAGGCTGGAATTGACACATCAATCCCACTGAATCAAAGATCTTTGATATGCATCAATAAGAGAATAGCTTTTGTTTTTGCATCAATAAGAAAATATTTGTTTTTAGTTTATTCATGGGGCCCCTTTAGGGAGGTTTCCTCGTGAGATGTCATTGCAAATCGTCCATTGGTTGTTTAAGGTCAGTCATTGACCTGAAGAGAGCTGGGACCACAGTCTCAAAGAAAACCAATAGTAACACACTACGCCGTCATGGATTAAAATCCTGCAGCGCACGCAAGGTCCCCCTGCTCAAGCCAGCGCATTTCCAGGCCCGTCTGAAGTTTGCCAATGACCATCTGGATGATCCATAGGAGGAATGGGAGAAGGTCATGTGGTCTGATGAGACAAAAATATAGCTTTTTGGTCTGAACTCCACTCGCTGTGTTTGGAGGAAGAAGAAGGATGAGTACAACCCCAAGAACACCATCCCAACCGTGAAGCATGGAGGAAGCATCATTCTTTGGGGATGCTTTTCTGCAATGGGGACAGGACGACTGCACCGTATTGAGGGGAGGATGGATGGGGCCATGTATCGGGAGATCTTGGCCAACAACCTCCTTCCCTCAGTAAGAGCATTGAAGATGGGTCGTGGCTGGGTCTTCCAGCATGACAACGACCCGAAACACACAGCCAGGGCAACTAAGGAGTGGCTCCGTAAGAAGCATCTCAAGGTCCTGGAGTGGCCTAGCCAGTCTCCAGACCTGAACCCAATAGAACATCTTTGGAGGGAGCTGAAAGTCCGTATTGCCCAGCGACAGCTCCGAAACCTGAAGGATCTGGAGAAGGTCTGTATGGAGGAGTGTGCCAAAATCCCTGCTGCACTGTGTGCAAACCTGGTCAAGAACTACAGGAAATGTATGATCTCTGTAATTGCAAACAAAGGTTTCTGTACCAAATATTAAGTTATGCTTTTCTGATGTATCAAATACTTATGTCATGCAATAAAATGCAAATTAATTACTTAAAAATCATACAATGTGGATTTTCTGGATTTTTTTTTTAGATTCCTTCTCTCACAGTTGAAGTGTACCTATGACTTCTACATGCTTTGTAAGTAGGAAAACCTGCAAAATCGTCAGTGTATCAAATACTTGTTTTCCGCACTGTATTGTAGCTGGGGATATTAACAAAGCAAATTTGAGGAAAATGCTACTGAAGTTCTAACAACACATTGACTGTAGTACTCTCGCTGCTAAAAAGCTTGACCACTGCTACTCCTCGTTCCGGGATGCCTACAAGGTTATCCCACACATTACGTTCGGCAAATCACATCACGACTCCATTTTGCTCCTCCCTTCCAATAGGCAGAAACTCAAACAGCAAGTACCCGTGCTAAGGTCTATTCAACGCTGGTCTGCCCAATCAGAATCCATGCTTGAAGATTGTTTTGATCACGCGGACTCTGATATGTTCTGGGTAGCCTCATTGAAGTATACACGGACACGGTGACTGAGTTCATCAGGAAGTGTATAGGAGATGATTATTCACCACTGTGACTAATAATATAATAATAATATAATAATACCTACCCAAACCAAAAACCGTGGATACATGACACCATTCACGCACAACTGAAAGCGCGAACCACCCCATTTAACCATGGCAAGGGGACTGGGAATATGGTTGAATACAAACAGTGTAGTTATTCCCTCCATAAGGCAATCAAACAGGCAAATGTCAGTACAGAGATGAGGTAGAGTAGCAATTTAATGGCTCAGACACATAACGTATATGTGGCAAGGTCTACAGAATATCACAGATTACAAAGGGAAAACCAGCCACGTCGCGGACACCGACATCTTGCTCCTGGAAAAGCTAAACGCCTTCCTTGCCTACTTTGAGAATAACACAGTGCCACCGACGAGGCTCGCTCCGAAGGACTGTGGGCTCTCGTTCTCCGTAGCTGACCTGAGAAAGACATTTAAATATGTTGACCCTCGCAAGGCTGCCGGCAACCCTAGCATCGTCTTCAGAGCATGCGCAGACATGCATGGCTGGAATGTTTACGGTCATATTCAATCCCTATACCAGTCTGCTGTCCCCACTTGCTTCAAGATGTCCACCATTGTTCCTGTATCCAAGAAAGCAAAGGTAATTGAACTAAATGACTATCGCCCTGTAGCACTCACCTCTGTCCCCGTAGCACTCACTCATCATCATGAAGTGCTTTGAGAGGCTAGTTAAGGATCATGTCACATTTGCCATACCTATACGCACTTCAATTTGCATACCGCCCCAATAGATCCACAGACGATGCAATCGCCATAGCACTGTACACTGCCATATCCCATCTGGACAAGAGGAATACCTATGTAAGAATGCTGTTCATTGACTATAGCTCAGCCTTCAACACCATAGTACCCTCCAAGCTCATCATTAAGCTCGAGGCCCTGGGTATGAACCCTGCCCTGTGCAACTGGGTCCTGGATTTCCTGGCGGGCCGCCTCAACACAGTGACAGCACAATGACAGCCTAGGAACGAGGCAGAACGACAGATTTGTACCTTGTCAGCTCGGGGGATACATCCTTGCAACCTTACAGTTAACTAGTCCAACGCTCTAACCACCTGCCTCAAGAGGAGCCTGCCTGTTATAAAAAATGAAGTAAACCAAGGTAAGTTGCTAGCTAGCATTAAACTTACCTTATAAAAAACAATCAATCAACGACTGTCGTTGCTCCAGTGTGTACTTAACCATAAATATCAATGCCTTTCTTAAAATCAATACACAAGTATATATTTTTAAACCTGCATATTTAGCTAAAAGAAATCCAGGTTAGCAGGCAATATTATCCAGGTGAAATTGTGTCAGGGTATATGCAACAGTTTAGGCCGCCTGGCTCTTTGCGAACTAATTTGCCAGAATACTACGTAATTATGACATAATATTGAAGGTTGTGCAATGTAACAGGAATATTTAGACTCATGGATGCCACCCGTTAGATAAAATACGGAACGGAATAAACGTTTTGTTTTCGAGGTGATAGTTTCCGGATTTGACTTAAGGCTCGTATTTCTGTGTTTAGTATTTTTTTTATATATATTATTTTTTATTTCACCTTTATTTAACCAGGTAGACTAGTTGAGAACAAGTTCTCATTTACAACTTCAATGCAAACATTTAACATTACATTTAAGTCATTTAGCAGACGCTCTTATCCAGAGCGACTTACAAATTGGTGCATTCACCTTATGACATCCAGTGGAACATCCACTTTACAATAGTGCATCTAAATCTTTTAAGGGGGGTGAGAAGGATTACTTTATCCTATCCTAGGTATTCCTTAAAGAGGTGGGGTTTCAGGTGTCTCCGGAAGGTGGTGATTGACTCCGCTGTCCTGGCGTCGTGAGGGAGTGTGTTCCACCATTGGGGAGCCAGAGCAGCGAACAGTTTTGACTGGGCTGAGCGGGAACTGTACTTCCTCAGTGGTAGGGAGGCGAGCAGGCCAGAGGTGGATGAACGCAGTGCCCTTGTTTGGGTGTAGGGCCTGATCAGAGCCTGGAGGTACTGAGGTGCCGTTCCCCTCACAGCTCCATAGGCAAGCACCATGGTCTTGCAAAGGGTGGCTATTTTAAGATTGTCAAATATAAAATAGATTTTGATTTGTTTTACACTTTTTTTGGTTACTACATGATTCCATATGTGTTATTTCACAGTTTTTATTTCACAATTTCTCTACAAAGTTGAAAATAAAGTCAAAATAAAGAAAACCCCTTGAATGAGTAGGTGTTCTAAAACTTTTGAAAGGTAGTGTATATGGACCTGATTATAAAACGCCATCTATAACGACACTTTAGTCAGCAATGCTTAAATGCTTGAAACGAGCTGTAAAATGCCGGGAAAAGACGTGACCGATGCATTTGGGATATATTTGGTTTGTCTCAGAGGCTGCGCTATAACCTTGTATAGCCGAGGAGACAAAAAAGACTTTGCTTGGGAGGTGATGTGTGATTCTGTCACGATCAATTGACGTTCAACATGTATTAATCAACATACTTACAGGTTATTAAATAACATACTAACTCTAAATCAGTCTGTAGCAAGCCAGGTATCATAAGAAGGAACCTTTCAAATTCAAGGACATTTAATAAATAAATTCTATAAACATTTGTGACACGTCACATGCTAGGGGCTGGCAGGAATCCTCGGCATTTCAACAACATATCAGCACTTCAACAACATACCTAGAAATGTTGCATTTAGGCTGTATAAAATTACATTTTTAAAAAGAATCACTTAGAATTAAATGACAATGAAACGAAAAATGCCTTATTAGGCTATACAGTCATTCTACAGTGGCTTTGAATTCACTTTTAGAAACACGAGTTTGGCTAATCTTTGGTTTGAGGTTCATGCAGTGAGCTATGCATGCTAATTTAGCTTAACAGATGCTCTTATATTCCCATGCCCTAATCACAGTCAACAACAAATCTATTTTGTAACAACATCATAGTATAAAATATAATACATTTGAAAATTATATTTTCCCATATGCGACTGTTGTGTTAAAAAACAAATGGCTTTTCCTCAAATTTATTGATGATCAGATACTTCAGTAGTAACTAGTTCTATTCAGATACTTCAGTAGTAACTAGTTCTATTGCGCATTTATTTTTCATTTTACAGTTGATAGACAACGTTAGCACCATTCCAAACCAAGTGTAACGGCGTTCGTTCGTCGAAAGAGAGTCGGACCGAAATGCAGCGTGGTGGTTACTCATGTCTTTAATGAAAATAAATGACGATACATGAAATAACTTAATAAATACAAAAACAACAAACGGAACGTGAAAACCTAATACAGCCTATCTGGTGAACACTACACAGAGACAGGAACAATCACCCACAAAATACACAGTGAAACCCAGGCTACCTAAATACGGTTCCCCATCAGAGACAACAAGAATCACCTGACTCTGATTGAGAACCGCCTCAGGCAGCCAAGCCTAACGAGACACACCCCTAATAAACCACAATCCCAATGCCTACAAAAA
This sequence comes from Oncorhynchus keta, assembly GCF_023373465.1. NCBI lineage: Eukaryota > Metazoa > Chordata > Actinopteri > Salmoniformes > Salmonidae > Oncorhynchus > Oncorhynchus keta. The sequence goes on along the minus strand of NC_068452.1, from coordinate 14,182,819 downwards.
CCCCAATACGACAACACAATAAACCCATGTCACACCCTGGCCTGAACAAATAATTAAGGAAAACACAAAATACTATGACCAAGGCGTGACACCTAGACTATCCTGTTTTTTTTTTAACAAAAGCCTGTTAAGAAATCAAAACGTCTCCGGTGCTGCAGCATGCGCTCATTCGTTGTCATGCTCTGTTGTGTTACTAAAAAAGATTCTGCTTGACTCCATGTAAAATTACGTAGAATTGCATGAAATACGCCTAGAAAATACATTTTTTCCTCAGACCGCAAATAAGATGATAGATTCATGCAGTGCTTTTATTATAATGCTGATATTTTCACCCCTACTGTTGTCCGCAGTGGTCTGGGAATCTACAACCTTCTGGAAACTTTGCCATGTAAATCTTATATAATGAAAAACAGTTCCTAAAACTGCATAGGCCTATCTAAGGCCCTGGTCTGTCCTAGGAGTGAGGGTAAACTGTAGGCTTGTATATGGGGTATTTTGGGTATAGGGGAAGGTCAGTTGTTCAGGGTGGGTTGGGTAAAAATAGATTTTACTGAAGGGAGGGTCATCCATTATCATTTCATAGAGGTCTGACTTTCTCTAGGTATCCCTCTTTATAAATAACGGAATTTTGCACCTCTCTCACCGCTTGTCATCCATATAAAGTTTCACATTTGTAAGTGCAAGAAATGCCTTTCTTGCACTTATCTGAGCACGCACTACACAATCATAAAATACTACAGTGTATAGTACTCTACAGTATACCACAAAATTCTAGACATGATTGAGGTATACTACAGTCTGGAGTATAGTATTCTACATTATACTACATTTTACTACAGAATACTATATAATTATATAGTAAGTACTATAGTGTTCTATAGTAAACTGTAGTATTTTTTTATGTTGGTGTCCTAAATATTCCCTTAGGGCTCTGTTTAATAGTAGTGCACTATACAGGGAATAGGGTGCATTTTGGGATGCAACATGAGCATGCCAAGAAACCACCATTGTAACTTATGATACCCACTCAAGTCAGAAAGCAGCAGCGCCCAAATACCATATGGGTGAACTGTAAGCCCTGGGGCTTAATGCTATTTTAATGGTGTAGGTATTAAAACATCCTGCTTAAAAAATTGGATTATCTCGATCAATACACTGCAAGGTAACCTGATACGTTCAAGGGGGGCAAGTAGTTGTGATAATAGGCTTGTGCTCTAAGCTAATGTTATCCCCTTATTAAACAACATATTTCTTAGTGTTATTTGGTTTGTTGGTCATTCAGCGTTATTAAAAGTGAATCAAAATACTACATTTCCTCTGAATTAAAACTTTGTCGTCAGCAAGATATTGGAAGGCCAGTATAGAGTGAGAATCACATTGTTGCCTTTACTTTGCCAGAGCTGTAAGTGACAAGGTATCTATGCTGACAAGTTGCTCACTGTTCTTTAATGATCTTTTTTTAGGTAAACCCTCTCTTTGTGTTTCCTCATGAAATTTGACTGCTTACTTTTGACAGATTCATAAAATATTTTAATCATTAAGGTGCAGTGTGATGTTTATGCATTTAACGTTATATATGTCTCAATGAGTGATTAATATTTCATTTCAAGCTCTACAATAACTGAAAACCCTGGGTCAAAATTCATTTTCTGATATTGCCAAACTGTGTGCATTAACAAATAACAATGGCATCACTGGGGCAACATTTTCATTTCGGGGTGATATACACTACATGACCAAGAGTATGTGGACGGACACCTGCTCGTCGAACATCTCATTCCATAATTATGGGCATTCATATGGAATTGGTCCCCTCTTTGCTGCTATAACAGCCTCCATTCTTCTGGGAAGGCTTTCCACTACAGCCACAAGGGCATTAGTGAGGTCGGACAGGTGGGTGATTAGGCTTGGCTCGCAGTCTGTGCTCCAAATCATCCCAAAGATGTTCGATGGGGTTGAGGTCAAAGCTCTGTGCAGCCCAGTCATGTTCTTCCACACCGATCTCGAAAAACAATTTCTGTATTTAAAAAATATATATATTTTACCTTTATTTAACTTTATTTAACTCTGTTAAGAACAAAATCTTATTTTCAATGATGGCCTCGGAACAATGGGTTGGCAATATACATTGCGGCTGGTAGCATTCTCCTGGCATCCGCCAAACCCAGATTTGTCCATTGGACTGCCAGATGGTGATGCGTGATTCATCACTCCAGAGAACACTTTTTCACTGCTCCAGAGTCCAATGGCGGTAAGCTTAACAACACTCTAGCCGACGATTGGCATTGCACATGGTGATCTTAGGCTTGGGTGTGGCTGCTCGACTATGGACACCCATTTCATGAAGCTCCCGACAAAACAGTTCTTGTGCTGACGTTGCTTCCAGCGGCAGTTTGGAACTTGGTAGTAAGTGTTGCAACTGAGGACAGACGATTTTGTGTGGCCTACCATTTCACGGCTAAGCCAATGTTGATCCTAGACATTTCCACTTCACAATAACAACGCTTACAGTTGCCCGGAGCAGCTCTAGCAAGACAGAAATGTGAGGAACTGACTGGAAAGGTGGCATCCTATGACAGTGCCATGTTGAAAGGCACTGAGCTCTTCAGTAAGGTCATTCTACTGCCAATATTAGTCTATAAAGATTGCATGGCTGTGTGCTCGATTTTATACACCTGTCAGCAACGGGTGTGGCTGAAATAGCCAAATCCACTCATTTGAAGGGGTGTCCACATACTTTTGTAAATATAGTGTACCTCATCAAGGGATAAAATTAAGCTGTCAGATTTTGCACCTCAGGACTCACACTGAGTGACTGAAACTGGGAGGGGAGGGTACATTTGAATTCATGTGGCGTTACAGCACAGCAGATGACATTGCACAAATGGCCATGCTCATGTAGTTTATATGCCATTTAGCAGACGCTTTTATCCAATGTGTGCATACATTCTACGTATGGGTGGTCCCGGGAATCGAACCCACTACCCTGGCGTTACAAGCGCCATGCTCTACCAACTGAGCTACAGAAGGACCAGGACTAGTTCATCTTCAGTTGCCCACTGGCGCAAACCACTGAAGCCTATCTACTGACTCTCTGGACACCAAAGTTATTTTGGGTAAAGCTGGTGGTTTGTCTCCAGTGCTGGAAGAAGTAGCTTAGTCATACATTTTTGGGGGAGGTGAGCACAGAGCATATTTTTTTTAAATGCATGTGTTTCAAAATGCGACTTTACTGACATTTTCCATTGAAGCCTTTGACCACTTTTAATTCTCTAATATGTCTTTTGTTTTTGAAGCGTTGGTGCATTGTTGACCTGAATGACCCCTGAAGTAACAAATATAATTGGAAGAGTAGATTCTGTTTATGTTAAAGAACATGTTTGAAATCTAGCTATTTCTCATTAACATTTGTTTTTAACATTTACAGGATCGGTGCCCCCCCCCCCTCCCCATGGGACAGTCGAGCTAACGTAGGCTAATGTGATTAGCATGAGGTTGTAAGTAACATTTCCCAGGACATAGACATATCTGATATGGGCAAAAAGCTTAAATTATTGTTAATCTAACTGCACTGTCCAATTTACAGTAGCTATTACAGTGAAATAATACCATGCTATTGTTTGAGGAGAGTGCACAGTTATGAACTTGAAAATGTATTAATAAACCAATTAGGCACATGTGGGCAGTCTTGATACAATTTATTTTTCTCAGAATTACAATGGTTCATTTGATCAGTCTACAACTTTGCACATACACTGCTGCCATCTAATGGCCAAAATCCAAGTTGTGCCTAGATTCCTAAATTGGCCTTTCTTTTGCATTTCAAAGATGATGGGGAAAACAAATAAAAAACATGTTTTTTTCTTTGTATTACCTTTTACTAGATCTAATGTGTTATATTATCCTACATTAACTTCACATTTTCACAAACTTCAAAGTGTTTTCTTTCAAATGGTATCAAGAATTGCATATCCTTGCTTCAGATCCTGAGCTAGAGGCAGTTCGATTTGGGTATGTAAATTAGGCGTTTTTTAATTTTTTTTAAAGGGTCCCATCCAAATGAATAATTAAGTAAAATGTTAAGCTGGCATCCATTCAACCTCTCCCTTTGCAAAGCTTGTGGATGTTAAAGTAATTTGTATGTGGGGTCTATGCATGTTCCCTAGGGCTAAATGGCACTTGAAGTCTGCAAGTTGTGATGACAAGATGCAAGATTAAATTCCTTAAATTACTTTCTGTGACCCAACACTTCCTCTACATTAGACAATAAACTGACAATAGTGCTTTCCCCCACATGTTTCATCATTATGAAGCAAAACACAAGGTACACACAATACACTTTGTCACATAAACTGAAATTAGGCTAACTATTAGAATTTTAGAAACCAGGAAATGGCAGAGTGATTTCTGCATATTGCAACTTTGACAATGATAGCTGGGAGAAATGGGTGATTTGGTTTAAGATTCATAGATGAGGCTATGGATGCAAGGACTCAACATCAACTGTCAGATTTTTAAAGCTTGCCTATGGCCTGCATTTTTTTTATCTGTCGCCTGCAAACCGGCCCTTGATGTTTAATTTGATCGATTACAAAAAACGAATAAGATTTATAAGACAAATTATTAAGGAGCAAAAATAAAATAACAGTAGTGAGGCTATATACAGAGGGTTCCGGTTCAGAGACTATGTGCTGGGGCATCGGTTAGTCGAGGTAATTGAGGTAATCCTTGGCGTTGTACTCATTCACTAAAAAAATCTTCGTCCAGTTCTAGGTGAGTAATCACTGTTCTGAGTCCAGAAGTTATTTACGGTCATACGTGACGGTAGCAGCAACCTTCACAAAATAAGTTACAAAGCGAAAAACAAACGAAATAGCACAGTTGGTTAGGAGCATGTAAAACGGCAGAAATCTCCTCTGGCGCCATTCAGTGTGATTAGATAGTTACTCCTGTGATCTATGGTTGGCCAATAATGCCAGCATAGACAGTGTAAACAGGACTGCGGTGGAAACAATAGGCCAATATGTCAGGACACGACTATTCAACAGCTCTTCTCTTTAGGACTAACACTTTAGCTAATCAGAGTCTGGGTTCCAGTTTTGTCAGGGGAAATAGGGGAAATAGATAGCAACAGACAATGAAAATGTGTCAGGACAGTCTTGTGTACCAAAGTATACTACAATAACTACTTCATTTTACAGTTATAGCTATTTCCTTGTTATACTCACCAGAATATATATCAATCAAATTACTATAGCTTGGCTCAAAAAGTTATTTATAGTTTGTTTTTAATATAAAGTATTATTTAGAGTACCACTGTAGTAATACAAGTTCAAACTACTTGATCATTTCAAATTCAAGTAGTATCCTTAATGTAGCCAGGGAGAGGAGAAGAGGTCACAATCCACCCCTCTCTCTGTGTCACCAGACCAGGACACTAGTAGTCTGCCTATCTACTGTTTCTAGGGGATCTGGTTTCCAGCAAAGTGATGTATCCAGATCGTTGAAAATTACTCATCTTTATTTCATATTGTTCTTCTTCCCAAAGTGATGATTCAACGATGGCTTTATCACGTGGGCTTTTCTTCTTGGATTTCATGTTTTTTTTTTGTGTTTTTTTTTTAATGAATGGGGTCCAAGTAGAGATGACCAGTAGGTAGAGTAGATGCTCGGTCATATTTGTTCTTTGGGAAATGCTTCATAGCTAATTTAGCTGACGATTGACCTTGTGACCTTAGAATTATGAGATTCTATCTAACAAAAGGATGATTCTGAGATAATTTGTATACTATATGAGCCTGGGTACTAGTCTGTTTGTGCCATCATGCCACTCCTTGCCACTCTTTGTCATGCAAAACACATTTGTAAAGACAAGGAGTTGACATGACAGAGTCCTTAACTATCTCCTTTTGCCAAATATGCAAAGGAATATTCTTTGCGGAATAATTTTGGGCGATAGCCTTAAGATAATGACTTGGTTTGACAGTTTAAAATAATTTAGGGACATTCTAAAACAATGAAATGTCACTAAATCATTATTAATGTGGGTTTGTTCAATTCATATGGATGAATAAATCCTTAAAATGTTACTTAATTAATTCTTTATATTTCAGTTGTGACAGAATCGGAGAGTAGTGACAGAATCGGAGAGGAGTGAATGAGGATGGCCGGATTCTTTCAAACACTACGCTCTTTTCGCTTTTTATTTACTTTATGACTTTTCCTCCCTTCTTTACCTTGAACTCTGTGACGTTTTAAAACGAGGTCAAGGAAAAGTCATAGGAAAGGAAAAAGTCCACATCTCAGAAAAAATCTGAATGCACCCCAGGTTTGGAGCCTGGACCATGTAAACTCCCGACTTCAACTGTAGAACTGGTTTCATAACATCCCCTAGGAATACATTGCCGCCAACTGGTAATTATTTTAGCTTACTTAAGAGGTCGACATCTTGTTCAAGTCTTACAAAAAATTGATGCGCTTCATCAGAGAGGGAGAGTCCTTCCCACAGGGCCGTCGGGTGAGACAGGGATGCAGTTTAAGCCCCACCCTCTTCAACATATACAGTTGAAGTCAGAAGTTTACATACACCTTAGGCAAATAGGAAGACAAACAATGTATACGAAATGCTTCAGTCTGGTTTTAGACCCCATCATAGCACTGAGACGGCACTTGTGAAGGTGGTAAATGACATTTTAATGGTATCGGACCGAGGCTCTGCATCTGTCCTCGTGCTCCTAGACCTTAGTGCTGCTTTTGATACCATCGATCACCACATTCTTTTGGAGAGATTTGAAACCCAAATTGGTCTACACGGACAAGTTCTGGCCTGGTTTAGATCTTATCTGTCGGAAAGATATCAGTTTGTCTCTGTGAATGGTTTGTCCTCTGACAAATCAACTGTAAATTTCGGTGTTCCTCAAGGTTCCGTTTTAGGACCACTATTGTTTTCACTATATATTTTACCTCTTGGGGATGTTATTCGAAAACAGAATGTTAACTTTCACTGCTATGCTGATGACACACAGCTGGACATTTCAATGAAACATGGTGAAGCCCCAAAATTGCCCTTGCTAGAAGCATGTGTTTCAGACATAAGGAAGTGGATGGCTGCAAACTTTCTACTTTTAAACTCGGACAAAACAGAGATGCTTGTTCTAGGTCCCAAGAAACAAAGAGATCTTCTGTTGAATCTGACAATTAATCTTAATGGTTGTACAGTCGTCTCAAATAAAACTGTGAAGGACCTCGGCGTTACTCTGGACCCTGATCTCTCTTTTGAAGAACATATCAAGACCATTTCAAGGACAGCTTTTTTTCCCATCTACGTAACATTGCAAAAATCAGAAGCTTTCTGTCCAAAAATGATGCAGAAAAATTAACCCATGCTTTTGTCACTTCTAGGTTAGACTACTGCAATGCTCTACTTTCCGGCTACCAGGATAAAGCACTAAATAAACTTCAGTTGGTGCTAAATACGGCTGCTAGAATCCTGACAAGAACCAAAAAAATTGGTCATATTACTGCAGTGCTAGCCTCTCTACACTGGCTTCCTGTCAAAGCGAGGGCTGATTTCAAGGTTTTACTGCTAACCTACAAAGCATTATATGGACTTGCTCCTACCTATCTCTCTGATTTGGTCCTGCCGTACATACCTACACGTACGCTACGGTCACAAGACGCAGGCCTCCTAATTGTCCCTAGAATTTCTAAGCAAACAGCTGGAGGCAGGGCTTTCTCCTATAGAACTCCATTTTTATGGAACGGTCTGCCTACCCATGTCAGAGACGCAAACTCGGTCTCAACCTTTAAGTCTTTACTGAAGACTCATCTCTTCAGTGGGTCATATGATTGAGTGTAGTCTGGCCCAGGAGTGGGAAGGTGAACGGAAAGGCTCTGGAGCAACGAACCGCCCTTGCTGTCTCTGCCTGGCCGGTTCCCCTCTTTCCACTGGGATTCTCTGCCTCTAACCCTATTACAGGGGCTGAGTCACTGGCTTATACTGGGGCTCTCTCATGCCGTCCCTGGAAGGGGTGCGTCACCTGAGTGGGTTGATTCACTGATGTGGTCATCCTGTCTGGGTTGGCACCCCCCCTTGGGTTGTGCGAAGGCGGAGATCTTTGTGGGCTATACTCAGCCTTGTCTCAGGATGGTAAGTTGGTGGTTGAAGATATTCCTCTAGTGGTGTGGGGACTGTGCTTTGGCAAAGTGGGTGGGGTTAAATCCTTCCTGTCCGGGGGTGTCCTCGGATGGGGCCACAGTGTCTCCTTACCCCTCCTGTCTCAGCCTCCAGTATTTATGCTGCAGTAGTTTATGTGTCGGGGGGCTAGGGTCAGTTTGTTATATCTGGAGTACTTCTCCTGTCCTATTCGGTGTCCTGTGTGAATCTGTGTGTGTTCTCTAATTCTCTCCTTCACTCTTTCTTTCTCTCTCTCGGAGGACCTGAGCCCTAGGACCATGCCCCAGGACTACCTGACATGATGACTCCTTGCTGTCCCCAGTCCACCTGGCCGGGCTGCTGCTCCAGTTTCAACTGTTCTGCCTTATTATTATTCGACCATGCTGGTCATTTATGAACATTTTAACATCTTGGCCATGTTCAGTTATAATCTCCACCCGGCACAGCCAGAAGAGGACTGGCCACCCCACATAGCCTGGTTCCTCTCTAGGTTTCTTCCTAGGTTTTGGCCTTTCTAGGGAGTTTTTCCTAGTCACCGTGCTTCTACACCTGCATTGCTTGCTGTTTGGGGTTTTAGGCTGGGTTTCTGTACAGCACTTTGAGATATCAGCTGATGTATGAAGGGCTATATAAATAAATTTGATTTGATTTGAAATACATTTAATCTCTGTTTTTCACAACTCCTGACATTTAATCCTAGTAAAAATTCCCTGTCTTAGTTCAGTTAGGATCTCCACTTTATTTCAAGAATGTGAAATGTCAGAATATTAGTAGAGAGAATGATTTATTTTAGCTTTTATTTCTTTCATCACATTCCCAGTGGGTCAGAAGTTTACATACAATCAATTAGTATTTGGTAGCATTGTCTTTAAATTCTTTAACTTGGGTCAAGTGTTTCAAGTAGCCTTCCACAAGCTTCCCACAATAAGTTGGGTGAATTTTGGCCCATTCCTCCCGACAGAGCTGGTGTAACTGAGTCCTCCTTCCTCGCACATGCTTTTTCAGGTAGGCCCACAAAATTTCTCTAGGCTTAAGGTCAGGGCTTTGTGATGGCCACTCCAATACCTTCACTTTGTTTTAATTAAGCCCTTTTGCCATAACTTTGGAAGTATGCTTGGGGTCATTATCCATTTGGAAGACCCATTTGCGACCAAGCTTTAACTTCCTGACTGATGTCTTGCGATGTTGCTTCAATATATCCACATCATTTTCCTACCGCATGATGCAATCTATTTTGTGAAGTGCACCAGTCCCTTCTGCAGCAAAGCACCCCCACAACATGATGCTGCCACCCCCGTGCTTCACAGTTGGGGTGGTGCTCTTTAGCTTGCAAGCCTTTCCCTTTTTCCTCCAAACATAACGATGGTCATTATGACCAAACAGTTCTATTTTTGTTTCATCAGACCAGAGGACATTTCTCCAAAATGTATGATTTTTGTCCCCATGTGCAGTTGCAAACTGTAGTCTGGCTTTTTTTAATGGCGGTTTTGGAGCAGTTGCTTTTTACTTGCTGAGCGGCCTTTCAGGTTATGTCGATATAGGACTCGTTTTACTGTGGATATAGATACTTTTGTACCTGTTTTCTCCAGCATCATCACAAGATCCTTTGCTGTTGTTCTGGGATTGATTTGCACTTTTCGCACCAAAGTACGTTCCTCTATAGGAGACAGAACAAGTCTCCTTCCTGAGAGGTATGACGGCTGCATGGTCCCATGGTGTTTATACTTGCGTACTATTGTTTGTACAGATGAACGTGGTACCTTCAGGCGTTTGGAAATTGCTCACAAGGATGAACCACACTTGAGGTCTACATTTTCTTTTCTGAGGTCTTGGCTGATTTCTTTTGATTTTCCCATGATGTCAAGCAAAGAGGCACTGAGTTTGAAGGTAGGCCTTGAAATACATCCACAGGTACACTTCCAATTGACTCAAATTATGTCAATTTGCCTATCAGAAGCTTCTAAAGCCATGACATCATTTTCTAGAATTTTCCAAGCTGTTTAAAAGCACAGTCAATTTAGTGTATGTAAACTTCTGACCCACAGGAATTGTGATGCAGTGAATTACAAGTGAAATAATCTGTCTGTAAACAAGTGTTGGAAAAATTACTTGTGTCATGCACAAAGTAGATGTCCTAACCGACTTTCCAAAACTATAATTGGTTATCAAGAAATTTGTGGTGGTTGAAAAACGAGTTTTAATGACTCCAAACTAAGTGTATGTAAACTTCTGACATCAACTGTAAATGTGGAATGTATTCATTATGGCTTATTTTTGCTTTGATAATGTTTATTCTGTACACAATTCAAATAATGTGCTGCCAAATGAAATGAGTGAATAAACCAAGGCTGGTTTAAAATGTAGTTTGTGGTGATTAAAATACTCTCATTCATGAATATCTGAATGACAAAACATTTTATTATTCTAGTTTTGTCTCTTTTATGGTACCTGTAACCCCCCTTGCTTACGCATTAAACGCATTAAACAATGCCCACGTTAATTTCTACTCCTTATCATGTCTTGTCCTTATATTAGTTGTATAAGTAATACAGTGTGCTATACAACAAAACTGGCGACGAGAAAGAAACGTTCGTGCTATTTTTTTCGCTGTTGAAAGACGCAAACAAAACATGAAGCTAGCCGAGTCGAGTGATGCTAGCTAGCTTTTGATGTCACAGCAACGAGACCCTCGAGGAATAGAAAGCGTTTCACTGCCGGAGAAAGTGAAGTATGCATGAGCATTTTTTTTTTTAAGAGTCTGGTAGTAAGGGACCGTCTGAAAAGTGTGAGAAAGAAAAATAAGCCAAAAATGTCTGCATTGGTTGGAAATATAGGAACATTTGATGAATCTGTGGAACAATGGAGTTCTTACACAGAACGTTTTGAGTACTTTGTGTTTGCAAATGGAATTAAAGTGAAGTCGTTGTGCCAACATTTTTGATTGTTATGGGAGGAAAAACATTAAATCTACTGCACAGCCTAGTAACGCCTGAAAAACCTGGTGATAAATCATATGATATTGTGGCTACCATAAAATGACATTATTCTCCCAAACTACTGATAATCGCAGAGAGATTCTGGTTGCATAAGAGAAATCAAGAGGAGGGGGAATAAATCTCACAGTTTGCGGTTGTATTGAAACAGTTATCTGAATACTGTGAATTTGGGCAATCAATGAGTGACACTACGTGATAGGTTAGTGTGTGGCATGCGCAGCGAGGCAATTCAGAAATGCCTTTTGACTGAGAGTAACTTAACATTGCAGAGAGCAATAGAATTGAGTACGTCAATGGAAATGGCAAATAAAGACGGCTAAGTGCATCGACCTAAGTGCACAAGGTGTCTACGGAGTTAAAAAACAAGGCAGGAGGTGGCAAGCCATGTAATCGCTGTATGAAACCAGGTCACCAAGCAGAGGAGTGTTGGTGCAATGACTTAGACTGCAGAAGTTGTGGAAAAAGGGTCACATCGAACATGCATGTAAAAACAAAAAGAGACGATCAAACAAAAGTACTGAACAACGGAAAAGCGACTTCAGGGAGTACAAAAAGAAAGTGCATAAAATGGAGCACACAGAGGATGAACAACGTGATACCCTGTCTGAAGGGGAAGAATCTTTGCATGTTTTGTCCATTTCAGACAATGAATACGGATACTGGGTGACACCGTTACTGGATGGAAATGCATTACGGATGCATGTGGACACTGGAGCAGCCATATCTTTGCTGTCTGAGGCTGGATACAAGGAGAAACCTCACACAAAGGCCCAGAAAGATGATGCTGAAAACATACACCGGAGAGATTGTTCCAGTGAGAGGAAGTGTGATTGTTACAGTGGAGCTCAAAAAACAGAAGGTAAAGCTACATTGTGAAAGGCAACCATCCAGCATTGCTAGGACTCACATGGCTGGAAAAGATAAAACTAAACTGGCAGGAAATTCACATGGTTGCAAAAGAGGACACAAACCTACAAGGGATATTGAGGAAACACGCAGATGTGTTCAAAGGAGACCTTGGCAGTATGAAGGACATGACAGTTAAACTGACCGTGAAACCAGACAGCAAGCCAAAATGCTTCAAAGCTAGACCTGTCCCATACGCCATAAAACCAAAAGATGAAATTGAGCTAAACAGACTAGTGGAGAGTGGAGTATTGTACCCAGTGAATGTTAGTGAATGGGCTACACCCGTTGTTCCAGTCATAAAAAAAGATGGATCACTCAGACTCTGTGGTGATTTCAAAGTCACCATTAACCCAGTCTTTACCGCTGAAAAATATCCACTACCCCTCTATCAATTCAGTAAGATAGACTTGTCAGGCCTACATACAGATGCATGTGGACCAAGAAGGTCTTGGTCCACATGCCTATCTAAGGTCTTTGAAAGCCAAGTCAACAAACAGGTCACTGACCATCTCGAATCCCACCGTACCTTCTCCGCTATGCAATCTGGTTTCCGAGCCGGTCACGGGTGCACCTCAGCCACACTCAAGGTACTAAACGACATCATAACCGCCATCGATAAAAGACAGTACTGTGCAGCCGTCTTCATCAACCTTGCCAAGGCTTTCGACTCTGTCAATCACCATATTCTTATCGGCAGACTCAGTAGCCTCGGTTGACTGCCTTGCCTGGTTCACCAATTACTTTGCAGACAGAGTTCAGTGTGTCAAATTGGAGGGCATGTTGTCCGGTCCTCTGGCAGTCTCTATGGGGGTGCCACAGGGTTCAATTCTCGGGCCGACTCTTTTCTCTGTATATATCAATGATGTTGCTCTTGCTGCGGGCGATTCCCTGATCCACCTCTACGCAGACGACACCATTGTATACACTTTCGGCCCGTCATTGGACACGGAGCTATCTAACCTCCAATCGAACTTCAATGCCATACAACACTCCTTCCGTGGCCTCCAACTGCTCTTAAACGCTAGTAAAACCAAATGCATGCACCCACCCGCATGCCCGACTAGCATCACCACACTGGATGGTTCCGACCTTGAATATGTGGACACCTATAAGTACCTAGGTGTCTGGCTAGACTGCAAACTCTCCTCCCAGACCCATATCAAACATCTCCAATCGAAAATCAAATCAAGAATCGTCTTTCTATTCCGCAACAAAGCCTCCTTCACTCACGCTGCCAAGCTTACCCTAGTAAAACTGACTATCCTACCGATCCTGGACTTTGGCGATGTCATCTACAAAATTGCTTCCAACACTCTTCTCAGCAAACTGGATGCAGTTTATCACAGTGCCATCCGTTTTGTCACTAAAGCACCTTATACTACCCACCACTGCGACTTGTATGCTCTAGTCGGCTGGCCCTCGCTACATATTCGTCGCCAGACCCACTGGCTCCAGGTCATCTACAAGGCCATGCTAGGCAAAGCTCCGCCTTATCTCAGCTCACTGATCACGATGGCAACACCCATCCGTAGCACACGCTCCAGCAGGTGTATCTCATTGATCATCCCTAAAGCCAACACCTCATTCGTCCGCCTTTCGTTCCAGTACTCTGCTGCCTGTGACTGGAACGAATTGCAAAAATCGCTGAAGTTGGAGACTTTTATCTCCCTCACCAACTTCAAACATCAGCTAGCTGAGCAGCTAACCGATCGCTGCAGCTGTACATAATCTATTGGTAAATAGCACACCCATTTTCACCTACCTCATCCCCACAGTTTTTATTTATTTACTTTTCTGCTCTTTTGCACACCAATATCTCTACCTGTACATGATCATCTGATCATTTATCACTCCAGTGTTAATCTGCAATATTGTAATTATTCGCCTACCTCCTCTTGCCTTTTGCACACATTGTATATACACTCCCCTTTTTTCTCTGTGTTATTGACTTGTTAATTGTTTACTCCATGTGTAACTCTGTGTTGTCTGTTCACACTGCTATGCTTTATCTTGGCCAGGTCGCAGTTGCAAATGAGAACCTGTTCTCAACTAGCCTACCTGGTTAAATAAAGGTGAAATAAAATAAATAAAAAAAGAGTCACAAGAACTGTTGACAATAGTGACTCAAAAAGGACTGTACAGGTGCCGGAGTTTTCCTTTTGGAATCACCTCAGCTCCGGCCTTGTTTCAGAGAGCTTATGGACCAGATACTGAGCGGGCTCACTGGGGTCCAATGTTACTTCGATGATCTACTCATTACTGGCATGGACGAGCAGGAGCACCTGAGAAACCTGAACGCTACACTACAGAGATTGGAGGAGTACGGTCTGAGGGTCCTGAAGGACAAATGTTGAGTACCTGGGCCATGTCATCGACAGTTCGGGGCTCCACAAGGCCCCATCGAAGGTGAAGGCCATTGCGGAAGCTCCATATCGCCCCTATATATAGACGCCATGGCCGTGACACGTTCTCTACATCATTTTTGAGGATTGGAGTGATCCATATAGCTCACATAACCATGATTTCATATGTAACCTTCGTTATGTTTCACTATATTGTATCACTCTAATATTTTGGTATACCCGTACCAGATTTAGCCGGTGCTAAAGGGACCTGCGGTGAAGTCCCAGCTCGGGACCGAGACGCAGGGGCCGTCAATGTGGAAGGGGGGCCCCGCCACAGTCCCCGGAATGGGAGGTGACACCCAGGACCTCTGAACCAACCGCAGAGGGAGGTGCCACATTTACCCGATAGTACCTAGCAAAGGTGCAAGAGGAAGCCCAGCTGGCCGTAGCACAGATATCAGCGAGGGGAACTCCTCTCAGTAGAGCCCAGGACGAAGCCACACCTCATGTTGAATGTGCCACCACAGATCACAGCACTGGCCTGGCAGCCAGGCGGTATGCTGTCGTAATCGTGTCCACGATCCAGTGAGCTAGACTCTGCTTTGATGACCCAGCCCCCAGGACTCTCCTACCAAAGCAGACAAAGAGCTGGTCTGTTGTTCTCACTGACCGTGTCCGCTCCACATTGGCAGCCAGTGCCCTCACAGGGCACAGCATGTAGGAGGGAGGCTAAGACTCCCCCGCCACTACTGGGGGGTCATAAGCAGACAGGATAAAAGTGATGTTCACCTGTCTGAAAGAATCTTCGGGAGGAATGAAGATTTACTCCTCCCACTGGGGTCAATCCGGTAGCACTCAGAACTTACCAAAAGAGCATGGAGCTAACCCACCTTCTTCATGGAAGTACTCGTTACCAAGAAATCCACCTTCATAGAGAGGTGTTTCAGGGAGGCAGACTCCAATGGTTAGAAAGCCGGCTTTGCCAAAGCTGCCAAGACCACATCCAGATCCTAGCTCGCCATTGAGCGAGTCCTAGCTGGACGCAGGCGATGAACCCCCTTCAGAAACCTGGAGACCAAGGGATGGCACCCCACTGGCCTGTCCATCCATCCCACGTGGCTGGTAGATATCGCAGCCAAATACTCTCTCAGTGTAGAGGCTGCCAAACCCTCATCCAAGCGAGACTGCAGGTATTGGAGGACATACTGCACCTCGCATGACTCGGGCACAACCTCAGTACCAATGTACCAATGGTGCCGCCAAGCCCACAGACTGAGGTGGTTCGGTCTCGAATGCCACAGAGTTCCCCCGGCCTGAGACAGCAGGTCTGGTCTCAGGGGCAGTTGCCAAGGTGTCCCAGATAACAGGGACAGAAGAAGGCTTAACCAAGGTCGTCTGGGTCAGTATGGTGCCAGCAGCAAACAATGCTTCGTCATCTTGGTCATCAGAGGCCCTGGGGGCTCCAACATGGAATACCACAGGGGGCAGTGTGCATTGTCCAGGGAGGCAAACAGGTCCACCTGCACCCTCCCGAACTTGTCCCACAGGCGCTGGGGATGTATGCTCTAGTTCCAAGGTAGCAGGCTCTCCCTCGAGAGCATATCCGCTGCCACATTCAGGATGCCAGGTACGTGCGCTAGACGTCCTTGAGCCCAGAGAAGGAGCTCCCGTGCTATAAGATGGAGGCAATGGGACCTCAGTCCACCCTGATGGTTGATGTAAGCCACCACTGTGGTGTTGTCCTTTCTGACCAGGACATGTCTTCCTTTCAGGTGTGGGAGGAAAGACCGCAGGGCCAGCAGTATATTTCGGAGCTCGAGTCAACAGCCGCTTGCCGGTCTGCCCTTGGTCACACCTCCCCAGCCAATCTGGGAGGCTTCTGTGCTGACCAGCTCCCGGCAGGCACATCACCCCACCTGAGAGAAAGGAGCGACAGCGCCTCCTCAACAATGCCCTGAGGCACTGTGCAGTCACCCGCAGCTGGATGTGACAGTGGCGCTTCGGGTGCAGCCGGTGGGAGTTGAACCACCGTTGAAGAGGCCGGAGATGGAGCAGGCCCAAGGGAATCAGCAACGAGGCCACTGGATACCATCCGCCCCTGTCCTACAGGTGTGATGTTCAGATGTACCGATCCTGTGCAGGTGTTGTTACACGTGGTCTGCATGTCTCCCTGTAGCTCTGTCTTAGGCATCTCACAGTATGGACATGGCAATTTATTGCCCTGGCCACATCTGCAGTCCTCATGCCTCCTTGCAGCATGCCTAAGGCACGTTCACGCAGATGAGCAGGGACCCTGGGCATCTTTCTTTTGTTGTATTTCAGAGTCAGTAGAAAGTAGAAATGCCTCTTTTTGTCCAAAGTTTTCATAACTGTGATCTTAATTGCCTACCGTCTGTAAGCTGTTCGTGTCTTAACAACCGTTCCACAGGTGCATATTCATTAATTGTTTATGGTTCATTGAACAAGCATTGGAAGCAGTGTTTACACCCTTTACAATAGAGATCTGTGAAGTTATTTGGAATTTTACGATTTATCTTTGAAAGACAGGGTCCTGAAAAAGGGACGTTTCTTTTTTTGCCGAGTTTATATGTAGCAGACGATGTTACCCCGTAGGAAAACATGAGTTATAACAATTTAGTGACGACTCCCAACTCAATAACGGGATATCCTGCCAACTTAACAGGAGCGAATAGTTGATCTAGGCCTGCGAAAGAGGAGAAAAGTACATTTAAGGGAAATGTAATGCTCAAAACAATGTCTGAGCCAAATGAAAAGCAAATCAATCCAGAAGAGGCGCCCAAAAACGGAAAGAGGATAACAAACAGTGGAAATACATCCGAGACTGTGAACAGAAAGACAAAGTGATATTTTGTAGCCTATTGCTGACGTATCACCTTTGCATTTCCAAGTCAATACACTATACAGTATTTTCTTTCTGTCACTGTCTCATCACATGACCATACTTGAGTTGATTGCGTTTGTGCAGAATACCGTAGGTGCATAGTTTTATACAGTTGTTCTAGGCTACTGTAGGCTATGTGTACTGTTCAAAATCATGATAATAATGCATTAAATAGTAATGCATCAACTATAGGCTCTCTTACTGGCATGGCAATAATCTGTTTTGTCACAGCCAGTACACCATGCTTGTTTTTCCCTTAACGTTTTATATTATACATGTCATCAACATTGTAGTGTCTTAGCTCTTATTACTTATTTATATAATAAAAAAGACTCAGAATACAAGGAAATGAACAGGAGCTTCACATTTACTAAAAACAAGCTAGTACCAGAACAACATAGAACAACCTGCGCATGACCAAGGGTGCTCCATTCTTAAAGGGGACATCAGTAATTAACAGAACATAACATTCCTTCTCTATTACAATCAGAGTTACTTTTACCAAACCACAACTGAAACAATTCCCAGAACTTGTTGTAGTTATTTTGCATATTTTGATTTGAACTTGAACAGTTTGTTTTTGTTTGTGTTTGTTTCTTTATAAGTCCAGTCTGTCTGGTGGATGGTGCCTTTGTTCTGGGTAACGCCTTGGATTGTCTGGAGGCTCCTGAACATCCTCAGTGTGTGCTTGCTCCATTATAGCTTCTGCTATAGCAGCATCTTCATCAACACGTTCCCTTCTTTCAGCCTGGGGTCTCTTTACTGTCCCACCGTCCTCTACAGTTCCTTGTGTGTCACTTTTAGGAGCTCTCTGTGCTGGTTCTCTTTCGATTGTTGTGCTGTTTTCCGTGGAATGCCTTTGGTTAATGTGACGCCGCCACATTATGTCTGGGCTCACTTGAACCTGGTAAGTTCTGGGTCCTGTTTGTGTGTGTACGGTCCCTCTTGTCCATTTCCCTCCCCTTCTGTAGTCTCGCACCATCACTTCCTGTCCTGTTTGGAGATGGCGCTCCCGGCCACCCGAAAGCATCTTGGCTTGTTTGTTCAGCACTTCATTACGCCTGTTTGGCTTCATGATGTCCAGCTGTGTGCGGAGAGGCCTCCCGAACATCAGTGCGGCTGGGCTTTCATTTGTCGTGGCATGTGGGGTGTTTTGGTAGGAGGCCAGGAACTTGGCCAGTGTTGTTTGCAAAGTCCCCTCGTCTCGTTTTGATGCACAGAGTCCTAGCTTTAGCGTTTGCACAAAGCGTTCTGCCAGCCCAGGATCCATTTACTGACATGAATCTTGTAAACTCATCATTTAATAAAGCTTGCGCGTTGTCACTTACCAGCTGCAGCGGCAATCCAAAGCATGCAAACGTTGTTGTGAGACACTCTATCGTCTGAGCTGAGGTGGAGGAGTCAGTGCAAAACACCTCTGGCCATTTGGAATGGGCATCAACTATAACCAGAAACCTGTGCTTTTCAAAGGGACCAGCGTAGTCCACATGAATTCTCTGCCATGGCTCTGTGGGACATTCCCATGGGTGGACTGGGACAGGAGCAGGCATGTGAAGGGTTTCCAAACACCCGCTACAGTTCTTCACCATGTTTTATATCTGTTGATCGAGACACAGGCACCAGAAGTGGCTCCTTACGAGCAGCTTCATTTTGACAGTTCCAATATGACCTTTATGTAGTTGCTGCAAAACCCGATGTTGGCATTTCTGGGGTATCAAGACTCTCATTCCCCACATCAAACATCTTTGGTACGTTGTAATTTCGTTTCTCCGCTGGAAATACGGAGTCAGCTCCTTTCTGCCAGTAGCTGGCCATCCTGACATGTTGTGGGTGTATACTTTTGACACGGTCACATCTTTCCTTGTCTCCCATTTGATAACTGTGCTTGTGACAGGTAGTGCCTCGAGCTGAGAGGTATGGAAAATGTCCACTGCATCCACACTCCTCTGAACACAGCAGTCTGAATAATCCATCTGAATTATGGTGGAGGGACGACAGCTTAAAATCAATGTCATACATATGACTGGCAAGGAACAAGGCATATCGCTGTAACCTGACCGCTGTCATTGCCGGAATGCCTTTCTTTGGACTGAAAATGGAAAGCAACGGCTGGTGATCCGTAACCAGTGTGAAACGCTTGCCATATAGGCGTGGAATTTCTTGACGCCCCACACTAGCTCCAGTGCTTCTTTGTCGATTTGTGAGTAGTTCTTCTCTGCATCATTCAATGTTCGCAAATGCAACTGGCCTCTCTGACCCATCTTTCAGTGTGTGTGAAAGGACACACACTAAGCCATAAGGGGACGCATCACAAGCCAACTTCACTGGCAGTTCAGGGCCGTAATGCACCAAGACCTGTTCAGATGTGATGAGCTGTTTTGCCTCAAGAAACACATTTTCACAGTGTTCTGTCCACTGCCATGTCAGAAGACAATCTTGTCTTTGAAGAGCTTACACTTCTGTAAGTTTGCCTATAGTCCATACTCTTTCAGTCTTTTCAGGACCTCTTCCAGATTAACCAGGTGCTCTTTGTCGGTGTGTCCTGTTATGATCATGTCATCCAAGATACACTGGGTTCCTGGGATTCCTTGCAAAATCTGATCAATAGTTCATTGCCAAATGGCTGGGCCGATGCAATGCCAAAATCCAGGCAATACAATTATTTTTAGGTGCAGGAATAAAGCACAGGGGAACAGGAATATTCCGTGAGCGGACCTCTCATTTATTATCAGAATTATTTTTCAGCCCAGCCCTGGTATACTAACGTTTAGGGAGTGCATATTACCCTCATGTTCTCTAGTGCAATGCAATATATACAATACAACTTTATTTGTCCAACTACAACATTGGAAATTCCTTGTCTGCTCCACTCTCTCCTACCTCTCCTCACAAGACATGGACACTAGGGTCATTGGGATCCAGTGCTTTTGATTCAGTATGCATATCTCTATCTAGGTACAGGTACCTGAATAATATATTTTTAATTATTAGAATGAATTTATCCAGCGACAGCTTATACATATTCTGTATATATGAACAGTACTGCTGGACGACCTAACTAAAGATGTACAAGACATTAAAACAAGCCTTCAGTTCACATAAAATGATGTGGATGTGTGGAAGACCACACAGGATACACTTTCCAGAAACTTCCTCTATATGGAATGAAATCACCACAGTCTGGGAGGGCCTCCAGAGCAAGGCTGATCACCTGAATGGACAATCAAGGAGAACTCATCTTGTAATAGATGGTATCCAGGAGAGCCAATGTGAGACATGGGCTGAATCAGAGGACAAAGTTCAAAAGCTGTTTTATGAGGAGCTACAACTGAATCAACAGGTAGAGCTGGACCGTGCTCACCGGTCTGGGAAACCAGGGGTCACTAGTGATGAGAATGGAACCAGACCCAGGCCAATTGTAGTGAAATTCCTCAGGTTCAAGCATTAGATTGCAGTCTTCATCAATGAGGATTTTTCAGATTCACTCCGTCAAAGAATAAAGGAACTAATACCAGCCATGAAGGCTGCAAGAGAACGAGGTGACATAGCATATCTGAGGTATGACAAACTGATTGTTCACCCTCCCTCCCATGGAGTTAAGAGGAGCGACAGACACAAGTAATTTCAGCCCCACATACACACACTGAGTATCTCTCTCTCAGATTCAAACTACTGATTCAGGTTTGGACATGTAAATCTACCAAAGAAAGTTATGTTAATTGCTCACTTGAATATATGCAGTTTAAGGAACAAAATTCAGGAAATAGGCTCTCTAGTACAGTCAAAGTATTCATGTATTGGCAATATCAGATACTCACTTGGACTCTTCTTTTGAGGATGCTGAAATCTCTATACATGGATACAATTTGTTCAGGAGGGACAGAAATAGATATGGGGGTGGAGTTGCAGTTTACATCCAGAATCATATTCCAGCAAAACAACGTAAGGACTTCATGTTGAATGGATTAGAGGCACTATGGGTATAGGTGCATTCACCACATTTGAAACTGATGTGCTGATGTGAAATATCTTGATGTAATTTGCGAAATGTTGGATAAGGTATCTGATGAAAATAGGGAATGTATATTTTTTGGGAGATATGAATATTGATTTTTTTTAATACAAACTGTCCAAAGAGAAAGAAAGGTATTTCTGTTGCCAATGTATGAAACCTAACCCAAGTTATGACATTACCAACCAGAACGTTCACTAATAGTTCTGGTATTACATCATCAACTTTTATCGATCACATTTTTACTAACATGGCTGAACATTGTTCTAAAGCTATATCAGTGGCACTAGCTTACAGGGATCATAACCTGGTTGCACTCACTAGGAAAACTAAAATACCAAAGGCTCTTCCCTAAAATAATCTACCACAGGTCCTACTGGGGGTTCAATCAGGACTCATTTGTGGATGAGATTAAGAATGTGCAATGGTTAAAGTGTGTAGTAAGGATGATCCTGAAATGTCACTAAGTTTGTTTATGAAATTATTTATGAGTATAGCTGATAAGCACGCCCCTTTTAAGAAAATGCACTGTGAGGTCAAATGGTGGATTGATGACAAGCTGAGAAATCTCATGATTCAACATTATGATGCCAAAAAAAGTAGCAGATAAATCTGGTCCTTTGTTTGATAAGCAGAGTTATTGTAAATTAAGAAATATTGTGACCAAGCTAAACAAAGGAAAGAAGGGATTCTATCAGCACAAAATTCATGGAGTAAAGGGTGATGGGGGAAAAAAGCTGTGGAGAACGTTATTATGGGTAGGAATTCAAACATGTCTGCCTCTTTTGTTGAATCAGAGGGTATATTTATTACAAAACCACATGACATCGCAAACTACTTTAATGAATATTTTACAGGCAAAGTGGACAAGTTGAGGAATGCTATAATTCCAACTGATGGCTCCATGTCATATACCCTTATAAAAGATTGTATCACGAAGGAGAGGCAATACAGGTTCAAATTTCACCAAGTAGAAAGGGCAGAGGTGGATGAAAGGATGCTGTTGTCTCTTTCGGATGACAAGTCACCTGGTACAGATAATCTAGACGCCAAATTGCTTAGAGTTACAGCTAACCAAATATCTACACCAATCTCTCAAATTTTTAATAAGTGCTTACATTTACATTTAAGTCATTTAGCAGACGCTCTTATCCAGAGCGACTTACAAATTGGTGCATTCACCTTATGACATCCAGTGGAACAGCCACTTTACAATAGTGCATCTAAATATTTTAAGGGGGGTGAGAAGGATTACTTTATCCTATCCTAGGTATTCCTTAAAGAGGTGGGGTTTCAGGTGTCTCCGGAAGGTGAAAATTGACTCCGCTGTCCTGGCGTCGTGAGGGAGTGTGTTCCACCATTGGGGAGCCAGAGCAGCGAACAGTTTTGACTGGGCTGAGCGGGAACTGTATTTCCTCAGTGGTAGGGAGGCGAGCAGGCCAGAGGTGGATGAACGCAGTGCCCTTGTTTGGGTGTAGGGCCTGATCAGAGCCTGGAGGTACTGAGGTGCCGTTCCCCTCACAGCTCCGTAGGCAAGCACCATGGTCTTGTAGCGGATGCGAGCTTCAACTGGAAGCCAGTGGAGAGAGCGGAGGAGCGGGGTGACGTGAGAGAACTTGGGAAGGTTGAACACCAGACGGGCTGCGGCGTTCTGGATGAGTTGTAGGGGTTTAATGGCACAGGCAGGGAGCCCAGCCAACAGCGAGTTGCAGTAATCCAGACGGGAGATGACAAGTGCCTGGATTAGGACCTGCGCCGCTTCCTGTGTGAGGCAGGGTCGTACTCTGCGGATGTTGTAGAGCATGAACCTACAGGAACGGGCCACCGCCTTGATGTTAGTTGAGAACGACAGGGTGTTGTCCAGGATCACGCCAAGGTTCTTAGCGCTCTGGGAGGAGGACACAATGGAGTTGTCAACCGTGATGGCGAGATCATGGAACGGGCAGTCCTTCCCCGGGAGGAAGAGCAGCTCCGTCTTGCCGAGGTTCAGCTTGAGGTGGTGATCCGTCATCCACACTGATATGTCTGCCAGACATGCAGAGATGCGATTCGCCACCTGGTCATCAGAAGGGGGAAAGGAGAAGATTAATTGTGTGTCGTCTGCATAGCAATGATAGGAGAGACCATGTGAGGTTATGACAGAGCCAAGTGACTTGGTGTATAGCGAGAATAGGAGAGGGCCTAGAACAGAGCCCTGGGGGACACCAGTGGTGAGAGCGCGTGGTGAGGAGACAGATTCTCGCCACGCCACCTGGTAGGAGCGACCTGTCAGGTAGGACGCAATCCAAGCGTGGGCCGCGCCGGAGATGCCCAACTCGGAGAGGGTGGAGAGGAGGAACGGATGGTTCACAGTATCGAAGGCAGCCGATAGGTCTAGAAGGATGAGAGCAGAGGAGAGAGAGTTAGCTTTAGCAGTGCGGAGCGCCTCCGTGATACAGAGAAGAGCAGTCTCAGTTGAATGACTAGTCTTGACAGAAGGTCATTCTGAGAGAGATAGCGGGAGAGCTGGCCAAGGATGGCACGTTCAAGAGTTTTGGAGAGAAAAGAAAGAAGGGATACTGGTCTGTTTGATGTATGGGGTGTGCCCAGAAGTCTGGAAAGAGTCAAAGGTTATTCCTCTACCTAAGGATAAACAATTTGCATTCACTGGTCTTAATAGTTGTCCTATAAGCTTGCTGCCTGTGTTAAGTAAATTATTGGAAAAAATTGTATCTGTACAAATCAAGGATTATTTTTCATATAATGGTCTGATAACGGGTTTCCAGCATGCATACAAAGAAGGGCCTTCTAAGAGTACGGCCATAGCACGAATGACAGATAATTGCTTAAAGAGTATGGATGATAGGAAGTTAGTTGGTGCAGTGTTGCTGGATTTCAGTGCTGCTTTTGATGTAATTGATCATGAACTGTTACTAGGAAAACTCAAATGTTATGGTCTTAAGGATGCAGCTCTATCCTGGATGGAAAGCTATCTATCCAGGAGAAGGCAAAAAGTGTTCTTTAATGGTAGCTTTTCAAATAGTAAAGATACACATTGTGGTGTTCCTCAAGGAAGCTGCCTAGGCCCACTACTCTAATGTATCTTTACTAATGATTTACCTTCAGTAATGAACAAAGCAAGAGTGGTCATGTATGCTGATGACTCTACATTGTATAGTGCAGCATCAGAATGTAATGAGCTAACAGATGTACTGAGCAGTGAACGAAGAATGGTGTCTGAGTGGGTTGATATGAACAAATTGGTGTTGAATAGTTCTAAAATGAAATGTATTGTATTTGGTTCAAGATATATGCTTGCTGATGACTCCCAGTTGAATTTGCAGATGAATAGAATACATGTAGAGCAAGTGAAAAAAACAAAACTACTAGGCGTCATGTTGGACGCAGCTTTATCATGGTCAGAACACATAGCAAGTGTAAGGGAATTGCTGTTACTAGAAGAATTTCAGAGTATGTAACATCTAGCACTCTGAATCAGGTGATTCAATCCCTGGTCTTATCACACTTAGAGTACTGTTCGGTTATATGGTCATCTGCAGCAAAGAAAGATATATAAAAAAGCTCCAAATGGCTCAAAACAGGGCTGCCAGATTATCTCTTCATTGCTCTAACCGAATGAATATTATTAAAATGCATCAGAATCTCTCATGGCTTCACGTTGAAAACAAATTACTATCTCGTCTTCTGATTTTCTTTAAGAATATTATATGTTTCAAAAATACAATGTCTTTTTCAGTCCAATTAGTACATAATTGCCACACGCATAACCACCAAACCAGACAGGCAAATTCAGGACAGCTAAAACAACTCAAGCCAAGGACAAATCACCTTAAATCTACCGTTTTATATAGAGCTATAGCTGAATGGAACTTTTTACCAATCAATATTTCTCAGGCAAAAATTAAATCCACCTTCGAGAAAAAATAAAAGAACATCTAATGTAATAGACCATATGATTGGACAGCAAATAGAAAGTATCAGCTGAATGATTAATGTTTCCTGTCAGGTATTTACTTATTTTCACCATAATTTGCAAATAAATTCATAAAAAATCCTACAATGTGATTTTCTGGATTTTTTTTCTCATTTTGTCTGTCATAGTTGAAGTATACCTATGATGAAAATTACAGGCCTCTCTCATCTTTTTAACTGGGAGAACTTGCACAATTGGTGGCTGACTAAATACTTTATTTGCCACCCTGTGTAGTGGGTGCAACTAAGCTTGGAATGTGCTTAGTGCAAGGAAGCGATTACATGTGGCAGGCATTGATAAGGAGAGATGGGTGGAGATCTTAGAAACTAACTGTCACTGAGGGAGAGGGTAATGTATAATGTTTACATTATGTCAGGATATGTTATTGTTATCCATCAGGGATCCTCTGGGAGGAGAAGGGACAGTCTGGTATCAGTCAGGGACAGTCTGGTGAGCACTTTGGTTTAGAGGTCAGGTTAGATGAAGTGAGGAAGAACATATATCACTAAGGTTCTGTCTAGCAATAGATATAAATTGGCTGTTCAGTTGTGGAGGAGGAGACTCAGCCTAGGTGAAAGGGTAAAATACCAGTGCGTGTGAATGTTTTTTTTTGTCTGAACCCAGCTGTAGCAACCCTTTTGGAGCCATTAAACTTGGTTAAACTTCTCTAGTGTCCGTCGAGTTATTTACTCTGAAAATCAGAACCTAACAATAGCAATAGATGGGTACATATAGATAGTATACGGAAACTATAGATGGTCAAACCTATTTCAATGTTAATGTAAATTGTATGACGGGTAGTGTTGACTCTTGATTGAGCAGTGTGTGGAAAAGTGGAACCCAATGTTGGAATTGGTCTAGCTTCAAGCCGACATGCTGCTTAAAGCTAGACCAATTCCAACTTCCAACACTGGGCTCCACTTTAAGAAGTTTCTGTGTGAGAATTACTATGAAATAATGAAAAATTCTGAATTGCAAATCAACCATTAGCCATTACTCTCACCCACTTCAGGATTGGATAGATGGAAACAATATGGCTACAATACAATTACCACGCTAAATCTATACAATTTACTCTGGTCTCCAGGAGACGTTAGAGGTTGATTTGTAATTTATTATGCAACTTTGACTTACTACTCCTATTTAAAAAGAAAGAAACTGGGTAGTAATTGACATTTTCTCGTCCTTCTCAGCCCCTACTTGTTGACATGATAATTTATGGGGCGTTAAAAGCCAGTGGTTTACTGGCTGCGGGTACTGAGGCCCCTCCTACTGGTCAACATCACTGAGGGACAACAGGTCAAATCTGTGTTTGTGTGTGTGTGTGTGTGTGTGTGTGTGTGTGTGTGTGTGTGTGTGTGTGTGTGTGTGTGTGTGTGTGTGTGTGTGTGTGTGTGTGTGTGTGTGTGTGTGTGTGTGTGTGTGTGTGTGTGTGTGTGTGTGTGTGTGTGTGTGTGTGTGTGTGTGTGTGTGTGTGTGTGTGTATGTATTTTCTGTATGTCAGTTATAGTCTGTCTCAAACACCATCTTCCCCCTGATTCAGAGGGGTTGGGTTAAATGCGGAAGTCACATGATAGTTTAATGCATTCAGTTGTGCAACTGACTAGGTATCCTCTTTCCTTTCCCTTTCATCTCTCACTCACTCACATTCTCTTTATTCCTCTAGCTCCGGAGAGCATTCCGAAGCATCCGTAATGCACTGCCTCAGATCCTCTGTCTTCCTGCTCTCCATGTTCAGCATGCTCATGTTCTCACTCATGGCCCTCAAACTTTTTGGGAAAAGGTAAGTCAGGATCAGGAATGTCTTGTAGTCATATGTCTGCCAGCTTTGTAAAATCTAGAACAGGGGTGACCATTTTGTCTGCAGAAGCCTGGTCTGAATGCAGGCCTTTATTCCAGCCAAGCATTAACACATCTGATTCAACTAATCAACTCATATTCTATCAAGACTTTTATTAGTTGGCGTCAGGTGTGTTCATACTAGGTTGGAACAAAAGCCTGCACCCATGCCAGTCTGATATAGTTGGCAAGCAAATCATTATTACCAAATGTGTAGCACTTAAAGTTGCACTGAAAACTACCGTAGTTGCCTCTATAAGAGAAGGTCTAGGATCCGCTATTCTATCCCAATAGAAGGGGGAGGTGTCGAGGATCAAGTTGCCCTTAGACACTTATCCAGGGTCCCTCTGCCTGCAGAACAGCCTGAATTATTTGGTGCATGGAAATATTGCTCAAGTGACCTAACGTGTGCCAGGAGATTGCATGATTCTTGCCATTCTCCTTCGACCTCTTATCAACAAGCTGTTTTGGATGCACCATTCTCTGTGAACCCTATAGACAAGATCGTGTGTGAAAAGGCCAGGAGGATGGACGTTTCTGAGATGAAACCGTAGCGCCTGGGACTGACGATCATACCACGTTCAAAGTCGCCAATGTCACTCGTTTTGCTGTTCTAATGTTAAATTAAACAGTAACTGAATGCCTCTGCCTGTCTGCCTGCTTTATATAGCAAGCCACGTAGAAATTTAACTGTTTACTCTTTAAAATACAGACAATTACAATACACGTCAAAAGTTTGGACACACCTACTCATTCAAGGGTTTTTATTTTATTTTCACAGTGAAGACATCAAAACTTTGAAATAACACATGGGATCATGTAGAAATGAAAAAAAGTGTTAAACAAATCAAAATATATTTTTAGATTCTTCAAAGTAGCCATCCTTTGCCATTGTCCTGTTGAAAAACAAACCAGATGGAATGGCGTATCACTGCAGAATGCTGCCCCCCAAGAAAGACTAGCATCCTATCGCAGGGCCTTACCCTCAGATCTCCTTAATGCTAAGTGCCAAGCAGAGACCCATCAGGTCCTATTTTTACAGTCTTTTGGTATGTCTCCGCCGGTCATCAAATTCCTAACCTTTCAATCTCAGGGCAGACACTCTAACCACAAGGCCACTGAGTTGGTGAGAAAAGTGAGCAGCTGATAATTGGGTGGTGTCAAAAAGGACTCATTATGAGAACAGTCTCATCACTTTCCCTAGGTGGGTGTTAGATAAGTGAAGATGAAGGAACGCATACTTTAGACTACCGAGATTGTAGGTTAAGTGAAGTCACTTCACCCATGTGATGAAGTTTCCTCTAGTTAGGTCTAGGATCAGATTCCCCTCCCCAATCCTAACCTCAACCATTTGTGGGGAAAATTCTAAACTGACCCAAGATCACTGTCTATGGGCAACTTCATATCCTATGTACCCAATCAGAAAGCAGTATGGAAGCTCGTCAGGGCCAAGAGGCACAAGATGGTGCGAGCCTTCGGTGTGCTGCAGGAAAGGAAGGGAGAGGAGGAGCCTGTGGTAAGCCAGGCCAGTTGGAACCAGCTTGTGCGGCTGCATAGGTCGACTTCACACAGAGACCCACACAAAGATGTGTTACATGCTGAGTAAATTGCAGATGGCTGCCAGATATCACAAGACCTGGATAGGTGTTTAATATGTCAGTTAACATCCACATCATATGATATAGCCATTTGAATCCCGAATTCCCATTCACTGACATGGTTCATGCAATACAATGCCTGCAATATAGTTGCCCTGGAACGCGACCATAGTGTTACCCAAGATGACCTTCATTTATTAATTTTGTCCACCCATCTATTCAGGGAAAGTGGCATTTTTTCAGCTGGTGGACTTTCTGAACATCCAGGTGATCATGATGATGTCACGGCCTCACCCACTCAAGACATGGCTCCCCTCTCTCTCTCTCTCTCCTCCCCAAGTCGGCTCGTCTGCCGCATGGTCCAGCACAGACATTGCTCAGCAGACGTACAGGAAAGAGGTTTGGGGGAGCTTGTGAAAGTATACAGTAGACAGTGCCTTCGGAAAGTATTCAGACCCCTTGACTTTTCCCACATTTTGTTAGGTTACAGACTTACTCTAAAATGTATTATTGTTTGTTTTGTTCATCAATCTACACACAATACCCCATAATGACAAAGCACAAATCAAAAATTGGTCAGCCACCAATTGTGCAAGTTCTCCAACTTAAAAAGATGATTTTTTATCATTTTCATCATAGGTACACTTCAACTATGACAGACAAAATGAGAAGAAAAAAAATCCAGAATATCACATTGTTGGATTTTTAATGAATTTATTTGCAAATTATGGTGGAAAATAAGTATTTGGTCACCTACAAATAAGCAAGATTTGTGGCTCTCACAGACCTGTAACTTCTTCTTTAAGAGGCTCCTCTGTCCTCCACTCGTTACCTGTATTAATGGCACCTGTTTGAACTTGTTATCAGTATAAAAGACACCTGTCGACAACCTCAAACAGTCACACTCTAAACTCCACTATGGCCAAGACCAAAGAGCTGTCAAAGGACACCAGAAACACAATTGTAGACCTGCACCAGGCTGGGAAGACTGAATCTGCAATAGGTAAGCAGCTTGGTTTGAAGAAATCAACTGTGGGAGCAATTATTAGGAAATGGAAGACATACAAGACCACTGATAATCTCCCTCGATCTGGGGCTCCACGTAAGATCTCACCCAGTGGGGTCAAAATGATCACAAGAACGGTGAGCAAAAATCTCAGA
This sequence comes from Oncorhynchus keta, assembly GCF_023373465.1. Taxonomy (NCBI): domain Eukaryota; kingdom Metazoa; phylum Chordata; class Actinopteri; order Salmoniformes; family Salmonidae; genus Oncorhynchus; species Oncorhynchus keta. Next base: position 14,152,908 of record NC_068452.1, on the reverse strand, counting down.
ACCACACGGGGGGACCTATTGAATGACCTGCAGAGAGCTGGGACCAAAGTAACAAAGCCTACCATCAGTAACACACTACGCCGCCAGGAACTCAAATCCTGCAGTGCCAGACGTGTCCCCCTACTTAAGCCAGTGCATGTCCAGGCCCGTCTGAACTTTGCTAGAGAGCATTTCGATGATTCAGAAGAAGATTGGGAGAATGTCATATGGTCAGATGAAACCAAAATATAACTTTTTGGTAAAAACTCAACTCGTCGTGTTTGGAGGACAAAGAATGCTGAGTTGCATCCAAAGAACACCATATCTACTGTGAAGCATGGGGGTGGAAACATCATGCTTTGAGGCTGTCTTTCTGCAAAGGGACCAAGACGAGTGATCCGTGTAAAGGAAAGCATGAATGGGGCCATGTATCGTGAGATTTTGAGTGAACACCTCCTTCCATCAGCAAGGGCATTGAAGATGAAACGTGGCTGGGTGTTTCAGCATGACAATGATCTCAAACACACCGCCCGGGCAACGAAGGAGTGGCTTCGTAAGAAGCATTTCAAGGTCCTGGAGTGGCCTAGCCAGTCTCCAATTCTTTGGAGGGAGTTGAAAGTCCATGTTGCCCAGCAACAGCCCCAAAATATCACTGCTCTAGAGGAGATCTGCATGGAGGAATGGGCCAAAATACCAGCAACAGTGTGTGAAAACCTTGTGAAGACTTACAGAAAACGTTTGACCTCTGTCATTGCCAACAAAGGGTATATAACAAAGTATTGAGATAAACTTTTGTTATTGACCAAATACACCATAATTTGCAAATAAATTCATTAAAAATCCTACAATGTGATTTTCTGGATTTTCTTTTTTCATTTTGTCTGTCATAGTTGAAGTGTACCTATGATGAAAATTACAGGCCTCTCATCTTTTTAAGTGGGAGAACTTGCACAATTGGTGGCTGACTAAATACTTTTTTGCCCCACTAAGTATTCTGACCCTTTACTCAGTACAGTGTTGAAACATCTTTAGCAGCAATTACAGCCTCAAGTCTTCTTGGGTATGACACTACAAGCATGGCACACCTGTATTTAGGGAGTTTCTTCCAATCTTCTCAAGCTCAGTCAAGTTAAATGGGGACCGTAGCTGCACAGGTATTTTCAGTTCTCTCCAGAGATGTTCAATCGGGTTCAAGTCCAGGCTCTGGCTGGGCCACTCAAGAACATTCAGAGAAATGTCCTGCAGCCACTCATGGGTTGCCTTGGCTGTGTGCTTAGGGTCATTGTCCTGTTTGAAGGTGAACCTTCACCCGTACATCTTTGCCTCAATCCTGACAAGTCTCCAAGTCCCTGCCACTGAAAAACACCTCTACAGCATGATGCTGCCACCACCATGCTTCACCGTAGGGATGGTGCCAGGTTTCCCCCAGATGTGATGCTTGGCATTCAGGCCAAAGTGTTCAATCTTGGTTTCTCATTGTTTGAGTCTTTAGGTGCCTTTTTGCAAACTCCAAGCGTGCTGTCATGTGCCTTTTACTCAGGAGTGGCTTCTAACCTGGCCACTCTACCATAAAGGCCTGATTGGTGGAGTGCTGCAGAGATGGTTGTCCTTGTGGAAGGTCAGATGACCTGGTCTCCACAATCACCTGACCGCAAACAAATTTGAAATGATTTGGGGTGAGTTGGACTGCAGAGTGAAGGAAAAGCAACCAACAAGCACTCAGCATGTGGGAACTCTTTCAGGACGGTTGGAAAAGCACTCCAGGTGAAGCTGGTTGAGAGAATGGAAAGCTGTCATCATGGCTTGTTTGAAGAATCAAAAATATATTTTGATTTGTTTAACACTTTCTTTGGTTACTACGTGATTCCATATGTGTTATTTCATAGTTGATGTTTTCACTATTATTCTACAATGTAGAAATAAAGAGAATCCCTTGAATGAGTAGGTGTCCAAACTTTGATGGGTACTGTATGTCTTTAAATCTAGCACATTGTGCTATCATGGATGACTTCCACGCTTTACTCAAACGGTAAATGTTATTTTATTTGTTAAGGACTCAGCAGCAGTGTGCCTGCATTGCAACCATCAATGTTTTAGGCCTACATTTCCGATTGTAGACCACCGGGTCTGAGATGACAGTAAACGTTATTAAGTGAAATACAATATGCAACTTAATTGTCCATTTTGTCTGGGGTTTGCTGTTCCCCATAAGCCACCCTCTGGTGGTGATCGCAGCTCATTTTTAATGCTGGCTCCTGTTGACCATTGTGCTGGCCCCGGGAAGGTGGAAGGTCACCTATAGTAAATGTCAGGACCCGGTTACAAACTCTGGTCTCCGGTGTGAGAAACAGTCACTTAGCAAACTGAGCCACTAATAGTCAGCAGAACCCAGAAGATGAGGCAGACACAGCAGTACTGGAAACAGTGTTTTAATAAAGTAAAAAGGAAAGTTCAGGCAAAAATATAAATCCACAACGTCAAAATTCCAAGAGAACAAAGGTAATCCTCCAAGTCAAAAGGTAAATCCACAAGGTGGTAGGTACAGCAGAAAAAAAGCCTAAAAAGATAATCACATATAAATAAGAACAAAAACAGAGTACCTCAAGTGAGTCCAACTGGAGCAACAAATGTTCACAGCATCGCTGGGGCTGGGTGCTAACATTCAAACACAGAGCAAAGAACTGAGGAAAACTAAGGGTTTAAATACATTCAAGAGAAATGAGGCACAGGTGCAAATCATAACTGGGAACAAGGGAAAACAAAAGGGTCAAAAAGCACAATGGGGGCATCTAGTGACCAAAACCGGAACAACCCTGGCCAAATCCTGACAGTAAGCCTGCCATTGGTGTGTTGGTGTCATCCTGTTTCTGTTTCCCATAAGCGCTTTGATTTTTTCATGTATTATTTTAAACCTATTGATGATTGCCTGTTGAATGAGGAGTCGTCATTATGTTTCATTTGAAATTTGAGCAATGAAATATAAAATAAGATGGTACTTTATTCATGTTTTTTTTGTTGATAGATGACTGATGATAGATACTCATCAATTAAATGATTGAAAAATCAGTATAGTATATAATGACGTACATTGGTAGTGGGTGGCATACATTGGCGATGGATGAGGTTTTTCCTACTTTTAGGAGCTTGTTGAAAAGCGCTATAAATCAAGCATCTGCTTCCTATGTTGACTTTGGATGTTTCTTTTCTTTGTGTCCCTTTTTTCATTATGCTGTCAATGGTGCCCTCTACTACAGCCTGTTTTGGAACATGGGTAACTTGCAGCATAGAACACATGCATGTAAAATGGTTTTGCCCTCTGAGTCTGCCTGGCGTTCATGTTGTGATGTTCATGTGTTTTGTCCCAGCTGATGGCTACACCAGCCGTCAGATCCTGGACATTGTGTTCATCCTGTGCATCCTGAGGCTCATACGAGTGGTAGACAACATCAAAAGGTTAGGAGGTCAAGGACTTCCATTTCCTGTGTGTGTGTGTGTGTGTGTGTGTGTGTGTGTGTGTGTGTGTGTGTGTGTGTGTGTGTGTGTGTGTGTGTGTGTGTGTGTGTGTGTGTGTGTGTGTGTGTGTGTGTGTGTGTGTGTGTGTGTGTGTGTGTGTGTGTGTGTGCTCATGTACAGTACGCGTGCATGTAAGAGAGTTTCAAAATAAAGATGTGAAACATTATCAAACCTTTTCGCTTAACTGCCAGAGCTAGTATCTGTGACAAAATGAATTGGAAGAAAGACCTATACAAGTCAGATATGGTTGATTTGATATTATCATTCATGGACTTAGACGCGGAACTCACTCTTCCTGATGTTCTTTTCCCCCTCAGGTTCCGTGCCATCATCAACACCCTCATCAAGATTGGACCGACGATACTCACTTTCAGACAGCTCATTGTCGTAAATTGTTTGTTTACAAACATTGGAGTGAACAAGCTTATTTTGGGTTCAGTTGAACTAAGCTCATGAGATTGACGCTTGTAAGGGATATCAGATGATTTCAAATGTCAAGATGAATCAAATTCCCAATCTGTCAGCTGTGTATATCCAGCTATATGCCTCAACCCCAAATGAATGGGGCTGATCTCTTATGTTAATTTTGGATTAGGCCATACAGCTAGATCTACAAAACAGATGGTCTTGGTCATTGACGCATATTTAAATTACACTTTATTATGATGGCTGAAAACATCAGACAATTGATTTTGGAGTGAAATATCCCTCCAATATGTAATCCTGTGTTGCAACTGATTGATTGACTGCATAGTTGTCCCATATATTTCTCAGGTGGTCTATTACATATAGTCACCATGGTGGGAATTGAGTTGTTCAAAGGGAAAAATATGCTTTTTCGAGGCCAACTCCACTGATCCGGATAAGGCATTCTGTGGAAACACCCTACTCAAACTTAGTGTTCGCCAAGCACAACTACTGCAAGAACAACTTTAACAACGTTGTTTCCTCTTTTATCCTCCTACTGGAACTCACCGTGGTCAACCAGTGGCATGATATCCCTTTCAAAGCTTGGGAAAATACATTGAGCTAAAACGATACTTTTTCCGTACTCTTGTGAAAATGTTGCTACAAGATAGAAATTTTTAATTGTAATGTACAGTAAGCAGTGGTCACTGACTAAAATTTTACAGTAGGTTAGTGTGTAGAGGGTTAAAAATGAGATGAATTGAAATAACAACTTTTTATTTACTAGTCTTCATAGCTTATTTTAGACAACTGGGTAATTTCTCAGTGATTCTCTAAGTTGCCAGGCTAACTTGACCATTCCTAACCACTCAGTGGAGAATTGTTACTATTTTATTATTTTCTTTAATGTTGGTCCCACTGCTGTCCAGCGGTTTCATCGCGGTCACTCACATCTCAGCCAGGATGTTCTTCGTCCTCTTCCACATTGTAGTCATCAAGTAAGAACAAGTCTCCTTTGAAATATTGAGAACCAAACAAACTTTTCTCAATGATACTCTATTGCTGAATATCAAATCGACCCCTAGCTCCCTACCCCTACAGGCACTACAGTAGATCTAAAAGGATTAGACAAGCTTAAGCAATATGGTAATAACTTCACTTTGCCTTTTGATTGGCTTGTACCCATCCAATAGTTTCAGATCTGCAGGAGTGCCTAAGGGGTAGTGATAGGAATCCAGTTGGAACTCAGTATAGTATGACTTTGATAACTCGCTCGCTATTTATGAGAATTGAGTATCACGTGCATTTGGTATCACGTGCATTTGTTCCTCAGTATTTTCATTGCTTTCATCCTGTAAGCCTTCTTCGTGGAGTACACCGTGGACCAAAGTAACCTACAATCTTCTTTGGAAAATAAAATTGAGGAACTGGAATTGGGCGTCGAACAGTACATGCCTGATTGTTTTGCAATTGGAGAATAATAATTAGCCATGCTTTGGGGTGGGCTTGATTCCGTATTGAGTCAGAGGGGTGAAAGTGTAGCATGCATCATTTCCTGTAGCCACGAGTCATGTTCCAAGCTAAACCACATACAGTATTCATGATGCACTGCCTTAAAACAAAGGGTTTGCTAATAGCTTATTTGCCAGTAGATGTGGCAGACTGGTGTTAAGTGAGGTGAAAGGTTCAGTGTTCCAGATAGAAATATTCTTGATTCTTGATCCAAATCAGTCAGGTTTCAAGACTAGTCATTCAACTGAGACTGCTCTTCTCTGTATCACGGAGGCGCTCCGCACCGCTAAAGCTAACTCTCTCTCCTCTGCTCTCATCCTTCTAGACCTATCGGCTGCCTTCGATACTGTGAACCATCCGATCCTCCTCTCCACCCTCTCCGAGTTGGGCATCTCCGGCGCGGCCCACGCTTGGATTGCGTCCTACCTGACAGGTCGCTCCTACCAGGTGGCGTGGCGAGAATCTGTCTCCTCACCACGCGCTCTCACCACTGGTGTCCCCCAGGGCTCTGTTCTAGGCCCTCTCCTATTCTCGCTATACACCAAGTCACTTGGCTCTGTCATAACCTCACATGGTCTCTCCTATCATTGCTATGCAGACGACACACAATTAATCTTCTCCTTTCCTCCTTCTGATGACCAGGTGGTGAATCGCATCTCTGCATGTCTGGCAGACATATCAGTGTGGATGACGGATCACCACCTCAAGCTGAACCTCGGCAAGACGGAGCTGCTCTTCCTCCCGGGGAAGGACTGCCCGTTCCATGATCTCGCCATCACGGTTGACAACTCCATTGTGTCCTCCTCCCAGAGCGCTAAGAACCTTGGCGTGATCCTGGACAACACCCTGTCGTTCTCAACTAACATCAAGGCGGTGGCCCGTTCCTGTAGGTTCATGCTCTACAACATCCGCAGAGTACGACCCTGCCTCACACAGGAAGCGGCGCAGGTCCTAATCCAGGCACTTGTCATCTCCCGTCTGGATTACTGCAACTCGCTGTTGGCTGGGCTCCCTGCCTGTGCCATTAAACCCCTACAACTCATCCAGAACGCCGCAGCCCGTCTGGTGTTCAACCTTCCCAAGTTCTCTCACGTCACCCCGCTCCTCCGCTCTCTCCACTGGCTTCCAGTTGAAGCTCGCATCCGCTACAAGACCATGGTGCTTGCCTACGGAGCTGTGAGGGGAACGGCACCTCAGTACCTCCAGGCTCTGATCAGGCCCTACACCCAAACAAGGGCACTGCGTTCATCCACCTCTGGCCTGCTCGCCTCCCTACCACTGAGGAAGTACAGTTCCCGCTCAGCCCAGTCAAAACTGTTCGCTGCTCTGGCTCCTCAATGGTGGAACACACTCCCTCACGACGCCAGGACAGCGGAGTCAATCACCACCTTCCGGAGACACCTGAAACCCCACCACTTTAAGGAATACCTAGGATAGGATAAAGTAATCCTTCTCACCCCCCCCCCCCTTAAAAGATTTAGATGCACTATTGTAAAGTGGCTGTTCCACTGGATGTCATAAGGTGAATGCACCAATTTGTAAGTCGCTCTGGATAAGAGCGTCTGCTAAATGACTTAAATGTAAATGTAAATATGATAAAGAGTTGATACGATTTCCTATTCAACATGACAATCATAGCTGCTCAATCTATGCAAAACATTTCAATCTGAACGTTCTGTAATTATGTTCTCCTGAACAGCCATGTTTATCTTGTTTTATTGTACGTTCTCTTTGTGCCAATCAGAGAGAAACTGGTGGAAACTTGGTGGATGCCATGGAAACTAACGACAATATGGGCACCTCTGAGTCGACCAAGGGAAAACCTGCACTCATGTTCAAGATCGCCTGTAAAAAATAAGCTTTGAGGAGAATTCATTGTTGCTCTGTCTTAATCACCTGTATGGTGATATGATACATTTTATACCTTGGAAATATATGAATGTGTATGGCAATTTAATGCATTTTCAAATATGATGGCTGATATAATGTGCTATACAATGTTGTGAATTCTGAATGCACAATCAATGCATCATACACAGAATGATGATTTAATACCTGGAAAAACGTTATCAAAAACCTACGTTGTTTTCAATAGGAAACAGCAAAAGATTTAGTAAAGGAAAATGTAAATCTGTGTTTTTGTTAGACAAGTTCAGGTAGTAGTCTACCTGAATAGGTCCTTCCTTTTAACCATCTGTACTGACCTCAGATTTCTGCCTGCTTCCTCCCAGGATACAAAACTGTGGACGGTTTGTTACAGAGGATGTTTGAGGCGGACCTAGACCCAGAGAATTTAGCAGAAGACGAAGATTTCGATCCCAATAACCCATCGAATCTGAACTTCCCAAATTCAACCTTTGATTCTGTATAGCCGTGGTCAGAAAGGGAATAAATACACAAAAAATGTTTTGTACTGAAATGTATCATAACAAATACTATATTTTATGAAATATTTCTAGAGGTTTATGTAAAACACAATAAGCTATAAACGGTTAAACATTCCTCAATGTAGTATTTAGCTTGCTATTTCATATACTGCTTTTTGTAAATATCTTGACAACACAATCCACATTCATCGAAAAGGAGACTTTATTCTTGTTTGATTATCTCTAAAGTTATACTCAAAGGAACAGCATTTGATAATTTACCATGAAGGCATAACTGAAATTATATAAAATTGAAAATCTGCTGAGGTAAATTGCCACAGCATGAAAGGTTGTATATATTGTCTGTTTCTATTGGGCAATCTGACTCAAATACATGCTGTATGTACAGACTCTACTCTCAATTATTTCCACATTTTTACTTGATATTGTTTTTTATTCACAGTTTCCCGGATACCGATCAGGCCATATCCTGGACTAAAAAGCAAGTTCAATGCAGAATCTCAATTGAAATGAGTTTAGTGTCCAGGAAACCAGTCCTCACATCCAACCAACCATTCTTCTGTAGGCCTATATACATCATTATATGTTTACTAATAAAGCATACCAGCTAAGGGTAAAAAATATATATATTTTAAGGCCTTTCTTGTGATGTATTATGTGTGGCCAAACTAACATTTCATGTAACAAAGCATTAATTTACCAAAGACTGGTTTGCTCTGACAGCCACTTTCTTCACTTTCTCAAGTAAGCTTTGGCCATTTGGGGCAGAGCCTACCCTTTTTCTTTTATTTATTTTTTACCTTCATTTAACCAGACAAGTCAGTTAAGAACAAATTCTTATTTTCAATGTCAGCCTAGGAACAGTGGGTTAACTGCCTGTTCAGGGGCAGAACAACAGATTTGTACCATGTCAGCTCGGGGGTTTGAACTTGCAACCTTCCAGTTACTAGTCCAACACTCTAACCACTAGGCTACCCTGTCACCCCAGGGTAGCCCACTGCACCCTCCCAGGGGCGCTGGGAGGGTGCAGTGCGCCCTATGCCTGCGCCCCTACCTGACACCGTGCAGAGACTGTTACGGTTATATACCTACAGTGCCTTCAGAAAGTATTCACACCCCTTAACTTTTTCTACTTTTGTTGTGTTACAAGCAATATTTAAAATGGATTACATTTAGATCGTTTTTTTGTCACTGGCCTACACACAATACATTATGTGGTATTTTTGCAAATTCATAGAATAAAATACATCATAGATGTATTTAACATGTCAATGTCACGCCCTGACCTTAGTTCATTTTTAATGTCTCTATTTTAGTTTGGTCAGGGCATGAGTTGGGGTGGGCATTCTATGTGTTCTATGGTTTTGTATTTCTGTGTTTCGCCTGGTATGGTTCCCAATCAGAGGCAGCTGTTTCTCGTTGTCTCTGATTGAGAACCATACTTAGGCAGCCTGTTTTCCCACTATGATTTGTGGGTAGTTGTTTTCTGTCTTTGTTTTAGTTACCAGACGGAACTGTTTCGGTTATTATTTTTGTTACTTTGTATTGTAGTTTTCAGTTCAGTTTAATAAAATGACGAACACTTACCACGCTGCATATTGGTCCGATCCTTCATACTCCTCCTCAGAAGAGGATGAAAACCCTTACAGAACTACCCACCACCAAAAAAGCTGAGCTCCAGTGCTCCCCCCACAGCCCGGTCCATCCGGTGTCTCCTCCACACACCAGGCCTTCTGTAGGTGTCCATCTCCTCCCTCCAGGGTAAAAACTGTAATATCTTATGTTTCACTGAGTTGTGGCCGAATGACAGCATGATTAACATTCAGCTGGCGGGTTACACACTGCATCGGCAGGATTGAACAGCAGCCTCTGGTATGGGGTGGCGGTATATGTGGGGTGGCAGTATATGTGGGGTGGCGGTCTATGTATATTTGTAAACCACAGCTGGTGCACGATATTTAAGGAAGTCTCAAGGTTTTATTCACCTGAGGTAGAGTATCTCATGATAAGCTGCATACCACACTATCTACCAAGAGACTTTTGATCTCTATTTTCGTAGTTCTCTACACACTACCGCAGACTGAAGCTGGCACTAAGATCGCACTCAAAGTTCTGTATTCCATCATAAGCAAACAGGAAAACGCTCATCCAGAGGCTGCGCTCCTAGTGGCCCGGGGACCTAAATGCAGGGAAACTTAAATACGTTTTACCTCATTTCTATCAGCCTGTTAAATGTGCGACCAGAGGGGAAAAAAACTCTAGATCCCCTTTACTCCACACACAGATACACATACAAAGCTCTCCCCCGCCCTCCATTTGAAAAATCTGACTGAAGCACAAGATCACTCCACAATGAATAAATAAAAATGAAAAATGAAAAAAATAAGAAAAATAACAAATAGAGAGTAGAGCAACAATAAAATAACAGCAATCAGGCTATATACAGGGGGGTACTGGTACAGAGTCAATGTGCGGGAGCACAGGTTAGTCGAGGTCATTGCGAGGTCATTGAGGTATATGTACATGTAGGTAGAGGTAAAATTACTATGCATAGATGATAAATGGAGAGTAGCATCAGCGTAAAAATGGAGGCGGGGGGGTGGCCATTTGGTTAGCTGTTCAGGAGTCTTATGGCTTGGGGGTAGAAGCTGTTAAGAAGCCTCTTGGACCTAGACTTGGCACTCCGATACCGCTTTCCGTGCGGTAGCAGAGAGAACAGTCTATGGCTAGGATGGCTGGAGTCTTTCACAATTTTTAGGGCCTTCCTCTGACACCGCCTGGTATAGAGGTCGTGGATGGCAGGAAGCTTGGCCCAGTGATGTACTGGGCCGTACGCACTACTCTCTGTAGAACCTTGCAGTCGGAGGCCGAGCAGTTTCCATACCAGGTGGTGATGCAACCAGTCATGCTCTCGATAGTGCAGCTGGAGAGGATCTTCTGAGGGGGAATAGGCGTTGTCGTGCCCTCTTCATGACTGTCTTGGTATATTTGGACCATGACAGTTCGTTGGTGATGTGGACACCAAGGAACTTGAAGCTCTCAACCTGCTCCACTACAGCCCCGTCGATGAGAATGGGAGCATGCTCGGCCCTCCTTTTCCTGTAGTCCATGGTCATCTCCTTTGTCTTGATCATGTTGAGGGAGAGTTTGTTATCCTGGCACCACACTGCCAGGTCTTTGACCTGCTCCTTTCACGGCTCAGGCTAAGACCCAGATGCAAATACAGGAGGCGTATAGTACGAGTCTCTGAGTTTATTACAGTAGAAGGGGCAGGCAAAAGGTAAGTCAAGGCAGGCAAAGAGTTAAAATCCAAATCAGAGTCAGCCAGGTACAGAACAGCTGGCAGGATCAGGGTCAGGACAGACAGAAAGTTCAGAACTGGGAAGACTAGGAAAACAAAAACTAGCCACAGGAAACACAGGATCAAGCTGGTAGGATTTGATCAAGCTGGTAGGCAAGACGAACTGGCAACAGACAAACAGAAAACGCTGGTATAAATACACAGGAGGTAATGGGAACAAATAGGATATATTTGGTGGAGACAAGCACAAGGCAGGTGAAACAGATCAGGGTGTGACACCTCACTATAGGCTGTCTCATCGTTGTCGGTTGAGTCATGACCAGCCTTTCCAAGCACTTCATGGCTACAGACGTGAGTGCTACGGGTCAGTAGTCATTTAGGCAGGTTACCTTGGTGATCTTAGGCAGAGGGACTACGGTGGTCTGCTTAAAACATGTTGAATTACAGACTCAGGTTGAAAATGTCAGTGAAGACACTTGCCAGTTGGTCAGCGCATGCTCAGAGTACACGTCCTGGTAATCTGTTTGTTGAAAGTTGATCGGCTACGGCGAGCGTGATCACACAGTCGTCCGGAACAGCTGGTGCTCTCATGCATACTTCAGTGTTGCTTGCATCAAAGTGCGCATAGAAGTTATTTAGCTCGTCTGGAAGGCTTGTGTAACTGGGCAGCTCTGCTTACCTTTGTTGTCCGTAGTAGTTTGCAAGCCCTGCCACATCCGACAAGAGTTGGAGCTGGTGTAGTAGGATTCAATCTTAGTCCTGTATTGGCACTTTGTCTGTTTGATGGTTCGTCAGAGGGCATAGCAGGATTTCTTATAAGCGTCCGGGTTAGAGACCCGCTCCTTGAAAGACGCAGCTCTACCCTTTAGCTCAGTACAGATGTTGCCTGTAATCCATGGCTTATGATTGGGGTATGTACGTACGGTCACTGTGGGGTCATCGTCATCTATGCACTTATTGATGAAGCCAGGTACTGTGGTGTACTCCTCAATGCCATTGGAATACTCCCGGAACATATTCCAGTCTGTGCTAGCAAAACAGTCCTGTATCTTAGCATCTGCGTCATCTGACCACTTCCATATTGAGCGAGTCACTGGTACTTCCTGCTTTAGTTTTTGCTTGTAGGCAGGAATCAGGAGGATATAGTTACTGTCATATTTGCTAAAGGGAGGGTGAGCTAGAGCTTTGAACATGTCTTTGTGTGTGGAGCAAAGGTGGTCTAGAGGTGTTTTTCCTCTGGTTGCACATGTAACATACTGGTAGAAATGAGGTGAAACGGATTTAAGTTTCCCTGCATTAAAGTCCCCGGCCACTAGGAGCGCCGCCTCTGGATGAGCATTTTCTTGTTTGCTTATGGCAGAATACAGCTCGTTGAGTGCGGTCTTAGTAGATGAAAACCCTCTTGGTAAATAGTGTGGTCTGTAGCATATTATGAGATTCTCTGCCTCATGTGAGCAAAACTTTGAGACTTCATTAATATTAGATTTACTGCACCAGCTGTTATTGATAAATAGACACAGACCGCCACCCCTTGAATTAACGTGGGCAGCCGTTCTGTCTTGCCATTGCACAGAAAACCCAGCCAGCTGTATGTTATCCTTGTCGTCGTTCAGCCATGACTCAGTGAAACATAAGATATTACAGTTTATAATGTCCCATTGGTAGGATAATCTTGATCGGAGCTCATCCAGTTTATTATCCAATGATTGCACATTGGCTAATAGGACTGATGGTAGAGCCGGGTTACTCACTCAACGTCGGATTCTTACAAGGCACCCCGACCTATATCTCCTTCTCTTCCTCATGAGAATGACAGGAATTTGGGCCTTGTCCTATGTCTGAAGTAAATCCTTTGCGCCCGACTCGTTAAAGAAAATGTCCTTGTCCAGTACGAGGTGAGTAATTGCTGTTCCAGAAGCTCTTTTTGGTTCATAAGAGATGGTGGCAGAAACCTTATGTCAGAAATAACACACACACACAATAGCACAATTGGTTAGGAGCCAATAAAACGGCAGCCATTGTCCATCAGTAGAGGCGCTGTGGAAATTGTGGATCTACCCGTCATGCTACAAGAGCTCCAGATTGCCCAGCTAAGGGCCATACATGCAAACACTGTCAAATGTTTAACCGTTTTCGAATCATTGCAACCACGTACCTAAGACAGCCACAACACTCAGGCAGTAATCCATACAGTGGGGCCCCACTCAGAGAACTTTACTATGTGCCCACTCAAGGTGACTTTGCTAAATTCAGCAACATACAACCAGTTCTATACATACCTACATCTCTGAAGAGAGCTGAAAATAGCCACGCAGCGACGCTCCCCATCCAACCTGACAGAGGTAGATAAATAATAAATACAGTATGGGGATGAGGTAGATAGATGGGCTGTATACAGATGGGCTATGAACAGGTGCAGTGATCTGTGAGCTGCTCTGACAGCTGGTTCTTAAAGCTAGTGAGGGAAATCACAGCTTCAGTGATTTCTGCAGTTCGTTCCAGTCAGTGGCAGCAGAGAACTGGAAGGAATGGTGACCCAAGAGGAATTGGCTTTGGGGGTGACCAGTGAGATATACCTGCTGGAGCGCGTGCTATGAGTGGGTGTTGCTATGGTGACCAGCGAGCTGAGATAGGGCGGGGCTTTACCTAGCAGAGACTTGTAGATAAGCTGTAGCCAGTGGGTTTGGCGATGAGTATGAAGCGAGGGCCAGCCAACGAGAGTGTATAGGTCACAGTGGTGAGTAGTGTATGGGGCTTTGGTGGCAAAACGGATGGCACTGTGATAGACTGCATCCAGTTTGCTGAGTAGAGTGTTTTATAGATGACATCGCCGAAGTCAAGGACCGGTAGGATGGTAGGATGGTCAGTTTTACGAGGGTATGTTTGGCAGCATGAGTGAAGGAAGATGTTACTATGAACATTCATGGTAACTAAAGGTTAAGTACATAGAAACAACGGGAGAAGGTATTTTGGTTGGTATTTACATAGTAATACATTATAAATTACCATGTATGTTTATTGGTGATTCTTAGGTATTACTTTGAAAGAGACTGGTGTGACTACGTATTTATATAGTAATAAGCTGGTTCTTACTTGTACTTACTTTTGGGAAAAATGTTTTGCTATATAATTACCTTTTGTGACGTTGTATGTTCCTTGGAGTTACTAGGTATAGTTATTAACTGGTACTGAGTTATACCTACCTTCTTACTTGTAGTTATCAATATAATTACATTTTCTGATTTCAGATTTAAATAACAGAAAAGTCGACTACGATTTCTGTAAAACTTGTAGACTTGTTTACGTGCTGCTGTGCGGTTTGTTGCTAACCTTACTTTGCTACCTGCCAACTTTACGGTTTGTATTTTTTAATTACCTCGCTCAACTTTTTTCATTGAACTTTTTCACACCGGACCCTTTATCTGGACGTGGTTCGTCGGGACCTCAACCAGCCGAAGCTAAGTTGTAACATTAACATTATGCCTTCGTCGCTGTACTTATAATATACAGGAGAACGATCGCCTTATGGTGAGGATAGCTGTGTTGCAAGCTCAGCTTCAGATGCAATCGTTAGGCAATGGTATTTTAAGTGTAGGAAAGGATGAAATGGCGTCTGTGCCACAAATAAGTACAGATAGTAGTATAAATCCCCTCGCACAGTCCCCGCAGCCGGACAATTTTCTCATGGCTTCTGGAAGGAAATGCTGTAGGAATGCTCAACCGCTGTCTCTCATTCAGCCGACAGAAACTTTCAACCAGTTCTCCCCATTAAGAAACGGGTCGCAGTCAGAGGCCGAGCCTTCTCTGGTCTCTCCTCCTCTGATACGCCGAAGCCTCCCACCATTAGCTGTGACAGATTGAAAACCCTCGTCATTGCCGACTCCATTACCCGCAGTATTAGACTTAAGAAGAAGGCGAATCATCCAGCGATCGTACACTGTTTACCAGGGGGCAAGTCTACCGACGTTAAGGCCAATCTGAAGATGGTGCTGGCTAAGGCTAAAACTGGTGACTGTAGCGATGGCGACACCAACGATGTTAGGATGAAACAGTCAGACCAAGCGCAACATAGCTTCAGGGGGCCAAGAAATGTATTGCCTTGAAATGGAAATTGGATTCCTCCCTGGCAGTTGCAATGTGGCTATCGGAAGTTAATAGTTGTATCCCTTTGGAGAAAATCACTTACTGCTTGAGGAATAAGTTAAAGACATTTTACAGAATTTGGCAACCTTTTATTGACTATATGGAGAATCTCCCCACACATCTCATTAATTGAATCTATATATAATCCTCACATAATGTTTCACATGTAATGTATAATATGTAGCCTACGGCAGGTGATCCAATGTCTCGTTATAATTTTTTTATTTTTGTATGTTTGTATATATAATTATAATATTTTTTTTTGTTACGCTCGTCTGTTACTGTCACTTTGTCCTATCGTTGTCTAATATCTTTTCACTTTTGTTTTGAATGTTCTTAATTGGAAAATGCAAAAATAATATATAAAAAAACAACAACAAAAAAACATAGCTTCAGGGTGTAAATCAGTTAAAAAGATGTGTCGGCATCGAGTAATTGTCTCTGGTCCCGTCCCAGTTAAGGGGAGTGATGAGCTCTACAGCAGTCTCACAACGCAATTGCTGGTTGAAAACTGTAATTTGTAGATAATTGTCCCTCTTTCTGGGACTCACCCACAAACAGGGCCAAGCCTGGCCTGTTGAGGAGTGACGGATTCTATCCTAGCTGGAGCGGTGCTCTCATCTTATCTACCAACATAGAGAGGGCGCTAACTCCTCTAGCTCCACAATGAGATAGGGTGCAGGCCAGACAGCAGGCTGTTAGCCAGCCTGCCAGCATAGTGGAGTCTGCCACTAGCACAGTCAGTGTAGTCAGCTCAGCTACCCCCATTGAGACCGTGTCTGTGCCTCGATCTAAATTGGGTAAAACTAAACATGGCTGTGTTCATCTTAGCAATCTCACTGGGAAAAAGACCTCAATTCCTGTCATTATTGAAAGAGACTGTGATATCTCACATCTCAAAATAGGGCTACTTAATGTTAGATCCCTCACTTCCAAGGCAGTTATAGTCAATGAACTAATATCTGATCATAATCTTGATGTGATTGGCCTGATTGAAACATGGCTTAAGCCTGATGAATTTACTGTGTTAAATGAGGCCTCACCTCTCGCTTACACTAGTGACCATATCCCCCACGCATCCCGCAAAGGCAGAGGTGTTGCTAACATTTACGATATAAAATGTCAATTTACCCCCCCCAAAAAACTACTGCATTTTTGTCTTTTTAGCTTCTAGTCATGAAATCTATACAGCTTACTCAATTACTTTTTATAGCTACTGTTTACAGTCCCGTGGAATAAATGTTGTGGATCTTAATGTTTTTCCTCTTCACAGGTTGAATAGCAGAGAATTAGACACATATCATCCCCTTTAAGTGTTTGTCTAAGCTGTTTGGAAAGTGGTAAAAGTAGGTAATATGTGTTAAAAGTTACATTCCAATGAATAGAATGTTGGAAGTCATGGCCATTTTTAACAATGGGAGCTTTAAAATTATGAAAAATCCCATCGAAGTGGATGGAGAAGGACAAAAAGAAGAACAAGTTGTATACAACCACACCATTCCATACCAGTCTGCACTTTATAGAGTTTGAATAGTGTTTCTAACTTAAACCTTGCATGAAAAATAGTGTTCCAAAGAAAAGTAAGATATGAGTGAAGGATTTAGTGGGACTAATAAGTCAGAACCAAGTTATACTGTCACACCTTGATCTATTTCACCTGTCTTTGTGATTGTCTCCAACGCCCTCCAAGTGTCGCCCATCTTCCCCTGTGTATTTATACCTGTATTCTCTGTTTGTCTGTTGCCAGTTTGTCTTGTTTTGTCAAGCCAACCAGCGTTTTTGTTATCAGCTCCTGCTTTCTCCCAGTCTCTTTCTTGTCCTCCTGGTTTTTGACCCTTGCCTGTCCCTACCCTGTACCCACTTGACCACTCTGCCTGCCACTGACCCTGAGCCTGCCTGCTGTCCTGTACCTTTGCCCCACCTCGGGATTACCAACCTCTGCCTGAACTGACCCTGAGCATGCCTTCCGTCCTATGACTGCGGGATTGACATTCTCCCTAGCACCACGACGCCCCGGGGACATCTGTACTCTCTGTCGGGATCGGAGACCAAGACTATGAAGACCTACATTAGGGACTCCCTAGCTGCTGGATTTATCCGTCCCTCTTCATGTCCCGCCGGCGCAGGGTTCTTCTTCGTGGAGGAAAAGGACAAGACCCTGCGCCCATGCATTAACTACTGGTGACTCAATGACATTACGGTTAAGAACCGTTACCCGCTACCACTCATCTCCTTGGCCTGGAGAGGGCGGAACATCTGTTAATTGTGTGGACTGACCAAAAGAACCTGGAGTATCTCCACACCGCCAAGCGCCTCAACTCCAGGCTAGCCAGATGGGCCCTGCTGTTCACACGGTTCAACCTCTCCCTGTCATACCGGCCGGGATCGAAGAAATCAAGGTGTATGTACTGTTCTGCCGCTATAGCCCCACAACTACTACCCCGGAACCCGAAACCATCATTTCATGCCTGGCGACGGCACTCAGCTGGGGAATAAGGAGCAGGTCTGTGAGGCGCAGAGTTCCCAGCCGAACCCCAGGGGGGTTGATAACCGGATGTTCGTTCCTGATGCCTTCTGCTCCGCGGTCCTTGAGTGGGCCTGCTCTTCCAAGCCTGTTGAACCCTGGCCTTTGTACGAAGCACTTTTCGTATTATGGTTCCTGACGTGTTTGCATTCGTAGCCGCTTGCATGGTGTGTGCACAGAACAAGACTCCTCAGCAAGCTCCGGCTGGTCTCCTCCAACCTCTGCCTGTCCACCACCATCCCTGGTCTACATCCCCCTGGACTTTGTCACGGGTCTTCCCTCTTCTGATGGCAACACCGCCATCCTGACCATGGTAGATCAGTTTTCCAAAGCCACCCACTTCTTTCCTCTCCCCCAACTGCCCTCGGCCAAAGTCGACGGCCCAGCTCATGGTGCAGCACATCTTCCGGATCCATGGACTGACCGTTGACATGGTCTCCGACCGGGGTCATCAGTTCTCGTCCCGGTTCTGGAATCGTTCTGCACCCTCATTGGGTCGTTGGCCAGCCTGTCCTCCGGGGTTCACTCCCAGTCCAAATGGCCAGTCGGATCGAGCCAACCAGGACCTCGAAATTACCCTGCGCTGCCTGGTTTCCGCCAACCCCACCACCTGGAGCCAGCAGCTTGTGTAGGTCAAATATGCCCGCAACACCCTTCCCTGCTCTGCCACGGTCTCCCTTTGAGTGTTCCCTGGGTATCGGCCCCTGCTCTTCGCTGAGCAGGAAGAGGAGGTCGGCATACCTTCTGCCCAGATGTTTGTCCGTCTGCAGCCCGGTTAGCACTCCTCAAGACCACCTCCAGGTATCGGCGACAAGCGAATCGGCATCGGACCCCGGTTCCCCAGTATCGTCTTGGGCAGAAGGTATGGCTGTCCACCCGGGATCTGTCCCACCGGGTGGAGTCTTCCAAACTGTCCCCCCAGTTTATCGGCTCTTTCCCCATCTCCATGATCATTAGCCCCTCTGCTGTCCATATTCTGTTGCCCCGTACCCTTTGTATTCATCCTACATTCCATGTGTATAGAATTAAGCCCATGTCTCACAGCCCTTTGTCTTCTATTTCCAGGCCCACCACTCCTCCCTGTGTCACCGATGGCCATCCAACGTACATGGTCAGACGACACCTGAGGGTTCGACCACGGGCAGGGGTTTCCAGTGCCTGGTTGACTGGGAGGGTTATGGCCCGGAGGAGAGGTACTGGGTCCCCGCTAGAGACATCCTGGACCCAGCCCTCATAGCCGACTTACACCGCCGACACCCCGGTCAACCAGGTATGCGGCAGGTAGGATGTCAGGTGGGCCCCTAGAAGGGGGGTACTGTCACACCCTGATCTGTTTCACCTGTCTTTGTGATTGTCTCCACCCCCCTCTAAGTGTCACCCATCTTCCCTATTATCACGTGTATTTATACGTGTGTTCTCTGTTTGTCTGTTGCCAGTTTGTCTTTTTTTGTCAACTCAACCATTGTTTTTGTTATCTGCTCCTGCTTTTCCTGTCTCTCTTTTCTCGTCCCCTGGTTTTTGTCCCTTGCCTGTCCTGGCCCTGTACCCACCCGCCTGACCACTCTGCCTGCCCCTGAGCCTGCCTGCAGTCCTGTACCTTTGCCCCTGTTGCTGTAATGGACATTGTTACTTCGACATGGTCTGCATCTGGGTCTTACCTGATATATACAATATTTAGTCTGCTGAGCAAGTAACACTAATTAACTTAATAGGTTCTCAAAAAACCTGACAAATATGTCAAATCCTCCATAAAACATATGCAGTAACAATTGAATTAATTCTTAACAATAATACATTCTTAACATTCCTTCAGAAGATGAATGCAAGACATTAAAAATTAATGATGTATTATTTATTAACTAAATGAGAAACTAATAAATAGGTGCTCAAAGTACCCATTACATATGATATATTTTTTTATCGGCAGTAAGAAACGCTATTTGGCAACAAAAAAATGTCTCACTGCCAGCAATAATCTAATATAAGCATGGTATAAACTGACAAGCACTAAGGAATCACTGATATACATTAATGGAATATTTACATACTGTACATACTGTAGGCACACAGAGGCCCATTATCAGCAACTATCACTCCTGTGTTCCAATGTTAGCTAATCCAAGTTTATCATTTTAAAAGGCTAATTGATCATTAGAAAACCCTTTTGCAATTATGTTAGCACAGCTAACACAGCCAGAGCTCAGGCAGGTTGACGGCTATCTCTTAGTCCTGAGCTATCTCAGTCCTGAGCTACCTATCAGTCTTGAGCTACCCCTCAGTCTTGAGCTACCCCTCATTCTTGAGCTACCCCTCAGTCCTGAGCTACCCCTCAGTCCCGAGCTACCCCTCAGTCCCGAGCTACCTTAGTCCCGAGCTGTCCCTCAGTCCAGTGAGGCCCTTTGTTAAGATTAGTAGGCCAAGGTCGGCAGCGAGGGCCGCTACTCAAGGGACGCAGACTAAGACTGTGTTGGAGTGGGGTCCACGTCCAGCGCCAGAGCCGCCACCGTGGACAGACGCCCACCCAGACCCTCCCCTATTGGTTTAGGTGTGCGGCCGGGAGTCCGCACCTTTGGGGGCGGGGGGTACTGTCACACCCTGGCCTTAGTATTCTGTGTTTTCTTTATTATTTTGGTTAGGCCAGGGTGTGACATGAGTGATTTATTGTGTTTTTTCTTGTCTAGGGGTTTATTAGATTTATGGGGTTGTGTTCAGTATAGTTGTGTAGGAAAGTCTATGGTTGCCTGGAGTGGTTCTCAATCAGAGGCAGGTGTTTATCGCTGTCTCTGATTGGGAACCATATTTAGGCAGCCATATTCTTTGGGGTATTTTGTGGGTGGTTGTCTCCTGTGTCAGTGTTTGTACCACACAGGTTTCACGTTTCTTGTTTTTTTGTAGTTTATTCATGTATAGTTTTTCATATTAAAAATACCATGAATTATAACCACACTGCATTTTGGTCCGCCTCTCCTTCCCAGGAGGAAAACCGTTACAGGTAGCTTGTGTGAAATATTTGACATTATGGGTAGGTTACAGTATTGCTGTGCGATAGAGCGTAACATCTTTGCCTATTTAATCTCAAAGCCTATACCAAGTCAGGATATAGAAACCCAATAATCTTATGGTAAACTAAATATTGAAAATCATTTTGTCTTTTGTATAGAAGTGTGGGCTGCAGCATTTAGCCTACTTTTAAATTGTTTTCGAATATACAATCAATCTTGCATTATGACGGAGCATGGACCTTGCTATAGGCAGCATGCATGTTTAGTCACGGCAAAATATCAAAACATTCTGCCCAAAATTGCCATTGCTCTTTCTTCCAGAAACTGTCGTGACCTAATTCCAAATAGTTCCAAATTAACAGCAAATAAAGGGAGTTATTGTCACCATGAAAGGAGAATGGAGGTCGTTACCAGGCAGAGCTTTAATGTTCGTTCACACCCACACACTTTTGCGACTGATTTATAACTGGAAACATGCGTATGGCATGTGTCAAGTTTATAAATATTTTTGTATGTGAGCAGACTTTTCAGAAATGGCAGAAGCAGAAATTCAGTATGAAATTTACGCAACAGTTATAAATGAGGCCACTGGTCAAAGACAACGCAGTTAACTTGATTGTTGCTGTAGTTAAAGGCCCAGATTATCCTACATTTAGATTACCTTAAATCGGGCCTAAATCGGGAAAAGATTTAGTTGTGTCCTCTTCACGACTGTCTTGGTCTGTTTGGACCATGATAGTTCGTTGGTGATGTGGACACCAAGGAACTTGAAACTCTCGACCAGCTCCACTACAGCCCTGTTGATGTTAATGACTGTTCATGACTGCACGGGCAGGCACGACTCCAACACCATCATTAAATTTGCCGATGACACAACAGTGGTAGGCCTGATCACCGACAACAACGAGACAGCCTATACGGAGGAGGTCAGCGACCTGGCTCTGTGGTGCCAGGACAACAACCTCTTCCTCAATGTGATCAAGACAAAGGAGATGATAGTGGGCTACAGGAAAAGAGGACTGAGCACGCCCCCATTCTCATCGACGGGATTGCAGTGGAGTAGGTTGAGAGCTTCAAGTTCCCCCCCTCAAGTCACCTTGTCATCACCAACGAACTAACATGGTTCAAGCACACCATGGCAGTCATGAAGCAGGCACAACAAAACCTATTCCCCTTGCAGGAGACTGAAAAGATTTGGCATGGGTCCTCAGATCCTCAAAGGATTCTACAGCTGCACCATCGAGAGCATCCTGACTTGTTGCATTACTGCCTGGTATGTCAACCGCAGTTTAAAAAAAATATGGGTATGAGATAAAAGTAACAAGTAATTAAAGAGCTGACAACAGAGAGTGGTTGTCAGCTCTTTAATTACTTGTTACTTTTATCTCATACCCATATTTCTTTTAAACTGCACTGTTGGTTAGGGGCTTGTAAGTAAGCATTTCACTTTCAGGTCCACACCTGTTATATTCGGTGCATGTGACTAATACAATTTGATTTGATAATCTTAATCGTAAATCATCAATTTTATTTTCCAATTATCTTTTTTTACGCAAAAGGCGTGGATCTAGGCCTGTTCCAGTGAAAGCAGGATATCCTTCTTGTTAGACTCGTTAAAGGAAAAACTTTCTTCCAGTCCGCGGTGAGTAATCGCTTTTCTGATGTCCCGAAGTTATTTTCGGTCATAAGAGACGGCAGCAGTAACATTATGTACACAATAAGTTTTAAAAAACAAGTTACACAAAATCCACAAAAATTACAAAGTAGCACACTTGGTTGGGAGAATGCAAAACGTCAGCCACGTTCTTCAGTGGCATCTTGCATGCCCTGTCACTTGTTAAAACTACTGTAATACTATTTTAGGCTGCTGTATATTCATTCAGTCAAGCCTTTTCTGAAATATCTGTGGGAGAAATGTCCTCCTCAGAATTACTTTGAGAGAAACTCCCAAAATTATATAGATAAGGCTTTTTATAAAAATCATTTTCATCCGTCATCCTCCCTAACTTTTAAGTCACCATGTTCATTTTTTCAAAACATAAGTATATTCCTAATTGTGTATCCAGGTCTAAAATATTCTTCTCCACTTCGGTAGGTGGCGGTATGTGCCGTGTAGCCTATACCACAAATCTCTGAGGAAAGCACAGAGGACGATCACTTTGGTTGCTAAATGATGATGATGCTGGTGCTGGGGACGCGAATGAGGGCAGGGAAGAGGATGCTGCCGTAGAAATGGTGGTACGTGGGGCGAACCTCCTGCAATGGTTTTGACCGTGGAGGCGAAACAATGTGCCTCTTCAAAGTCTTCGAGGCTTTCATGTCATCGCGTCTGAAGAGAATTAGGTAAAAAGAAAAGCTACTATCCTCTCTTTATTCCCATTCCCCAGGTTTGAAGGGTTATGTAAATATCGCCGTATGTTTGTACACTGAAGGCCCAGGTGGCTGATTTAAGGAATTATAGTTGAATATAAATGTGGAATGTGGATTTGAATTGCAGTAGATGTAGTTAAAATATAGCAAAACATTTTGATCCCAATCCATTAATGCTGATGGGCTATTATAGAGTTATATCTATTATTATGCGTATTTTAGTATGATAAAGTTCGGCGCTGGCTTTTTCCAGTGATTGGTTCACATTGGGAATTGTAGTCCGGTGTTTTTGCTGTCATATATGCTACATTGCATTCGGTAGTATTTTTCTTAGTGGTAGGTCTACCTATATTAAACAATTCCATTAAAAATATGCAATATTATTGAAGATTAGAAAGGCTGACGTCCAATTACAAACTCTGTCCATTACGCGCGAGGAGAAGTAACGGACTGTTATTAAGGGTATAATATTTGTAAAATGGTTCAAGTTTTGTGATTTTGCAGAATATCTATGGGGTGTCGTGCGCCACCTCTCGCCATAAAGGCGGTAGTAATAGGTGGGTCACTTGTCAAGCATGAGTATACGCTGCAGTGCGGACAAAAACCGAGAAGTGGGATGGATCGAGAGCCTTGGCGTTGGAGAGCATATAACCGTATTTTAAACCGATACATCAATTAGTAAGAGAAGGCATTGTATCGGAATAGTTTATCGGAATTGGACCCACTGCTTACCTGGATTTTAGTCGTCGACAATGTATTTTAATTGTGCATTCATGCAAAGCATACACTGCAGTTTGTAATCATCGGAATCCGCTTGCGTGACACGTTTATTGTCGAAGAAATTGGATCTTATTCTAATTTAAACAATTTGACAAACTAATGTAGAAAAATACAAAAATAAAATGTGTGTGTTAGGCCAATACACAATGTAAGAAAATCATATGTTTGATTGAATGTATTGGAGGTTTCGCTTGGGATAATTGCCTGCTAAATGCAAAGGAGTACGGTTCAGTTTAGCGTCGGACATCGGAGTAGATGTTTATATGGACCTTTCTCGCAATGGATTTGGTCTTACATGGGGAAATTATGCTATTATTGAGTGTATAGCTGTAGCAGTAGGGCTACTGTTTGTCAGAAGTCTTCTGCCACCTTAAAATCCCAAATGAAGATTCCAAAAAGACGGAAAAGACTAACGTGCCGTCTCTGCGCCAGGTAATATTCTTCATGACATCTGTTTGGCTAATAACGTTTACATAATATAGATATCAGTTGGACATGAATAGGACTTCCTGGGTGCTTTATTAAAGAGGCTCTATATGACTTTTGCCTCTGGGACTATTCTTGAGCCCTAAATGGACAGATGTTGTCCCGAAATTTAGCAAAAAGTTATGTTTAATTATTGTTTAATAGGGCTATAGCTGTTTATGTAACTATATTTAAAGTATCAGTTCGGCCCATTTGTTTAAAAAAAATACTGCATGTGCACTACTTAACCTGACCATTTGTTGGTATTGGTATAGTTGACTAAATCAAACTATCTCTGCCTGTATTTTGTGAATGTTGAACAGTCAGTTGCCTTAGTAGCCGATATGTCTACGGAGTTATAGCACACACTCAGTTGAGCGTGCACTTGCTTATAGCCCATCAAGCAGTATCAATTCAACTCATTAGAAACATACTACTATTACAGTTTGTGCTTAAAGAGTAAGTCTAAATATTTGTCTAATTGTTAGGCTATTGTAAAATACTTTAGGATGAGATGTCAGATTTGTTTAATTGTTCCAACTTTCTACTTGCCAATGTTACATTTAATGATACAGGTTCAACAGTCGCTTGGATCAGGCCTTATGTACAACATTTATACTGCCAAATATAGACCTGGGACCTGTAAAGTAATTCATATATTGTAAAAAGATTGTCTCGTAGTTCTAATCATCGTCTTATATGAATGTTATGCTAAATTATTGCAGTATATGGCTTGTGTGTATTGTTGTCCATTATACTATTACTTGTCATTATTTCATTATCTACTCCTTCAAATGAAACTGTCATTCTCATAAATATTATTTCTATATCTAAATATCTCTAAACATCATTGATTTGGTTGTGGAGGCAGTCGTAACAAACCTCTTTGTATTTGTATTTATTTTGGCTTGTAGGCTTACAAAGGAGGGTTTTGGCATCGACTAAATTGGCCAAGTTCAGGATTTTTTCTCAGACGTAAAGGTTTTTGAAGAGGTTGTAAATATGGTGAGAGGTTCATGTGTTCTTCAAAGTTCCCTTGGAAATGCGGCTGCACTTTTACCCACCAGTTTGAACACAAATGGCTGTCGCGGCTTCCTTCGCGGATTTCAAGGAAATTTCATGATTTCAAAGTTCTGGGAAACTTGATTGCAACCCCTTGGCTTTTTGCAAAGTAGATCCCCTCACACTATTGTTAGTATAGGACAGCAAATACACATTTAGTTGTGTGTTATAATTTATATGAGTCTCTCACTATCCTCACTGATGCACTGCCCCTATGTTTTGCTTTTTGCTATGACAACTGAACCCTGAACTTTCACAACCCAGTGAAAATGAAACTATGGTGATGCTAATATGATTTTCATTTTCCAAGATTATTATTGAACTAAATCCAAAGGGAGGGAACAGGCTTGCAGTGTTTCCCTACATGAGAATAATCTTTCATAACACCTGGCAAGATGGCCATAACATTATAATAGTTAGAATGAGAATGATATATTATCTTGAACCATACAACATGAAGCCTACTTTATATGATCTTATAGGGTGGCATCATGATGAGCAGTCACTATAATTGCTGATCAGCAATTATCTCGATTGATTCATTATTAGTCAGTCATACTTTTGAAAGTATAAAATAAGCTTAAAGGGATAGTTCACTCAAATTTCAAAATTACATTAATTTCCTTACCCTTTAAGAAGTCTTTGGACAAGGAAACCAATATGATTTGTAAATGGGTGAACTATCCCTTTAATGATTTTAAGGTTAAAGTAAAATATTAATTCCAATTCCATGGCTGTAGTGTGTAGAGGACGCTAAGTGAGGAAATGCTCCCTGAACAAACCTCTTTGTATTTCACTTAAACTACTTACAATATTGCCTGCTCTTGTGGGTTTTAGATCAAGTCTGATGAGGGCGCTAGGGTCGCTTTCAGCATGGTGCAATGTTTATGGGACATTCAGATATAAAATGTTATGTAGAACGAACATGCATGTCAGAACATGTAGAATAATGAGCCGCGTAAGCTCTATTCATGACATTTCTATCTGCAAGGTTCCACAACATTTGCCAACTGAACGTGACCCAGGTCTTGCTACATTTGCAGTGTTACCAGCCTGTAATCTTGCTGTGCAATGAGAGTGTTTGAAATAACCACCAGTTATTGGCATATTGACGTTCAATGACACAGCCTCCATTCACATGCTTCCCGCCGTAGCAATGCAAATGTTGGGAACCGACCCAGGTCCATTGACAAACCTTGCTTTAAAGCCATAAGCACTGGCAATACCACCCTCGTAGGCTCACACCCTCTGCCTAAACCTATTGTATGTGTTCTAGTGCATTTTGTCACTTTTTCACAGCGGACTAATCTGCTAGATAATACACACAAGTCTCTCTACTGGCCTCAGCCTAGGCATGACTAAGTACCCCCCCAAATGGAGCTGAGCTGAGCTGTGCATGCATAACTAATGGTACATGGCCCTGCATGCAGAATAGCATGGTTTTGGTACTAACCTATTTACATGCATCACTCTTATCCCAATGTTGTTTACCCAGAATAATCATAAGCATCTAGAAAATAAAAGTTGATAGATATCGGTTTGAACCCAATACCAATACTGTCTAATAGTTTAGAGGGCTAACAGCGATTGGCCAGATATTGCAAAACAGATCAATTCAAATTTAAGAAGTGTCTATCTCATCAGGCAAAACTGGTTGCAACGGACTCATGGTCAGGTTGTATAGTGGTTCTATAGTGGTTGTATAGTGGTTGTATAGTGGTTGTATAATGAAGTTTTGCTGAAGTCTTTTTAGCCACCACATCTGGATGTTATCTGGTGACGCCTTGATCTCATCATGAAGAGGACGTCTTTACCTGATTGTAACAGAGACCAGTTGGTTATAATCTAGTTATCACGTCTTCTTAACCTCCAAAATTAGTTTACAAGCAGAAATTTGAGGCCAAATAATATATCCATTATAATGAATTTCATAGATGTATTGTCAGTTTGTTGTTGTACAACAGTGTTCAAGACTATGAGAATGGTTATGGTCCCGCTTTGTCGGAGGTCACTAAAACCATGTATCACATACAAATGACATATTGTAGGTACATTGTTGGCATACATTGTTACATAAATCAAGCTTTTGTACAAAACTCTTAGCTCGGCGCTCAAGCAGAGTGATGTACTGTGCTTCAAGTGCCAAAAGTAATTTCAAATTTGAATTGGCCACACCCTAAGGAAAGTCCATCTCCTTATTGGGCGTGATGTTATTCAGATATGAAGGACATTTAGTATCCATGGACATATGTAGTTGCTGTAGTTGATGTACCTCCAACACACAGTATACCCAAGGCCTTATTTTCCATCGTTCACTTGAGGCAAGAAATGCAGAGTATGTACTGTCTGTCCCCGTGGTCTTTCAAGACAATCTAGATGTCAAACTACAACCGTCAATACCAGCAAGCTTTCTGTATGACCATGGTATTTGCACGGATAACGGAAAATACCATTTTGTTTTCTCCTCCACTTTGGCCCGAGCTAACAAAACGAATGGCTTTATAAGACAACCCTGACTTATGCCTTTTGCTTTGAGTGCGCTGTGTGATGCCTGCTCATGGGTATTGTGTTAAAAGAAAGGGAAAAAGACTGACTTATGTCTTATTGAATATCCTTTTCCAGATAAATGGCTCATTTAAGTTGGGAGCTGCCCGCGTTCTGTCGGGCTGGCAGATTCAGTGCCTAGTGCCAGGCCTCCAGGACCACGCCAACATGAATGGGGCTGGGGAGACGGCAGACATACTGCCGCCTAACTGCATGGTCAAGGACCGATGGAAAGTGGTGAGTATGCTACATAGTTGATCTAGTTGTGGTTTTGTCTTGGTATGGTCTCTCTATATCAGTGTTTCCCTAAGGGGCTAATTACAAGATTACCTTCACACACACAGATTTGACTCCCCATCACCAAGGTTCTCTGCGTCTCACCAGAATTAAGGGGTAGTGTACTCGAAAATCTGTGTTTTCATACCTTGAAGTTGAGCAGATAAATCTCAAATCCGTTTGTCAGGTGTTTTCATACCTTTACGTCAAGCAGATTACAGAATTATGCAGGCCTCGATCCAGCCTGAATGGGAAAGATTGTAACTAATTCACAGCAGCATTTATTCCCATCCATTTGGGACCACAATATTTTCTCCTTAACTCTACTCCTGGATCTACAGAACTGTAATGATGGGGCGGTGAGTCGGGTGCAGGTGAAACGTTTTAATAAAACAACAAAAACAATAACACGACACCAACAGAAGGCAGAACGCAGATACACAAGAACAATACCAACTGGTGAGCGAACATGGGAGAGTGACATACAAAGGGGAGGAAATGATGAAGGTAATGGAGTCTAGGTGTGAATCATAATGATTAACAGGTGCGCTTAATGATGAGTGTCAGTTGTGCGTGATGATGAATCCCAGGACCGGTGGTTAGTACTCTGGCGACATCATACGCCGGAGGAGAGGAGCAGGAGCAGACATGACAAGAACAGAATGTAGAATTGTTAAATCATTGGACAAACTTTGTATTTTTTGTCAAATGTCCCTTTAATGATATCTAACAAACTTTTGGGGTTACTTCTGCCCCTTTAATAATGGTATCGTATACACAGCACCACGCATTCGGTGATTGCGTAACAGTTACTGTGCTTCTGATGGTGATCACTTAGACGACCCTGTCAGAACCAATCACGGAGCGATAGATCCCTAGGCCAAAGAGCTGAGGAAGAAAGTAGAGTGTGTTTGCACATGGCTGGTTAATATTTGTCTTCGGCACTTAGCTGTCATGATCAAGCCATAAACGGATAATAGGGTTGTTCAAAGCACTTAAGTACTTGGTGAAATAAAGAAAAAAATGCAATAGAGGAGTTGAGAAAGTGGGTCTGGAGAAAGAGGGGTGGGACGAAGGAGGGCAACTATCTAGCAAAAATGAATTCACTCAATTACTGTTTGATCAATAAGACACACCTCTCTATCGCCTGGTCCCAGATCAGTTTGTGCTGTCTTGCCAACTAATTTTGGTCGTTGTCATGCCAAACAATGACAATGACCATAGCAGTTGTCAAGACAGCACAAACAGATCTGGGAACAAGGCTAACCTCCCTTTACTCTTCCATCAAAACTGGTGTTTGTCATGCGAAAGGTTTGTTAAGTTGAGCTTCTTTACAGTACAGTACAGTATAAGCCAGCATTCTAACAGCACTAGAATAATGGTGTTTAGTACATTTTTTATCCTCAACACTTTTCTAGCTGAAGAAAATTGGAGGGGGAGGTTTTGGGGAGATCTACGAAGCTCTGGACCTGTTGACTCGGGAGAACGTGGCATTGAAGGTGGAGTCGGCCCAGCAGCCCAAACAGGTCCTGAAGATGGAGGTGGCAGTCCTGAAGAAATTGCAGGGTAAGGGCCCACTGCAGTGGCCATTTTGTACCTTTCTGCTAGTTTTGTCAATGAGCCTGGTGGTGCCACTGCGGTTACCATTCTGTGTTTACCGTTCGGCTTAATCAATGAGTATGAAGGTGCTGCTCAGCCGTTCTTAAATTCAATAAATGTCATTCTTTGTTGATGTCACTTGACTTGAACCCAGATCCCACCACTGACACCATATGTCAGTGTACTTTGTTGTAGTCATGACAGACAAATATATAAAGTTTGTGTCAGCTACAGTGCATAGTCAAGTAAGAACGTTTATCTTTCCTGTGTAAGATAAATGTGTTACATCAATACTGCTTAAGACTGCACTTATGATTGGCTATAAAATCTGCTATGTCATACTCATGACAGTCTAGTGAAAAGTGCAATAACCTCTCCTCATGACAGCACAGCATAGGTTTCAGGACAGTAAAACCAGGTAAAGTGTTAGTGCTTTGGGTGTCCTTTGAGACATCCGGTCAAAAGGAATCCGAATTTCCTCTCACATTGTCATGTACACCCTTAAGCATCCTACAGAGTTAAAAGCTGCAGAGCCATGCAGTCTACTGTGACAGAATCTGTAACCTAATAAACAGCCAATTACATTCGTTTCGTAAATATGTAATAATGGGCCGCCAGACTATTGTGACTCGGTGGCTGTGGACTTTGAATAGAGCTTTAGTCCAAGTGGCTAGGGAGAGCAAACATTAGCTCTGTCTGCCATGCACTAAGCTTATTTAATGGAACCTTCTCTTCCTCCTGGCCTTATTTAGTGGGTCACGATGCACTATTTAAGCATATCTGTTTCGTTTTTTGCATTTTGGTGTGCTGTTTGAATTATGGCCCTTGAATCTTTTGCTTGAGGTTCAAGCAAATGTGGAAACCGATGTCTCTCTTGCTTACTACACCCATAGTAGCTTCACGGAAGAGTGGCTAAGAATAGCGTAGACCTTATGAATCAATAGGTAACCTAGTAAACTACTCAACATCATTGCTCATGTTGTGTATTGATTAAGGGGCCTCTGATCTCCTTGAAGTATAGTGCAGGTAAAATGTCTACAAGGCCATTATGACATAGCTGTGAAAAATACTCCACTCATGATTTTAAAAAAGGCCCTTAAAAATGTGCCTGGAAAATAAGCAATATAGTGATGCTTGTTTTTGGTTATACGTATGTCAGTAGGAAGTAGAGGTCCCAACAATCAAATATCTTACAAAAGCCAAACATGCATCCTAACAGTACTTTATTGATGCTTGATTGCATGGTCCCAACAGTATTTCCAAAACAGTGAACAAACTAGAGCAAGTCTTTTGGCTTAGACTATTCCTTTAATTCTGCCATAATGGGCCCTCTATATGTTTTTATGTAGATTAAATGTTGTGACTCACAGCACGTTTTTTGCATGGGCAGCAGTAACATGTTAGACGTGATGGCGATCACGTGGCACATAGAAGGAGAGCAACTCTCTCCTCCTGGAGTATGCACGTCAATGTGCCAGGGTAACAAGTGACTCACTTTGGCTACGAGTCATCATCACAATATGAGGAAAAAAGTTACCTCGAAAGCTGTGGGTGACAGTCACACACTGTAACTGACGTGTGACAGCTTTCGAATAAAATGTGTCCCTCATATTGTGATGATGACTCATGATCGGTTTGCAACATGTACTATGTCTTTGAAGAAGCTTGTGTGTGTGTGTTGGTATTTCTATGCACATATTAAAGGAAGAGACTGCAATGTGACATCACGAAACGTAGATGAGCGAAACAACAAACAAATTCAAATCTGCTTAGACTGCTACTATTGGCTCTTCCCAGCATGCCCATATCAGGACTTGCCAATACTGTTGTAAGCAGGACGACACCCCTTCGTGTTTAATGATGTCATATTACAGACTCTACCTTTTTAAGGAATATCAAACAATCTGAATAAGAATTTTTTAGAGTCTGAGTCACATTAACAGGGTGCTCCATCAAAAGATTAATGGTGCATGATGAATAACAATGATTCATGCCCAGCTGACCTTAATTGGGATTAACTGTGAAGAAAACGAAGACCAGGAAGCATGGACTGGCCAGCTCATGAATTTGTCCAGTTTTATTTGTCTGCCAGTATTTTATCTAAAGTGATCTTTTATAGAATATTTAACACAAGGCCATGTCCTAGAGAAAGAAGTTCTGAAAAGAACAGTCCTAAGACAGGTGTTGCCGGGAAGAAAACCTGGAAAGAAAATATTGCTTTATCCTTTCTTCAGCCCTTGAGTGTCAACATGAGTGGTTCTGCTGTATTTTCATTGATTGATATGGGAATTTGAATTGGATCTTACCTAGGCCCTGTCACCACTCATCTCCCTGGTGTAACCAATGAAAACCAATCCAATCATCAAGTTGAAGTGATATGGAATATTTTGGCATATGCATCTTTGAACTACGATTCTTAAAATATGACTTTTTTGTTTAGGTAAAAACCATGTTTGCAAGTTTATTGGCTGCGGGAGAAATGACAAATTCAACTACGTGGTCATGCAACTTCAGGTAAGAAGCTGACCTTTGCTTTTAATAAAGATTGACCACCATCCCCAAAATGCATTCTGTGAGAATCTGACCACAATTCAACAAAAACACATTTTTCTGAGGAAGTGCAATTTATAAAGCTTGCAAAAGGCATAGTGAAATATGAAGTCTTGGCAAATAGGCCATATTAACTGAAAAAAATATTCATAAGCAGCGGCTGGTTAGAGGCTGACAAAGCACATACTGACGAATGCCATTATGTCACATGATCCAGCATAGCATTGTCAGCCTTCTATAATATGAAAGTATATTATGGAGAGTCTTAATCCAATCCATTGTCGATTGAGACACAGCCTATAAAGCTGTTATGTCATGGTACTTGGGTGTAAAAATCCATCATGACCAAACTTTTGATACGGTATGACTTTGAATACAAACAGATAGATGATTGTTGATTTGTGACTGTCAGTGAAAAACAGAGAGACCAAGCCAGGCATATCGGAATATTTAAAAATACGATCTTGTATTTGTAGCCCAGGCCTACTCTACGCCACTACGAGCTGCATTGAACAGTCTATTCTGTGAACAGTGATTGAGTGATATTATTGGCCTAAATCTAATCATCACATTAGGAATAGTAACCTATCTTACATAAGTCTGTAAATGTGAGGATGCATGGAATGCTTTATTATAAAGGTGCATGTTTATGGTTCAAATTTGCTTCCCCAAGCTTGAAACTCACCTGCCGCCTATATTAAAAGGCTTTGTATGTCAAAAGTGATGTGACAAATCTTTACTAGGCCCAGGCTACTAGGCCCACATATATAATTTATGAAATGAATAGGGATTCTATAAGTAATTCTATGATCACACCTAGGCGATTGGGTGTACCGTACCGGTAAGAAATCTATTTGTTATTTCGCACAAAGCATGTTTGGTTACGTATGGTTGGTTTTCTGGAGTAGGGTGAAGTGGCCCCAAATGCTGATTTTTCTGTCAGATTTGTATTTTCCCCACCAAAGGTTAAGTTTAGGATTGGGGGAGGGAAGCTGATTCTAGATCTGTACCTAGAGGGAACTTAACCCCAGAGCGTTGTTTTGTTTTGGGGGGTGGAGCAGGGACGCAATTTGGCAGACTTGCGGAGGAGCCAGCCTCGGGGGACTTTCACCATGAGCACCACACTCCGCCTGGGGAAACAGATCCTGGAGTCTATAGAGGCCATCCACTCTGTTGGCTTCTTGCATAGAGATATCAAACCGGTACGTATCATACATAACATCACGGCACGTATCATACCATCAAACGGTCACAGCATGCCACTGTGTGTGTGTGTGTGTGTGTGTGTGTGTGTGTGTGTGTGTGTGTGTGTGTGTGTGTGTGTGTGTGTGTGTGTGTGTGTGTGTGTGTGTGTGTGTGTGTGTGTGTGTGCCTGTGTGCTAGCTTTATGAATTGATGCACATTGCATTTTGAATTGCACTGTGTGTGTGTGTTTTTTTTTTTTTTTTTTTTTTGTGTGTGTGTGTGTGTGTGTGTGTGTGTGTGTGTGTGTGTGTGCTAATGTGTGTGTGTGTGTGTGCCTGTGTGCTATCATGTATCCAAGACAAGTATGTAATAGTATGTTTACACATTCATTGTGTGTTCATGCTCATTGGATGTCTCTACTGCATTGTAGTTGATACCCTATCTGTCAGTCCATGTTGCATGGTCTAAACTAGCTGCCCATGTTCTAGTCTACAGTGTAGAATATATGCTATGACTCAGAGTGTAACAGGTTCACCAGCTCAGCCCATAACTTAAATCACCCTTACTATCATTGCCTGGGAGGCCAAGGGATTTACACCCACAGAGTGCTGTGACACATGTTAGATACTTAATATTCACCACCTGGTGTTATTTACATGCTATTAAATGTGAGATGGGAGCTGCTGGCTCGGCGCTGCAACTGAAACATTGTTACTTTGTACACACA
The DNA here is from genome assembly GCF_023373465.1 of Oncorhynchus keta. NCBI lineage: Eukaryota > Metazoa > Chordata > Actinopteri > Salmoniformes > Salmonidae > Oncorhynchus > Oncorhynchus keta. The sequence continues at coordinate 14,118,581 of NC_068452.1, read as the reverse complement.
TCAGTATGAGGTGTAGAATAAGATATGTGTGTGTCAGGGAGAGACATTTCTGTGTCTTGAAGGAGATTTAATTAAGGCATTTGATTTTGTAACCATCTCACAAACTTCCAATAAGTTTTCCTCCATACAGTATTTGATAGCAACATGACTGTATAGGCTAGGTGGTGTAATGCTATCCGAGGGCATGTTAGAAGCCTGTAATTAAATAGAATGGTGTTCTGTTCACTGCCCGGACAGTTTGTTTGATTGAGTGTTGGCCTGGGAGGAAAAAGCTCATCAAATCAGTTTTGTTCGTGTCATTCTACATAACAACAGCCCCTGACAGACAGGGAATCTCGGTGTTCCCTTCTGTTTGAATGGGTGGACGGGAATGAAGGAATTACCTGTATTCAAAGTTAATGGATTTGAAATAACCCACGAGGCCTGGGATTTAATGAGAGCTGGATTAACAAAATGAAAAAACGGGCCCACCCTCTGCGTCAGCCTGGCTCACATTGCCTGACAACATTTTCAAATTACATGGTGCAGCAGATAATTCACTTATTCTGAGTTGACCAGGGTTAATATGTTTGGTGTCATTAAATGGAAATGTTCTGTTGTAAGTGGAACTGTATGATACATGGAGCCGTTTCAATAGATCTGCTCTGAGCTCTGTTAGAGTTCTTCTCTCTCTGCTGCCGGCTAAGCTGGGGACTTAAAAACTCAACGCTTAAATGCAAAGATGTCAGGTCTGTTTGGTGCCCGGCTGAATGAAATGACCTTTAAGATAAAAGAATTCATTTTAGAATCTTGAGCAAGTCAGGTGATGAAAGGAGAGACGTGTGGAGATGGATTGAAAGGAACTTTTTAAATACAGCCAGTGTCAGAGGGCTGGTAGCCATGGGTAGTTAAAGACTGTTGGACACTGTTAACCCCTCTCTGCCATCATCACAATGTTATAGAGAGGAGCCGGTCCGTGTGGACACTCCTTATTTTGATACCAAGGGAGATTGACCAGCAGGGAATCACTTCTCTCAATCCCTCATGTTTTCTTTTTTCGTTTAAATATAAACTGTCAGAGCAAGGTCTTGATGATCCCTTGCTTACTTGCTGAATTATTTTGTGTGGAAAATCGAACTAACAGAGGTGAAGCAGGGTTTTCTGTTTTCTGGAGGCCAGTTAATTAACTTGCTCCTTCAACCTCCATTCAGATAGCAACGTCCTGTAATTAGTTCTTCCCATAAAGCAGAGCTATTTTATTTGGATGGGTCAACTTGAATTCCTCCTAATTCTACTGGAAGAGAATGCCTTCATTGCCCTGCCTCCCTCCAAGTTGTGGCTTCAGGAGAGGCCTCATAACCTGCATTTTCTCACTGATACGCAGAAGCACTCTAAAACTTAACCAAATGTGAAAAAATAAGAACCATTAAAAGCCTGAAGAATGTGGTAATACAGTCAGTTCTGTAAGTCGCTTTGGATAAAAGCGTCTGCTAAATGGCATATATTATTATTATTATTATTATAATGCTGTGGCATGCTGTGCTGTGCCATGACGCATGTAAAAAAAAGACTGCATCAGTGTTATCCATCAACACGGAAATGTGTATTTTTGCCATCGGTTCATTTCATTCCCAATCCCAGACACCACACACACGCCCCAGCATTGGGGTGAGCTTTCCCTAAAGTAACCTGTACCCCTGGAGCAAGTTAGGGGTTAAGTTCTTTGCTCAACGGCACATTAGATGGTCTTATAACTGATGTTTCATCAAACAATGCCCCATCCCTTAAAACTTCTTATGGCTGCAGGGGCAGTATTGAGTAGCTTGGATGAAAGGAGCCCAGAGGTGCCCAGAGTAAACGGCCTGCTCCTCAGTCCCAGTTGCTAATATATGCATATTATTATTAGTATTGGATAGAAAACACTCTGAAGTTTCTAAAACTGTTTGAATGATGTCTGTGAGTATAACAGAACTCATATGGCAAGCAAACACCTGAGAAGAAATCCAAACAGGAAGTGAGAAATCTGAGGTTGGTCGATTTTCAACCCAACCCCTATTGAATTCACAGTGGGATATGGATGAAGTTGCACTTCCTAGGGCTTCCACCGTCTTTAGAAACTTGAATGAGGCTTCTACTGTGTTGTGGGCCTGAATGGGAGCTGAATGAGCCAGGTGTCTGGCAGAGAGCCAAGGGCTTCTCTACACACAAAGGAATTCTCCAGTTAGAACTTTATTGAAGATTTATGATAACAACACCCCAAAGATTGATTCTATATTTAGTTTGACAAGTTTCTTCGACCTGTATTATAACTTTTTGAAGTTTTTGTCCGAGGTTCGGATGGACCTGCATGAGCGTTTGGATTTGTATACCTAAGCCCTAACAAAAGTAGCTACTTGGACATAAATAATGGACATTATCGAACATATCAAGCATTTATTGTGAAACTAGGATTCCTGGGAGTGCATTCTGATGAAGATCATCAAAGGTAAGGGAATATTTATAATGTGATTTCTGTTGACTCCAACATGGCGGATCATTTTATTTACTTTCTGAGCGCTGTCTCAGATTATTGCATGGTTTGCTTTTTCTGTAAAAAAAAATTGAATTCTGACACAGAGGTTGCATTAAGGAGAGGTATATCTATAATTCCATGTGTATATCTTCCATGTGTATTTTCATCTACATTTATGATGAGTATTTCTGTTGAATTGATGTGGCTATGCAAAATCACTGGATGTTTTTGGAACTAGTGAACGTAACGCGCCAATGTAAACTCAGATTTTTTTATATAAATATGAACTTTTATTTATTTGATCTCTATTTGTGCTTTTTTTATGCCTCTCTGCCTGGAAAAATGGCTGGGTTTTTCTGTGAGTTGGTGGTCACCTCGTTTGTGGTGCTTTCGCTTTAAAGCCTATTTGAAATCGGACACTGTGGTGGGATTAACAACAAGATTACCATTAAAACGGTATAAAATACATGTATGTTTGAGGAATTTTAATTATGAGATTTCTGTTGTTTTGAATTTGGCGCCCTGCACTTTCACTGGCTGTTGTCATAACATCCCGTTAACGGGAATGCAGCCCTAAGAAGAACAAGCGCCCCTCCTGGCTAACACTAATGGCACTGTGATGGTTCTTTGGTGTTGCTACAGTAGCCCCACACTCTTACCATCTGAGCCACCAGACCATATCTAAAATGCATTGTATAATCATGTATTTTCTCTGCAGTCAAACTTCGCCATGGGAAGGCTGCCTTCAACCTTAAGGAAGTGTTACATGTTAGACTTCGGCCTCGCGCGGCAGTACACCAATACCACTGGAGAAGTCCGCCCTGTAAGTCTCCTCTTCTGTTCCTTTGCTTTGTTTTTGTTTGTCCTACAAAATTAGATTAATATTTACATTATAGCAGATACTCTTATCCATTAGGGTTAAGTGCCTTGGGGATTCGAACCAGCAACATTTAAGTTACTGGCCCAACACTAACCACTAGGCTACCTGCCGTCCACTTAAATGTTATTGTGATGTTATTAGAATAATGTTCAGCTCGTGGATAAATTCCAGGTCATCTTTATTGCAATGGTGAGGCTGCACAGATTAGCAGGTCTAGGCTTGTATTTATAAACCATCTCAGAGTAGGAGTGCTGATCTAGGATCAGGTACCCCTGTCCATTTATGATCTAAAAGGCAAACGGTAATACGATATATCCATGTTCTGCGATGTGCAGCGAGACAGACCTGCGACGCACCCAGTGTTCCCCAAATGGTGGGTCAGGATCAATGACGTCACGTCACCCACCCTGAAGTATGTAACACACTGAGAATCTGATTGCCGAAGACTGTCGATAGGTACTTATCACAGTGGGAGGCTGTTCCTTCTCTTGCTAGAACAAAAGCGTTATCTGTTATGTGCTGACCCGGTTTCGACGAACCTACGCAACGCTTGTCAGTGGCCAACAACTTGACTTTGTGCCAATCAGATAGCTTGAGAACATGTTGGGGAATTTTCTTCAGCCAGTCACACTTCATGTGCAATGTACTGAAGGCTATGGGATAGCAGTTAGCTAAGTGCACAGACGCAACGCACACAACACTAAATCCTTCCTCCAAGCTAACTAACCATTATAGAAAGCCTTTGAAGTTAGTTTACAGTTGAAGTCGGAAGTTTACATACACATTATGGCCAAACAGTTCTATTTTTGTTTCATCAATTCAGAGGACATTATTCCCAAAAGTACGATCTGTGTCCCCATGTGCAGTTGCAAATCGTAGTCTGACTTTTTTTATGGCGGTTTTGGAGCTGTGGCTTCTTCCTTGCTGAGCTGCCTTCCAGGTTATGTCGATATAGGACTCGTTTTACTGTGGATATAGATACTTTTGTACCTGTTTCCTCCAGCATCTTCACAAGAACCTTTGCTGTTGTTCTGGGATTGATTTGCATTTTCGCATCAAAGTACGTTCATCTCTAGGAGACAGAACGCATCCCCTTCCTTTATTTATTTTTATTCATTTCAACTTTATTTAACCAGGTAGGCAAGTTGAGAACAAGTTCTCATTTACAATTGCGACCTGGCCAAGATAAAGCAAAGCAGTTTGACAGATACAACGACACAGAGTTACACATGGAGTAAAACAAACATACAGTCAATAATACAGTATAAACAAGTCTATATACAATGTGAGCAAATGAGGTGAGAAGGGAGGTAAAGGCAAACAAGTCCATGGTGGCAAAGTAAATACAATATAGCAAGTAAAACACTGGAATGGTAGTTTTGCAATGGAAGAATGTGCAAAGTAGAAATAAAAATAATGGGGTGCAAAGGAGCAAAATAAATAAATAAATACAATACAGATGGGAAAGAGGTACTTGTTTGGGCTAAATTATAGGTGGGCTATGTACAGGTGCAGTAATCTGTGAGCTGCTCTGACAGTTGGTGCTTAAAGCTAGTGAGGGAGATAAGTGTTTCCAGTTTCAGAGATTTTTGTAGTTCGTTCCAGTCATTGGCAGCAGAGAACTGGAAGGAGAGGCGGCCAAAGAAAGAATTGGCTTTGGGGGTGACCAGAGAGATATACCTGCTGGAGCGTGTGCTACAGGTGGGAGATGCTATGGTGACCAGCGAGCAGAGACTTGTAGATAACCTGTAGCCAGTGGGTTTGGCGACGAGTATGAAGCGAGGGCCAGCCAACGAGAGCGTACAGGTCGAAATGGTGGGTAGTATATGGGGCTTTGGTGACAAAACGGATTGCACTGTGATAGATTGCATCCAATTTGTTGAGTAGGGTATTGGAGGCTATTTTGTAAATGACATCGCCAAAGTCGAGGATTGGTAGGATGGTCAGTTTTACAAGGGTATGTTTGGCAGCATGAGTGAAGGATGCTTTGTTGTGAAATAGGAAGCCAATTCTAGATTTAACTAGATTCTAGATTTAACTTTGGAGATGTTTGATATGGGTCTGGAAGGAGAGTTTACAGTCTAACCAGACACCTAAGTATTTGTATTTGTAGTTGGCCACGTATTCTAAGTCAGAGCCGTCCAGAGTAGTGATGTTGGACAGGCGGGTAGGTGCAGGTGGCGATCGGTTGAAGAGCATGTATTTAGTTAGAGGCCACGGAAGGAGAGTTGTATGGCATTGAAGCTTGCCTGGAGGGTTGTTAACACAGTGCCCAAAGAAGGGCCAGAAGTATACAGAATGGTGTCGTCTGCGTAGAGGTGGATCAGAGACTCACCAGCAGCAAGACCTCATTGATGTATACAGAGAAGAGAGTTGGTCCAAGAATTTAACCCTGTGGCACCCCCATAGAGACTGCCAGAGGTCCGGACAGCAGACCCTCCGATTTGACACACTGAACTCTATCAGAGAAGTAGTTGGTGAACCAGGCGAGGCAATCATTTGAGAAACCAAGGCTGTCGAGTCTGCCGATGAGGATGTGGTGATTGACAGAGTCGAAAGCCTTGGCCAGATCAATGTATACGGCTGCACAGTAATGTTTCTTATCGATGGCGGTTAAGATATCGTTTAGGACCTTGAGTGTGGCTGAGGTGCACCCATGACCAGCTCTGAAACCAGATTGCATAGCAGAGAAGGTATGGTGAGATTCGAAATGGTCGGTAATCTGTTTGTTGACTTGGCATTCGAATACCTTAGAAAGGCATGGAAGGATAGATATAGGTCTGTAGCAGTTTGGGTCAAGAGTGTCCCCCCCTTTGAAGAGGGGGATGACCGCAGCTGCTTTCCAATCTTTGGGAATCTCAGACGACACGAAAGAGAGGTTGAACAGTTAGTAATAGGGATGGCAACAATTTCGGCAGATCATTTTAGAAAGAAAGGATCCAGATTGTCTTGCCCGGCTGATTTGTAGGGGTCCAGATTTTGCAGCTCTTTCAGAACATCAGCTGAACGGATTTGGGAGAAGGAGAAATGGGGAAGGCTTGGGCGAGTTGCTGTTGGGGGTGCAGTGCTGTTGCCCGGGGTAGGAGTAGCCAGGTGGAAAGCATGGCCAGCCGTAGAAAAATGCTTATTGAAATTCTCAATTATGGTGGATTTATCAGTGGTGACAGTGTTTCCTATCTTCAGTGCAGTTGGCAGCTGGGAGGAGGTGTTCTTATTCTCCATGGACTTTACAGTGTCCCAGAACTTTTTTGAGTTAGTGTTGCAGGAAGCAAATTTCTGCTTGAAAAAGACTGCCTGTGTATAATGGTTTCTAGCTTCCCTGAACGGTATGACGACTGTGTGGTCCCATGGTGTTTATACTTGCGTACTATTGTTTGTACAGATGAACGTGGTATCTTCAGGCGTTTGAAAATTGCTCCCAAGGATGAACCAGACTTGTGGAGGTCTACAATTTTTTTTCTGAGGTCTTGGCTGATTTCTTTAGATTTTCCCATTTTGGCACTGAGTTTTAAGGTAGAACTTGAAATGCATCCACAGCATCCAGAGACTCAAATTATGCTAATAAGCATATCAGAGCCATGACATAATTTTCTGGAATGTTCCAAGCTGTTTAAAGGCACAGTCAACTTAGTGTATGTAAACTGCTTTCCCACTGGAATTGTGATACAGTGAATTATACGTGATCTGTCTGTAAACAATTGTTGGAAAAATTACTTGTGTCATGCACAAAGGAGAAACTATAGTTTTGTTAACAAGACATTTGTGGAGTGGTTTAAAAATGTGTTTTAATGACTCCAACCTAAGTAAAACTTCCGACTTCAACTGTACATGCTAATCAAAGTCTTATGCGACCAGAACTAAGCCGAAGAAGGACTAACCTCCCCATCCTCCTGCCAGCACACTGTTTGTCTCTGTCTCTACACATACCTTCATCCAAGAGAGAGGTATCCAAAGTGTTAGTTAAGGTCTTGTAAGTAAGCATTTCACTGTAAGGTGTACACAATACAACACCTTGTATTCGGCGCATGTGACAAATCAAATTTGATTTGATTTATTGACTGCATTTTCAATCTCTCCACTTCTTCCCCTCTTTGATCTTCTTCTTCTTCTCCTCCACTTCCATCCTGTCATTTCCTCTTCTCCCTATCCTTTTATCTCCCTTAATCTCTTCTAGCACTTTCACCTCCTCTCCTTTCTTCTCCCTCTCATCAATTGCTTATGCATTTGTCCTTCTCTCCCCTGGACTATTCTCCCCCTTTATCTCTCTCCTTTTCCTCCCTCCCTCCTTTCCTCTTCTCCCCTCCCCTCATTTTAAATAGACTCTCTCAAGTATCTTCTCTCCTTTCCCCGCTTGCCTCTTATTCATTTATCTCATCCACTCCATTTCTCTTTCAGCTCCTCTCCCTTTCCATCCACTCTTTCCATTGCTCTCCCCTTCTTTTGCCTCCCATCTCTTAGGCACCACTCTCCCCCTTCCCTCCACTCTCCTACTCTCCTCCATCTCTCTATTTCTCTCCTCTCATCTCTTTGACTCAGTCACTATCTGCTCTCCTCTATTTCTCTCTACATCTCCCCCCTCTCCTCTCATATCTCTGGCCCGAACACTCTGTGTCCTCATGCAGCAGCCCCCCTCTCTCTGCATTCAGAGCTCTGTGAGTGCAGCAGTGTGAGATTTAATTTGCTTTTGCATGCATCAGTAGGCTATGGCATCGCCTCTCGCTTCCCTTCTCCTTTTTCCCTTCTCTTGCTCTCTGATTTTTTGCCCTTCTAGCCAGTACAGCTGAGTCAGCTTCAGTTCATTGATTCGTGATGAATGTGAGGTTCTGTCTCCCTCTCTCTCTATCGTTATCCCTCCTTTTTTCTCTCCCTTTTGCTTCTCCGTCTTTCTGTCTACCTCTCTCCCTGCCTGTTTGTCTCCATCTCATTTTATTTAACTCCTCCTGCTTCCATGTCTCTCTCGTTCTTTACCCCTTCTTCCCTCCCTCTCTCTCCCTCCTCCTCATTCCCTCTCCCTCTCTCATTCCATCTCCCCTCCCTCTCTTCATCTCCCTCTTCCCCCAGTCCCTGACCATTAGCAGTGTATGCCTCTCCCCTACCCCTAGGCAGCCAGGTCTCCAGGGAAGCAAGTGTCAGGGGCCTCCCCTGTCCAAATGTCCTTCACCTTGCCACTATGTCAGCCCCTTAGCCATTAGCCACAAAGCATTTTTGTTAGCATGTAGCTGTTAGCCCCCAGCCATTAGCCAAAAAGCATATTTGTTAGCACTCAGCCGTTGGCATTCAGTGCTTGTGCAGTGAAAGACCTATCAGCTGCTAAACACTAGTGTTCTCTCCGCAATGAAGAAGGATCCTCCCACACTTTCCCTCCCTGATAACTGAATAAATCATTGTGGGTAATAAATAGCAGAGCTATTTTTCCTCTCGTGGCACGCATCAGGCGTTTTATAAGAAATCTTGTTTTCCATGACTTCTTCTGAGAAGTGGAAAATATTATTTATGTAGAGATTTTGGCATGCATGTTAAATGTTGATGGGTTTTGTAAACTCTTGGGACATTTTCATATTCATATATTGACATATTGGGGTTCTCAAGTGGCGCAGCAGTCTAAGGCACTGCATCTCAATGCAAGAGGTGTCACTACAGTCCCTGGTTCGAATCCAGGATGTATCATATCCGGCCGTGATTGGGAGTCCCATAGGGCGGCGCACAATTGGCCCAGCGTTGTCCGGGTTTGGCCCGGGGTAGGCCGTCATTGTAAATAAGAATATGTTCTTAACTGACTTGCCCAGTTAAAAAAAGGCTACATTTAAAATGCTGCTGGAAAAAAATGCTTTCAAAGTTAGCTTTATCTTGAGGCATCTGTCAAATTACATATCAGCTGCCAAAATGTATGGCTTTAACACACTTATATTTGATTGAAGGTGGTTTACTATTTTTGAGTATGTAATGCTGCAGGATTAGGCAACTTTTCGGGGAGTTTTATGTATAATCAGATGAAGTCTATTTCTAGACTAAAACACATTCACTAGTGCGTCTTCGTTCAAGACTAGGCCTAATCTGTGTCTGGGAAACAGCCCCAATACGTATTACGTCTATCATGTTCTGGGGCTTTTAACTTGTAATAATCTGTTATTACAGATTATTTAACGCCATTATATAGGTATTATTAAGGCTGTTTCATGCACATTATTTCCCTTGGATAGGATGCCACTCAATCCACTTTCAGACCTACAGTAGGTGAAAAGATGGGATTTGAAACTTGAAAACAGCCAGTTGAAAAAAAGTAAGATCCCCACTCACTAGCAGTTCCCACAAATCAAACTGACATATTTTCTGAATGTGTGATGTTGTAAGCCAGAATGTGGTTGTTACAGGAAGTTGAAACACGTTTACAAAAATGTTAATATTTCAGACAGAATTGTGGCCATTGATGGTGAGCAAGGACATTGCTTATTATCAACTCGTTAAGTATATAGTTATCTCTATTACATACAAGCCAATAGAAAATGTTTGACAAGTTACTATGTGTAATTGTCACTTTTTGTGATGTGATGTGTGCCTATTTCTGTTACATTTCCTTGCATTTATTAATTCCTTTTGTTTCAGTGCTTGCCTTTGTTTTGTGTTTTACAGTTCCTTTGGATATTTGATTTTGAAGTGCATGCTCCAACCCGTTTCTCCATCAGATCCTTGCTCCGCCGTGGCTGTCATGTGCATGATGACAGAGTGACGTGAGTGTGGTCACCAAGCTTTCTGTTCTCCTCATAGCAGAGGGGTCACACTAAGGACACCCACCTTCGACCTTTCTGTTATACTTATATCAATAGCTAATCAAGTGATGGTATTTCTATTGCTAGGACCCCCTTATTGTTGCTTGCACCTATTTTATATAGCAACAGCTATAAGTGGATCTATCTACATAGCAGTAATATTAGAGCCACATTCGGATGTGAGATATTTGTACATTATTGCTCACTCTCTAACTTACACTTAGATATTCTGTTTCTTTTAGGTTTTAGCAATGTGTCAGAGCAGGGTCCTAATTCTGATGCATACGCAGTTGAAAGCAACAAACTTGAAAGCAACAGAATATCTAAGTGTAAGTTAGAGCAATGTGGAAGTTTCTCCTGTTTCTAACAGGACTGACATACAGGCAGCCTCTCTCTGTAATAACCAGATAAGAGTGTCCCAAATAGTACTATTTGGGATGCAGCTTCAGTGTCTACCTCTGAGGGCTCAGTACTCAGTGTTTCGAGAAATGACCGTGGAACTCGACCGTGAGCGTTCAGTCTGCTCCCCTCGGAGCTAAGGTCATGTCACCAGCAAACCGCGAGGGTAATGTGAGAACGAACAGCGTGTTCTGCGCCACTGATACTGCCATCCCAAGCCAAACACAAGAGATTGAGTTACTCAACTAGAGAGGCGCAATTCTATTTTCAGATTGTCAGTATAGGAAATGAATCGACATTTAGGAAACAATTCTAAGGAGTTATTGAAATATTTCAATTCAAGTTCATTGAATATTAATTATTGATATTGACTCGATTCAAATGGAATTTAGCTCAACTACGTTATAATACCATTATGGTTTTACCCAAGTCGCTTACTGAGCCGAACACACAGATATGCATTCATGAGCTTTTAGTAGGATTAGTGTACAGATTAAAGGTGTGACCCCCTCACTTATGTTTCTGTCTACTTTATTATTTAGCTTTTATTTTTACAATTTAGATTCACTGTGTTTACATTAAGCATTCATAACTCCTCTACGGCACTAAATGCTGGCAACAAAAGCATTGATATTACCTATATTTGACTTCGGCATCTTATGGCGCATGTCAGATCGAATAGTCAAGGTCAAATGTAGCATTTTCAACGTTCGATGGCGTGCTTTTGGGTCTTAAGATGGTTTGTATTGCATGTATCCTCTATGTAGCTGTTGTGTCATGTTTATTTGGCGCTAACGGATGTGGGATGAATGCTAGTGCAGTGTAAATGTAAATCGTTATCAGTCATTTATTTTATTCCATTTGTTGTCCTTATTATTTACTTCACATTTAAGTAAACATTTAGATAGGAATAGTTTGTTTCTTAAAACCACCAGATTTTGGAGAGTGAACAGTAGGGATAAACCTAGAAGGAAGATGTGTTAGAATTTTCCTTTTCTAAGACGTTGTTGAATATGCATCTTGATATTCGTCTGTCACTAATACTGTTTTATTTCCTTTCAGCCGAGAACTGTTGCAGGTTTTCGAGGAACTGTCCGATATGCCTCAGTCAACGCACATAAAAACAAAGTAAACAATGTTCATGTTGTCGAAATGTATATGCTGGAAAATGTATTCTGCCAATTTTGCTCTTTTGAAATAAACGTAGAACTTGTTAATTATGTTGTTGTACTGTCAATTGGTGGCGGGTAACCATATAATAAGGAATTACAATACATAACCCCTCCAGTTATTTAATAGGATCTCTATGGGGGCAACCTTAGGTTTGGCACTATTAAGCACTAATTGAAACAATATAGCGTGGATATCATTCATAATCTTTACTTGTATTTTTTCTCTCCCCAGGAAATGGGCCGCCATGATGACCTATGGTCTTTATTTTACATGTTGGTGGAATTTGCAGTTGGACAGCTACCATGGCGAAAAATCAAGGACAAGGTAGAGTCCCTTCACTCGTCCACGACAGACCCACTGTATTTCTAGCGAATCGTTAAAGTCAAATAATCAAATAATACGCAAGCTGAACAAAACACAAGCCTTTCTGGATCTTCTTATCTTTCAACTCTTAACAATGTTATTAACAATTAAACATTTCATTTAGTAGGTATTTATTTTGTAATATGAGTTGCGCCTCGAAATCAGATTCGATTCTTTGTATGAAATTGTGCAAACTCCAAATATCACAGTGTGTGTTGGCTCCGTTGAAGTTGCATGATCTTTCGGACACTTGTGCCACATGGTGCAATGGGCAAATGGAGGGGGAAGGGGAAAGAACTGGTTTGTTCAGCTACTGAATGACAATTAAATAAAGTCAAACAAATATATCATGTTTTATTCTGGGGTTTTTTGCGCAGGAGCAAGTTGGGCAGATTAAAGAGCGATATGACCATAGGATGTTGCTGAAACACATGCCGTCAGAGTTTCATATCTTCCTCGACCATGTATTGGGCCTGGACTACTACACCAAGCCGGATTATCAGGTACCTTTCGCAGTATAGAGAATAAGGAAAGTACTTTGAAAGTGTTTTGAAATGCTCCAACAAACGTCTCTTTTTTTTTGACTGGCCACCATCTCACTATTCCCGGGGACTTTTTTGTATGCTCACACAAACTGATATATTGACTTCATCAATGCTTCCTAGTTCTCCCTATGCTATTTCCAATAAGAAAATTGCATCTAAAATGACACCCTATTTCTTATATACTGCACCAATATAAAGGAAGTAGGGTGCTGTTTGGACACAACCAGAGTCTAATTTGAAGTTGTTTTCTATTTGGCCGGCTGCTGTTCTGGTCAAGGGAAAGGGTCTATTTAAAGATTAGGGTGTCATTTGGGATGTAGCCAAAGTCAAATTTCCTTTATTTCCCAGCTGCTGATGTCGGTGTTTGACAACAGCATGAAGGAGCGCATCATCACGGAAAATGAGCCGTTTGATTGGGAGAAAGGAGGGACAGACTCCACACAGTCAACAAGCGCCTCCACCCAACCACAGCACAACACACGGCCCACCGTCGCCATGGTGGGGTAAGGACCCTGATATATTTACCATTAGAATTAAAAGGAAAGTCCACAATTTTACACTGCAGGGCAACTTTCTGCTTGCAATTCATTTAACACTGGAACCGCTGGGCCTCGAGGAACCCCCTTCAGGCTAATGAGCAGTGATTCTGACTGCAACAGTGTGATTCATACGTTTCATATATGCTATCACAAAAATTAGTATTTGGTTGTGTTATGAAGGTAACATTTGAGTAATAAAAAAAACAATTTCAAATAACACAATTGCATTTTCATTTGTTTATGTTGCTGTAGGCTATATGTAAAAAATACAAGTCTTCAATCAGTTTTATTTGTGGAGTGCCTTTGTGTTGGAACACGGTAACAGCTTCTTTGTAATGATCGTTGTCCTCCTCGGATGAGGAATAGGAAGGATAACACCAAAACGTAGCGTGGTAAGTGTCCATGTTAATTTTAACAAATAAACTGAACACTGCAATAACCAAAAAACAACAAAGAGAGAGAGTGATCTAAACAAAACAGTTCTGTAAGGTGAAGACACAAAACAGAAAACAACTACCCACAAACACAGGTGGGAACAGGCTACCTAAGTATGGTTCTCAATCAGAGACAACGATAGACAACTGCCTCTGATTGGGAACCATACCAGGCCAAACACAGAAATACAAAACATAAAACAAAAACATAGAATGCCCACCCCAACTCACGCCCTGACCAAACCAAAAATAGAGACATAAAAAAGGAACTAAGGTCAGGACGTGACATTCTTTTAATAATGATTAAATAAATAAAAAATATTCCAACCACCAAGGCGCATGGTTAGCACCAACTGTACTTGATAAATGGTGAAAATCTGCACAAAAGTAATAATGTCTGTGACGGTTTTCATATGGTGAAGGAGAGTCGGACCAAAATGCAGCGTGTAGATTGCGATCCATGTTTAATCAAACAAACGTAACACGAATCAATACAAAAACACTACAAAACAATAAATGAAACGAAAACCGAAAACAGCCTATACTTGTGTCAACTAACACAGCACAAGGACATAAAGACACTCAGGACAATCACGCACAACACAACCAAAGAATATGGCTGCCTAAATATGGTTCCCAATCAGAGACAACGATAAACACCTGCCTCTGATTGAGAACCACTTCAGACAGCCATAGACTTACCTAGAACACCCCACTAAGCTACAATCCCACTACATACACACCACATACAAAAACCCATGTCACAACCTGGCCTGAACAAATAAATGAAGATAAACACAAAATACTTCGACCAGGGCGTGACAGAACCCCCCCCTAAGGTGCGGACTCCCGAACGCACCTCAAAACAATAGGGAGGGTCCGGGTGGGCGTCTGTCCATGGTGGCGGCTCCGGCGCGGGACGTGGACTCCACTCAATCAATGTTCCAGTCCCCTCTCCTCGCGTCCCTGAATAGTCCACCCTCGCCGCCGACCATGGCCTAGTAGTCCTCACCCAGAACCCCACTCGACTGAGGAGCAGATCGAGACTGAGGGGCAGCTCGGGACTGAGGCAGCTCGGGACTGAGGGGAAGCTCGGGACTGAGGGGAAGCTCAGGAGTGAAAGGAAGCTCAGGAGTGAAAGGAAGCTCAGGAGTGAAAGGAAGCTCAGGAGTGAAAGGAAGCTCAGGAGTGAAAGGAAGCTCAGGAGTGAAAGGAAGCTCAGGAGTGAGAGGAAGCTCAGGAGTGAGAGGAAGCTCAGGCAGGTTGATGAATCTACCAGATCCTGGCTGACTGGCAGATCCTGGCTGACTGGTGGATCCAGGCTGACTGGCGGATCCTGGCCGACTGGCGGATCCTGGCCCACTGGCACTTCTGGCGGATCCTGGCTGACTGGCACTTCTGGCGGATCCTGGCAGACTGGCGGATCCTTGCAGACTGGCTGCTCTTTGTAGACTGACAGCTCTTTGCAGACTGGCAGCTCTGGCTGCTTCATGCAGACTGACAGCTCTGGCTGCTTCATGCAGACTGGCAGCTCCTTGCAGACTGGCAGCTCCTTGCAGACTGGCAGCTCTGGCTGCTCCATGCAGGCTGACAGCTCCTTGCAGACTGGCAGCTCCTTGCAGACTGGCAGCTCCTTGCAGACTGGCAGCTCCTTGCAGACTGACAGCTCTGGCTGCTTCATGCAGACTGACAGCTCTGGCTGCTCCATGCAGACTGACAGCTCTGGCTGCTCCATGCAGACTGACAGCTCTGGCTGCTCCATGCAGACTGACAGCTCTGGCTGCTCCATGCAGACTGACAGCTCTGGCTGCTCCATGCAGACTGACAGCTCTGGCTGCTCCATGCAGGCTGGCAGCACCTTGCAGACTGGCAGCTCATTGCAGACTGGCAGCTCCTTGCAGACTGACAGCTCTGGCTGCTCCATGCAGGCTGGCAGCACCTTGCAGACTGGCAGCTCCTTGCAGACTGGCAGCTCCTTGCAGACTGACATCTCTGGCTGCTTCATGCAGACTGACATCTCTGGCTGCTTCATGCAGACTGACATCTCTGGCTGCTCCATGCAGACTGACAGCTCTGACTGCTCCATGCAGGCTGGCAGCTCTGGCTGCTCCATGCAGGCTGGCAGCACCTTGCAGACTGGCAGCTCCTTGCAGACTGGCAGCTCCTTGCAGACTGACAGCTCTGGCTGCTTCATGCAGACTGACAGCTCTGACTGCTCCATGCAGGCTGACAGCTCTGGCTGCGCTGAACAGACAGGAGACTCCAGCAGCGCTGTAGAGGAAGAAGGCTCTAGATGCACTGAACAGACAGGAGACTCCAGCAGCGCTGTAGAGGAGGAAGGCTCTAGATGCGCTGAACAGACAGGAGACTCCAGCAGCGCTGTAGAGGAGGAAGGCTCTGATAGCACTGAACAGACAGGAGACTCCAGCAGCGCTGTAGAGGAGGAAGGCTCTAGATGCGCTGAACAGACAGGAGACTCCAGCAGCGCTGTAGAGGAGGAAGGCTCTGATAGCGCTGAACAGGCGGGAGGCTCCGGCAGCGCAGGAGAGGCGAGGCGCACTGTAGGCCTGATGCGTGGTGCTGGTGGTACTGGGCCGAGGACACGCACAGGAAGCCTGGTGCAGGGAGCTGCTACCGGAGGGCTGGTGTGTGGAGGTGGCACAGGATGGGCTAGACCGTGAAGGCGTACTGGAGATCTTGAGAGCAGTGTTGGCACAGGACGTGCAAGGTTAGGGATGTGCACAGGAGGCCTGATGCGTGAGGCTGGCACCAACTTCACCAGCCGACTAACACGCACCTCAGGACGAGTATGGAGCGCTGACCCATGTACCATCAAATCCCTGACACGTTCCGTCGGGCGAATTCCATGCAAAAAGCACCAACACAGCAACTCCCTCAATGGGGAAAACCATTAAAAAAATGAGATGCCCTCCTGAAACTGGTTATAACTCCAGTTCGGTTTGTGATATTAACGTTCTACCTACGGTTATATAGACTTAGGAAAAGTCAAGGACGGTCGGGGGCATGGCTTTAAAAATGGCAGAGTAATAAAAAAAATTATATGACTGCTTTAGTGGTTCTAGTGTTAACAGGGACAGTAACCATTAATCAACATTTCAGTGTTCACATCAATGTAAATGTGCCAGCTGAAATGGCCTCCCTTGAGGCGTGCTCGCATGTGAAGAGCCAATAGAGGCATTCATGGCAGATTCACATTTTGTAGTTGTTGACTTTTGTAAGCAGAACGTTTCCCCGTTGTGTATGATGATGTCATATTTCTGCATCTTCCTTTATCTTAGAGTCTTTTCCACCAGTTGGCTGTCTTTGATACTTGCCATTTACAGTATCAAATCACAGTGCAATGGCACAATACATTAGATCCTGAAAGTGCCACAACATGATAGTGCAGTCACAGTGCTCTATTTTTGATCTGTCTTTTATACATCTTTCATGGGAGCTATTGTTTGACTCAGTCACCCAAATATATTATTATTGAAGATTCTCTCTCTCTCTGATGACTGTCTGGTTTGAAGCTCTTCACTGTTCAGGCTGCCTAGACACGCACACACTACACACAGCTGCATGACTTCCCTGCGAACACGACATCCTTATCTCTGGAGACATCGTTAGTGTTTTGGTCGTCATCACACATGAGGTTCTATCCTAAATGGCACCCTGTTCCCTATGTAGTGCACTTTGACGTCATATTGCACTATGTGGGGAATAGGGTGCCATTTAGGAGGCATCCTGAGCCTCCCAGTGCAAATGAGAAAGAACAGGTTTTGTGTCCATCAGTATTGCTGTCACACCTCGAGGCTACTGCCACACTGCTCTTCCAAACCCTTTGAAATGCATGATATTGAATTCTAAACTAGGCTGTAAAAGGACTTTGAAATACAAGTTTACAATCAATGTTTCACTGAATAAATAGATGTTTACTGAACTTTGAGGGCTGCCTGTACAAAGTGCATTAATTAAGTGCATGCATAATTCAGGAAATAAAAAAATAAAAAACATTTTGGAATTGAGTAGGGCTGGAACAAAAACCTGCATTCCCAGTGGACATATATTCACATATAGGTGTTATACATGTGTTTATAATATACATTGTGTACATCCTTGGGCCGCCGCTGATCTTAATCAACTGATTTAACCTGAACCCATCCCGCAACTCCCATCCATCTTCTCCCACAGAGCCCTAAACACCCCGGTGCCCAGAGACCTCCAGAGAGAGAACACGGAGAACGTGCTCCAGGACGAGCACCTCAGCGACCAGGAGAACGCCCCTCCGGCCCTGCCTCCCAGTGGGAGCCGCCAGGGGGACGAGGGCGGTGGCCAGACGCCCGCAAAGGGCGAGGGATGGGAGGACACAGACTTCAACCGCAACAAACTCAGGATCAGCCTGGGCAAGGTGAGTAAGGGGGAGGGATGAGGGGAAGGAGAACACAACATTTTACTGTATGGCATCTATGTAGATGTTGTTCTAGCGTAGCTTATACTGTTTGTTGATAACAGTATTTTTAGCATTTTTTATTAATGAAAAATATGGGCTCGATTGATGGTTGGCTGGGTAGAGGATGATAGACTGACATACAGATGCATAGACTGAGATTAACATCCAGACAGAAAATGTGTACACTAGACAGACGAAGGCCTACCCTTTAAACTCCTAGCAGTGGTAATGGACACATTTTAGAATTAATTACTGTTTAACATACACCATCGTGACCTCCCGTCTCTTCACCTCCTCTCCCCTCTGTGTCTGCAGGGGGCCCAGGAGGGGGATGAACCCAGCAGAGGGGCCTGTCCCATGTCGCTGTGCCGGGCAGGAGGGGCCCCAGAGTCCCCCAGTGGCCAGGTGCGCTCCCTCCGGTACCGCCGCATCAACAGCCCAGAGTCAGACCGCATGTCGGCTGCTGATGGGAGGGCCGTCGACGGCTATGGCCAAAGGTGACCACTACAAACCAGCTCTAGTATTAGCTACAGACCTGTACTAGCTTTTAGTATAGTAGTATTTAAGTATAGTAGTTAACCAGGAAGTGCATTATGCTAAAATACATTTAGTATTGTACCTAGCTACATTAGTCTCTTAGGCGTTCCAGGAAAGTCCTTTGGGTTAGGGTCTGTGTAACTGCTATAAGCCTATCTATTATAGCCCTCCACTTTAATACTTAATTCAATACTTAATGTGTGTGTTCTTTTGGTCTTTTGTTGCATCTGTTTGTGCGTGCTTGTGTGTTTATGTGCACTTCTACGTCCTCGTGCTTGTACCTGTGTGTATGTGTACATATCTGTGTGCCACAGTATCAGGTCCCGCATGGACATCCTGGGCTCGCCCTCGCGCCACATGTACTCGTCCCAACCAGCCATGATGCTGTCTGTGGACGACGGCCTGCAGCGCGGGCGGCACGGCGAGGGCTCGGTGGCGTCCGTGGACCAGGAAGCCCACAGCAATGCCTTTATCAGATCGGTGCCGCTAGCCGAGGAGGAAGACTTTGATAGCAAGGAGTGGGTGATCATTGACAAGGAGACGGAGCTGAGGGACTTCCAGCCCACCACGTCGGGCACCACCGATGAGGAGCCTGAGGAGCTGAGGCCCCTGGAGGAGGGAGAGGAGAGGAGGAAGCTGCGGGGAGGAGGTGGGCCTGAAGGTTTTATGTACATTCAATAATGTGAAATTTCAGTCAGTTCAATTTTGTTCTATTCAGTTCTGTTGTAATTCAGTTCTGTTCTATTCCGTACAAGTTGTGTTGACGATGATGCTCATCTCTCCTCTGACAATAAAATATTATTTAACGTTTGACTTAATCCGGCAAACACTTTTCACGCTACTGAGCCGAACCAAAGTATTTGTACTGAGCTGACCTGGTTATGCATCCATCACATTTGCTGGAACCGTGCTGAAAAGGACAATGTGAAAATTAAATATTTAACCCATCACAGTTTGGTTCCGGTTGGCATGATAGTGTGAAAAGGGTACTAGATTCCTAACCAATCCTTTGTTTTAGGGGCGGAGATGGTGGTGCGGCCCAAGACGACCCACACAACCAACAGCAGCCGGGGCATGCTCACGCTCACCGAGGAGGAAGCCTCCAGACGAAGTGGGGGAAGCCCCGCCATGTCGCCCTGTCATTCACTCCCGTCAGGCCGTCCTGTCGGACCCCAAAGACCGGTAAGAGATCGGGCCAACCTTATCGGTGGAGGGAGGCTTCTCTCCTTGCATGTTCACGGTAGTCGGCTCAGAGCTGGGTCGCCTGCTGCACAGTGCGGTTAATCTTTAGATGATATGGATGAGACCCACCTTAGCGGTGGGTGTTGTTGATCTATCCAGATTATGTAAAGATGAGCTGTTCGGTGCCCCCTCTGGTCGGGATGTCCATTAACATGCAGTGCTAAACCTGGGGGTAGGGTTAAGCCAAGGGTTGCAAAATTCCGATAATTTAACCCAAATGACCTGTTTTTCCAGAAAACTCAGTTGGAAGATTCACGGATTTCCGTCTTATTTCCTTATAATTCAAGTAATCTTTCTAGAAAACCTGGGAATTTTGCAATCCTACAATTTTGCAAGCCAGTGGGAAGTGAATACCTTGGCGGGGGGCGACCATTATTCCTGCAGCCATTTTAGTGTCATTCACAGACATATCCTGCCAGTGTAATGAGAGGAAACGTGCCTTTTTCTGTGTCAGCAAGCACAAATTCTTCCTTTCCATCAGTTTGGTTTTGCCCATGACTTTTGGTTTTAACCATTGTTTTGTAATGCTATGGTATGAATGGGAGACGTGGCTTTGCTAACTGCATATTCCAGCATCAGATAAGATATAGCATTACATATAATAATTATTGAACAGTTTATGCTTTTTGGGTGAGATGGTGGCATGAGTAGGGTTGTTTTTGATAGGTGCTTTCCCCCAAATGTATTTCTACAATATTTTCTCAATAGTTTTCTCAATGACTCCACGAGCATTTTCTTATTGTACGGTTCCGGCAAATGCCAGATGGGCTGGTCCATGCCCCAGGAAGATTCCTGGTCCCAGTACGTCCCAGTATTCGGGTTGACATTTGTTAGGGTTGCACTGCACTTGATGCCCTCGTTATGACACACTGATGAAACAATATATATGCATACATGATGACACTTTGTCATTCTGATGAGAATAATGTAACAAACATCCAGATAACCGTAGCAAAAGGTTTTTGTAACAGAAATATAATCTTTGGACATGTTCAGGTGGTGCCACCAAGTTTCAAAACGTTTTCTTCATATCGAACATGTTCTTGACGTCAGTGTTATAAATTCCTGACATGAAAACCTTTGGTTGAAAATGTTAAATTAAAACATTTAAACCGTGGGTCTTCCCATCAGGCTAGGGAAACATATCCCACCGCTGCCACCAAATGTGATTAAGCTGACTGTTACCTCATACATAAAAAGATGCACAAAGAAAATATGGGGAATGTTCAAGTCTTTTAGGTGAATTATAAATTCAGCAATTTCTTGGAGAACAATTGAAGTTGACAAAATTATTATTTTTATTGTTAGCTTCCATTAGGGTTTCAGTTATTCAGGGGTCTTCTAGGTGAGAATGTAATGCAATCATACTATTTTTCCCAACAACGATCTGTATTGTATTTCATTTTTGTCACGTTACACTTTCAACTCTGAAATACTGCTTTGTACACAAATGTGTCAAGAAACAGGCATTTAAGTATGAACCAAAGACACATCCATGAGCATTTCAAAGAGATTCATAAATGCTTTGTTTTCCAACGCTCAATCACTGGTTGGCATATGGCACAGGTGTCAAACGTACGGCCCAGAGCTCGGATCCTGCCTGCGAGGAGGTCCAATCCGGCCCACGGGTGGTTTGATTCTTTTTTTGAAACAAGATAAATGTTTGTTTTTTTTGGTGGTGGGGAACAAACTCTATATACTTTAAAATGACTAAAACCAAATCGAAACTGTGTAGAAATTATAATGGACCTACATACATAACTGTTCTTGACTGTGGCCAGCTCACTAATAATCACAGAATTTGAAAGCTAGACAATCAGGGAGCATCAAAAACTCCCAAAATGATGGATAGACTGTTTTGAGTTTGACATCCCTGGTTGAATGAAGGTCATGATGAGTTGATTATTGGAAACAGGTGTTAGTGCTGGGTTGGGGAAAAAACCTGCACATCCAGTATCTCCCTAGAGTTGGAGAACCCTGATTTGCATAAACTGTGCATGCTGAAAAGAGTCATACATTGCTTACTATGTGCTACTGTGTATGTCTAATGGGAAGCCCATACACATGGTGTGAGTACAGTAACACTGGTTCTTTATTTTTATTCCCCTGCGCCCAACACTAGACAGTGCTCAAAACAACCCTGTGCTCAAAACAACCTAACTCAGAGCAGAGTATGAATACTATACAAAGAAAAGTATATGGACACCCCCTGAAATTAGTGGATTCGGCTATATAAGCCTGACCAGTGTATAAAATCAAACACACAGCCATGCAATCTCCATAGAAACATTGGCAGTAGAACGGCCTTACTGAAGAGCTCAGTGGCTTTCAACGTGGCACTGTCATGGGATGCCACCTTTGCAACAAGTCAGTTTGGCAAATATTTGACCTGCTAGAGCTGCCCCGGTCAACTGTAAGTGCTGTTATTGTGAAGTGGAAACATCTAGGAGCAAGAAAGGCTCAGCTGCGAAGTAGAAGGCCACACAAGCTCACAGAACGGGGCCACCCAGTGCTGAGGCGTGCAGCGCGTATAAATCATCTGTCCTTGGTTGCAACACTCACTACTGAGTTCCAAACTGCCTCTGGAAGCAATGTCAGCACAAGATCTGTTTGTCGGGAGCTTCATGAAATGGGTGGCTGAGCAGCCGCACACAAGCCTAAGATCACCATGCTCAATGCCACGCATCGCCTGGAGTGGTGTGAAGCTCGCCGCCATTGGACTCTGGAGCAGTGGAAATGCGTTCTCTGGAGTGACAAATCACACTTCATCAAATTGTGTTTCACATACACATGGTTAGCAGATGTTAATGCGAGTGTAGCGAAATGCTTGTGCTTCTAGTTCCAACAGTGCAGTAATATCTAACAAGTAATCTAACAATTCCCTAACAACTACCTAATACACACAAATCTAAAGGGGTGAATGAGAATATGTACATGTCAGTCTATGGATGAGCGATGGCCGAGCGGCATAGGCAAGTTGCAATAGATGGTATAAAATACAGTATATACATGTGATATGAGTAATGTAAGATATGTAATAATGATTAAAGTGGCATTATTTAGTGCATTGTATAAAGTGACTAGTAATCCATTTATTAAAGTGGCCAGTGATTGGATCTCAATGTATGCAGCAGCCTCTCTGAGTTAGTGATTGCTGTTTAACAGTCTGATGGCCTTGAGATAGAAGCTGTTTTTCAGTCTCTCGGTCCCAGCTTTGATGCACCTGTACTGACCTCGCCTTCTGGATGGAAGCGGTGTGAACACGCTCGGGTGGTTGATGTCCTCGATGATCTTTTTTGGCCTTCCTATGACCATCTGGCAGTCCGACGGATGAATCTGGGTTTGGTGGATGCCAGGAGCACGCTACCTGCCGTAAAGCAGAGTGCCAAATGTGAAGGTTGGTGGAGGAGTAATGGTCTGGAGCTGTTTTTCCTGGTTCGGGCTAGTTCCCTTAATTTCAGTGAAGGGAAATCTTAACGCTAAAGTATATAATGACTTTCTAGACAATTCTGTGCTTCCAACTTTGTGGCAACAGTTGGGGGGAAGGCCCTTTCCTGTTTTAGCATGACAATACCCCTATGCACAAAGCAAGGTCCATACAGAAATGGTTTGTTGAGATCGTTGTGGAATAATTTGACTGCACAGAGCCCTGACCTCAACCCCATCAAACACCTTTGGGATGAATTGGAACGAGCCAGGCCTAATCGCCCAACATCAGTGCCCAAACTCACTAATGCTCTAGTGGCTGAATGGAAACAAGTCCCTGCAGCAATATTCCAACATCTAGTGGAAAGCTTTCCCAGAAAGAGTGGAGGCTGTTACAGCAGCACCAAATCCATATTTATGCCCATGATTTTGGAATGAGATGTTCGACGAACAGGTCTATTTATCTATGAGGTTAGGGTGAGCAATAACTTCCAGATCATTTGAAAGGTTTGAATGGAAAACGGGATACAGCTCTATATGAATGAAACAATGGCCCTCACTGATAAAGGACAACAGACAAAAAAAGAACAAAACTAACAAGAATGTCAGTCAGTAGTCACTGAGATGTGGTTTTAAATCCAGTTAGTTCAGATTGATTAATTAAAACAATAGTGCAGTTGGGTCATTCCACAAACTGAGTCCATGTTGTGCCCCTTTGATATTTCAAATAGATATTGTGCACCAATATTGGATTTTAAAAGCCTATAATATTAAAAATGACCCATCCCCTAGGGCCGATATTCCCATCAAAATCCGTCTGTTTACCCAACCCCCCCAAACCAACCAAGGCTTAGACTTTAAATACATTCATTTGATTTTTATATGAATGAAGTTTTGCCTAAAGTGCCTAAATGTGTACATGTTCCTCTGTGCACTCTGTGACATCTCAGAAGAGTTTAACCCACTTAACTGCAACATTTCATAAAGCCCTAGTTATTTTGTTGCTTTGACAGTCATTTCTGAAGATTCATATTTATTTTGTGATTAATTTTAAGTAGAAAAAAAACTGTTCCTCACTTTAAGGTCCACCCTGTTACAGGAACTGAACTCTGTTTTTTAATATGATTTAAACTATTTTTAAAATATATTTTTCTTAAAGGTCCAATGCAGCCATTTTCATCTCAATATGAACTCATTTCTGGGTAAATGAAGTACCTTACTGTGATTGTTTTCCATTAAGAAGGCCAAAAAGGAACCAAAATAGCTCCTTAGCTATATTGAAATTTCTCAAGCAAGAATTTAGTTAGAACTGTCTGCTAGTGGTTTGAGAGAGGGACCTAATTTGAAGGAGCCTAATTGAACTTGAAAACTAGCTGTTATTGGCAGAGAGTAGGGCAAACTCTCTTTATTGGACTATTAACTTGTACCACCTGGTGATGTCACCAGTTGGTTCAAAAATCCCACCCAGCCAAACAAGCTGAAATTTCAGGCAGTCTTTTCAAACAGCTTTTACACTTAAAGTGCATTATCATAATTTTCACATAATTATTACAAACTTAGAGTGTGGAAATATTTATAAAACACAGGAAAATCTAGTTTTGGACTGCACTGGCCCCTTTAAGAACATTTAATATATATAGTCAAATCATAGTGTAAGGCAGGTGAGCTGGTTCTACCCTTTTTGGCCATGTTTTGTAGTGGAGAACTGAGTGCGTTGAACATAACACGTCAACCATGTTACCCATAGGTGGACAGGCTAGAAATGTTTTAACAATAAAAAAATGTTTGAAGCTTGCACTCAATTGCCCCTCCCTGTTGCACACAACAAGCTTCCGTTCCCCCTATCACAAGGGGTTTTATGGCTGATTTAATCCTGTTACTTTATTTGGCACTTAATAGGCACTTACTATAGTCCTCTTTTTTACTAAGTTGAACATGTGCTCGTCATGACAGAATGTTACAATGAGGTGAAATAAAACTTTCACCAAATTTCACTACCCAAAAGGGACTCATTTCATGTAACGACCCAGTTATCACTCATTGGCTCGATTGAGTGTAATTTAAATGGAGTTAATGCACTTTGGAAGAAGGACTTTTGAAATATTTTATTTTCATTTTGGAGATACTTCATTTTGGAGCAAATCCTTGTTCTTTGAAAACCAAAATCAAATTTGTTTTTATTATTTTTATTGAACAAAATACACACGCTCAAACTATTTTGTATACAAATCCAAAACTTCACACAACATGCTTTTGTAAGGTTTCCTTTTGTTGAGATCTGGTTGAAGCGAAGTCAGATAATCAGATTACAAGCAGGTAAAGGCATCTTTGTCATGACGACATCAACAACCCTGGGAAAAATGCAGACTATATAGGTTGTTGTTGAACCAACATTAGATTACAACCAGGTGCAAAAAGTCATGTAATCCTTCCTTTATATTTTCAACCGATTATATCCATTGCAATCTCTTCAATTTGAATAAAAATACATAAACTAGCTCAGATCATATTAAACCTGATTTAAAGCTCATTTCCTGCAATTCTACACATTTTGCCAGGGGGCAGACAGAAACATTTGCAGTTTTATAGCAAATTTCATGCTATTCTATACATTTTGCCATGAGGCTGAGAGAACATTTCCGGGGTCCACAACCTACGTGTTCCATAGTTTTTGGGGGGAGGACACCCTGGAGGTTAGGGCCCCAGGGCATGTGCCCTGCATACTCGTTCAGTAATCCAGCCATGGGAAAGGCACCATAATTTGGTTGTCACCTGGTCAGATGATTTCAACTATTTAAAGACGTTAATCAGAACACAACCTGAGCTCAACCAGTTTTTCCCACTGGCTTAGATTACAATTTAATATTGTTGACCTTGTTGCCCTGCCTAAAAACATTTTGAACAAAAAAATCTTACAGATTATTTTTTGAATACACATTTACCCAGCATCCATGTACCACTAGGGTCCGTTAGCACTGCATCAATTATAAACCAGTCCGGAAGGTCTCTTGTGTTATGTAGGTCTGCGTACCATTTGATCAAGTTTATATTTTATGTCTATTTAACCTTTTTGTACGTTTTTGGTAAGTGTCTTTTTCTGACGGTTACAGTATGTCCATGAAATATGTTAAAGAACGTTTTGCTCGGGTGTATGGTAAGAATAAAAACCAGAATACACAAGGACCCTTCAAAATCACAAGGCCAGTTCACCCATTCCCTGTGCCAGTTGTATTTCCTTGTCATGGATTACCGGAAAAGAAAACAAAAATGTTGATTTTACTTACCTCACCAATCACGTTTTACCAGCCTTATTTGTGATTTCACTGCAAGTGCCTAGTACGGCAGGCCTCGCTATCGCAAACATGATCAAGGACCCTCGTTTTATTTGCCCTGCGACCTCTTCCTT
Source organism: Oncorhynchus keta (assembly GCF_023373465.1). NCBI lineage: Eukaryota > Metazoa > Chordata > Actinopteri > Salmoniformes > Salmonidae > Oncorhynchus > Oncorhynchus keta. Next base: position 14,091,926 of record NC_068452.1, on the reverse strand, counting down.
GACATAACTGATGCATTTGCTCAACCTATCACTTAAAAGTACAGTATGTCAAGTTGCACTCACCCAGAGGAGAAAAAGCGAGGGTGCCATGGGAACAACAAGCGAAGAAATAAAGTGGTGTTTTGGGGTAAGCACAGTTTAGGATAGTCCTTCCTTCTGTTGTTTTTTTCTTAATTAGTTTCTGTTCCGAACTCCTCCTTTTTTTGTTGAGCCATATTTATCCCCTTTCCTTCGTTGTGTGTTTGTTTCGTGTGCTTGATGAGACCATCTATATTTTGTGTTATTCATTTTGCATTTTCCAATGGTGATTTTTTTTTTTTTTGTGACTTTTAGTCAAATTGAGTGTAATGAAATTTGATCGTGTCCAGGCATTTTCCCAGGTTCAATGTGTTTACATACTAGAAGAACATGCGCAGTACTTGTGCGTGTTTTTAATGCCATTGTTGGGGAATGCGTGCTCTGTGCCTCAATTATGAGACAGACGGAAACCTACTCTCATTTGCTTCCAATCTGGCAATCTACTTAACTGTTTTGTAGAATATTGTCTTCTATCATTTTAACATACTGTAACGCCTCTGCTGTAATGGCAACCATAAAGTCTTCCTCTCCCTGTTTCTCTCTGGACTACATCCGAGAGCCCTTACAGCATGCACACAGGGAAGGGGAGATGTATGACAAGATATGTTCCAATACTCCATATGGATCCCTTTTCTTGTCTCCTTCTTTTACCCTCTTATCAGCTGACCTGAAAGGTACTGGATAGTTGAACTCCCAAGCCTATAACTCTCAACTATCTAATCCTTTTAGAATACTGGTGAGGAAGGGTAAGAAGACAAGGAAATGAAGCCGTTTCATGAGTTGGAACGTGAACCAATTACTGGTCTATAGTCTGTTAGCATGACCTTGTTGTCCCTCCCCCTTCCATCCTAATGCCCCTCCTTCTGTTTTCTGATTGGTCTCTTCTGCAGCTGGAGGATGACAGGCACCACCCGAGGCCCAATCAGCTGCGGAGGCTGGCCTCCTACGTCTTCTCATCATCCACGCTGGAGACGGAGCAGTACCCGCACCCCGGAGGGTCCTTCATCCAGCGGAGCCGCTCAGCCGAGAGCAGCCCCGCTCACATGAACTCTTCCACACACCGGCGCCATGCTCCCCTGCAGAGCCCTGGCAGCCCACGGAGCAGGCACTCGGTCCTGAACGTGTCGCGCACGCAAATCCAGCAATTGCTTGCCAAGCTCATGAATAAGAACACAAGCTGAGGGGGGGGGGGGCACTCTGCATGCCAAAATGCATTAGCGTATACTCGTTTTCACCCATTATGTACATACACAGGGACATACTCGCAGTTTGAAACCCAAAGAGCCCTATTTTGACGGGTTGGTTAGAACACAAACACATGCACGCTTGCACACACATTATTAACTAAAACACTGTTCAAACAACTCACTTTAATTTAACTAACTTTTAAAAAGTGAATAGGAAGAGATGAAAAGTGCTGATGGCAAAATATTTTTCACTTAATAAACTCAAAGTCTGCTCCTTGCAAAGTCTGCAATTTGAGTAAAAAGTGATGGAAGTGTAAACTTGAGGTTTCCCCTTTCCCTCTTCATCATTTAATGGTACTGTGCGGAGGAGGAGTCACAAAACGGAGACTGTTAAGAGACTGTTCAACATTCATTGCATTCTTTTTCCATTCATGCTGCAGGCTTGTGGGATTGTCGTCGAATGCAGGTCATGTCGGCAATGCGTAGCTAAAGGAATTCAGTAACACTTTCGGTAACACTTTGCTTAAAGGGGCAATCTGTAGATCAAATCAAATTTATAAAGCCCTTCTTACATCAGCTGATATCCCAAAGTGCTGTACAGAAACCCAACCTAAAACCACAAACAGCAAGCAATGCAGGTGTAGAAGCACGTGGCTAGGAAAACTCCCTAGAAAGGCCAGAACCTAGGAAGAAACCTAGAGAGGAACCAGGCTACGATGGGCGGCCAGTCCTCTTCTGATCAAACAATAACAAGGCGGACACCCCACCACTGTTTTGGTAAACAGCTGAGGGATGGGAATGAAGAACTATTCTTGAATTCCTAGACAGAGCTATAGATGCAAGGAATGAAGATCCATGATATCAAACTTGTAGTTTTAGCTTTGGATGCTGTTTAACAATTACGTTGTTTACAAACAATGGAGTAAACCAAGCGTATATTTTGGCTTCTGATGGGGTACGACAGTTGAACTGAGCAATTATAAGTTATATTCTTTAAGATTCAATGGGTATATATTAAAATGGATGTACCTATCGCAGTTTGCCCGTGCAGCTATAATGCATTATGATGAGGTTATAATGCAATGTAAAGTCATTATAAAGGCTCATACATGCTTATAACTAGTAATAAAGCGTTATACCTGCAAGCTACAAGTTAAGAGTTACCACACTTACCTTAAATAATATTTCATCGTAAGACCTATGTGCACTGTCATGATAATGACATATAGATGTCATAAGCAGTTACTGCCTCTAATGATAGCTGATTTTAAGCAGTCACAACAGAAACTGTGAGTTAGGTACATACTAGCCCAGCTACTTTATCAACGGTGCCGTAACAATGTAGAGTCATAAGTTGTCCTTGTTTATCCCAAGGCGTCAGTTATGTCATGCTCCTGACACCGTTACGAGGGTCTTGTGACAAAGCATTAGAGTTAAATTATTCCCCAGAGAAGGCATGTAAATGCACTATAAGTGCTCTGCAGTCTACACACTGATCTTGTGTAGCTTGTTCCCAGATCTGTTTGTGGAGTCTTGCCAACACTTATGATCATTGTCACGTCCGGGCAAGACAGCACAAACAGATGTGGGACTAGGCTAGTTCTTATGGAGTGTAAACAGAAATATTTCCGCTTCTGTATGTTTATCGCACAGGGCGCTTTTCTGTATGTCTTATCTTGCTTTTGGTGTACTTTATAGAGGTGTTTTTTTGTCTGTTGGTTGCTGGCATATCCATGCTTTCTATGTGTTGAAATGCTGGAGCAATGGGTTAGGCAGGCTTTTGAAAGGTGAGGATATTAGGTGTGGGGTTTTGCAATAGGAAAACTCCCTTTCTCTAATATTCAGTGTCATGTTTTTACGACAAGTGTTATCGTGATTGACTTCAATGTACTGTATAGATGTACAATCTTAATTTGATCACTCTTTTGTTGCTGAGAATTTAAACTTGTTATGTATTTGAGTTTTTAAAAAGGCTTGTTGCTACAGTAACATGATTTGAACGTTATGATGCAAGAAATGGTGAAAACTCCTTTCATATAACTGTTCTTAATTCAGTTACGTGACATAGCATTTATTAACATGTGCTACAATACATGACAAACTGCTCGTCGAACATCTCATTCCAAAATCATGTGCATTAATATGGAGTTGGTCCCCCCTTTGGTGCTATAACAGCCTCCACTGTTCTGGGAAGGCTTTCCACAAGATGTTGGAACATTGCTGCGGGGACTTGCTTCCATTCAGCCGCAAGAGGCGGGGCGGCATGGTGGCCTAGTGGTTAGAGTGTTGGACTAGTAACCGGAAGGTTGCAAGTTCAAACCCCCAAGCTGACAAGGTACAAATCTGTCGTTCTGCCCCTGAACAGGCAGTTAACCCACTGTTCCTAGGCCGTCATTGAAAATAAGAATTTGTTATTAACTGACTTGCCTAGTTAAATAAAGGTAAAATAAATAAAAATGTAAAGTGAGGTCAGGCACTGATGTTGGGCGATTAGGCCTGGCTCGCAGTCGGCTTTCCAATTCATCCCAAAGGTGATGGGTTTGAGGTCAGGACTCTGTGCAGACCAGTCAAGTTCTTCCACAACGATCCCGACAAAACATTTCTGTAGGGACCTCGCTTTGTGCACAGGGGCATTGTTACGTTGAAACAGGAAATGGCCTTCCCCTAACTGTTGAAAGCACAGAATCGTATAGAATGTCATTGAATGTTGTAGCGTTAAGATATCCCTTCACTGGAACTAAGGGGTCTCGCCCGAACCATGAAAAACAGACCCAGGCCATTATTCCTCCTCCACCAAACTGGCATCCTGGCATCCGCCAAACCCAGATTCGTCCGTTGGACTGCCAGATGGTGAAGTGTGATTCATCACTCCACACGTTTCCACTGCTCCAGAGTCTAATGGTGGCGAGCTTTACACCACTCCAGCTGATGCTTGGCATTGTGCATGGTGATCTTAGGCTTGTGTGCAGCTGCTCGGCCATGGAAACCCATTTCATGAAGCTCCCGATGAACAGGTCTTGTGCTGACGTTGTTTCCAGCTTCAGATCACCCTCGTAGTTATTTCACAGTTGTCTGAAGTTTGTTTGGTCATAATGTGAAATCACGTCACCGTCTGGAATCGGTAGCAAAGCTGCTATGTGTGAATGTTGATGGAGGAAAACTTGCACGTATAAAGTAATACCCAGAGAGACGGTGGTTTTCCCGCTTGAGATAGAAGTTGTCTCTAACCACAGATCTAGGATAAGATCACCCAACACTGAATCCTATCCTTAACCATAAGGAGGGTAGACCCTGGACCAGTGGTTAGGGTGGACTTCTGCTAAACTAGAGGAGCTGTGATGTCAGGCAGGTATTATGCAAACAGCTGTGTTTTATGAAATGAAATCTGGTTCCAAAGTTGTTCAGGCACTTACAGTTTAAGCTCCATAGAATGGCATCTCTGCCATTGCATTGGCTCAGCTCTTCAACTGTATCATTGTTATAGATAGATAATGCCAGGGTTTGGATTGCACTGGAGGGCTTTGTGTTATCTATCTTCTTGCAGAATAGCATAAACCATTCATTCGAATGACATCACCATTCATTAAAGTAGCCAAAGTTAGCCAAAAATGCCATTGGAATTCTGTGGGTTTTGGTGTGCATATTTGCAGTGAAGTGAGCTACATACTGTATATCAGGATCGACTGTTGTATGTGACAGTATATTTGTGTAGATAAGTCATCAACATAGCACTTCTTTCTACATTGTCCGTTGAGTACTGTACCTCACTGTTGCACTTTATAAAGGACTTAACAGGAGAACATGGTCACGATTGGGCCCAGGTAGAAAATATTAATGCAAAAGATGAGAAACGCAATAAATAAGATATGCTAAGGGTGCTTGGGGAAAAAAATGTTACGCCATTTTGGAGAAACAAGGTTAAGAGGAAAGGAGACCAGGGAGAGTATTGGTTATTTCCACACTCATTTTATGCCACTTTCTCTCCAACGGAAAAACCAATGAGGTAACAGACCCTTAAGTGGGTAGCAGTTCTAATGTAAAGGGAATGCATTGTAGATGTAGCCAAGTGACAAAATGTACAGTATAGAAATGAATTGTATAGAATTACACCTCAGACCCGTGACATCACAGGCTTCACACTGCACTGTATGCTGATTTTGCTACACAGCAAGTTTTTTTGGACGTCTTTTCAACATTTAATGAATGTTTTATGCTGATATTTTACTGATGTCTTCTTGTAATAACCGTGTATCTCTTGGCTTTGTGTTCCCTGTTTTGCTGAAACAATTGTGAAGAGGAACGACACTACTGTGTTTCTGAAATGGCATAACCACATGCAGCCTTCTTATTTGGTCTTCTCAATGAGTAGGATCTTGTGTTTCTTTTATGATTGCTTTTGTGAATGCGCTAAAAGGGCTACGCTTACAAAATATGCACCACTTTTACTTTTGCCAAGCTTAGCATTTAAGACATTTTGCATTTTACTTAACAGCACTAAAAAGCAAACAAGCATCCCTCTCTGAATGTCGCCTCTGTCTCTGATTAGAAAAGATAACTGTTCCATCAGTTAATTTCCCGCTGCTTTGGTTCGACGATTTTCTGCAAATCATGCTAGTCGTTTTGTGTGTAGCACCACGCAGCGAGCACTACTCAGTGAATGTACTGAGAGTGGATTAGCTGCTCACTCCAAACTTAATTTTGCACATATGCAAATTGTTCCTTGACATTATTGGCACTGCTATTAAAAAACATATTGTTTTTTAACTTTTTTGTCCGTTCTCGGTAAAACAAATCCCGCCATAATACGCTCAATCAAAACAGGATGTCAAACAATTGTCACTGAACTCTAAAAATAACGCAGGCAATTGACTTGCAGAGAAATTGTATTGTACAAGACTGTTTTCATATTTCTAACCCTATTTTCATGATAAGATCAAACTCTGGCTATGAATGTATAGTAGGGTTGTTCTATTAAATGAGTGCCTTTTGCGTCCCTTTATGTTTTTCCCTTGTCCCACCCGGCTCTGGCGACTCCTTGTGGTGATTTCGGTCGCCAGCTAGACTGTTTCCTCCAACAAATTGGTGTGGCTGGCTTCCGGGTTAAGAAAGCAGTGTGTCAAGAAGCAATACGGCATGGCAGGGTCATGTTTCGGAGGACTCATGGCTCTCGACCTTCGCCTCTCCCAAGTCCGTAGGGGAGTTGCAGCAATGGGACAAAACTGTAACTACCAATTCGATATCACGAAATTGGGGGTAAAAGTACAAAATAAAATAAAACAAGTATAATAATTGTGCACTAATATTGAATTCTAAAAGCCTGTTATATTCAATGAAGTACCCTTTAATATAGACCACATGGACAATTCAATAAGTCTGTTTTATAATATGAATAAAGACGTTCTGAAGTGCCAGCATTTTGAAAGCTCCTTCAAATTCTTCAGAATTTAGGAAGATTTTAACCAACTTAACCCCAAAAAAATCCCAAGTCTACACCATCATTGTAAAGCTATAAGTTATGTTGATTTCTGAAAGATTATTATATATTTAATGTGATCAGTGGTTTATGTGCCTCTGTCCCTCATTTTAAGGTCAACCCTGTTAACTAAACTCTCGTTTGATATGGTGAAACTATTCATTTGGTGAAATCAGGTTATGTTATACTACTCAAAGGGCACCCAATTGGTGGAACAACCCAGTATTTTTTTCTGTGAGTTATGTACAGTACATTACCACTGGTAACGGGATAGTCCCAGTCGGTATTAGACTGGGACCCGTGGGTTACCTAGGTTACCCCATTGGCTCACAGCAAAAACGTGAGCCTTTTCAAACACACTTTTCTTGTCTGCTTGTTTTAGTCAATTACAAAACTACATTTAAGAAAAGTACAATATGTCTAAAGATTACTTTTCAACATTGCCTACTTAAAAACAGAATATTGTAGGGCTTCCCTCATGCCCCTTTTCATGACGGTGCTAGCGGCCGTGTGAGTGAGTGCTAGCTAGCTACCGACCGCGACATTAAGCAAGCCAACACAGACTATACAGCTACAAGTAGTGAATGGAGTTACAAGCAGACTATATTTAACAAGTTAACTGTCTTACCTGTGAGGAAATGTTTTCGATACACATAGCTATGTGTAGCATACTTGGACACCGGCTCCCCACATTTCCCACTCTCCCACACCAAATAGCCTGAAGCCACAGGGCTCTTCTCGCAGGCTCTATCTCCCAACGTGGGAGCAATGCAAACCATAAATTGGGATTTCTTTTACCTGTTTACATGTACATTGAACAACACAGCAGCTTTTCGGCATGTTTTGTTATTTCTGTATAACTAAAAATCAACCACGAAGGAAAGAATGTTTGTTTTCCTCAATTTGTGGGCGTGCAATTCCTTATTATTATTATGTGAATATTGACTTGGAGTATACTCACGGATCAAAAATGAATTTCAAGTTGCAGCGAAGAGGGACTGTGATTCGCACCTTATTTTAATTTATCAGATTGCAAGTTAAACATATTCGGTTCACGTCACTGATACATGAGCACATCTTCCATATGTTCTGCATATCCTGTCCTATATTCTGAAAAATTATTTGTTCCACAAGGCTGCGTGTCCAACCTAGATGGCAGTATAGGTTGAGAGATCTGCTGTGAAATCCACAGGACATGGGCAAAGTGTCTGTTGTGAAATATTGTAAACTGTTTACTGCGGCAGAAATCCCTTTTAGCCTTGGACTAAGAGTGATTGAAAATGCCATAGATGTGATACCTGTGTAACATGTAACATAATATCACATATAACATTACACAAAGCCACTGCACATGTAAAGTATACTGTATGCTCAAAGTCCCCTAACCCTTTGGCTTTCAAGTTGAGTTAATATAAAAGCGTGACTTGGTCTTGTAAACAATTATTACTTGAATTGCAGAGTCATATTTGTCAACCATAGCCTAGAATTTGAAAGAGTGTTTTCAGTCTATAAGTCTTAGGTGTTGAATGACTTGAATATTTTATGCATCTCCATAAGGAAAATTTACTGAAAATTAAGATGTACCGTAAAACTTCAATTAAACGCAGTCTCAAATAGCCGCCTGTCCCTTTTTAACAGCTGGGCAACGGCACACATTTCAGCAAATAAACGCGTGTTTCAAATGAACGTCGGGTCTAAATTAATTGTTTACTGTTACCATGAATTGTGTACAAGGTTTCATATTTGATTTGTTACATTAAATAATTCAGTAATTAATGACTTCAAAAAATTATGACAGTCATCCATCTTTGTTGCCAGTCAGCAACTGCTAGCCGTTGGCTGCTAAACAGCCGAGAACTGCCAGGTAACTGGCAAGCACAAAAACAGTCAACATCGGGAGTACAGACCCCCAGAGAAAGTAAGAACTGCCGAAAATGAACAGTCAAATAGGATAATAATTATTCTGTCAAAGAAAAGTTTTATTTTTATTATTTAAATAGAGGCATTTTAAAGACAAGAAACTTGACATTAGTGCAGGAAATTTAAAAAAAAACTAGGGTACGGGTATCACTAAATTGATCATTAACATTTTGAAGCTGAGCCATTTGCTTCTGCTCTGCTGCGCAGTACATATCATGGTGTCAGAAGTGCTTCAACCTCGTCAAATATAAGACAAGACATTTGTTTGAGTCTACAGGAAAGATTACTTTACTGAAAATAGTGTTCCTTGGGTTTAGAGTGACGAAAAGTAGCTAGTCATTGTGCAGAACAGCAAGCAGAGGCTTTGCTATTGACAAAGCACATGCACAGAGCCGCATGCACGGAGTCGTATGGACAGGCATTCAGAGTGCATGCAGCAGCGCAGGGAGCGAGTGACAGAAAGACGAGCAGCTAATGGACACTAACGGAGGAGGTTATTTCTCTGATTTTGCGTTTGGGCTTAAAATGGGTTTAGGTTTACAAAATGTATGCCGGTGCAGGGCTCTAATGTGGGCACACAAATGCCTCGTCTATATTACTTGAAGTTGTACGGTACATAGTTTTTCATCTGACCAGATTTGAAAAGTGGATATCCGTACATATTTTTTTTTTATAAACAGGGTATAGTGCATTATGTGATTGATTGCATTTGAGGAGGTAGATGTTATGAATTTGTTCAATGAAGCTGCAAGGACCAATTTGGATAATCTATTAAATTTCTGTATGTTTTTTAATTTTATTTGGTGTCCCTCAAAAAACAATCATCTTCATTTCAGTAAATTCACATGCACAACATAAAGAAATGGACAGATTTCTGTCAAAATATTGTAAATGAATGAGCATTCATCGTCACATTTGGAGACACTGGCTTATTTATTGTCTCTGTTTGTCAGCTCTTGAAAATACTGGCAATAAATGGCTCATGAGATAGTAGAAGGTACTATATGATATAATTGTCAAAGAAAGAAATAGTAGTGATTATAACTGCAGTATTTGTCAAGCGTGATCCATGACTGTCTTTTAGATGTACGATACACTGTATATACATGTCTAAGCATTTTTTTGTATCACAATACAATTGCAGTCTGCTTGTAATATTTACAGGTAAAAAGCATGTATTTTAAACCTTTTGTATAAATCAACAAAACGTGTGTACATACAACTCAATAAATATTCAATTCCCAATGGTCAAAACTGGTTGAAATGATGTATTTTTAACATTAAAACTGGTTGAAAAGATGTAATTTTAACCAGTCTGACTACTGAGTTCTCAGTTAATCTGTAGTAGCATGCAATATAGTTGGTTTTAGTGTGTATATACTACAGTACTGTGTGTCAAATCTTTATGAAGGGAAACACTTGAAAATTACAAGATATTGGACTGTGTATCTAAAAGGGAAAACTCTTCAAAGCATTTTTGTGCCTTTTCTAAAAATCTCTGTAATCTAGACAATCTTTAAAAGCCTGTGAATAACCAAACAAAAAACATTAAATTGTTTGGGGGGAAAATGCTGTCCCTCGTTTCGTTCTTTTATGAATTTATCTTAGATATGTTCACATTACACAATCTTGGGTGTTTTCACAGTTTTGTCCCCATTTACATCATGTGACACGAGCCATATCTTCCAAAATAGTTGTGGTTTTATATTTTCTGCCTTGACCATATTTCCAGCATGCCTCTTGTAAAAGTAATTATTTAATTGCATCTTTTGTAGATGATCATGTCTCTGACTGAGCACACTGGCCTATATCAGCCCTGTCCAGACTTCAGGACCAAGGGCCAGATGGATGAGAAGGAGTATTTCCACATCCTTCCCCAACTCCAGGTCAAGAGGGCCGACTTCCTCACTGTCATGCTGACCGGCACCCTTCCTCAGCGGCGAACCTTCCCAGCAGCTCTGTCGGCAGAGAACGAGGTCCAGGAGCCCCAGAGCCCGCGGGACGATGATGTGTCCAAGAGTGAGTCAAACAGCGAGGCCAGCCAAAAAAGCACAGAGCGGAGCCAGGATGGGGCCCCTGACACCCTCATGGCCGGCCCCCGGGAACCCGCCTCAGCCGCAGATGCTGACCCTGACTTTGAGGACGGCTCCAAGACCCTGGTTCTGTTCTCGCCGGGGGATACCCAGAAGTCTCCATCCACTGGGGGAGAACACGTCCTGCTCGAGGTTGACTTCGGGACACCGTCTGCCTCTACCCCTAGGAACGATATGCCTCTGGTGGGTGCGGGCAGCCAGCCAGAGCTCTCCTTCACACTGAGGTCGGACTTGAGGCCATCCACCCCTATCGCCCCCGCATCTCCCCCCTTCACCAAAGTTGAGCTCACCTTTGTCCACATCTCCGAGACTTCCCACTTTAACATCATGTCTTCCAGAGGTCAAACCGCAAAGGAGAGCAGCGACCACTGCGACATCTCAGCCGTTACCCAGGAGGCCTTACCATGGGAAGGAGACACCCGTGAACAGACCGGACATGTCGAAAAGGGTGAGGAATCCCAGAGTCCTTCCAGAGAGCCCGAAGCCCATTCTATCCCAGACGTGACCCTGGAGAATGGTGTCACGCGCACCAAACCGGACGACCGCCCACCGCTGGTCTTCGTCAAGTCGTTGGAGCCTGTCCCGGAAGCCATGTCGCCCATTCTGGAACACAAAACTCTCTCTGTAGATTCCAACAAGGGTCCATTGTCTACCGAAGGTATTGCCAACGCTGAACTACCGCATACCACCCTCATGCGGAGGATCAAAAGCCGCATCCCGGTTCTACTGTCTGAAGAGGGCACAGGCTCGGAGCATTCAGCCTCGCTCTCTGCCCGGGCGCAACTACAGAAGAGAGCCCGGAAACTGGACCTGGCACGCCTGGTGGTGCAGAAGCAGCAGGGCCGCTGGATGAGGCTGCCCTCGGGGACATCCTCCTCGCTGTCCTCCGGCGACGGGAGGGCCTCCGAGACGCTCTCCACTACCGGCTCGGAGGAAGACACCCATGCCTCGGACGAGTCTCTGGCCAGGAGGAGGTCCTGTCTGAAGGCCAGGGCAGGGGCTGGAGGGGACCAGGGCCAGACGGACTGGCACAGCAGGATCCCCAGGCCCGTCACCCCCATCAAGAGGCCCTCAGGGTGGCTGCTGGCCTCCGTGTCCTCTCCTCTCGCTCTGCCAGGATCGGGCATTTGTAGAGATGCATCCACCTTTTGTAATAGGTAGGTAGTCTTCACAACATCATGTTTGCAAACATAACATTCTAACATTGTATGGCTCATTGGTTACAATAGTAAATGAAAAGACCCTTGATTGTTTTACTATAATTTATGAGAACTCTTCTTTGCGGTGCCAAATATCAAGAGTTTAGCCATTGCCATTTCTGTCAAAGATGGTCTGATTTATCTTGTTTATGACCTAAGCTTAATTTGATTAGTTGAAAAGTGTCATGTTACTGTAAAGTTTTATGATTTTTGTGAAAACACTTGAAAATGATGACTTATCAAAGGTTTCCGAGGGGAAGGATTAACTCTTATTCCACCTATTCTCATTTCAGTCTCCAAGTTCAGAAAATAGGACTAAGCACTCTCCCAACCCAGAGGCGGTCTAGACCTCTGCAGACCGGCTCCCCTTCTTCCTCCTGTCCAAGGCCCTGTCCTGTCCCCGCCCAGCCCTGCGGCAGCCCCCGAATGCCCCTGCACTGCGTTTTCGTGACCCAACGCAGCTTAAGCACTTTCCACTGCAGGTCAGACAGCCCCTCCCCCCAGCGTCTCCATCCAACTAGACAGTCCCTCTCTGTCCGGCCCACAACTGCCCCTCCCCTCCAGCCCAGGGCTAATACTACTACTACTACTACCAGCATAAAACGGGCCAACTCACAGGACACCTTTACCCAGGTGTCCACCGCTATGCCTGCCAGAATCCGAGCCAAATCCACGGGCCCTGCCAAAGCGAAACAAAGCACAGGGGACAAGATGGCTGCCGCGAGATAGTAAACAGATTCACTGGGAAGAAACGCATATGCTTCTCTGTTGTCCTTAGAAAGACTCAATGCTTCAAAAAGCTCCAGCACGGACCTAAATTAAGACTGACGCGGTTTCCCATCTTTTTTTACCTACTTTGATCCAAACCATGTATAGTGGGGCAAAAAAGTATTTAGTCAGCCACCAATTGTGCAAGTTCTCCCACTTAAAAAGATGAGAGGCCTGTAATTTTCATCATAGGTACACTTCAACTATGACAGACAAAATGAGGGGGATAAGAATCCAGAAGTTGTAATCTTTCTCAACTCACAAGATTCTCACACCGATATACTAAGTTATCATCGACAATATTCTGCTCACTTTATATTGCATGGTATAGATATCACAAACACTTTTGATAAGTTGACTAATGTTAAGGAAATGTACGACACTCTCAATCTTCTAATGGTCTGACGCGATAACCAATTCTGATAGGATGCAAAGGCCAAAATCATTCCCAACTCTGGTCAGATGTGTTAAAAGGTTGGATTATGGGTTAGATTACTGCCAATATTAAGAGAACGCAGAAGTAATATTGCTGGCCTCCTTGTTAGTGTGTGACAATGGGCATGCTTTATATCATTCAATTTTTTGGGTGTTTGATTATATTTATGTTCAAAAGTGTATATAATATGATAATTTCTTGAAAAATACATTTTTATTTTTTACCTTGCGAAAACAACCTGTATATTTTGTCTTTCCTCCTCTGAACAATGTTGGCCTGTTTTTTGTTTGTTTTTTTACGCATGAGAAAAATAGCGTTAACTTTGAGTGATAGATACCTACCTTTTTAATGTTCTGACAATGACATGTTTGGTGGATCATTGGAACCCATGTTTTGTGTTTGTATTGGGCAAATGAAACCTACAGTTGCAGGGCACTGAGATAAAGTTAAATAATGGTCATGTGGAATGACTATCTCCGGTTTCATTTCTACACTGTTTGCCAGATCTAACCATCACCCCTAGAAAGGACTACTTATTGTTTTCATCCTCTCCTTCTAATCAGGGACTTTATTCACCAGGTGACACCAGGTGAGTGCAATAAAGTACCAGGTAGAAGAAAAGGTTTCGGCCCTCTAGGACTGGAACTGAACCATCCTGGGCAACCTAGTAGGTCTGAAAGGTTCCGTATCAGGGTGAATTGACTCAGAGACACGTTTTTTTAAGTGTTTCCACAATTAGGACATTTTATTTTGAAAAGGTAAAGTTACAGTACAGACGTGTACAAAAACGACATGTGGTTGAATACCATACACAAGATCAAATGGTACATTTCACACAGACACATACGTTTCCTCACAGCAGTAAGTCCAGTCTCTTCCTAGTTTAGGGACAGGCAGCTTCTCTAATTGTCTGTCTCCAATCGTAAAGGCCATGTGTGACATTTTTTTATATTTTTTTCCATATCAGAATATTCTTGAGCAAGTACATAACCCACATTTGAATAGTATTAAATTAATTTTTGATCCATTCCAACAAGAAGCAATAGATTGAAAATAATACAAGTTATGTACATAGGAATATGTTCCTTCTGTAGCTCAGTTGGTAGAGCATGGCGCTTGTAACGCCAGGGTAGTGGGTTCAATCCCCGGGACCACCCATACGTAGAATGTATGCACACATGACTGTAAGTCGCTTTGGATAAAAGCGTCTGCTAAATGGCATATATTATTATTATTATTTAATTGCAATGCATTGCAGTGTAGTACTGTTCTGAGACTAATGGTCTCTTGGAGTTGCCTTTTTAAATTCTGTTATATATGCACTGAAAGTTGAAACTATGAGACCTGAGAGATATCAAGTAGAAGGGAGGCCTCCCTTTCTCCCTGCCCCACTTTTTGAGTTCTCCTAGTGAGTTCGGAAAAACTGAAAGTATACATCTTAGAAATAGTTTTCACATACAAAATGTGTCTGAACTCAAAATCAACATGCTTCCCAAAAATAACATGGTCACTGTGGTTATTTTGATTGGCTATTTTTCTGCATTTATCAAAGTCCCATCAAGTAGCCTGATTTTAAGTGTCCAAGTAAACAGGATTATTAGGGAAATCATTCTTCTGGCAAAGCATGTAAACGTATTAATCAAACTATTATTCTGAGCGAATGTAAACGTACCAAGTGAGAGCAGAGAGAGTTCATGGGATTATTTACATCAATGAAAATCTGAATACCGGAATAAAGGATTTGCAAGACTGAATGAACTAGGGAAATAATGTTGGGTTAGCTAATAAACCAAAGATACTGGAGAGTTGGCAATATTGTATCTTGTATCCTACAACGCAAGCTGGATCTACTGAGGGTTTTCTGAAGCTGCACATTCAGTTAGCTTCACATTCCAGCTCAGGCTTGTAACTGCACGTGCATGTAGCACATGGCAAGACGAACGCCGAATTCTTCGTTGAGACAATGCTGAAACATCAATCCATGGGAGAGTAAGTGCCACATTTTCATTTGGGTCGAAATCAAAAGGAAAGAAAAGTTGTCTTGCAAAATCAGCAGGCTATGGTGACACAAATACGCTTTTAGAAGTGCCGTCTTTATTTTATTACTTGTCGTTCATGCTGTCTTGGTGTGCTTTGGTGTGCTATTATTAAGTCACACAAAAGTGTTACATTGCGTGAAGTTGAAAATCAATTATGTCATTACTAAATGTTCAATATGATATATTTTAACATTTAAAAAAATGTACACCTTTGATTAATAAAATATTAAATTAGTCGTCTTCCTCAAACGAAGGGGATGATGACGCAAACTTTGCAAGACGGAGGAAATCTGATTTGATAGATACAAACAGCGAGGCCTGGCATGGTTTAATTCAGGATTGGTGGGTCCCCCACGGGACGGTTGAGCTAACGTAGGCTAATGTGATTAGCATGAGGTTGTAAGTAACAAGAACATTTCCCTTCCCAGGACATAGACATATCTGATATTAGCAGAAAGCTTAAATTCTTGTTAATCTAACTGCACTGTCCAATTTACAGTAGCTATTACATTGTTTGAGGAGAGTGCACAGTTATTGTGCACATAACTTAAAGTTATTACTAAATCAATTAGGCACATTTGGGCAGTCTTGATACAAACATTTTTACAGAAATACAATGGTTCATTGGATCAGTCTAAAACATTTCACATACACACTGCTGCCATCTAGTGGCCAACATCTAAATTGCACCCGGGCTGGAATAATACATTATGACATTTCTGTTGCATTTCAAAGATGATGGTACATTTTTTTTATTGTATTTTCCTTTACCATATCTATTGTGTTATATTCTCCTACATTAATTTCACATTTCCACAAACTTCAAAGTGTTTCCTTTCAAATGGTATCAAGAATATGCATATTCTTCCTTCAATAAGTGAGCTACAGGCTGTTAGATTTGGGTATGTCATTTTGGTCGAAAATTGAAAAAAAGGGTCAGATCCTTAAGATGTTTTTAGCGTAACCATGCTCCCGAGGATGGGACAGCCATAGGGTACTCCCGCTACTCCCCTGTAATTAGCATAACTTTGGCATCATCCTAAGCAAACTGCTGACCATTTTTTGTAGTTTCAATAAACATTTTCAGCAGCCTCACATGTCGTTATTAACATATTTGGCTGTCACAGCAACAAATGATACTTATTCTGCCACTAATTTGTTACCTGACATTCTAATACTGACAGTAATGCTGTCTGATTATATTTACCTCATTGTTTGTTTACCCCTAGCTTTCTTGCCTGTTAGCTGCCTGGCTAGTGAAATTCCTTACAATCAAATGCCGACTGCATTATCTGCCAAGAGAATTGTCTTTGATTGTAATCACAGTCGTGTACATCCCCCCCAAGCAGACACCTCAACGGCCCTGAAATAACTTCATATGTAAACTGGAAACCACATATTCTAAGGCTGCATTTATTGTAGCTGGGGATTTTAACAAGGCTAATCTGCTGAAACAAGGCTCCCTAAATTTGATCAGCATATTGACTGCGCGAGCGACCCAGGCTGGCAAAATTCTGGATCATTGTTACTCTAACTTCCGCCTACGCATACAAAGCCCTCCCTCGCCTTCCTTTTGGCAAATCTGACCATGACTCAATTTTGTTGCTCCCAGCCCATAGACAGAAACTAAAACAGGAAACGCCTGTGCTCAGGTCTGTTCAACGTTGGTCCGATCAATCTGATTCCACGCTTCAAGATTGCTTCGATCACGTGGACTGGGATATGTTCCGGATAGCGTCGAACAACAACATTGATGTATATGCTGATTCAGTGAGCGAGTTTATTAGCAAGTGCATCGGTGATGTTGTACCCACGGCGACAATTAAAACCTTCCCCAACCAGAAACTGTGGATTAGTTGCAGCATTCGTGCAAAACTGAAAGAGCGAACCACTGCTTTTAATCAGGTCAAGGCGACCAGAAACATGACCAAATACAAACAGTGTAGCTATTCCCTCCACAAGGCAATCAAACAAGCTAAGCGTCAGTATAGAGACAAAGTAGAGTCGCAAATTCAACGGCTCAGACACGAGAGGTATGTGGCAGGGTCTACAGTCAATCACGGACTACAAAAAGAAAACCAACCCCGTTGCGGACACCGATATCTTGCTCCCAGACAAACTAAACAACTTTTTTGCTTGCTTTGAGGACAGTGCCACCGTCACGGCCCGCTACCAAAACCTGAAGTCTCTTCGTCACCGCAGCCATCGTGAGTAAAACAATTAAACGTGTTAACCCTCGCAACGCTGCCGGTCCAGACGGCATCCCTAGCCGAGTCCTCAGAGCATACGCAGACCAGCTGGCTGGTGTTTTTGCGGACATATTGAATCAATCCCTATCCCAGTCTGCTATTCCCACATGCTTCAAGCGGGCCACCATTGTTCCTGTTCCCAAGAAAGCTAAGGTAACTGAGCTAAACGACTGTCGCCCCGTAGCACTCACTTCCTTCATCATGAAGTGCTTTGAGAGACTAGTCAAGGACCATATAACCTCCACCCTACCTGACACCCTAGACCCACTCCAATTTGCTTACCGCCCCAATAGGTCCACAGATGACACAAATGCAATCACACTGCACACTGTCCTAACCCATCTGGACAAGAGGAATACCTATGTAAGAATGCTGTTTATTGACTACGGCTCAGCATTTAACACCATAGCACCCTCCAAACTCATCATGAAGCTTTAGACCCTGGGTCTCGACCCCAACCTGTGCAACTGAGTCCTGGACTTTCTGACGGGCCGCCCCAAGGTGGTGAGGGTAGGGAACAACATCTCCAACCCTCTGATCCTCAACACTGGGGCCCCACAAGGGTGTGTTCTCATCCCTCTCCTGTACTCCGTGTTCACCCATGACTGCGTGGCCATGCACGCCTCCAACTCATTCATCAAGTTTGCAGACGACACTACTGTGGTAGGCTTGATTACCAACAACGATGAGATGGCCTACAGGGAGGAGGTGAGGGCCCTCGGAGTGTGGTGTCAGGAAAATAACCTCACACTCAACGTCAACAAAACAAAGGAGATGATCGTGGACTTCAGTAAACAGCAGAGGGAGCACCCCCCTATCCACATCGATGGGACAGTAGAAGAGAAGGTGGAAAGTTTTTAAGTTCCTCGGCGTACACATCACGGACAAACAAAAATGGTCCACCCACACAGACAGGGTGGTGAAGAAGGCGCAATAGCGACTCTTCAACCTCAGGAGGCTGAAGAAATTTGGCTTGTCACCAAAAACACTCAAACTTTTACAGGTGCACAATCGAGAGCATCCTGTCGGGCTGTATCACCGCCTGGTATGGCAACTGCCCTGCCCACAACCGCAAGGCTCTCCAGAGGGTAGTGAGGTCTGCACAACGCATCACCGGGGGCAAACTACCTGCCCTCCAGGACACCTACACCATCCGATGTCACACGAAGGCCAAAAAGATCATCAAGGACAACAACCACCCGAGCCACTGCCTGTTCACACCGCTATCTTCCAGAAGGCGAGGTCAGTACAGGTGCATCAAAGCTGGGACCAAGAGACTGAAAAACAGCTTCTATCTCAAGGCCATCTGTCTGTTAAACAGCTATCACTAACATTGACTGGCTGGTGCCAACATACTGACTCAAATCTCTAGCCACTTTAATAATTAAAAATTGGATGTAATAAATGTATCACTAGTCACTTTATACAATGCCACTTTATATAATGTTTACATACCCTACATTACTCATCTCATATGTATATACTGTACTCTACACCATCTACTGTATCTTGCCTATGCCGTTCGGCCCTCGCTCATCCATATATTTATATGTACATATTCTTATTCATTCCTTTACACTTGTGTGTATAAGTTAGTTGCTGTGAAATTGTTAGATTACTAAGTTAGATATTACTGCATGGTCGGAACTAGAGGCACAAGCATTTCGCTACACTCACATTAACATCTGCTAACCATGTGTATGTGACCAATAAAAGCTGATTTGATTTGAATACGTCAGTTGTAGACCTTACTGTGAAATGCTTACTTCCGAGCCCCTAACCAACAAAATAAAAAATACACATAAGAATAAAAAATAAAAGTAACAAGTAATTAAAGAGCAGCAGTAAAATAACAATAGCGAGACTATATAGATTAGGGTTACTGGTGCAAAGTCAATGTGCGGGGGCACAGTTTAGTTGAGGTAATTGAGGTAATTTGTACATGTAGGTTATTAAAATTACTATATAGAGATGAGAACATCAGAGAGTAGCAGCAGTGTAAAAGAGGGGGGGGGGGGTGCAAATAGTCTGGGTAGCCCTTTGATTAGATATTCAGGAGTCTTATGGCTTGGGGGTAGAAGCTGTTTAGAAGCTTGGACCTAGACTTGGCGCTCCGGTACCGCTTGCCATGCGGTAGCAGAGAGAACAGTCTATGACTAGGGTGGCTGGAGTCTTTGACAATTTTTAGGGCCTTCCTCTGACACCGCCTGGTATAAAGGTCCTGGATGGCAGGAAGCTTGGCCCCAGTGATGTACTGCGCTTTTCGCACTACCCACTGTAGTGCCTTGCGGTCGGAGGCCAAGCAGTTGCCATACCAGGCAGTGATGCAACCACTCAGAATGCTCTCGATGGTGTAACTGTAGAACCTTTTGAGGATCTGAGGACCCATGCCAAATCTATTCCGACACCTGAGGGGGAATAGGTTTTGTCGTGCCCTTTTCACGACTGTCTTGGTGTGCTTGGACCATGTTAGTTTGTTGGTGATGTGGACACCAAGGAACTTGAGGCTCTCAACCTGCTCCACTGCAGCCCAGTCGATGAGAATGGGGGCGTGCTCAGTCCTCCTTTTCCTGTAGTCCACAATCATCTCCTTTGTCTTGATCACGTTGAGGGAGAGGTTGTTGTCCTGGCACCACACAGCTTGGTCTCTGACCTCCTCCCTGTAGGCTGTCTTGTCATTGTCGGTGATCAGGACTACCGCTGTTGTGTCATTGGTAAATGTAATGATGGTGTTGGAGTCGTGCCTGGCCGTGCAGTAATGAGTGAACAGGAGGGGACTGAGCACGCACCCCTGAGGGGCCCCTGTGTTGAGAAACAGAGTGGCAGATGTGTTGTTACCTACCCTTACCACCTTTGGGCGGCCCATAAGGAAGTCCAGGATCCAGTTGCAGAAGGTGTTAAGTCCCGGGGTCCTTAGCTTGTTGATGAGCTTTGGAGGGTGCTATGGTGTTGAACGCTAAGCTGTAGTCAATGAATAGCATTCTCACATACAGTTGAAGTCGGAAGTTTATACATACAACATAGCCAAATACATTTAAACTCAGTTTTCACAATTCCTGATATTTATTCCTAGTAAAAATGCCATGTCTTAGGTCAGTTAGGATCACCACTTTATTTAAAGAATGTGAAATGTCAGTAGAGAGAAGGATTTATTTCAGCTTTAATTTCTTTCATCACATTCCCAGTGGGTCAGAAGTTTACATATACTCAATTAGCATTTGTTAGCATTGGCTTTAAATCATTTAACTTGGGTCAAAAGTTTCGGGTAGCCTTCCACAAGCTTCCCACAATAAGTTGGGTGAATTTTGTCCCATTCCTCCTGACAGAGCTGATGTAACTGAGTCAGGTTTTTAGGCCTCCTTGCTCGCACACGCTTTTCCAGTTCTGCCCACAAATTTTCTATAGGCTTGAGGTCAGGGCTTTTTGATGGCCACTCTAATACCTTGACTTTGTTGTCCTTAAGCCATTTTGTCCCAACTTTGGAAGTATCCTTGGGGTCATTGTCCATTTGGAAGACCCATTTGCGACCAAGCTTTAACTTGACTGACAACTGACTAATGTCTTGAGATGTAGCTTCAATATATCCACATAATTTTCTTACCTCATGATGCCATCTATTTTGTGAAGTGCACCAGGCCCTCCTGCAGCAAAGCACCCCCACAACATGATGCTGTCAACCCGTGCTTCACAGTTGGGATGGGTGTTCTTCGGTTTGCAAGCCTCCCCCTTTTCCCTCCAAACATAACAATGGTCATTATGGTCAAACAGTTCTATTTTTGGTTCATCAGACCAGAGGATATTTCTCCAAAAAGTACAATCTTTGTCCTCATGTGCAGTTGCAAACCGTAGTCTGGCTTTTTTATGGAGGTTTTGGAGCAGTGGCTTCTTCCTTGCTGAGCTGCCTTTCAGGTTATGCCGCTATAGGACTCATTTTACTGTGGATGTAGATACTTTTGTACCTGTTACCTCCAGCATCTTCACAAGGTCCTTTGCTGTTGTTCTGGGATTGATTTGCACCTTTCGCACCAAAGTACGTTCATCTCTAGGAGACAGAATGTGTCTCCTTCCTGAGCGGTATGACGGCTGTGTGATCCCACGGTGTTTAAATGTGCATACTATTGTTTGTACAGATGAACGTGGTACCTTCAGGCGTTTGGAAATTGCTCCCAAGGATGAACCTGACTTGTGGAGGTCTACAATTTTTTTCTGAGGTTTTGACTGATTTATTTGTATTTTTCTATGATGTCAAGCAAAGAGGCAGTGAGTTTGAAGGTAGGCCTTGAAATAAATCCACAGGTACACCTCCAATTGACTCAAATTATGTCAATTTGCCTATCAGAAGCTTCTAAAGCCATGACATCATTTTCTGGAATTTTCCATGCTGTTTAAAGGCACAGTCAACTTGTGTATGTGTATGTAAACTTCTGACCCACTGGAATTGTGATACAGTGAAATAATCTGTCTGTAAACAATTGTTGTAAAAATTACTTGTGTCATGCACAAAGTAGATGTCCTAACCGAATTGCCAAAACTATAGCTTGTTAACTAGAAATTTGTGGAGTGGTTGAAAAACAAGTTTTAATGACTCCAACCCAAGTGTATGTAAACTTCCGACTTCAACTGTACCTTCCGAAAAAGTCAACATTTAGATCTTGGACAAGCCACCCAATGGCTGTACTTTGTTGTTCTAAAAGCATTTTTTTGTCTTTTCCATAATGTTTGTGACCTTATGGTTTCATCTGCTGCACTTTCAGGTTTGACAAATTGGTGTATGTTGGGATCAATGAAGATGAAGAGTCTCAGCTGCAAGTTCTGAAGGCCATAGTCAGAAAGTACGTGTGTGATGCCTGATTATCATTTATGGTCAAACATGAACAGCAAAAAGCTGGTAACACTACTGGTGTTTTTTCCCCAAAAGTTATCCGTGCAGAATCATGTTTAAAGTGCAGAAATTTGTTTCAAACACATGGTATTTGTGCTGTATGTGAATTGCTATGCGTGTCTGTGTATTTCTGTGCTCTCAGGTTCATGGTGGTCCTGAGCGTCAGTCTCCAGGATGTCGTGGAACGCTGCCCTCCTCAGCTCACAGGGGCGGAAATGTATGCTCTCTGCTCCGACGCCATGATGTCTGCCATTTTACATTTACATTTACATTTAAGTCATTTAGCAGACGCTCTTATCCAGAGCGACTTACAGTCATGTGTGCATACATTCTACGTATGGGTGGTCCCGGGAATCGAACCCACTACCCTGGCGTTACAAGCGCCATGCTCTACCAACTGAGCTACAGAAGGACCGCACGTGTCACTGATGGTACGTTTGGCCCTCACAAATGGAGACGTGAGCGTTTTCCTTGTAAATGTCTGTTAAAAATCCTCCTTAAGGTGTAAAAAAAGCATGGAAAACTGTGATGTATGATTGCCTTTAAATGACATCCACTGTGCTCTTGATAAGAACTTACATTGTGTGTCTGTTTTTATTGATTTGCCGAAGGCTTTTGACACCGTGGACTATGCTGTGCTAGTGAAAAGGTTAAAATGTTGTGGAATTACTGGTCATGCTCTAGATTGTGTACGTTTTGATAGGTAATTTATAAACCAATGTGTAATGGAGGATGTTTGTAAATCTCCATAGAGGAGTCCATAGAGGTGTGCTCAGGTGTTCCGCAAGGTTCTATTTTGGGCCTACTTTTGTTCATTTTGTATATCAACAACATTAGGGATCTTATTGAAACAGCTGATGTAAATTTTTATGCAGATGATACTGTACTTTATTCAAGTGGTAGTAGTTTAGCTTTTGAAAATGCCCAAAGAGTATTTAACATCATACAACAGAATCTGTATGATTTTTAAGCTGATTATAAATTCAGGTAAAACAAAATGCATGGTATTTTGAAATGCTAGGCATGCTACAAATCATGTCATTGCTACATTGTCTGGACATACTATAGAGCAAGTTAACATGTACAAATATTTGTGTGTGTGGGTTGATGATAAGCTGAGCTTCACTGTGCATGTGGAGAACTTGATAAGGAAGCTCAAGCTGAAAATATAATTTTATTACCGGCATAAGGCTTGTTTTTCTTTTGAGGCCAGGAAGGAGCTGGTACGATGTACATTACTGTCGGTTTTAGATTTTAGTGATGTGATATATATATGCAGGCCTCAGCCACTACCCTGAGAGCACTTGATTCAGTGTTTCATGCAGCCCTCAGGTTCATTACAAATCAGAAACGTCTAACACATCATTGTGATCTCTACAGCGCTGTTGGCTGGTCGTCATTGACTTTGCATAGGCTTAAACACTGATATACACTGATTTATAAGTCCATATTGGGCAAAATGCCATTTGATCTCTGTTATTTTTTGGTCAGGTCAGTAAATAAATATCAATTAAGGTCCCATTCTGATTTGCTTCTAACAGTACCAAAAATTAGAACAGGACATGGTAGAAATAGTTTTATTTACTTAGCTCCGTGGTCCTGGAATTCTGTCATGAACATTTGAAAATGTGATGATCTAGTTTCGTTGGTGGAGTTTTAAACACTTGATTGATGTATATATCATAGAAGAGTGGAATTGTTTTTAGGCCAGCTGTTTTTAGTCAAGATGTTTGTGTTTTTAATGTACACTGTTTTTGTTGTACTGTATGTGTGTTTATAGTTTTGTTTAATGTTGCGTTAGTGTATGTACATTTAAAAAAATCTGAAACGTTGTTCCCCCTGCTGCTATTGGACCAGGTCTCTCTTGGAAAAGAGATGTCTTGCCTGAAACGGTTTCCCCCCTGCTGCTATTGGACCAGGTCTCTCTTGGAAAAGAGAGATTATCTCAATGAGAAAAAATCTGTATGAATAAAGGTAAAATATATAGATATATTTTCAAATGATTTGACCGTCAACCGTCGTGCTCTTCAATGGTATCTTTATCTTGTCCATTTATTGAAAAACATCAATGTGGACAATCTACCCAAATAATGTGTATAAAATCCAGTCTCATTGCTATGAAACTATTTTTTATCTGCTGCGTTCTTGCATTTGTTCTATCCCTACAACCCACTCATATCATGTAGAAACAAACATGAATGTATCTTATTTTGGCAACACATGGGCACAAATTACAAGATCCATTCAGTCAAGTTTTTACTATAGTGCAAAATTTTCATTCCACAAAAACTTAAACCATTATTATTAATGTACTGGGTAATATATAAAATATCATTCTTTCACATCATCCTTTCTAAATACCAATCATATCTACAGTTAATAGTATTTTAAGAGATGACCGTCTCAGTTCCTAGAGCCCTATGACAACCTCAAGCGTCAGTAACAAGTGCAATAGGGACTTATTTATCTCTTTCACTCTCCTATATTCTCTCCCCCTTTCTATTTCCCCTGCCCCTCCATTTCTTTCCCTCCCTCTTTCATTCAGGTCTGGACACAGAGGATTACCCCTCTTTTGGTCTCTGCCGACGACTTCAACCAAGCATTGGATTGCCTCAAACCGTCCGTCTCTGAACGAGAGCTTCTCAAATAAACTCATTCAGCAGAAACTCACTGCAAAATAACCAAGCCAAGTGCCATCAAGTATGGGGCTAAGCTATTCTCTTCTGCATGCACAACGTTACCACAAGCGTGTATTCCTCAAGAGTTTTGGCTCTGCAAAAAACTGGGGTGTGAAGTTCTTTCTTTTCTCTGCACTAATGAGTGATGTCATTTAGTCCAAGGGACCAAACCAGTACACAACCTAATTAATGCACAATATTGTATGTGGACCACATTGGTACAGTTTGCACAGTCAATCTGAACAGTCAATGTAAGGTTAGTGCTGTATATTTGTAACCACTAGTTTCTGAATTGAGCTTAAGCTTCATACCTTGGTAGTGTTAATGACAGCAACAAATGCATATGAGTTGTTCAAATGAAAACTACTATATCCATGGTCCTCCAGGAGTAAAGTTGGGACATCACTTTCCTATATTCTCAAAGTGACACTTATGCTGCTGTTCTGTTTTGTTTCTCTCTTCTCACCGGAGTTACTAGCCATATGTTGTCCATTAATTGCAAAGTTGTCTCTTACTGTGTCTTGCATTTCAACAGAATGTTCCAAATCTGTGGTTTATTTTTCCAATGGTTCCCCAACCTGAACTGTTTTGAATGCTGGTTTGTTTTACAAGCCATCCTTTCAGAGACTCGTTTGAGCAACAATAGACCCAGCCAAGCCATCAACAGTTCAAATAAAAACAACTAATATAATGGGTTGATGGAAAACCAGCATACTCAACAGTTCTCCTAGACCAAGTTTTGGGTAACACTGATTGGTGCAGAGTTGCCTTCCACCCTGTAGATCATTTGCATAAAATAAAGTCATTTTTAAAAAAGGTGAATTTTGTAAGTACAGTTTACAGAACAAATACACATATGGAAACAAAGCTACCGTATTAATCCATGAGAATGTATCCGGGTCACACTTTACTAAGTTGTCAGTTTATTGTTTTAAGAAGTCATAATTTGTTACCGCATGAGTAACAAAGCTGATGTTCCACTGAGTGACAGGTTGTTGGAGGAATTTCAATGTGGATGGTTCAAATCAAAGTTGAGCTTGAACTAGAGTTTAGTAATTCTCTGCTATAATTGACTATTTCAATTTTGTCCTTTGTGAAGATTGTGGAACAAAAGTTAATGTATTTACATGTGAAATGGGCTAACTTAGTATAAAGTGTAACCATGAAAAATTAACAATATCATTTATAATATTCAAAGATTGCTATCACTGTCAAAAATGATACTTATATTTTTGTATGGTGAGACATTGTGCTTTCCATCTCATGGTAGCAAAAATGATAATGATTTCAAAAGTAAGAAAGTAAGACAAGCAAATCTATAAAATCGTGAATTGTGTTAACTATAACTTTCAAATGGTCCAAACTTTTTTTTCTAGCTAGGTTAAGTAATTGTAATGTTTATGTCATTAATTATCTGATTTTAAAAAGTATCACTCGGGTTGGTAAAATAAACTTATAATAAAATAAACCAAAATATGAACTTGTTTTACTTGAAACCTTTCCAATAAAGAATACATTGCAGTGTCATAAGCAGGGCATATGATATTTTAAGCGGTTTATTTTATGAGACCTGATTTGTGAAAGCTTGTCATTCACCTAAATACAATTAGGCAATGTAGTAAGAAAATATGTTTGGCAATAAAAAAATGTTTTTAATGTCCTGTCCATGGCACTGTAAAGTAGGCTTTATGAATTGAGTCTAATAGTGTTGCCTTGAATTGTCACCTATTTGTAAAGGAATACAAGAATTTTGCTACACCCGCAATACATCTTCTAAATATGTGTATGTGACCAATACAATTCGATTTTTGAATGTTTACCTCAAGGTTTAACCTCTTTTTTTACCCTTTTAAGTCACTTGGATGGTTTATGTAGAGTAAAGAAAAAGGATGGGTCAGATTGTTTATGGTGACCCTTTCATTGGCCAGGAGTTGCATTAATGGTGACCCTTTCATTGGCCCAGAGTTGCATTAATGGTGACCCTTTCATTGGCCCAGAGTTGCATTAATGGTGACCCTTTCATTGGCCCAGAGTTGCTTTAATGGTGACCCTTTCATTGGCCAGGAGTTGCATTAATGGTGACCCTTTCATTGGCCAGAAGTTGCATTAATGGTGACCCTTTCATTGGCCAGGAGTTGCATTAATGGTGTGTACCTACTGTGGTTTAGATATTTGCACCTGCTAGCCACGGAGAGGCACTATTTTCTTATTCACCCACTCAAACACAAATTTGCTTATGTGAAACAAATCATTCTCTGACTGGAAAAGATCTATCCTAAGAACACAGCGATAGTTCTGTTAAACTAAACGTATGCCACTGGATGTAAATAATGTACAAGTCACACTCATTGTACTATAATGAACCATAACAAATTTGTATTTGAAGAGGAGATATACAAATGGGCGTGTAGGAGAAGATCTCGATTTAATCAGGGGGTCTAGATCTCTGTTGCAGGTCCCTTGTTTTCACAAAAGACGCTAAACCCCTTTTCTGTTTGCTTTGGCTTTTAGTTCGTTGCTTTGACAAAGATTCAAAACGTAGTTCTTCCATGTCTTCGTCTTTCATATCTAACTCAGGTGGGGAGATCCTCTTTGCCAAAGCCTCAACTGAAATGCGGCATTCGATTGCAGGTTCTGTAAGACAAAGAGCATGGGTTTTCAATTTGATCATAATTAATATTTTGACAAATGAACTGACTAATTGCTATAACAGGCTTATATAGTTCAATATTAATTTAGATATGGTAACCATAATGTATCAAGATAATACAAAAAGGAAATGGAAAAAACAAAAGGACACAATTTGGTTAGTTAGGCAATTGTAAATTATACAATATATCCAGGTTGAAATATGCTGACCGCTTCCAATGGGAAATGATGATTACAGAGGCAACAGACCAGATCATTAGTGTGCCACTAGCATTGGAGTTTATGCTGCTGGTGGGAATTAAGTTCTTAAGAGGCTATCTGATTGGTCCAGTACATTAGATCTTATAGCCAACCAAAAATCTGACATGTAGGTTGAGGGGGGGCTGAGGGGAAGCCTTCAAATTGATTTACTTAACTACTGCACCCCATCTTATCTTCACTATGCTGTAGTGTAGTGTTATCCTATCCTAGAGACTATAGCTGTATTCAGAATTACATACTCGCTATGCCTACAACATAGTATGTTTGGCTGCAGTGTACGAAGTATGCAGGGTAGTATATTTATTGAAGTATGGTTGACAGATCAGGATGTCATACAACATTTGCCCCAAAATGTAATAACAGCAAGGAATATCTGATGATGTAAGAATTGCAGCTTTCAAAATTAGATATATTTTCTACCACGGAGGTCGCACAGATGAGTATAGTACCAGAGACTCGAGCAGCAGAGGGCACACATCAAGAGTACAAGCTGAATATGGGGATCAATGGAGATTCTCCAATTCAAGTTTTTTTAAGAGCTTACAAGTAAAGTAAAAATGTTTATGACATCTGGGCCTCAAATGTAAATATGACACTGTAACAATGTTTAGATTTAGCCATGTATCTGTCTATCCCCATTGTATGCTGTAAAACTTGCCTCTGGGAGACACATCAAACGACTGGAAAACTGAATGGGGTACAATGGAGCAAAACCTATTTTTTTTCATGTTATGGCTAAATCAAAGTGGCTATTTATTGTATGAGATCACTGTACACTATCACAGGAGTGTCAATTTCTATCCCAGAAGGCATGAGAATGGGACGCTAGCTGTAGCCCAAGCTAGCCTACTAGCAAGGTACTAACTCCAGGTAACTCTAAGGTAAAATCACAATATTCAAAATAATACTCTAGTGATTTTAGAACAACAGCAACTAGGTGTTGGACTAACATTAGCATTTGCAATCCCGCACGGACTACCTCCCCATATTTATTACCGTATGTAGTATGTTTAGTACAATGTGCATGCTCATGTAGTATGCAAGTATTTAGCATGTAGTTCCCCATTCCGAACATAGCCTATGGTCATGTTGAGTGCCATTTGTTAATTGACATGAGCTGCTGCATTCTGGACTGACCTTAGTTTGTTGATGGTTTCATCATGAGAGCCAGTGAGGATAACTTTACAGTA
This sequence comes from Oncorhynchus keta, assembly GCF_023373465.1. Classification (NCBI taxonomy): domain Eukaryota; kingdom Metazoa; phylum Chordata; class Actinopteri; order Salmoniformes; family Salmonidae; genus Oncorhynchus; species Oncorhynchus keta. The sequence goes on along the minus strand of NC_068452.1, from coordinate 14,062,824 downwards.
GTCCAGCCTAGATAAAATGATAGCTTGGACCAGTTTGTCAGTGTCCAAGTGGCCGATGCATGATCTGATAAATAGAAAACAGGGTTGGCCCCAAGACTGACCCCTGTGGTACACCAGTAGACTGAGCGAGTGGCATATTAGTATCAGTAAACAGTGGTCTGTCGTTGGAGTAAGATTGGAACCTCTGCTGGGTAACCATTCTACAGAATTTCGAGGACAGGAAAGTGTGTTGTGCGCAATTGCTCTTGAGTTCTTTCTCTTTTCTTGACTGGCTGTGAAACCCGACACGTAGGCATCACAGAACTCTAATTATTAAGCCGAATATGAACTACTTTGTGTACAGTTAAAAATATTTGATCTAGTCACACAATACATCAACAGGTATAACACATTATGAAAAACTTCTCAGAAGCATGTTTGGCCTCCTTATGTCTTATATAATCTAGTAATGATCCTGATACATAAATAGACATTGCAAGCCTTATAATAACACATCTCAATGGCTCCTACATGCTTATATCAAGTTATAAAGAATTTTCACTGTCAGCTTTAAATCAAGTGTTATTGTGTACCCCTTTAGAAATTCATTTATAATTAGTATTAACAGTTTCTATTAAGTGTCAGAAGACTGCACACAACACACTCTAATTTCCTTAAGACCAAAATCTGTTCCTCAACCTCAACTGTTGGGTTTGGGTATCTTTTGTAACGGGTATAATTATTAAGAATAATCTGTTTTGATGGGAGGGGAGGGAGTTTATTCTTACATCCAACACTAGCCATATTTACCGCTTACGTGGCCTTTGCTACTTTCGTGCGCTTCATCCTTTTCCTCCGCATGAGGGTCACCTGAGGCCTTTTCAACCCCGCGATGAGCAGCAGCAGTCTGGGCCGGGACTTGGTGAGCCAGCTTCTCAGTAGCGTCCCCTTGGGAAACCTAGGGGAATGGCAACAGCTTAATCCACTAGTTTATACAGCACCATTATATAATCACGCTGTACATGATATGACCGCTAACTTCTTGACTGTTACTGACTTCATGACTGACTATATCTGCACTAGAGGTTGTCCATTGTTATAGTAATGCCATATACAGGAGAAGAAAATGATCTCATACAGTCATGCATGCCATTTCTCTGTTGAGGATTTCTCTTTGAAGCTTGTCTCACCATGTTAATAACTCAAACCTCACCAACTATTACTGGTTCCCGAATTTAACATCTGGTCAATACATGGAAAGAGATGGTCAATACCCTTTTAGGCTTGAGGCTTGAAGGTGAAATGCTTGTTTTCTTTCTTTTAGGCAGTATTGACCTAGATCATTGCACAGATGAAATGCGCAATCATCCATAAGTACAGATGTCAATAATAAATTGGCCCGCAATTTTGCAATCATATTTACTTAATCATTCATCCTGAGTAAAGGCCCTGCTGCCAGTTAATGGATTTGAAATGAACATGATTGGATCTCCTTTCACATAATCATATTGTGATCCTGAAAACTCACTAGTGTTGAAGATAAGTAATACCACTTTGTCAATTATCTGCAGCCCTTCAGGTGAGACTATACAGCAAGTAGCTAACTTGCAATGTTGATCAAGATGTGATCTCAAGCCAAATATACTGTTAGCGTGATTTAACATATATATTACATTACATAACCACAAAAGGTATTTGCTAGGCTGCAAAGTGTGGGTGTCCCTTTCTGTGTTGTACTTGTTTAGTTGCCCCCAATGAACTTGTCTGTGCATGTGATTATGCAAAGAACATACTATACACAATGTGGCTGACATAACCTGAACTATTGACCTTTATGTGACCAACACTCTTGGGTTTACCGTAAAGTTACGGACTGCCTATCAATCTCATCTCCTCTGAAACCTATGTCACCAGCCTTTTTTTCTGTATGAATTTTAGACTAATACAATATTATTTTCTTGCTTATCCTTAAAAAATGCACAGCTTAAACACCTGAATACTTGGAGGAAACACAGTGTGTTACTATGGCATCTAAATTGCACTCACTTGTGGCAGGCTTCCATAAAGTAAGCCTGAAAAAGAAACCAGAACAGTACCTCAACTAGTAAAACTCCTCACCGAAGCACCATAGCAACCTTCTTTTACGCCGAGTGTCGTACCCCTCGCAGCCCCAGTTCTGACTGCTGAGCATGATGGAAAATATACAACTTTCAATTGTTCGACTTTTGCTGGTCGAGCGCGGCTAAACTGGTCAGAGAGAAATCTAGCAATGTTTAGATGTGGTAGGGCCTTGTTGAAGCCATTGTTGTCACTCTGCGGGCTTGATGTTAAATGTACCGAGAGCAACGTTGTTTGTTCAGTGCACCCATCCCCGCTCCCTCTTCCCCTCACCATCACCATTTTTCATTAGCTTTATGGAAAGAGGATAGATTTCCCCTTTCTCTGTCCTCTCAAGTGGTACAAGGTTAGGAGATGGGGTGTCTTCAATTCAAAATGAGTTGTTTCATTTTTCAGTGTCCTAACGCTTCAGGAGCCTCTTCCGATATCATGTTTTATTGAAGCCTATGTGCGAACCCTCTGAATTGTTCTTGATCTCTTCATGACATCTAGGTAAGTGTCTCTGGTCGTTTCAAGTAGTTGTCCAATAAATGTCATAGTCCTTGCTCAAAGTGTCAGAAATCCAAAACATTTCACCAACAAGTGCGAAAAAATATTTTCTTCTTCCATTCATTTCTTCACTTAGAACATTCCTTGTTGATAATGGATATTTCCACACCCTTCTATTTCCACATTATATACATCCAGGTTGTCCTTTCTGCTCTGATAGTGCCCCCTCTCAACTTGCAAGTGTGAGGAGATTGCTATTATGCAGTTTAAATCTCCACCCCCCAACCTGAGAGCTGAAATCTTGCCATTTTGGTACTGACCAGTCCCGAGTCAGGTAAGCCAGATAACAGACATTATTCTCTCCTGTCCGTCCTGTAGCAGCTAGCAAGAGGAGCTCACTTTAGTGTCTGTGCAAATCTTAAAGCATTTACCGAATCACCAACCAGGCTGTCACTGTCACTCTTAGCAAATGTTCTTCAATAGCATTAAAAATGTTCCTCATTGGTAGAACCATTCATCCAAAAATGATTAATACACAAGTGGTTTCTTTTTTCAATTCCAAACACTGATAAGAGTTCAAATACAGTTATAGCCAAATGGTGGCCCTAAAATATCTATTGAGAATAACTTTTCAAAGTAGAACATACTGTGTTCTGTCTGTGTTTGGCATGAAAACTACCAAAATACCACCATTACTTTCTTACAAGTTATTAGCACTTGCCTTAAATACATCAGGAGTTGAGAGGGTCTTACTCCTGAGCAATAGTTAAGAGTTCAAGTATTAAAATGGAGGTGAGACACTCCAATTGCTACCATTAGTATATCCACACCCAAGCTACCCCTCTTTAAAGCCACACAGTCAACTTCCACTCTTCTTTCGGCACACGACTTACAGTACTCGCCTAAAGTTCCTACCTCTGGAGGAATAACAAACGGAAAGCAGTCCTTACCAATTGACCCCACACATTTGTTAGGTTATGCCCCCCGCGTCCCTGCAAAGGCACATATATGATCCCGATAGAGTTTTTTTCCTCTCAAACTAGAAGGTTCAACCAGGATGCAAAAACAAATCTGCTAAATAATAGGAGGCCATGAACTCCACAGGGGAGTCAGGGAGGGGGCTTTAAAAAGGAGGGTCCACTCAGCAATTCTCACTGCAAACAGCAACGGATGATCCCGGCTAGCCAGCCAATCGGGGTCGACCACATGGGCCCAGTTGCCATGACATCCGGCACTTGACCAATATAAAAAGCACAACCATTGGACAATGTATAAAAAGGTCAGCCAAACTGTCATGTCCCCACAGTAAGTGGGCACATAGTTGGATCATCTAACTTAAGTTCACTTACAATCGGAATCTTTGCTTTTCTGGTGGAAGATTATCTGACCATTAATTTCCAACACCTTCATTATTGCACTTTCACTACATTCTTTATCCCGGGGGAAATATTTGACTAAAATGTGCTCTACTGGCTCAAAAGTGACACAAGCACTTAGACAAAGCATATTTAGAATCCACCATGCTCAGAAATGTATCCTTTTACACTCACTATCAGCTATGACAACTTTTGTTAGTCCACCTTGCATTTAGTAACAGAAACCGCTGTAATTGTAGTGGCTACATAGTGCTCTCTAGAGGGAGCTGTGGCTTCAGCCAATACTTAATGAGATGCAGGAAATGGCAGGAGTGGGAGGAGTAGGACTGTAATGGCATGCTTAGTTGACAGTCTGCACAGCTCAGGATAGACCCCTGTTTTGGCACTGCAAAGATTGCCCAAGAAGAAGGAGGGGGAGGAGGGTGGAAGACCTGGCACTGCATTGCAGATCATCAAACGAGAGGGAGGGAGGGAGAGCTGGGATTTCCAGAGGGATACTGTTGTAAATCTTCAGAATATCAAATATGCCAGTCTAATGGCTCCTCTTACCCACTGCAGTTTAGTGTGTTAAGGTATGAATTTCAATTTGTCTTAATATGACAATGAAATTAATTGTATCATTATTTGTAGTTATCTTTGATTGAATAATTTACCCTCAATTATGCAGAGTAATTACCCTGATTATAATGGAACCTTGACTGACTGATCCTTATACACTTCACACATGGTTAAGTAAAGTGTGAAGCATTTATACAGTTAATTCGGAAAGTATTCAGACCCCTTGACATTTTCCACATTTTGTTACGTTACAGCCTTATTCTAAAATATATAAATAAAAATATAAAAAACATTTAAATAAGTATTCAGACCCTTTGCTATGATACTCAAAATTGAGCCCAGGTGCATCTTCTACCCATTAATCATCCTTGAGATGTTTCTACAACTTGATTGGTGTCCACCTGTGGTAAATTCAATGTATTGGACATGATTTGGAAAGGTTCTCTGTCTATATAATGCCCCACAGTTGACAGTGCATATCAGAGCAAAAACCAAGCCATGAGGTCGAATTGTCCATAGAGCTCCGAGACATGATTGTGTCGAGGCACAGATCTGGGGAAGGGTACCAAAACATTTCTGCAGCCTTGAAGGTCCCCAAGAACACAATGGCCTCCATCATTCTTAAATGGAATAAGTTTGGAACCACCAAGACTCTTCCCAGAGCTGGCCGCCCGGCCAGACTGAGCAATCGGGGAGAAGGACATTGGTCAGGGAGGTGACCAAGATCCCGATGGTCACTCTGACAGAGCTCCAGAGTTCCTCTGTGGGGATGGGAGAACCTTCCAGAAAGAAAACCATCTCTGCAGCACTCCACCAATAAGGCCTTTATGGTAGAGTGGACAGACGGAAGCCACTCCTGAGTAAAAGGCACATGACAGCCCACTTGGAGTTTGCCAAAAGGCATCTAAAAGAACTCTTCTTCTTACAAACAAGATTCACTGGTCTGATGAAACCAAGCTTGAACTCTTTGGCCTGAATGCCAAGCGTCAAGTCTGGAGGAAACCTTGGACCATCCCTACAGTGAAGCATGGTGGTGGCAGCATCATGCTGTGGGGATGTGTTTCAGCGGTAGGGACTGGGAGACTGGTCAGGATCGAGGGAAAGATGAACAGAGCAAAGTACAGAAGGATCCTTGATGAAAACCTGCTCCAGAGCGCTCAGGACCTCAGACTGGGGCTAAGGTTCACCTACCAACAGGACACCAACCCGAAGCACACAGCCAAGACAACGTAGGAGTGAATACGGGACAAGTCTCTGAATGTCCTTGAGTGGCCCAGCCAGAGCCCAGACTTAAACCCGATCTAACATCTCTGGACAGACCTGAAAATAGCTATGCAGTGACGCTCCCAATCCCGATCTGCAGAGATGAATGGGAGAAACTCCCCAAATACAGGTGTGCCAAGCTTGTAGCATCATACCCAAGAACACTCGAGGCTGTGATCACTGCCAAAGGTGCTTCAACAAAGTACTGAGTAAAGGGTCTGAATACTTATTGTACATGTGATATTTCCAAAATGTCTAAAAACTGTTTTTGCTGTGTCGTTATGGGGTATTGTATGTAGATTGATGAGGAAAATTGTACCAAACAGGAACACCTTCCTAATATTGAGTTGCACCCAATTTTTCCTTCAGAACAGTCTCAATTCGTCAGGGCATGGACTGTACAAGGTGTCAAGCGTTCCACAGGGATGCTGGCCCATGTTGACTCCAAAGCTTTCCACAGTTGTGTCAAGTTCGCTGGATGTCCTTTGTGTGGTGAACCATTCTTGATTCACACAGGAAACTGTTGAGCGTGGTGGTATAGGCCAAATAAGAGCTTTATAAGAGCTAACTTCAGCAGCAAACTTCCTTGGTGCTCACAGTAATGAATGAGACTTGAAATAAATGATCATCTAGGTTATCTAGGGAAGTTACTGTAAAAGGGGGAAAAAATGAATCCAAAGTACAAAATAATTTAATATGAACATTTTACACATTTTACAAATACTAATCTTTTGACAGTATGTCAATAGAATAACATGTTCAGTGCATTTTAGAAAGTATTCATACCCCTAGACTTTTTCCACATTTTGTTGTTACAAAGTGGCATTCAAATGGATTTAATTCTTATTTTTTGTCAACGATCTACACAAAATATTAAGTATAATAATTTTTTTTACCATTTGTAAATAAAAATGAAACACTAATATCTTGATTAGATAAGTTTTCCCATGTTGAGAGCTTCAAGTTCCTTGGTGTCCACATCAACAACAAACTAACATGGTCCAAACACACCAAGACAGTCGTGAAGGGGGCACGACAAAGCCTATTCCCCCACATGAGACTGAAAAGATTTGGCATGGGTCCTCAGATCCTCAAAAAGTTATACATCTGCACCATCGAGAGCATGGTTGCATCAGTGCCTGGTATGGCAACTGCTCGGCCTCTGACCGCAAGGCACTACAGAGGTAAGTGTGTATGGCCCAGTACATCACTGGGGCCAAGCCTCCCGCCATCCAGGACCACTATACCAGGCGGTGTCAGAGGAAGGCCCTAAAAATGTTCAAAGACTCCAGCCACCCTAATCATAGACTGTTCTCTCTGCTACCGCACGGAAAGCGGTACCCGAGCGCCATGCCTAGGTCCGAAAGGCTTCTTAACAGCTTCTACCCCCAGGCCTTAAGACTCCTGAACAGCTAATCAAATGGCTACCGAGACTATTTGCAGTTACCCCCCCCGTTACACTGCTGCTACTCTCTGTGTATTATCTATGCATAGTCACTTTAACTCTGCCTACATGTACATATTACCTCAATTACCTCAACTAACATGTGCCACAACATATTGACTCTGTACCGGTACCCCCTGTATAGAGCCTCAATACAGTTATTTTACTGCTGCTCTTCAATTATTTGTTATTTCGATTTTTTACTGAAAACTTATTTTCTTAAATCTGCATTGTTGGTTAAGGGCTTGTAAGTAAACATTTCACTGTAAGGTCTACCTACACCTGTTGTATTCGGCGCATGTGACAAATACAATTTGATGTTAGAATCACAATTTTGGCAGCGATTACAGCAGTGAGTCTTTCTGGGTAAGTTTCAGAGCTGTCCACACCTGGATTGTGCAACAATTTAAAAAAATGTTCAAGCTTTGTCAAATTGGTTGTTGATCATTGCTAGACAACCATTTTCAGGTATAGCCATAGATTTTCACGCAGATTTAAGTCAAAACTGTAACTTTGCCACTCAGGAACATTCAGTCTTCTTGGTAAGCAACTACTGTAGATTTGGCCTTATGTTTTAGGTTATTGTCCTGCTGAAAGGTGAATTCATCTCCCAGTGTCTGGTGGAAAGCAGACTGAACCAGTTTTTCCTCTAGGATTTTGCCTGTGCTTTGTTCCATTCCATGTATTTCTTGTTTTGAAAAACTCCACAGTCCTTAACGATTACAAGCATACCCATAACATAATGCAGCCACCACTATGCTTGAAAATATGGACAGTGGTTCTCAGTAATGTGTTGTGGAATTATCAGAATTTGTTGGTAACATTTGTAAGATGTTTAATATTCATTAAATGTGTGTAAGTTACTTCTCATAAGAATGTATTTTGTTGTACTATAGTGGTGGCCATTGGCAGTTATCTGTTCTATGTCAGGACTAAGTTGCATGGGCCGCTGAGAGGGGAGAGGTCAAAGTGTCATCATGTGTAAACATATATTTTACTCCCTACCTTTCCCAGTGGGGAAAGGAGGGGTTGCAGTGTCTGGAATCATTCTATGCTCCCTCTTATGTTGTTTCTATCTTAACCTATAGCCTCACCCCCTCTCCGTGAGTTTGTCCAGGAGTTTGTATTTTGAGTGGGTTGTATATAAATTACAATTTGATATATGCCTGTTGATATGGAGGAATTGGTTTATGGTTCTGGGGTTTGGGAAAGGAGACAAAGCTGAACGATGAATTATGTCTATGCTGTCTGACTATGGGTGTCTTTGCTATTAAAAGGAACTCAGTTGCATTGTAAGGGGACTCTCAGAAGATTCACTGGGAGACACTGAATTTATCTGAGAGTCACAGGATTGTGATAAGAGCTTATATAATTAAAGATGGACTTTTATAACTAACTCTGACGTGTGTGTGTGTGTGTGGTTTGCTCCCATGATTTGGTAAACAGAGGAAATTTCCACGACAAATGTTATACATTTTTTTTGTAATTTAGCAGACACTCTTTTTCAGAGTAACTTAAAGGTGCAATTAGGGTTAAGTGCCTTGCTCAAGGGCACATTTTTCACCTGGTCAGCTCAGGGATTCGAACCAGCGACCTTTAAATTACTGGCCCACCTCTCTTAACCTCTAGGCTACCTGCAGTTGTATTGGATTTGCCCCAAACATAACACTTTATATTCAGGACAAAAAGTGAATCGCTTTGACATATTTTTTGCAGTATTACTTTTATAATATTTACTTTACTGCATGTTTTGGAATATTTTTTCACTCTGTCAATTAGGTTATTACTGTGGAATGACGTGTTGTTGATCCATCCTCAGTTGTTTTCTCCTATCACAGCCATTAAACTCTAACTGTTTTAAAGTCACCATTGGCCTCATGGTGAAATCCCTGAGTGGTTTCCTTCCTCTCCGCCAACGGAGTAAGAAAGGACGCCTGTATTTTTGTTGTGACTGGGTGTATTGATACAACATACAAAATGTAATAACTTTACCATGCTCAAAGGGATATTCATTGTCTGTTTTTTGTTTTATTACCCATCTACCAATAGGTGCACTTCTTTGTGAGGCATTGGAAAACCTCCCTGTTCGTTGTGGTTTAATCTGTGTTTGAAATTCACAGCTTCGACTGAGGGACCTTAAAATTATCTGTATGTGTGGGGTACAGAGAGGAGGTAGTTCTTCAAAAATCATGTTTAAAAACTATTATTGAACACAGAGGGACTTTAGCATATTTTTACTCCTGAATGTATTTAGGCTTGAAATAACAAAGGGGTTGAATACTTATTGACTCAAGACATTTCAGCTTTTCATTTTTGTAAACATTTCTAAAAACACAATTCCACTTTACGGGGGTATTGTGTGTAGGCCAGTAACAAAACAAAAATATACATTTAATACATTTTAAATTCAGGCTGTAACAACAAAATATGGAAAAAGGCAAGGGGTGTGAATACTTTTCTTACTATTAATTATTAGTCCTTTACAATTCGTTATTAGTATTCCTTCAAATCTGAAATTCCAGAACAGTGCACACAAGATATTACAGTTTTAAGGTCAAGTACAAACATTGTGGTGTCATCATGCACACAACAAATGAGGCTGCAGGAAAGACATACTGTAGAAGATGCAAAAAAATAAGAATTGAATCCAATTTGTTTACTAATTTCAATTATTGGTGTTATTCCAAGAAGAGTACACATTTGTTAAAGGCAACCCGAGGTCAAGTTGGTCAGTTAATAAAAGTAGAAAGGGAAAGTGTCAAGGGTATTGGGAGATGCTGATTCATTTTCTGTCTTTTAGAATTGCTCAAGGAAAATACATTCAGATGCAGTTCTCATGCATTGACTACAATGTGTCTTTAACTGACAAAAGTGCAACTGTGAGAATGTCCTCATTATATTCCTTATACATAATCTGTAAATGCCACACACTCAGGTGCAAAACTATTAGCACCCTTGATAAAGATTAGCAAAAAATACTGTATACAGTGTATTCGGAAACTATTCAGACTCCTTGACTTTTTCCACATTTTGTTTAAGGACTTTTTCCTTATTATACAATGGATAACATTTGAAAATGGATTAAATACCCCATAATTAAAGCGAAAACAGTTTTTTAGAAATCTTAGCAAATGTATTAAAAATATAAAACATAAATAACGTATTTACATAAGTATTAAGACCCTTTGCTATTAGACTCAAAATTGAGCTCAGGTGCATGATGTTTCCATTGATCATCCTTGAGATGTTTCTACAACTTGGAGTCCACCTGTGGTCACTTCAATTGATTGCACATGATTTGAAAAGGCACACACCTGTCTAAATATAAGGTCCCACAGTTGACAATGCATGTCAGAGCAAAAACCAAGCCATGAGGTCAAAGGAATTGTCCGTAGTGCTCAGAGACAGGATTGTGTTGAGGCACAGATCTGGGGAAGGTTACAAAAACATTTCTGCAGCATTGAAGCTCCCCAAGAACACAGTGGCCTCCATCATTCTTAAATGGAAGTTTAGAACCGCCAAGACTCTTCCTAGAGCTGGCCACCCGGCCAAACTGAGCAATCGGGAGAAGGGCCTTGGTCAGGGAGGTGACCAAGATCCCAATTGTCACTCTGACAGAGCTCGAGTACCCCTGTGGAAATGGGAGAACCTTCCAGAAGGAACACCATCTCTGCAGCACTCCACCAATCAGGTCTTTATGGTAGAGTGGCCAGACAGAAGCCACTCCTCAGTAAAAGGAACATGACATTCATCATGATAACACGATGAAACCAAGCTTGAACTCTTTGGCCTGAATGACAAGCCTGAATGACAAGCGTCACGTCTGGAGGAAACCTGGCACCATCCCCAGCATCATGTTGTGGGGATGTTTTTCAGCGGCAGGGACTGGGAGACTAGTCAGGATCGAGGCAAAGATGAGCAGAGCAAAGTACAGAGAGATCCTTAATGAAAACCTGCTTCAGAGTGCTCAGGACCTCAGACTGGCAAAACTACAAGATTATGTTATAATACTGTTATTGCATAAAATGGTTGTTCTTTGCAACAGAATAGGGTTCTTAGAACTCTAATGTGTCTGTGTGAACTGAGAGTGGGCCTCTGGGGCTTAATGCTGATAGTAGATTTACGATGCCTTAGGTGATAAACCTAACAAGCCACATTCCATTCATGTGAGAGAGATCTGACTGCTCAAGTCTGACTGGAAGGTACGAGGGAGAGATGGCTTGGGTATGGATAATGATGAAGGGAACCTTGTTTTGGGGGCTAGACTGGTTTCCACACAATGAGAACAGTCTTTACAGTAGATAGTCTGCTGTGAATGATTCATTTCTTTCATACAAATCCTAACCATGTGACCCATTCCACACATCTGTTGTTTGTCATGTAGACTAAGGGGGTGTATCTTTGCTATAAAAAATAGCTGTGCATCGGTGCTCCCCATCCAACCTGACAGAGCTTGAGAGAATCTGCAGAGAAACATCTGTAGAAACTCCCTAAACACAGGTGTGCCAAGATTGTTGCATCATACCAAAGAAGACTCAGTTTTAATCAGTGCAAAAGGTGCTTCAACAAAGTACTGAGTAAAGGTTCTGAATGCTTATGTAAATGTGATATTCAGTAGTATTTTTATACATTTGCAAACATTTCTAAAAAAACAGTTTTTTCGTTGTCATTATGAGGTATTGTGTGTAGATTGAAAAGGGGAGGAAAAAACAATATAATCCATGTTAGAATAAGGCTGTAACGTAACAAAATGTGGAAAAAGTCAAGGGGTTTGAAAACTTCCCAAGTGCACAGTAAACTGTTTTTTTTCTACTAATACAATTGCACAGAGAAAATATATATTTTAAAAAGATACAGTTCAAAATGATTGGAACCGCTAAAGATTCTTATAAAAACAAACAAAATCTGCATTAACATTCTTTTTAAATTAATCTCATTAAATAACTGTATTGTGGTCTTCCATGGCTCCCTGTTAACTTCTAAAACGAGGTAACACACATGTAAATGTATCATCAATCGCCATGGGAAAATGCGAAAAACTCACAACAGGAACAACAAATAGCTTAACAAACAAATATCCCACTTACCACTATTATGTCAACAATTAAGAGGTAAAGGGAGGTAAAGAAAAATTGAAGGGCCAAAGATGGAAAATTATGGAAAACTTCAGGTCACCAAGTAAGTCTTAGAATTAGATGCCACGTCCATGCAAATAGGCTCTTTGGAAGGGTTGCCAGAAAAACTTCATTGAGAGCAACGCTTGGAGTTTGCATTGGCACTTGGATTGGAACCTGTGCAAATAGAGCTCTTTGGCCACGCACAGGAGTGGTGGGTTCGGCTTCAAAATAAGAATGCATATGCAGAAAATAACCTCATACCTACTTTAAAATATGGTGGTGGATCTTTTGATGTTATGAGCTATTTTGCTTCCACTGGTCCTGGGGCCCTTGTTAAGGTCAACGGTATCATGAACTTTACCAAGTACTGCACTAGGGCATTTTAGCCCAAAAACCTTGTTGCCTCTGCCAGGAGGATGAAACTTGGCCGCAAGTAGCTCTTCCAGCAAGACAATAGGCCCCAAGCACATATCAAAATACACAAAGAAATGGTTAATTCACCACAAAATCAATATTTTGCAACGGCTTTCTGTCTACGGACTTGAACCCCAATGAAAACCTGTGTTTTGAATTGAAGAGGGCAGTCCATAAGTGTAGACAAAGGATATCAAGGATCTGGAAAGATTCTGTTTGGAGAAATGGTCTAAGATCCCTCCCAATGTGTTCTCCAATCTCATAAAACATTTCAGAAAAAGTCGGTGCCGTTATCCACGCAAGGGGGAGGGTGCCGGAGTATATTGAAAACAGGGGGGATCCCTATCTTTTTTTAAGAGAAAACAATTATTATTTGTTAAACAAAATCTCTTTCTCTGAGCAATTGTAGTATTTGTATTGTTTATTTTATACAGTCTTTTTTGCCCATCTTTATCAAGGGTTCCAATAATTCTGGACCTGTCTGTACAAGTATCTCCTTTTACTCCTTTAACATTAGCAATTTAGCAATTCAAATGCTAAAGACACAATATAGATGGCAATACTTTGCATATTATATCAACAGTGATGACCCAAAATGCACAAAGGTTTCATAGTTTAGACAAATTCACATTGATTTCTTCCCATAACAATTTAGGATGGATGTTGGTTGAAAAGATGCCATGGTTTCCACCATACATTGAAAGTTCACAATCATGATTTTCCCTTCATTTCCCTTCATTTTAATACCACAAGGAGAGAGCAATGGTGTAAATAACAATGGACCTCGTCATTTTAGATATGTGCATCTTCGCTGCGGACATTGTCAGTTTAGATATGTGCATCTTCGCTGTGGACATTGTCATTTTAGATATGTGCATCTTCGCTGTGGACATTGTCGTTTCAGATATGTGCATCTTCGCTGTTGCTCCACACTGCTCATGTTATCATGGCCACATCACTCCCTGCAAGTTGAAGTGCTTTGAGACCAGGTGAAAAACTATATCAATGCAATAAAATATTATTGCTAATTTCAATTGAGTGCACAGATTTGATGAAAACCTCCTTAAGGGGTTAGTCATTTTACCATGTGAAAAGTGTGACCAAATTAAAACTAAAACGAATCCAATTGAAAAGAAATTAGACAACAAAAGCGTTATTTATGCAGTTTACAGTTTGAACCCCTACAAAAGTAGATCGATGGAATATCGCACAGAATGTACCTCAAGGTGCAGAGATAATCCAGATGTGCATTTAAAAAAAATCCAGATTACCCCATATATCTAATAATAATAATAATATGGTAAGAAAATCCTTCATTACTCATCTGTACTAATTTAGGAACATCTTACTGCCCAAGTCTTCACAAAACCTCTCTCACAATTTTGCTACACCACAGCCAGCTCCTGGATGAATTCTAGGATGCATTCACTTCATGTTCCATAGACCAATGTTTCACAACTCCCTTTCGAGTACCCCCAACAGCACACATTTTTGGTGTAGCTCCGGACAAACTCACCTGATTCAACTCATTGAGGGCTTGATCGTTAACAAGTTGAATCAGGAATCAGTGCTTGTCCGGGGCTACAACAAAAATGTGTACTGTTGTTGGTAATCAGGGACTGGAGTTGGGAAACACTGCATAGACTGACAAAACATGCAGTGTCAAGATTGTGAGAAGCTGTCGTCCTTATGGGAATTGGGGGATGCTGGTCGTGACATCTCAAAGAAACTGGATGAGTGAGAGGCTTTTCTCGAACTAGAGGCCTTTTTCGATTTTAGTAGTTGAAGCATCTCGGCCAGCTGTGCTTCCACCACCGCCATGCGGCCATTAAGAGACCCAATGTCTCCCCTAAGTTCCTGCTTCAGCTCCAGGAAAGAGGCGTGCATGGTCTGTACGGGTATAGGACAGACAACCAGCTTCCCTTCTGACTGCACAGGGCTCCGGTCCTGCGGAGTGTGGGCGTCACCCACGTTATCTAAGCGCAGGTCGCTCTTAGTAATACCGCTGTCACAAGAGTCCGTCTTCTTGAGAGACATCTCATTATGGGACTTAGTCCTGTCCGGCAAGGTCTCCATGGACTCGGCCTTAGAAACGCTGCTCCACGACTCTGCTTTCACAACAGACTCCTTGAAACGACCCCAGCCCTTTTTGGTCTTTGGCGCAGGCTCTGCGGACTTGCAGCCTACGAGGTTGCCGTTTTGGATGGCAGGGGCATGAAGCATGACTCGGCTAGAGGGCCTGGAGGACAAAGACAAAGATGTGGATGAAGCTGTGGGAGTAGCTGGGCTCTCGGTCACCATGATGATGCTGGTGGAGGCGAGGACCTCATGGACCTTGGTTTGCTCCAGGTGGACAGTGCCCTTCTCCACGTCTGGTGGCTCCCCCTGACAGGTTCGCTCCACTGCCAGTCGCGCCTCCCTCTGCTGCCGGAAGCGCTGGAAGAGGCGACGGACGGGGTGGTCCGGAGGAAGGTTCAGAGGGGCCTCGTTATTCCTCTTGAGCATCTCCTCTTCCTCACGTTTCACATCACTGATCTTCCGGAACACTATCTGTAACAAGAAATCAGAACATCAGGTTGGGATCAAGCCCATCTTAAAATCATTGGGTCCAAAATGACATTTGCTACTCATCTACTCAACCCTTTAAATATTTTGACTTTAAGTATTTCTTTGGACACTTATGACATAAACATTTCTAAACTGAAGGAAAATAGCATAATGTCCCTAAGCCTCCAACATACACTACATTATCAAAAGTATGTGGACTGTTCGTCAAACATCTCATTCCAAATCATGGGCATTAATATGGAGTTGGTCCTCCTTTACTGCTATAACAGCCTCCACTCTTCTGGGAAGGCTTTCCACTAGATGTTGGAACATTGCTGCTGGGACTTGCTTCCATTCAGCCACAAGAGCATTAGTGAGGTCGGGCACTGATTAGGCACGGCTCGTAGTCGGCGTTCCAATTCATTCTGATAGTGTTCGATGGGGTTGA
Source organism: Oncorhynchus keta (assembly GCF_023373465.1). Lineage (NCBI taxonomy): Eukaryota > Metazoa > Chordata > Actinopteri > Salmoniformes > Salmonidae > Oncorhynchus > Oncorhynchus keta. The sequence continues at coordinate 14,047,071 of NC_068452.1, read as the reverse complement.
GGTCAGGGCTCTGTGCAGACCAGTAAAGTTCTTCCACTCCGATCTAGACAAACCATTTCTGTATGGACCTCACTTTGTGCACAGGGGCATTGAAACAGGATGGAAGCACAGAACTGTCTAAAAAGTCATTGTACGCTGTAGCGTTAAGATTTCTCTTTTTACGGGGACTAAAAGGGCATATCCCGAATCATGAAATGTTCTTCGACATGGAGAGTCAGATGGTGGTGATGTCCTAAGAAAGATGTACAGTAATTATTTCATAAAGCTAAAGTGTCGGAACAATAAAGTGTTGGCATTTGGGAATAGTTCATTTGGCACTGACTAACCAGGTTTGACTAATTCAAATCTCTTTCGTGGAGAGTTTGGAAGTGGTAATGTTTAATTAGATCAAATGTAGGTAATATTGTGCAACATCATTACTATAAACATGTGGAACTGGCACGTTAGCATCGACTAGTAGGCTACTACTCCGAGGACAACCGCTCACTGCCCTAAAAATATCAGTGCGGGTTTTGTTTGTCTCATTAATTCATTTATTTATTACATTTTGAATGGCCAGCTGGAAGCTCGCAGGAACAAGAAGTCTGCATTGTGTTTATGTAACACAGTGGTCTTTATTTAGGTGCACTCAGCACAAACACAAAGCAGTAGAGGCAAAAAGTAAAGCAGCTTCCCCTCACCATAGTTATTTATCAAGGCAGTGGAAATGCAAAGTGTGACCCCTTTTAAAATGGATGAATATATTGTACCACGTTGAAATCATGGCACATAAAACAATACAAACACAGAAATAAGTAATGTTGGGGATAGGAAACATAATCAAAAAGGACAAATCTTATATCGGTCTGCTAATACAAGACTATTAAAGGCCCAGTGCACTAGTTTTGTAAAAAAAAAAAAAATGAATTAAGATTTTTCAAGGGGTTCAAGGGGTGCATCCCTACTTCCCGCGGCTATGAGCACAGGTATGGTCTTGAGAGCATTTATTTGAAACCTTGAAATTGTATTAGTCTAACCAAGTAACTGAAATGAATTGGTTTTCTCTTCGCATCAGATATTTTAGAGTGAAGCTTTAAGCAACGCTTTATTCAAACTTGCCAGATTAAGGCGAAGCACGGGTCACAATCAAAACCCAATAACTTTCCATCTCAAAGCATGCAAAATGCAGCTTTAGCTGTCCGTTCAAACAGAGGTCATCAATGCCTAATACACATTCAGACTCTTCTCCAAAGACTGCACCAAAAGGCATAGACTATCCCACAGTGCAAATTACATTTGTGTATTCATAAAGCACAATCCCCTGAACAGCCAATCAGATCTTTGTTTTTTTTGGCAGACCAGAGAGCTGAGATAACTGCTTGACCTGAGGAAGGATTCAGAATGGCTAAAAAGTAGTGCTGATCGAATAAACAACGTCTGTTCAATTATTTAAATTCCCTTTGTTCATTTTTTTTCTGTGAGCTCAATGCACACATTACACAGTTTCTCTAGAGATAAATCATATCTAGCCTGAACTGTGTAATGTAGTAGGGAGTTGTAGTTTCCAACAGGCCAATATTTGAAAATAATAAATGGGCAAATATTGTACAATCCATGTGTGCAAAGCTCTGCCAAAGGCGATTCTAACATATTGACCCAGGGGTGTGAATACTTATGTAAATGATTTGTATGTATTTCATTTTCAATAAATTTGCTAAAATGTCTAAACAAATGGGTGATAATCAAATCAATGTAATACATTTTTTATTAATCCTGCAACACAACAACATTTGGAAAAGGTCAAGGGGTATGAATACTTTCTGAAGGCATTGTATCTACCTCTCCAGTATCCCTGCACATGTATTGGAACTGACCCAGTAGCTAGCTTACAACTCATGTTCTTATTTTATTATTTTGTATGTATTTTGTTGTACTTCAATGTTATTTTAGTACTAAATATTGATTACTGCATTGTTGGGTTTTAGAGCTTGCTAGAAAGGCATTTCACTGTACTTCACTGTACTGTACAATTAAATTGACAATATCAAAACAAGATAATATAAATCATAAGACAGTTATGTATATTCTTCTGTATATCAAATTATATATACATGAACTTAATTTCCTTTAAAGACTCAGACATTAGTTAGAAACTAAATATTGCACAATGTCCTCATTTGTACGTGACATTAAAATGTAACTTTTATTTTCAGACGGTCTTCATCCATAACCATTCGTTTATACGATAATCGTGCCCGCTCTACAGCTGTAGAGTTCCATCTTCAACAAATTACAGCGCTACAATTACTCACCTGTAATATGTCTAAATCATGGCTACAAGAGGTCGCCACATTGCCCATACCAGTCTCCATCTTTATCTGTCTCTAGGAATGTGGCAGATTCATTCATTTGTTCATGACCATGATAGTATTTGAGATTCAGTACGGCGAACGAGAAAATGTGTCCATAGTCCATGTAGTGACAGATCAATCTCAGTATCTCGTGTTAGTAGTGAGACCTTTCTCAGATCATGATTACATGTGGTCATACAGACTGCAGAGGCTTTCCCAGAATCATTTTTGACATTAACCATGTGATCAATATCTTTATTACCCTAGTTGTTTTCATTTAGCCATTTCACCTGATGAAATTGAATCGTGACAATGGATTAACATATATGAAGAACAAGAGAGTAGTTGGTACATAATGCTTTGTAGAGTGGATTATATTAGCTACTTGGTCAATGTTATGAAACAGTTGGTCATGAAATCATGTAAATCAATGTGTTATTAGGAAATACAGCACAAATAATGTTGTCCGCCAGATTATTGTATTTGATTTAGATTCGATTTAGACTCGTATCCCAGACCTGTATCCCACATTTCTCACAAGATCAGTAATATTGGCCGAAACTTCACCAGGAAAATGTCCGTAGAGTTTCTTAAGAGATATATTCGATTGGTGAAAAAGACATAAGAACTTTATAGAGTAGAGGGATTCTTTTTTGTAAATCCTGGTGTGAAATGTCAAAAGATTTGTCCTGTGAAGCAACTGCAGAGGATGCAATATTGCAGGTGGAAGACCAGCACTGTGCCTCCTCAAGCGAGTCAGGGTCATTTCTCACACAGGAGATCGTTATTGCACAGTGCGGCAGAACGGGTCCCATGCAGCAGGGCTGGGTTTCAGATCGATCAGGGGAAGGGAGAGGCCATGAGAGGGATAGAGACAACTAAAGGGAAATAAAGAGGAGAAAAAGATAATGGGTAGAAGAGAGAGACTGATGAGCCTAGGGTGGAGGGGTGGTACATACACATAGGATTCAGTGGAGGCTGCTGAGGGGAGGACGGATCATAGTATTGGCTGGAACAGAGTGAATGGAATTGCATCAAACCATGTGTTTGATGTATTTGCCATTTTTCCACTGATTCCGCTCCAGCCAATACCACGAGCCCGTCCTCCCCAAGTAAGGTGTCACCAACCTCCTGTTATAGGATTTGTCTTTGGATCAAAAAGTTGGTGTTACTTATCTTCTTAATAGTTATGTACTTTGTAGCTGTAGTAGCAGTAGTTGTCATTGTAGCACAACGTGGAAGTGGTGGTATGTGGTAGTACTATAGGTACTGTATTGTAGTAGTAAAATATTGCCCAATACTATACAGTGAGGGAATATGATTGTAGTGTTTTTTATCCCTGTTGGCTGGCTTCCACCATGCTGTGCTGGCAACATTGCCAGGCTCTGCTTTGACTTTGCCTTTAAAGGACAACTGTCTGACATTGGTGGTCAATATTATGAACCCTGAACTATCTGATCAGTCAGTCAGAGAGGTATGGGTTTACCTCTCAAGGGTTGAGGGTCTTTTTTTTTTTACTCCAGTCACCTTTGCTCTTTGTGGATTTGAGGCCCATGCTTTCTTTTTGACCACTTCATTTGTAAAAATATATACACATAAATAATAATAATAATAATAATAAATATAATATATAATAAAATAATAAAATATATATAATAAAATATATACACATATAATAAATATATACACATATATACACATGAAAATTCATTGAATGACTGATTACAAATTCCAATTATTGGTGCATGGACAGTGATCAAACAAGTGACTAATGTCTCTCTGTTGTAACAATATATTCCCAGAGCTTTTGTGTTCATCTATTAATCACTTTTTGTGCAAAGTCCCTTGCTGCTGCACTCAACTGAAATACTGGAGGTCTTTCACACTTCCTGTTTCTCACCTTGACCTTATGAATTCTGGTACAGAAGGGAATAGATTAAAAAAACATCTTCATGGTAAAGCAGAACAGAGAAGAGGATCTGACCATCGCCCTGAAGGAGTTCCCCCACTCACCACCTAGGTTACTTCCCCTTCTGAAATATCATGTTTTTTTAAACTTTATGCAAATCTCAAGGGCCTTGGTTTGTGCAACATGATTTGGAAACAATCATGTTTCCATAACATCACTAAGGGGCGGTATTTCTAACCTTAGATCTGTGGGTTTGACAAACATTTTCATGCAAGTCTCTCACTGACATTAATGAATGAATCACGTGAAAGTAATGCATGCCTTTCCATACTTACATTTACATTACATTTAAGTCATTTAGCAGACGCTCTTATCCAGAGCGACTTACAAATTGGTGCATTCACCTTATGACATCCAGTGAAACAGCCACTTTACAATAATTGTGTGTAAGTAACAGTGATAACACCAAGTAAAACTTAAATGATAACTTAAAAACACAAAATATAAATATTCATTAACAAACTTATAGCTTATTAGACACATTTACACTTCCTGAACACATATTACTTAAATAAAAAGCATACAGTATTTTCTTAGTAAAACGCAAAAGTAAAAAAGAAATAAATACAGTAGTCTTTCCACCATATAGTCATATAAATCTTTTAAGGGGGGGGGGGGGTGAGAAGGATTACTTTATCCTATCCTAGGTATTCCTTAAAGAGGTGGGGTTTCAGGTGTCTCCGGAAGGTGGTGATTGACTCCGCTGTCCTGGCGTCGTGGGGGAGTTTGTTCCACCATTGGGGGGCCAGAGCAGCGAACAGTTTTGACTGAGCTGAGCGGGAACTGTACTTCCTCAGTGGTAGGGAGGCGAGCAGGCCAGAGGTGGATGAACGCAGTGCCCTTGTTTGGGTGTAGGGCCTGATCAGAGCCTGGAGGTACTGAGGTGCCGTTCCCCTCACAGCTCTGTAGGCAAGCACCATGGTCTTGTAGCGGATGCGAGCTTCAACTGGAAGCCAGTGGAGAGAGCGGAGGAGCGGGGTGACGTGAGAGAACTTGGGAAGGTTGAACACCAGACGGGCTGCGGCGTTCTGGATGAGTTGTAGGGGTTTAATGGCACAGGCAGGGAGCCCAGCCAACAGCGAGTTGCAGTAATCCAGACGGGAGATGACAAGTGCCTGGATTAGGACCTGCGCCACTTCCTGTGTGAGGCAGGGTCGTACTCTGCGGATGTTGTAGAGCATGAACCTACAGGAACGGGCCACCGCCTTGATGTTAGTTGAGAACGACAGGGTGTTGTCCAGGATCACGCCAAGGTTCTTAGCGCTCTGGGAGGAGGACACAATGGAGTTGTCAACCGTGATGGCGAGATCATGGATCATACTTGGAATGGGGCCCCGACAATCTAGATAAAGAATTTATGAATTGTAAACCTTCTTTTACCAGGTAAGTTGATAGAACTGCGAAAAGTTTTAGGGGCGAGGATTGAGGTTGAATGAGTCATCCATAACTATTTAATGAATATGATGTAACAGTTAAATAAAGGTGATATTAAAGATTCATGCATATTTGACATCCATCTTGCAGGCACTATAAGACAAGAAGTTGAAAGCAGCTCTCTCGTCAAATGTAACAAATGAATCCACTCACTGTACTGTATGTTGCTTTGGATAAAAGCGTTTACTAAGTGAAATATTTATATACACAACCGGTCAAAAGTTTTAAAATGCCTACTCATTCAAAGCCTTTTCCTTATTTTGACCATTTTCTACATTTAAAAAATATATATTTACCTTTATTTAACCAGGTAGGCCAGTTGAGAACAAGTTCTCATTTACAACTGCGACCTGGCCAAGATAAAGCAAAGCAGTGCGACAAAAACAACAACACAGAGTTACACATAAACAAACATACAGTCAATAACACAATAGAAAAATGTATGTGCAGTGTGTGCAAATGCAGAAGAGTAGGGAGGTAAAGGCAATAAATAGGCCATAGAGGCGAAATAATTACAATTTAGCATTAACACTGGAGCATTAACACACTTGCAAAAGAGAAAGAGGAAAAGTAACAATATGGGGATGAGGTAGTTGGGTGTGCTATTTACAGATTGGCTGAGTACAGGTACAGTGATCGGTAAACTGCTCTGACAGCTGATGCTTAAAGTTAGAGAGGGAGATATAAGACATAGAGGGAGATATAAATGACATCGCCGAAGTCAAGGATCGTTATGATAGTCAGTTTTACGAGGCAGGCTGCATGAGTGAAGGATGCTTTGTTTTGCGAAATAGGAATTGGAGATTTTGGATTGGAGATGCTTAATGTGAGTCTGGAAGGAGAGGTTAATGTAGATGTAGAAAATGAAGAAAATTACAACAACAACAAAAAATAAAAACCCTTGAATGAGTAGGTATTTTTGGCCGGTAGTGTATATTAAGCATTTCCCTTCTCTCTCCTCAGATTATGCTGCAATGTCAATAGTTGCATTGCTATTTAATTTTTTTAACTAATAAACTGACAGCCTTGGAAACTTTTGATCATGTGTCATTAAATTTGGTTTATAAACTTGCATGAAAATTAAGTTTCCAAAATAAATCCAGACTGCATATCTCAGTATCTCTGCTAAGAGCTCATTTCATTTTGTAAAGATATATCCACAATGGGTGTGTTCCTAATTACATTTACATTTAAGTCATTTAGCAGACGCTCTTATCCAGAGCGACTTACAAATAATTATTCACTTTTCACAACCGATCTGAGTAAACCACCCAACAAAAAGAAACTACACATATAGGAAGCTACTTCAATCCTTGTTGGTGAATCTGGTCCCGTCTCTCCAGTGTATAGTTCGTTCATTAAACTTACGTAACATAAACCATGTTTCCAACCACAGTTTTTATGCGACTAAAAAAGTCATACCGTATAATTTTTTTTTTAAAATCACGACAGCTGTGATGGAAACAGGAAGTTTTGGTACAATTGCATAAATGCCGACAGATTTGTTCGTTTGACACGGTTTGACCTTTTTGTGTCAGTAAAATTAATTATGCAAGAAATGGCTGTGGAAGTGCCTTTATACGCAAATATTGATATAATAACCATATCAAAGCAAACTTGGAGTCGCAATGATATGGTGTGTGGTCCTCCCACTATGATTAAATGGGATGGAAGCACATTAGCCACATTAGATTATACTTTTATTCGCTAGATGAAAACTTAAGCTAAGAGTACATTTTGTGTGCACTAGGTCATCATGCACAGATTTTTATCCGCAACAAATCACTTTGGTGGAAACGCCACTGGTGGGAAAATTAGCATATTTTCTTTAAGCATATTTTTGAATATTCACATGAAAATCTGTCGCCAATTGGATAGAAACCTACAGTTGAAGTCGGGAAGTTTACATACACTTAGGTTAGAGTAATTTACAACAAATTTACAACCACTCCACAAATTTCTTGTTAACAAACTATAGTTTTGGCAAGTCGGTTAGGACATTAACTTTGTGCATGACACAAGTATTTTTCCCAACAATTATTTACAGACAGATGTCACTTATAATTTATCACAATTTCAGTGGGTCAGAAGTTTACATACACTAAGTTGACTGTGCCTTTAAAACTTCTTAGGCCTGCAATCCCGTTAACGGGATCGATATGACAACAGCCAGTGAAAGTGCAGGGCGCCAAATTCAAAACAACAGAAATCTCATAATTAAAATTCCTCAAACATACATGTATCTTATACCGTTTTAAAGGTAATCTTGTTGTTAATCCCACCACAGTGTCCGATTTCAAATAGGCTTTACAGAGAAAGCACCACAAATGATTGTTAGGTCACCACCAACTCACAAAAAAATTCAGCCATTTCTCCAGCCAAAGAGAGGAGTCACAAAAAGCACAAATAGAGATAAAATGAATCACTAACCTTTGATGATCTTCATCAGATGACACTCATAGGACTTTGTGATACACAATACATGTATGTTTTGTTTGATAAAGTTCATATTTATATAAAAAAATCTCAGGATACATTGGCGCGTTACGTTCACTAGTTCCAAAAACATCCAGTGATTTTGCAGAGAACTACATCATTTTACAGAAATACTTATCATAAATGTCAATAAATACAATTGTTAGACATGGAAATATAGATATACCTCTCCTTAATTCAACCGCTGTGTCAGATTTCAAAAAAACTTTACGGAAAAAGCACAACCATGCAATAATCTGAGACGGCACTCAGAAAATAAATACAATTATCCGCCATGTTGGAGTTAACAGAAATCACATTATAAATATACCCTTTACCTTTGACGATCTTCACCAGAATCAGACCAACCTCAGATTTCCTACTTCCTGTTTGGCTTTCTTCTAAGGTTTTTGCCTGCCATATGAGTTCTGTTATACTCACAGACATCATTCAAACAGTTTTAGAAACTTCAGAGTGTTTTCTATCCAATACTAATAATTATATGCATATATTAGCAACTGCGACTGAGGAGCAGGCCATTTACTCTGGGCACCTTTCATACAAGCTACTCAATACTGCCCCTAAAGCCATAAGACGTTTTAAGGGATGGGGTATTGTTTGATGAAACATCAGTTATAAGACCATCTAATATGCCACATATAACCATTGTGCCCTTGAGCAAAGAACTTTGTGCATGACACAAGTAATATTTCCAACAATTGTTTACAGACAGATTATTTCACTTATAATTCACTGTATCACAATTCCAGTGGGTCAGAAGTTTACCTTCACTAAGTTGACTGAGCCTTTAAACAGCTTGGAAAATTCCAGAAGCTTCCGATAGGCTAATTAACATAATTTGAGTCAATTGGAGGTGTACCTGTGGATGCATTTCAAGGCCTACCTTCAAACTCAGTGCCTCTTTGCTTGACATCATGGAAAAATCAAAAGAAATCAGCCAAGACCTCAGAAAAAAACTGGAGACCTCCACAAGTCTGGAAATTGCTCCCAAGGATGAACCAAACACCTGAAGGTACCACGTTCATCTGTACAACCAATTGTACGCAAGTATAAACACCATGGGACCACGCATCCGTCATACCACTCAGGAAGGGAACGCGTTCTGTCTCCTAGAGATGCACGTACTTTGGTGCGAAATGTGCAAATCAATCCCAGAACAACAGCAAAGGACCTTGTGAAGATGCTGGAGGAAACAGGTACAAAAGTATCTATGTCTCCAGTAAAACGAGTCCTATATCGACATAACCTGAACGGCTGCTCAGCAAGGAAGAAGCCACTGCTCCAAAACCGCCATAAAAATGCCAGACTACGGTTTGCAACTGTACATGGGGACAAAGATCGTAGTTTTTGGAGAAATGTCCTCTGGTCTGATGAAACAAAAATAGAGCTGTTTGGCCATAATGACCATCGTTATATTTGGAGGAAAAAGGCCGAGGCTTGCAAGCCGAAGAACACCATCCCAATGAAGCACGGGGGTGTAAGGGATATCGTCCTCCTCTTCCGAGGAGGAGTAGCAAGAAGGATCAGAGGACCAAAACGCAGCGTGGTAAGTTTCCATAATATTTATTTTAAAACATAAACTGAACACTACGAAATACAAAACAAACGTGAAATGAACGAAACAGTCCCGTGTGGCGACAAACACTGACACGGAAGACAAACACCCACCACCCAAAACTGAAACCCAGGCTACCTAAGTATGATTCTCAATCAGGGACAACAATTGACAGCTGCCTCTGATGGAGAACCATACTAGGCCGAACTCAAAAACCAACATAGAAAAACAAACATAGACTGCCCACCCAACTCACGCCCTGACTATACTAAAACAAAGATAAAAAACAGAACTATGGTCAGAACGTGACAGGGGGTGGCAGCATCATGTTGTGGGGGTGCTTTGCTGCAGGAGGGACTGGTTCACTTCACAAAATTGATGGCATCATGAGGTAGAAAAATTATATGGATATATTGAAGCAACACCTCAAGACATCAGTCAGGAAGTTAAAGCTTGGTCTCAAATGGGTCTTCCAAATGGACAATGACCCCAAGCATACTTCCAAAGTTGTGGCAAAATGGCTTAAAGACAACAAAGTCAAGGTATTGGAGTGGCCATCACAAAGCCCTGACCTCAATCCCATAGAGAATGTGTGAGCAGAACTGAAAAAGTGTGTGCGAGCAAGGAGGCCTACAAACCTGACTCAGTTTCACCAGCTCTGTCAGGAGGAATGGGCCAAAATTCACCCAACTCATTGTGGGAAGCTTGTGGAAGGCTACCCAAAACATTTGACCTAAGTTAAACAATTTAAAGGCAATGCTACCAAATACTAATTGAGTGCATGTAAACTTCTGACCCACTGGGAATGTAATGAAATAAATAAAAGCTGAAATAAATCACTCTCTACTATTATTCCAACATTTCACATTCTTAAAATAAAGTGGTGATCCTAACTGACCTAAGACAGGGAATGTTTAAATGTATTTGGCTAAGGTGTATGTAAACTACCGACTTCAACTGTATCTACTGTGTCAATTATGCAATCAATGTATTTCTGAAATCGATATGACTTAGTATACTCATCAATATTTGACCTTATCGACATTCACCTTCTAAATGCTTAATCAGCTCGCGTTAATGCAAAGGTCTATGAAAAATTGTGGTTGTCGACAGACATCAAAAGCTATTATGATGGGCCTCCAGAATTGGCCCATCAATTGGTGTGTTACTGATTCCATGGGTATAACTTACAGAAAGGGGCACCACGGCACTATGGCGGAACCAGGATCGTGTTCATTAGGGCACACGATAGAAATCATCAATGAGCGTTTCTAATTGGACAGGTCCAGGTAGTTCTTCAAGTTGGTGCCTAACCTCACAGCAGGTTTTAGCCAAATCAACCCCTGTGGTTGCCTAACCTGAAAAGTACGGTGGATTAGTGGCTGCCTGAAGAGGCTTTATGCACCTGAAAGCTTTTCTAGACTAAACAAAGCAATAACCTTGATGACCGCAAGAAACCGCATACACCACGGCTAAGGGTGCAGATCGTGACGAACCATAATAGGATATGCGGTAAAAGTGAGTCATCGTATTAGTCAACATGACCTCTATTGCCTAACATATACTCAAGTTTGAATTGCATGATGACGACAAGGACAGAGGATTGCATCTTGATGAATCAACAGCACCTTCTGATGAATAAGCTATGTCCTCGTTAATATGCTGTGTTTTCTTCAGCAAAGTTGAATCAATTTCAGTACTTGATGTTTTATAGGAAATGCTGTGGGTTTTCAGTGATGTTCTCAGTTTACAAGTTTTGAGTGTTTGAGTGGGTGTAAAAAGTCAATGGTTAAAGGCTAGAAGATTATAGCACTGATATTCAGATCAATAAGACATTGCGGACCATTTGTAAAAACAAATGCAACATTAAAAAATAATCAATAAATCTGCATCAATAATAATTTGTCAAATAATGTATTTATAATATACTATTCAAACACCATGATGAATGTCATATTGTAACAATCCTCGCTAATAAGCCCACCTTACAGTTCCCCCTAAGTGAGTTAACCCTTATTGGAGCAATGCGTTTAACACAAGCGACCTGGGTTGATGGTGCATACTGGAGTTGATACTTTGTTTAGAGGCCTTATCTTTTTACAGGTAAAATGACAAAACAAAAGAGACGAGGACATTTTGATGAAAATGGAGGACAAGGTGACTTCATTATTGAGTAATTATTCAACATTTGTCAAATATCACTTTGTGCATTTTACCTGTCCCTGAAAGGAAATATTGTACTATGCAACACAAAGACCGGGAACTGGCCACTATTTCGATCTCAATTCCTTTTGGTCCAAGAAAGTTATTTTAAGACACATTTCACAGAGAATCTCGTCCCCAGCTATTGCGAGCATTGGGAATGAGATTAACTATGGTGAAACAGCAAGGCCAGAATCACAAATTAAGTGTGAGACACTCAGTACAACTGACTCTGCATGATGAAGGTAGACTCAGCAATGACATCAGTTTTGGCAGATTGTTGTTGTTTATGCCTGTAAGGCAGAAGTACAATTTTTTGGGCTGTTGTTGATGTCTAGCCAAAAGTTGCCCCACTGTGTTTGATGATGAAATATTGCTGCGTCTATCTTTAAGCAGTTCCCATAAAGAGAAGGTGCCACATCCACCAAAAAAGCAGGCTTTGAGAAAGATCAATTGAGGTTGAAGTGTCAGCTTTTTAAAATAAATAAGAGCACCATTCATTGATGGAGATGCCATCACCTTTGCTTTTTTAAATAGCTCTTGTTTCCTTCCAGACCACTGTTCAGAAAGGACTGGATAGGTGAAAAATACATAACTTTGGAGTCTATCCAATCTTTTTGCCAATCAATAAGCTATTGGAGACCATCGAGACACAGTCAGAGAGAGAGCAATGCTCCCGGGCAGCTTACCCTCTTTCTGAGGTTATAGGTGAGCAGCAGGTTGCGGGAGAAGTGGTTGGAGAAGGCCGTGTAGAACTCCAGAACTTTCTGCAGAGCGTCACGCTTGATGACGTGGAGGTCGCAGTAAGTCAAGGCCCGAACGTTGGCGCAAGCCTGGGCTAGGGTCACCTCCTTCCAGAAGACGTCCCCAAACACGTCTCCCTTTCCTGTGAAGATAAAAACCGCCGATAGAAAGGGGAGAGATAAATAGTGAGGTGAATGAGAACAAGGGAAACCCCATCCATCCACAATGATATGAATCTAACTGCCATGAAGCAAATCTTGCAGCCTTTCATGGTAATATAAAGTAAAAAGCCCAAGGTCATACTTCTATGCTGAAATGTGCTTCAATTGCAAACTGCCTGTACAATGTTAACAAACAAAGAAATTGACCATTGAAAAAGAGTGCATTATGTAACTGCTCATTTAAAAAATAACTAGTTTGAGACCAACGGGGGGGGGGGAAATGATACACAGTGCATTTGTGATACCAATTGTAGAAGCCTTGTCACCTACAAGGCAAACAGACCCTGTACTGAGCTGTAAACAACATATTGCACCTCTTACTAATGTCAAGCTGCATCCCTCACTCCACCAAGCTCCTACTTTTCTGGAAACAGATCTAAAAAAGTATTAGCCAAGACTCTATAAGCCATGGTTATTAACACATATGCAGACCTTTTGTTTTTCACACATGAAAATACAAATCTGTCCCTTTCCCGTGTCCAAATTTAATTGATGAAATGCATCAGACAGCTTATGGGAGCTTTTGGATTTACAGTACAAAATCAAATCCAATTTTATCGGTCACATACACATGGTTAGTAGATGTTAATGCGAGTGTAGCGAAATGCTTGTGCTTCTAGTTCTGACAGTGCAGTAATATCTAACAAGTAATCTAACAATCGCACAACAACTACCCATTTCAGTTTGTCCGTGATGTGTACGCCGAGGAACTTAAAACTTTCCACCTTCTCCACTGCTGTCCCGTTGATGTTGATAAGGGGTGCTCCCTCTGCTGTTTCCTGAAGACCACGATCATCTCCTTTGTTTAGTTGACGTCGAGGGACAGGTTGTTTTCCTGACACCACACTCCGAGTGCCCTCACCTCCTCCCTGTAGGTTGTCTCGTCGTTGTTGGTAATCAAGCCCACTACCGTTGTGTCGTCTGCAAACTTGATGATTGAGTTGGACGCGTGCATGGCCACGCAGTCGTGGGTGAACAGGGGCCCTAGTGTTGAGAGTCAGCGAAAAGGAGATGTTGTCTTTTACCTTCAACACCTGGGGACGGCCCGTCAAAAAGTCCAGGACCCAATTGCACAGGGCCGAGTTGAGACCCAGGGCCTTCAGCTTGATGACGAGCTTGGAGGGTACTGTTGAATGCTGAGCTTTAGTCAATGAACAGCATTCTTACATAGGTATTCCTCTTGTCCAGATAGGATAGGGCAATGTGCTGGCAATTGCGTCATCTGTGGACCTGTTGGGGCGGTATGCAAACTGAAGTGGGTCTAGGGGGACTCGGTAAGGTGGAGGTGATATGATCAAAGCTCTTCATGATGACAGAAGTGAGTGCTACAGTTCAGTTTAGTTCAGTTATATTTACCTTCTTGGGTACTGAAACAATGGCAGCCATCTTGAAGCATGTGGGGACAACAGACTGGGATAGGGAGCGATTGAATATGTCCGTAAACACACCAGCCATCTGGTCTGCGCATGCTCTGAGGATGCGGCTAGGGATGCCGTCTGGGCCAGCAGCCTTGCGAGGGTTAACAAGTTTAAATGTTTTACTCACGTCGGCCATGGAGAAGGAGAGGGGGACAGTCTTTCTTAGTGGGCCGCGACGGTTTCACTGTATTATCCTCAAAGTGGGCAAAGAAGGTGTTTAGTTTGTCTGGAAGCGTGACGTCAGTGTCGGTGACGTGGCTGGTTTTCTGTTTGTAGTCTGTAATATCCTGTGTAGACCCTAATAGTCTCAGTGGGTACAACAATGCACTTCTTTATAAACTCCCTCACCGAATCAGCGTATAGGTCGATGTTGTTCTCTGAGGCTGACCAGAACATATTCCAGTCCACGTGATCAAAACAATCTTGAAGCGTTGCTTCCGATTGGTCAGAACCGCATTGAATGGTTCTTGTCACTGGTACATCCTGTTTGAGTTTCTGCCTATAAGACGGTAGGAGCAAGATGGCGTCGTGGTCGGATTTTATGAAGGGAGGACCGGGGGTAGAGTAGCAGTTGTCGAGTGTATTACCCCTGCGCATAGTGCAATCAATATGCTGATAGAATTTAGATAGACTTTTTCTCAAATTTGCTTTGTTAAAATCCCCAGCTACAATAAATGCAGCCTCAGGATATATGGTTTCCAGTTTACATAGAGTCCAGTGAAGTTCCTTGAGGGCTGTCTTGGTGTCTGCTTGAGGGGGAATGTACACAGCTGTGACTATAACTGACGAGAATTCTCTTGGTAAGTAAAATGGCCGGTATTTGATTGTAAGGAATTCTAGATCGGGTGAGCAAAAGGACTTGAGTTCATGTAAGTTGTTATGATTGATTACACCATGAGTTGTTAATCATATAGCATACACCCCCGCCCTTCCTCTTCCCAGAGAGGTGTTTTTCTCTGTCGGCACGATGCATGGAGAAGCCCGGTGGCTGAACCGATTCCGACAACATATCCCGAGAGAGCCATGTTTCTGTGAAACAGAGAATGTTACAATCTCTGATGTCTCTTTGGAAGGCAACACGTGCTCAGATTTCTTCTATCTTGTTATCAAGAGACTGGACATCTGCTCCTTCTCTGGCACCGTTGATTTGGGTCGGCTACTGGGATTAGATCCATTGTCCTGGGTGGTGGTCCGAACAGAGGATCCGCTTCGGAAAAGTCGTATTCCTGGTCGTAATGTTGGTAAGTTGATGTTGCTCTTATATCCAATAGTTCTTCACAGCTGTTTGTAATAAGACTTAAGATTTCCTGGGGTAACAATGTAAGAAATAATACATTAAAAAACTGAATACTGCATAGTTTCCTCAGAACTTGGAGATGTACAATACAGATTTGCATGAGTGGGTAAATATAGCTTTGTGAATAAAAAAGACTGGGGGAAAAATAAATATTGAACAAAAATATAAATGCAACATGTAAAGTTTTTGTTCCATGTTTCATAAGCTGTTATAAAACATCCCAGAAATGTTCCATACACCCAAAAAGCATATTTCTCTCAAATTCTGTGCACAAATTTGTTTTTAGCCCTGTTAGTGAGCATTTCTCCTTTGACTAGATTATCCATCCACCTGACAGGTGAAGCATATCAAGAAGCTGATTAAACAGCATGATCATTACACAGGTGCAGCTTGTGTTGGGAACAATAAAAGGCCACTAAAATGTGCAGGTTTTGCCACAAATGTCTCAAGATGAGGGAGCGTGCAGCTTCCATGCTGACGACAGGAATGTCCACCAGAGATGTTACCAGATAATTGAATGTTAATTTCTCAATAAGCCATAAGCCGCCTCCAACATAATTTTAGAGAATTTGGCAGTACATTCAACCAGCCTGACAACTGCAGACCACGTGTAACCACGCCAGCCCAGGTCCTTCACATCCGGCTTCTACACTTGCGGGATCGTCTGAGACCAGCCACCCGGACAGCTGATGAAACTGAGGAGTATTTCTGTCTGTAATAAAGCACTTTTGTAGGGAAAAATTCATTCTGATTGGCTGGGCCTGACTTCCAAGTGGGTGGACCTATGCTCTCTCAGGCCCATCCATGGTGTGCCCCTGCCCAGTTATGTGAAATCCATAGATTAGGGCCTAATGAATTTACTTCAAATGACTGATTCCCTTATATTAACTAAATCAGTAAAAATAATTGAAATTGTTGCATGTTGCATTTATATATTTGTTCAGTATAGAGGGGGAGAACTCTTCATTAAAAAAAAAGACATTTATGACTGAAGTTTACTGTTTCGGACCAACCGGTCACACCACAAACAAACAACTGTATACAGCTTTGAACGATGTTTGGCCATTAACCTGTTAAGTCGACCCTCTACTTTTTCGAACATTCTGTTAAAAATCGCGCAACATTTCAGCGCCCTGCTACTCAGGCCAGGAATATAGTATATGCATATGATTAGTATGTGTGGATAGAAAACACTCAGACGTTTATAAAACTGGTTAAATCACGGCTGTGACTATAACAGAACGTGCGTTTCATCGAAAAGTGCAGGAAAATCTGATCACTGAAAATGGAAATAAATGTCCTTGCGCTACTTCCAGGAATTGTTCAAAGTGAACCGAATTAAATGAGGCCGAGGTTGCAGTGCCTACAGCTTCCACACGTTGTCTAGAGTCTTGTCATTTGATTCAGCTTTGATTCTTGGTCTAACCGAATCAAGGGAACCGATTCCCTCCGGTCTCCGACCGGATGTTTTGGTCGAGCTTTCTCCAGACATTTTTTTGAGACGGACACCTATAGAATTGACATCGCCTCCTGATGAATTGTATTGCTTATTAACGTGTACTAATACCTAAAGTTGCATTACAAAAGTATTTCGAAGTGTTTTGTGAAAGTTTATCGTCGACTTTTTGAATTTTAAAAAATGACGTTACGTTATGAAACGCTATTTTTTTCCGTTTATCACACAGTCTTCATAGATCGATATCTAGGCTATATATGGACCGATTTAATCGAAAAAAAGACCCAATAGTGATTATGGGACATATTGGAGTGCCAACAAAGAAGATGGTCAAAGGTAATGAATGTTTTATATTTTATTTGTGCGGTTTGTGTAGCGACGACTATGCTAATTATTTTGTTTACGTCCCCTGCGGGTCTTTTGGGGTGTCACATGCTATCAGATAATAGCTTCTCATGCTTTCGCCGAAAAGCATTTTAAAAATCTGACTTGTTGCCTGGATTCACAACAAGTGTAGCTTTAATTCAATACCCTGCATGTGTATTTTAATGAACGTTTGAGTTTTAACTAATACTATTAGCATTTAGCATAGCGCATTTGCATTTCCAGAGCTCTAGATGGGACGCCTGCGTGCCAGGTAGGAGCAAGAGGTTAAGGGTTATTTCCATGTGGAAACGTTGCATAATGCCTGTTAGATGTATGTAGATTTCCACCTAAGTAAATAATTAAGTTGTTAATTAAGGACATAAACAATAAGTAGTAATGCCACATACTCCAAGAAAGATAAAAATCTCCCCTTTTCTAGTAAAAATGTATTGCTGATGTGTACTCACATTTGAGGACACAAGCTCAAGTACATGAAAATATGAAATATTATGACTTAGTTCCTATTCAACATAACTTAATGAATAGGGCTTGAAATGACTTACATGCTTTCTTAATATAGTAACAACCAATTTAGAAAACGACTACTAAGAGTTCACCTTATAACTGTAAAATAGATATGATCATATTTAGTTACACCATTTCATAGAACTGGTGAAAGAAAATGTTCTGCCCTGCGTCCTCAGTGACGCCATTCACACACCAGCCGAAACATTACAACTTCAGCTTTAAGATTTAGTCTGTCTGTGATGAACACAAAGTGGTTATGTTTCACATGATATCCCTCTAGTGGTGTGGGGGCTGTGCTTTGGCAAAGTGGATGGGGTTATATCCTTCCTGTTTGGCCCTGTCCGGGGGTGTCCTCGGATGGGGCCACAGTGTCTCCTGACCCCTCCTGTCTCAGCCTCCAGTATTTATGCTGCAGTAGTTTATGTGTCGGGGGGCTAGGATCAGTTTGTTATATCTGGAGTACTTCTCCTGTCCTATTCGGTGTCCTGTGTGAATCTAAGTGTGCGTTCTCTAATTCTCTCCTTCTCTCTTTCTTTCACTCTCTCGGAGGACCTGAGCCCTAGGACCATGCCCCAGGACTACCTGACATGATGACTCCTTGCTGTCCCCAGTCCACCTGGCCGTGCTGCTGCTCCAGTTTCAACTGTTCTGCCTTATTATTATTCGACCATGCTGGTCATTTATGAACATTTGAACATCTTGGCCATGTTCTGTTATAATCTCCACCCGGCACAGCCAGAAGAGGACTGGCCACCCCACATATGCTCTCTCTAATTCTCTCTTTCTTTCTCTCTCTCGGAGGACCTGAGCCCTAGGACCATGCCCCAGGACTACTTGACATGATGACTCCTTGCTGTCCCCAGTCCACCTGACCGTGCTGCTGCTCCAGTTTCAACTGTTCTGCCTTATTATTATTCGACCATGCTGGTCATTTATGAACATTTGAACATCTTGGCCATGTTCTGTTATAATCTCTACCCGGCACAGCCAGAAGAGGACTGGCCACCCCACATAGCCTGGAGGGATGGAGCGAACAGAATTCAGATCTCTAACAATGTCTCTAGGTTTCTTCCTAGGTTTTGGCCTTTCTAGGGAGTTTTTCCTAGCCACCGTGCTTCTACACCTGCATTGCTTGCTGTTTGGGGTTTTAGGCTGGGTTTCTGTACAGCACTTTGAGATATCAGCTGATGTACGAAGGGCTATATAAATACATTTGATTTGACATCTACAAATAACGTTATTTTTTTTTAAATGAAGCTCGAACTAAAACAATTTGTGTTTGTCAGAGCAATGGGAATACTTTCTTACAGCACGGAAGCTAAGAAGCTCTCAAGTGGTATATGGCATGTCAGAGCGTGACGTGTCCTTCCACCACAATAACAATAACAAAGTGAACTCCCCTCCTGTTTCTGTAAAAAGCTGAGGGATGGGGCTGGAGAAATGTTACCACTCTCAAATTCATAGACAAGCTATGGATGCAAGTACTGACCATCCATGATATAACAATTCATTTTAACCATGTTTTGAGGCTCATAGTGTTTGTTTGGATTTACTTTGTTTACATTGAACTTAAACAAGCTTATATTTGGGGTTCTGATGGGGTAAGACAGTTGTACTAAGCTCATGAGTCATTTATACGTTATATTCTTCAAGAATCAATGGGTACATATAATTGATTTATGTCCAGCACTTGATGTATAAACTGCTGATTTTCCCATTAAAGGGACATTTCACTCATAAATGAAAGTTGTCAGATGTTTTCGGGCCTCGAAAGTACAGTACTTTCAAGATGAAATGTATTGTATGATGTTGTGTAGATACCTCCCAAATGAATGGAAAAGTTAAGCACTGTCTAATTTCCTGGTTTCATTCGGTGCTTGACTTTTCTATTCATTTGGGGTGGAGGAATACAGCTGGATCTACACGTTGTCATGTGGTTTCATCTTGACATTAGATTACTTTAGAGGTCTGAAAACATTTGACAAACTTTGATTTGAAAGGGAAATTAATGTCCCTTTTTGATTCATTAACAGACAAACAGCTTGTCATTTTGTCACCATGGCTTGCTTTTTGGGAGACCCTTTCTTCCCTTGGATGATATTTGAGGAGATCTGTGAAAAATGGGAAGTACAAGTCCAATTTAATCCGCTCAAGCCACATCTGGCACAAATTGCTTTAATGACACTCATACTAACCCAACGGGAAGAGGAAATGAACATACACGACTAGGTAACATTAGCTATGTAAATAAAATAATTTCTGCATTCTTACAAATGTAGCGGTGATCCATAGCTAGATAGTAGCTTTTAAGTTTACACTAGCTACCATATTAAAGCTACCTTAGAACAAACCAGGGTTCATTTGATCAATTTCACGGAAGTCATTATATTAGGTTGTTGGCCGAACCGAAAACCTGAACTTGATCAATCCCCGAGTTTTTTTGTATATGTATTTTTTGTATATGATCGTTAAACATTCTTATGACTGCAACATTTGTTGGCACTTTCAATTCTTGAACATTTTCTTATAAGAACTGTATTTCACCACTCTGTCTGCTTAGGCAAATTTGCAGAAATTCTAAACTTGGAACCAAATCAGAACTCCCGTACATACACCTCGTGATGACAGCAGCCAATGGCCTGCATCTATCTACGTCTGCGATGTAAACAGCTCGTGAAAACACGAGCTGCTGTCTGATGAAGAGGAGCATAGCGAGCTCCCAAAGACTGAAATACGATAAATATATTTTTAAGTGCACGTTAAATATGCAAAATGCAATACGAATTGTCCTGATCGTATGAAGAGGTAACTCTGTTAAGCATTTAGCCAATTTATTGAAAGCTAGCCAATGTTGCCGTTTGACTAGCATTTCCAGCTACTGTAAATGTTCATGTGTTTCATTATCATATTGTGGCCTGATTATATGTCTACTATCATGTAACTAGCTGCAGTCTTAAAGAAACATTCAATCATATACTTTGTGTAGATACCCAAATAAAAGCATAGATAGATAGTTGTGTGTGTGTGTCATGTATGCTATGAATGGAGATGGGTTAAAATTATAGACAGATAATTTCTTTGTCAGTGGGCAAACGTACAAAATCAGCAGGGGATCAAAATAGTTTTTTCCCTCACCGTATATCAAGTGCCGTGGAGGTAACAATCTTACAATATTGCAGTCCAGAAATGACTTTACCATCTATGCCAAAAGCCTGGGCCTTTGGAGACGTTACAACTGTCATCATGGCATGCTTCAGTATTTCCCCTTCTCTCTAGGAGCATTGTGTGCCCAGGCCCCATAGGTATATCGAAAGGATCCCACCCTGGTCACCAATGGAGCTGACAGATGTAGAGAGAGACAAGTGCCTTAGCAGAATGCACTCTAAAGCTTGTGTGGTCCAGAGACGAGAACTACAATCTATGGCGAAAGCCTGGGCTCCTGACTGGGGCAATATTCTCCCCACTGCATGTTACAATAATCATCTATTTGTCACCTGTTAAACTGAATCTAAACTGAGATTATCAAACCAGCATGAGTATCTGTAGTTGGTGTGCTTTAACTCTGAAATGCACTACACCATGTAAGACAAACCCCACAAAGAAAATACAACAGGCAAATGCATATGCAATCTCAATATCTAAATAGTGACAGTAGGGCTAGTTGAAACTGCAGTATGGATAGCACTTGGTTGATCTCTTGGAGCAGGACACAGGAGAGCTGAATAGATCATGTGAGACAAAAGTGAGAGACAATAATAAAACAAATCACAGTAAAGGAATGTAGTTTGTGAGCTAGAAAATAAACATCCTGACAGTCTGAGGCAGGGAGCTCTGCAATCATCCTACTCCAACTATTGACAGGGATAATGTGACATTTCTTATTAGTCAGTATGAATGAAATTAGTGGGTCTTGCCTTGATGACTGTATTAGATTTACACTACTTGTCCTATAGATTTTTGTAGTCTTAAATTATTACTTGAAATAAACTGATAGCTAAAATACTCATTGTCTCAGAATGAAATGCTAGCTAGTGATAAAGCTATCTGCTTCTGCTAACTAGCAACATATCTACTTGTTGTAACTAGCTAGCTAACTAGCAAGCTCGCTAAATTACCAATGTTGCGGTGTTCTAAATTGGGAGTAATTTTACAAGCTTACATTGATGATATTGTGTTTCTATAACTAAATAGTTAGATTACAAAAAATAGCAGTTTTGTCGGACAGCAATCTATCTCGAGGTTTCACCAGCTGTTTACTACCTTTAGATACGGACAACGTGATCAGCAGAGATAATACCATTGATAGTACACGAGTTTTGATCAGTTTACAGTTTGATACGCGCCGATGTTTGCCTGTACAACTAGCGAACATTAAAATAATTGACATGACCTACCAACAGAAATACATATACACAATGTGTAAAAACAAGCTACTCCCTCGACAGAGATCGATCATCTCGAAAACTAAAGCATAGCTTGCTACAGCCCACCACCTATATGAGGTAAAGGGGGAGTTGCTTCTTGCCTGGACCTCCATGCAGTCAAGCAAAACAACAAAACACTGTTGAGATGTAAAGCTACGGCGGCCATTTTTAGAATGTAACATGCTGTTACTACAATTTCAGCTATTTTTTTAATCGATAAAACAAGTGTTTTTTTAAATATGGAAAATGTATGTACATTTCAAAATCATTGCTATTACAATTTTACTGTAAGAGTGTTGTTCTGTTTACAGTGCTTAGAGGGGCAACTTTCGAGTGTCATGAGTCGAAACGTGACAAACTAGCAAGTTTACATGACAGTATATCTGTAGCTGAGGGTATTACTGCAAAAAAGTCTAGTAAGTGTGAAGACCCTAGTAGTGCGATATATTCTCCTGCTCATTTCTTAAAGGTTAAATCACTGCTAGAGGGAGAGGGCAATCCAAATATTTATCCCTCGTGTAAATACGAGCTCCATCGTGATAACCAGTCTTCTCGCTTGACGATTTGGAGGGAAAAACAATCACCGAAAGGATGCAGAGAGCAGCCCTAGAGTATTGTAAATTCATCATCCCACTTCCTACCAGCGTTTTTCTGTCTCAGTGACACAGCTAATCTCTGAGGATGAGTTATCAGACCATCATGCATCTAACAGAGGTCTGACTAAAGAGTGCCTCTTCTCTCTTGAGGGAACTAAGATAAAGGTTCTCTGTGTTGTAAGTCTATTTGGAAGACACTACATGAGCACAGCATAACACCTACAAAAGCAATTTCTTTCTTTTTTATTATTATATCACACAAGCATTTTTAAATAATATTAACCACTACAGGTTGACACACATATGGCATGTTTGTTCCTATATAGTGGGGTGGCTAAACTGAAAAACTTTGACTCAATTGTAATAGGTCCCGGTGTTGTGCAAAAATTCTCCGGCAATTCTCCGGCAAGGCTATTTTCTTTCCTGCCGAAAGTCATTTTAAAGTGAGATGAGAAAATATGGTTAATATAGCTATTATGTCATCCATTTTTGGCCATAAAGCAAAATATTGTGGTGTTAAGTTTATTTATTTCCATTTTTGATCTTTCATTTTTTTTAAAGAAGCTCTCATGCTAGAAAAGGTTGGAGAACCTCTTCACATCACGTCCCAGACAACAGAGGTTCAGTATACTCTCAAAGTATCATTTCAGAAAGTGTCATTTGTCTTCATTTGACTTCTCATGTGGTTGAACACAGATGTAGGATCTTAATCATAATGAATTATTTTATTTCCTGCAATGCAGATGTTTTTTTTTTTTTTTAACCTTTATTTAACCAGGCAAGTCAGTTAATAACATATTCTTATTTTCAATGACGGCCTGGGAACAGTGGGTTAACTGCCTGTTCAGGGGCAGAACGACAGATTTGTACCTTGTCAGCTCAGGGTTTGAACTCGCAACCTTCCGGTTACTAGTCCAACGCTCTAACCACTAGGCTACGCTGCCACCCCATCATATACATTTATCTTAGTTCCCTCAAGAGAGAAGAGGCACTCTAGTATATGAGGTTTAAAAAAGGCTTCTGAAGTTTGTAATTTCCACTTTGAAATTCCAGACTTGATTTTCAGACTGGATTTGTATCAACCCCTACAAAAACATGTTCCATCATAATCTACATAATAATTCACATTTCCTGTTGCTGCAGGATTATTTTCCTGCTGTAGCAAACTGGCTCAAATTAAGATCCTACATCACCTCCAGAGATCCACACAAAGCTGCTTTTGTTTATTAGAGTTAGGATTACTACTGTTTGCTTTGACATGCTCACTGCTAATTTTCACAACATTCGTTTCCGCATAATAACGAGTTCACGAGAATCGCCCTAAGGGGTTGCACAGATATTGTCACAGCTCTTATGAAAGTGAAAAGCATGCGACTATCAAAACATTGAGTTTGCTCAATGTAGGCCGTTGAGCATACTTCCTGAACAGATTGTATAGAGAATAGGGACGCTTTAATTCACTTTGAATTAACATTAAAAAGAAGCACAGATGTAATTTGCTATTTTGAGGCTGGTTTACGCTTTAAAGCAGCAGACGTGAACCTACATCAAGGGGTGGATCTCCGCAATCAGAGTCTCTATTGTCGTCTTGAATACTAATGTGATGCAATACCTTACAGTCAGGTGTACACAAACAGGAAACATGTTTTTCAGCGCAATCCACTTTACTCTCACCTCAATTTCACCAAATGAGCAATAAGCCAGGTCCATCAATGCTCTATGCATTGAAAGGTCACTAAGTGTAATATGGTCATGAAAACACACCATTTTATAATGCAATTGTTTTCGAGTGTCAGATATTGACTATACATACAGATACCAAAGATGGCCTCTTGACCATGTCTCCCTCTGGTCTTCTGGCCTCAATTACACTTCCTGGATAAATGAAGGTTTAAAAATTAAGAATAAATAAACCCTCACCTAATATGGCCACAACCTCATCGTCCTGGATGACCTCCAAGGACCCGGACACCACGAAACAGAGGCTGTCTACACTTTCGCCCGCGTGGTAGATGAGGTCTCCAGGGGCACTGTGGGTGGTCTGGAACTCCATGGCCAGAGCCCGTAGGCACCCGTCGCTAGCCAGTCGGAAGGCTGGGTGCTCCTTGAACACCTTTCTGTTAAGATGGACGCAAATGTCCGCCCGCATGTCCTTGGGGCAGATCTGCAACACCTGCGGGAGAGGAAGGTTACTTATACATATTCACAAATTGGTTGTGGTATTTTCTTCGTGGAGTGTAGCTAGTTAGTGTAGCTAGCTAATGTTATGGTGTTGTGTTTTTTTTACTACATCATATTCCAGCTCTATGGCTGGTTCTGGAGCTGGATTTGTCATAAGCATTGATTTTTATATATATTTTTTATTTAACCTTTATTTAACTAGGCAAGTCAGTTAAGAACAAACTCTTATTTACAATGACGGCCTACCCCGGCCAAACCTGGATGATGCTGGGCCAATTGTGCGCCACCCTATTAGACTCCCAATCACGGCCGGATGTGATATAGCCTGGATTCGAACCAGGGACTGTGGTGACGCCTCTTGCACTGAGATGCAGAATGCTGCGCCACCCGGGAGCCCAATTTAGGGAAAAGTTTGCCCTATCTTTGACTTCGCCATATATTGCTATCTACAACGTTTTGGCATCGTTCATAAATTGCGGCCGTGAATCCACCTTATAAGTAGATTAAATAATATGATGACGCTCCAATAATATGGATAACTATTGAAAGATAGCTGATATGCGTTTTTCTACACTGTAATGGACAAGGTGCAACCTTTGGTAGGAAGGTTTCTAGCAGGCTTTGCCTGAGCAAAGTCAGCCTGTGCCCACAGGGAAAGAGAAATTATAGCCTACAATGACAGCTCGTCATCATGCACGCTGCAATTTTCTTTCGCGGGTGGCTTTTCATTATCTGGATAGCGGATAACGTTACACCAATCAAAGCAGTGGAGCGTGTCGTGAAGCAAAACTTCAGTGGTCAAAAACATTGATCTTGGGGCGACAGGAGGAGCAGGTTTGCAAAATGCTATTATGCAGTATCATGCAATTATACCATTTTATAAAATTGTCCCGTATATATACTTTTAATACAGACTAGCTGTGACAAATTATCTAATGGATTTTGTATAATTTTGGGGGGGAAAAAGAAAAAAAAGTGGAGGTTGAAAAACGTATGTTAATTTTGCTCCATGGCTCGTTAGCCAAGTGGTCACAAGGCTGTTTGGCTCTTCTCAGTAGTGAAGAGTAATAACGTTGCAGCTTTTTCTGATGAATAAACAATGCCATGCTGGTGGGTGGTAACATTACAATAAAACCCAGCCCTGAAATGTAGGCTGACAATAATGTGTGTCATATCATAGGAAAAAACACTACATGCCCACGGATTTGCATGAAGTGGGCAGTTCGAATTTGTCACTTCAAGCCCAAAGATATCATACTTTGACTAAAACGATGACTTATTAACTTAAATCATTGTGCAATATTATGGGTAAGCTCTGGCCATAGTCTTTCATTTGAAAAAAAAGTAGATTTCTACTGGTGTGGGCATTTAAAAAAGGTTTGAATGAAACAAGTCAAAAATAAGCTAAAACTTCCCCCCCAAATAGAATAATCCCTTTCACATCAACTTAAAAGGGGTGAATCTTTGCAAATTTCAGTCTCTCCCTGTTCTGGGAATAGAGGGCCAATTGCACATGATTACCTCTGCATCTCCTATTATGTCAAATGTTAAGAGGTCATAACCAACACGCGTTTGCAGGACCAGGTCAGGAATAATTCTAATTTAGAATGAGCCAGAAGACAAATAGGACCAGTAATGTTGAAATATGACACTAGATGACAGAACATCAGATCGTATTTCTAGTTCTGTATGAATCTATTCCCTTTTGACATAATACAATAATAATAATAAATTGTAGGGATGTGCATCATTCCCTTTCAAGACGATTCGAATCTAGATACGTGGCCTCCGATACGATACAGGAACGCTAAGCTTTAGTTTGAAATGATTTGGTGTGATACAATTCGATGCACTAATATTTGTTGTATAAGCACATACATTTTCCATTGCAAATCTGAACCTGCTGGTGATGGAACTCATGAGCTGGGCCTCTCTGAGCTGGATCTGTCTGAGTTGATGTGTACATCTGCGTGTGTAAATTATGCTGTGGTGTATACTATGTAGGCACCTAATCTGAGCCATAAAGGACACTTGCCACCTGACACCCCACTATCAGATTAGGAGGGGTGGGGACAATGTAGCCATATTTTTTTGTCCCCGCACTTCTGAAATTACCATCACCCACTAATTAACTTCTCATTTTTGCAGATCAAGTGTTCGAGCTAGTAATGTACATGAATCAATATTTTTCCGTTACAAATTAGCTATGACATAGCCAATAAATATATAGCACAATTTTGGATTATACCCCCATCTCAAAATCAAATGGTTTTGACCGTTTGGAAGTGTAGTGAGTTTATTTTCTCCTCCCGCTTTAGCCATGCAGTGCTCCTCCCAAAAGGTGATTCCTCCTTATGAAATAATTAACTTTAATCTGTATGTCTAAAAATGACCATATACACTAATTGTTTAAAGTAAAACTACCCAAACTATTGCTGATGGGTTTTGTGCAGCAAAATCAAATCTATTGTAAACCCTGCTCAGCAGGTACATCTAGATGAGAGATGTGTTTCTGGTAGCTTACTTTTATTCTGGTTAAAACACACTATTTCAACAGTTCATTCATAACAATAACCTAGCAAATGACATACGTTGTCACTCAACTAATAAACCCTAATATCACGCAAGCCATTTTAGCATTTGAACACAGGTGTGCAAGATCAGGAACGGGCCTTCTTCCTCGCATTGGTCAGCGTGCGAAGCTGGGCACAGTATGCAGTTTGACGACGCTACTGATATTCCCTAGGGTTGTTCGGCATGCAAAATTACTTGTTGATCAATGACTGTCAACAGTTACATGCTTTTAGTTTGACACCGAAGGAGAGGACACAGCAGTTGTCACAAAAGATGAGGTAGTTTTGGAAGGCAAAAAATAAAGTAATATGAGAAAAAAAATGTTAGTGAATCGGCGATTCCTAACGTTTCAATCAATTTTCTGACCAATGCATTTTACATTTGGATCGGTATGGGGTCCAAGGAATGATACAGTCATATCTTAAACATTTGAATCGGGGGCCAATGAGTAGCGTTAAATCAGTCAATTGTATCAATATAATAATAATTATAATAAATTAATAATAATGGTATCACAATGACAACATAATACCACCAACACATACCAGTAATATCCATGGTGATGCATAACCTTTTGATTCCTCTCACAGACCAACTCAGCCATGAAATAAAGATGCATACTGTGAGACGGTAACAAAATGGTATGGACGTTTTAAGCCATGTTTGCGTTACCTTGTCTGTATCGATGCCTCTAGACATGGACCATGTAGAGACAATGTAGTCCATGACGCGTTCACTGAGGCCCTTTGGCACCTGGTAGAGCTTGAGGAAGTCGCGGACACTGTTGAGCATCTCGTGGTAGCGGTTGGTGTTGGCGTACATCTGCTGGAAGATGGTGGTCACGTTACCGAAGATGGTGGCATACAGGAGTGCTGGAAAAGACCAATAAAGTGTGTGGTCAATGTGCTGGCAAATATAGCCTACTGTTGATGTGTCCACTAAAGGATTCTAGCAAATGGGACCCTTGAAATTATGAGCTGGTAAGAATTATGAGCTGGTTTTGAGTTTATTAGCATTTTTTCACTGACAAGACTGTTCTGTGTATTATTAATAGTGAATGAACAGAACACTAGAGACCCAAAGGAACCATTCGTGATGTTTTCTTTCGGCAGACAACAGTCTGTAAATCTATCACAATAATAATATCCCCATATTCACAGTCATAACTTGGAAACATCATTTTGTGCCCTTGCAAATGCAGCGATGTGTGTAGCAAAACAAGTGGCATGTTACATTTATCGTATCTTCTTCTACACGGACATTATCTCTCCATTGGTCATAATGGGCTTTGGGAGATGGTCTGTAAAGACAAAATGGTGTCACACTCCCTCTCACTTCCCACTGACTGCTGACCAATCAGCCATCTCTCATTCTGTGTCTCAATCCCGCAGCTATTCAATCCATATCGGCTCTCACAATTCATACCCAAGTCAGCACTTTGCCTGAGAATGTGTCGCCCTATTCCCCTTCCAGTGCCCCACTCCTCCACAGCAGGGTCAGAGAAATCAATAGAGGTCCTGTCAGCCATTAGTGATGACACTGGTGGCATTCATTTTCAAGGGAAGTGAAACATAGTGCTCGTTTTCAATCGTTCAGGTGGCACACCAAAAGCTGAAAAATCACTGGCTTTATTATAACCAAAGGGTCGTCATAATTGTTAAACTGAAGGGGATATTGAGCAACCTTGCCAAAGGACGTTTTAGAAGGTGGATGACATGACTATATTATTGTTGCTGCTGACGCGATCGATCCTCACAGAGGCAGCGAGCGAGCACAACAGGTAAACAGTCAGGGAGACGAGAGAGGGCTTGTCATATACACAATGGGGCAATGCTCAGAGGCATTAGGCTGGGCTAAAAACGTCTGTCATTTTTCCAGCCGCAGCAGTGATGAGTGATGGGCCAAATAGACCTGTCTGATCAAGCCACAGAACTGAACTAAGGGTAGCCGCCTGTGATAAAAATGCATCAGGATACTGTTGACTACTGTTAAATGCAACAGCTTGGGACTGTTCTGACAACATACACTAGGCTGGATCATTCAGTTATCAGAAGCAATTTAAGGGTGTAATTTAATTGTAACTGGATTCAGAGACTCCCGAAGCCACTCCTACGTTGTTTTGGCTGTGTGCTCAGGATCATTATCCTGTTGGAAGGTGAACCTTCGCCCTAGTTTGAGTTCTTGAGCACTCTGGAGCAGGTTTTCATCAAGGATCTCACTGTACTTCGCTCCTTTCATCTTTCCCTCGATCCTGACTATTCTCCCAGTCCCTGCCCCTGAAAAACATCCCCACAGCATGTTGCTGCCACCGCCATGCTTCACCGTAGGGATAGTATTGGTCAGGTGATGAGCAGTACCTGGTTTCATCCAGATGTATCCCTTGGCATTCAGGCCAAAGATTTCCATCTTGGTTTCATCAGACCAGAGAATCTTGTTTTTCATGGTCTGAGAGTCCTTTAGGTGCCGTTTGGCAAACTCCAAGAGAGCTGTCATGTGCCTTTTACTGAGGAGTGGCTTCAGTCTGGCCATAAAGGCCTGATTGGTGGACTGCTGCAGAGATGGTTGTCCTTCTGGAAGGTTCTGAAGCTCTGTCAGAGTTACCATTGGGTTCTTGGTCACCTCCCTGACCAAGGCCCTTCTCCCCCGATGGCTCAGTTTGGCCAGGCAGCCAGCTCTAGGAAGATTCTTGTGGTTCCACACTTCTTCCATTTGAGAATGATGGAGTCCACTGTGTTTTTGGGGACCTTCGATGCTGCAGAATTTTTTTGGTACCCTTCTCCAGATCTGTGCCTCGACACAATCCTCTCTCAGAGCTCTAGGGACAATTCCTTCGACCTCATGGCTTGATTTTTGCTATGACATGCACTGCCAACTGTGGGATCTTATATAGACAGGTGTGTACCTTTCCAAATCATGTCCAATACATTACATTTACCACAGGTGGACTCCAATCAAGTTGTAGAAACACCTCAAGGATAATCACTGGAAACAGGATGCACCTGAGCTCAATTTCAAATCTCAAAGCAAAGGGTCTGAATACTTATGTAAATAAGGTATGTTTTTTAATTGTAATAAATTTGCAAAAAAATCTAAAAACCTGTTTTCGCTTTGTCATTATGAGGTATTGTGTGCGAAAAATATATAATTTAATACATTTCAGAATAAGGCTGTAACACAACAAAATGTGTAAAAAGGGAAGGGGTCTGAATACGTTCCAAATGCCCTGTATGTTTGTATATACGTGTGTGTGTGTGTGTGTGTGTGTGTGTGTGTGTGTGTGTGTGTGTGTGTGTGTGTGTGTGTGTGTGTGTGTGTGTGTGTGTGTGTGTGTGTGTGTGTGTGTGTGAGAATGTACACTACCATTCAAAAGTTTGGGGTCACTTAGAAATGTCGTTGTTTTTGAAAGAAAATTAAAAATGTTTTCCATTAAAATAACTTCAAATTGGCCAGAAATACAGTGTAGACATTGTTAATGTTGTAAATGACTATTGTTGCTGGAAACAGCTGATTTTTTTAATTGAATATCTACATAGGCGTAAAGAGGCCCACTATCAGTAACCTGGCTGTGTTCCAATGTCACATTGTGTTAGCTAATCCAAGTTTATTATATTAAAAGGCTAATTGATCATTAGAAAACCCTTTTGCAATTATGTTAGCACAGCTGAAAACTATTATCCTGATTAAAGAAGCAATAAAACTGGCCTTCTTTAGACTAGTTGAGTATCTGGAGCATCAGCATTTGAGGGTTCGATTACAGGCGCAAAATGTCCAGAAACAAAGACTTTCTTCTGAAACTCGTCCGTCTATTCTTGTTCTGTGAAAAGAAGGCTATTCCATGCGAGAAATAGCCAAGAAACGGCCAACGCTGTGTACTACTCCCTTCACAGAACTGTGCAAACTGGCTCTAACCAGAATAGAAAGAGGAGTGGGAGGACCCAGTGCACAACTGAGCAAGAGGACAAGTACGGTTTGAGAAACAGATGCCTCACAAGTCCTCAACTGGCAGTTTCATTAAATAGTACCCGCAAAACACCAGTCTCAACGTCAACAGTGAAGAGGCGACTCTGGGATGCTGGCCATTGTACAATTTTACATTATAGAATAATAGTGAGACATCAAAACAATGAAATAACACATATGGAATCATGTAGTAACCAAAAAAGTGTAAAATAAATAAAAATATATTTGATATTTGAGATTATTCAAAGTAGCCATCCTTTGCCTTGACGACAGCTTTGCACATTCTTGGCATTCTCTCAACCAGCTTCATGAGATTGTCATCTGGAATGCATTTCAATTAACAGGTGTGCCTTGTTAATTTGTGGAATTTCTTTCCTTCTTAATGCGTTTTGAGCCAATCATTTGTGTTGTGACAAGGTAGGGGTGGTATACAGAAGATAGCCCTATTTGGTAAAATACCAAGTCCATATTAAGGCAAGAACAGGTCAAATAAGCAAAGAGAAATGACCGTCCATCATTACTTTAATACATGGTCAGTCAATCAACAATATTCGAAGAACTTTGAAAGTTTATTCAAGTGCAGTCGCAAAAACCATCAAGCGCTGTGATGAAAGTGGCTCTCATGAGGACAGCCACAGGAAAGGAAGACTTGCTGCAAAGCACAAGTTCATTAGAGTTACCAGCCTCAGAAATTACAGCCCAAATAAATGCTTTGCAGAGTTCAAATCAAATTGTATTAGTCACATGCACTGAATACAACCTTACAGTGAAATGCTTACTTACAAGCCCTTAACCAACAATGCAGTTAAGAAAGATACAAAGTAACAAATAATTAAAGAGCAGCAGTAAACTAACAATAGCGAGGCTACATACAGGGGGTACCGGTACAGAGTCAATGTGCAGGGGCACCGGTTAGTCGAGGTAATTGAGGTAACATGTAGGTAGAGTTATTAAAGTGACTGCATAGATAATAAACAGAGTAGCAGCAGCGTAAATGTAAATAGAAGCCTCTTGGACCTCGACTTGGTACTCCGGTACCGGTTGCCATGTGATAGCAAAGAGAACAGTCTATGACTAGGGTGGCTGGAGTCTTTAACAAGTTTTAGGGCCTTCCTTTGACACCGCCTGGTATGATGTACTGGTGATGTACTGGGCCATATGCACTACCCCTTGTAGTGCCTTGCGGTCGGAGGCCGAGCAGTTGCCATACCAGGCAGTGTTGCAACCATGATGCTCTCGATGGTGCAGCTGTAGAACCTTTTGAGGATCTGAGGACCCATGCAAAATCTTTTCAGTCTCCTGAGGGGGAATAGGCTTTGTCATGCCCTCTTCAAGACTGTCTTAGTGTGCTTGGACCATGTTAGTTTGTTGGTGATGTGGACACGAAGGAACTTGAAACTCTCAACCTGCTCCACTACAGCCTGGTCGATGAGAATGGGGGCGTTGCTCGGTCCTCCTTTTCTGTAGTCCACAATCATCTCCTTTGTCTTGATCACATTGAGGGAGAGGTTGTTGTCCTGGCACCACATGGCCAGGTCTCTGACCTCCTCTCTATAAGCTGTCTCGTCATTGTCGGTGAT
This sequence comes from Oncorhynchus keta, assembly GCF_023373465.1. NCBI lineage: Eukaryota > Metazoa > Chordata > Actinopteri > Salmoniformes > Salmonidae > Oncorhynchus > Oncorhynchus keta. The sequence continues at coordinate 14,013,740 of NC_068452.1, read as the reverse complement.
CAGGACACTGTTGTGTCATCAGAAAACTTAATGATGGTGTTGGAGTTGTGCCTGGCCATGCAGTCACGAGTGCACAGGGAGTACAGGAGGGGACTGTGCATGCACCCCTGAGGGGCCCCCGTGTTGAGGATCAGCGTGGCGGATGTGTTGTTAACTACCCTTTACCACCTGGGGGCGGCCCATCAGGAAGTCCAGGATCCAGTTGCAGAGGGAGGTGTTTAGTCCCAGGGTCCTTAGCTTAGTGATGAGTTTTGAGGGCACTATGGTGTTGAACACTGAGCTGTTGTCAATGAATAGCAATCTCACATAGGTGTTCCTTTTGTCCAGGTGTGAAAGGACAGTGTGGATTGAAAGAGAGATTGCATCATCTGTGGATCTGCTGTGGCAATATGCAAATTGGAGTGGGTCTAGGGTTTCTGGGATAATAGTGTTGATGTGAGCTATGCCCAGCCTTTCAAAGTACTTCATCGCTACAGACGTGAGTGCTATGGGTCGGTAGACATTTAGGCAGGTTACCTTAGTGTTCATGGGCACAGGAACTATGGTGGTCTGCTTGAAACATGTTGGTATTATTGACTCAGACAGAGAGAGGTTGAAAATGTCAGTGTAGATGCTTGCCAGTTGGTCAGCGCATGCTCGGAGTACATGGCCTGGTAATCCGTCTGGTAATCCGTCTGGCTGCTATTCTATCCTGCCGATACAGTGTGTAACGTGTAACCCGACAGCTGTATGTTATTCATGTCATCATTCAGCCACGACTCGCGATATCTCCGTCTTTTTCTCCTGCGAATGACGGGGATGAGGGCCTCGCCGGGTGTCTCTCGTCCGACTCATTAAAGAAAAATGAGTTTTCTAGTTCAAGGTGAGTAATCACTGTGCAGAAGCTCTTTTCGGTCATAAGAGACAGTAGTAGCAACATTATGTACAAAATAAGTTACAATGTTAAACAATGCGAAAGTTAAACAATGCGAAAAAAACAACAAAATAGCACGGTTGGTTAAGAGGCCATAAAACGGCAGCCATCCCCTCCTGCACCATTACTTAGTAACAGACATCTCAATATCAACTGTTCAGAGGAGACTGCGTGAATCAAGCCTTCGTGGTCAAATAGCTGCAAAGACCCCACTACTAAAGGAAACCAATAAGAAGAAGAGACTTGCTTGGGCTAAGAAAAATTAGCAATGGGCATTAGACTGGTGGAAATCTGTCCTCTAACCATCATGTCTTTGTGAGACACAGATTCGGTGAGCGGATGATCTCCGCATGTGTAGTTCCCACAGTGAAGCATGAAGGAGGTGTGATGGTGCTTTGCTGGTTACACTGTCAGTGATTTATTTAGAATTCAAGGCACACTTAACCAGCATGGCTACCACAGCATTCTGCAGCGATACGCCATCCCATCTGTTTTGCACTTAGTGGGACTATTATTTGTTTTTCAACAGGACAATTACCCAAAGCACACCTCCAGGCTGTGTAAGGGCTATTTGACAACGAAGGAGAGTGATGGTGCTGCATCAGATGACCTGGCCTCCACAATCACCGACCTCAACCCAATTGAGATGGTTTGGGATGAGTTGGACCGCAGAGTGAAGGAAAAGCAGCCAACAAGTGCTCAGCATATGTGGAAACTGCTTTAAGACTGTTGAAAAAACATTCCAGGTGACTACCTCATGCAGCTGGTTGAGAGAATGCCAAGAGTGTGCAAAGCTGTCATCAAGGCAAAGTGTGGCTACTTTGAAGAATCTAAAATATATATACTTTTTTGGTTACTCCATGATGTGTTATTTCATAGTTGTGATGTCTTCACTATTATTCTACAATGTAGAAAATAGTAAAAATAAAGAAAACCCATTGAATGAGTCAGTGTGTCCAAACTTGTGACTGGTACTGTATATTGGAAAATTAAAGCAGCAATTGGTCTCACTGAGGATCTGAGATTCTGAGGTTGATTCAAGTTCTTATTTTACAGTGGTGGAACCCTCTACATGTGATATATGTCACGTTAACGAGTCGAAATGTAACCAGGTTTTGAGGCTAGGAGAAACTGGGGTAGTGAAACTATGCTGTGTGAGGTCTGCCGAACCAGGTGCTTTCATAGGGAACTGGATCATCTATTTTTACCATTGGATTCTTGAGCCGGCTCATTAAGTAGTCTCAGGTATTCAGTGCATCAATAAAAAGATCAGTCCAAGTAATAAGGCATAGTAGATTAGAGTATACACAAATTACTACGCTAATGAGCTAATATGGTACACCTGGACATTGGTTGCTATGGCAATGAGTTCCCACAAATCTAGTACCATGCAGTGGCCCTAACACTCAGTGTGTTTGATCGTCCGTGGCACACATTAAGTGTGACTCTTAAATCTAAATTCAACGCAGAGCTAGCTGACAAGCCACTTAGCTCATGTCTGGTGCTTTGTCCAGGCTGGCTCGCACACAGTCATTTCTAAGAGTGTAATCGCTGAGCCCTGAAAGCACAAACTCTCACTACTTCTCAACTCCAAATGTTGCCTCATGGGGAGTGATCACCATTAGGGCTTGCTGTCAAGCACAGGGTCTCTCTTTGGTGACACTTGGATAAGGCAGCAAGCTGGGCTTTAGCTGCAGGTAGCTAACTGTCAGAGTGAGGAGTGTGTGTGTGCGTATGTGCAAGGGTTGGAATTGTATGTTGCCTTGAGCTTTTGTTCTAGATCATTGAAACCGAATGTGTCTGCTGGTTGCGTAAGACAATATGAGTCCAAAACACCCCATGTGATCGTATATTCCCTAGGATCCTGTGTTAGGCTTGAACCATCGCACTGCACACTGCCCTATCCCATCTGGACAAGAGGAATATCTATGTAAGAATGCTGTTCATTGACTATAGCTCAGCCTTCAACACCATAGTATCCTCCAAGCTCATCATTAAGCTTGGGGCCCTGCGCCTGAACCCAGCCCTATGCAACTGGGTCCCTGTGCAACTGGGTCCTTCGCTGAACCTCAACACAGGGGCCCCACAAGGGTGTCTGCTCAGCCCCCTCCTGTACTCCCTGTTCACCCATGACTGCTTGGCCACACACGCCTCCAACTCAATCATCACGTTTGCAGAAGACACAACAGTAGTAGGTCTGATTACCAACAATGACGAGACGGCCAACAGGGAGGTGAGGGTCCTGGCGGAGTGATGCCAGGACAATAACCTCAGCACGAAGGTGCTGATCATGGACTTCAGGAAACAGCAGAGGGAGCACGCCCCTATCCACATCGACGGGACCGCAATGGAGAAGGTGAAAAGCTTCAAGTTCCTCTGCGTACACTTCACTGACAATCTGAAATGGTCCACCCACACAGAGAGTGTGGTGAATTAGGCGCAACAGCACCTCTTCAATCTCGGGAGGCTGAAGAAATTTGGCTTTTACAGATGCACAATTGAGAGCATCCTGTCGGTCTGTATCGCCGCCCACAACCACAGGGCTCTCCAGAGGGTGGTGCGGTCTGCCCAACGCATCACTGGAGGCACACTGCCTGCCCTCCAGGATACCTACAGCACGAGATGTCACAGGAAGGCCCCACCCGAGCCAGGGGCTGTTCACCCCGCTATCATCCAGAAGGCGAGGTCAGTACAGGTGCATCAAACCTGGGACCAAGAGACTGAAAAACAAGGCTCAAGGCTACCTGACTGTTAAATAGCCATCACTAGCCAAGCACCACCCGGTTACTCAACCCCGCACCTTAGAAGCTGTAGCCCTATATACATAGACGTGGAATCACTGGTCACTTTATTAACGGAACACTAGTCACTACATACTGCTTTGATCAGTTCATATGTATGTACTGTTTTCTATTCTACTGTATTTTAGTCAATGCCACTCCGACATTGCTCGTCCTAATATTTATATACACTGCTCAAAAAAATAAAAGGGAACACTTAAACAACACAATGTAACTCCAAGTCAATCACACTTCTGTGAAATCAAACTGTCCACTTAGGAAGCAACACTGATTGACAATCAATGTCACATGCTGTTGTGCAAATGGTATAGACAACAGGTGGAAATTATAGGCAATTAGCAAGACACCCCCAATAAAGGAGTGGTTCTGCAGGTGGTGACTACAGACCACTTTTCAGTCCCTATGCTTCCTGGCTGATGTTTTGGTCAATTTTGAATGCTGGCGGTGCTTTCACTCTTGTGGTAGCATGAGACGGAGTCTACAACCCACACAAGTGGCTCAGGTAGTGCAGCTCATCCAGGATGGCACATCAATGCGAGCTGTGGCAAGAAGGTTTGCTGTGTCTGTCAGCGTAGTGTCCAGAGCATGGAGGCGCTACCAGGAGACAGGCCAGTACATCAGGATACGTGGAGGAGGCCGTTGGAGGCCAACAACCCAGCAGCAGGACCGCTACCTCTGCCATTGTGCAAGGAGGAGCAGGAGGAGCACTGCCAGAGCCCTGCAAAATGACCTCCAGCAGGCCACAAATGTGCATGTGTCTGCTCAAACGGTCAGAAACAGACTCCATAAGGGTGGTATGAGGGCCCGACGTCCACAGGTGGGGGTTGTGCTTACAGCCCAACACCGTGCAGGATGTTTGGCATTTGCCAGAGAACACCAAGATTGCCAAATTTGACACTGGCGCCCTGTGCTCTTCACAGATGAAAGCAGGTTCACACTGAGCACATGTGACAGACGTGCCTGCAACATCCTCCAGCATGACCCGTTTGGCGGTGGGTCAGTCATGGTGTGGGGTGGCATTTCTTTGGGGGGCCGCACAGCCCTCCATGTACTCACCAGAGGTAGCCTGACTGCCATTAGGTACCGAGATGAGATCCTCAGACCCCTTGTGAGACCATATGCTGATGCGGTTGGCCCTGGGTTCCTCCTAATGCAAGACGATGCTAGACCTCATGTGGCTGGAGTGTGTCAGCAGTTCCTGCAAGAGGAAGGCATTGATGCTATAGACTGGCCCGCCCGTTCCCCAGACCTGAATCCAATTGAGCACATCTGGGACATCATGTCTCACTCCATCCACCAACGCCATGTTGCACCACAGACTGTCCAGGAGTTGGCAGATGCTTTAGTCCAGGTCTGGGAGGAGATCCCTCAGGAGACCATCCGCCACCTCATCAGGAGCATGCCCAGGCATTGTAGGGAGGTCATACAGGCACGTGGAGTCCACACTCACTACTGAGCCTCATTTAGACGTGTTTTAAGGACATTACATCAAAGTTGGATCAGCCTGTAGTGTGGTTTTCCACTAATTTTGAGTCTGACTCCAAATCCAGACCTCCATGGGTTGATAAATTTGATTTCCATTGATAATTTTTGTGTGATTTTGTTGTCAGCACATTCAACTATGTAAAGAAAAAAGTATTTAATAAGAATATTTCATTCATTCAGATCTAGGATGTGTTATTTTAGTGTTCCCTTTATTTTTTTGAGCAGTGTATTTCTTAATTCCATTATTTTACTTTTAGATTTGTGTGCATTATTGTGACTTGTTAGATACTACTGCACTGTTGGAGCTAGGAACACAAGCATCTCGCTACACCCGCAATAACATCTGCTAAATATGTGTATGTGACCAATAGAATTTGATTTGATTTGAACCAGCTACCTTGCGATTTACACCAAAAGTTCCAAACCTCTTGACAATGTCAATAGTGCCTATAGTGGCAGTTGCATGAATCAAAATCTCCATTGAATCTTCTTTTTAGGGGTAGGCAGGATGTCAGTCAACCTACCTAAGGGGTCCCCTGTCATCCTGTACTGGCCCTGGGTGCCAAGCGCCAGAACAAAAATTCTACTTGGCATTTTTCAACTGACTTCAAATGGCTGACAACTCAGTTTAACTGGCACTAGGATTTTATCAGGGGGTCATATGGGCTCATAAAATGTATTTCAATGCACTACATTGGCATCATTATGCTGATACATAATACCCATGGTCTTTAGCCAAGTCTCCCTGATTTAGCTCATATTTCTTTTCAGAATGGGTTGAGTCCTGTACTCCCCTCCCCTTGGGCGCATCACAGAAGTGACAGCTCCCACTGAGCGAGCAATGAGTCAAAGAAGGGAAAATGCGCACTATGACAAAATAATCAGTTTACTATTCACATGCAAAGCAACTGGTTGACATTTTGAAAAGGCAATACCTGGAAGCATCTGCATAACATTTCCATAATGTAGTCTATTGGGCACAACACTGAGGATGAAAAAAGTCACCATTACTGGCCCAAAAGAGAACATGACTTCAATTTGAAATTATTAGTATTAACTAACTCTCAGCTTACTCTCACCCCCCCCCCCCCCCCCATACCCCTTTAAAATTCTACCCAAAAACTATATTTTGGTATTTGTTTCATTAATCCATTGTTGACATAGTCCTGAAAAGTTTTGCTTGTCAGCCATCAGGTTTTCTAGATATGTAACCTAACTACAGAAATCATCCCGGTATGATGCATTTTCCTTTAAATATTTTGTCTTGCCCACTCACCCTATGAATACACAATCCATGTCTCAATTGTCTCTTGGCTTAAAAATCCTTGTTTAACCTGTCTCCACTCCATCTACACTGAAGTGGATTTAGCAAATGACATCAATAAGGGATCATTGCTTTCACCTGGATCACCTGGTCAGTCTGTCATGGAAAGAGCAGGTGTTTCTAAATGTATACTCAGTGTATATAAACAGTTAACAAGCCTTGTGGGAGAGAGAGGAGCAGGAGAGGAGGGTTGGTGTGCATATGGGGACACAGAAGGGTATGACACGGCTGGCTGCACTGAGACAAGACCCCTGTGACAGCCAGGAACATCTTGTCACACCGCCACAGAGACTGTCGTGTCATAAGCTCTGGACACCGCCAAAATGCAACGGGGGTGAGTGGACCTCCGTGTTTTACGGCACCAGTTTGCACAATTATGACTGCTCTTTTTGGGGCTAAGATTAGCAGAATAGTGACTAATGTATTTGTCAAGACCTAAACAAGCACACATATTCAAATACACATACAGAAAATACAGTACATACTGCCTCACAAAAAGACCAAGACACAAACGAAATCCAACCCATAACACACACACACACACACACACACACACACGCACGCACGCACGCACGCAGGCAGGCAGGCAGGCAGGCAACTCAACTGGCAACATATTGCATGACTAAGCTTCTGTCCAGCTTCCAGGCTGTGGGTGGCAGACTGTCTTCCCACAACTGAGGAATAGCAGCATGACCCCCAAGCGCCCCCCATCACTCTCGCTTCCCTTATCATCTGCCACCCTGCATCACTGTCACCTCTGGTCAGAGCCAGTCTCTCCCCGAGGTGCTAAGCAAACCTCTTTATACTCCCCCTCACCTGCAACACCAACACAACAATGCTGCATATATGTGTTGAGGAAAAAATCTAAAAACTGCTTCACTTGTGAGTTATACCATTATAGCAAAACTTCTTCACTCAAGTTATACCATGTGTCTTATAATTTAACAACATAACATTGCATTGTTGTTTTTTACTCAAATTGATCTCCTGAGCTGGATAACTTTCCCCCATGTTGAAAACAACCTTGACAGTGTACCGTATGTATTAAAAGCTAAATAAGATGAGGTTCTGTTGGTTGGAGTGTGATGCTTCGAACACCAGGATTGTGGTTTTGATTCACAATCAGAAATTGATACAAAGTCACTATGATAGCAAGTCAGTATGGATCATAATGTATGCTAAATGGTCAGCAATGCATTTTGGGATGGAATAGTAGTTGAAAGGTGCAGATCACGCTTGCTTTATTATTCGGCAACTGTGATATTTCACAGGAATGTTGAAGTTTACTGGTCTGTCCATAGTCATGTTAAACAAACTTCTTTATACTGGCAAACTTCGAGCAAGACGCTAGCACGCAAATTGATGATGCCTGCCACAGTTGGTCCAGTCCTATCACATTTTATGTCTATTTCCAGGGAGATAATGAAAGTCTCAACTTGACCTAAAAAGACAAAACAGAACTCTTTTTCCTTTATGCAATCCATCATATTTCCCAATCTTGAGGCCTGCGTTTTTGAGAATGCAATTTGTTCCACAATAGGACCGGGACAAAACTGTGTCAATCGCATCTCCAGTAGAAGGAATAACCATGGGCACACGATGAATCACTCAGTTGCCAGCTTAAAATGGATGAAAGCATTTGAAAATCCTCTTTAGATATGTACAATCTTCACAGCACAAAATTAAACAAATTGGCATACTCATAATAAACCTTAAGCACCATGTGAAATTCGCAACCTTTGTCTTTTCGGAACCATCACAACCATCACAATGAACCATCACAATGTTCATAAATGCTTCAATCAAGCATTTTTCTGTAATAACTTAATGGTAAATTTAGCTGTGATTGAGTTGTATAGTAAGTACATTAAACAGCATGCTATCTTCTACTGAATTCATCAAGGATTCAGAGACATACTGGCCTGTTAACAATACCTCTCCTTGAAGAAGCAGTGGACACATCTGGTATGGTATTTCTTAATGAAATTGTGTTTTTCATAAAGATAACACGGCAGTCAGAGGAGGCTGGTGGGAGGAGATATAATTGTAATGACTGGAATGGAATCGGTGACAAGGTATCAAACACGGTTTTGATAAAGTTCAATGTGTTCCATTCCAGCCGTTACAGCCTACCAGCCTCCTTTGATGACAGTGTGAAATTTCATGGGTAGGGCTCTTACTCACATCCGATCATCATCATTGCCACGGCGAAGAGCTTTTCTCCGTCGGTGGTGGGGGCGATGTTGCCGAAGCCGATGCTGGTCAGGCTGGTCATAGTGAAGTACAGGGAAGTGATGTAGACCGAGTCCTTGCTTGGCCCGCCCTCCCACCTACCGGAGCCACTGGCGTTGAAGCGGTACGGCGTCCCCACCGATTCGCTCAATATGTAGAGCCAGCTGTCCATCCTCACACTGTTGGTGTTCTCGTCGATGACCTCGTAGTCGCCGATGCTGTACCAGATGCAGGCCAACCAGTGGGCGGCCAGGCCAAAGACGCACACCAGCAGGACCAGGACAGCGGCCCCGTACTCAATATAGTGGTCCAGTTTACGGGCCACCCGGCCCAAGCGAAGCAGACGGACTACTTTGAGGGAGCTGAAGAGACTGCTGATGCCCTGATGTGTAGAAAATAAGAGGGGAATGGTTAGGCTTAGAGAGAGAATGAAAAGTAATTTTAATTTTAATTTTTTAAATTTAACCTTTATTTAACTACGCATGTCAGTTAAGAACAAATTCTTATTTACATTGACGTCCTACACCGGCCAAACCTGGACGAGATGCTGGGCCAAATGTGTGCCGCCTTATGGGACTCCCAATCATGGCCTTTTGAGATACGGCCTGGAATCGAACCAGGGTCGAACCAGGGTGTCTGTAGTGACGCCTCAAGCACTGAGATGCAGTACCTTAGACAACTGTTCATTCATTGATTAAAGATAAACTGGAAGGGTCTCAACAGTGAACCCTGTGGAACTCCACTCCCTAAAACACTGTACAGTATATTCTGCATATGGATTTGGTACCATGGTGCAGTTCCCTGTTGTGTTGGTGATAATGAATACAATGCCATTAGCAATAAAATAAAATAATAGCCGGAGGGTATGCTTTACAACATGCTACTTCTACAAAACATCACTTTGCTACAGAAGCTGGTTTAGTGAAGAATTCCACACTGCCGTGTGACAGAATAACAATTATTTGAGTCCTGGACCGACCTTTGGAAAGTACAGTATTGGAATTAATTTAGCCTGGGGTTACTTTTGTTTTCATTGATGGGCACGGAGCAGGCACCCAAAATTAATGTTCCAGGATCTTACTCCGATAATGGTATGTGAAAGAGTACTAGGGAGGACGGGTTTCTGATTCATTTGGAGATGACACATTTAATTCCAGCATTTGAATGAGTCACTCGTATGTGGCTTTATCAAAAATCCCATTATCCTCTTTTGCTTGCTCAATTTGAATCAAGCTCTTGGTGTCTTCAAACGTCAAAATGTGATGTGAAATCAACGGCTCATCAAATCTAGATTCCCTAAAACATTTAAGACAGCGTGGCATACTGTACAGAGAGGCTGAGAAGTACCAGGCGCTTCCCGAAAGGGTGAATCTACATTTAGTACTGAAGGCAAGCACATAATGCAGTGCGGTTTATGTAATCTCACAAGCCTCTGCTCGCATCCGCCTCCACGACGTGTGTGAACCAACTGCATCAAGCTATTTTCAGTTCACCAGGGACACATTCATAATGCAATTACTTTCAACCACAAAACGCTGAAATGTGTCCCTGTGGCAACTTGAATGTCTCACTACAATTGTATATCGCTACAATTGTGAATACAACAAGGTCACTGTGCTGAAAGCCTTTGCTTCAGAGGAGCAGAATGGATGCTAGCTGCACGATGCTTGTATCTGAAGCACAGCACCGAATGAAAAGGAAGGATAACCTGCGTTGACAAGTGCAGCAAAGGCACATGCAGCGCCCACAGGCTTTGTGGGAGCTCACTGTGGGGGTGCTATAATCTTTCGCCACACCACAATTCGTGCAACAACAGGCACACAACAGAACAGCACATAACACTGGAGAGGTGGCCAGGAAATATGGTGGTTTCTGCACTTTTGTTTTGGTTCTAAGTTACAATGCCCAAAGGGCAAAAGCAGTGTTTTGACTTGTTAATTAAGCTATAATTGGCTAACAATGTTAGTTGTTTGACCCTTGAAGCGTGTGTTTATTCATTCTTTAAATGTAATATTGACCTTTATCTGTGCCTTCTGTAGTACAGATCGTATTACTCTGATAATACTGTACTTGGGCGTAGGTTAGAATGGTATCACTTGCAGCATCTGTTGATTACTTTAAGGTTATCAAGACTAGCGTGTGGATCAAGACGATCTGGACCATCCTACAAAGGCCTGTGTGCCAAGTTTGATTACAGTGTTGTATACTACAGAATGTCTCGAAGAGGCATCAGAAAAATGTGCTGTTTTACCAGCCTCCAATTCCTATGTTCTTTTTAATATGTTAGAGGGATCTTGTCTGACTTTTTAGCCTCTATTCACAGTATTTCCCAGCGACCATTAGGCAACTGCAGGGGATGACATTTCTACTGCTGAGAAGTCCAGTCGGTGTCTATTACGCTATAATGATGTGGCGAGCTTTCCAAGAGTCAACGATGTGGTAAGCTTTCCAGATCCATAAACAATATGTGTGTCTGTGTGTGTGTCTATTTGTGTGTCTGTCTGTGTGTCTTCATTCATATCCATCCATCCACAAACACACAGACCCCAGTTAGCAAACAAACCACTGACCTCATCAACGTTCTCAAAGGCGTTGATGACGTCGTACGGCAGGCAGGAGAGCAGGTCGATGACGAACCACGTCTTGACGTAGTTCATCCGGATCAGCTTGGGGTCCGAGATGACCTCTCCGGCTGGCCCCACAAACGTGGTATGGAAGTTGAGCACGATGTCCACCAGAAAGATGACGTCCACGATGCTGTCCACCACCAGCCAGGTGACGTTGTTCTGCTTGGTCTGGAGGATTAGAGTAGAGAATCTTTGTTACTTAAGTAGTAGAGTAGAGAATCTTTATTACTTAAGTAGTAGAGTAGAGAATATTTGTTACTTAAGTAGTAGAGTAGAGAATCTTTATTACTTAAGTAGTAGAGTAGATAATATTTGTTACTTAAGTAGTAGAGTAGAGAATATTTGTTACTTAAGTAGTAGAGTAGAGAATATTTGTTACTTAAGTAGTAGAGTAGATAATATTTGTTACTTAAGTAGTAGAGTAGATAATATTTTTTACTTAAGTAGTAGAGTAGAGAATATTTGTTACTTAAGTAGTAGAGTAGATAATATTTGTTACTTAAGTAGTTGAGTAGAGAATCTTTATTACTTAAGGAGTTGAGTAGAGAATGAATATAAGTTATCCCTGAGTGGCAAATTACTTTACAGCTGGTACATAGTCAATAAAAGTACACACAACAAAATAAAAATCCCCCCAAAACAACTTGCTAAGGTTCGGTTTGGGGTTTAGAGTAAGGGTTAAGGTTAGGGTTAGTGGGTAGTTGAAGAGAGTTTAGACCTTGAATGAGACGTTGTAGGGCACCATGATGGCTGTGTAGAAGGTCAGGATGAGGATGACCCAGTCCCAGGTGGTCTTGAAGGCGCAGTAGTGGAGGATGATGTGGGGAGGAGTTTTAGGCGTCTCCTGCTTGTACTGGGGGAGGATGTCTGAGCCCAGCTGGAGAACCTAAGTTTTTGGTTAAGAAACAGTTGGTAACAAGTCATGAATGAGTCAGTGTTTTGGCAGCTAGCTACCTTGAATAAGCCTGGTGGAACCAGTGTGTCATCTGTTTCTCCTGCTATTCACCATTTCAGGTATGCATTTTTTACCTAGTGTACATAAAAATATGATAACATTTTAGTTTGTTATGACAAGGTCTCTTATTGTTTGTTAGCGATAACTTTGACATAACACTCATAATATAAAATAGTAAGTCATGACAATATAATGACCACATTCTGTAGTCTTTTGGACCGCACAAAGACAGTTCAGTGTTGCCTTGATTTCATCTCTCACTATCTCTTGGATAGTGTGACATAACTCTCTATCCCAATCAATATAACATACAAACAGTGGAATTCCTCTCTCCCTTAACATATTTTGTAAATAAATTCATGTAACTTTCCAGGATCAACAAATAAACAAACTGTAGCCAATTTTGTTTTATCTAAGCTACAGTAGCAAGCTCATCTTCCCATTAGTAAACAGAGCACCTTATCTGACCATCTAAACACAATTAGCTTTTCCACCATTTTTCAAGAAACAGGATGTTGCTAGAAGATGGTGGTGGTAAGACATCTTGGACTAGTCCCAGAAGATGATCTGCCCAAACAATCAGTCCCCTTGGGATATCAGAGGACTCAACTTTATTTCCAGCCTAGGGATTTTCAGAGGACTAAGGACTATTCAATCAAACCAGTATTGTTGTATGGTATATACACTGTAGACTGTAGCATAGACGGCTGCATTATTCAGAGTAAAAAAAAGTGTAAGTGTGCCAATAATAATCAAGTCCATAAACAAGTCAAACATTGCTGAAGCAGATTTAATTGAATCCTGCTCCTGCTGACATCTCTGCCCTTTTACGCACTGATTATAAGTGAGTGCACTGGTTATAAGTCACTCTGGATGAGAGAGTCTGCTAAATTAGTAATGTAAATGTACATTTAGGTTACACATCTCCACAGCAAAGGTCATAGGTCAGAGTTCCCCGACGGGACAAATTCTTTGTCAAATACAATATCTGTTTCGGCTTCTTGCGGTCAAATGCGTACAAATGCATTCCTGCCCCCCGACCATGCGCTCAAGTCCACTGCTGAATGTAATTGGGGACTTCTGCCATAAGGATTTATGGTCAGGACAATATATAGAGTGATCATTCATATTAGAGTTGTGTCTGTCTGCAGAGTTACAGTTACCCAGGTGGCCACGGGTTTGTGGTCTACTGCTTTGGGAATGGAAAGACACTTCTTTTAGCTCAGAAGTAGTGAGCGAGTATGGGGACAGGATTAGGCATTTCATTTGAAGCTAAACAGAAGTGGGCTTGGAAATATGAGATGGGTGCTCCTTCCAGAAACACTTAGGCAGATGAGTGCTTATCAACGGGGACAGCAGCACACACTCTACCTCAGCCAGACGAGAGTGCTTGTGGACGTTCTCGCCCTTGTGGACGGTGGGCGCCAGCTGCTGCAACACTCCCCGGCTGCTCGTCAGGGCCCGAGTGAGCCGAGCGAATTTACCCCATCCTGAATGACAGAGTCAAAGAAATGTGGAATACCAAATCAACCCATATCCACAATCAAGACTGAATCATGGTGCATTTAAACAAATGTGAGCTAAATTCAAACTGAATTTTCAAGCTACTACTACGTAGGCATATCTGTAAATCTGAAAAGATTTACTAGGTGTATTCAATATTACAGAAATTATTCATAGCAAATTTGATGGCAAATGGAACTAATACCATATTCTTATACCTATCCATTTCTTTCAGATCTGCATGAACTGCCTAAAACAATGGCTAGCTAGCAGTTGATTTGGAATTCTGAGAAAGTCCAACAGTACAAGCTCAAATTATCAGACAAAAATGTAAGTTGTAAGATGAAATGATGCACTGTGTTCTCTCTCAATAATGTCAGCAACCCACATTTGTAGCTGTCTAAAACCAATTGTATCTACTATCCTCAGCTTGATCCTGTCCTCATTAAAACAGAATCTTCCTTAGATTATCTGAAATTCAGGGTCACGCCAACCTTTCACAGAGTCATCCTCAATGGGCTGTTTGAATGCAGTGATGTCACTGAAGGTGCACAGAAACAACACCACCTTGTCCTGCTCATTCCTGATAGGAGCGATCTTAACAAAGAACCACACCGGCATCCCTGTAGGAAACACAAAATCACGTTATGATATCTGTTCATATTCTAATGTATCTCATAAGTAATTGATGTAACAATTGAATTTGACATGATTCAATCAACAGAGAGCAAAGAAACACTTACGATTCTTCTTATACATGAGAATTTCGAACGAATTCATCTCATAATTCTCAAAGATCTGTTGCACTTTCTCACCCGTCTCCTTGTCTGTGAGCTCCCCATACATGAAACTGAAAATGGCATTGTTGGTGCTAATTTACATACAAAACAAATAAAACCGGATAATACATTCAGATTCTACCAGAAGTTAGGCAGATGTGACACTGTTCTTGAAACGAATTATCCCAGTTACAAAGGCCTCACGAAAAACATTGTGGCTCATAAACAACATGGTTAAGCCTCTGCACAAGCACTGGTCACAGCGAATGTCATGTTGAATTGACATACAATTGAATTCGGGAGTTTACATACACCTTATCCAAATACATTTAAACTCAGTTTTTCACAATTCCTGACATTTAATCCTTGTAAAAATTCCCTATCTTAGGTCAGATAGGATCACCACTTTATTTTAAGAATGTGAAATGTCAGAATAATAGTGGAGAGAATGATTTATTTCAGCTTTTATTTCTTTCATCACATTCCCAGTGGGTCAGAAGTTTATATACACTCAAATAGTATTTGGTAGCATTGCCTTTAAATTGTCTAACTTGGGTCAAACGTTTCAGGTAGCCTTCCATAAGCTTCCCACAATTAATTTGATTAATTTTGGCCCATTCCTCCTGACAGAGCTGGTGTAACTGAATCAGGTTTGTAGGCCTCCTTGCTCACACATGCTTTTTCAGTTCTGCCCACAAATCTTCTATAGGATTGAGGTAAGGGCTTTGTGATGGCCACTCCAATACCTTGACTTTGTTGTCCTTAAGCCATTTTGCCACAACTTTGGAAGTATGCTTGGGGTCATTGTCCATTTGGAAGACCCATTTGCGACCAAGCTTTAACTTCCTGACCGATGTCTTGAGATGTTGCTTCAATATATCCACATAATTTTCCTACCTCATGAAGCCATCTATTTTGTAAAGCACGCCCACAACATGATGCTGCCCCCCCGTGCTTCACGGTTGGTGTTCTTCGGCTTGCAAGCCTCGCCCTTTTTCCTCCAAACATAACGATGGTCATTATGGCCAAACAGTTCTATTTTTGTTTCATCAGACCAGAGGACATTTCTCCAAAATGTACGATCTTTGTCCCCATGTGCAGTTGTAAACCGTAATCTGACTTTTTTATGGCGGTTTTGGAGCAGTGGCTTCTTCCTTGCTGAGCTGCCTTTCAGGTTATGTCGATATAGGACTCGTTTTACTGTGGATATAGATACGTTTGTACCGGTTTCCTCCAGCATCTTCACAAGGTCCTTTGCTGTTGTTCTGGTATTGAGTTGCACTTTCCACACCAAAGTACGTTAATCTCTAGGAGACAGAACACATCTCCTTCCTGAGCGGTATGACGGCTGCGTGGTTACATGGTGTTTATACTTGCGTATTATTGTTTGTACAGATGAACGTGGTACTTTCAGGCATTTGGAAATTGCACCCATGGATGAACCAGATTTGTGGAGGTCTACAATTTTTTTCTGACGTCTTGGCTGATTTCTTTTGATTTTCCCATGATGTCAAGCAAAGAGGCACTGAGTTTGAAGGTAGGCCTTGAAATACATCCACAGGTACACCTCCAATTGACTCATATTATGTCAATTAGCCTCTATAGCCATGACATCATTTTCTGGAATTTTCCAAGCTGTTTAAAGGCACAGTCAACTTAGTGTATGTAAACTTCTGACCCACTGGAATTGTGATACAGTGATAAGTGAAATAATCTGTCTGTAAACAATTGTTGGGAAAATTACTTGTGTCATGCACAAAGTAAATGTCCTAACTGACTTACCAAAAATATAGTTTTTTAACAAGAAATTTGTGGAGTGGTTGAAAAACGAGTTTTAATGACGCCAACCTAAGTGTATGTAAACTTCCGACTTCAACTGTACGTGTGCTACTTCAGAGGCATATTTGAATTCCTTAGTGCCTATATTGTTTTCTCCCATTCCAAAACACTTGACTGCTGTTGACTGAAATAACCCGAATTTGCATGGAAAAAACATTGTAAACTTGAAATTGTCCAAAAGGAATATAGAATATGTTATTTGTTATGTAGTAATAATAGGATTACTAATGTATAGAATATACTGTATGTTTATAAACTGTGTCTCGAACCCAGATGAAGTCTATTCCTGGACTAAAAATCACTTATTATATATTTTCCATTGAGTATGACTTTAAAATCGGGCAATCTGTAGTTCAAACAATAAAGTGGGCACCCTGCCATTCTTTTTGGTTAACAAGCTGTGGGATGGGGCTGGAGAAATGTTACCACTCTCAAATTCATGGACAGAGCTATGGATACAAGAATTGACCATCCGTGATATTAAAATTATAGTTTTAACCGTGTTTTGAGGCTATAAAGTGTTTGTTTACAATATTCTTTACAAACAAAAGCATAAAACCAGATTTTATTTGGGGTTCTGATGGGGTATGACAGTATCTGTAAGTTATATTCAAGAATCATTGGGTATATATTATAATAATTTAAGTCTAAAAATGGATGTACCAAATGCAGATTGCCCCTTTAAATCCAGGAGTAGGTTTAATCTGGGTCCAGGAAACCAGCCCGATATGTCTATATGTTACTGTATTTATACTCTACTGTATAGTATTGCTGTCAGTGAAACAAAATGCTGACCCACAAAATCAGTGGTGCCATAATGCAGTCATAAGTAGCAAAGTGAGTACCTGCAGGTGCTACTCTTCTGCATGACCTCAGCACGGTGGTAACCGGAGAGCTTGCAGAAGCCGTCGTTGCTGTACACAATGGGCCAGTTCACAATCTGGGCATTGCCCAGAACAAAGTTGGTATCTGCCCAGGGAGGGAAAACATAAAACCTGTTCAGAAAGAACTGATAGAAACTACTACAGAACTATTAACTGTCTGTAACTCATTATTTGACTTGGAAGTCATAAAGGTACCTGGATGTAGGACTACATGTCTTCATTTCATGAAATCATTATTGTACTTTTAAAATGAAATTGAAAAACATGGCTCAAATCTATCCAAACCTGTACACATAAGTTATCTGTGTTCCTCGTATGTAAGACGACAGTTGATGATAGTTTTTTTTATTACGAATAAGTTATTGTTGCTAGGATGATATATTATTGGATGTAATGTATTTGTATTTTGTATTGTTTTAGTGAGTATTTGTATTGTGGCTGTGTAACTGCCCTTAGCTTCCCTGGGATTACAGGTGCAAATGATCTTTTGACTAACCCCAGTACATTTACATAGATGTTGCATTATCGTAATATTGATGTTGATTCATGTGTAATGTACACTATAAAACGATTATAAATACAATTTTAAAAAAAATCTAAATTAGTAATTGTGGTTCTGTAGCTCAGTTGGTAGAGCATGGCGCTTGTAACGCCAGGGTAGTGGGTTCGATTCCCGGGACCACCCATACGTAGAATGTATGCACACATGGACTGTAAGTCACTTTGGATAAAAGCGTCTGCGAAATGGCATATATTATTATTATTATTATTATTATTATTATATTAGTAGTCAGCAACAAGTTAGATTTAGGTAAAAACCAAGTATTACTGTAATACTGAGCATTACGGCACATTGTTGCGTAATAACTGTTACCATCTACATCTATCTAGATAAATATCAAACAGACAAATTAGCGCATTGTAAAATAAAGTTTGAAGCATACTTAATATACTACCATACTTCTAAATATGTACTGCCAACTATAGTATGTGAATGTAGAGTTTATTGGACATGAAATACATGTCAAACTCCACTGTAGAAACAGGGGAAAGAAAGCATCTAAAGCTTTGCCATGATGATACAGCATATTGGCAAAGATGTTTTACTTGTTGTGGAAATTGAATCCGAGGCTACTGCAACAAGGTTGAGAGAAGAGGGAAAACGGGACAGTGAAATCAATATGCTGTACACAAAATCCAACACTTTCACTGTTGCCGATTTGACCAATACATCATCTGCCAGTATTATCGGTCAATATTAACCTGATTATTGCATACTTTTACATTTGCAGAAAGCTACTACATTGAACCAGTTGAATCTTAAACATTGTTTAAAGAGGTTACGATACAACACCACATATCCCTCTTGTATAGTATCGGAACAGATTCAGGTGCCGATATCCATTGTACCACAACTTTTAACCTGGTAAATGGGGTCTTGCCTGTTTTAGTGCAACCTGACTAACATTATCATTGGCTGGGTCAGTGGTGCCAATCATTATAACATTGTCTATCATTGGCTAGGTTGGCAGTGATGCAGCAGTAGCAGTGACCTCAGAAGGTGCTGTGTTGTGTTTAAACATCAGGCGTCACTTTTAAGACTACATTCATCACAGTGTCATTAAATGGCCCGGTTCTAGGTGATGAGCCAGCACATTTGAAGCAGCTGGGTGTTTTGCCCTTCGACCTTAGCTGCCCCATTCCAAAATTTCAGATCAGGAGTGCTGATCTAGGATCACGTCCCCCGTCATCTTATTCATTGTGATCTAAAAGGCAATAAACACTGATCCTAAATCCACACTCCTACTATGATTTATTTTGTATTTATAGTATACTTAATCTCGCTCTTATCTTAAGAAAATATGTATTCTTCATACATATTGACAACACAGACCGACATGAGAATGTCATGAGACCATCACAGACATTGGGTATGTCAAAACATAATGTTTCACAAGACACAACGCCTTGAAAACATGGGGAGTAGTAGGGAAACTGGAGGGAGTTTATCTACTAGAGTATATCCCACATAGGATAGTATCAGGAATGAAAACTTGGGAAGCAAGTGCAAAGAATATTTGAGGGTGAAGCTATTCACCACAAGTGAGGTCTATGTGATAAAAAGTGGATAAGAAAAATGGGTCGACAGAACACAAACAAGTCTATGGTGGATGATTGGGGTAGGAACATAAACGGTACATGACACCACTTTAAAACACTGTTAATACCTGTCTGTCTATGTGATAATGTCCAAACTGAAAAGTTAAAAAGAAAAGTGGTTAAAGCAAGAGGCAAAAAACAGTGTCAAAAACAGATAAAGTAATTAACCAAAACAAAAGTTCCCGTTTAGGTGCAGTACAGTAGTTGACTGGTAAGGAATACCAATTGTAGACAGCTATTTATTCGAGTTGTTCGTTGTAAAGACAACATCCATTAAATGCCATTATTGTTTGAATTGTTGAATCATTCTTTGCATAGCATGCTGGCTGTATAAATGTATAAATCAAATAGGCTAATCAGCAAAAAAACGTTTTACAATGAATGACTAGTGTCAAATATCGGTTAGTTGTCCTGAGTGTTTTTGTTTGAATTTATTCAATGTTTTTCAATGATTGGACAATAGACTATCATCCACAGTGTTTCTTCCTACAAAATAAAAACGAACACATTCCTACCATTGGATCTTCGGACGATGTTCTCAAGAAAAGTGTTTTGTGGGGCCACAAGTCCTCGACGTCCACCTGCCATTCCGCCTCGTCATTCAACGTCGGTAAAAAGAGAACGCTTTTAGAGTGAAAGGATGCCTGAATGATCCGTATGATGATACAGCTGCTCAAATCTCCACTCGGTTGCTTGCATGGTCCCTGTTCTGCTTATATATGACGAGTGGAAGAATCCCTCACCTCATGCTGTTCGACCGTTCGTTCCGTGGCTGTGCTCCCCCTGTTGAAGACAGGATGCATGCAGAGAGCGCATCACCTGTCTCTTGTCTCACATCTTTGCACATGAGTACCCCACCCCCACAATTGTGTGAAGGAATACCGAGTAGGTTACTAACAGCCCTGCGTTTAGGCTATGAAGCACAAAAATGGAAAACTGACTGTAGATGCGATTTTTTTTTGCGCAGTCGATTCCGGGAAAAGAACACAGCTATATTGCACTTCACACTGGTTATTTGTGCGATCTCATCGCTTTTTTAGGCTAATAGGCCACTGAGGGGAATTAGAGGTAGCCCGCCTTCAGAAGTGCAAGGACTAGAATCCCAAGGACGCAACACAGAGTGAGAGAGAGAGATACTTTCTAAATGTAATGCGTTAGTTAAGTTACTAGTTACATGTCAGGAATTGTAATCAGTGATGTAACTTTTGGATTACCCAAGCTCAGTAACGCAATCTGATAACTTTCAGTTACTCTTGGATTTCTTTCCATTTAAAAGGAAAACTCCCCCCCAAAACTTCTTCTAAAAGTATTTTGGTATTTGTTTCATCAGTCCATTGTTGATATAGTCCCAAAATGTTTTGCATGTCAGCAATCAAGTTTTAAAGATATATAACTTTCAAAATATAGAGATACAGCCAGTACCATGCATTTTGCATGATGCAAAACATTTTGGGACTATATCAACAATGGACTGATGAAACAAATACCAAAATACTTTTAGAAGAAGACAAAAAGGATCCATCAATCGCATTTGGTGTGTTATCATAATGGTCGCTGACTTGTGGTCAGACTTGCTCATGTGGAACAAGTTTAAAAACTTTTTTCAAAATGGCCTTGAATGTCATTGAGACAACAAAGGTGTAAATTTCAACTGTAAATTTCGGTGTTCCTCAAGGTTCCATTTTAGGACCACTATTGTTTTCACTATATATTTTACCTCTTGGGGATGTCATTTGAAAACATAATGTTAACTTTCACTGCTATGCGGATGACACACAGCTGTACATTTCAATGAAACATGGTGAAGCCCCAAAATTGCCCTCGCTAGAAGCATGTGTTTCAGACATAAGGAAGTGGATGGCTGCAAACTTTCTACTTTTAAACTCGGACAAAACAGAGATGCTTGTTCTAGGTCCCAAGAAACAAAGAGGTCTTCTGTTGAATCTGACAATTAATCTTAATGGTTGTACAGCCGTCTCAAATAAAACTGTGAAGGACCTCGGTGTTACTCTGGACTCTGATCTCTCTTTTGAAGAACATATCAAGACTGTTTCAAGGACAGCTTTTTTCAATCTACGTAACATTGCAAACATCTAAAATTTTCTGTCCAAAAATGATGCAGAAAAATTAATCCATGCTTTTGTCACTTCTAGGTTAGACTACCGCAATGCTCTATTTTCCAGCAACCCAGATAAAGCACTAAATAAACTTCAGTTAGTGCTAAATACGGCTGCTAGAATCCTGACTAGAACCAAAAAAATATATATTACTCCAGTGCTAGCCTCCCTACACTGGCTTCCTGTCAAGGCAAGGGCTGATTTCAAGGTTTTACTGCTAACCTACAAAGCATTACATGGGCTTGCTCCTACCTATCTCTCTGATTTGGTCCCGCCGTACATACCTACAGGTACGCTACGGTCACAAGACGCAGGCCTCCTAATTGTCCCTAGATTGTCTAAGCAAACAGCTGGAGGCAGGGCTTTCTCCTATAGAGCTCAATTTTTATGGAATGGTCTGCCTACTTATGTGAGAGACGCAAACTCGGTCTCAACCTTTAAGTCTTTACTGAAGACTCATCTCTTCAGTGGGTGATTGATATGATTGAGTGTAGTCTGGCCCAGGAGTGTGAAGGTGAACGGAAAGGCTCTGGAGCAACGAACCGCCCTTGCTGTCTCTGCCTGGCTGGTTCCCCTCTTTCCACTGGGATTCTCTGCCTCTAACCCTAGTACAGGGGCTGAGTCACTGGCTTACTAGGGCTCTTTCATACCGTCCCTAGGAGGGGTGCGTCACTTGAGAGGGTTGAGTCACTGATGTGATCTTCCTGTCTGGGTTGGCACCCCCTTTTGGGTTGTGCCGTGGCGGAGATCTTTGAGGGCTATACTCGGCCTTGTCTCAGGATGGTAAGTTCGTGGTTGAGGATATCCCTCTAGTGGTGTGGGGGCTGTGCTTTGGCAAAGTGGGTGGGGTTATATCCTCCCTGTTTGGCCCTGTCCGGGGGTGTCATCTGATCGGGCCACAGTGTCTCCTGACCCCTCCTGTCTCAGCCTACAATATGTATGCCTCAGTAGTTTGCGTCGGGGGGCTAGGGTCAGTTTGTTATATCTGGAGTACTTCTCCTGTCCTATCCGGTGTCCTGTGTGAATTTAAGTATGCTCTCTCTAATTTTCTCTTTCTCTCTTTCTTTCTCTCTCTCGGAGGACCTGAGCCCCCGGACCATGCCCCAGGACTACTTGACATGATGACTCCTTGCTGTCCCCAGTCCACCTGGCCGTGCTGCTGCTCCAGTTTCAACTGTTCTGCCTGTGATTATTATTATTTGACCATGCTGGTCATTTATGAACATTTGAACATCTTGGCCATGTTCTGTTATAATCTCCACCCGGCACAGCCAGAAGAGGACTGGCCACCCCACATAGCCTGGTTCCTCTCTAGGTTTCTTCCTAGGTTTTGGCCTTTCTAGGGAGTTTTTCCTAGCCACCGTGCTTCCACACCTGCATTGCTTGCTGTTTGGGGTTTTAGACTGGGTTTCTGTACAGCACTTTGAGATATCAGCTGATGTACGAAGGGCTATATAAATACATTTGATTTGATTTGAAAGGTGTCAGTCCCCCCCACAAACATCCATCTCTGAATTTAAAAGTAATTTCTGAATTTAGAAGTAATCATCTATTTTTTTTAAGAGCATTTGTAATCTGATTACAATATTTTTTGTTCAGTTAGTTGCAGATAGTAATAGTGGGTTCCCCAAGTTCAATATGGCACCAATGATTAACTCATTCTATAGGGCTTATTCAGATTGAAGAGAGTTGTAAGCATAGGTCTCATGACAAAATTACATAAATGATTGTTATGTGACAAAAGACCCCCGATCTTGGGTAAACAGTTCTAGGTCCCAAAAATCTTGGGTATGTGATTGAACTATGGCCTCTGCCAAGTGATATAGTCCACTTATCCCCCCCAATATTATGTTTTTGCCATTGAATAGATGTAAGCCTACATTACAGTAATTTACATGTGAACAAGACTGTTTTGTACAGAAATGCAGCTCATATTAGGTACACTACAGTGTACTACAGTGTACCAACCAACCAGGCATTTCTTAATTAATTTCTTAATTCTTTATCCATATTTAAAAAAATCTTTATTCATATCCAGTTTGCCTCCTCCATGGCAAACTGCTGGGGTCCATCTTCACTGACCATCTAAAGGGCTTTGTGGGTTTTTTATTTACCAACCATTGTATCCATAGTTTAGTTCATAGACTGGACAGAGGATAATGGAATGAGGTCTACCAATGTGGATTGGGAGGGAGAGCCTACTGACCTTTTCAGTTAATTAGGCCCATAGTCATTTTGGATACCTAAATAGTAAAAAACATCTCCAAACGCTCTCAAAAGTCACCGCTCATCACTCACACGGACATAAGTAAATTACATAGGCCTAGTAAACATTTAATAGGCCTATACTTCCAAATCAATAAATTACACTCGAAAACCAAATAAACAATTCATTAATTGTGGGATCTCTCGAAATAGGCTAGTGGTCTTTTGTCTCCATCTGCTGGCAAACCAAGGGCAATGTTCAGAATAAAACGTGGCTACCCAAACGACAGGTTATTTTATTTTGTACAGTTGGGCTATATTCCTCTACTTATCATTAGCCTAATATGGGGCCATCATTGCAAACGTACAGTTGTTTATATTTGCAAAAAAAATCAAGTCAAAAATAGCCTACGTTGAAAAGCTGTGTAGACGCTTCTGTGAATAAAGACGCTTCTTTAAAAAAAAAGAGCCACAGGTTCTATATTGGCTTTACAAAACGCCTCCAACGTGTCCAAACAGACGTAGCCTATATTATGTGTAAGAAATTGTAACAAATGATTATTGTTGAAGCCTATTCGTCTACGGAGCGTGACTGTAAACAACTCCATTTTCACCCGCGCACGCAGAGCCGCAGTTTGGCTTCATATAACCAAGTGCGTAAAAGTCCTTCCGCCAGACGAATTAGTTCCTTCTGATTTTGAATATCAATTGCCGTATGTCTGAACAAATACAAGTCGTGTGAATTACACCAAAAACAACCGATAGCAGACTCGGGAACAGGCTTGAACAATGTTTTTATATATATATATCTTTGTAAAACCATAATTAGCTAAAAATGGTGGATGAATACTGGACTGTGGCACAGTGTCACAGCTGCGTAGCTGTGGGAGTTATTGAAAAGACTGGCTGTGAAAAAAGATACATTGCATGGTTATATTAGGTATTCTCCCAAGGAAAACCCACAAAGATACGTAAAAAATGCCTGGAATGATGGATAAAGGGTCGGAGTATCTCGGAAAGGGACGCTCTAACGGAACAAAAAGCCCTTCAAATGCATCGAATGGACATTTTTCTGATGAGAGTGGCAGTGACGACGAGCACGGTATAGCCTCGAACACTCATTTTGCATGTCACACTGTACATGTATTATTTTCAACGCGAAAAACAGAAAATGTGTCTATTAATGTTTTATACACATTTTTCCTAATTGCAGATGTCGGAATGCGTGTGGGATCCGATTATCAAGCCAATATACCAGAATTTGATCCTGGTAAGGTTATGCTTGATCTACCTGACTGTATTCTGGTGGTAGCCTCGGTATAGGTTATGACAATACATTTAAATGAACCTTTTTACTTTTACAACCCATAGTCAGTAGTCTTTTATTTCAGAGTTGAGCCAGATGTGTAGAGAATTATGGGCCCATTGAAAGATGTTGTCCATGATTGGTTTATAGAAGCGTTTTGAAACATTTCTATCCCGAGGCTATACTTGCCCACCCTAGGCTTGCTATTGGTCTCCAACTGAATTGGCTTTTTGTTGCTATCTAAACAATATTAACAACAATAAAGCAGCCTCTTTAGTCCTGCATGTATATTGCTTTAATTAGGCTGTTAAAATGACATGAAATTACACCATATGAAAATGTGTGTTTTTTTTCTAATTATGTGCTATATATGTACTATATATCTTTCTGTAGGTTCTACCAAGTACAGTGATAAAGATAGTGGGGGAATGTTGGTGTGGTCTCCATATCACACCATTGTCGACCCAAAATGTAAGTCAGTTTGGTTTTCACAAGCATCTTATTTCTAAAGACAACCAAAAGTTGATTTTACAAAAATATTTATAAGTAGTTTAATTAAACTATGATTTTTTTTCCCCACAGTGGATGAATATATTGCCATTGCAAAAGAGAAGCATGGATATAATGTTGAGCAGGTATGTCTGCTTCTTAGGATTAATTAGGGCCACTTTTACTTAGCTTTTTCACCAATGCAGAGAATCCACCTATTTTTCAAAATCATATGAAAAACTTGAAGCATATTCACAATTTTAACATTTTCCAATCCCCCCCCGACAGGCCTAACATTTACAACTCTGTGAAAGCTCAGTAAATTTGACCCACAATTTATTCATAAACTACCACGACATACTTGTATGCTCAAGTCGGCTGGCCCTCCCTACATATTCGTTGCCAGACCCACTGGCTCCAGGTCATCTACAAGTCCATGCTAGGTAAAGCTCCGCCTTATCTCAGTTCACTGGTCACGATGGCAACACCCACCCGTAGCACGCGCTCCAGTAGGTGTATCTCACTGATCATCCCTAAAGCCAACACCTCATTTGGCCGCCTTTCGTTCCAGTTCTCTGCTGCCTGTGACTGGAACGAATTGCAAAAATTGCTGAAGTTGGAGACTTTTATCTCCCTCACCAACTTCAAACATCTGCTATCTGAGCAGCTAAACGATCGCTGCAGCTGTACATAGTCTATCAGTAAATAGCCCACCCAATTTTACCTACCTCATCCCCATACTGTTTATATTTATTGACCTTTCTGCTCTTTTGCACACCAATATCTCTACCTGTACATGACCATCTGATCATTTATCACTCCAGTGTTAATCTGCAAAATTGTAATTATTCGCCTACCTCCTCATGCCTTTTGCACACAATGCATATAGACTCTCTTTTTTTCTACTGTGTTATTGACTTGTTAATTGTTTACTCCATGTGTAACTCTGTGTTGTCTGTCCACACTGCTATGCTTTATCTTGGCCAGGTCGCAGTTGCAAATGAGAACTTGTTCTCAACTAGCCTACCTTGTTAAATAAAGGTGAAATAAATAAAAAATAAACAAAAATACTTAAAAAATAACATATTCAAATGTTATTTAGGGGAATACCTACTCTACCTATTCTAGTTCTGTTGCTCAAGCATTTCTGGCTTCGTGATGCCCCATAGACCTGCCTGGTGTCCATTCTCAGCAGATTCCACTCGTTGCTGTCCCCCACAGGCATTGGGCATGCTGTTCTGGCACAAACACAACATTGAGAAGTCCCTGGCAGACCTGCCCAACTTCACCCCCTTCCCCGACGAGTGGACCGTGGAGGATAAGGTGCTGTTCGAACAAGCCTTCAGCTTCCACGGAAAAAGCTTCCACAGGATTCAACAAATGGTAACATAAATATATTAATATACAGTATATTTTACTTGAATGTGTGTCTGTATACTGTTTATACAAACATACACAAGCAGTATCGATGAATATTGCAGTTGAATTTAAGGTAATTTACGCTTGAGCCGACATCTGCATTCACCATGAATGCAACCTGTGTGAACGTTGGGGTGATTGCCTTTAAAAGGACGCATTGTCAACAGTGCAGTGCGCTTGTCAACAGTGCAGTGCGCTTGTCAACAGTGCAGTGCGCTTGTCAACAGTGCAGTGCGCTTGTCAACAGTGCAGTGCGCTTGTCAACAGTGCAGTGCGCTTGTCAACAGTGCAGTGCGCTTGTCAACAGTGCAGTGCGCTTGTCAACAGTGCAGTGCGCTTGTCAACAGTGCAGTGCGCTTGTCAACAATGCGCCTTTGATTGAATCCCGGCTTTAATGTAAGTATAAACTGTCGATTGGTACCATTTTCTCATCTGTTGTAGTTACCAGACAAGTCCATATCCAGCCTTGTGAAGTATTACTACTCCTGGAAGAAGACCCGTTCCAGGACCAGCCTGATGGACCGCCAGGCCAGAAAGCTGGCAAACCGAAACGCCCAAGATGAAAGGTGAGAGTTGTAGCTCGCCTTTTACCACTGTCTGTCAAATTCCAAGTGGTCGGAATCCAATAACGATTTGCTTTTCTTGAAATTAGTGATGAAGAAATGGAGGAGGCCAACCCCATCGAAGCAAACGATAGCGATTATGACCCCACCAAGGAGACGAAAAAAGAGGTACGTTATGTAAACTTTAGAATTTAAACTGATGGAATGGCAGTTGGGATATATCAAACAGTAATCAGTGACAAGCATTCACTTACAATGAGTAGTAGAGTAGACAGACGCCAAAGAAAATAGTGAAATAAAATGCAAGGTGTTATGATGTGGGGGGGAAGGTTAGTGTTAAGGATATACTGTAGACAAACACACTACCCAGGATACACTTCCACACTCCATCCCCAGGTGGCAGTAACCTTGCCCAGGTATTAAGCCTGCTTGATAAGCACATGAGGTGCTGCCAATTAAGGGTGATCATCGGTCAGTGTCTCAGCTTTGCAAGCTGTGAGGTTGCTCGTTGGTTTGGTTGCCATGACGCCTTTCGTTTAGTTTTGAATCTTTAGTTTAGTAGTCATACTTGTTTGTGGTTTCCTTTTTGTATGCATGTATTTTTGTCACCATCTGGACAAATGATAATCCACTTGGATGACGAACGAGGTCAAGAGAGACAGAGCTAGCCCTGGACTAAGATAAGATTGCTGTCTCCCTGGACACGGTCCTCCAATGCACAGAGTTCTCACAAATACACACGTTCAGGTTACAGACCATGTATCTAGGCCTAGGACCACAAGATACAGCGAGTGAAACAATATCCGTAGGCTAGTTATTGTGTTGGTAACAAAGGTCACACTAAAAAAGGTACAGTAAGCGATGCATAAAGTAAACGCAACAGGGCCAATTTACGCAAACAACTAAGAGCGTTTGAAGCACGAGACTAAACTTTTACACAGTTTTGGTTCCATAGCTATTACGTTGTAGTAGTGAGACGTACACCCGTGGACTAGAATCCTGCATCGGGATGGATACCCACTGTTGACTCGCAAAAAAACATTTATGGCAGGTGGAATGAAAAGTCTTTCAACCCGTGGGTTGGATCGCAAGTTCAGAACAATTATATTGCAGGTCAAAAGGTTTAAATCAACATTTATTTTACAAACCCAGGAGCTTGTTGAATTGTTGCGATTTCCATGATGTGCACGGTGAGCCAGACATAGTCTAGGCTACCAGCCACACAGCGAGAGTGGAGCAGGGAACTATTCATTATTTGTGTGTTGTTGAAACGTTCCTAATTTATCCATGTGCTGACCTTACGTTTCCTTCCACCACGCAACAATACATACGTTTGTTTATTTTCCCTGATGCCTAGCTCACGCAAAAATGGCTAACGTAACAGGAGAAATGGAAAGAAAGGTTATGATGGTGGATTACACCATCGTGGAAACATATGCTCCGCGAGTGAAATCCCCAGTTTGGAAGGATTTTGTAGTCACTGTGGATAAACAACCCAGCCTGCAAAAGTGCAAACAGGTATTTGTTTACGATAATTCAGTTAATTATCAATGAATTATTACATTAATTCAGGCTTTTGTTCATTTAGACCATACGCAGGCTGTATAAAGTCTAAACCTACTAAATAAATGTAGGATAATTTTGCAGCCTATAGCTTATTCGATTCTGGGATTTTTTTATTTGGTTCAATTAAACTATTTTATTATCTAAACAATATTGAATGTTAAGGTATTGTTTCGTGATGACCCTTATAAGCTTTAATTAGGTAAGAATGCTAATTATAAGGATTTTTCTCAAAGCGATTTAAATTGTCAATGTGCGCCGGCATTAACAAAATAAGATAAGGCTATCGTTCTTAATTCATGGCATGGTTTCCTTCTATCCAAATGTTTAATAGACATGCAGACAAATTATTTCATGCAAGGAGGGGAAATAAAATGACAATTTATTTGTCACATGTGCCGATTACAACAGGTGTAGGTAGACCTTACAGTGAAATGCTTACTTACAAGCCCTTAACCAACAATGCACTTAAGAACATACACAAAAAAAGAGTAAGAGATAAGAATAACAAATCATTAAAGAGCAGCAGTAAATAACAATAGCGGGGCTATATGCAGGGGGTACTGGTACAGAGTCAATGTGCGGGGCACCGATGTCGAGGTAATTGAGTAATATGAACATGTAGGTAGAGTTATTAAGGTGACTATGCATAGATAATAACAGAGTAGCAGCAGCATAGAAGAGGGGAGGGGGGCAACGCAAATAGTATGGGTAGCCATTTTATTAGCTGTTCATGAGTGTTATGGCTTGGGGGTAGAATCTGTTTGAAGCCTCTTGGACCGAGACTTGGCGCTCCGGTACCACTTGCCGTGTGGTAGCAGAGAGAACAGTCTATGACTAGGGTGGCTGGAGTCTTTGACAATTTTTTGGGCCTTTCCCTGACACTGCCTGGTATAGAGGTCCTGGATGGCAGGAAGTTTGGCCCTGGTGATGTACTGGGCCTTACGCACTACCCTCTGTGTTCCCTGTGTTCCCTGCGGTCGGAGGCCAAGCAGTTGCCATACCAGGCAGTGATGCAACCCGCCAGATGTTCTCGATGGTGCAGCTGTAAAACATTTGAGGATCTGAGGACCCATGCCAAATCTTTTCATTCTCCTGAAGGGCAATAGATTTTGTCATGCCCTCTTCATGACTGTCTTGGTGTGCTTGGACCATTTTAGTTTGTTAGTGATGTGGATACCAAGGGACTTGGTGAAAATGGTGGTGTGCTCAGTCCTCCTTTTCCTGTAGTCCACAATCATCTCCTTTGTCTTGATCACGTTGGGGGAGAGGTTGTTGTCCTTGCACCACACGGTCAGGTCTCTGACTTCCTCCCTATAGGCTGTCTCAACTTTGTTGGTGATCAGGCCTACTATTGTTGGGTCATCAGCAAACTTAATGATAGTGTTGGAATCGTGCCTGGCCGTGCAGTCACGAGTGAACAGGGAGTACAGGAGGGGACTGAGCACGCACCCCTGAGGGGCCCCTGTGTTGAGGATCAGCTTCCGGGTTCGTCCCACTCCTTGAAAGCGGCAGCGCTACCCTTTTAGCTCAGTGCGAATGTTGGTTGGGGTATGTACGTAGAGTCACTGTGGGGACAATGTCCTCAATGCACTTATTGATAAAGCCAGTGACTGATGTGGTGTACTCCATCAATTCCATCGGAAGAATCCAGGAACATATTCCAGTCTGTGCTACAGTTCTGTGGTTTAGCATCTGCGTCATCTGACCACTTTCACTGGTCACTGGCGCTTCCTACTTTACTTTTTGCTTGTTAGTAGGAATCAGGAGGATAGAAATATGGTCAGATTTGCCAAATGGAGGGCAAGGGAGAGCTTTGTAGTCATCTCTGTGTGTGGAGTAAAGGTGGTCTAGACTTTTTCCCTCTAGTTGCACATTTAACATGCTGATAGAAATAAGGTAAAACTGATTTAAATTTCCCTGCATTAAAGTCCCTTTCGTCTAGAGTGCTGGCTATGAATTAGCATTTTCCTGTTTGCTTATGGCCTTATACAGCTCATTGAGTGTGGTTTTAGTGCCAGCATCTGTCTGTGGTGGTATGCAGACAGCTACGAAAAATACAGAAACTCTCTTGGTGTGGTCTACAGCTTATCATAAAATGGCCTAACACTCTGGTCATAATTTATTTTTAAATAAATTGATGTTATTTGGCGTGTCATAGATCGGTTCTTGGAACAATTCTATGCTGGTGGGTCGCGTTGAGGGAATTTCTGTCTTGATATCGGGTGGGGCTCGGAATTGATGTGGCGGGGGCGGGTTCGGGTCCAAAAAACAGAGCCGTGCAGGACTCTACCACGCATATGTGCAGAAACTCTGGTACTGTGAGAGCACAGTCTTGCATTGTGCTCATCTGAATATCAGTGGTGCTGCTCATGGCAGCTTCATATCGCTGAGTCTCACTTTAATATGACACTTCTTGTAACTTGCAAAAGCTTCAGAACATACGCACATCCAGGTACTTTTTTGCAGGTGTGTCAGTTGTAGGTGAACTCATTATCAATTAAAATGAGAGCACCACACTGCTGTTCATCTTCCCAGGTGATTTTTCATTGATGCCTGATGAACACCTGAGTCGAAACGTATCAATAAAATCACCTGGGAGCATGAACAGGAGTGTGCGGCGTTTCCTTTTAATATACCTCTTAAAACATACTCCCAGGTGTCATGTCATATGTCCTAACAATGACCCAATAGATGTTACGAACAGTTGTGACAGCTAATAGAAAGTTTACCTACGCCTCTCCAGAGCCACATGGAGCCCCAGCCCCTGAGCTCCTCCAAGATTGGGCTCGGCCGACGGGAGCACCTGACGCTCATGCACCGGCACCACTCACAGCGCTCCAAGTGCCGGCCGCCCAAGGGCATGTATCTGACCCAGGAGGATGTGGTGGCAGTGTCGTGCAGCTCCAGCGCTGCCAACACCGTCCTTCGGCAGCTGGACATGGAGCTGGTGGGCCTCAAAAGACAGGTGAGCGTTGGGGATTCTGGTCTCAATGCAGGGCAACCTGGGTCCTCAAGGTGCTTGATTTGAGGCTTCTTCACAGTACATTTTTGTCATTTTTACATATATAGTACCAGTGAAAAGTTTGGCCACACCTACTCATTCAAGGGTTTTTCTTTATTTTGACCATTTTCTACAATGTACAATAATAGTGAAGACATCAAAACTATGAAATAACACATGGAATCATGTAGTATCCAGAGGTGTTAAACAAATCTAAATATATTTTATATTTGAGATTCTTCAAAGTAGCCACACTTTGCCTTGACAGCTTTGCACACTCTTGAGGAATGATTTTCCAACAGTCTTGAAGGAGTTCCCACATATGCTGAGCACTTGTTGACTGCTTTTCCTTCACTCTGCAGTCCAACTCATCCCAAACCATCTCAATTGGGTTGAGGTCGGTTGATTGTGGAGGCCATCTAATGTAGCACTCCATCAAATTAATTACTTAAATCATACAATGTCATTTTCTGGATTTTTGTTTTAGATTCCGTCTCTCACGGTTGAAGTGTACCTATGATAAAAAATGACAGACCTCTACATGCTTTGTAAGTAGGAAAACCTGCAAAATCGGCAGTGTATCAAATACTTGTTCTCCCCACTGTACTTGTTCTGAAAGGCTCCAGGGTCTGCAACACCACTAAGAAAGGGGCACCACCAAGCAAGCGGCACCATGAATACCAAGGAGCTCTCCCAACAGGTCAGGGACAGTTGTGGAGAAGTACAGATCAGGGGTGGGTTATAAAAAAATATCTGAAACTTTGAACATCCCACAGAGCACCATAAAATCCACTATTAAAAAATGGAAAGAATATGGCACCACGACTAACTTGCCAAGAGAGGGCCACCCACCAAAACTCACGGACCAGGCAAGGAGGGCATTAATCAGAGAGACAACAAAGAGACCAAAGATAAACCTGAAGGAGCTGCAAAGCTCCACAGTAGTGATTTGAGTATCTGGCCATAGGACCACTTTAAGCCATACACTCCACAGAGCTAGGCTTTACGGAAGAGTGGACAGAAAAAAGTCATTGCTTAAAGAAAAAAATAAGCGAACACGTTTGTTGTTCACCAAAAGGCATGTGGGAGACTCCCAAAACATATGGAAGAAGGTACTCTGGTCAGATAAGACTAAAATGTTGCTTTTTGGCCATCAAGGAAAACGCTATGTCTGGCACAAACCCAATACCTCCCATCACCCAGAGAACACCATCCCCACAGTGAAGCATGGTGGTGGCAGCATCATGCTGTGGGGTTGTTGTTCATTGGCAGGGACTGGAAAAATGGTCAGAATCGAAGGAATGATGGATGGTGCTAAATACAAGGAAATTCTTGAGGGAAACCTGTTTCAGTCTTCCAGAGATTTGGGACTGGGACGGAGGTTCACCTTCCAGCAGGACAATAACCCTAAGCGTACTGCTAAAGCAACACTCAAGTGGTTTAAAGGGGAAACATTTAAATGTCTTGGAATGGTCTAGTCAAAGCCCAGACCTCAATCCAATTGAGTCTGTGGGAGGACTTAATGATTGCTGCATACCAATGGAACCCATCCAACTGGAAGGAGCTGGAGCAGTTTTGCCTTGAAGAATGGGCGAAAATCCCACTGGCAAGATGTGCCAAGCTTATAGAGACATACCCCAAAAGACTTGTAGGTGTAATTGCTGCAAAAGGTGGCTATACAAAGTATTGACTTTGGTGGGGTGAATAGTTATGCACGCTCAAGCTCTCTATTTTGTTGTCTTGTTTCTTTCACAAGAAAACATATTTTGCATCTTCAAAGTGGTAGGCATGGTATGTAAATCAAATTGATTTTAATTCCAGGTTATACGAAAACGAATTGGGAAAAATGCCAAGGGGGGTGAATACTTTCACAAGGCACTGTACCACCCCTCCCTTGTCACAACACAACTGATTGGCTCAAACGCATGAAGGAAAGAAATTTCACAAATTAACTTTAACAAGGCACACATGTTAATTGAAATTCCTCATGAAGCTGGTTGAGAGAATGCCAAGAGTATGCAAAGCTGTCATCAAGGCAAATGGTGGCTATTTGAAGAATCTAAAATATATTTTGATTTGTTGAACACTTTTTTTGGTTACTCCATGATTCCATATGTTATTTTATAGTTGATGTCTTCACTATTCTACAATGTAGAAAATAGTACAAATGAAGAAGAACCCTTGAATGAGTAGGTGTGTCCAAACTTTTGACTGGTACTGTATATATACACAAATGTGGACACACCTTCAAATTCGTAGATTTGGCTATTTCAGCCACACCCATTGCTGACTGGTGTATAAAATCGAGCAGAGCCATGCAATCTCCATAGACAAACATTCACAGTAGAATGGCCTTACCGAAGAGCTCAGTAACTTTCAACGTGGCATAGTCATTGGATGCCACCTTTCCAACAATTCAGTTAATCAAATTTCTGCCCTGCTAGAGCTGCCCCGTTCAACTGTAAGTGCTGTTATTGTGAAGTGGAAACATCTAGGAGCAACAACCGCTCAGCCGCGAAGTGGTAGGCCACACAAGCTCACAGAACGAGACTGCCGAGTGCTGAAGCGCGTCAAACTCGTCTGTCCTCAGTTGCAACACTCACTACCGAGTTCCAAACCTCTGGAAGCAATGTCAGCACAAGAACTGTTTGTCAGGAGCTTTATGAAATGGGTTTCCATTGCCAAGCAGCCACACACAAACCTATGATCACCATGCGCAATGCCAAGCGTCGGCTGGAGTGGTGTAAAGCTCGCCACCATTGGACTCTGGAGCAGTGGAAACATGTTCTCTGGAGTGATTAATCACGCTTCACCATCGATGTCCGACGGACGAATCTGGGTTTGGCGGATGCCAGGAGATACCTGCCCCAATGTATAGTGCCAACTGTAAAGTTTGGTGCAGGAATAACGGTGGGGTTTTTCATGGTTCGGGCTCTAGCCCCCTTAGTTCCAGTAAAAGGAAATCTTAATGCTACAGCACACCATTACCTTCTAGATGATAGTGTTTCCAACTTTGTAGCAACAGTTTGAGGAAGGTCCTTTCCTGTTACAGCTTGACAACGCCTCCGTGCAAAGCGAAGTCCATACAGAAATGCTTTGTCACGATCAGTGTGGAAGAACGTGACTGGCCTGCAGAGCCCATCGAACACCTTTAGGATTATTTGGAACGCCGACTGCATGCCAGGCCTAATCGTCCAACATCAGTGCCCAACCTCACTAATGCTCTTGTGGCTAGATGGAAGCAAGTCCCCGAAGCAATGGTCCAACATCTATTGTAAAGCCTTCCCTGAAGAGTGGAGGCTGTTATAGCAGCAAAGGGGGATCAACTCCATATTTATGCCCATGATTTTGGAATGAAATGTTCAAGCAACTGTCCACATACTTTTGGTTCACAATGCACTACTTACTGCATTGTGGTGTTCTAAGCATGCCTTAAAAAAAGGATACACACCCCTTGACTTTTTCGATATTTAGTGTTACAATGTGGGATTAAAATGGATTTGTAACTTTTTGTCAATGATTTACATGTCAAAGTGGAAGAATGTAAGTGTTTTATTTTTCTTAAATTCTCTTGAATACATGTATTCAACCCTCTGAGTCAATACATATTAATCACCTTTAGCAGCAATTTTAAAGCTGTGAGTCTTTCTGGGCAAATCCAAGAGAAAAAAAAAATGCAAATATTGTACATTCTTCAAGCTCTGTCAAGTTGGTCATTGCTAGACATCCATTTAAGTCTTGCCATAGAATTTCAAGCTGATTTAAGTCAAAACTAACTAC
This sequence comes from Oncorhynchus keta, assembly GCF_023373465.1. Taxonomy (NCBI): domain Eukaryota; kingdom Metazoa; phylum Chordata; class Actinopteri; order Salmoniformes; family Salmonidae; genus Oncorhynchus; species Oncorhynchus keta. The sequence goes on along the minus strand of NC_068452.1, from coordinate 13,977,792 downwards.
ACTACTCAGGAACTTTCAATGTCGTCTTGGTCAACTCCAGTGTATATTTGGCCTTGTGTTTTAGGTTATTGTCCTGCTGAAAGGTGAATGTGTCTCCCAGTGTCTGTTGGAAAGATGACTGAACCAGGTTTTAATCTAGAATTTTGCCTGGGCTTTGATCTATTCCGTTTCTTTTTACCCACCCCCCAAAAAAAGGCTTTGCCGATGACAACCATACTCATAACATGAAGCAGCCACCACCATGGTTGAAAATATGAAATATGGTACTCAGTGATGTGTTGAATTTGCCCCAAGCATAGCGCTTTGTATTCGGGACAGTTAATTAGCCATTTTTTTGTAGTTTTGCTTTAATGCTTTATGGCAAACAGGATGCATGTTTGAGAAAAAAAAATCTGTACAGGCTTCCTTCTCATTCTTGACATTTAGGTTAGTATTGTGTAGTAACTACAATGTTGTTCATCCAGCTTTCTCCTATCACAGGCATTTAAATTGTTTTAAAGTCACTATTGGCCTCATGGTGAAATCCCTGAGTTTTCCTTCCTCTCCGACAACAGTTAGGAAGGACGCTTGCATCTTTGTAGTGACTGGGTGTATTAATACACCATCCAAAGTGTAATTAATAACTTCACCATGCTTCTAAGGGATATTCATTGTCTGATTTTTTTCCTTCTTTTTTCCATGTACCAGTAGGTGCCCTTTGAGGCGTTGGAAAACCTCTCTGGTCTTTGTGGTTGAAATTCACTGCTCAACTGAACGACTTTACAGATAATTGTATATGTGTGGGTACAGAGTCATTTAATTAACATGTTAAACACATTGCACACAGCGAGTCCATGCAACTTATTATGTGACTTGTTCAGCACATTTTTACTCCTGAATGTATTTAGGCTTGCCATAAAAGGGGTTGAATACTTGGACTCAAGACATTTCAGCTTTTCATTTTTTTTATTATTAATTTGTAAACATTTCTAAAAACATAATTCTACTTTGACATTATGGGGTATTGTGCTTGGGCTGTAACAACAAAATGTCGATAAAGTCAAGGGATGTGAGTACTTTCTGAAGGCACTATGAATTTATCCCACAGGTTCAAAATGCAAAGCAACTGAACAGTGGTCTGAAACACAGGATGGAAGCGGGCATTAATGACTTCAGGCTGCCAGAGGTATGTGCCAAATGTTTAGATTTCAGTGAGAAAAGGGACGTAAGAACAAAGCTTATTTCTCAAATGGTGTGCATAATTTTGTTTATATCCTTGTAAGTGAGCATTTATCCTTTGCCAAAATAATCCATCCACCTGACAGGTGTGGCATATCAAGAAGCTTATTAAAACAGCATGATCATTACACAGGTGCACCTTGTGCTGGGCACAATAAAAGGCCACTCTAAAATGTGCAGTTGTCACAAAACAATGCCACAGATGTCTCAAGTTGAGGGAGTGTGCAATTGGCACGCTGACTGCAGGAATGTCCACCAGAGGTGTTGCCAGGACATTTAATGTTCATTTCTCTACTATAAGTGGCCTCCAACATTGTGTTAGAGAATTTGATAGCAAGTCCAAATGGCCTCAACTGCAGACTTGTGTAACCAGGCCAGGACCACCACGTCCGGCTTCTTCACCTGCGGAAATGTCTGAGACAAGCCACCCGGACAGCTGATGAAACTCGTCATCCTCACCAGGGTCTTGACCTGACTGCAGTTTGGCGTCGTAACGGACTTCAGTGGGGAAATTCTCACCTTCGATGGCTGCTGGAACACTGGAGAAGTGTGCTCTTTAAGGATAAATCCCAGCTTCAACTGTACCGGCCAGATGGCAGACAGCATATATGGCGTCATGTGGGCGAGCGGTTCGCTGATGTCAATGTTGTGAACAGTGCCCCATGGTGGGGGGTTATGGTATGGGCAGGCATAAGCTACGGACAACTGCATTTTACCTATGGCAATTTGAATGCACAGAGATAGTGAAGAGATCTTGAGGCCCATCGTCTTGCCATTCAACCCGCCACTATCACTTCATGTTTCAGCATGACAATGCACAGCCCCATGTCGCAAATATCTGTAAACAATTCCTGGAAGTAAAAAAAATGTCCCAGTTCTTCCATGACCTGCATACTCACTAGACATGTAACCCACGACCAGTTCCCGCCAATATCCAGCAACTTCGCACACCCACCGAAGAGTAGTGGGACAACATTCCACAGGCCACAATCAACAGCCTGATCAACTCTATAGTGAAGGAGATGGTGTGCTGCATGAAGCAAATTGTCATACCAGATACTGACTGGTTTTCTGATCCAAGCACCTACTTTTTTTAAGCTATCTGAGTCAACAGATACATCTGTATTCCCAGTCATGTGAAATTCATAGATTAGGCCCTAATTAATTCATTTAAATTAACCAATTTCCTTATGAGCTGCAACTCAGTAAAATCTTTGCAATTGTTACATTTGTTTTGTGTATAATATCAGGTATTCTTTGTCTGTTCTAGTGCAACCAAAAAGTTAATGCCCGCTGGACAACAGATGAACAGCTTCTGGCAGTTCAAGGTAAACCTACGTTCTTTGTGCGTTTGTAGTCAGGTCATGTTCTTGTACATGGGCCGCCAGTCTGTTTACCTCGTGCAATTTCAGAATATGTTGTTGTTTCACCAGGTGTCCGGAAGTACGGGAAAGACTTCCAGGCCATTGCCGACGTTATCGGTAATAAGACAGTAGGGCAGGTAAAGAACTTCTTTGTGAACTACCGCCGCCGGTTTAACCTGGAGGAGGTGCTGCAGGAGTGGGAGGCGGAGCAGGGAACTGGCACCACCAACGGTGACACTGCCACCTCTGGCGAGGAGGGGAAGAACAGCTCCAACACCCCTTCTGGGAAGAGTACGGACGAAGAGGAGGAGGAGGTGGTGAAGCGTTCCTTTATTCCCCTAAAACAAAAAAATGTTTACCTTCCCAGAAACCCCTTCTGTGATTTCGCAATGGGAGTTGGCCTCCCACAAGCAGGTTTTTGCTCCAACAAATCTCTAACACTGCAGTTTCATAAACATTCCTTCATGTTCTTAACATTATAGTCAGGGCATAAGATGTCATAAGCAGTTATGGTTGTGCCAAAGTTCCTAACAATGTTAGTTGCATGTGGACATTCTCACCTTGGAAGGGGGGCAATATGCAAAACACTACATTTTCAATTCACAATTTATTATTCTACAAATTTCCATCGACTTGATAACTTCTAGAAATATCTGAATGTGGTTGACTAATGGTCTTTTTTTTACTCCTTGCATGATGTGTAGCTAAGTATTATTTCATAACCAGTGGTAGATGGCCATGCTATACAGTATAGAAAATAGTATAATACAAACACTGCATGACCAAAAGTATGGACAGTAAGGACAACTGCTCGTCGAACATCTCATTCCAAAATCATAGGCATTGATATGGAGTAGGTCCCTCCTTTGCTACTATAACAGCCTCCACTTTTCTGGGAAGGCTTTCCACTAGATGTTGAAACATTGCTACAGGGACTTGCTTCCATTCAGCCACAGAGCATTAGTGAGGTCAGGCACTGATGTTGGGCGATGAGGCCTGGCTCACAGTTGGCGTTCCAATTCATCCCAAAGGTGTTCGATGGAGTTGAGGTCAGGGCTCTGTGCAGGCCAGTCAAGTTCTTCCACACCAATCTCGACAAAACAAATCTACAATCTATACACAATACCCCACAATGACAGAGCAAAAACGGGTTTGTTCATGTTTGCTAATTTATTACAATAAAAAAAAACTGATCACATTTACATAAGTATTCAGACCCTTTACTCAGTACTTTGTTGAAGCACATTTGGCAGTGAGCACAGCCTTGAGTCATTGAGTATGACGCTACAAGCTTGGCACCCATGTTTGGAGAGTTTCTCCCAATGTTCTCTGGAGATCCGCTCAAGCTCTGTCAGGTTGGATGGGGAGCGTCGCAACACAGCTATTTTCATGTCTTTCCAGAGATGCTTGATCAGGTTCAAGTCCGGGCTCTAGCTGGGCCACTCAAGGGCATTTAGAGACTTGTCCCAAAGCCACTCCTGTGTTGTCTTGGCTGTGTGCTTAGGGTCGTTGTCTTGTTGGACTGAGGTCCTGAGCACTCTGGAGGTTTTAATCAAGGATCGCGCTGTACTTTGCTCCGTTCATCTTTCCCTCGATTCTGACTAGTCTCCCAGTCCCTTCTGCTGAAAAACATCCCCACAGCATGATGCTGCCACCACCATGCTTCACCGTAGGGATGGTGCCAGGTTTCCTCCATACGTGACGCTTGGCATTCAGGCCAAAGAGTTCAAGCTTGGTTTCATCAGACCAGAGAATGTTGTTTGTAATGGTCAAAGTCATTAGGTGCCTTTTGGCAAAGTCCAAGGGGGCTGTCATGTGCCTTTTAAGGAGTGGCTTCTGTCTGGCCACTCTACCATAAAGGCGTGATTGGTGGAGGACTGCAGAGATGTTTGTCCTTCTGTAAGGTTCTCCCATCTCCACAGAGGAACTCTGGAGCTCTGTCAGAGTGACCATCGGGTTCTTAGTCACCTCCCTGACCAAGGCCCTTCTCCCATGATTGTTCAGTTTGGCCGGGTGGCCAGCTCTAGGAAGTGTCTTGGTAGTTCCAAACGTCCTTCATTTAAGAATGGAGGCCACTTTTCTTGTGGATGTTCAATGCCTAGACATGCCTGTCTTTGAGCTCTACGGACAATTATTTAGACTTCATGGCTTGGTTTTTCCTCTGACATGCACTGTCAACTGTGGGACCTTATATAGACAGGTGTGTGTGTGGACATGATTTGGAACGGCACAATCAATTGAATTTACCACAGGTGGACTCAATCAAATTGTAAAAACATCAAGGATGATCAATGGAAACAGGATGCACCTGAGCTCAATTTTTTGTTTTTCAATGTTTTTAATAGATTTGCTAAAAATTCGAAATACCTGTTTTTGCTTTGTCATTATAGGTATTGTGTGTCGATGGGAAAAAAAAAAAAAAAAAATCAATTTTAGAAAAAGGCTGTAATGAAAAAGCGTTAAAAGGGTTCGCAATACTTTTCCGAATGCACTGTATGCTGTAATGTATTGCCCATCTGTGTTTTGGTCTGAAATCCCAACTCACGCCTCTCTCTTCCAGGGCCAGGTGACCCTCTCGTCAGGCCCTTCTCCCGCTGCCACTTCCTCTGCAACTTTCCAGACCCTGGTGACGTCGTCGGCAACCTCGCTCAACCAGCCACCCCGCTCCTACGGCCTTCCCTGCCGGCCACCCCAGCCCTCCACAGGCAGCCGCCCCCTCTCCAGCAGCAGGCCCGCTTCCTCCAACCCCGGCCCGTGCTCAACCAGCCCCCCCCGCTCATCCGGCCCTCCAACCCCCAGCCCCCGCGCCTCAATCCCCGGCCGCTTGTCCCCACCTCCACAGGGTGCCCAGGCTCCAGCCAGCTGCCCCCCACCCTGGTGGGTATCCCATCGGAGACGCCGTCCTCCTCCACGCTGCACTGAGTGTGTGCAATGGCGAAGGAAGAAAACTGAAAAGTCGTGGTCGTTTTTTAAAACTTGGTCGTTTGTTTACTGTTGTTTTCCTGAAGGTTGTCAATCGTTGGTTGTTATGAGGAAATGATGTATATTAATGAGAAAAGTAAAACCGTTGAAGTTTTTAAAGTATATGTATATTAGGTTAGGTCTTAGTTTTTTTATTTATTTGAAATCACTTTTTATTCACTCATCTTTAACAGACTTACTTAGATGTTATGTGTTGGTGATGTTAAAGATTTACTAGAAGCATTGGTTCTTTTTGAAAGTGTTCTTGGCTTCTGGTTAATGTATATTTTACAAACTGGCAAAATTTGCAAGTAGTATATAAACAAAAGGTATATTGAAGACACTATGATGGACAATACACAAAACTAGTGAAAAGGTGGCGTTGCCATATTTCTGTTGGATTCTTTGATTTGCTGTGACGCATATTTGTTCTTTGAGCGAATATAGACGTTTATCTTTATATAAGCATTATTTATTTTTCTACTCGGTGCTATGGACTTGACTGATTTTTGTATACTACTGATGTCCAGTATAATAATAACCATTGTGTAAGTGCTCTTACACCTCTAGGACAACTGTATTTACGTGATTGAATTTATCTAAACTGGAAGAAACCGATTGAAAAAAATGATGAACCGGTTAATAAAATGAACTTGTTTAATGTAATATTAAGCTACGAGGGTGTCACTGTCAGTCAATTGATTGTTGTAGTCAGTGAGCCACATTTTCAGGAATTTGTTTAAATGATTTTCATTTAAGATATATTGAAGAACAAAATGTTTGACTTCTGTACAGTTGTGTAATTTGTTTGCATCATTTTAAACCATGATGATGATAACTAAAACAAAATCCAAAAGCGTGTTTTTAACGGTCGCCTATCAGTAATTCCCAGTGTAAGATATGGCATAGTCCCTAACAAATCCATTCAAATATTTCTAACATTTTGTTTTATGTTGTCTGTCCAGCTATGATCTATAGTTTCTTACCAAGTTTTGGGAATGAATGAGTGCCACTTCATGTTCGGGGTTGAAAGATTCCGTAAAATGTTATGTTCTCCAGAAATCCTGGTTGTAAGATTTCTGGAACGTTTCTCAAATTCTGCCTGATCACTGTTAAGGAATAGAGGAGGAAATAGGCAAATTCACTACTGTACATGGTGACAAGATTTAACATGTTGAAATGCGAACTTAAATTACCCTTAAACCACTAATACACTGAGTCATTAATCCTTTCCTGTAGAAATAATGTGGCCAGAAGTAAGTATAATCATGGACATTGAGGACTTGCATTTTTCCTTAAAAATACATGACATTGTGTTTACTATGCTATTCGCTTGCCATTATTTTGATCTCTCGTTGCACTTGCATTTCAATTAAGTGTCTTTCAAACATTTTTCAATTCCATGTCTATTGTAGTACATTTATTTGGTTTGTCCTATGTTGGCATAGTAAATCATTACATTTCCCTGCCTGCTTAAATTGAAATGAATATTGCCCCAAAAATATAGCATACTGGTGCAATCCCAAATATACAACTATAAATAGCACTTAAATAAAACAAAACACATTTGGAATTGTTGCATAGTTTACCTTTAATTGATTTGTCTACTTTAGCCTAAATCATTTTATCAGCATCCAGCGTTGTTTCTGATATTTGATATGCCTAATTGACAATTGAATGGTTTCCCAAAATCATCACGCCTCAATGTAACTGCTGTGGAATAATTCTAAACCAATGCAATTAAATAGCATAGGCGTATGTAAATAATACCGCCACACTGGGCAGACATCAGTTGGTCTAGTTTTGGTACCATGCCATTGGATTTAGGTTAGGGTTGGGTGGAAAAAAAATATGCCCTTACGTTGACTTTTTGCAAATACAGTCAGTTTCACGTTGATTCATCAGTTTTATATTGGTTCAAATTACGTGGAAACAACGTTGATTCAACCAGTTTTGCCATGCATGTAAAAACATCAGCTGTGCTTCTTGGTGGCCTTGACTTACGAGGCCTAGGGCCTACATGATTCTGTTGTAATGTATTTGTTATATTAAAAAGCAGTATCAATGTGCTCAACATTTCTAAATGTATGCATGTTATTTTAGACCACTTATTACATTTCTATATGCTCAAACCTGTAATATAGCAGTATAAGCACCACTGACGTTTGGGTTTGATCGAACTACTAGCTCCGTGAACTGTAGCCTAAAGTTAAATTATCACAATGTATTTGAAAATAACTTGAAACTTCCCAATTTTTCAACTCTCAATTTCCAGCAAATACCATTTTAAACCTGTGGATGCATAAAAAAAGGGATAATTTCTTCAGCACCCTACCTCGATACGATTCAGGGAGGCTATGCAAGGTGCCAACCATACATTTTATTTGACAGCGTTTCAGGATACGATCATTTAAAGGGTGTGAACCGTGAACACAGTGCCGTTACATTCACTTCCTGAAACATTTTCCGCTCATATAGAATTTGCTGCACGCCGAGTTGTGACGTATAGCCTGGGCTACACACTCCGTACTGTGCAGACGTTTTTGCCATATGAATGTGGATGTAAATTACAAAAGTAAACCAAGAACATCGTCGCACATTCCGTTTTTAAAGACACGGTAAGAACGCACACGGTAAGATCTTCAATGCAACGGTTGTTAATTATGTAGGCTATGAAAACGAAAGCAAAATAATTTCAGTGTTACTTTTTGACTAAACAATATAAATACAGAACTCCCTTGGATGTCGTTAACATTAAAATAATCTGTTTTTATAATAATCATGATGTTTTCATCTATTGGAATCATAATTCATTATGCTGTTCTTCAGCAGTGGGGATTCCCCGAAATTGTAGTGCTGCAAAGAGCGCATAATTCCGTCGCGGCTTTTTGTCTTTCTCAATATAACGTCAATGAATACCCTCGAACTGTTAATGTAATAATACAACATAAGCCATGTTTCGCTTAATTGTCCATCGTCTCATTAAGAATTTGCCGCGCACCATTACCGCGGGCTGCGAGGGGGTTACCCCAAAGACAGAATCGCTGATTCCACCAGCACTAAGCCACTAGGCTAGGGGGATTTCTGAAAGGGAGATTCTGATGAGACAATCCACGGTCCTTCATGGGTGCCGATTGAGAATCATATGAATATTTGCTTGACTTAACATTAAACATGTTAGAAGATGGAAACTTTACCACACACTAATGCCTGTCTGTCAGCAGGGCTGTAGCTAGGCTCTGAGTTTTAGTGAGGTCTGGAAGCACCCCCGCCACTTTTTCAATAGATGGTAAGACAGTTGAAGCTCATTAACTGCATTTCTATACAATTTAAAAACACTCAATTGCTATTTGGAGTACCTCAAAAATAGCAAAAATGACCCCAGCCATTATAACATGGTTGCTGTAGCTTCATGCACCTCGATCTACAAACATATACAGTTGAAGTCGGGAAGTTCACATACACTTAGGCTGGAGTCATTAAGACTCATTTTCAACCACTCCACAAATTTCTTGTTAACAAACTATAGTGTTGGCAAGTCGGTTAGGACATCTAATTTGTGCATGACCCAAGTAATATTTCCAACAATTGTTTACAGACAGATTATTCCAGTGGGTCAAAAGTTTACCTTCACTAAATTGACTGAGCCTTTAAACAGCTTTGAAAATTCCAGAAAATGATGTCTTGGCTTTAGAAGCTTCTCATCCTTGGGAGCAATTTCCAAAGGAAGGAGACGTGTTCTGTCTCCTAGAGATTAACCTACTGTGGTGCGAAAAGTGCAAATCAATCCCAGAACAACACGCAAAGGACCTTGTGAAGATGCTAGAGGAAACAGGTACAAAAGTATCTATATCCACAGTAAAACGAGTCCTTTATTGACATAACCTGAACGGCCGCTCAGCAAGGAAGAATCCACTGCTCCAAAATCACCATAAAAAAGCCAGACTACGGTTTGCAACTGCACATGGGGACAAATATAGTACTTTTTGGAGAAATGTCCTCTGGTCTGATGAAACAAAAATAGAACTGTTTGGCCATAATAACCATCGTTATGTTTGGAGGAAAAAGGGTGAGGCTTGAAAGCCGAAGAACACCATCCCAAACCTGAAGCAGGAGGGTGGCCGTATCATGTTGTGGGGGTGCTTTGCTGCAGGAGGGACTGGTGCACTTCACAAAATAGATGGCATCATGGGGTAGGAAAAGTATGTGGATAATTGAAGCAACATCTCAAGACATCAGTCAGAAAGTTAAAGCTTGGTCGCAAATGGGTCTTCCAAATGGACAATGACCCCAAGCATACTTCCAAAGTTGTGGCAAAATGGCTTAAGGACAACAAAGTCAAGGTTTTGGAGTGGTCATCACAAAGCCCTGACCTCAATCCTATAGAATATTTGTGGGCAGAAATGAAAAAGCGTGTGCGAGCAAGGAGGACTCAGTTACACCAGCTCTGTCAGGAGGAAGGGGTCAAAATTCATCCAACTCATTGTGGGAAGCTTGTGGAATGCTACACGAAACATTTGACCCTTTTTTTAAATGAAGTTAAACCATTTAAAAGGCAATGCTACCAAATACTAATTGAATATATGTAAACTTCTGACCCACTGGGAATGTGATGAAATAAATAAAAGCTGAAATAAATCTCTACCATTATTCTGAAATTTCACATTTTTAAAATAAAGTGGTGATCCTAAATGACCTAAGACAGGGAGTTTTTACTAGGACTAAACGTCAGGAATTGTGAAAAACTGAGTTTAAATGTATTTGGCTAAGGTGCATGTAAACTTCTGAATTCAACTATAGCATATTAGCTAAACAATTAGCCACTACACTTTAACTCGCATCAATTCAAAACTATAATTGTATATGTACAGAGGGATCTGTTGGCAGAAAAAGTATTTTATTTACAAAAAGGTCAACAAATACGTTTTTACAGATTTGTTGTAGTGTTACAGACAATTTCATGCAATTCAACATGTTTTGCCATGTTTGTATGATATGAGAGTGACTACCAGAACGAATGTGGGCCCCTTGGATGTCAGGACCCCTGGGTACATGCTTTGCGATCCGGGTCGGTAATTCAGCCATGAAAGTTTAGCTGGCTAGACTAACGACTCATTTACCAATCTAAAAAAGGTTAACAGTCATGGTCTACCTAAGTGACTGACAATGTATTTATTTGTATTCAAAAATATTACAGGAGGTCCAGTCCTCATATGTAGCTACGGCCCTGGTTATAAGTCCATGTGAATAAACTCCTTAAAAAAGATAGGGGGAGGGGTTTATGTAATATCCCCACATTTTAAAACAAACCTATTTACTAAACACTTTCATGCACAAATGTTTGGACTATATCTCATTATGGAGAGCTTTGAATGGGATTTTCTGAATGTTAAAGTCATGCAGGTAGTCAGTCAATTGCAGGACTTCTGGAATAGGAAATGTTAATGTCAGAGTCTTTGTAGATGTACATTTGCATAGGTCTACAAACTGTCCAACATCTACCGCACACCTGTCAGCCTACAGATTGCCATGGCAACAAAGGAGAGTGACCCGAGTGGATCCGGAGGACTCTCCAGGCAGAATTCGGGAGTGGTGGGACCGTGGGAATTGGACTTGACTGCAGTGCAGCACAGTTTGAAGTTTGTGAAGAAGCTGGAAGAGCACTATGTTTGTCCCACCTGTAAAGGAGTAGTTCTCAACCCACACCAAACTGGCTGTGGACACATCTTCTGCTACAGCTGCATCCAAGGGCTCCTGTAAGAACAGTAGTGATAACAAAACAGCCATTTACTGCATGTTATGTGTTCATTTACACAGTGAGGGGGGGTATTGGGGGGAGGGGTCAAATCCATTTGAATTCCAGTCAGTCTAGGAGTTGAATTGAAATTCTATTTGTGATTTGACAATGGTCCTTTCCCCTCTGAATATTGTATTATTGTTTAAGTAAAAAAATATGTCTCCAAGCTGACTGAAATTGAACTGGAATCAGCCCTCAATTACCAGCCCTCAATTGTGCATGATCTGTCACAATTTAAAGGGGAAGTTGGTAGAGAACAGCACTTACAACGCCAGGGTTGTGGGTTCGATTTCCATGGGGGACCCGTACGAAAATGTACACAGTCACTACTAGAAGTTGATCTGGATAAGAGTGTCGTCAGTTAGGTGGTTTCTCACCCTGAAAGTAGTCCATGGGCCAGGAGAAATGAATCAGTTCTTTTTTTTTAACTGCCACTTCAAACTTCAGCCACCACAAGATTGGAAATGAAAGCATTTGAGCATTGTTTTTTTTTAATGGCCACATGACCATAAAGTAACATCAAACCAAATATGGAGTGGATTGTATAGTTGATTTCAAGTGAGTCGGCCTTTAAATATATACATTTTAAATTTGTGAATTAATCAAGTTACACAATTCTGAATTTACTCTTTAATAATGTGTTAGCCCATTGAGCTAAAGGGCCATTCTTTGATACTGTAGGTAGCATATGTCATAAGTTAAAAGTCAGCAATCATATTGAAATGTGATGCTCTCTTTTGTGCAGGGAAAACTCCCCAGCCACCACCCCTGCCTGTCCTTTGGACAGAGGTTTGATCAAATCTGATGAGGTGAGATTAAGAAACCATGGTTCATTTGGGAAGAAAGCTAAATATGAAGAAATACTTTAGGCATACTTTATTCAGAATTACTTTCGCAGAGTACAGTTTTTCTGATAACACAACTGATGTCTACTTTGTATTTTCACTGGTACATAAAACTATTTTTGGGGTTTTACTTTTCATGAAACTTTAAGACACCCAACCTACTTCATTTGTAAGACAAAACTATTTTATTGACAGAAATTAAACAATCATGAGTGTCTTGAAATGTAAAATAATACTACACAATTGTACCGTTTCCTGCAGGTTTTCCAAGACAATTGCTGCAAAAGGGAGATCTCAAATTTAGAAGTTTACTGCACAAACTCTCCCAACTGCTCCCACAGAATGACATTATGTCGGTTGCAGGTAAATCCCACAAGACACCACAAGTACCAAATGTTACCCGTTGCTGTAGTAAATACGAGAGAAAACGCCAGCTAAAACAGGACTGTAAAATAAATCATTAACAAATGCTCAGACAGCAACATGACCAAACATTTAATACATGATATACATTCCCTCTCTCTTTCTCAGGAGCATCTACAGGCATGTCAGTTTGAGTCATTGCAGTGTTCCAATGCAGGCTGCAGTGAGACCATGCAACGTAAGGACCTGCAGGAGCACCTCAGAATCAGCTGCTCCTACCGTATGGAGCCCTGTCACTACTGCAAGCATCCTTACACATGCTGCCAGCTCGAGGTGAATGCCAGAGGAATTGACTGTTTTAATATGTTCTTATGCTTGCAATGGTCAGGGTTTACGTTTTATGATATGAGGACTTTCAATTTGCTGTTGTCCCCGGTGGTTTATTTGGGATTTTCTAAGATGGTGGAACCCATAACTAGCCTACTGATTTTGCTGCACCTGTTATGTCTAGGTGTCTTAGGCCTAGGTAACCGGATTTAAGTGCATATACAGTACATGAGAAATCACTGTATGCACCTAGGTGTTGAATGCATGTACCCCGGACACAGCTACCTTATCTTAGGTCCAAGGCCAGCTCCGTCTTGATCTTTTGGTCAGCCAGTCCCAGCTATTATTATTTGTTCAGATGGTGACAAAATAAATATGTACCAAACTACAAAAATGCCTGCCCATTCAAAGAGGTGAACTAACACAAAGAAACAAACAAAAGGGTGGCTGGGGGGCTTCTGGCCTCCTCTCTTTCTCTGACTGACAATCACTTTAATTGGCTGCACCTGATGTGTTTCTCAAGGCTTAGCTCAGCATGTAGACCTGATTGCTGCCACCTGGGGATGGAGTGTGGAAGTGTATCTTGGAAATGTGTTGCCTAACTCTCTGCTAACACTATGCTACCCCCCATATCATAACAAGTAATATTAAGGAAGTGGATTGTCCTTCAACTGTGTTCCCCCTCTAACCCTTGGTTGTACTACATTTAGCCAAAGATTATTTTTACAGTCTGGGAATTATACAGTCATTCTCCCAACAGGTGGCGCAAGTGACTTGAATGTATGTTTGAATCCCTCACACTTACTGTGCCTTTGACAACACTTGAACGAAGCTCTTTTCAGTCTATTATGATATGATACTGTAAGTCACTAAGAAGGAACATCCTTCTTAATAATCACTTATTATTTCTGTTCGGACTCCACCAGGATCATGAGAGGCATTCATGCCCAGAGGTTGAAATCAAGTGCCCCAACAAATGCTCCCAGATGATTAAAAGATGCATGGTAAATATTCAGATATGACCATAACATTTGTTTTATTTGCTGAATGTATTGTTTGAAGAGGCTCATTTATTGTTTGAAGAAGGATTTTCTATATTCCTTGACATTTTGCCACAAGCACATACACTGATTGTACAAAACATTAGGAACACCTGCTTTTTCCATGACAGACTGACCAGGTGAATCCAGGTGAAAGCAATGATCCCTAATTGATGTCACTTGTAAAATCCACTTCAATCAGTGTAGATGAAGGGGGGAGACAAATTAAAGAAGTATTCTTAAGACATGGATTGTGTATGTTTGCCATTCAGAGGGTAAGTGGGCAAGACAAAAGATGTAAGTGCCTTTGAACGGGGTAGGTGCCAGGCACACCGGTTTGGGTGTCAAGAACTGCAACGCTGCTGGGTTTTTCACGCTCAACAGTTTGTCTGTATCAAGAATGGTCCACCACCCAAAGGACATCCAGCCAACTTGACACAACTGTGGGAAGCATTGGAGCCAACATGGGCCAAAATCCCTGTGGAACACGTTCAACACCATGTGGAGTCCATGCCCCAGCAAATTGAGGCTGTTCTGGGGGGAAAAGGGGATGAAAGAAAAGGGGATGAAACTCAATATTAGAAAGTGATCCTTATGATTTGTACACTTGGTGTATAATACACTGTACAGCTGTTTGTAAAACTGTATGAGTGTGTAGAACTAATTTGGTTCCTGCTTCTACATCTCACTTATCCTTTTCTGTCTGACTTCTCTTCTCCCCTCTCTTTTTCACCTTTTTATACCCTCCCCCTCACTTTCCCTCTCTGACAAACACCTCTTTGCTTTTAATGTACTCTCTATCACACAGCTTGAAGACCATGCTGACCAGTGTCCTGAGGTGCAGACGGACTGTGTTTTTAAGAAATATGGCTGCTTTGTCCGGGTTGGTGGACATATTTTCCCACTCTGTGCTTTGGATTCTAATTCTACGCCAAAGGAAATCTAGTTGTAGTCGGACAATCTCAATTTATAGGTTGGGCTGGAAGCTCCAAAGTCGCAATGATTGCATTCTCAATGGGTCAAAGTCTTTATTCGACCCTCTTGGATGGGTAGTGGCTGTCAACCGATGTCGTGTGGTGATAGAAAGATGTCCTTGTAACAATTCACGACAATAAGTCATGTCTATAGGGTCTCCAGAGTATCAGAAAGAACAAAAATATATATGCAACATCCACTATTTTACTGAGTTACATATAAGGAAATCAATCAATTGAAATAAATAAATTAGGCCATGGGTGGTCATGGGAGGGCATAGGCCCACCCACTTGGGAGCCAGGCCCAGACCATCAGAATGAGTTTATCCACACAAAAGGGCTTTATTACAGACAGAAATACTGTCCGGGTGGCTGGTCTCTGACGATCCCACAGGTGAAGAAGCCCGATGTGGAGGTCCTGGACTGGCATGGTTACACGTGGTCTGAGGTTGTGAGGCCAGTTGGACATACTGCCAAATTCTCTAAACAACGTTGGAGGTGGCTCACGGTAGAGAAATTAACAAAATTATCTGGCAACAGTTCTGGAGGACATTCCTGCAGTCAGCTTGTCAAATGCATGCTCCCTCAAAACTTGAGACATCTGTGACATTTTATTGTGTGACAAAACTGCACATTTTAGAGTGGCTTTTTATTGTCCCTAGCACAAGGTGCACTTGTGTAATGATCATGCTGTTTTATCAACTTCTTGATATGCCACACCTGGATGGATTATTTTAGAAAAGGAGAAATGCTCACTAACAGGAATGTAAACACATTTGTGCACAACATTTGAGAGAAATAAGCTTTTTTGTGCATATGGAACATTTCTGGTATCTTATTTCAGGTCATGAAACATGGGACCAACATTTTACGTTTATATTTTTATTCAGTAATGGTAATAGGTGTTTATATGAACTAGTCTTATACAATACAACCAAAAGACACATGAATTTGTCTTGGTTCAACATCAGCCTTACCCATCGTGACAAGTTAATGTCAATACAGTATGTATAATGAGTGTTATAATTTGTATGTCATTGTTTGGCATGATTGCCACACAACTAATTGTTATTTCTTTCTGTGTGGACAGGAGAGGAGAGCCCAAGTTCAAGTTCATGAGGAAACTGCTCTCAATGACCATATCCTCCTGGTTCTGGGGAGCAACACAAAGCTGGAGACACAGGTAGGACCAATCACTACCCAGAACCTTTCTCAAGTTAGGATTCAGCCCTTATAGTGCCTAGACCAATGTACCAAAGGGCAAGTTGTACCTGGAGACTTAGACCATTCCTCTGACCCGGCAGATGGCAATCCTCCAGCAGGAGGTGCTGCTGAGGCACAAGGAGCTCCAGGAGAGGAGCCGCCAGGTCAGCGGTCTGGAGAAGGAGGTCCACCCACTGGCCCAGCAGGTCAGCCGATGTGACAACACCCTGTCTGCAGTACAGGTAAGAAGCAGTACTGTATTGTAACCAATACAACACCCAGAGGCCTGGCTGGTCTAGTGGTAATGTTGCAGCATTTCTATAGTGTAGGTATACGTTTGAATCTGGCCTACTGCCCTTTAACACAGCCACTCTCCGTCTTTCCCCACTTGCATCTTCTCTCTGTTAAAAAAAATCTGAAAATACCTTAAAAATATTTATGGAAATAATGCACTCTTTCTGCAGTACAGGTAAGAAGCAGGAATCATTCATTCACACATTGCAATTAATATAATCCTTTGGTCATAGGAATCAAAACTTTAGGATTCTCATGAGAAGAGAGACTACCTGTATTATTGTGTTTGAGGGCATGCAACAGAAAACGTTTTAAAACATTTTGTTTGGTGCCTAATGATTATGAACACTACCCATGTAAATAGCAGTACTGAAAATAAAGTGTTACCGTTTTCTGGTCGTCCATGTACAGAGGTCTCTGGAGGAGCAGCAGGATCACATCTCCAGCGTCCAGCTCCAGCTCGAGGAGCTGTCCAGTGTGTTTGGCCCTGGTGTGGCCCGGGAGGAACTGGGCCAAATCAGAGCGTCCCTGGACGCCCTCAGACAGCAGGTGTCCGTCACGGAGGGGCTCAAAGACCATCTGGGTGAGTGGAGGGGGTCCTTAATGGTCTGGGTGAACTAAAGGTGGATTAGAGATCATTCTTATGGTTTCCACCAACAGTAAGCCCATGAAGTGTGAAAAGTGGGTCTTGTGAAATGTAACTGGGTTATTTGAATTATGGTAAAACTGCCTCTGTCTTTGTTAGCATATTCCACAAAAACTGTTAGGCCAATGATCTTATGTCTTTAAGGATTTTCAGCGATTATGAGCAAATAATTAACATTGTACTGACATTTATCAAAATTACTTGTGGATTAATTAAAGTATAAAAAATGTAATCGCCCATCTTTCCCCCAGGGGAGTTGAAGGAGACCTACATGCGCCACTCACGCCTCCTCAGCATCCATACGGCGCAGCTGGAGTGCAACGAGGAGCACTTCAGAGAGCTCGAGTCCACCTCGTACGACGGCAAGCTCATCTGGAAGCTCCGCGACTACCGCAAGAGAAAGGAGGCCGGGTCTCAAGGCCAGGGACCGTGCCTGAGCAGCGCGCCCTTCCACACGGGCCGCAGTGGCTACAAAATGGCCGCCAGGGCCTACCTGAATGGCGACGGGGCCGGCCGGGACACCCACCTGTCTCTCTACGTGGTCCTCATGAGGGGCGACTTCGACCCCCTCCTGCCCTGGCCCTTCAGACAGCCTGTGTCATTGTCAGTGCTGGACCAGAGCGGCACCAACAACCACCTGACTATGAGTTTCAAACCCGACCCAGAAAACACTAGCTTCCACCGGCCCGGCTCGGCCGCTGCAACCGCCAACGCCCCCACCAATGTGGCCTCTGGTTTCCAGTGCTTTGCCTCGCATGCCCAGCTGGAGACACCCAAGAACGCCATATACGTGAGAGACGATACGCTCTTTGTTAAGGTCAAAGTAGACACGAGCGGTTTGGAGGACTTGTAGAGGGGCCTTAAAAAACTGGTTTGAGATCATTTCAAAAACAGTTAGCTAATGCTTCAAAGCACAGTGCAGGCCAATGCTTCAGCTGTACTCCAAATTTAGCAAACAGAAAGTGTCAGCAAATCCATGCATTTTTCCCCAGATACTGAAACGATAAAGCAATACAGATATTGCAGTGAAGTAGTTAATTTTTTTTTATTGCATTAGCCTTGTCTGCAGACTGCTTGTATGTTCACTGAGGATTCAAGTGTTAATGCTTCCCACATATTGTATTTTGTGGTAAAGTCCTACAATCAGAGAGCATGCAATCTATTAATTGTCAATTGATGACATCTCAGGGATTAATGGACAGCTGTTAAAAAGTAGTTGATGTAATTGTAATAACTTTACTGAATAAGCCAATGTACGTTGAAGGTTTATATACATTATTTAGAAATGTAAACATTATAAAAGTAAGAATGCTTATTCATTAAAGTTATTATGCTTCTACACCTGCATTGCTTGCTGTTTGGGGTTTTAGGCTGGGTATCTGTACAGCACTTTGAGATATCAGCTGATGTACGACGGGCTATATAAATAAAATTTGATTTGATTATAAGGTGTTATCATTGAGTGAATTGTTACATGTGTTTTTCCTTAAATTTTGTGGTACATGCATAAATCATCCATGCGTTTTGTTTATAAATGATTGTTTTTGTTTAAAGTAGTGATGAGTAGAGTTGAAGTGACATATTATTTTTAATGCTATAAAGTAAACAAAAGTAATGTAGGTTCTATGTCATTGTGTTACCACCTTGAAAATAAGACCTATAGGGACCTTGAATTCCCTCCAATGGCAAACTTATTGGGGGAAGGGTCTATATTAAAGAAAATTATTAGCTAATCACACCCTTTTCAGTATTTTTTTTTTTACAATTTGAGGATCGGGTGTCTAAATAAAGAGTGTAGTTTGTTTTTTCTTAAATGTCACGCCCAGATGCCAATTCAACAACTGTGATAGAAAAATGACATATTTACCTGATCTGTTTGATATTCATATACTTAACTAATAGTGTGACATTTATGTTCTATTACATGTCTGTGTGAATTGAGAGGAGCCTAAAAACCTACAGCTGGCATTCCATAGATAAATGTGGTGGGTGTAACCAGGAGAGAGAGCCTGGAGGAATAAAACAAAACCCTTATTGTATCTAGTCCTTCTTACATCTGGGAAACAACACCAGAGGCAGATGACCACAGGATAAACCCAAAGTGGCTGATGGTGCCCCAAATCTGCATGGAAGGGGTGGATCCAGCCATGACTTAGTATCAGTTACATAAAAACTCTGCATTGTCTGTAAAGGTTAGGCTACTAGGCCCAACAGTCAAGTGTGTTGGGTTGACTAGTCTCATTATTGCAACAATTAATGAATATTAAATTATGATTGTTTGAACAAATTACAAAGTCTCAATATGAATTTTCCACGACACAACCCATTCATGGTAAACACTGTGTATGTTGGCTCAAACGTAAATCAACCTTAAAAGTAAAATGCAATGTGCTGCTCTGTACCGTGTCTTCTATTGAATGCCAGCCTATGTTTCCGGGATGAGTACAACAAAATGTCACTCAAGCGCAACAAGAAAAATATATGTAACACTGTAACCATTGTTTAGTGGACTACACAAATCCCAACAGTAGTATTGCAGCGCAAGACAAATGAACTAATTCTGGAAACCTAGTAGTTACCAATTATTAGCCATAAGTTAATTGTTTGAGTTGTTTCATTTTGCTCTCTTTCAGAGATACAGCAAGCTACAGTGGGGCAAAAAAGTATTTAGTCAGCCACCAATTGTGCAAGTTCTCCCACTTAAAAATATGAGAGGCCTGTAATGTTCATCATAGGTACAATTCAACTATGACAGACAAAATGAGAAAAAAAATCCAGAAAATCACATTGTAGGATTTTGAATTAATGTATTTGCAAATTATGGTGGAAAATAAGTATTTGGTCACAAACAAACAAGCAAGATTTCTGGCTCTCACAGACCTGTAACTTCTTCTTTAAGAGGCTCCTCTGTCCTCCACTCGTTACCTGTATTAATGGCACCTGTTTGAACTTGTTATCAGTATAAAAGACACCTGTCCACAACCTCAAACAGTCACACTCCAAACTCCACTATGGCCAAGATCAAAGAGCTGTCAAAGGACACCAGAAAATAATTGTAGACCTGCACCAGGCTGAGAAGACTGAATCTGCAATAGGTAAGCAGCTTGGTTTGAAGAAATCAACTGTGGGAGCAATTATTAGGAAATGGAAGACATACAAGACCACTGATAATCTCCCTCGATCTGGGACTCCACGCAAGACCCCTGTGGGGTCAAAATTATCACAAGAACGGTGAGCAAAAATCCCAGAACCACACGGGGACCTAGTGAATGACCTGTAGAGAGCTGGGACCAAAGTAACAAAGCCTACCATCAGTAACACACTATGCCGCCAGGGACACAAATCCTGCAGTGCCAGACGTGTCCCCCTGCTTAAGCCAGTACATGTCCAGGCCCGTCTGAAGTTTGCAAGAGAGCATTTGGATGATCCAGAAGAAGATTGGGAGAATGTCATATGGTCAGATGAAACCAAAATATAACTTTTTGGTAAAAACTCAACTCGTCGTGTTTGGAGGACAAAGAATGCAGAATTGCATCGAAAGAACACCATACCTACTGTGAAGCATGGGGGTGGAAACAGCATGCTTTGCGGCTGTTTTTCTGCAAAGGGACCAGGACGACTGATCTGTGTAAAGGAAAGAATGAATGGGGCCATGTATCGTGAGATTTTGAGTGAAAACCTTCCATCAGCAAGGGCATTGAAGATGAAACGTGGCTGGGTCTTTCAGCATGACAATTATCCCAAACACACCACCTGGGCAACGAAGGAGTGGCTTCAGAAGAAGCATTTCAAGGTCCTGGAGTGGCCTAGCCAGTCTCCAGATCTCAACCCCATAGAAAATCTTTGGAGGGAGTTGAAAGTCTGTGTTGCCCAACAACAGCCCCAAAACATCACTGCTCTAGAGGAGCTCTGCATGGAGGAATGGGCCAAAATACCAGCAACAGTGTGTGAAAACCTTGTGAAGACTTACAGAAATGACCTCTGTCATTGCCAACAAAGGGTATATAACAAAGTATTGAGATAAACTTTTGTTATTGACCAAATACTTAATTTCCACCATAATTTGCGAATCAATTAATTCAAAATCCTACAATGTGATTTTCTGGATTTTTTTTCTCATTTTGTCTGTCATAGTTGAAGTGTACCTATGATGAACATTACAGGCCTCTCTCATCTTTAGAAGTGGGAGAACTAGCACAATTGGTGGCTGACTAAATACTTTTTGGTTTCATGGGAATACGCATTAGATCTTCTTGAATTATATGCAGTGTTGTTTCAAAGTACTGTGTTTTATTTTAAGTTTGTTACATGCTTTTTCCTTACATTGTGTTTACATGCATAACACTTATGTGCATCACATCTCGTTGTGAGATGCCATTTATTTGTCCTACTATGCCTTTGATAGAGATTGGCAGGGAACAATCTTTAGTACCATTTTCCTACGTACTGTATCTGAAACCACTGTGGGATGGACATGAACCAGCACAAAGACAGTGTGTGCGGGTCATTATTCTTATGACTGTGTTAACGGTAAAGCAACATTATGTGAGCTTTCATGTAAAAACATTATGGGATGCCAATGCATAATAAAAAATGACACTTCAGATGCAGTTATACATTTCTATGGGAATGGGGTGCTTTTCTGGGTAAATACTGAATACCAAGGCCGGGATTCAATCTGAGGCACGTTACAGAGCAGCGAACTAAGCGAAAGAAAATGAATGTGATCTATGAGAAAGAAATTGCCTTTAAAAAGGTGCATTACCGGATAGGACGCTGCTCCATTATGGAATCCCGGCCTAAGCCTTAAAAATAATGGAAGAGTAACAACACACATGAATGGACCACAACAACCATATTTATGAATTAATGGTGCTAGTTTATTCAAAAAGCAGACACGTTTCAACCGTAGTCTTGTCAAAATGACAGCCTTGTCATTCTGTCTGACTCTACAGAAACACATGGTTCTACTTTACAGAAATACGAAAGCAAATATATACAATGCATGTTATAATACTGTTTATGAATCAAATAGCTATGATGAGTACTCTCTCATCTGTGTCTGTGGGACTGAGTTGGGATCAGGAGCTTGAGCTGACAATTGATTCATGTCTTGGTGATAAAAACCTACAGCTGGCATTCCATAGATAAGATGTGGTGTGTGAACCGAGATAGAGATAGCCTGGAGGAGTAGAAAAATCCCTTATTGTGCAGATGACCACAGGATGAACCCAGGATGGCTTGTGGTGCCCCACCCCCCCAATCAGCATTGGGGGAGTGGAATCAGCCATGACTAAGCATTTTGGGGTCTTCTACTGTAATTAAAGATCTCTGTTTTGTCATTAAAGGTTAAGCTCTCGGCAACACACACTTCGGAGTGTGTGGTCGACCAGCTTCATTCTAATTAATCAATATTAAATAAAGATGATTGTTTTAAGAAATTACAAAGTCTCATTCAGCACTATGAATTTCCACAACAAAACTTTAAAAAGGGGCAATCTGCAGTTGCTACATCCAATTATTATAAGTGATATATACCTGTTGATTCTTGAAGATAAATGCCATGAGCTTATAGTTAAACTTATAGTTAAACTGTTGTACCCCATCAGAACCCCAAATATAAGCTTGTTTTTTGGGTTATGATTGGGTACGACAGTTTATCTAAGCTCATGGCATTTATACGTTATATTCTTCAAGAATCCACAAGTATATGTCACTAATACACTGCTCAAAAAAATTAAGGGAACACTAAAATAACACATCCTAGATCTGAATGAATTAAATATTCTTATTAAATACTTTGTTCTTTACATAGTTGAATGTGCTGACAACAAAATCACAAAAATTATCAATGGAAATCAAATTTATCAACCCATGGAGGTCTGGATTTGGAGTCACACTCAAAATTAAAGTGGAAAACCACACTACAGGCTGATCCAACTTTGATGTAATGTCCTTAAAACAAGTCAAAATGAGGCTCAGTAGTGTGTGTGGCCTCCACGTGCCTGTATGAGCTCCCTACAATGCCTGGGCATGCTCCTGATGAGGTGGCGGAAGGTCTCCCAAGGGATCTCCTCCCAGACCTGGACTAAAGCATCCGACCACTCCTGGACAGTCTGTGATGCAACGTCTGGGGAACGGGCGGGCCAGTCCATAGCATCACACTCCAGCCTCATGAGGTCTGGCATTGTCTTGCATTATGAGGAACCCAGGGCCAACCGCACCAGCATATGGTCTCACAAGGGGTCTGAGGATCTCATCTCGGTACCTAATGGCAGTCAGGCTACCTCTGGAGAACACATGGAGGGCTGTGCGGCCCCCCAAAGAAATGCCACCCCACACCATGACTGACCCACCACCAAACCGGTCATGCCGAAGGATGTTGCAGGCAGCAGAACATTCTCCACGGCGTCTCCAGACTCCGTCATGTCAGTCACATGTGCTCAGTGTGAACCTGCTTTCATCTGTGAAGAGCACAGGGCGCCCATGGAGAATTTGCCAATCTTGGTGCCTTCATACCACCCTCATGGAGTCTGTTTCTGACTGTTTGAGCAGACACATGCACATTTGTGGCCTGCTGGAGGCTACAACTCATCCAGAACGCCGCAGCCCGTCTGGTGTTCAACCTTCCCAAGTTCTCTCACGTCACCCCGCTCCTCCGCTCTCTCCACTGGCTTCCAGTTGAAGCTCGCATCCGCTACAAGACCATGGTGCTTGCCTACGGAGCTGTGAGGGGAACGGCACCTCAGTACCTCCAGGCTCTGATCAGGCCCTACACCCAAACAAGGGCACTGCGTTCATCCACCTCTGGCCTGCTCGCCTCCCTACCACTGAGGAAGTACAGTTCCCGCTCAGCCCAGTCAAAACTGTTCGCTGCTCTGGCCCCCCAATGGTGGAACAAACTCCCTCACGACGCCAGGACAGCGGAGTCAATCACCACCTTCCGGAGACACCTGAAACCCCACCTCTTTAAGGAATAACTAGGATAGGATAAGTAATCCTTCTCACCCCCCTTTAAGATTTAGACGCACTATTGTAAAGTGACTGTTCTACGGGATGTCATAAGGTGAATGCACCAATTTGTAAGTCGCTCTGGATAAGAGCGTCTGCTAAATGACTTAAATGTAAATGTAAATTTTGCAGGGCTCTGGCAGTGCTCCTCCTGCTCCTCCTTGCACAAAGGCGGAGGTAGCGGTCCTGCTGCTGGGTTGTTGCCCTCCTACGGCCTCCTCCACGTCTACTGATGTACTGGCCTGTCTCCTGGTAGCGCCTCCATGCTTTGGACACTACGCTGACAGACACAGCAAATCTTCTTGCCACAGCTCGCATTGATGTCCCATCCTGGATGAGCTGCACTACCTGAGCCACATGGGACGGCAGGGTAGCCTAGTGGTTAGAGCGTTGGACTAGTAACCGAAAGGTTGCAAGTTTGAATCCCCGAGCTGACAAGGTACAAATCTGTCGTTCTGCCCCTTAACAGGCAGTTAACCCACTGTTCCTAGGCCTTCATTGAAAATAAGAATTTGTTCTTAACTGACTTGCCTAGTAAAATTAAGGTAAAAAAATAAAAATAAATGTTTTTAAATGTGTGGGTTGTAGACTCTGTCTCATGCTACCCCTAGAGTGAAAGCACCGCCAGCATTCAAAAGTGACCAAAACATCAGCCAGGAAGCATAGGAACTGAGAAGTGGTCAGAGAAAAATGTTACCATTGTCACAATCATCCTAAATCTCATAAGAAATTAGGTGTTGTTTTTTTTGTCTTACAGTAACGTATGCTATTATTATTCGGGTCTGATATATGGAAAATATCATTACGTGATTCAGTCTGGATTTATCAAGCAGAATTCTCAATTCATCACAGAAATTTGCCAAAGTAGCCAGTTCTCTGGGCTATTAATTCATTAAACAAGTGAAGCAGAGAGACTGCGTAAATTAGAGAATCCCACACATTTTATTTTTATTTTTTA
Source organism: Oncorhynchus keta (assembly GCF_023373465.1). Taxonomy (NCBI): domain Eukaryota; kingdom Metazoa; phylum Chordata; class Actinopteri; order Salmoniformes; family Salmonidae; genus Oncorhynchus; species Oncorhynchus keta. Next base: position 13,952,791 of record NC_068452.1, on the reverse strand, counting down.
TTTTTTATTTCACCTTTATTTAACCAGGTAGGCTAGTTGAGAACAAGTTCTCATTTGCAACTGCGACCTGGCCAAGATAAAGCATAGCAGTGTGAACAGACAACACAGAGTTACACATGGAGTAAACAATTAACAAGTCAATAACACAGTAGAAAAAAGGGGGAGTCTGTATACAATGTGTGCAAAAGGCATGAGGTAGGCGAATAATTACAATTTTTCAGATTAGCACTGGAGTGATAAATTATCAGATGGTCATGTACAGGTAGAGATATTGGTGTGCAAAAGAGCAGAAAAGTAAATAAATAAAAACAGTATAAAAACCATATGGGAATGAGGTAGGTGAAAATGGGTGGGCTATTTACCAATAGACTATGTACAGCTGCAGCGATCGGTTAGCTGCTCAGATAGCTGATGTTTGAAGTTGGTGAGGGAGATAAAAGTCTCCAACTTCAGTGATTTTTGCAGTTCGTTCCAGTCACAGGCAGCAGAGTACTGGAACGAAAGGCGGCCAAATGAGGTGTTGGCTTTAGGGATGATCAGTGAGATACACCTGCTGGAGCGCGTGCTACGGATGGGTGTTGCCATCGTGACCAGTGACTGAGATAAGGCGGAGCTTTACCTAGCATGGACTTGTAGATGACCTGGAGCCAGTGGGTCTGGCGACGAATATGTAGCGAGGGCCAGCCGACTAGAGCATACAAGTCGCAGTGGTGGGTGGTAATAAGGTGCTTTAGTGACAAAACGGATGGCACTGTGATAGGCTGCATCCAGTTTGCTGAGTAGTGTTGGAAGCCATTTTGTAGATGACATCGCCGAAGTCGAGGATCGGTAGGATAGTCAGTTTTACTAGGGTAAGCTTGGCGGCGTGAGTGAAGGAGGCTTTTTTGAGGAATAGAAAGCCGACTCTTGATTTGATTTTCGATTGGAGATGTTTGATATGAGTCTGGAAGGAGAGTTTGCAGTCTAGCCAGACACCTAGGTACTTATAGATGTCCACATATTCAAGGTCGGAACCATCCAGGGTGGTGATGCTAGTCGGGCATGCGGGTGCAGGCAGCGATCGGTTGAAAAGCATGCATTTGGTTTTACTAGCGTTTAAGAGCAGTTGGAGGTCACGGAAGGAGTGTTGTATGGCATTGAAGCTCGTTTGGAGGTTAGATAGCACAGTGTCCAATGACGGGCCGAAAGTATATAGAATGGTGTCGTCTGCGTAGAGGTGGATCAGGGAATCGCCCGCAGCAAGAGCAACATCATTGATATATACAGAGAAAAGAGTCTCCCCGATAATTGAACCCTGCGCAGAAGCTTTTGGATTTAGTTGTAGGGAAAATGGTTCTAGAAAATTTGAATCTGCAGCCACTCTGTATTTTGTAACTTCTCTTAATGGTCTATCAAAGGCACAATCCCTGATTCTATTACATTTTTTTGTCAGCTATATGGCAGCCCTGCTTTTTGGTGGCTGGACATGGCTGGAAAAAAGTAATCAGTGGGTATCATCACTCATTGAAATTACCATCAGCTGTACATATTGCAGATTGCACCTTTAAAAAGTTATTTACACTTTCTTTAGAAATATATCAAATGCACCAGTGATCATTTAGTCTGGTCCCAGATTTTTCTGTGCTTCATGTCAAATTCTTGTCACTCATTGTCATGCCAAATATGGAGTTGACGTGTAGTTGACATGATAGCACAAACAGATCTGTGACGAGGCTAGCAGTCAGTAACTTTGACTAAACATTGAGCCCTGGGGGAACCTCCTCCAAATCAGGATTCTTCCATTTAGCACCATTCACTCTCCATTCACTGCTGTGGTGTGCCTGTCCAAAGTCAACTCTACGTTTGTGTAAACACCCATCCACCAACCACCACATCCTAGCAGTGCTAATTTACATTGGGTTATAAAAAGACTGACATTGTTAGGGCCATGCAACATGACACCGGCGACCGCCGCACCACTTTGTAAAGATGAGCGTGTCAGGTGGGACTTGGACAGTCAAAACTGGGGATGACGAGACTACGTGGCTATTCTTAGCTCTTTTGTTCAGTGTTGAGAGTAGAGTTGGGACCGTACTATCACCTCCACTACCACCCTATACCCAGGCCACGAAGTCCAGACTGCCAGCCACCAAAGTCGTTCTCACTTGACGAGATGTGGAAGATCAAACGTAAGTGACGCCACCATGTTGTGGCATGCGTGCATCCTCTTTCACATTGTCAAAACGAAAATAACAAAATGACTGCAATTGGCAAGTTGTTTTTCCCTACTCACTCACACAGGCTACAGTTCTGTATGGCTGAGAGACATTTTCAGCCAGGCAACTAATAGAACTTGGTAGAGCTCACACCTTCAATTCCTTTGCGTTATGATTTTGATTGGAGATTAAGAATATAAAATGCCACTGTACTGCATTCCTGATGTAAAACTTCTCTTACAGCCCCCATCACCTACTCTTTGGAAGCAAAGTACAGGCCCCATCTCGAGGTAATACTGTTTTGATCCAATCTAATTCACTGTCTAGCAAGGCTCGATGTTCTATATTCCTACTGCGCAGGGTAACTAAGGACTAAGCTATATGGACGAAAGCCATCGCAGCCTTGCAATTCCGAGTGTGCTTTCAAACATCTGGTCAGACAACAAGGCAGAGGCAAGACCAGAGTCATGTTCATTGGGCGTTGAATGGAAGACGATGTACTGAAACAGGGAGGGATTACCTGGCCCCCAAAAAACGCTCATTGGGTTTCCATTGCAAAATTGTGTTAAAACATTTTCTGTTGTGTGCCCTCTTGAAACCTACCAAGGGTCCAGTTAAACAATGAACTCAATTAGAATTTCATTCATGAACTGAAAATCCACCAGGAAAATCCCAAGATACTGTATGTTGTCATTGTAAAAATTTACATTGAGGACTTTATATCTTTGCCATTATAGCGCATCTGTGACAGCATGGGCAGCACCCGAGGCAACAATTCATAGGAATCCCACCCAGTCGACTACTTTAAAGTGGCGCTACCCATGCCAAATCAGCCTTTTGGCCACTAGAGGCCTCTATCGTTCTCTATGGTGGAGAGTTAATTAAAGGCGTCAGCATGCTTCCCAGCCGAAACAGTTTGGAACAGCATACTCCCTTTTGAAAGACCTTCGGTTGAAAATTAGAAAAAAGTGGCAATATTACTGTTTGTCCATTTTGAGATACCGTAGCCGTACTCAACATAGTCCGAATTCATCTACGATAACTCAAGAAATCTGTCATTAATTTTGACATTTTTGCAGAGGACATCTTAAGCGTGCAATGTTGCGTGTAAGATGTTTGGTCCAGTATTTCTCAAGTGAAAAAATGTGAATGAAAATCAGTTGTCTCTCATTGAATGACACCTACTATTAAAGAATCCATACTGTTAACCAATAACAGACGCAGAGTAGACTATGGCTACCGACTTCGGCTTGCCTTGAGAAAACACTTTGTGTGCCCAAACAGTCAAAAAACCTAACAAAAAAAGTCCAAAACGAACATAAGAGTCACAAAATGTCGTCATAATATATGCACAAACTCTTCTGAACTGTTTTGGCTGGGAAGCCTTAACAGTGCCTCCAGAAAGTATTATTCCACATTTTGTTGTGCTATAGCTTGAATTCAAAATGGATTAAATATTTTTTTCTCTCTCACCCATCGACACACAATACCCCATGACAAATCCTCACTCCCATATAATTCTATGGTCACTCCCACTAAGGCCAACTTTGAATTGTTAATGTACCACACTTACATATATGCTCTGTGTGCAATAACCTGGGGATGAGGTTACCTTAGAACTCATTTATTTGTATGGTATTGGTCTGCATCATTATGTGTAGGCCAATATGGGCCATAGTGTATGCATTTCCATTTATGAATTGAAATGCTCATGCTATTCTATGTAGTCTACTGGTATGTCCTAGACAAACAGCCTTCAAGGCCAATAACGTTTATACTCTATTCTATTTCTATTTTCCCGTCTGACCACATCCTATCCGCCCAGACCTTGGTCCCTACAGACCCCATGTCCCTGTTCAACCTGAAGAGAGGTTCCCCCGAAGAGGAGTTCCCTAACCTAAAATACAACTACACGTGTATGGCGAGCATCCTGACTCCAAAACTGTATGCTCGCCAGTTCAACCGTGCCACCCAGAGTGGGGTCATCTTTGATGATGTCATACGCCCGGGCCTCGAGGAACCAGGTGAAGTCAACAGGCATTACGCAATCTATAGGGAACGCTTGTTGCTAGATCTGTATGTGCTGAAAACAAAGGGGGTTGAAGACTGTGCTATACTGTACATAGTACTAGTACCACCAGTATAGGAAGTGATAGAGTAGTATATGGACTGTCGATATACAATCTATCACGTCCTACACTGATAGTACTAGTACTATGTACAGTATGGCACAGTACTCAATCCAGTTTGTTTTCAGCAAAAAAATAAAGAATTAGGGGTTAAGGTTAGGTTAAGGGTGTGTGTGGTTACTGTGCTAGGGAATCATAACATACTTTAAGTCTCCACCTCGTCGCAGGCAAAATGTTTGTGTGTGTGATATATATCTATTTATATTTCAATATAAATAGATATACATGTATATATATAGACACACAGAGGAGAGAACAAGTATTTGATACACTGCCGATTTTGCAGGTTTCCCTACTTACAAAGCATGTAGAGGTCTGTAATTTTTATCACAGGTACACTTCAACTGTGAAATCCAGAAAATCACATGTATGATTTTTAAGTAATTCATTTGCATTTTATTGCATGACATAAGTATTTGATACATCAGAAAAGCAGAACTTAATATTTGGTACAGAAACCTGTGTTTGCAATTACAGAGATCATACGTTTCCTGTAGTTCTTGACCAGGTTTGCACACACTTCTCAGCAGGGATTTTGGGCCACTCCTCTATACAGACCTTCTCCAGATCCTTCAGGTTTCGGGGCTTTCGCTGGACAATACGGACTTTCAGCTCCCTCCAAAGATGTTCTATTGGGTTCAGGTCTGGAGACTAGCAAGGCCACTCCAGGACCTTGAGATGCTTCTTACGGAGCCACTCCTTAGTTGCCCTAGCTGTGTGTTTCGGGTCGTTGTCATGCTGGAAGACCCAGCCACGACCCATCTTCAATGCTCTTACTGAGGGAAGGAGGTTGTTGGCTAAGATCTCGCGATACATGGCCCCATCCATCCTCCCCTCAATACGGTGCAGTCGTCCTGTCCCCTTTGCAGAAAAGCATACCCAAAGAATGATGTTTCCACCTCCATGCTTCACGGTTGGGATGGTGTTCTTGGGGTTGTACTCATCCTTCTTCTTCCTCCAAACACAGTGAGTGGAGTTTACACCAAAAAGCTCTATTTTTGTCTCATCAGACCACATGACCTTCACCCATTCCTCCTCTGGATCATCCAGATGGTCATTCGCAAACTTCAGACGGGCCTGGACATGCGCTGGCATGAGCAGAGGGACCTTGCGTGCGCTGCAGGATTTTAATCAATGACGGCGTAGTGTGTTGCTAATGGTTTTCTTTGAGACTGTGGTCCCAGCTCTCTTCAGGTCATTGACCAGGCACTGCCGTGTAATTCTGAGCTGATCTCTCACCTTCCTCATGATCATTGATGCCCCACGAGGTGAGATCTTGCATGGAGCCCCAGACCGAGGGTGATTGACCGTCATCTTCAACTTCTTCCATTTTCTAATAATTGCGCCAACAGTTGTTGCCTTCTCACCAAGCTGCTTGCCTGTTGTCCTGTAGCCCATCCCAGCCTTGTGCAGGTCAACAATTTTACCCTGATGTCCTTGCACAGCTCTCTGGTCTTAGCCATTGTGGAGAGGTTGGAGTCTGTTTAATTGAGTGTGTGGACAGGTGTCTTTTATACAGGTAATGAGTTCAAACAGGTTCAGTTAATACAGGTAATGAGTGGAGAACAGGAGGGCTTCTTAAAGAAAAACTAACAGGTCTGTGAGAGCCGGAATTCTTACTGGTTGGTAGGTGATCTAATACTTATGTCATACAATAAAATGCACATTTTCTGGATAGTTGTTTTAGATGAAGTGTACCTATGATAAAAATTACAGACCTCTACATGCTTTGTAAGTAGGAAAACATGCAAAATTGGCAGTGTATAAAATACTTGTTCCCCCCACTGTATACACACACACACACACCCACATATATATATATTTACACATACACAAATATATGCATATACATCTATACAAATCAAATCTAATTTTATTTGTCACATACACATGGTTAGCAGATGTTAATGCGAGTGTAGCGAAATGCTTGTGCTTCTAGTTCCGACAATGCAGTGATAACCAACAAGTAATCTAACTAACAATTCCAAAACTACTGTCTTATACACAGTGTAAGGGGATAAAGAATATGTACATAAGGATATATGAATGAGTGATGGTACAGGGCAGCATACAGTAGATGGTATCGAGTACAGTATATACATATGAGATGAGTATGTACACAAATATATACACACACATGTATATTTGTACACACATATATATAAAAAATTATATATATTAAAAAATATATATACACACACACATTTATATGTGTATATGTATGTATATATGTATGTATTTTTGTATGTATGTATTTTTATATGTATGCATGTTTGTATATGTATGTATGTAAATGTGTATATATATATATATATATATATATATATATACATATACATATACATATACATATACATATATATATATATATTTGTATGTATATATACACTGCTCAAAAAAATAAAGGGAACACTAAAATAACACATCCTAGATCTAAATGAATGAAATATTCTTATTAAATACTTTGTTCTTTACATAGTTGAATGTGCTGACAACAAAATCACAAAAATGATCAATGGAAATCAAATTTATCAACCCATGGAGGTCTGGATTTGGAGTCACACTCAAAATTAAAGTGGAAAACCACACTACAGGCTGATCCAACTTTGATGTAATGTCCTTAAAACAAGTTGAAATGAGGCTCAGTAGTGTGTGTGTAGCCTCCACGTGCCTGTATGACCTCCCTACAATGCCTGGGCATGCTTCTGATGAGGTCTCCTGAGGGAGGTCTCCTGAGGGATCCTGGACAGCCTGTGGTGCTGTGGCGTTGGTGGATGGAGCGAGACATGATGTCCCAGATGTGCTCAATTGGATTCAGGTCTGGGGAACGAGCATCGTCCATAGCATCAATGCATTCCTCTTGCAGGAACTGCTGACACACTCCAGCCACATGAGGTCTAGCATCGTCGTGCATTTGGAGGAACGCAGGGCCAACCGCACCAGCATATGGTCTCACAAGGGGTCTGAGGATCTCATCTCGGTACCTAATGGCAGTCAGGCTACCTCTGGCGAGCACATGGAGGGCTGTGCGGCCCCCCAAAGAAATGCCACCCCACACCATGACTGACCCACCGCCAAACCGGTCATGCTGGAGGATGTTGCAGGCAGCAGAACGTTCTCCACGGCGTCTCCAGACTCTGTCACGTCTGTCACATGTGCTCAGTGTGAACCTGCTTTCATCTGTGAAGAGCACAGGGCGCCAGTGGCGAATTTGCTAATCTTGATGTTCTCTAGCAAATGCCAAACATCCTGCACGGTGTTGGGCTGTAAGCACAACCCCCACCTGTGGACGTCGGGCCCTCATACCACCCTCATGGAGTCTGTTTCTGACCGTTTGAGCAGACACATGCACATTTGTGGCCTGCTGGAGGTCATTGCAGGGCTCTGGCAGTGCTCTTCCTTTCACAAAGGCGGAGTTAGCGGTCCTGCTGCTGGGTTGTTGCCCTCGTACGGCTTCCTCCACGTCTCCTGATGTACTGGCCCGTCTCCTGCTAGCGCCTCCATGCTCTGGACACTACGCTGACAGACACAGCAAACCTTCTTGCCACAGCTCGCACTGATGTTCCATCCTGGATGAGCTGCACTACCTTGAGCCACTTGTGTGGGTTGTAGACTCCGTCTCATGCTACCACTAGAGTGAAAGCACAGCCAGCATTCAAAAGTGATCAAAACATCAGCCAGGAAGCATTGGAACTGAGAAGTGGTCTGTGGTCACCACCTGCGGAACCACTCCTTTATTGGGGGTGTCTTGCTAATTGCCTATAATTTCCACCTGTTGTCTATTCCATTTGCACAACAGCATGTGAAATGTATTGTCAATCAGTGTTGCTTCCTAAGTGGACAGTTTGATTTCACAGAAGTGTGATTGACTTGGAGTTACATTGTGTTGTGTAAGTACATTTACATTTAAGTCATTTAGCAGACGCTCTTATCCAGAGCGACTTACAAATTGATGCAAACACCTATGACAACCAGTGGAACAGCCACTTGCATCTAACTCTTGTTGGGGGGGGGAGTGGGAAGGATTACTTACCCTTACTTACCCTATCCTAGGTATTCCTTGAAGAGGTGGGGTTTCAGGTGTCTCCGGAAGGTGGTGATTGACTCCGCTGTCCTGGCGTCGTGAGGGAGTTTGTTCCACCATTGGGGGGCCAGAGCAGCGAACAGTTTTGACTGGGCTGAGCGGGAACTGTACTTCCTCAGTGGTAGGGAGGCGAGCAGGCCAGAGGTGGATGAACGCAGTGCCCTTGTTTGGGTGTAGGGCCTGATCAGGGCCTGGAGGTACTGAGGTGCCGTTCCCCTCACAGCTCCGTAGGCGAGCACCATGGTCTTGTAGCGGATGCGAGCTTCAACTGGAAGCCAGTGGAGAGAGCGGAGGAGCGGGGTGACGTGAGAGAACTTGGGAAGGTTGAACACCAGACGGGCTGCGGCGTTCTGGATGAGTTGTAGGGGTTTAATGGCACAGGCAGGGAGCCCAGCCAACAGCGAGTTGCAGTAGTCAAGACGGGAGATGACAAGTGCCTGGATTAGGACCTGCGCCGCTTCCTGTGTGAGGCAGGGTCGTACTCTGCGGATGTTGTAGAGCATGAACCTACAGGAACGGGACACCGCCTTGATGTTAGTTGAGAACGTCAGGGTGTTGTCCAGGATCACGCCAAGGTTCTTAGCGCTCTGGGAGGAGGACACAATGGAGTTGTCAACCGTGATGGCGAGATCATGGAACGGGCAGTCCTTCCCCGGGAGGAAGAGGAGCTCCGTCTTGCTGAGGTTCAGCTTGAGGTGGTGATCCGTCATCCACACTGATATGTCTGCCAGACATGCAGAGATGCGATTCGCCACCTGGTCATCAGAAGGGGGAAAGGAGAAGATTAATTGTGTGTCGTCTGCATAGCAATGATAGGAGAGACCATGTGAGGTTATGACAGAGCCAAGTGACTTGGTGTATAGCGAGAATAAGAGAGGGCCTAGAACAGAGCCCTGGGGGACACCAGTGGTGAGAGCGCGTGGTGAGGAGACAGATTCTCGCCACGCCACCTGGTAGGAGCGACCTGTCAGGTAGGACGCAATCCAAGCGTGGGCCGCGCCGGAGATGCCCAACTCGGAGAGGGTGGAGAGGAGGATCTGATGGTTCACAGTATCGAAGGCAGCCGATAGGTCTAGAAGGATGAGAGCAGAGGAGAGAGAGTTAGCTTTAGCAGTGCGGAGCGCCTCCGTGATACAGAGAAGAGCAGTCTCAGTTGAATGACTAGTCTTGAAACCTGACTGATTTGGATCAAGAAGGTCATTCTGAGAGAGATAGCGGTAGAGCTGGCCAAGGACGGCACGCTCAAGAGTTTTGGAGAGAAAAGAGAGAAGGGATACTGGTCTGTAGTTGTTGACATCGGAGGGATCGAGTGTAGGTTTTTTCAGAAGGGGTGCAACTCTCGCTCTCTTGAAGACGGGAGGGACGTAGCCAGCGGTCAGGGATGAGTTGATGAGCGAGGTGAGGTAAGGGAGAAGGTCTCCGGAAATGGTCTGGAGAAGAGAGGAGGGGATAGGGTCAAGCGGGCAGGTTGTTGGGCGGCCGGCCGTCACAAGACGCGAGATTTCATCTGGAGAGAGAGGGAGAAAGAGGTCAGAGCATAGGGTAGGGCAGTGTGAGCAGAACCAGCGGTGTCGTTTGACTTAGCAAACGAGGATCGGATGTCATCGACCTTCTTTTCAAAATGGTTGACGAAGTCATCTGCAGAGAGGGAGGAGGGGGGGGGGGAGGATTCAGGAGGGAGGAGAAGGTGGCAAAGAGCTTCCTAGGGTTAGAGGCAGATGCTTGGAATTTAGAATGGTAGAAAGTGGCTTTATGTTGCCTTTATTTTTCTGAGCAGTGTATATATGTACTATAATGATAGCGACCCACTTAAAAAAATACTGTAACAATGTCCTAACACCTAGCTAATCCAAAATATCTGCTGCTGCTTTACAATGTGTGACTCTAGTGTATGAGTGTTTACTTACGATATGTGTGTATTCTGTTCCTGTACCGTCCTACAGGGGAGCTTCATGGACCCACGTCTGTGGGTTGTGTGGCTGGTGACGGCCAGTCGTACATCCTCTTCTGTGACTTCTTTGATCGGGTCATTGAGGCCTACCAAAACCACAAGATCAGCAAGTTACAGGAGAGTGACTTTAATCATGACAACTTAAAGGTACTGTAGCGTGGACACAGAGTCTGGTCTTATAAGTGTATCTCCATTTAACATAACAAAATGTAAAATATTTTTTTAAAAAGTTGTATTTGAAGGTTTCATCATAATCCCAACTCCAACGTTTCATGCTTTTATGTAAAAGTTAACATTTGCCACATATCGCTTGGACTATTCACACGATTTCAGTGTGCCACACTTCATAACAGACCTCTACCAAAGATGTGTGATTTGACATGTCATAAAAACTGTTGATAGATGTTATGTCAAGATCTCAGTCATGTTTATGACAACTACAGGGGCTTGCGAAAGTATTCACCCCCTTGGCATTTTTCCTATTTTGTTCCCGTACAACTTGGAATTAAAAATAAAAAAAAATTGGGGGGGTTGTAATCATTTTATTTTACACAACTACCACTTTGAAGATAAAAAAATATTTTGTTATTGTGAAACATACATGAAATTCCACCATTTTTAAAAAACTTGAGCGTGCATAACTATTCACCCCCCCAAGGTCAATACTTTGTAGAGCCAGCTTTTGCAGTAGTTTCAGCTGTAAAGTCTCTTGGGGGTATGTCTCTATAAACTTGGCGCATCTTGCTATTGGGATTTTGCAGATTCAAGGCAAAACTGCTCCAGCTTCTTCAAGTTGGATGGGTTCCTCTGGTGTACTTTAAGTCATACCACAGATTCTAAATTGGATTTAGGTCTAGGCTTTGACCATTCCAATACATGTAAAGGTTTCCCCTTAAAACACTTGTGTTGCTTTAGCAGTATGCTTATGGTCATTGTCCTGCTGGAAGGTGAACCACCGTCCCAGTCTCAAATCACTGGAAGATTGGTCAGAATTGAAGGAATGATGGATGGCACTAAATACAGGGAAATTCTTGAGGGAAACCTGTTTCCCAGTCCCTGCCGATGAAAAACCTGGTGTTCTTGGGGTAATGAGAGGTGTTGGGTTTGCGTCAGACATAGCGTTTTCTTGATGGCCAAAAAGCTCAATTTTAGTCTCATCTAACATGAGTACCTTCTTCCATATGTTTGGGGAGTCTCCCACATGCCTTTTGGTGACCACCAAACAAACGGGTTTGCTTAATTCTTTCATTAAGCAATGACTTTTTTCTGTCCACTCTTCCATAAAGCCCAGCTCTGTGGAGTGTACGGCTTAAAGTGGTCCTATGGACAGATACTCCGATCTCCGATGTGGAGCTTTGCAGCCCCTTCAGGTTTATCTTTAGTCTCTTTGTTGCCTCTCTGATTAATGCCCTCCTTGCCTGGTCAAACCTGGTTGTGGTGCCATATTCTTTCAATATTTTAATAATGGATTGAAATGGTGCTCCGTGGGATGTTCAAAATTCTGATATTTTTTTATAACCCAACCCTGATCTGTACTTCTCCACAACTTTGTACCTGACCCGTTTGGAGAACTCCTTGGTCTTTATGGTGCCGCTTGCTTAGTGGTGTTGCAGACTCCGGGGCCTTTCAGAACAGGTGTATTTGTACTGAGATCATGTGACAGATCATGTGACACTCAGATTGCAGACAGGTGGACTTTATTTAACTAATTGTGACTTCTGAAGGTAATTGGTTGCACCAGATCTTATTTAGGGGCTTCATAGCAAAGGAGGTGAATACATATGCATGCACCACTTTTCAGTTTTTTATTTTGTAGAATTTGAATCATGTTATTTTTTCCATTTCATTTCACCAATTTGGACTATTTTGTGTAAATCCATTACAGGAAATCCAAATAAAAATCTATTTAAATTACAGTTTGTAATGCTACAAAATCGGAAAAAAGCCAAGGGGGATGAATACTTGCAAGGCACTGTATGTAGGGCATTGTGGCATAACATTCCAATAGTGTTATCCAGTACATCCGTATCAGATGTGTAAATACTTCAATGTGTTTAAATGCATTTATTTTTCGCCATTTATGGCTTGTTCGCTCTCTCTCTGTGTGTGTGTGTGTATGGCTGGCTGATTAATGTATACTCTGTGTGTGCGCGCGTAGGGAGGTGATGATTTTGACCGTGATTACGCCTTGAGCTGCGAGGTGAGTGTGGTGCGCGGTGTGGATGACTTCGGCTTTCCGACACACTGCAGCAGGGGAGAACGTAGACAGCTCTTCATGCTGGCCAAGAAAGGTACTGCGTGCTCTGATCTACAGTAACAACATAGCACAAATATTACATACAGTGCGTGCAGGTTTGATGTCAATTCCAATTTAATTTAAATTCCATTTAAATTATTGAATTCAGTCAGGAAGTGGATAATTTACTTTTAATTAAATTCACATTTTGAAATCTTCAAGTTATGGAATTGAAATATATATATATTTTTAATTGGAATTAAATTGGAATTGTAAAAACATATTTTAGATTGAAATTCAATATTCCTACATTTCCCAGTTAATGGAATTAATGTACAGAGTATCAAACATGTACTGTAGGATTTGTTTTTAGTAATTTCAACATCTATTCCTATATTTACAGTATAGCTAGGGTATCTGAACAGTGACATATATTAGAATTAGAATTGTTGGGGAAATGATTGAATTGGGAATTCAATTACTGGAATTGACCGAACATTGGAATTGAATTTTCTCTGAATTCAAAGACTGACCTGGAATTTGAATTTAATTCAATGGAGTTTACAGGAAGCGAGAACAGAATTAAAATGTAATTTGTGGAATTGACCCAAACTCTGATACAGTGTGATACTTTATCCTCAGCGGCAATTAAAACCAATTAAAACCAAATGTAATTGAGCTCATGTAATTGAGCTCATTAACTCCAGCAGTTTAGGTTGATATGTTTTAGGCTATTCATTTACATTTAAAGAATAACAATGAATATGAGGGCTGCTATCAATTTTAATAATCTTGAGGACACCAAGCAAAAGCAATCAATGCTCCTTCTCACACAGTAGTGTGTGAAGCTCAAGGCCGAGTTCCACAGCTCAAGGCCGAGTTCCACAGCTCAAGGCCGAGTTCCACAGCTCAAGGCCGAGTTCCACAGCTCGGCTGGTTTTCGCTTCACCAAATTGATGTTACCGAATGGCCCAAATAGAAATCAGTCACTAGCTAAAAGGCAAGGACAAAAATCTGCAGAACTGCTGTCATCGAAGAATGGAGCAGAGCATCCCTGCACTAACCAATCAGACCTATAGCAAACATGATTGATTGACACTTCTTCCAGCTCTGGACCAATTGGCAGAGGAGTTGCCAGGGAAGCTGTACTCAAGGGCAGAACTGTCACAAGACAAAGAAGACAAGGCAGTGACCGTGGGAGCCCCTTCCCTTTCCCAGTTGAGGAACGGGGTGGCCCGTGACTGGCCTGACTCCAGAGCTGTATGGTCAGTGCTGCTCTTTAAGTGTTCCCTTCTTTACAACCTAAATAATTTATTGTGTGTGTTGTTTACCTTTTTTATGCACTAATATTCTTTGTGCAATGAAAAGTACGTAAATATAATGTCATGTTCACACGTTAATGTTGCAATAACTGCTCTAGGGTCTGTTTTGCCTTTTAGTCCACAGTAGTTGTAAACTGGATAGAGAAGTAAAAACAACTGCTCTACGGCCTGTTTTGCCTTTAACAGTTCGTTACTAATCTAGTGGAGAAGTGAGGCAGTGCACTCTTGTAAGTATAGGAGTAAATCATGAATATCTGTTTAAATAAACCCCATATTATTCAAACCATTTTAAAGAAGCAACAAAAAATATCATGGTGTCACAAACCCAGCTGATTCTGTAGCTCGACCCAGGTCCTGTGATTAATCAATATTACTCAAAATGTACAATTTATTTATTTTTTATTTCACCTTTATTTAACCAGGTAGGCTAGTTGAGAACAAGTTCTCATTTGCAACTGCGACCTGGCCAAGATAAAGCATAGCAGTGTGAACAGACAACACAAAGTTACACATTGAGTAAACAATTAACAAGTCAATAACACAGTAGAAAAAAAGGGGGAGTCTATATACAATGTGTGCAAAGGGCATGAGGAGGTAGGCGAATAATTACAATTTTGCAGATTAACACTGGAGTGATAAATGATCAGATGATCATGTACAGGTAGAGATATTGGTGTGCAAAAGAGCAGAAAAGTAAATAAATAAAAACTGTGGGGATGAGGTAGGTGAAAATGGGTGGGCTATTTACCAATAGACTATGTACAGCTGCAGCGATCGGTTAGCTGCTCAGATAGCTGATGTTTGAAGTTGGTGAGGGAGATAAAAGTCTCCAACTTCAGCGATTTTCGCAATTCGTTCCAGTCACAGGCAGCAGAGTACTGGAATGAAAGGCGGCCGAATGAGGTGTTGGCTTTAGGGATGATCAGTGAGATACACCTGCTGGAGCGCGTGCTAGGGATGGGTGTTGCCATCGTGACCAGTGAACTGAGATAAGGCGGAGCTTTACCTAGCATGGCCTTGTAGATTACCTGGAGCCAGTGGGTCTGGCGACGAATATGTAGCGAGTGCCAGCCGACTAGAGCATACAAGTCGCAGTGGTGGGTGGTATAAGGTGCTTTAGTGACAAAACGGAGGGCACTGTGATAAACTGCATCCAGTTTGCTGAGTAGAGTGTTGGAAGCAATGTTGTAGATGACATCGCCGAAGTCAAGGATCGGTAGGATAGTCAGTTTTACTAGGGTAAGCTTGGCAGCGTGAGTGAAGGAGGCTTTGTTGCGGAATAGAAAGCCGACTCTTGATTTGATTTTCGATTGGAGATGTTTGATATGAGTCTGGAAGGAGAGTTTGCAGTCTAGCCAGACACCTAGGTACTTATAGATGTCCACATATTCAAGGTCGGAACCATCCAGGGTGGTGATGCTAGTCGGGCATGCGGGTGCAGGCAGCGATCGGTTGAAAAGCATGCATTTGGTTTGACTAGCGTTTAAGAGCAGTTGGAGGCCACGGAAGGAGTGTTGTATGGCATTGAAGCTCGCTTGGAGGTTAGATAGCACAGTGTCCAATGACGGGCCGAAAGTATATAGAATGGTGCAACATCATTGATATATACAGAGAAAAGAGTCGGCCCGAGAATTGAACCCTGTGGCACCCCCATAGAGACTGCCAGAGGACCGGACAGCATGCCCTCCAATTTGACACACTGAACTCTGCCTGCAAAGTAATTGGTGAACCAGGCAAGGCAGTCATCCGAAAAACCGAGGCTACTGAGTCTGCCGATAAGAATATGGTGATTGACAGAGTCGAAAGCCGTGGCAAGGTCGATGAAGACGGCTGCACAGTACTGTCTTTTATCGTACAACCCAGTTAGATGGTGCCTTTACACAATGGGCCTTCTAACAGATTAAAGCTATGTTTCCAGCAAAACAGCAGCACACCACTTGTTTTAGTATATGGCTGAGGGACGAGGCTATATCGAACTACTCTCACATTCATAACAGCACTCTAGATGCAAGGACTGGCCCTGTAAGTCCATTGAACACTGATACTGTTGTGATGACCATTACCACTCTGCAGGATCAGTAAAGACGGGACCCTGGTGGTATGGGTCAATATTGACGACCACCTCAGATTGGTGACCACGCGAGATGACGCCAACATCGCAGAGGCCTTCCAATGTATCTGTGTCAACATCCTTAAGGTTGGTACCCTCGGAAGACACAGATCCTGATTGCATGATTACCTTAAAGTGGAACTGACAGCATTTTAGCAACATGAAATCGTATTAAAATCAGTTCATAAACACAGAGGACGAATACTTTTTTTTATTCTTACTGTTTTAATTTAGTTTATATTGCAACAATAATAAGATTATTACACATCAATACAGGGACATTCCGGTGAATACAATGACATTTTTAAAATAATAGAACACCAGGCGAACCCGACCCCAAAAATTAAAAAATGAATGACATCATTAATATGTGACATTAACATTTAGAGACATTACTTCTAATAATTTTTCCAACTTAAGTTTCAGGGATTTATACAATTGTAACAGTTCAATGAAAAAAAACTACAAAATTAGGAATATTTCCACCCCATTTACATTTGTGAACATAATATTTGGCCAAGAGAATAATAATGGTAATAAAATAGTTATAATCAGAATTACAAGGATATGTATAATGCCATTTAACATCAAAGGTAAACATAGGTAATTCTAGAGATTTTACACGCAACAATTCATGAAACCACTTAGACAAAGTCATTTCCCATTTTTCATAAATTATTTAAAAGTTTGGGAATTACGTATACTAAGGCATTTGTGAAAATGCTACAGCAACATTGATTGGGAACGCGGCCGTGCGCTTGGACTATGAAGAGACACTGCAGTAAATACAACCTAATGAAAACATCAGTCTCATCCAGGACCAGTCTACGCAAATACAACCTAATAAAAACATCTGTATCGTCCAGGACCAGTCTACGCAAATACAACCTAATAAAAACATCCGTCTCGTCCAGGACCAGTCTACGCAAATACAACCTAATAAAAACATCTGTCTCCTCCAGGACCAGTCTACGCAAATACAACCTAATAAAAACATCTGTATCGTCCAGGACCAGTCTACGCAAATACAACCTAATAAAAACATCCGTCTCGTCCAGGACCAGTCTACGCAAATACAACCTAATAAAAACATCTGTATCGTCCAGGACCAGTCTACGCAAATACAACCAAATAAAAACATCTGTCTCCTCCAGGACCAGTCTACGCAAATACAACCTAATAAAAACATCTGTATCGTCCAGGACCAGTCTACGCAAATACAACCTAATAAAAACATCTGTCTCGTCCAGGACCAGTCTACGCAAATACAACCTAATAAAAACATCCGTCTCGTCCAGGACCAGAGTCTACGCAAATACAACCTAATAAAAACATCTGTATCGTCCAGGACCAGTCTACGCAAATACAACCTAATAAAAACATCTGTATCGTCCAGGACCAGTCTACGCAAATACAACCTAATAAAAACATCCGTCTCGTCCAGGACCAGTCTACGCAAATACAACCTAATAAAAACATCTGTCTCGTCCAGGACCAGTCTACGCAAATACAACCTAATAAAAACATCTGTCTCCTCCAGGACCAGTCTACGCAAATACAACCTAATAAAAAACATCTGCCTCATCCAGGACCAGAGTCTACGCAAATACAACCGAATAAAAACATCTGTCTCGTCCAGGACCAGTCTACGCAAATACAACCTAATAAAAACATCTGTCTCGTCCAGGACCAGAGTCTACGCAGGCGGATGCGCCAAAGCCAATCAAATCTAGTCTGACCATTTTACTCGCCCGAGCAGAGCTGGTTATGCGCTTTACATGTTATCCAGAGCGTTCGTGACTAACTATTACCAAAGACTGTTATAACTAAATCAATATAAACCACAGTTTTGTCGTTTCAAATGGAAACAAATGAGTCAAGCACAGGCGAGCGAGATCATATTCAAGCACTCCAGCATATTTTCCTTAGGGAACACCTAGCCTGCGAAGTGCAATAACGCAATTAGCCTTTGCACCCCGGCCCTTCTACACAACACAATTTGGGAAAAAATCCATCTGGTTCCCTCTACTCCCACTGCCTGCTACGGGGCTTCCTTTAACTAGCATTTGGTAATGGATGGAAACTTCAAGTGGATGCCTCACATTTATACATCAAGTGAAATATATCGGTCTCATTGTTCTAGCTGTGCAATTACTTTCTCCGCCTGTTTACAGACACCGATCATATTGAGCGGATATAGCGCATTCTTAAATTCATCAGCCATTCTGCGCTCTGGGACATAGACGAGTGCTCTGAAATCGGAGTAGATAAAAAAGCCAGAGTGAATTTTCGAACGCAAGAGTTATGTTAACTGAATAACAGTAGTTTAAGTTCTTGCTAGCTAACCAAATGATACCTGCATCTCTAGCTGTGTATAGGCACCGAAAAACGATACGGAGGGGGCACTCACTCACTCCTCCAATGACATGACATCCTCCTAGCTAGCTATCTAGCTAACGTTAGGCTCCGTAATCTTAGCTTGCTACATAAATATACTGAACAAAAATATTAACGCAACATGTAAAGTGTTGGTTCCATGTTTCATCAGCTGAAATAAAAGATGCCAGGAATGTTCCATAGCTCAAAAAGCTTATTTGTCTCAGATTTTGTGCACAAATGCCTTTACATCCCTGTTAGTGAGCATTTCTCCTTTGCCAAGATAATACATCCACCTGACAGGTGTGGCATATTAAGAAGCTGATTAAACAGCATGATCATTGCACAGGTGTACCTTGTGCCGGGGACAATAAAAGGCCACTAAAATGTGCCGTTTGTCACACAATGCCACAGATGTCTCAAGTTGCTGACTGCAGGAGTCCACCAGAGCAGTTGCTAGAGAATTTAATTGACAGTTTTATCAAATTTGGCAGTACGTCCAACCGGCCTCACAACCGCAGACCACGTGTAACCATGCCAGCCCAGGACCTCCACATCCGGCTTCTTCACCGGCGGGAAATTTAAGAATATTTCTGTCTGTAATAAATCCCTTGTGTGGGGAAAAACTCATTCTGATTGGCCCCCCAGTGGGTGGGCCTATTCCCTCCCAGGCTCACCCATCGCTGCGCCCCTGTCCAGTCATGTGAAATCAATAGATTAGGGCCTACTTAATTCATTTAAATTGACACATTTCCTTATATGAACTGTAACTCAGTAAAATAGTTGAAATTGTAGCATGTAGCGTTAATATCTTTGTTCAGTATAGATACGCTAGCCTATTAGCCACGTTATGACTGATTGTGATCCTTGCCCTTGCTAGTTTGATTGTATGGTCATTCCCAGCCTTAGTTACATTCGCCCATTTTTGTAAAAAAAATAAATGAGCCATTGTAACTGAAACAGTGCATCCCGAATGGAGGCAGCAAACATTGTACCAGGCCAGCTCTGATTTACAACCTGATAGCAATATTTTTGGCAAGACCAAGAAAAGTATTGGTCAATTATATTAACCATGCACAGTGGTGTAATACTTTAAAGTACTACTTTTGTCATTTAAAAAAAAATATTTGTACTTTAAGTAAAGGTTGTCTAAAAAGTAACTACATTCCTAAAGAAAATAATGTACTTTTTACTCCATACATTTTCCCTGACACCCAAAAGTACTCGTTACATTTTGAATGCTTAGCAGGACTGGAAAATGGTCCAATTCATGCACTTGTCAAGAGAACATGTGGACATCCCTACTGCTTCTTATCTGGAGAACTCAGTAAATACAAATGCATAATTTGTAAATGAGTGTTGATTCTAGCCCTGGCTATCCGTTAATGTTTTAAACAAGAAAATGGTGCCATCTGCTTTGCTTAATATAAGGAATTTATTTACTTTTAAGTATATTTCAGCAATTACATTTCAATTGGATATTTAAGTATATTTAGAACCCAACCTCTTATAAAGTTGCTTTTGTGGCATAAACTGAGAATTTGATATTTTTGACTGAAATTAGGATGGTCTGTTTCGTATCTGCAAAGTAGTTAACATGCTATCAGTCCCACTTTAAGGCGGTGTTAGGCAATTCTGGGTCTAAAGAAGCACAGGTTGTACACGAGTGTACAGGCTTTTTTTCCCAGCATAGCAAGAAGGTGTTTAATTCAACCATGTTTCTGACCGCTGTACTGGTTAGCGATATTGCACATTTCAGTAAGACTACGCTTAGCCATAGGCCATTTGAATTTCTGATTCCTACCACCAAACTTTTACCCTTTTCACACTTCTGAGCCACATCCAAACTAAGCTCTAATGCGCTAGCATATAGTTTGGGTCAGCATGATAGTATGAAAGTGGTATGGATTAGAGGTCAACCGATTAAGATTTTCAAAGCCGATAACGATACCGATTATTGGAGGACCAAAAAAAGCCGATACCGATTAATCTGCCGATTTGTAAAATTTGTATTTATTTATTTATTTGTAATAATGATAAATACAACAATACTGAATGAACACTTTTTAAAACGTAATATAATACATCAATCAAATCAATTTAGCCTCAAATAAATAATGAAACATGTTAAATTTGGTTTAAATAATGCAAAAACAAAGTGTTGGAGAAGAAAGTAAAAGTGCAATATGTGCCATGTAAAAAAGCTAATGTTTAAGTTCCTTGCTCAGAACATGAGAACATATGAAAGCTGGTGGTTCCTTTAACATGAGTCTTCAATATTCCCAGGTAAGACGTTTTAAGTTGTAGTTATTATAGGAATTATAGGACTATTTCACTCTATACCATTTGTATTTCATATAACTTTGACTATTGGATGTTCTTATAGGCACTTTAGTATTGCCAATGTAACAGTATAGCTTCCATCCCTCTCCTCGCCCCTACCTGGGCTCGAACCAGGGACACATCGACAACAGCCACCCTCGAAGCATCATTACCCATCGCTCCACAAAAGCCGCGGCCCTTGCAGAGCAAGGGGCACAACTACTTCGAGGTCTCAGAGCGTGTAAAGTCACTGATTGAAACGCTATTAGCGCGCACCCCGCTAACTAGCTAGCCATTTCACATCGGTTACACCAGCCTAATCTCAGGAGTTGATAGGCTTGAAGCCATAAACAGCGCAATGCTTGAAGCACAGTGAAGAGCTGCTGGCAAATGTACGAAAGTGCTGTTTGAATGAATGCTTACAAGCCTGCTGCTGCCTACCACCGCTCAGTCAGACTGCTCTATCAAATATCACAGACTTAATTATAACATAATAACACACAGAAATACGAGCCTTAGGTCATTAATATGGTCAAATCCGGAAACTATCATTTTGAAAATAAAATGTTTATTCTTTCAGTGAAATACGGAACTGTTCCCTTTTTTAATCTAACGGTTGGCTTCCCTAAGTCTAAATATTGCTGTTACATTGCACAACCTTCAATGTTACGTCATAATTACATAAAATTCTGGCAAATTAGTTCGCAACGAGCCAGGAGGCCCAAACTGTTGCATATACCCGGACTCTGCTGGCAATGAACGCAAGAGAAGTGACACAATTTCCCTAGTTTAATATTGCCTGCTGACATGAATTTCTTTCAACTAAATATGCAGGTTTAAAAATATATAATTCTGTGTCTTGATTTTAAGAAAGGCATTGATGTTTATGGTTAGGTACATTCGTGCAACGATGATGATATTTTCGCAAATGCGCTTTTGTTAAATCATCCCCCGTTTAGCGAAGTTGGCTGTCTTTGTTAGGAAGAAATAGTCTTCACAGTTCGCAACGAGCCAGGCGGCCCAAACTGCTGCATATACCATGACTCTGTTGCACAGAACGCAAGAGAAGTGACACAATTTCCTTAGTTAAAATAAATTCACGTTAGCAGGCAATATTAACTAAATATGCAGGTTTAAAAATATATACTTGTGTATTGATTTGAAAAAAGGCGTTGATATTGAGGTTCACATTGGTGCAACGACAGTGCTTTTTTCGCGAATGCGCTTGTTAAATCACTCGTTTGGCTGATTCAATGATAAAGTAACAGGCACCGCTTCGATTATATGCAACGCAGGACAAGCTAGATAAACTAGTAATATCATCAGCAATGTGTAGTTAACTAGTGATTATGTTAAGAGTGATTGTTTTTTATAACATACGTTTAATGCTAGCTAGCACCTTACCTTGGCTCCTTGCTGCACTCGCATAACAGGTAGTCAGCCTGCCACGCAGTCTCCTCGTGGAGTGCAATGTAATCGGCCATGATTGGTGTCCAAAAATGCAGATTACTTGAAAATCGGCCCTAATTAAATCATCCATTCCAATTAAATCGGTCGTCCTCTAGTATGGATGTCCAATCCAAACTTCTGTGGTGGTGAAAAAAAACAAGTCTATTAATAGAAATTTAATGGGGCAAAACTAATGAGCTATGACCGTCTCTTGTTGTCCAGTTGGAGGCACTGTACAAAAAGCTGAGGCACCCATTCCTCTGGAAGCAGCAGCTTGGATGGGTAGTGAGCTCTCCAGCAGATGTGGGGACGGGCCTGAGGGCTAGTGTTCGTGTCAAGCTGCAACACCTGCCCAGACACAAACGTCTGGAAGACGTCCTCAGGAGACTGCGCCTCCGCATGGACAACACCGGTAATGCACATGGACGGGCTGAAATTGTTTTAGTGAAAACTAATTTGAGTAAAAAATAAATCTATTCTGAATATCAGCGCTTCCTTGGCACATTTGACAGAGTTTTTGTACAATTGGCAAAATATATATAGGTCATGAATCATTCTTCTAGATATTCTGATGAGTATAACTAGGTGTAATATACACTACATATACACAAAAGTATGTAGACGTCCCTTCAAATTAGTGGATGCGGCTATTTCAGCTTCACCCGTTGCTGACAGGTGTATAAAATCGAGCACATAACCATGCAATCTCCATAGACAAACAGGAGAATGGGCTTACTGAAGAGCTCAGTGACTTTCAACGTGGCACCCTCATAGAATGGCACCTGTCCAACATGTCAGTTCGTCAAATTTCAGCCTTGCTAGAGATGCCCCAGTCAACCAAGTGTTGTTATTGTGAAGTGGAAACAAGCTCACAGAACGGGACCGCTGAGTGCTGAAGCGCATAAAAATCATCTGTCCTCAGTTGAAACACTCACTACCGAGTTCCAAACTGCCTATGGAAGCAACGTCAGCACAATAACTGTTCGTCGGGAGCTTCATGAAATGAAATTCATGAAATTTCCATTGCTGAGCAGCCGCTCACAAGCCTATGATCACCATGCGCAATGCCAAGCGTCGGCTGGAGTGGTGTAAAGCTTGCCGCCATTGGACTCTGGAGCAGTGGAAACACGTTCATCTGCCAGGAGAACTCACCAATGCATAGTGCCAACTGTAAAATTTGGTAGAGGAGGAATAATGGTCTTGGGCTGTTTTTCATGTTTCAGTTCCAGTGAAGGGAAATCTTAATGCTACTACAGCATACAATGGCATTCTAGAACAATTCTGTGCTTCCTACTTTGTGGCAACAGTCTGGGGAAGGCCCTTTCCTGTTCCAGCTTGACAATGCCACCATGCACAAAGTGAGGTCCATAGAGAAATGTTTTGTCGAGATCGGCGTGGAAGAACTTGACTGGCCTGCACAGAGCCCTGATTTCAAACCCCATCGAATACCTTTGGGATGAATTTTAACGCCGACAGTGAGCCAGGCCTAATTACACAACATCAGTGCCCAACCTCACTAATTCTCTTGTGGGTGAATGGAAGCAAGTCCCTGCAGAAATGTTTCAACATCTAGTGGAAGGCCCTCCCAGAAGTGAAGAGGCTGTTATTGCTGCAAAGGGGAGGACCAAGTCCACATCAATGCCCACGATTTTGGAATAAAATGTTTGACAAACAGGTGTCCACATACTTTAAGTCATGTATTGTATAATGTCTGTGTATATAGTATCTATATATGCTATAAGTTAGTTACTTAAAAAAATATATATTTTAATTTTTTTACAAGGATAAAACAAATATACTGCTATAATTTCCTCAAAATTGACAAGCAAGTCCTTACATACCCTACTTTAATATGGTTGAAATAACTGAAGTTCTTACCTCTTTCTCCTTAGACTGCAGTGAAGTGTATAACATCAGTAATGCCCAGACAATCGGCTTGGACGAGGTGGGGTTCACGCAGCTAGTGGTGGACGGGGTCAAGCTGCTCATCCGCATGGAGAAGAGGTTAGAGGGGGAAGAGAAAATCGATGATCTGGTGCCTTTACAGAAGTAGAGCTGAGGAAGATGGGAGGGAAAGGGACTCCTGTCCTAATCAACAAAAACTTCACATTTTAGTAGATTGACTGGGAGCGTGCTATTGTAATACAGGGCTTTTGCGAGAATGACATGATCATGAGTTTTTCTAAAACCAACAATGTTTTAACAGCTGACTATGTTAATGTTGATTGTACTGTGTTCTAATTCAATTAACACGGTGACATAGGTACAAAGACTTATTGCATTAATATTGCATAAAAAAGTAAAATACTTTTCAAAAGTTCAAAATGATGCTTATGTGCTGTATATAAAAACTGTTTGACTTCAAATATTTTTGCATAATTTCACCTGTTTGCTTTCAGTATGAAGTTTGGCAGGCCACACACATTAGGATAATCATGAGCTGCAGAGCAATATACACTGCTCAAAAAAATAAAGGGAACACTTAAACAACACAATGTAACTCCAAGGCAATCACACTTCTGTGAAATCAAACTGTCCACTTAGGAAGCAACACTGATTGACAATACATTTCACATGCTGTTGTGCAAATGGAATAGACAACAGGTGGAAATTATAGGCAATTAGCAAGACACCCCCAATAAAGGAGTGGTTCTGCAGGTGGTGACCACAGACCACTTCTCAGTTCCTGTGCTTCCTGGCTGATGTTTTGGTCACTTTTGAATGCTGGCGGTGCTTTCACTCTAGTGGTAGCATGAGACGGAGTCTACAACCCACACAAGTGGCTCAGGTAGTGCAGCTCATCCAGGATGGCACATCAATGCGAGCTGTGGCAAGAAGGTTTGCTGTGTCTGTCAGCGTAGTGTCCAGAGCATGGAGGCGCTACCAGGAGACAGGCCAGTACATCAGGAGACGTGGAGGAGGCCGTAGGAGGGCAACAACCCAGCAGCAGGACCGCTACCTCCGCCTTTGTGCAAGGAGGAGCAGGAGGAGCACTGCCAGAGCCCTGCAAAATGACCTCCAGCAGGCCACAAATGTGCATGTCTCTGCTCAAACGGTCAGAACCAGACTCCATGATGGTGGTATGAGGGCCTGACGTCCACAGGTGGGGGTTGTGCTTATACAGCCCAACACCGTGCAGGACGTTTGGCATTTGCCAGCGAACACCAAGATTGGCAAATTCGCTACTGGCGCCCTGTGCTCTTCACAGATTAAAGCAGGTTCACACTGAGCACATGTGTCTGGAGACGCCGTGGAGAATGTTCTGCTGCCTGCAACATCCTCCAGCATGACCGGTTTGGCGGTGGGTCAGTCATGGTGTGGGGTGGCATTTCTTTGGGGGGCCGCACAGGCCTCCATGTGCCTGCCAGAGGTAGCCTGACTGCCATTAGGTACCGAGATGAGATCTTTAGACCCCTTGTGAGACCATATGCTGGTGCGGTTGGCCCTGGGTTCCTCCTAATGCAAGACAATGCTAGACCTCATGTGGCTGGAGTGTGTCAGCAGTTCCTGCAAGAGGAAGGCATTGATGCTATGGACTGGCCCGCCCGTTCCCCAGACCTGAATCCAATTGAGCACATCTGGGACATCATGTCTCGCTCCATCCACCAACGTTGCGCCACAGACTGTCCAGCAGTTGGCGGATGCTTTAGTCCAGGTCTGGGAGATCCCTCAGGAGACCATCCGCCACCTCATCAGGAGCATGCCCAGGCGTTGTAGGGAGGTCATACAGGCACGTGGAGGCCACACACACACACACACTACTGAGCCTCATTTTGACTTGTTTTAAGGACATTACATCAAAGTTGGATCAGCCTGTAGTGTGGTTTTCCACTTTAATTTTGAGTGTGACTCCAAATCCAGACCTCCATGGGTTGATACATTTGATTTCCATTGATCATTTTTGTGTGATTTTGTTGTCAGCACATTCAACTATGTAAAGAAAAAAGTAGTTAATATGAATATTTCATTCATTCAGATCTAGGATGTGTTATTTTAGTGTTCCCTTTATTTTTATGAGCAGTGTATATTTCTATACAAATTACAAAGCTCTTTCCAGGACGTATCGTTCCTCCATGTTACTCGGGTTATGTTAAACCGATTGGCTGTGAAGCCATGGTTACTCACACAAAATTGAAGAGTAAATACTGGTAAAAAAATAACAAAATGACACCAGACATTTGCTTGAGACTCCTTTCAAGTAAGCTTTAATATTGTGCACGAGTGAGACTGAATCTAGATGACTCAAGCTTTCCTCGCATGTATGTAGTGGTAGGAGGGCTTTCGGTGGGGGGAGGGGTTAATGGAGATGAAAAGGGCGAGGCATAATCATTTACATTTCTTTAACACTTTCTGCTTCTCCTCTTCACTTGATCTGCTAAGGCAACACAATAGACATCCTCTCTGGAAGTTGTACCGTTAACAATTAGGAATATGCATTTTTCTTCCACGTGCAGTACCCCCTCCAAACCCCCCTGCTCCCATAATGCCACAGAAAGTCAGCGGTGGAGATTTCTCGCTCAGCTTCCAGAAGGACTCACAGCTTTTAACCTTGTTTTCATATATATATTTTTTTAACCTTTGCTTTTTCCTTTCTATTGTGTCTTTTGAAATTAGGAAATAAAATGTCTGCATTCTGTTTCCATTCTCTACGCTGCGTTAAAGGGTGCGGTCTATAGGCCCATCTCTCATCTTTACAGTAATACAACATGGAATACCATTGCACAGTTGACCCTCATTACTTTTCATACAAAATAACAAGTAGAAACGTACCAGCACTAGTGGTTATTTTACGTACTCATCGCAATCACTAATTACAAAGGGGAAAAACCTAAAACAAAATAAAAATGTGCGAAACTAGCTATATCCTATTTTTTTTTCTCGTACAGGTGAATGCCTCAGAAATACCAAGCAGCACATTAAAAGGCATAATGTGGTGGAATAAATACAATATATTTTGCAAGAAAATAAAATTAATCACAAAACAAGTCAGACAGGTGTCGCACAGTAACTACCAATTAACTGCAGTTTAGAAGGAAGTAAGAGAAACAGAGGGATATAGTCACTAGTGAGGTTGGGCATCTGCTTGGGCATCACTTTGTGCGAACCCTTAAAGCTTTGGGCATTCTCAAGCAGAACATGAGTTATTTGAGGCAGTTATAATAATTGATGTCACTTCCTGACCTAGAATGGTGGTCGGTGCATTTATGCTACTAAAAGACCACGAATAGTGTTTTGAATGGATAGTTTTGTCCCAATATTTGTTTGAAGAGCATTTGATTAATCATCGAGCGCAATGCCAGCGACAACTGCAACACCGTGTTAAAGACTGCATAAAGCGGACTTTATGAGAGCGGGCTTAAAGTTGAGTGCAACTGAACAATTTGTGGTGCTGCTAGTCTACACTGTATATTTGGGTTCTCAAAGATAATTAAAGGACATGGTTCGTCACATCTGACTTAGCCAACATAAGATCCCTTATGTAAATTCTATGCAATAAACAGAACATTTTAAACTGCAGTGCTAACGTCATCATCCAGCTACGCTACATGAAAGAGGGTTGTGAGAATGGCCAAAATAGTGCATTTAGGAGGAATGACTTGATTAGGGCTTTGGGATGTGTAGAGTTTTGCTTTTCAACACAGATCACATCACTCAATCTCTCCTGTATTGGGAAAGGAACTTATTATCCATGACAAGTAAAAAATAAGCTTGTTTTTTTCCTTTTCCCCGTGATAATAAAAAATGTTTTTTTTTTCCTTCTAAACATTAGACTTCAGTGGAGGCAAACAATCTACAAATATGTCAACAAGAAGAAAAGAACTCCAAACGAAAAGAAAAAAAATACAGTATGACACATTTAAACACTTTCTGTACATAAACTCAAGACTATACAATACCTGCAGACATTATGCTGAAGAGTCCTGTTTTATACAACTCTATGAACAATACAACAAAACATTCTATTTTATTTTATACTGTACATGTGGAAAAAGTAGCTTTGCAGTCTCTTATTTCAAACCCCTTTAATGGTAGTTTAGCAATGGAATTGAAATTTTGCGGGCCATTGATACAAATGTTTTCATATCATTGCAATAATGGTCAGTTCTCACCTCTCGTTATAATCAACGATTTTGTAACACAGGGGTTTGCCTTGGGGAGGAAAAATGGGAGTGTATTTTGTGTCGATTCACCAAGCAATATGGCAGTAGCCTCGAATAGCGGTAAACTCAATGGGCGCCCGCAAACTCAAGGAACACCAGGATTATGTCCTCTGCCCCCCTTTTCAGTGTTGTATGTTAATTCTCTTTAGTTTGTTTAGTCTTCCCAAAAGTCACTTTTCACAGCTTGAGCTCGTTGGCCACTTTGGACGCAATATTCTTGAAGGCGATGGACGTGCCTGAGATCCGCTTGAAGCGCACGCCGTTGAGTGAGAGGCGTGGCAGCTTGCACACCTCCATCTCCCATTGGACCAGACTGTCCTGGCGGGCGTCGCCGTGCACGCAGAAGAGCATGAAGCGCTCACGCTGCTCGTAGTCGCAGTTGTTGGCATCCAGGACCTTCCGGATCTCGCGCATCATGTCACCGGGCTCCATGGATGAGGTAGTCTTCATGCTCCATGTGAAGCGCAGTGAACGGGGTTTGGAGTCCCGGGAACCGTCCTCCTTGGGTTCCCCTGACGCGCTCCTGGAGAGGAAAAGAACACAGGCAATAGTATTAATTGAATGGGAGATAAGTAGGTAGACGCAAAACCCCAAAAGGTTGGTGAGGTGCTGACCATTTAAAAAATATATATTTTTTAAAGAGTCATATGACGTGGTTGGGAGTACATAGAGCGTTCAACTATTTATTTTTCAAAGATGGAACGAAGGCATAATAGAGGACAAAAAGTAACGCACAGAACATATAACCCATGTGTTTGGGACCTCGTAAGACTGACAACTGAATGACTCAAATATTTTATTCAAAGATTACGCACCTATTACTTATTTCCGTGTAATACACACTCAGATCAGACTCTTCTAGACAGATTAAACACACACATGGCCCACCAAGGTCTAGCAAGAATATGGTATTCAGGGTCACGCCACTTAGGCACAAAAAGCGCAAACACCACCGCTGTGTGACAGAGGGCATGGGGACAAAGTACACACATAACAACAAAGAACAGCACAATAAGAGTGAACCGGTGACATTCGCTTAGGATCCTGAGACTAGTAGTGACCCTCATTGACATGCCATGCTTTCATTTCGAGGTTGTTGCTTTTTCTGCGGGCGGCTGTGCCGATGCCTCACCTTGGGGGGTCTGTACTGCCACTGGCCTCTCCTTCAACCGTGGCCCTTTGGGAAGCAATCAGAGTTCAGAGTTCAACAGAGCAGTGGAAGGGATCGTCAGTGTACACACAGACGATGGGATATGTGAACGTGAAAAAAGGAAGAGGGTGGGATGGGGTCAAACCTATAAACATACACGGTCACGCAACTCAACTCGTTCTGGGGAGGCAACTGGCGAGGACTGCCAAAAAACCAACATGACACGTATATTGGCAAGCAAGCTAAAAACGGAGGATGATGCAATGTGGAAATCATGTGAACAGAGAGAGATGGATGATAGAAGTCATCGACAGTACACAACACACTCAAACCAGAGAACGAAACAAGAAGAAGTCGGAAAGTGAGTGCAGGTGTCTGCAAACTCCAAGGCATCACAGGCAAGGCATCTCGGAAGTCTCAATCTCACTCTGTTAGTGGTGCAGGGTCAGATAGGGGGGTGGATAATGCGGAGCGGTGTAGTGCCCCGGCACAGTGGATTTTGGGTGAGGAGGGGACAGGGAGAGGGGTTAGGGAAGCGGGGCTGGCACCAGGGCATGAATGATTGCATGTCGTTGAAGAGGGCTTAGAATTGCGATGAAGAGAGGGTGTGGAGGTGAGTCATTGTGGGGATATAGACATGGTAACCCATTCTGTGCGCTCCTACCTCTGGCCAGCCCTGAAAGACATAGTTCTAAAAAAACAACAAACAAAAAAAAAAAACAATGAAAGAAGTCAATTTTAAAATAAATTGGTCTTTCTTTTTTTTTTTGGATTGTAACTATGGATGGAAACGGAAAGGCAGAAAAGGGTGTTGTGGAAATGTTGTTCAATGACTTTCTCATAATGTGGCAGACATGTACGATCAAATGGTGATGGGTCCACGACGTCAGCAAATCGATCCCAATGTTCCATGAACAAATGATGTGCTTAAATACGCGTTACATATGCTTTCAGCAATAACGCTAAATTCACTATGGGCTAATTGAAGGCACTAAGAACCAACTAGTTCATACTGGTTGGTTCATAACCAGTTCATACCTACTACACATGGAAAGTCTGATTAACAATTGCTTTCATCAAACTATAAGAACAAAATCAAAACATTTCATCTTAAATAAAAATATTCATTAAAAAATGCACATTGATTGCTACAGTAGCGTACGATGAGTGTATAGAACCTCGCAGTTATGCAGGCAGGCTGCAGTGTGATAGGCCAGTTTGTCATGCTCTAAGGGTGGAGCCCCGGGCTGGTGATAAAAAGCAGGCTCATTTTACCCAGTGCCCTTGACTGACTGCAGCACGGTCACAGATACTGCAGACTTCACACACTCTCTCTGTGTGTGTGCGTGTGTGTGTGTGTGTGTGTGTGTGTAAGAGAGAGAGACGGCATGCATTTATGTATGCGTGTCTATGCCTTTGCGTGTGGTCCTGCAAGTGTGTGAGCATATCTTTAAGCAGCCCACGTCTCTCTCAGACCAGAGCCTGCTCACCACAGGCTCACCTAGAGGAATAGGGCCTGGACACGACATCTGTGGGCTTAGCGCTCCGGGGTTAAGTTTACCCTAGGAACAGATCTATGATCAGCTTTCCCTCCCCCAATCCTAACCTCAACCATTAGTGGGAAATGCTGAACTGACCCAAGATCAGTGTCTAAGGTCAACTTCACCTGATGCAGGATTGAGAGAAAGAGTAACCCAACCACACACTATTATCCCTCTCCACACTCAAAGCAGCCTTGTACCTTACATGGTACCCTAGTAAAGAACTACATATATTGACTAGTACAAAATATGCAGCTGTTACTTTCAATATCCGATGCAAACGCTGGGTAAATATGGCTCTAAGGAAGGGAAACATGAGACATGATATTGGGGTCAATTCCATTTCAATAACGTCAATTCAGGGACTAAATTGTAATTGCAGTTTACTTGCCGAATTTAAATGGACTTGACCATACTCCTGCAGTTTAGTATTGTAAATATCAGACCTGAGTCAAATACATTGTCAGATACGTTTAAATAATGGAGATGTGCCCGGTACAATGAAACCTATAGAATGGGCCCAAAATTGCCAACTCTGCTCAGCCTTGCACGCAGTTATGGATAAATCAAGCGCACCTACAATACTTCAGGGTAGGCCATCTGACTATTTGTCCCAGGTTTGGCAAACATATTGGTATGGTGCATTTTCCGCCCATTTCCACTGACCTGCGGACAAACTTGGAGGTGATCTTGCCGATGATGCCCGTGGAGGTGCCCCTGCGCGCCTGGGACAGAGCCCCCGTGTCGTGGGAGAGTGTGGGCGAGGCGGGCGGACCGTTGTAGGTGGCCGAGCGGCGGTCGCGAAGTTGGGCCCCGTGGAAGGTGGAGCGGCTGGAGGAGCCGCGGGGGAAGCGCGTGCGGTCAGGCGGCGTGGCGGCCGTGCTGCTGCTGATGCTGTGCGCCGACGGCGAGGCCGTGGGAGGGCTAGAGGGAGAGGGGAAGAATAGGTGCAGGGAAAGAGGAAGTAGAAAGAAGATATAGATAAGAAATATCACCTATTTCTTCCCTCACCTAATATCAAGGCATTAGTAGTAATAGAACATTAAACAAATTAAGTTCCATCTCTGACTTCTAGGAAATAGTATCGTAGGGCAATGAAAATACATAGACGTCCTAACAAGTCATTTCTCACAGTTCCTCAACCCTCCATTGTCTTATACCCTTGCTCAACTCTAAATGTACCCCTACCTTTAGGCACTTCATTTGACCTATATACTAGGCGGTGTCAGAGGAAGGCCCAAAAAATGCTCAAAGACTCCAGTCACCCAAGTCATAGACTGTTCCCTCTGCTACCGCACGGCAAGTGGTAACGGAGCACCAAGTCTAGGACCAAAAGGCTCCTTATAACCTGTTAATCCTACCCCCTACTTTTTCGAACATTCTGTTAAAAAATCGCGCAACATTTCAGCGCCCTGCTACTCATGCCAGGAATATAGTATATGCATATGATTAGTATGTGTGGATAGAAAACACTCAGACGTTTATAAAACTGGTTAAATCACGGCTGTGACTATAACAGAACGTGCGTTTCATCGAAAAGCGCAGGAAAATCTGATCACTGAAAATGGAAATATATATCCATGCGCGACTTGAACCCATTGATAAAGGTGAACCACATTTAATGGGGCTGAGGTTGCAATACCTACAGCTTCCACACGTTGTCTAGAGTCTTGTCATTTGACTAGGCTTTGTTTCTTGGTCAAACAGACACAAGGCAACGCATTTCCTCCGGTCGGATATACTTCGCCTCGTGATCAATTTGATCGCTTATTAACGTTTAATAATACCTAAAGTTGCATTACAAAAGTATTTCGAAGTGTTTTGTGAAAGTTTATCGTCGACTTTTTTAATTTAAAAAAATGACGTTACGTTATAAGACGCTATTTTTTTCCGTTTATCACACAGTCTTCATAGATCGATATCTAGGCTATATATGGACCGATTTAATCGAAAAAAATACCCAATAGTGATTATGGGACATTATGAGTGCCAACAAAGAAGATGGTCAAAGGTAATGAATGTTTTATATTTTATTTGTGCGGTTTGTGTAGCGACGACTATGCTAATTATTTTGTTTACGTCCCCTGGGGGTCTTTTGGGGTGTTACATGCTATCAGATAATAGCTTCTCATGCTTTCGCCGAAAAGCATTTTAAAAATCTGACTTGTTGCCTGGATTCACAACGAGTGTAGCTTTAATTCAATACCCTGCATGTGTATTTTAATGAACGTTTGAGTTTTAACTAGTACTATTAGCATTTAGCGTAGCGCATTTGCATTTCCAGATGTCTAGATGGGACGCCTGCGTGCCAGGTAGGACCAAGAGGTTAACAGCTTCTCCCCCCCAAGCCATAAGACTGCTGAACAACTAAACGAATCAAATGGCCAACGGACTATTTACATTGACGCTCCCCCCTTTGGTTTTACACTGCTGCTACTCGCTGCTTATTACCTATGCATAGTCACTTTACAAATTACCTCGACTAACCTGTACCCCCGTACCTTGACTAGGTACCGGTACCCCCTGTATATAGCTTCATTGTTATGTAAATTTATTGTGTTACCTTGTGATTTTTTTACTTTAGTTTATTTAGTAAATATTTTCTTAACTCTATTTATTGAACTGCCATGTTGGTTAAGGGCTAGTAAGTAAGCATTTCCTGTCGTATTCGGCGTATGTGACAAATAAAATGTGATTTGATTTAGACCTGAATATTTTTTTTTATAGAGTAGGTATTAGTAATTCATATAACTTGACCCCTTCCTATTTGGGACTTGAGCACCTCTCACTCTCTCTAGCCCCCTAGCTCACCCCTTGTACTCCGCGTTGTCGTCTATGGGAGGCAGTGGGGACTTGATGGGGTGGCCCGACGCCGACATGGACTTGACATGACGCGGACGGGTGGAAGGGACAGCTGAGGCTGCCCCTGACGACGGCGAGGAGCCACTGGCCGAGCCTGACATCTCAGTCAGACTGAGAGAAAGACAGCGAGAGACCGAGAGAGAGAGAGCAGGACGGTGAGAGAAATAAGGCGAAAGAAAGGGGTAGAGGGGACAAGAAGGGTCACAGGAGGAAGAACACGAGGAAAGCGGGAGAGAGGGGTAGAGAGGGGGCAAGAAGGATCACAGGAGGAAGAACACGAGGAAAGCAGGAGAGAGGGGACAAGGATCACAGGAGGAAGAACACGAGGAAAGCAGGAGAGAGGGGTAGAGAGGGGGCAAGAACAGGGAGAGAGTCAGTTCTAGAGTCACACTCCAACGCCTACATATTTAGGCAGGTAAACATTGTCAACAGCAATCAAAGCTGCAAACGTTATCAACAGCAATCATCCCCATCGCCCTCCTCACCTGCTGTCCTTGCCATTGGGAATGGCCGTGTAGTGATCTGTGCTCGACCGCTCACACACGTACGTGTTCCTCCTGGTCATAGCGTTGCTGTTCTATGGGTCACACACAAGCACACAGACACGCACACAGAAACACACAGCCTTTAATAACTTAATTCACAATGTAGACTATTTCTGTTCTGACCGTCCCACAAAATAAAAACCATAATGGAAGCTAAGTATCTAGTGACTAGTTATGACTAGTCTGATGGGTTCTAAATTACTTTGGGAATGACCAACTTTCCTGTACATTTTGGGATAGAAAACTACTTTGTGCCAGTCATCCCCTGCTTATTTTGAGGCAGAAACCATAGCCCTCTGAATATTATAATACATATCCTGCATAGCATTTTGACCCCCAAAAGGGCACTTTGATCTCTCACCCCTGAGGCGGTGGATGACTTCTTCCTCTCCTGTGCCACCAGCGGCGAGGTGGGCACGTCAGCCTTGGAACCGGCCGTGCCAAGCTTGTGGGCGGCATCGCCCTTGTCACTCTCCACGCTGTTGGCCTGCGCCCGCTTGGTGTAGGACATAGACGGGGGGATAGAGGGCGCCACTGAGGAGCCACAGAGCAATGACAACAGTATGGACAACAGAAGTCCCCATTGTGGTTTCCGCAGAGTTAGGGCAAATATCATTTAACTTCAGTCAATGCAGAACATTTATATAATAATTAAACAGTTAAAACTACATTTGTGTGTTTTATTGACTGGCACCCACCTACAATTCCTACTGGTGTTAAGTAATTAAACATTTCCATTGGATGTACTATATTAGGCCACATGTAAAGAAAGCTCTGCTTGCACATGTTGCACACGGTTCAAGTGTAAAGGGAACTTCCTGAGGCTAATCAGTTCAACTTAAAGGGATATTTCAGGATTTTGGCAATGAAGCACTATCTACTTCCTCAGAGTCAGATGAACTTGTTCAGTTTGAAGGAAGTTGCCAACTACCATTAGCGCAATTGTTAACTACCGTTAGCACAATGACTGGAAGTCTATAGAGCCCCACAGTGGAGGTGTCATAATACCCATAACACCTAGTAGTCAAACAGGGAAATGATTCCAATCATTTCTCCACAATTCATTTTTACCATTGGGAATTTTAGAAACACTTAAAATACGGGTTGTGTTTCGTGTAGGCTAACCCTGGCGTGACGTTTTGATAACTATGTAAATTGCTCTCGGACAAGATGACTTATATATTCCATTTACTCTCAGATTCAAAAATACTCATTAGCATCAAAGTAGACATCATGCAAGACTACAAATCCCTGCATGCCTCTGCACGTCATCTCTAGCTGACACCTTTGCTAGGAGTGTCCCCTTTGGTAGTGTCAATTTAAAACTTGCACAAGACATTTCACAGAATTGCCTATTTAAAGAAATGTAGCCAATTTATTCATTACTACATTTAGCTAACATAGTTAATCCACAGAATCTTACCTTTGCCTCGACTCATAAATCTCATCCAGACCACCATGGCGTTTGTAGTTGTTTATGATAACCACATTAGCAGCTAATTAGAATGTCATTTTTGGGGGGTAAATACAGGCAAATATATTGATAAAAGCCACCTTGTCCTAGAGAGATTAACACGGTAATCAAAACATTATGCCAGGGTAAGCCTACACGAAACACAGTCCTTATTTTAAGTGTTTTTACAATCCACTATGGGATAGATAATGAAACCATTTCCTTGTTTGACCGTTAGGTTTTATGGTTATTGGTTTGTACTGCGGTACTCTATGGGAAAAGAGAGTATCACAGTAGACAAGGGCTCTCCAACCCTGTTCCTGGAGAGCAACCCTCCTGTAGTTTTTTAAATCCAACCCCAGTTGTAATTTACCTGATTCAGCTCCTTAACCACCTAATTATAGTGCTTTCAGAAAGTATTCATACCCCCTTGACCTATTCCACATCTTGTTGTGTTACAGCTTGTTACAGAATGTGTCTCCTTCCTGAGCGGTATGACAGCTGCGTGGTCCCATGGTGTTTATACTTGAGTACTATTGTTTGTACAGATGAACATGGTACCTTCAGGTGTTTGGAAATTGCTCTCAAGGATGAACCACACTTGGAGGTCTCACATTTTTTTTCTGAGGTCTTTGCTGATTTCTTTTTGATTTTCCCACGATGCCAAGCAAAGAGGCACTGTGTTTGAATGTAGGCCTTGAAATACATCCACAGGTACACCTCCAATTGACTCAAATGATGTCAATTAGCCTATCAGACACTTCTAAAGCCATGACATAATTTTCTGGAATTTTCCAAGCTGTTTAAAGGCACAGTCAACTTAGTGTAGTGTAACTTCTGTCCCACTGGAATTGTGATATAATTGTTGGAAAAATGACTTGTGTCATGCACAAAGTAGATGTCCTAACCGACTTTCCAACACTATAGTTTGTTAACAAGACATTTGTGGAGTGGTTGAAAAATGAGTTAATGACTCCAACATAAGTGTATGTAAATTTCCGATTTCAACTGTATATCTATCCTACCCTGCCTTTCTAAGGTCTTCGAGTTAACAAACAGATCACCGACCATTTCTAATCCCACCGTACCTTCTCTGCTATGCAATCTGGTTTCCGAGCTGGTCATGGGTGCACCTCAGCCACGCTCAAGGTCCTAAATGATATCATAACCTCCATTGATAAGAGACAATACTGTGCAGTATTCATAGACATGGCCAAGGCTTTCGAATCTGTCAATCACCGTATTCTTCTCGGCACATTCAACAGCCTTGGTTTCTGAAATGACTGCCTCTCCTGGTTCACCAACTACTTCTCAGACAGAGTTCAGTGTGTCAAATCGGAGGGCCTGTTGTCTGGACCTCTGGCAGTCTCTATGGGGTACCACAGGGTTCAATTCTCGGGCCGACAATTTTTTCTGTATACATCAATGTCGTCGCTCTTGCTGCTGATCCACCTCTACGCAGACGACACCATTCTGTATACTTCTGGCCCTTCTTTGGACACTATGTTAACTAACCTCCAGACGAGCTTCAATGCCATACAACTCTCCTTCCGTGGCCTCCAACTGCTCTTAAATGGAGGTAAAATTAAATGCATGCTCTTCAACCAATTGCTGCCCACACCCGCCCGCCCAACTTGCATCACTACTCTGGGCGGTTCTGACTTAGAATATGTGGACAACTACAAATTCCAATGTGTCTGGTTAGGCATCTCCAATCCAAAATAAAATCTAGAATCGGCTTCCTATTTCGCAACAAAGCATCCTTCACTCATGCTGCCAAACATAACCTCGTAAAACTGACCATCCTACCGATCCTCGACTTCGGCGATGTCATTTACAAAATAGCCTCCAACACTCTCCTCAGCAAATTGGATGCAGTCTATCACAGTGCCATCCATTTTGTCACCAATGCCCCATATACTACCCACCACTGCGACCTGTATGCTCTCGTTGGCTGGCCCTCGCTTCATATTCGTCACCAAACCCACTGGCTCCAGGTCAGCTATAAGTCTCTGCTAGGTAAAGCCCCGCCTTATCTCAGCTCACTGGTCGCCATAGCAGCATCCACCCGTAGCACGCACTCCAGCAGGTATATATCACTGATCACCCCCAAAGCCAATTCTTCTTTTGGCCGCCTTTCCTTCCATTTCTCTGCTGCCAATGACTGGAACAAACTGCAAAAACCTCTAAAGGTGGAGATTCTTATCTCTCTCACTAACTTCAAGCATCAGCTGTCAGAGCAGCTCACAGATCATTGCACCTGTGCAAAGCCCATCTGTAAATAGCCCATCCAACTACCTCATCCCCATACTGTATTTATTTATCTCCTTTGCACCCCAGTATCTCTACTTGCACATTCATCTTCTGCATATCTATCACTCCAGTGTTTAATTGCTAAATTGTACTTATTTTGCCACTATGGCCTATTTATTGCCTTACCTCATTTGCACATTGTATATAGACTTTTTTTTCTATTGTGCTATTGACTGTGTGTTTGTTTGTTTATTCCATGTGTAACTCTGTTGTTGTTTGTGTCACACTGGTTTGCTTTATCTTGGCCAGGTCGCAGTTGTAAATGAGGTCGCAGCTGGAATTTGTTCTCAACTAGCCTACTTGGTTAAATAAAGGTGAAAAAAAAGAAAAGCTCTGTCAAGTTGGTTGTTGAGCTAGCCAGCCATTTTCAAGTCTTGCCATAGATTTTTCTAGCCGATTCAAGTCAAAACTGTAACTAGGCCACTCAGGAACGTTCAATGTCCGTCTTGATCAGCAACTCCAGTGTATATTTGGCATTGTGTTTTAGGTTATTGTCCTGCTGAAAGGTGAATTTGTCTTCCAGTGTCTGGTGGAAAGCAGACTGAACCAGGTTTTACTCTAGGATTTTTCCTGTGCTTATCTCTATTCCTTTTTATCAAAAAAAACCTGATGCAGCCACCACCGTGCTTGAAAGTATTAAGAATGGCACTCTCGTGTTTTCCCCAAACATAACACTTTGCATTGAGGAAAAAGTTATATTCTTTGCCAAATTTCTTGCAGTTTTACTTTAGTGCCTTACTGCAAACCGGATGCATATTTTGGAATATTTTTATTCTGTTGAGGCTTCCTTCTTTTCACCCTGTCATTTAGGTTAGTATTGTGGAGTAACTACAATGTTGTTGATCCATGCTCAGTTTTCACCTATCATATCCTTTAAGCTCTGTAACTGTTTAAAAAAAGTCACCATTGACCTCATGGTGAAATCTCTGAGCGGTTTCCTTGCTCTCCGGCAAATGAGTTAGAAAGGACGCCTGTATTTTTGTAGTGACTGGGTGTATTGATACGCCATCCAAAGTGTAATTAATAACTTCACCAATGCCAGTGACACACAATTTAATTTAATCCATTTTAAATTCAGGCTGTAGCAACAAAATATGGAAAAGGTCCAGGGGTGTGAATACTTTCTGAAGGCACAGCAAGGCGAACTACATTAGGGTTGGAGTGAAAACCTACAGGACTGTAGCACTCCAGGAACATGGTTGGAGAGAGCCCTGCTGTAGACTTCCAGTCATTGTGCTTACACTAGTTAGCATTGGCTCGCAAAACTAACTATAACTTGCTTTATACTGGACACAGAGACATAAAAATGCCAAAATCCATAACTCTTTAAGCTACGATTAGCCAATATTAATATATTGGCTAATCGTAGCTTAAAGAGTTATGGATTTTGGCATTTTTATGTCTCTAGCTAGCTCAACTAACTAACTAACTATATTTTCTTAAATAATGGTGATAAAACTCAAGTCTTGTGCCATGAGATTCAAGATGGTCGACAATGCAGTCCTTACCATGGTCGCTGAAGCGCCGCTGCTTCTGGTTGGCCGATATGCTGCGTGTGACCTTGGAGTGGGCAGGAGATTGGCTGGAACTGTTGTTGGCCTCGCTGCTGGGCCGTGACCTTTGACACAGGTTGCTATTGGACAGCGACTCGCTCCCCTCAAACTGCCCAATGAAAGGAGGGGGAGGCATTTGAAGAAACAAGAGAGTCATTGCACACATTATAACGTGGTGGTCATGTAGACTTAAAGGTAGACTGCAATATGACATCAGTGGGGCGAATTCCTGTTTATAGAAATCAACAAGAACATTCTAACCTACCAAGACCGCCACTATTGGCTCTTCCCATGCTTCAAGGTACATTGGGAAGAGGAAATAATGGCAGTCTTGGCGGATTAGAATTTTGTTGTTGTTGATGTCTGGTAAGCAGGAAGTTGCCCGCTGTGTATGATTATTTCAGTCTAAAGTATAGCTTTAAAACAGTTTAAACTATAATTTTGACCTCATGGACTGTCAGTCCTTGATCCATATCTCCTAATAAAAATTTGAGTGTGGTTGCCCCTTCCCTCAGCTTTATAGCAAACCAAGTGGTGGAGCTGCCGTTTTGTGGTTTTCAAATAAAGGAGTAAGTCTTTAATGTGCGTATCCATAGGATACACATGAATTGTTTGTTTGTGAAGTCTGTCATTATTATGGCTATAGCCCATGTCTCACCTCGGCTGGTTTCCTGCCCAAAAGGAGGTAAGTGGCCATGGTCTCATCGTACTTCTGTCCTGTTAACGCATCTGTGATGTCCTCTTTGGGGAAGCCCATGGTTATCATCAGTTCTGTAGGGAGAGAGGAGGGAACATAACACAATGAATGAATGGCATGAAAAGGGTAGTAATATAATGTAACACCCGAAGTTCCCTTAAGAATAATAACATTATTGTATTTTATCATATTGTGGCATGGAATTGATATTTTTCATAAAATATAGTGTGTTACAAAACAGCCCATAAGTGAGGAAGGGAGAGAATCCAATCAGACTTTTATGATATTGGGCGTGTGTGACTGACCTATCCGTTTGGTGTCGTTCCAGTCGGGTTCTGGTTCCTGATGGGGCTTCAGCTCCTCCTCCTCATGGCCCACGTTCATCCAGCGGTCTCTCATGATTTGCTGAGGGGCAGACAGACAGTTAGATGGACCAATGGACAAAGAGAGACAAAGATAGAGAGGACTAAACAGCTTCAACATAGTGAAAAACATGATACTTTGTACATCTGTATGCTCAAGTTGGATTTAGTAAGACGTAGAAAAAAAAAAGAGCAACACAAAGTGTTCCAGCGTCTAGAAGCCATCTGATTAACATGTCATCTTTAGTTCCATGAAATCAAAGTGTAGACGTGAACTAGAGATTTCTATATCTACATGTCTGTATGAGCATGCACATGTGGTATGCGTTTGAGTCTATAAGCGTGTTTCCATGCATGTGTGCGTGACTGTACATTCGCGTATGTGTCAGTGCGTGTTGCTCGCACACTCTTACCTCCAGGCTGCTCCGTTTGCCAGGGTTGAGCACCAACAGTTTCTTCAGCAGGTTTTCACAGTCTGTAGACATGTAAAACGGAATACGATACTTCCCTCGCAGCACTCGCTCTCTCAGCTCCTATGGAGGGATATAGAGAGTAGAGGTTTTGGGTTAGTCTCTAGACACGTAGAAAGGAATACGATTACTTCCTTCTTAGCATTCTCTCTCAGCTCCTACACAGGACAATTAACAATAACAGTGGATGAGACTTTTTGGCCAAAGGAAGAGAAAGACTACCACTCAACACTTTATTTGGCATGAAAATGTTAAATATGTAATTGGACCATGTCAAATAGTGTGACCAAAAACAGTGTTTTGTTTTGCAGTACTTTATAAGGCCTACGTAACTTTAAGTGTGACAAAAAAAACTTTCTAGCAAATGAGAACTGTGGAACAACTGAAACAGCAGTATTTGACTACGGTAGCAACTGAGAATGATGTGTTCCACATCAGAAATAAGTGTCTCCACACACACACACCTCCCCTTGGGAGAATCAAAGGGCATAAAGGATGACCTCCAGACTATCGTCCATCTCGCTTTATCCTTACATCTGGTCCATACATCCATCCCCATGCCCCACCACACAATCAAGTATATTGGCCTATCAAAAAAAAAAAAAAGTGAGAATAGGCATTGGTCGGAAGCAGAAAAAGGAAATTCACATGAGCACCACAATGCCTATTCCATCCATGTTATACCAAGGTTTTCTAGCACACAGCTTTGACCTACTACAGTAGCTATGTGTAGGCAGGTTGCTTCGGATTCATACGTCCTCAAACAGCCTGATTCATACTCTTAGAGGAGGTGCTTTCACAATACCGTGATTTATAATGCAAAAACAGTGTGGTGAAGAAAGTAAAAGTGCAACATGTGCCATGTAAAAAAGCTCAAGTTTAAGTTTTAGGTTGTAGTTATTATAGGAATTATGACGCGTTGACTATTTTTCTCTATACCATTTGTATTTCATATACCTTTGACAATTGGATGTTCTTATAGGCACTTTAGTATTGCCAGCCTAACCTCGGGAGTTGATAGGCTTGAAGTAATAAACAGCACTGCGTTTCAAGCATTGCGAAGAGCTGCTGGAAAACGCAGGAAAGTGCTGTTTGAATGAATGCTTACAAGCCTGCTGCTGCCTACTACCGCTCAGGCAGACTGCTCTATCAAATCATAGACTTAATTATAACATAATAACATGCAGGAACACAAGCTTTTCGTCATTAATATGGTCAAATCCGGAAAATATAATTTCGAAAACAAAACATTTATTCTTTCAGTGAAATACGGAACAGTTCCGTATTTTATCTAACGGATGGCAAACCTAAGTCTATATTGCGGTTACATTGCACATCCTTCAATGTTATGTCATAATTATGTACAATTCTGGCAAATTAATTACAGTCTTTGTTAGGAAGAAACACAGGTTGCAACAAGCCAGGCGGCCCAAACGGTTGCATATACCCGGACTCAGCTTGCACTGAACGCAAGAGAAGTGACACAATTTCCCTAGTTAATATTGCCTGCCAACATGCTTTTATTTTACCAAATTATGCAGGTTAAAAAATATATAATTATGTGTATTGACTTTAAGAAAGGCATTGATGTTTATGATTAGGTACATTTGTGCAACGAATGTGCTTTTATTGCGAATATGCTTTTGTTAAATCATGACGCGGAAGGTAACCTAGTGGTTAGAGCGTTGGACTAGTAACCGAAAGGTTGCGAGATCGAATTCCGGAGCTGACGAGGTAAAAAATCTGTCATTCTGCCCCTGAACAAGGCAGTTACCCACTGTTCCCATTGAAATTAAGAATTTGTTCTTAACTGACTTGCCTAGTTAAATAAAAGGTAAAAACAAAAGTAATAATTTATATCGATTTTTTAAAATCACCCGTTTGGCGAAGTTGAATTAGGCTGTGAATTGCTGATAATTTAACAGGCACCATATTGATTATATGCAACGCAGGACAAGCTAGTTAACCTAGTAATATCATCAATCATGTGTAGTTAACGTGATTATGTGAAGATTGATTGTTTTTCATAAGATAAGTTTAATGCTAGCTAGCAACATACTCATTGCAGCCACAAGGTCCTTCTGATGCTGCACTCGCGCAACAGGTGATCAGCCTGCCACACAGTTTCCTCATGGATTGCAATGTAAATCGGCGTCCAAAATGGTCTTTTACCAATTATTATGAAAACTTGAAATCGGCCCTAATCTATCGTTCGACCTGTAATTCAAATTGCCATTGATAAAATGCAATTGTGTTTGTTGTCCGTAGCGTATGCCTGCCCATACCATAACCCCACCATGGGGCACACTGTTCACAATGATGATGTCAGTAAACCGCTCACCAACATGACGCCATACACGGTCTGCGTTTGTGAGGCCAGTTGGATGTACTGCCAAATTCCCCAAAAGAACGTTAGAAGTGGCTTATGATAGAGAAATGAACATTAAAGTGTCTGGTAAGAGCTCTGGTGGACATTCCTACAGTCAGCATGCCAATTCCACACTCCCTCAACATTTGAGACATATTTTGGTATTGTGTTGTGTGATAAAACTATACATTTTAAAGTGGTATTTTATTGTCCCCAGTGAAAGCTGCACCTGTGTAATGATCATGCTGTTTTAATCAGCTTCTTGAAATGATGCTGTGCGTTGTATTTAATGTATTAATTGATACAATTAATTGATATAATTGATACAATTCTACTGATCATTGCTCAAAGCAAATTGGCAAGAGCAACAAACAACGACTCAAGCAAATATTTACTATGCGACTACACAATGTAGCTGGCTAGATGGCTACAGGAGCGTGAAATATGGATGGGCTGTTCTCAATGTGTTGGGAGCGGCCTGTCAAAACTAAACTAAAAAACGGTCAACATATCTCCTCCGGGAGGCAAACCAAAAACGTTCTGATCCACAAGCGCTAACTTTAACCATTAAACTTTGAATTATGTTCTTAACACATTGACTTAAACAGAGCATTTAAATGTCTGGAAGCGTTCATTCCAAAACTATTTGAATTCATTCTCACAATAGTGATCGCACATTTATTTCTCTTGCTTGGATAAATACAAGTCTAAAACAGTGGATTTGTTGAAAACAGACTCATTTAATCAGGTAAAGACTAATTTCCTTTTTATTTTGACTGAATGCTGCTGCAGGCTGCAACCTGATCTAATAGCATTTCATTTTATTCTGTACATAAATCCGAGACACTCCATTTAGTAAGTTGTGTTTATATGGTATGTATTATTTTAAGGAGGTGGATAAGCTTTAATATTGCAAATACATTGTGGCTTCTATCAATGTAATTGTCTACATCATTTCCAATCCCCAAAATATTTATATAATCACACACACACACACACACACACACACACACACACACACACACACACACACACACACACACACACACACACACACACACACACACACACACACACACACACACACACACACACACACACACACACACACACACACACACACACACACACACACACAGTTTGGACACCTACTCATTCGAGGGTTTTTCTTAATTTTTACATTGTAGAATAATAGTGAAGATATCAAAACTATGAAATAAAACATGGAATCATGTAGTAACCAATAAGTGTTAAACAAATAATTTGAG
Organism: Oncorhynchus keta; assembly: GCF_023373465.1. Taxonomy (NCBI): domain Eukaryota; kingdom Metazoa; phylum Chordata; class Actinopteri; order Salmoniformes; family Salmonidae; genus Oncorhynchus; species Oncorhynchus keta. Next base: position 13,907,814 of record NC_068452.1, on the reverse strand, counting down.
GATCTTCTTCAAAATAGCCACCCTTTGCCTTGAAAGCTTTTGCATTCTCTCAACCAGCTTCATAAGGTAGTCATCTGGATGGAATGCATTTGAATTAACAGTTGTGCCTTGTTAAAAGTTAATTTGTGGAATTTATTTCCTTCTTGTGTTTGAGCCAATCAGTTGTGTTGTGACATGGTAGGGGTGGTACACAGAAGAAAGCTTTAAGTCCATATTATGGCAAGAACAGCTCAAATAAGCAAAGAGAAACGACAGTCCATCATTACTTTAAGACATGAAAGTCAGTCAATCCAGAGCATTTCAAGAACCTTTAAAGTTTCAAGTGCAGTCGCAAAAGAAGATCCAGAGTTACCTCTGCTGCAGAGGATAAGTTCATTAGAGTTAACTGCCTCAGAAATTACAGCCCACATAAATGTTTCACCGAGTTCAAAGAACAGACACATGAACATCAACTGTTCAGAGGAGACTGCGTGAATCAGGCCTTCATGGTCGAATTGTTGCAAAGAAACCTCTACTAAAGGACACCAATAAGAAGAGACTTGCTTGAGTCAAGAAACATAAGCAATGGACATTAGACTGGTGGAAATCTGACCTTTGGTCTGATGAGTCCAAATTTGTGATTTTTGGGTCCCAACCACCGTGTCTTTGTGAGACGCAGGATAGCGGAATGGATGCTCTCCGCATGTGTGGTTCCCACCGTGAAGCATGGAGGAGGTGGTGTGATGGTGCTTTGCTGGGGACACTGGTTGGTGAATAAGGCCCACTTAACCAGTATGGCTACAACAGCATTGTGCAGTAATAACCCATCCCATCTGGTTTACGCTTAGTGGCACTTTTTTTTCTTCTCGCTCTTCAATAGGGCAATGACCAAACACACTTTCAGGCTGTTTAAGGGCTATTTGACCAAGAAGGAGAGTGATGGAGTACTGCATCAGATCACTTGGCCTCTACAATCACCCAACCTCAACCCAATTGAGATGGTTTGGACCGCAGAGTGAAGGAAAAGCAGTCAACAAGTACTCAATATATGTGGGAACGCCAAGATTGTTGGAAAGCATTCCAGGTGAAGCTGGTTTGGACATTGTCCTGTTGCAAAAAACACATGATAGTCACACTAAGCTCAAACCAGATGTGATGGGGTATCGTTACAGAATGCTGTGGTAGAATGTGATAGAATGCTGTGCTGGTTAAATGTGCCTTGAATGTTTAAATAAGTCACAGACAGGGTCACCAGCAAAGCACCCCCACACCACCTGCTTTACGGTGGGAAATACACATGCGGAGATCATCCGTTGAGCCACACTGGGTCTCACAAAGACACTGCGATTGGAACAAATTTCCACGGGTCTAATGTCCATTGCTCGTGTTTCTTGGACCAAGCAAGTCTCTTCTTATTGGTGTCGTTAAGTAGTAGTTTCTTTGCAGCAATTCTACCATGAAGGCCTGATTCACACATTCTCCTCTGAATAGTTGATGTTGAGCTGCGTCTGTTACTTGAACTCAGTGAAGCATTTATTTGGGCTGAAATTCCTGAGGCTGGTAACTAATGAACTTATTCTCTGCAGCAGAGGTAACTCCGAGTCTTCCTTTCCTGTGGCGGTCCTCATGAGAGCCAGTTTCATTATAGCGCTTGATGGGTTTTGCGACTGCACTTGAAGAAACTGTCAGAGTTCTTGAAATGTTCCGGATTGACTGACCTTCATGTCTTAAAGTAATGATGGACTGTAGTTTCTCAAACGCATTAAGTAGAATAATTCCACAAATTAAATTTTAATTGAAAGGCATTCCAGGTGACTACCTCATCAAGCTGGTTGAGGGAAATCCAAGAGTGTGCAAAGCTATCATCATGGAAAAGTTGGCTAATTGAAGAATCTCAAATATAAAATATATTTAGATTTGTTTAACAATTTTTTGGTTAATAAATTATTCCATATGTGTTACTTCATAGTTTTGATGTCTTCACTATTATTCAAAATATAGAAAATAGTAAAAATAAAGAAAAACCCTTGAATGAGTAGGCGTTCTAAAACGTTTGACCGTTAGTGTAGTCAATACAACAATTTGTTCAGCACTTTTGAAAAAGAATTCAGAACATGGGCCATCCTCACAATATTCTCCCTATACACCATGTCAGAACCATAAGATAAATAAAGGGGGCATATAAGCACACACTGGTCTTACAATATTCGATGATGACATTTCTCTAAAACAGGCTACAGGCTACATGTGTACCACCAAGTCAGAACAGTAGGCTAAATTATGAGGGGGGAAAGGTACCAAATTATTAGGATGAGGCACATGGGCTACTAACAGCTTACCACACAACATACATGTAGTATTACTTTCTTATGTACACTGTTGCTATCTCCCTGGCATATTACAGAGAAACTTGTTTCTCATGGTTGGAGTCCTTTAGGTTCCCTTTTGGCAACCTCCAAGTGGGCTGTCATGTGCCTTCTACTGAGGAGAGGCTTCCGTCTGGCCACTCTACCATAAAGGCCTTATTGGTGTAGTGCTGCAGAGATGGTTGTTGTTCTGGAAGGTTCTCCCATCTCCACAGAGGAACTCTTGAGCTCTGTCAATGATCATCGGGCTCATGGTCTCCTCCCTGACCAAGGCTCTTCTCTCAGTTTTGCCGGGCGGGTAGCTCTAGGAAGAGTCATGGTGGTTCCAAACTTCTTTCATTTAAGAATGATTGAGGCCATTGTGTTCTTGGGGACCTTTCCTGCTGCAAACATTTCTTGGTACCTTTCCCCAGATCTGTGTCTCGACACAATCCTCCCTCGAAGCTCTACAGACAAGCTAACATGCTAAGTAGTTGAAAAGTAGCTAAAAAGTAGTAAGTAGTAGCAAAGTTGGTAATTAGCTAAAATGCTAAAATTGTCCATGGTGAGATTTGAACACTCAACTTTTGGGTTGCAAGACATTCACGTTATATGCCTATCCTTCCAAACCATCCTTGTTTTTGCCATAACTGAGAATTAGTTATTGTCAAATTGTCATATTTCTGAAGTAAAGCTCTATTTTTGATGTATATGGGATGTTATAGAAGGGTCAATATACTTTTTTGTGTGATTTGGCTCGTTTTTGAAAAACTTACACTAATCGCGATTCACTTCCCAATTTCTCGTTGTGCAGTATCAGTACCTATATTAATTAGGGCCAATTTCAAGTTTTTTTTTTTTTTTTTACACCTTTATTCAATTTTTATTTAACTAGGTAAGTCAGTTAAGAACACATTCTTATTTTCAATGACGGCCTAGTTCAGAGAAGAACAACAGATTTGTACCTCGTCAGCTCAGGGATTCAATCTTGCAACCTTACGGTTAACTAGTCCAACGCTCTAACCACCTCCCTTCACGAGGAGCCCGATTGTTACGCGAATGCAGTAAGAAGCCAAGGTAAGTTGCTAGTTAGCATTAAACTTAATCAATCATAATCACTAGTTATAACTACACATGGTTGATGATATTACTAGTTTATCTAGCATGTCCTGCGTTGCATATAATCGATGCAGTGCGCATTCGCGATTGCTCCAACGTGTATCTAACCATAAACATCAATGCCTTTCTTAAAATCAATACAGAGAAGTATATATATATATATATATATATATATATATATATATATATATAGGTAAAATAAATCCAGGTTAGCAGGCAATATTAACCAGGTGAAATTGTGTCACATCTCTTGCACGCTGAGTCAGGGTATATGCAAGCAAGTTTGGGCCGCCTGACTCATTGCGAACTAATTTGTCTGAATTTTACGGAATTATAATATATGCCATTTAGCAGACGCTTTTATCCAAAGCGACTTACAGTCGTGTGTGCATACATTCTACGTATGGGTGGTCCCGGGAATCGAACCCACTACCCTGGCGTTACAAGCGCCATGCTCTACCAACTGAGCTACAGAAGGACCATTATGACATAACATTGAAGGTTGTGCAATGTAACAACAATATTTAGACTGATGGATGCCACCCGTTAGATAAAATACAGAACGGTTCCGTATTTCACTGAAAGAATAAATGTTTTGTTTGAGATGATTAGTTTCCAGATTCGACCATATTAATGACCTAAGGCTTGTATTTCTGTGTGCTATTATGTTATAATTAAGTCTATGATTTGATAGAGCAGTCTGACTGAGTGATGGTGGGCACCAGCAGGCTCATAAGCATTCATTAAAACAGCACTTTCGTGCGTTTTGCCAGCAGCTCTGCTGTTTATGAATTCAAGCCTATCAACTCCTGAGATTAGGCTGGTGTAACGATGTGATGTGAAATGGCTAACTAGTTAGCGGGGTGCGCGCTAATAGCGTTTCAAACATCACTCGCTCTGAGACTTGGAGTAGTTGTTCCCCTTGCTCTGCATGGGTAACACTGCTTCGAGGGTGGCTGTTGTCGATGTGTTCCTAGTTCGAGCCCAGGTAGGAGTGAGGAGAGGGACGGAAGCTATACTGTTACACTGGCAATACTAAAGTGCCTATAAGAACATCCAATATAGTCAAAGGTATATGAAATACAAATGGTATGGAGAGAAATAGTCCTATAATTTCTATAATAACTACAACTTAAAACTTCTTACTTGGTAATATTGAAGACTCATGTTAAAAGGAACCACCAGCTTTCATATGTTCTCATGTTCTGAGCAAGGAACTTAAACATTAGCTTTTCTCCATGGCACATATTGCACTTTTACATTCTTCTCCAACACTTTGTTTTTGCATTATTTAAACCAAATTGAATAAGTATCATTATTTATTTGAGGCTAAATAGATTTTATTGATGTATTATATTAAGTTAAAATAAGTGTTCATTCAGTATTGTTGTAATTGTCATTATTACAAATACATTCTAAAAATTGGCCGATTAATCGGTATTGGCTTTTTTTGTCCTTCAAATAATCGGTATCAGTGTTGAAAAATCATAATCGGTCGACCCCTAATCAGGGCATGCATGTCCTTTTAGAAACAGACATGGTCTCAGTATTGTAACGACCCTGGGGTTTATAAACGTGCGCGCTGGAGTTCGGGCTAGAAGGTCGAGGGTTTGAGACCTGCTCACCTGCAGTTTCATTACAGTATAGTGATACAGGTCTTTAGATGTTGTCCACATGAAATTGTATCATTCCGAACTTTATCTGCAACGTTATAATCCATTTTGTGCGACTCGAGATGTTTCTTCTACCAGCTGTGCTGCCCACAGGACACGCTTGGCCTGAAATATCTACATAAATATACTGAGAGCGTGTCACAGTGTTACAGTGAAATGCTTACTCACAAGCCCTTAACCAACAACGCAGTTTTAAAGAAAATGTATTTTTGGAGCTTTTGTTCATCGTTGTGTACCGATTACTGCTCAACAAGATAAGGAAGTGAATTGCGGCTGAGGTAAATTTCTCAAAAACAAGCCAAATCACACACCAACACAAAGTGTCCGGACCCTTCTATAACATGCCATTTACACCAAAAATAGAGATTAACTTCAGAAATAGGAACATTTTGTTTTTTGTAAGCATAACAAATGTAACATACCATACTAATTTCAGTGTCCTTGATTTACATTTAGTATGTTGCTTCTAATCTATGAGACCAAACTGGCACACAGTCACTTAACCAAGCAATGATTCTGATGCTGTTATTTTAACCTGGTGCAGTGTGTGGAGCCCCGACTATGTTTTACTTGTGTATGGCGATTTCGGATTTTCTGTGTACACACTGAAAAGTCATTTAACACTGTTGATCAGTCAGCACACATTTGGGTTATAAATGTAAAGACGCCAGGAGAGGGAGTTTATGCCAGAGCTGGAATTTATTCAACACGTGTTTGAAACAGCGATGCTGTTAACCATCAGTTGCACTTTCCAAGGCTATCTGTACATATGCGTTTGGGGTTCAACCATATATTATATGCGGTTCAACATAGCTAATTTACTGTTTCTTAACAAAGCAATTTGTTTTCTCTGTTATGGTTTGTGTTGTGGTCTTGGTTGTTCTTAGTCAAGGAAATGTAGCGTAGCTAACTGCAGTGTTTGTCATGTCTGAAATCTGGCTACCTCGTCTTAACGTTACCGTAGCTCGGTCTGTACAATGCAAATGAAAGTGATTAGCTTGGCGGTTTCCCAAAGTAACATTAACTAACCACTTATATTTTGCGTAAGAAAGTATGATATATTGTGGTGAATGATCTGGCCATTGACGTTAGCCAACGTTACAGTGTTCGGGTGGCTTAAGTTACTTAGCTAGTTAAAGTGAAATTGGCTTTCATAGCAGCCAAGGACATTCGCTAGTTTATTTGAGCAATTTTTTTGTGCTCTGATTAAACGCAAGAGTCTAGGTCAGCAGTTAACACATGATGACTTTATGTGAAAAACCTTACTTGGCTAAAGCCAGCGTTAGCTCTCGTCTAACATTACATTGCGAGCTACCTACCTAGTTAATCAAAGCTACATTCATTGGCCAGCTACCTTTATTTATTTGCCTGTCCATTAGCTAGCTAGCTTTCTGCTGACAAGTGTTAGCTGGCTTCAGAGGCTAGCTGAGGGACTTTGTACAAGCAAGCTAATGTTTGCTAGTTAGCTTCCTAGCTAACCAAAATATCTGCTTGCATTTATGAATTAACCTCAGCTTGAATACCACCATATAGCTAGCTATATACAGTAGCCTAGGTTTGTTTGCATACACTTATGACTGGCAGCATGGTGCAAGTAGCTGTGTTGTTGCCGAGCAACCGACCCAGTGTTATTACTCGGCATTTGGGCAAAAAACAAATATGTTAACATTGTCAGAAATGCTACAAAAGGGTAGCACATCGTTGTTTCTTAAAGGACGGGTCACTTTATGGATGCTATAGTCTCATTTTAATCTGACGTCCAGAATTTTAGCTAGGTAGACACAACAAATACTCCTATAAGAGCGTCTGCTAAATGACTTAAATGTAAATGTAATAACTCAATTGCTAATGACCCTGTTAAAAAAATGCTCATGACGAAAAAGGCGCGGAGTGTGTTGTGTACCTCCAATAAAGTAGATTTGCGAATTTTTATCAAGAGATTGGTGTCATATTGGAATTTAACACTGAGCTTCAACCAATACCTATAACATTATGACCCATATAGGTTCCATACAGAATATCCCCCAAAATCCACACACACAACCACCCCCCACCATACACACCTTTAGATTCTGTCCATCAAAGGGCAGTGAGCCGCTGACAAGTGTGTACAGTATGACCCCCAGGCTCCAGACGTCCACCTCGGGCCCGTCATACTTCTTCCCCTGGAACAGCTCTGGGGCAGCATAGGGCGGGGAGCCGCAAAACGTGTCCAGTTTACTGCCTAGGGTAAACTCGTTGCTAAAGCCGAAGTCTGCAATCTTGATGTTCATGTCTGCGTCCAGGAGTAGGTTCTCAGCCTGATTTGAGATTGGAAGAGGGGGGTGAGTATCTGTATACGAGAGACACAGCAGACAGAAAGACAGATATACAGTGATCGAGAGAGAAAGAGTCTGAGTGTCTGTCTCTCAATCTGTATCGATCAATGTCTACTCAGACACACTCAGACAGTGAGTCACTGTGTGTGTGAGATCCTTGATGGCGTAAAGTTCCAATGCTACAGCAGCATGTATGGTATTGGTTTTCACCTTCAGATCCCTGTGGACGATCCTCTTCTGATGGCAATACTGCACTGCAGAGACAATCTGAAAGAGAAAATTCTGTTGGAGGGGGACAATTTTTCCCCAATCCATTCCTAGGGGTCTCTCAGTCTGTACATTTCTACCCCAGCATTAACACACTTGATTTAACTAAATCAACAAATTACCGAGCTAAGCTAACAAATCTCAATGGTAGATTTAGCCGCTACGCAATCGCTCTACTGACGGCTAATGAATCTCTACAGCTAGTCAACATTAGCCGCTAAGCTATGCTACGCTACAAATGAATTAGTCCCCATTCCTAGCAGAGGTTGTATTGCATTAGCCTCCTTGCAATAAGACTAATCATATATCTCATCAGTCAGAGATAGGGTACTCTGTTTGAATGCTACATAGATAAGTCATCCTTCCTCCCTCGAGGTATGCTAACGCTACATCAATTCTGACAAGACTGGATAGGACAACACATATTTGCCAGGGCCGAATTCATAAAGTATGTCCAGAGTAGGAATGCTGACCTAGGATCAGGTCCCCTCGGTCCATATTATCTCATAACGATCCAAAAAAGCAGATCCTTGATCAGCAGTCCTATTCTGAGACACATAATATGGGAACTGATCTGTTAGCTTAGGTGAGCAGATTTTAGCTGCGCAAAAAATGGATTACCCCTCTACAGTTCTTAATCGTAGCCTATCACCCAAGTTTGGTAGCTATGCTGTTGGAGGCACGGTCTTTCGTGCGGTGGTTACAATATAGGTTATCACTGATAAATATTAACATAAAAATGTAAGCGAGTTGGGTACAGTGAAAGACAGCATTTTTACATGCAAATCTGATTGGATACAGTGTTTGATTATTTAAATATCAGACTCATTTTAACTTCTGAGTTGCTTTTTTCTTTGAGGGCTAATCGGGGACATTTCCAGGGACAGGTTACCAGAATCGGGGACTGTCCCGGAAATTGGGGACATCTGGTCACCTTACAGTTAGCTCAAAGGAGAGGTAAAGGAAGGATGCAAAGAAAATGTTAGACATTTGCACCATTCAAATGAACAGTTTAGACTTTTTGTGCAATTCTATATTGACTCCTAGGTAGATCTGAAAGGACTGGATAGGGGCCAGCAATATAGTAATAGATTGACCTTGCACTCTGAATTTTTTGCCATGTTCCTTACACCCTATCCAATTGCTTCAGATCTACAAATGTGGTGGGTAGTGGATAGGGCTAGGGGTTGTTTCTGGACAGGGCCATTGACCAACACAAACCTTATATACTTGGGAGAGACACTTCATAAAAGGATTCTGCTATGCTTAAGGACTACCACTAGAGTCTAGAGGAAAGGCCTAGTCCCTTGTTTCTAGATGGGGCCATTGACTAACCTTATATACTTAAGGGGAATCCGCTTAAGTCAAATTTTCATTTAGTCACGCAAGGATGCTGCGATGCCAAAACACAGTGTGGGTTGACAGAGAAGTACACTAGGGGAATAACAAAGTACTTCTAATGATGTTCTGTATTTCTGCTAGGTGAATCAGCATGAGGTCTGTTCATGCTGAGTAACAGATATGGGAATTTCATGAGCACACACACACGCTCGCAGACACACACACTTTATTGAGATGTAGGACTCAGTGGCATGACACACACCCTAATAGACAGCCGGCGCCGATGACGTGGATGCCAATTAAGGTAGCCCCCTGCACCTCTCTGATTCAGAGGGGTTGGCTTAAATGTGGAAGACGCATTTCAGTTGAAGGCATTCAGTTGTACAACTGACTAGGTATCCCCCTTTTCCTGTAGAACATGGAACATAAATGCAGTCATACACGCACCGTCTGTTCCCAGGAGGTCATTAGCTCATATATTTATTCAGAGCACGGACCCGTCTCCTGCAGTGCCTTTCTTTCCTCCCTCTCCACTGGATGACAGAGAATATGTCTGGTGACATCACTGCACCTCTTCACACAGTGGTTTTCAGCAGTGTGTGTGCGCACGCACGCGCTTGTATCGCTATACTCTGTGTGTAAGTGTATGTTTGCTTGCTGGAGTGTGTCCGTGTCCATGTGAGTCTGCAGTTGTGTGTGACTGAGTGTTAGCAGTAACTCACCTGGCGAAACTTGGCCCGAGCCTCCTTTTCCTTCATCCTTCCATGTGCAACTAAGTAGTCAAATACCTCACCTGGACAGGTCGAGAGAAAGAAAGAGCGAGGTCTGGAGTGAGGGAGGAAACATCTACTGCAAACCAAAAAGCTTTGGCAGCTCCAGTCCTGTAGAGCCGCAGGTGTGCAGGCTTTTGTTCCAGGCCATCTCTAACACACCTGATTCAAGTCATCTGCAAATCTTCAGTTTGTACCAGAATAATATGAATAATTTGGCGTCTTAGCTGATGTAGAATAAAAGCCTGCACACAATGCGGCTCTCCAATACCTGGGACTTGTCTGCCAATGTGCTAGTACAGTTATTCTTTAAGGTGCGGACAAAATATACAAATGTCTCAAAAAAAAAAGAGAATGTGTGCTTACTGAACCGGGAAAAGACAATCATGGTCAAAACATGTATCACTCGCCCAATAAAATACTGTGCATGCGGGGGAAGCATTATAATTAAGACAGTTATTTTAGATTCAATCATTATTTTGTTCATACTCACCACCACTGGCGTACTCCATTATCAAATAAAGTGTCTTCTCAGTCTCAATGACTTCAAACAATTTAACTGGAGAGAAAAGGAGAGAAATAGTGGATTAGTAAAGACAGCCAATGAGGACAACACATCCTCTCAACTACTAGCTGACAGACAAAAAGGGTGCATCTATACCGAACAAAAATATAAACGCAACATGCAACAATTTCAAAGATTTTACTGAGTTACAGTTCATATAAGGTAATCAGTCAATTTAAATGAATGAATTAGGCGTTTATCTATGGATCTCACATGACTTGGCAGGGATGCACACACACTCGGCCATGGGTTGGCCTTGGAGGGCATAGGTCCCACCCACTGGGGAGCCAGGACCAGCCAATCAGAATGGGTTTTTATAACAAAAGGGTTTATTTCAGACAGAAATACTGTATGTGGAAGTACTGGGCTGGCATGGTTACACGTGGCCTGCGGTTGTGAGGCCAGTTGGATATACTTCCAAGTTCTCTAAAACGACATTGGAGGTGGCTTATGGTAGAGAAATTAACATTAAATTCTCTGGCAACAGCTCTGGTGGACATTCCTGCAGTCAGCATGCAAATTGCACACTCCTCAAAACTTGAGACATCTGTGGTATTGTGTAACAAAACTATACATTTTAAAGTGGCCTTTTATTGTCCCCACCACAAGGTGCACCTGTGTAATGATCATGCTGTTTAATCAGCTTCTTGATATGCCACAAAGGCAAAGGAGAAATGCTCACAAACAGGGATGTAAACAAATTTGTGCACAACATTTGAGAGAAATAAGCTTTATGTGTATATGAAAAAAAACAAAGCCATGATTTGTACAAAGAAAGTGATTAATTTCTCATTGCTCTGGATGCATAAAGGCTCTTTCAAACGCACGCACACACGTGGGGGGTATCATGTGTGTGTGGATGCTTTTGACTTAGACACATGCCACAGACAAATACAGTTTACAATGAAACATGTTCCATTTGGTTTAAATAATGCAAAAACAAAGTGTTTGGAAGTAAAAGTGCAATATGTGCCATGTAAAAAAGCGTTTAAGTTCCTTGCGCAGAACATATGAAAGCTGGTGGTTCCTTTTAAAATGAGTCAAAATTCACAGGTAAGAAGTTTTAAGTTGTAGTTATTATAGGAATTATAGGACTATTTCTCTCTATACCATTTGTATTTCATATACCTTTGACTATTTGATGTTCTTATAGGCACTATAGTATTGCCAGTGTAACAGTATAGCTTCCGTCCCTCTCCTCGCTCCTCCCTGGGCTCGAACCAGGAACACAACGACAACAACCACCCTCGAAGCATCGTTACCCATCGCTCCACAAAAGCCGCGGCCCTTGCAGAGCAAAGGGAACAACTACTTCAAGGTCTCAGGGCGAGTGATGTCACCGATCGAAGCGCTATTAGCACGCACCCCACTAAACTAGCTAGCCATTTCACATCGATTGCACCAGCCTAATCTCGGGAGTTGATAGGCTTGAAGTCATAAACAGCTCAACGCTTGAAGAACAGCGAAGAGCTGCTGGCAAATGTACGAAAGTGCTGTTTGAATGAATGCTAACAAGCCTGCTGCTGCCTACCACTGCTCAATCAGACTACTCTGTCAAATCATAGACTTAATTATAACATAACACACAGAAATACAAGCCTTAGGTCATTAATATGGTCAAATCTGGAAACTATCATTTAAAAAATAAAACGTTTATTTTTTCAGTGAAATACAGAATCGTTCTGTATTTAACTAACGGGCGGCATCCCTCAGTCTAAATATTGCTGTTACATTGCACAACCTTCAATGTTATGTCATAATTATGTACAATTCTGGCAAATTAATTACGGTCTTTGTTAGGAAGAAACGATCTTCACACAGTTTTCAACGAGCCAGGCGGCCCAAACTGTTGCATATACCCTGACTCTGCTTTCACTGAACGCAAGAGAAGTGACACAATTTCCCTAGTTAAAAGAACATAATGTTTAGCAGGCAATTTTAACTAAATATGCAGGTTTAAAAATATATACTTGTGTATTGATTTTAAAGAAAGGTATTGATGTTTAGGTACACATTGGTGCAACAACAGTGTTTGTTTTGCGAATGTGCTTGTTAAATCATCACCCGTTTGGCGAAGTAGGCTGTGAGTCGATGAAAAATGAACAAGCACCGCGCCGATATTATGCAACGCAGAACATGCTAGATCAACTAGTAATACCATCAACAATGTGTAGTTAACTAGTGCTTATGTTAAGATTGTTTTTTTACAAGATAAGTTTAATGCTAGCTAGCACCATACCTTGGCTTCTTGCTGCACTCGCATAACAGGAAGTCAGCCTGCCACTCAGTCTCCTCGTGGAGTGCAATGTAATCGGCGTCCCAAAAAATGCCGATTACCGATTGTTATGAAAACTTGAAATCGGCCCTAATTAATCAGTCGACCTCTAGTGGAGACCAGCACGCTGAGTCTGTTTCAACATGTAAAGGAATGAAATGACCCCCTTCCTGTCACACGCATTTCATTACTCTGGGCATAGAACGGGAAAAGAGAAAGGTAGTAAGAGACTGAAGGTTTGATCAGGGTTGGACTCAAGTCAAATTGAACTGACTATTCAAATATAATGACGATTACTTAATTGTCCATTGTCTTAAGGAAACCGCTTTGTCTCCTTCTTTATTCAAATTCCTCAAAACCCCATATGCACATCCCAGGAGCAGTTTAGAACCCTGCTCAAGGCCACAATGGTAGTAGATGGCCTAAGATTCAATATCAGCGACTGCCTGCACAACCCACCCTAAACTATCCCACCTAAAACAATAAGCCAAGTATCGAGAGCAAAGCCACCCTAATAATTGTCAGCCCTGCCCATCCAGTCATCTAGCCTGGTCCCAGATCTGTTTGTGCTCTTAGCAACTACATAGCTGTCATTGTCAAGTCAAACATGTTTGACATAATGCGTGACAAAGAGCTGGCATGATCGCTAAAACAGACTGGCGCTCAGGCTACCACTCAACTACTGCTTCAACCTGTTCCCATCAGGTCAGGAGGTCAGATACGTTAGATTTGGATTAGTTCTAAAAATGGGATTCATCAGCCTAAATTGAACAACAATAAAAAGGCACTGCAGACATTACCATGATTGGAAACCCAAAAACAGAAAGACAGTACATGCCAGTTATGGCTGAAAGAAATTGTATCTGTTGGTGAATAATGGGTTGTAAAAAAGCAACTTGGCGAGTCAGTTTTTTTTAAGTGACACTGGTTACCTTCAGATAAATCTCTGCCCTTGCCTTGAAGTGTGTGTGCATGTGTATTGTGTAATCATTCCCAGGCCCAGGGTCTTAATGAAGCCATCCCCCAGTCCAAAATATGTTTTATGGGAGTACTTCCGACCACCCGCTGGCTAGCCGGAATGGGCCGGCCCAGAAAAGGAGCATCTCAAAGTCAACCGGAATGGGATCCGGTTGAAAACAAAATCATACTAATAAGGACTGCCGGCTCCCTTTTCCCTAGTTGTCACTGCACAGCCACATCCCGGAATGACGTTTCATCCTGGAATGCCGCATCGCTTTCCATCAAGTTCTCTTGTTATTAGTTTGTCATTCTTTTTATTTGATGTATCCTTTATCTAGCCTGGCAAGTCCCATTGATAGAGGCAAATGTTTTGCTCTGGACAAGAAGTAGCATAAAGACATTAATAGGAAGACAATGCATACATGTACTTATCCTAGGCCAAGTCTCCAGAGATGGCGCAGCGGTCTATGTCACTGCATCTCAGTGCTTGAGGTGTCACTACACACCCTGGTTCGATTCAAGGCTGTATCACAACAGGCCGTGATCAAGAGTCCCATGGGGCGGAGCACAACAGGCCCAGGTTAGGGTTTAGCCGGGGTAGGCAGTCATTGTAAATAAGAATTTGTTTGCCTAGTTAAATTTAAAAAATTGAGTCTTCGGGTGATATTTCATTTGTTTTTTTGATAGCTCTGTTCTCAAAACTGTCCACGTCACAGAGTATGGAAAGAAATGGATACAAATGAATTGGATGTTGTACAATAGGTTTGAAAGAAGTCGTGTGAAGTGGTAGTAATATGGTAGTGTTATTATTAATACGGTACAATCTCGCTTCACACTTGCATTGCTTTTGAAAATAACTTGCATTGTAAGGATAGAATAGATGTGTTGGTTGGTCTTACCTATATTGGGGTGATTCAAGATCTTCATGATCCTGACTTCACGAAAGAGCTGTGAAAAGAAGAGAGAAAGATGCCATCTACAATCATAATCTCCTGCAATCAAACACTGCCAGGGATCAGTCGTCATTTTCATCACGGAAATCAAGGAAACAAAATAACCAAGAACAAAATCAGTTTTGAAAGTGAAATAAGATAATACTTTGTCTTCTTGCACAGAAGTAGGATTTGTATCTTGACTGGAATGACTGGAGCATATGATTGTCATCTCCTGATGATAATTGTTGGTACTGTGAGTGTTCAAGAGCTTCACTGACGTTTAAAAAAGCCCAACACAACAGGGCCACATTCAGATCATCGAGCAGTTGCATCAGTGTGTTTTGGATGACAATGCAGCTGCATTGAACAGATGTTTCAGATGAACAGCATGAGCATTTCAGGGTAAAACACCATGATTAAACATCTGTTATAAATAGTTTAGGGCAGATTTCCCCAACTTGCAGCTCGCCGGCAGAATTTGGGCCACGGGTGAATTTTATTTGGCCACACAAGTTATTATTGATGGACACAAAAGACAAAAAACAACACCAGCAAATCAGTTCTAAGTGATTTTAATTTCGGAAAATTGTTCCCACACATATTAGAGAGATACTGTATATGTGATCGTATGCAAATGCAAGCAAGGTTTGAAATTATTATATATCTGTTTGGGCTTCTTGCAGTCAATTTGCAGTGTACTAATGATTTGTAATTATGTTCCGGCCCCCTAACCATCCTCTCAAGAAAAGATCGGCCTGCGGCTGAATCTAGTTGATGATCCCTGGTTTAGGGTGTACATCACTAATTACACGAGTAATTAGTGATGTACACTAATAACTTATGTAATTAGTGTACATCACTAATTATACTGATGCTGCATTCTGGCTATTACCATTCAATGAGATTAAACTGCACATCTCCGGACATGTACTATACCAGACAGTCAATACCATTGCTGGGCAGCTGCTGTGACACCTAATTGTCGAACCACTGGACTGCCCCTTTTATTCCAACAATAACAGAACGATAGCTGAATGTTACCCAACAAGTCCACTTAGGCATTTTCCAGAAGTGTAACTAGAATACGGGCTTTAAAGAGAGCTGGAGAGATGATTGACATGCCTGCTGAAGTGGAGTAGAACATTAGGCATTTTCATCTTTGACTGCTCATGTGCGCAGCGAATTAGTCACTGCTTCATAGATGGACAACCGAGTGTGGGTGTACTGTGTGTTAAAGTGAGTGAATTAATAGTGTGCGTGCGCTTACTGTGTGTGTTTGACAGACTTCCATAAGGGCTAATGGGGTCCGCGCGGCAACAGTCCCTGTGACGCACCGTTACCCGTGTGATTAGGCAGCCTCTGTCAAGCGGTGACAGGGTGCTGTAACATGTGTTGGCTGCCTGTCCGCTCCTCCCGACTCCCTCCTCTCCCAGAGGGCGAACGAGGACCAGTACTCTGCCACATTGTCTGTAGTGGTCAAGTTACCAACATTTTGCTAACAAAACAAAACACCAAGTCAAGTATCACGATAAATAAAATACAATTTGATTAGGTCACATGCCCGGAATACAGGTGTAGATCTTAGTGAAATGCTTACTTACGAGCCCCTAACCAACAATGCAATAAAAACAAAAAATACAGATAAGAATAAATCTAAAAGTAACAAGTAATTAAAGAGCAGCAGTAAAATAACAATAGTGAGACTATATACGGTGGGGGGGTACAAGTACAGAGTCAATGTGCGGGGGCACCGGTTAGTTGAGGTAATATCTACATGTAGGTAGAGTTATTAAAGTGACTATGCATAGATGATAACAGAGAGTAGCAGCAGTGTAAAAGAAGGGGAGGGGGGCAATGTAAATAGTCTGGGTTTGATTAGATGTTCGGGAGTCTTATGGCTTGGGGGTAGAATCTGTTTAGAAGCCTCTTAGAATCCTCACCTAGACTTAGCGTTCCCGGTACCGCTTACCGTGCAGTAGCAGAGAGAACAGTCTATGACTAGGGTGGCTGGAGATTTTACAATTTTTAGGGCCTTCCCCTGACACCGCCTGGTGTGGAGGCCCTGGATGGCAGGAAGCTTGGCCCCAGTGATGTACTGGGCCGTACGCACTACACTCTGTAGTGCCTTGCAGTCGGAGGCCGAGCAGTTGCCATACCTTTTGAGGATCTGAGGACCCATGCCAGATCTTTTCAGTCTCCTGATGAGGAATATCACGAGTAGGGATGCACGATATATCGGTGAACATATCGTAATCGGCTGATGCGATGTTAAAAACCGATGTCAAAGCTACTGTGCATTCCTATTTAACGTATATAACCACTTGGGTTGTGCCGTGGTGGAGAGCTTTGTGGGCTATACTCGGCCTTGTCTCAGGATGGTAAGTTGGTGGTTGAAGATATCCCTCTAGTGGTGTGGGGGCTGTGCTTTGGCAATGTGGGTGGGGTTATATCCTGCCTGTCTGGCCCTGTCCGGGGGTATTGTCGGATGGGGCCACAGTGTCTCCTGACCCCTCCTGTCTCAGTCTCCATGCTGCAGTAGTTTGTGTCGGGGGGCTAGGGTCAGTCTGTTATATCTGGAGTATTTCTCATGTCTTATCCCGTGTCCTGTGTGAATTTAAGTATGCAGTCTCTAAATTCTCTCTTTCACTCGCTCTTTCCTCTCTCTCGGAGGACCTCAGGACTACCTGGCCTGATGACTCCTTGCTGTCCAGTCCACCTGGCTGTGCTGCTGCTCCAGATTCAACTGTTCTGCCTGTGGCTATGGACCCCTGACCTGTTCACCGGATGTGCTCCCTGTCCCAGACCTGCTGTTTTCAACTCTCTAGAGACAGCGGTAGAGATACTCTGAATGATTGGCTATGAAAAGCCAACTGCCATTTACTCCTGAGGTGCTGACCTGTTGCACCCTCAACAACCACTGTGATTATTGTTATTTGACCCTGCTGGATATCTATGAACATTTGAACAGCTTGGCCATGTTCTGTTATAATCTCCACCCGGGACAGCCAGAAGAGGACTGGCCACCCCTCATAGCCTGGTTCCTCTCTAGACTTCTTCCTTGGCTCTGGACTTTCTAGGGAGTTTTTCCTAGCCACCGTGCTTCTACACCTGCATTGCTTGCTGTTTGGGGGTTTAGGCTGGGTTTCGAGGATCGAGGAATCAACAAGTCGAGCAGTCATTTGAAAGAGTAAGAACATCTCAGCGAGACAACTCAAAGGTGAAATGCATTAAAGCCAAGATAATGGAACTCATTGCCCTTGACAATCAACCGTTCTCTGTCGTGGATGATGTTGGCTTTCGCCGACTGGTCAAGCGCCGGTACACACTACCAAGTGTGCTATTTTTCAGATGTTGCCTTACCAGAGTTACACAGTAATAGCGTCACTGCTATTAGCTTCACGATATACAGAACATACTATGGAACACCGTTTGGGTCTTTGCGTGTCAAAAGATACAGTAGCACTGTCAAAGCTGTAAAAAAAAAAAAGTTCAGAAAACACCGGCCACGAACGATGTGTTTACAATACCACATTAGTAATAAAGCATAATTTGTTTGACCACAACTTCTGGGTACCTAGCTAGCAACAATACAACCAGCCTGCAAACAATGACCAGTAGAAACTGCAGTCATTTTCATTATTCTTAGGAATCCTTGTTGAGTAAGTATTGTTGTTTGCCTATTGAAATTGCACTTCAGTTCATGAAAACAAATAACTAGCCAGCTAATTAACCCGGTTGCCCAAAGCTTCTGTTATAAGCAACCAGCTAGATTCATCTGGCTAGTGAGGCTCGACCGGACCGTGTTGTGAAGCTAGCCACAATAAGGATTAGGCACAAGTGGAATTTGCGGTTTGCCTTCAAATTAAAAGTAATTGACAGTGATGCAAATCTACACAAATAGTGTAATTATGCCATACTTTTATTTTGCAAGCTAACCGCAAAGTCCACTATTGTGGCTAATCCTTATTGAGGCAAGCTTCACAGATGGGTCCGACCACCATTAATCAAATAAGAACTGTCTTGTAAATTAGGATTATTTTAGATGACACCTAGCTATATAGCTACCTATAGCTACTGAAACAGATTATGTCGTGTTATTTGACGTGTATCTTTTTTGACACGCAAAGACCCAAGCGGCGTTCCATAGAAATCCTGGTTGAGAATGAAACAACGGAACAGCAAGTAAGTGAGAGAAATAGGTTTTGATTATGTTTTACTGGTAGTGGGACATGCGTAAATGCCAACAAAATTACTTTTTGGTCAGTGTGGAGGGTGGGTGTGTGTGTGTAACCTGTTTTTAACTAAGCAAGTCAGTTAAGCACAAATTCTTATTTCCAATGACTGCCAGACGACACTGGGACAATTGTGCGCAGCCCTATGGGACTCCCAATCATAGCCGGATGTGATACAGCCTGTATTCGAACCAGCGACTGTAGTGACGTCTCTTGCACTGAGATGCAGTGCCGAAGACCGCTGCGTGCATGTGTTAACTATTTAACTGTACTAGAATGCTTTTGCTGTCTTCCTGTGTCAATCAAAATTTGCCGAGACCTACTGTCAAGTTACCAGGTTGTTAGCTAGCTAGGTAACATGACTGAACAACGCATGTTATCCAAACAATAATTAGCGGCCCCAGATTAGTTTAAAATGGCAAACAACATGGTTTGTGAAATGATATCTAATGTGCGCAGAAATCGCACATCAAGAAAAAAAGGTAGCTCCAGTAATATGAGTAATTTCTTCAACCGTTTGAGCAAGAGACAAGACCTTTCATTTGCTGTAAAGCTGCAAGAATGACCATCTCGAAGCCGTTTCTCTTGGTTATACCAGGGTTGAAATTATATAGAATGCATCCACTTTGTTCGCTCTGAGCGCTGCTCCAATGTGTCAGATGTAACAACAGAAGACTCATGGCCGTTTATTCAGACTCAGGGCCTGAATAAACGATATGTTAAAAACTGATGGAGGAATAGATGCGTAGGAAGAGCAGCCGGAGAGTGGCTTCGGCTGGTGGATTTACAGCCTCCACACCTGAAACAGGATCTGTCAGCTGGTAATAGCCGGCTTTTGGCCTATCATTTTTGTTGTTGTTGAAAAGCTGATTAATTTAACATTGGAGCCAGCCAATTGTCCAGAAGAAAAAAATCCCATAGCGAAAAAAAACTTAACCTATTCATTGGTGAAAATACCAGTCGATAGAAAAACATTTGACCGGTCATGCTTATTAGGTTAATTTGCCTAATTTAATGGAATTAAAATTAGCACGTGTCGGCTACAGTATATTCCTTGTGTATCTGATTTATTACAGGCGTATATCCTATGAGCGGAAAATGTCAGGCAGCGCGAGACCAGCAGCATCAAATGGGAGGCAAGCTTCATCAGTGCGTCACATACTACTTTGCAATGTAACCTTTATTTAACTAGGCAAGTCCGTTAAGAACAAATTATTATTTACAATTGACGGCCTGCCCCGGACGACGCTGGGCCAATTGTGCACCGCCCTATGGGACTCCTAATCACGGCCGGTTGTGATACAGCCTGGATGAGCTGGAGGCAGTAGGCTATGCGTTTGGAAAATTTAACTAGGCAAGTCAGTTATGAACAAATTCTTCTTTTCAATGACGGCCTAGGAACAGTGGGTTAACTCTTGTTCAGTGGCAGAATGACAGATTTTTTACCTTGTCAGCTCGGGGATTCGATCTTGCAACCTTTTGGTTACAAGTTTTGGTTACAAGTCCAACGGTCTAACGGCTACCTGCCGCCCCGAAACCTGAACATTTTAATACGAGGTATGTCTTACCTTGCTTCAAAGTAGCTGAATAGATTTCCTCTGGGTGGACGCCCTAATCAGTTTACGCACCCAATGCACATGGGCCCGTCAGATTTCTCAAATGTCCAGTAAAATGTAAATGTTGCCAGTCAAATGACCTGCACCACATTTTCCTAACAGAAACCCTGGCACGAAAATTAAGTGGACATTATCAGACCTGTGCATACTAGTGACTAGTTGCTGTTGCTTAAATTTAACAGAATTTATAAACAAAACTGACTTAATAAACATTTTATAAAGAGGCAGTAGAGGGTTCTTTAAATCGGTAGGGCCCAACAATTTGGTAGTATCATATGAAACGGTACTACAAAATGTTGGTACCATAAGTATCATGATGTTTTGGTTCCGTGATATTACCGTGGTACCAGTATACCTTGCCACACTAATTGTCTGCATCCCAAATGGGAGTGGTGGGAAAAGTACCCAATCGTCATACTTGAGTAAAAGACACTTGAGTCATTTTCGATTAAGGTAAAAGCGAAAGTCACCCAGTAAAACAATACTTGAGTGAAAGTCAAAAAGTATTTGGTTTTAAATATACTTAAGTGTCAACTGTACATGTCACTGATAAAATATACTTTAGTAAAAGTATAAATAATTTCACATTCCTTATATTAAGCAAACCAGACAGCACCATTTACAAAACATTTTTAAAGGATAGACATCATTGAATGATAGACATAATTTACAAACAAAGCATTTGTGTTTAGTGAGTCAGTCAGATCAGAGGCGGTAGGAATGACTTTGGATGTTCTCTTGAGAAGTGTGTGAATTGGACCATTTTCCTGTCCTGCTAAGCATTCGAAATGTAACGAGTTTTGGATGTCAAGGAAAATGTATGAAGTACATTTTCTTTAGGAATGTCGTGAAGGTAAAAGTTGTCAAAAATATAAATAGTAAAGTATAGAGACCCCAAAAAACTACTTTCAAGTATTTTATGGCACCCTATTCCCTATATAATGCATTACTTTTGACTAGGATCCAAGTAGTGCGATGTGCCCTGGTCAAAATAGTGCAGTATATACACAGAATAGGTGTGCCACTTGGGAGGCAGCCATCACCCTCTGACTGAACCAGTGGGAATCCCCTCAAGGTATTTCAAGGTGAGGGAAAAAAATTAAAAAACATACAAAGACATTACTTCGGTTCTCCCGTTCAGTGCATATGCACACAAACGCTTCCCAGCATGCATCTAACAGGTATGGAAATCAACTGAGAAAGTAGAGAAGCTTGTACTACTGTAAATGTTGCCTTTTGGTTGCATTAACATGGTGACACTATCACTCAAAACATGTTCTTCCTTGCTTTTCCTGCAAATATAATACTCTACATTGATGCTACACAATTT
This sequence comes from Oncorhynchus keta, assembly GCF_023373465.1. Lineage (NCBI taxonomy): Eukaryota > Metazoa > Chordata > Actinopteri > Salmoniformes > Salmonidae > Oncorhynchus > Oncorhynchus keta. The sequence goes on along the minus strand of NC_068452.1, from coordinate 13,886,089 downwards.
ACACACTCATCAGTGTACACACATGCCTGGTGAGAATCCTCCCCCTGCATCCACTCCCTGAAACAAAGGGAAAACCAAACCATGACCCTATGAATCATTATCAGAATGAATAGAAGGTAGGGCTGGCCGATATCGAATTCATTCTCATTTGTTTTAGCACAAATGTTCCAAATGCCTCTTTCGCAAGAATCAATGTCCAAATATATATATATATATATATATATATTTTTTTTTTATTTTTATGAGTGTTTTGGTCTCCTTCGCTCTTTCTGTGCCATGTGTACTGTGCACCTTCCCACTCGCAAGCCACTCCCCAATCACCTCACAACAACAAAGACAAACAGTTTCACAACTCGCCATTTGCATTTGGAGGTTTGGTCAAACATAACTGGTCACAAGGACACCGAAACACAATAATACATTTTACTGTAATAAAGAAAACCTTTCTAACAATACCATTTGTATGTCTCAACTTCTCAAATTGTGCAAAAAGCAGAACCTACTAAAACGGGAGTATCAATGAACATGGATTCTGAATGCGCCTCATTGTGGTACCACTTACTGCTAGCAGCATTTGCCGCATACTGTTATACTAGCTGTCCGCATACTGTTATACTAGCTGTGCAATGAGCATTAAAAAAACTATTATATAAGGAATTGGCAGCTTTCTCGTTCTGACAAATAAGGTAAACCACTTGATTTCAACATCTGAACAGTGGACAGCCAACCAATCTGTTCAAACAGTTGGAGATAGACAGAAGTCTGTTCTACTTTGTTTGCTTGCAAAAATAACCAAGTTGGCTAGACTTTAAATATAAAAAGATCAGCTGCCTACCAACTAGCACGTGGACTTCTGCTTGAGAGATTGTTTATATGAGACCTGTGCTAATTTTCTATAATGTCTGCTACAAGAAGTTGGTCATTATAAGTAAATGTGCATTATGCATGGTTCTGGTTAAATTTAACAAAAAGGGAATTTTCATAGACAGACTTAAAAGCCAGTGATTGCAAAAATGATAATTAAATTATTTTCATAAAATAATTACATTAGTGGGTCTTATGGTTGTGGAAGGCTTATATTTAGCCTAGGTATAATTTCACAGGCTCTGAATTCATTAGATTATTGCTGATGTTTGAAATGCAGTGCATTTCACCCTTGTTGAACAGTTAGAGGAAACGTTCAAACCGAGATTTATAATTGTAAATTTGTAATAATCAAGAAATTTTTTAAGCCATAATCACCCAGCCCTGATAGGTGCTTCATCTTCACCCATTTCTATGGGGTAAAGTTTACTCTAGGTACCGATCTAGGAACAGCTTCCCCTCCTCCAATCCTAACCTTACCCATTACCAGGGTAAATGAAATACTGACTCAAGGTCAGCACCATTGAAAACACTGTACACAGGTGCACTATTAGAATGAGGTGTCAGTGTACAGAAACGTGACTGTTGTTGGCAGGAACAGTGGTTGTATTTTTAGATCAGGGGCTATAACTAGCTCCGCACTTGGATACGGGAGAGCCTTGTAGCCACGGGACTCAACTCGATTCATATTCATGACATTGCGGCTCGTGATTGGCTCCTCAAAAAGCGAGGCTGGGTGGGAGCAACGAGCATCCGTGAGTAACAGATTGTGTGTATTTTTTAACCGTGTGGATGTGTACATTGAATATGTGAACTCCATGCATGCATGTTTGTATCTGAGCATCGGGGTACTTCTGCCCAGTACACCCAAACCAGTCTACCACACCCTCTTTGAAATGCACAAAGAAAAATGTGAGTGAACTGTAATAAACAAACACACTGAATTTGAGCATTAACTTTGGTTTTTATTCATGATTTGCGTCATTCACTGTCTCGGACCACATATGTGTCTTGCGCATTCTTGCTCTTAAGAGCCCCTCTAGAGAGTTTCCATACATCACAGCAACGTCAGCCCTCTCACACACCAGGCACTCACACGTGCGCACACACGCATGCACTCACACATTTCTCAATGAACTACAAAGTAACCACACAGACATCCGCTTTTTACCTAGTCCTCTACTCCCATGACTGTTTGCGTCCGAGGCACCCCTTAGGGTGGCCTCTTGATGCCTGACTGGCTGATGAGGAGTGACAGGCATGTGGGCCAGACCTCCCCCTCCCATGACGCAAGTCGCAAAAGGAGTCTAGTCTGATCTACTGCAGAGAGCTGGCTTGCATTCAGCAGGCACCACCGTATGAAAGCGTTCTCAATCGGGGAATGAAAATGTGTTTTATTATCAGTCAATTTTAGGGTAGTACTGCCTCGGTTGGTGCCACTCCCGCCCCCCCAAAAATCTGGTTTAATGCTCCCTGAGCTTGTACCTGTGTTAGGACAAACCAAGAGCCTACTTTCAACCAATCAAATTAACCTAAATGAAAGCTGCAATGTAGTGATGCACTGATGACAATTTTGGCCGATACCAATATACAAATATTTTCATTGCCAAAAAACACCGATACTGATAACCGATATTAAAAATGAGTGCGGCCTTTTAAGCAATCACATGGACGCAGCGGTCTAAGGCACTGCATTTCATCCAGGCTGTATCATATCCGGCCGTGATTGGGAGTCCCATATGGCACACACAATTGGCCCAACTTCATCCGGGCTGTCATTGTAAATAATAATTTGTTCTTAACTGACTTGCCTAGTTAAATAAAGGTTACACACACATACACAGAACAAAAAATAATTGTTGGCATTTACGCATGTCTCCACTATCAGTAAAACATAATCAAAACCTATTTCTTTCACTTACTTGCTGTTTCGTTGTTCAGTCGTTTAATTCTCAACCAGGATTTCTATGGAACGCCGTTTGGGTCTTTGCGTATCAAAAAAGATACACGTCAAAATCTGTTTCAGTAGCTATAGTTAGCGAGCTAGGTGTCATCTAAAAATAACCCTAATTTAAAAGACGGTTCTTATTTGATTAATGGTGGTCGGACCCATCCATGTAAAGCTAGCCACAATAGTGGACTTAGCGGTTAGCCTTCAAAATAAAAGTATGGCATAATTCTACTGTTTGTATTCATTTGCATCACTGTCAATGACATCCTTTTTTTTTTCTTCACAAGACTGCTTCGTTCACGTTGACTGAGATATGTTCCGGATAGTATCGAACAACAACATTGATGTATACGCTGATTCAGTGAGCGAGTTTATTAGCAAGTGCAGCGGTGATGTTCCACCCATGGCGAATATTAAAACCTTCCACAATCAGAAACTGTGGATTGATGACAGCATTCGCGCAAAACTGAAAGCGCAAACCACTGCTTTCAATCAGGGCAAGGCGACCAGAAACATGCCTGAATACAAACAGTGTAGCTATTCCCTCCGCAAGGCAACCAAACTAGCTAAGCGTCAGTATAGGAGTAGAGGTCGGCCGATTAATTGGGGCCGATTTCAAGTTTTCATAACAATCGGCAATCTGCATTTTTGGACACCGATTATGGCCGATTGCACTGCACTCCATGAGGAGACTGCATGGCAGGCTGACTACCTGTTATGCGAGTGCAGCAAGGAGCCAAGGTATGGTCCTAGCTAGCATTAAACTTATACAAAACAATCAATCGTAACATAATCATTAGTTAACTACACATGGTTGAGGATATTACTAGTTTATCTAGCTTGTCTTGCGTTGCATATAATCGATGCAGTGCCTGTTAATTTATCATTGAATCACAGCCTACTTCGTCAAACGGGTGATTTAACAAGCACATCCTGCTTTTGGCAGCAGCTCTTCAAGCATTGCGCTGTTTATGACTTCAAGCCTATCAACTCCTGAGATTAGGCTGGTAATACTAAAGTACCGATGGTCAAAGGAATATGAAATACAAATGGTATAGAGAGAAATAGTCCTATAATAAGTACAACCTAAAACCTCTTACCTTGGAATATTGAAGTTACATGTTAAAAGGAACCACCAACTTTCATATGTTCTCATATTCTGAGCAAGGAACTTAAACGTTAGCTTTTATACATGGCACATATTTTACATGGCACACATTACTTTCTTCTGCAACACTTTGCATTATTTAAACCAAATTGAACATGTTTCATTATTTGAGGCTAAATTGATTTTATTGACGTTTTATATTAAGTTAAAATAAGTGTTACTTCAGTATTATTGTAATTGTCATTATTACAAATAAATTAAAATCGTCCGATTAGTCGGTATCGGCTTTTTTGGCCCTCCAATAATCGGCATTGGTATCGGTGTTGAAAAATCATAAATCGGTCGACCTCTAGTAGTGAGGTCTGCACAATGCATCACCGGGGCAAACTACTTGCCCTCCAGGACACCAACACCACCTGATGTCACAAGAAGGCCAAAAAGAACATCAAGGACAACAACCACCCGAGCCACTGCCTGTTCACCCCGCTATCATCCAGAAGGTGAGGTCAGGACAGGTGCATCAAAGCTGGGACCGAGAGACTGAAAAACAGTTTCTATCAGACTGTTAAACAATCACTAACAACATACTGCCAACATACTGACTCAAATCTCTAGCCACTTTAATAATTAAAAATAGGATGTAATAAATGGATCACTAGTCACTTTATATAATGTTTATATACCCCACATTACTCATCTCATATGTATATACTGTACACTATACCATTTACTGCATCTTGCCTATGCCTACACTCGTATTAACATCTGCCAACCATGTGAATGTGACCAATAAAATGTTATTTGACTTGGGATTTGATTTATTTTGAAGTCAAACCACAAATTCCTCACTAGCCAGCTGAAGCTAGCTGGCTGGTTATAACGTTAGCTTTGGGCAACAGGGTTAAGTAGCTGGCTAGCTATTTATTTTCATGAATTGAAGTGCAATTTCAATAGGTGAACAACAAGTGGCAACCTAGCTGATACTTACAAGGATTCCTAAATCATTGCTAAGAATAATGAAAATTACTGCAGTTCCTACTGGTTAATGTTTTCAGACTGGTTGTATTGGTACTAGCTAGGTACCAAGCAAAAGCTAGCTTCCCCAGAAGTTGCGGTCAAACAAATGACGCTTTATTTCCAACGCGGTATTGTAAACACATCGTTCTTGGCCACTGTTTTCCATTATCTTGGCTTTAATGCATTTTGCCTTTGAGTTGTCTCGCTGAAGTTCTTACTCTTTCAAATGACTGCTCGACTTGTTGACTGCTCAGTCAAATACATATGCACGGTAGCTTTGACATTGGAAAATCCAAACAGGAGTGCGATTATTTTGAAAGGCTGTTTTTCCATTGAAAGCCTATCCACCATACAAAGACTTAGGACCCAGTTCACGATCTCTATGGCTTCCTCAACATGACCAGTCTTTAGGTATTGTTTCAGGCGTTTCTTCTGAAAAAATGAGGGAGATACAGCACTTTCAATGAGAGGACAGTGAATTTCCAGACATGAACCAAGCACGTGATCGGGAGTGCGCATTTCTTGTTTACCTTTTCCATTGACTAAGCTTTTGTCCGGTTGAAATATTATTGATTATTTATGACAAAAACAACCTGAGGATTGATTTTATACATCGTTTGGCATGTTTCTACTATCTTTTATTGTACTTTTTTGACTTTTCGTCTTGGTGTTGAGAGCGCGCATTGTGCCTTTGGATTTCTGAAGTAAACGCACCAACAAAACGGAGGTCTTTGGACAAAGATGAACTTTATCGAACAAAACAAACATTTGTTGTCTAACATGGAGACCTGGGAGTGACACCAGATGAAGATCATCAAAGGTAAGTGATTCATTTTAATGCCATTTCTGACTTTTGTGACACTCTCCTTGGTTGGAAAATGGCTGTATGGGTTTCTGTGTCTAAGCGCTGACCAAACATAATCACAAAGTGTGCTTTCGCAGTAAAGCCTATTTCGCAGTAAAGCCTATTTGAAATCAGACACTGTGGCTGGATTTACAAGAAGTGTATCTTTAAAATGGTGTAAAATACTTGTATGTTTGAGGAATTTTAATTATGGGGTTTCTGTTGTTTTGAATTTGGTGCCCTGCAATTTCACTGGCTGTTGTACCAGAGATGTTAACATCGGTGTTGAACCAGACATCAGCTGATTCCGATATGTTCACCGATATATTTGTGCATCCCTACAGTAATGTTTAACTTTTTGGGCGACCTGACCAAATTCACATATAAATGTGATTTATACATCTGTCATTCTCATTGAGCAAGTCTAAGTGGTAGATCTGTTCATGTGCGCAATTTCTATGCGTCTGTTGTTTAAACAGCTTAAAATACAATATTGTCGGTTATGGAAAATATTTCACCTCAATTTAGATGGTACAATGATTCTCAACAATATATATTGCTTGTTTTGTCACAAACTGAAATTAGGTTAACATTAAGAATTTTAGCAACCAGGTAATGGATTCATCAGGATACAAGATGGCGCCGGAGAACAAGGCGGACATTTTACATATTCCTAACCAATTGTGTTTCTTTGCATGGTCTGTAACTTATCATTTTACTTTTTTTGTACATCATGTTGCTGCTACAGTCTCTTATGACTGAAAATAACTGCTGGACATCAGAACTGCAATTACTCACCACAGACTGGCAGAATCCTTTTTTTCCCATTAACGAGTTCGACGTGAATGATATACTGCTTTCCCGGGAACCGGCCAAGATCCGTCATTTGCGTTTAGAGAGGGCGAAGAAAGGGGGGTCAGAGGGCTGGGCTGCCTTCTGAGAATTTGTAGTCGATCGAATAAACCCCCACTTCTTTCCATTCTGCAAACGCGAAATTTTTGGAAAATAAAAAAATCGATGACCTACAAGGAAGATTAAATTACCAACGGGACATTCAAAACTAATATCTTATGCTTCAGAGTCGTGGCTGAGCGACGACATTATCAACTTACAGCTGGCTGGTTACATGCTGTATCGGCAGGACAGAACAGCGGACTATGTATTTTTGTAAATAACAGCTGGCGCACGATATCTAAAGAGATCAGACCTCCCTTTTCCTGCTTACAAGCAAAACTACAGCAGGAAGCACCAGTGACTCGATCAATAAAAAAAAGTGGTCAGATGAAGCAGATGCTAAGCTACAGGACTGTTTTGCTAGCACAGACTGGAATATATTCCGGGATTCCGCCGATGGCATTGAGGAGTACACCACATCAGTCATTGGATTCATCAATAAGTGCATCGATGACGACGTCCCCACATTGACCATACATACCCCAACCAGAAGCCATGGATTACAGGTGCCGCTTTCAAGGAGCGGGACTCTAGCCCGGAAGCTTATAAGAAATCCTGCTATGCCCTCCGATGACCCATCAAACAGGCAAAGCGTCAATACAGGACTAAGAGTGAATCGTACTACACTAGCTCTGACGCTCGTCGGATGTGGCATGGTTTGCAAACCATTACAGACTACAAAGGGAAGCACAGCCAAGAGCTGCCCAGTGCCACGAACCAAACTACTTCTATGCTCGCTTCGAAACAAATAGCCCTGAAACATGCATGAGAGCACCAGTTGTTCCAGAAGACTGTGTGATCACACTCTCCGCAGCCGATGTGAGTAAGTAAGATCTTTAAACAAATCAACATTCACAAGGCCGCAGAGCCAGACGGATTACCAGGACGTGTACTGCGAGCATGCACGTGCCTTCCCACCAGAGACTAGATTCAATTCCTGCATCTTATATTCCTGCTATATCTCCTCCTTCCATTCTCTCTCGGTTTCTAAACTCTGTAATAAAGCATAAAAATAAATAAAAAGGGAAGTGGAATTCCACTCTAAAATATATCAAAAATGATCCTTCTAGGACAAGCAGTACTACTGCATTATGGCTATCATGTTGTCCAGGCAAAGCTTTGACCAGTAAGTTCCATAAGTGCCAGCTGCCAGCCAAATAGCTGACGACTAACCCGTATGTTATTGGGGTGTTAAAGATGTCACCAAATTTGATTTTGAGTGGCAAAAGTTGTGGTGGGGGATGCCACCGCACCCCCTAGCTTGCTACTAATTTTATTCCAGTGTCATATACCAATTGGTGCCTTGTAAGACACTTATTTATTGAAGTAATATGTCCACAAAACAAAAAACAAAATTACATTTAGCATTTTATACACAGATAGCCATAGTAAGAACAGCTGCCATGTTGTCACATTATACAAACATGTTTTGTTCTCCCCATGTAGAAAAATATGATGAAACCCTATCACAGAAGAAGCCGTACAAATGGGTAGGGGGGGGGGGGTAATTAGCCACATAGGAATGAGTGAGGACATCTACGAAGTGATGTGCACAGTGCTTTCACAGTGTATGAACTTCAAAATATGGTGAACATATATCACACAGGTTTGTGTAGGCATGTGTATATGTGCTGACAACATACATAAGAGCAAATACCACAATGAATGTGTCGCAGACACACACAGACAATGTGTGGGAAAGTCAGGGAGCAGAAAGGTCACCTACCTGCTTAGAATGCAAGATGCGAAACTAAAGAAGAGATGGAAAGAGGGAGAGAGAAAGGCAAAACGCTAAATGATGGAGCAACACGAAGCAGGAGAGGGGTGGGGCCTCTTTCTGACGACACCCAAAAATCTCCCCCAACAATAGTGACAGATCAATTGATCACATTTGGATGCTGTCCTATCCCTTTGTTCCCCTCACTACCATTGTCGCGTTCCAAATATTACCGACTTGTCTTTCGTGAACGCAACAGAGTCTAGTTCTGACACGGCAGACAGACCAGAGGGGTACCAGCCCAGGGAATATGCAGTGTTAACTACCGGTAGTATTGTATTATTATTACTCAATAGTAGTACAACTAACATCATTATCCAGCTAAGGAGCGACACCGGACTGGAGGAGATTGCGTCTGCAATGCGTCTGCAATGTTGACAGGAAGCTCTGGAAGATAGACTTTTCATCCCGTCGACCAGATTTTATTATTTAACTAGGCAAGTCAGTTAAGAACAAATTATTATTTACAATGATGGCCTACCCCTGCCAAACTCTAACCAGGACAGCACTGGGCCAAATTGTGCGCCGCCCTATGGTACATCCAATCACGGCCGGTTGTAATACAGCCTGTAATCGAACTAGGGTCTGTAGTGACGGCTCTAGTACTGAGATGTAGATCATTATTATAGTAGTGTTACAGTAGTTTTAGAATTTAAGGCTTTATATCATAATTATATGTAGCTAGCTGTTCATGTATTACTATGGTAACTGCAGAGTATGTGGCCTTTAGTACACCAATTGAAAAGCCAATTAAAGCAAATGATACAGCAAAATCAACCTTAAACTGAGAGGAAACAAACTAAAACAAATGAAGCTGCCTTACTACCTAATAATGGGTAGGATAATATATGGGAAAGGACTGGGCGATATGGACAAAATATCATATCATGGTATTTTTCAAATTTGTGACGGTATGACGATATTTTATGTTTTTGATTACTAAAAGTTCTAAATTTATTTTATAAGTAGTGCATAACCCTAGGGTGGCAACACATACATTCAAAATGACTTCAATGGGTCTTTCTCCATTCAGATTGTTTTATACAGTTCAATTCAACTTCAACCTAAAATCATTTCCTGCAATTCCACCATTTTCTGCATTTCCTGCACTCATGAGATTATTTCCACACTGCCACGATATGGGCAAAAATACTAGGCCTTATTTTGAACCAAATTACGATTTAGATCAAAACACTTGGGTGAACTTCTGGAATCATGGAAATAGAATGTTTATTATGATTCTGTAGTTAGAATATAAGTGAGAGTGGGCACTTTGAATACAGTGCTGTTTGACATGACAACGAATGAAAATGCCATGGAGTTATTGTGACAAGGTAGAAACCAGAGTGATGGTCAGTGTTTCCTAGGGGACCCTATTAACTTTGGCTACATTAAATCTTTATTCATATAGCCAACATATTCATGCTTCGCCTATTCCTCTTTGATTTAAAAGATACTGTTGCACAAACAACATGCGGATTTAAGCCTCCACCAGTACTGGTATCAGGCTGTATTAGTTAGCTACATTTGCTCTGACTCAGTACTTTTATTAACTAGCGATTATTATTAGTGGCTAACACGATTTAGCTGAACTTGCCAAGAAAATACAAACTAGCTGTTTGCAGAAGATGTAATGAACACAAACTAATATTGTAATTATAGAACACTTGTGGGTGTATTTTAAGGACAAAGTGGAAACATCGTCATCAACATTGTTGCATGTGCTGTGTTTACCATGCAGACTGAACGAAAGAGTCTCATGGTCAAGCAACAACAAATGCGCTCCTTGAGTGACGGGGTGGGACTAGGTCTGTGTGGAAAGCGGCATGGAGAGAGAGAGCGCGGAGGGATGACTCAAGTAGCAGAGTAAACTATAAAAATGGACGTTACACACGGCGTATCACATTTAACCAAACAAACATTCAAATACCGCTATTTTCTATTTATTCGTTATTTTACCAGGTAAGTTGACTGAGAACTCGTTCTCATTTGCAGCAACGGCCTGGGGAATAGTTACAGGGGAGAGGAGGGGGATGAACGAGCCAATTGTAAACTGGGGATTATTAGGTGACAGTGATAGTTTGAGGGCCAGATTGGGAATTTAGCCAGGACACCGGGGTTATCACCCCTACTCTTACGATAAGTGCCATGGGATCTTTAATAACCTCAGAGAGTCAGGACACCCGTTTAACATCCCAACCGAAAGCCGGCACCCAACACAGGGCAGTGTCCCCAATCACTGCCCTGGGGTATTGGGATAATCTTTTAAACCAGAGGAAAGAGTGCCTCCTACTGGCCCTCCAACACCACTTCCAGCAACATCTGGTCTCCCATCCAGGAACTGACCAGTACCAACCCTGCTTAGCTTCAGACGCAAGTCAGCAGTGGTATGCAGAGTGGTTTGCAGCTGAAGGTATAGAAGGCAAAGTAAAAACCCAAACTGGTCCGTGCATAAATACCGGTATAGTAAAATACAGTATACCGCACAGCCCTAGTATGGAATGGGAGACGTTTTACATTACGGCAGCCTTATAATACTAAAGTTATGCTTAGGAAATAGCCTATGTAAGCACTGGGACCAGAAATTGTCATGGGCATTTATAACACACCATGCTATTGAGAACCATCTTGTCAAATTAGATATACAAATTTATCTCATTTGAATTTAACACTAACCTGACATCATTCTGTTATTATTTGTCTCAATGGGCTCCTCACAAAACATACCCATTTGACTACCAAAGAAATTATATTCAGAGGTCCTTAATTTGTAATGCATTCTTGTGCATTGAGCTGAGCAACTGACATGGCAAAATCTAGAAGATATTTAATTTAGCAAGATATTTCCAAATTCCACCACAACAACATTCTGAGCTGACTGATAAGTACAACTTCCTGCGAGGGTGGAATTATTTGACGGTGTTGTGGATAAATGTCTGTGTGTTTGGGTCCATCTTTCCGACTCGCTCTTGGTTCCCTCTGAAACACTTTCTCAGGCACACACACAGTATGTTTGTTTATCCCATGTGTAACTCTGTTGTTGTTTTTGTCGCACTGCTTTCCTTTATCTTAGCCAGGTTTCAGTTGTAAATGAGAACTTGTTCTCAAGTGGCCTACCTGGTTAAATAAAGGTATATATATATATATATATATATATATATATATATATATATATATATATTTTTTTAAGTAATAAAATGTAAAATAAAAAATACAATAAAAATCGCACACCCCCCCCACATCATTAATCTCTGTTCAGTGCAGAAGCAGGGCTGCATTGGGTTGTTCCATGTCATGTCAGCAAGCCATGACACCCACCATCTCAGATTGCTCTGAAATCATTTATGTTGTAGAAACAGATAAGATTAGCATTCCTGCAACATTATTTTGTTGAAATATAAATTTGATCTGAGAAATTAAGCTAATCGATTGCACCCTTATTGGCCATTTTATTTGTCAGGATTCATATAGAGTATCTCGCATCCGATTTGGATGCTAGCTTACAGCTAAAGCGAACATTAATTCACTAGCCCAGTGCTTTGTAATATGCAAATAAGGCAAAATACGCTGATTTCTGTGACAAGATAATATTCTTTTTTTTGCCGTGCTATCAAGTATCGTTATGGTATTGAGTATCGTGATAATAAACCTTGTGTTGGTATCAAAATCAAATTCTGGTATCATGACACTAATCCGATCCATGTGTACAATCACACAGTATTGTACAACAAGCAGTTAGACAGTCGGGCCCTAGTAGCAATAAATTAACACAACCGAAAGCTTAACATGACTTGGAAGAGTTGCCGTGTTGGATAGCCTTAGCCAGCTAGCTAACTTAAACAGCATTCCTCTGTTTGAGTCAGGTTATTGAGTAGGCAAAATTAGCTGCATTAGTTAAGTGAAAAGGAAAACCAAGAAGAAAAATAGCTAACCCTCTCCCTCTCTTACTGCGGCTTCTCCTTACATTTTTTAAAGAAATTAATTTGTTTAAAACGGTTCAACTATATTCTCTCTCGGAGTCAACCACTCACCATACTGTATGCAGTGCTAGCTTGCTGTAGCTTATGCTTTCAGAAATAGATTAATTATCTGATCCTTTTATTGGGTGGACAACATATCAGTTCATACTGCAAAAGCTCAGACAGTTTGGAGGACATCCTCCAAAAGTTGCCATAGTTACTGTGAAAGTCTATGGAAGGGGGTGAGAACCATGAGCTTCCTAGGTTTTTTACTGAAGTCAATGTACCCAGAGGAGGATGGGAAAATAGCTGTCATCCGGCAACACCCTGGTGCTACCTTATAAAGTGCTGTTGAAGCTACTGTAGACCATTGCAAAGTGTGTTTTAGTTATTTAATGAGATGCAAATTAGGGCTGTCAAAGTTAATGCGCAACATTTTTAAATCGCCATATTTTTGGGACGGCGTTAATCATGTCTCCATTTCTTCACTACAAGGACCCTTTTAAGAGCAGAACACAACACTGCTTGCAGGCAGTGCTTGCGGCTTTGCATGGCTGAAGACCGTGTGCCTCTAGCCAAAATCATGTGAAAAGTTATGCCCAATATTAAAAATCGGAGCTGTTTTTTCATTCTGCCGCGGATTGTTGCGCATGTCACAGGCCATTTTAAACTACTCGTGAGGCGCTATTTGTTGGTTTAACAACAACATATTTTTAGCTAGCTAGTCATGTTACTTAGCTAGCAACCTGAACTTGACCACTGACTAGGCTATGCACAAACTTGAATGGCACAGGAATAACTGAAAAGGAATAGGGTCTTCAAAGAGATTCTTCAAAAAGGTAGGCTGCATATGCAAGAGTACAGTGAAATGAGTTTCTTGCTTGCTCTTTCCCAACAATGGAGTAATCAAAATCATAGTCAAGTGTGAGCGTGAGTGTAAGAGAGAGTAATTCTCTACCAGAAAGTTGGTTGGCCCTCTGATGTCACATAGGTCGACACGTTGCAATGTTTTCATTTATTAACCTCTTGGAACACTAGGGGCAGTATTTCATTTTTGGATGAAAAAACGTTCCCGTTTTAAACCAGATATTTTGTCACGAAAAGATGCTCGACTATGCATATAATTGACAGCTTTGGAAAGAAAACACTGACGTTTCCAAAACTGCAAAGATATTATCTGTGAGTGCCACAGAACTGATGCTACAGGCGAAACCAATGAAACTTCAAACAGGAAATGAGCAACTTTTGAGGCAGCCTTATATGGCTGTGAATGCGCCCTGAACGAGCCTACACTTTCTGCCGTTTCCCCAAGGTGTCTGCAGCATTGTGACGTGTTTGTAGACATATCATTGGACGATTGGCCATAAGAGACTACATTTACCAGGTGTCCACCCGGTGTCCTTTGTCGAAATTGGTGCATAATCTCCAGCTGCAAGCATTCTTCCATGTGATTCAGAGGAGAGAGGAGACTTCCACGAACGATATATCATCGAAGAGATATGTGAAAAACACCTTGAGGATTGATTCTAAACAACGTTTACCATGTTTCAGTCGATATTATGGAGTTAATTTGGAAAAAAGTTTGGCGTTTTGATGACTGAATTGGTTTTTTTTTTGGTAGCCAAACGTGACGAACAAAACGGAGCGATTTCTCCTACACAAAGAATCTTTCAGGAAAAACTGAACATTTGCTATCTAACTGAGTCTCCTCATTGAAAACATCCGAAGTTCTTCAAAGGTAAATGATTTTATTTGAATGCTTTTCTTGTTTTTGTGAAAATGTTGCCTGCTGAATGCTAACGCTAAATGCTACGCTAGCTATCAATACTGTTACACAAATGCTTGTTTTACTATGGTTGAAAAGCATATTTTGAAAATCTGAGATGACAAAAAGTCACACTGCACCTAACATCATTACTAAAATGTAGACATACAAGTTACGACACCCAGTCTCAATGATGGCTAACCCTGTAAATTCCTTTGGTCTCTAGTTTGGTCAATCAACTTTTAGTTCTCTTGCACCTTATTTGCACACACTGTATATAGACTTTTCTATTGTGTTATTGACTGTACGTTTGTTTATTCCATGTGTAACTCTGTTGTTTGTATCGCACTGCTTTTGCTGTTTTACATTTGATGTTCTGGCAATTCAAAAAGCTGATTATGGACCATATTACTGAAGAATGTGTTTATCGTGCATGTCTTTGCATGTCTTTTTTTGTAATTCAGGGGTCATCTGTTAAAGAGACCTTGGTCTCAGTATATAAAATAAAAATCTAAATAAGAGAGTATATGCAGGCCTATGTGTGTAAAGTTATCTGAACAGTACAGATGGTTAAAGTGTTTTAATAACATTGTTGGACAAGTTTAAGAGCTCTGTTCTTTGTATCCCCTATAGTCCAGGGATCATCAACGAGATTCAGCCGCAGGCCAGAACATAATTAAGTCTACAAATAATTTGACTGCAAGAATCCCAAACAGATAACATTTGACTAAAACATTTGACTAAAACATAATAATTTCAAATCTTGCTTACATTTGTACACGATCACATATTAGGTTTGGAAATACTTTGGCACAGATTTCCCAAAAAATGTATAAAAAAATTACTTTGAGCTTATTTGCTGGTATTTTTTACAGTGTTTAATATCCATCAATTATATTTTTTAAAGTAGTTATTTGTTTAGAGAACTCGGGGGGGCCAAATAAAATCACCAGCAAGCCAAATTCGGACCGCCAGTTGGGGAACCCTGCTATAGTTACAATAATTTAGAATGCTTGAAGCATTAACAGTAATTAAAGCTGTGTGAGTGTGAGTGTGAGTGTGTGTGTGTGTGTGTGTGTGAGTGAGTGAGTGAGAGAGACTGCTGTGTGCAAGTGTTAAGCTTCAAGAACATTGATATGAGCGAGTAGGCCTACTTAAAGCTATGTGGAAAATTCCTATTAAAACATTCTGATGTAGATCATTTTGTGTTTCCGTACCTTATAAATTAAAGCATAGTTTGCCTGTAACTCAATGCAATGCTTTTTAAAATGTAAAAATATTTTAAGGCCAAATTTGAGCAAATTGTTTTTTAAAAAGGAATTATTCACAATTAACTAATGCTATTAACTCAATTATTTTCATCATTTGACATCCCTAATGTAAATATATTTAGTATAGATAATCTAAAACAGATAACTTAAATGTTTCACAATGGCTTGCGAAAGTATTCACCCCCCTTGGCATTTTTCCTGTCAATCAGAGAGCAGTCTCAAATGATTAATCGGAAAACAGGCCCTGAGAATTCCTTCCCTTGGGAGGTACTTTGCAGCATGGTCAAGTGGGCCAATTTCAGCTTTTCCGACCACACCGGGAAAAAACATGTAGCAGAATAGTAGCGGGGTAACAGGCCCGCAGAGCTTTGACAAATCCCACACCGTGTTCTTATAACGCGAGACCTCACGGCGCGTGCGTCTCGATAGTCTAATGCAGCTTCCTCTCCATCTGCACAGATCTGAAAACACGGGATAAAGTGACAGCAATATGTTGAATGCCTTTTAGGAATTTGCTTTCGCTTGGAAATAAAACGAGGTCTCTAAACTATTTATATTCAACCTTATTTCAGGTATGCACAGATGGAAGAAAAGGAGACGAGAGGAGGCCTTTTTAGACTATTGACGTGCATCCTTTGTGTTGAAGGACAAAGCACCCATGGCTGGGGGAGGATGTGGCCTAATGCGAGCTATTGATCAGCTGGAATACGATAGCGTGGATGGCCCTCACATTATAAGTGTCTCGGGCCATTATCGACAGATTCTGCCTCCTGTGAAGTCACAAGCCAGCCTATGTCCTGTTTCATGTTCTAAAAGAAAGCTTTACCTAAAATATGATATTTTTCTGTGTAACTCTGTATGTCCACCTATCAGTCTATCTTTTGAGATCATCCATACATCCACCCATCCTAGACTGGCCGATGCAGGGTGTTCTGAATGACATCCACCACCAGAACTGCTTGTTGTGTGAGAGAATGAGCGAGAGGGATACTCTTACGTGACTTATTACTGAGCTGAAACGCGAGCACACACTGCGTGGTGTGTAAACAACCGGAAGCCTGTGATGTTAACTTCCAAAGGCGGAAGTCGCATGGTGACACTCCATCCAAACCCTTCACATTCGTGAGAATTGGCATATATGGATAGGACTAAATCGAAATGTTTCTTATAGAAAAAATATGAAAAGCATAAGAATGGTAGCAATTGAAAGGGAACAGTTGAGATTATGGGAAAATTATTAGACCAAAGGTAAGGACCCAGCAGTTCACCAGATAAGACTGAATCCAAATACAATGTTGACTTTATGTGCATTTTACATTCTGAATTTTGCCACATTTGTTATTGATAAAATCAGAAAACACTCTTGATTTGATATTAAGATGAAAAATGCATTGGGACCTTTAATATACCACAGTATATAGATATGCCGGAATACATTTAAAAGGCTGAAAATGCAATGGCGACTTGACCAGCTAGTTACACCTAGCACAAGACCAGCTAGTTACACCTAGCACAAGACCAGCTAGTTACACCTAGCACAAGACCAGCTAGTTACACCTAGCATATTTGAGGCACAAAATAGGCCAACATATTGATTGTATACAATCGTCATAACACACTTTTCTTCATCCATTAAACGGTCATAACCCATACCCAAAACATTAAGATAATAACATGCCCAATGGTCTTTTTCCAAACAAAATCAAGATAAATGTATGAATTACTCAATAAATCAGTAATCGCTAGCTTATGAAATTACAGTTCAGCAATCCCACAAATTCTTGGGTTTATTTGTGTGCTTTGCTAGGAGCCGTCTGCATGTAAACCTATAATAATGATATTGTAATGACCAACGTTTCATTCCCCAGGCCGCACCAGATGACATGTTCTGCCAAAGCTCTAGAGGGGATTGTTGGTGTTTGGATTTCAATGCAAAAAGAGGAGACCTGGTATGCTTCTCTGTCTCCCGCTTCAGGCTCGTATTTCTAGTGAACCGAAAACACTTCCCTCGAGACCACGGATAGAGCTCACAAATAAGCTCTGGGTTTGAAATGGACAGAAGCTTTTGGTTCAGGTTCGTTGTTGTGTCATGGCTAAATTACTTGAAAGAGTAAAGTCTTGCAGGTGTCGCAGATGCGTTACATTTCAAAACACAGGACAACACTTTAAAAAAATACTTACTCTGAAAGGGATCTAGTGAGGGTGCAGTTCGCACCAAGACACTGTCTACCAACACCGTTCTAGGTACACGTTTCCATTAACAACCGATCTAGGACCAGCTTACCCTCCCGGTCATACCTTTGACAATTAGGTGGTGAAAATGGCTTAACTGATGTTAGATCAGTGTCTAGGTGCAACTTAATCCTATTCCACCAAACCCAGATTATCTACGGCTAAGCCCCTCCTATCAGACCTAGACACAACAAGGTTGCTCTAAATATCACAAGGCCTTGCCATAGACCCAACCACATTTCCGAACCAAGGAAAGCACTGCATCAAAGGTAATAAGCATTTACTGTTGGTCTCTCACAGAGCCACAGACAAACCCAGTTGGTTAAACTATGTTTAAGATGTTGAATTTACATTGGCAGCAAAAGTCATGTGACATCATATTGTTGTTATTATGAAAGGCTTGGAGCCAAAATGGAGGAAGGTTTTAACGAACCCTGGGGGGGCATACTCGTGAACTTTGGTTTAAAACATTGGTCTTAAATGGCAAGCTAATGACTTTTCTCACAGGTCAACCTGGCAAAATTAGCCACGATTCTGGGGATGGCCAGCTGAGCAGATCATTACATCCAGTAGCTAAAAAAACAACTCAACCTATCAGAGACCTTAAACGGTAAAGACACCATCCAATTGCAATTGTTAAAACGGGTCAACTTGGCCACTAGATGGAGATAGTTAAACTATCCAACTACTATAGGCCATTTATCAGATGCTTTTATCGAAAGCGACCAACAGTCATGCAAGCCAACTGGAGCCAAAATGGAGGAAGGTTTTAACTTCTTCGAGATAGGGGGCGCTGTTTTAATTTTTGGATAAAAAACGTTCCCGTTTTAAACAAGATATTGCTCGACTATGCATGTAATTGACGGCTTTGGAAAGAAAAAACTCTGACGTTTCCAAAACTGCAAAGATATTATCTGTGAGTGCCCCAGAACTAATGCTACAGGCGAAACCAAAATGAAATTTCATACAGGAAATGGTCCAGATTTTGAATGCGCTGTGTTCCAATGTCTCCTTATATGGCTGTGAATGCGCCAGGAATGAGCCTGCACTTTGTCGTTTCCCCAAGGTGTCTGCAGCATTGTGACGTATTTGTAGGCATATCATTGGAAGATTGACCACAAGAGACTACATTTACCAGGTGTCCGCCCAGTGTCCTCAGTCAAAATTATTGCGTAATCTCCAGCTCCATGTGCGTTTCCATTTTCTTTAGAGGAGAAAGTCAACTGCCACGAATGATTTATCATCGATAAATATGTGAAAAACACCTTGAGGATTGATTCTAAACAACGTTTGCCATGTTTCTGTCGATATTATGGAGTTAATTTGGAAAAAGGTTCGCATTGTAATGACTTAATTTTCGGGTTTTTTTCTTACCCAAACATGATGAACAAAACAGAGCGATTTGTCCTACACAAATAATCTTTTTGGAAAAACTGAACATTTGCTATCTAACTGAGTCTCCTCATTGAAAACATCCGAAGTTCTTCAAAGGTAAATTATTTTATTTGAATGCTATTCTTGTTTTTGTGAAAATGTTACATGCTGAATGCTAGACTTAATGCTATGCTAGCTATCAACACTCTTACACAAATGCTTGTTTAGCTATGGTTCAAAAGCATATTTTGAAAATCTGAGATGACAGTGTTGTTAACAAAAGGCTAAGCTTGAGAGCTAATATATTTATTTCAGTTGCGATTTTCATGAATAGTTAACGATGCATTATGGTAATGAGCTTGAGGCTATAAATAGGATCCCGGATACGGGATTGCTCGTTGCAAGAGGTTAACGAACCCTGGGGGGGCATACTCGTGAACTTTGGTTTAAAACATTGGTCTTAAATGGTAAGTGGAGTGTGTCAGTATACAGCGTACAAAACATTAGGATCAACTTCCTACTGTTGAGTTGCACCCCTTTTCCCCTCAGAGCAGTCTCAATTCGTCTAGGCATGGACTCTACAAGGTGTCAAAAGCATTCCACAAGGATGCTGGCCCATGTTGACTCCAATGCTTCCCACAGATATGCCCAGTTGGCTTTGATGTCCTTTTGGTGGTGGACCATTCTTGATTCACACAGGAAAAGGTTGAGTGTGAAAACTTGCGTTGCAGTTCTTGACACGCAAACCGGTGTGCCTGGCACCTACTTTACATACTCCGTTCAAAGGCCATTAAATATTTTGTATTGCCCATTCAACCTCAGTAGCTAGGTTTCCATCCAATTTGCCACAGATTTATGCAAATATTCTCAAATCTGCATTTTCCCACCAGAGAGGTTTCCATCAAAAAGACTTTCTGCAGATAAAAGGCTGTGCGTGATGACGTACTGCACATTTGCGGTTATATTTTTCACTGGGTACATGGTAATTTAAGTTTAATGTGTTTCCATCACATTTTTATCTGATGGTTTTGTCACAAATCTTGAGCATTATATATTGCAAATGTGCCCACTCTGGTCTTGTCACATGTGCTCTAGCCAACAGCTCACAGATTCAGTGCGGGTAGGCTACCTACATTGAGATTATTATGGATAAGAGCGGTAATTACTTGTATTTGTCAAATGGCAGCCAAGCATCAATAATCATGTCACCAGAATAAGAACCTTGATATTTATCAGAAAGGAGCATAAAGCTCATTCATTACCTTGCACACTGACCAGGGAAGTTCATCTTAACTTATTTCATCTGTAGTCTAATAAACTGCATGCTTTCCCCGAGTTGTAGTGGGAGGACCACACAACATGTCACGTCATGTCACGTGACATGTCACGTCAAGTTGACTTCAATAGGCTGGTTATTATATCAATATTTGCACAGAAAGCCATTTCCACCACCATTTCTCGCATATTTATTTGACCAACAAAAAGATGTCGAACAAATAAATTGTTGGCATTTATAAAATTGTACTGGCATAACACGTTGCCATCAGCCCGGTCGTGACTTGTTTCATGCGTCAGGTAATTCATCCGCATGAAATGATGGAAACGTGGTTACTGGCACACATTCACTATCCATGTCTCCAGGCTTAAAAATCATTTTTTAACCAAGCTTCTAAGCGGATTATGCATTTATATTCGCATCTAGATCAATCATAAAAAGACTGAAGATGATGGTGGTCTTGTCAACTTGGTGTATTTTTTCCTGACCAATATAACTGTTTGGTGGCATAGTCCATGCAGTATGATTATTAGGTCCTAGCAATGTGTTTGTGAACACGGCTATTTCCTTATGGAATTCATTCTTAAACTTAATTTTCATGTTGATGACTGAATTATTTTTCTTCAACACAATACATCAATGAATGTTAGTTGACATTTCAAAGGAAAGGTGATCATGGGGATTAAAAATTACAGCACAAGTTGTGATAGATAGATCAGGAACTAGGCACTGTTCACTGAGTTAATTGTCAATACCCATATTTACATGGGATGTAGTGCATTGATTTCTGGTTAGGATGCTTTGGTGAAAGTGTTGGAATCAGGTCCAACTACGTCGACAATTTTTATTGGCTGATAAGGATATAATTATCTGCTCAGCTAGTCGGCCCCAGCATCGTGGCTAATTTTGCCACGTTGGCCTATGAGAAAAGATAGCAACAAGCCATTTAAGACCAATATTTTTAGCAAAAGTTCACGAGCATGGCCCTTGTGTGGCTCTGGTCTCTCGTACACAATGTCATCCGGTGTCTGACGCAAAACCCAAAAGGGAGGCTGTATAGATATCATCTGATCTCTGTGCTGACGTGACCCATGTTAGACCGTGTCTAACAGAGAGAGCGAGAGAGGAGATGAGAGGAAGAGAAGAAAGAGAAAAAGGGAGAGAGAAAGAGAAGTTTGAATGTGAGGCCTTACCTTCTGTAGACTAGTGGGGTTCAACTGCGTTTTGTCTATTATCTTCACGGCAACCTTCGGAAGCAGAGACAAACAAGAAATAGACATTACACACCAATCACATCAGGCCAAAGCCCTGTGACATCGCCCATTTTGTGTTTGACAATGGAAGGTTTTGATCCTCTAATCCTGACCTAGGTTTACCGGAGTCTGAGGAGCTTCCGAGAGAGAGGCTGTGTCACAAATGGCACCATATTCCCTGTATAGGGCACTACTTTTGATCAGAGCCTTATGAGCCCTGATCAAAAGTAGTGCACTATATAGGGAATATGGTGCCATTTAGGATACAGGCAGAAAGTTATGATTAAATGGTAAATTAGCATCATGGTTAGCACCACACAAGGTGTGCTTTCCTCAGAACAGGGGGATCAAGTCGCCAGAATGCAGAAATCGACAGACTTGGGTTGGGTAACTCAAGCTCAAAATTGAAAATCTATTCAGGCCTAATTCTTGCTGTCTGCCAGCTAAACAAAATAGATAAACACTGTCCCTGTTAGGAAGGCTGCAAATGCACAAACTGATGAATGTTTTGAATGGACAGTATGAGAATGTAAATTTGGATGCACACACCAACAGACACACAGCGACAGCCGCGAGCCCCACACACAGAGATGGTGGCTGTAATGACATTCCTCAACCATCATTTCAGACGAGGCTGGTCTTAGAAATGTCTAGAGATGAACCATTCTAAAAGAGACAAGTTATGTCCAACAGTTAAAGCGACACTCCTTCATTTGACTGTGGCTGCTTTAAAGACTATGAATCAGAGGGTTGTTGGTTCAAATCTGAGCTGGTGCAGTGATGCTGTTTGGTCCTCCTGGTGCAAAACATTAACTGCTACAGAGTGGAATTGAGAGGAGGAAAAAGGTAATTTATTTGGGCCTGTGTTGGTGTACAAACTTCTCAGCAAGAAGCGCCATTTAAAAAAAAGACACTATAATAACTCACTGGCAGTTCCATTTGTCCAGATCCACCCCCACAAATTAGAAACCAGTCAAAAGGGCTACTGCTGCACTTGAAGTGAAAGTTACAGATTGTGCCTTTAAAGACACATGTGAAATTCTTCTCGTACTCCCCAGAGTGCCATAGATCATTTTAAAGAGTCACTGAGAAAGGTTGCATCAGTCCCCTAGACTACAATGAACCATAATCACTATAATCAACGCACAATCATTTTTGGGATAGGATATGACACTAGCACAAAGCAAATCATAGGCAGCGTAGAATATACCTCGCTTGCAAAGAACAGTGCCTCCTCTTCTGAAATATGGATATGTAAATCAGACACCATTACTGGGTAGAAACAGCAGGCTCGTGAGACCATAAGCATTCGCATCCTATCAGCCAATCTCTTAGTAGGCATACCGGAATGTTTGATTTCACACGTAACAACATCTCACTCAACACTCTGGCGAGAGTACTGACGTACATTGCATCAATAATTTAACCTACACTGTGGCTCATGCTGGGTCAGAGTTCCCAGCCAAAGTTATTTCCATTTCAAGAGTAGACTTTTTAAAATGCGCTGAGGTTTTGGCCAACACTGAAAGAGAATTGTTGAGTGGTTGAGGTCAACGGGTGGTGAGAGCAACCAATGCAGCCATATCTTGTTAACTCTTGATTTGTCTTAAAGTGGCTGACAGCATTGTAGCAACATCAAATCGTATTAAAATATGTTCATATACACCCCCAGGAGAATTACACTATTTTTTAACAATGTTCTGATAAGCGACCACTTAAGTCATTTTCACATGTTCATAAATTCTTAGAATGTTTGGGAATTACATATAAAAGGGCATTCCAAAAACAATTCTATAGCAATATAGTGGGAAAGCGGCTGTGCGTTTGGACGATTAATAAACACTGCATTAAATAAAACATGTCTCGTCCAGGACTGGAGTCTATGCAGACCAGTGCACCATGGCCAGTCAGCTCAGGTGGTAGAGCATGGCGCTTACAACACCAGGGTTGTGGGTTCGATTCCCACCGGGGACCACTACAAAACATATCAAAATGTATGCACTCACTACTAGGGCTATGGCAGTCATGAAATTGTGGGCCATTTATTGTCAAGCAAATAACTGCCGGTCTCACGTCAATTAAACATAAAACACGTTTAGCATAGCATACAAGCCACTGATGCAGACTTTTGGAACATCTACATTTTAAAGTCTAATAAATCCATTTAATAATATAGCCTACACCATCACAATAAATCCAGTATTAATTTTACACAAATCTAAAGAAACATGAAATGAAGAGCAAGAACAAAATAGCATAATCTGAGTTGTCCTTATGTTAGGCCCTGATCTTGCTATGCCATATATTTGTGGGGTACAATAGTTCATTTAGCAGACAAGATTTGCTTAGAATACCGTGGCATTATTTTATAGTACGAAGAATACAACTGAACATAAGGGAATAAAATAGAAAGGATATTTTCTCCAAACAACTTGAGGGAGTGCTCACATGGGGCTATTCTGTGTTGAGCAGTTAAAGAAACAGGTACTCCTATATTCTTATTTCAGAGTTATGTATGTAACTTCAGTTGTGATACAAATGTTGGGCTATTACGTGTTGATTTTTAATACATTCTAAGGCTGCATGATGCGATTCTAATGACTTAAATACAGTTACATGAAAAGGCATGAGCTCTGCTTTGTTGTTTTGCACAGGCTGTACACACTTCATCAGTCTCTCATTCACAATTTGACAAGCACTTGATAATGCCTCAAATTTCCCAGCTGCATCCCCTTTGTGGCCTTGATGCCCCCTAAAAAAATCCATGCCTCTTGCGGCCAGTGGCCCTTGGGCTGAATATAATAATTATAATTCCCTTCTCCCAACTGCCTGCAGAAGCACCGCTCACTCACATGGCTCTATGTCCAAGTGATTGAGTCTCTCACAAGTGAAGACAGACACATCAAGGATGGAATTGCGTTCGTTCTTATCCAATTCCGAGGTGCATATTGAAGATATAGGAAGAACTGTAATTTACTTTTCATCTGCCAACAAGATGAGTAGGCCTAACGCACAGCAAAAGCACTAGCCTATTTCAATCTACTATCCCCATAGTACAGAAGTTGACCTGTTCAATGCTAGAAATAAATATTCCAAACAGTCTGGGACAGTTGTGGGATTTGATAGATCCCAAATTAATACAACCACAAGTAGAAGAAAAAAACAGATCAGAATGTTTAGCTTAAAAATGGTGATAAACTATTAGGCTATTTCTTCACATTATAAGCACAGCAATGCACACACAGCAGTAGGCTATAAGCGCAAATGTGCCATTAGCAGGAAAACACCATTCTCAAAAGTGACCGCAAAATGCTTTTTTAATAAAAGAGGTGCATTTCTATGGTGAAAATTCTTCCTCAAACTTGAAACTCATGCGCTGCATATGTATGCCGGTTAGACTCTACACCCAGTGTAATGCGGATTAATCAGTTTAATTTGGCCACTTTGGTTGTGATACAAACCTTAAAACATATAGGTCTATGGGCTAGACTACATGAGGTGTGATACTAACCTTACTAAAACATATAGGCCTATGGGCTAAACTACATGAGGTGTGATACTAACCTTACTAAAACATATAGGCCTATAGGCTAGACTACATGAGGTGTGCGATTATGATTTGAAAAAGTCGCAAAAAAAGACATGGTTTCATTCACAAGTGATAGTCTGATGGGTGACAATATTAGCCTATTTTTGATTCAATCTGCTCTTCACATATTCTAAATAATATATGTATGAAGATAGTTTTGATTTAGAATAGACCACTATCATGCAACTGTCTAAAAACAGGAAGAAAAAAAAATACATGTCATCTATGCGATTGGAGGGCGCTTTTCCCAGTTAATTTCATACCAATCAGGTAGACTATACTCCTGTTGTGAAGAGATGCAATGTTCTTAATATTAGGAAAGTTGAGAAATAAATATAGGCCTAGCCTATAAAAAGAGGATCCAATCAGCTTTTTAAGAGGCCATCACTATGTTTCTCATGCAATTGCATTGCCTATAGAAATGCTGTGCAACATGAGCTCAAAGGCTCTCATGAAGTGTTTGATAAAAATTGATACCATTTGCATTGATGTCAGAGTGATTAGAGGGACAATAGAGTGCCGAGTACCAGGCAGTTAGCAAGTTTGGTAGGCTACTAATGACCATCGGCAGCATCAGAAGTTGGGGAAACCTAATTAACGTGACTAAACAGTCACGTGGAATTTGACTGCCATCATGACTCGTGACCGCCGGTGTGGCGGTAATAAGTCACTGTAAGTGCACCTGCTAAATTACTAAAATGTAACTACAGTAGGCCTTCATGCAAACAAGCCATTAGCCACACAGGCCTGCCATCATTCACTTGGAACTGGACTGTGTGTTTACAGAGAGTTGCGACTTGAGTCTATAGATCATTTAGATCATTAGAACGCATTCGCCAAAAGCCACAAAATACACCTGAATGGATGTCTGCAAATATATCAATACCGCGGGAGTCTTCTTACATTTGTGAACTTTACAGTCCTATTGATGGAACCACCATGAAAAAAGGTAGGCTTTCTCCCCCTCAGTTATGCACATCAACAACTAATGCTAGCCAGAGCAAGGATGAGCTAAAATCTTACGAAGGAACATTTTATAAACCTTCAAACCGTTTGAGCAAGTTGGCTGTCAAAATTGCAATGATAAACAATGGGGAATTGTAGCCTACTCATCCTTGTGGCACTTGTCTGCAACCAAGCTAACTGGCTAAAGTTGGCTAGCTCGCTACTTCCAGACACAAATGAGAGAACACCACACTCTGACCAGTTAGGCTGTTTACATATTGTTATCTAGAGCGTTCCTGACTATCTAACTTTTTTGGCCCATGTTTACTGACACCGTCCATATTCAGTCGGCGTTGAACATTCGTGAATTCATCGGCTATTAGTCTTACTCAGACGAGAGTGCTCTGAAATCGGAGTAAATCGCCAGAGTGAATTTGTGAACAAGAGATATGGTAACAGGATAAAAATAATTGAAGTTCTTGCTAGCTACTGTAACCAAATGACACTTGCATGTCTAGCTGTGTATAGCCACCAAAAAAACAATATTAGGGGAAATACTCACTCACCCACTCCTCCAATGACATGACATTGGCCCCCAGATCCTCAAAAGGTTCTACAGCTGCACCATCGAGAGAATCACCGCCTGGTATGGCAACTGCTCGGCATCTACAAAGGGTAGTGCGAACGGCCCAGTACATCACTGGGGCCAAGCTTCCTTGCAATCCAGGACCTATATAATAGGCGGTGTCAGAGGAAAGCCCATAAAATTGTCAGACACTCAAGTCACGCAAGCTAGACAGTTCTCTCTGCTACCGGAGCGCCAAGTCTAGGAACAAATGGCTCCTCAACAGCTTCTACCCCCAAGCCATTGGACTGCTGAACAATTTATGAAATCGCCACTGGACAATTTACATTGCTGCCCCCCTCCCTATTTGAACACTGCTGCTACTCGCTGTTTGTTGCCTATGCATAGGTCACTTCACCCCTTCACCCCCACCTACCTCAACAAGCCTATACCCCCACAAACTAACGCGATACTGGTGCCCCCTGTATATAGCCTTGTTATTGTTATTCTTATTGTGTTACATTTTATTTTAGTCTACTTGGTAAATATTTTATTTTGGTTTAAGGGCTTATAAGTAAACATTTCACAGTAAAGTCTACACTCGTTGTATTCGGCGCATGTGACAAAAAAAGTTTGATTTGACATCCTCCTAGCAGCTAGCTAGATAACGTTAGGCTCTGTGTTTTTAGCTTACTACATAAAGTTGAAGTCGGAAGTTTAGATACACCCAGGATGGAGTCATTAAAACTTGTTTTTCAACCACTTCACACATTTCTTGTTAACAAACTAACGTTTTGGCAAGTCGGTTAGGGCATCTACTTTGTGCATGACACAAGTAATTTTTCCAACAATTGTTTACAGACAGATTATTTCACTGTATCACAATTCTAGTGGGTCAGAAGTTTACATACACTAAGTTGACTGTGCCTTTAAACAGCTTGGAAAATTCCAGAAAATGATGTCAAGGCTTTAGAAGACTCTGATAGGCTAATTGACATCATTTGAGTCAATTGGAGGTGTACCTGTGGATGTATTTCAAGGCCTACCTTAAAACTCAGTGCCTCTTTGCTTGACGTCATGGGAAAATCAAAAGAAATCAGCCAAGACCTCAGAAAAAAAATTGTGGACCTCCACAAGTCAGGTTCATCCTTGGGAGCAATTTCCAAATGCCTGAAGGTACCACATTCATCTGTACAAACAATAGTACGCAAGTATAAACACCATGGGACCACGCAGCCATCATACTGCTCAGGAAGGAGAAGCGTTCTGTCTCCTAGAGATGAATGTACTTTGGTGCAAAAAGTGCAACTCAATCCCAGAACAGCAGCAAAGGACCTTGTGAAGATGCTGGAGGAAACAGGTACAAACATATCTATAGCCACAGTAAAATGTGTCCTATAATCGACAACCTAAAAGGCTGCTCAGCAAGGAAGAAGCAAGGAAGAAGCCACTGCTCCAACACCGCCATAAAAAAGCCAGCAACTGCACATAGGGACAAAGATTGCACTTTTTGGAGAAATGTCCTCTGGTCTGATGAAACAAAATCAGAACTGTTTGGCCATAATGACCATGGTTATGTTTGGAGGAAAAGGGGGGAGGCTTGCAAGCCGAACAACACCATCCCAACCGTGAAGCACGGGGGTGGCAGCATCATTTTGTGGGGTGCTTTGATGTAGGAGGGTCTGGTGCACTTCACAAAATAGATGGCATCATTGAGGGAGCAAAATTACGTGGATATAGTGAAGCAACATCTCAAGACATCAGTCAGGAAGTTAAAGCTTGGTCGCAAATGGGTCTTCCAAATGGACAATGACCCCAAGCATACTTCCAATGTTGTTGCAAAATGGCTTAAGAACAACAAAGTCAAGGTATTGGAGTGGCTATCAAGAAGCCCTGCCCTCAATCCCGTAGAAAATTTGTGGACAGAACTGAAAAAGCGTGTGTGAGCAAGGAGGCCGACAAACCTGACTCAGTTACACCAGCTCTGTCAGGAGGAATGGGCCAAAACTCACCCAACTTATTGTGGGGAGCTTGTGGAAGGCTACTCGAAACATTTGACCCAAGTTAAAAAAATGTAAAGGCAATGCTACCAAATACTAATTGAGTGTACGTAAACTTCTGACCCACTGGGAATGTGATGAAAGAAATAAAAGCTGAAATAAAATCACTCTTATTCTGACATTTCATATTCTTAAAATAAAGTGGTGATCCAACCTCACCGAAGACGGGGAATTTTTACTAGGATTAAATGTCAGGAATTGACATTTTAATTGACGTTTAAATGTATTTGGCTAAGGTTTATGTAAACTTCCGATTTCAACTGTAAATCAACTGTAAATAGATACTCTTGCCTATTATCCACGTTATGACTGACGTGTGTTGCTAGAGTTTGAATTTGTTAAATTTGTCAGTTTTTGTCCAAAATATTGGAGTAATGGAAACTGAAACCGTGCATCCCGAATGGAGGCAGCAAACAATGTACAAGGCCAGCTGTGATTTACATGCTAAAGAGCAATATTTTTTGGACTACCAAGAAATGTATAGGTGAATTATATTAAATCATACATTGAACTGCATTCATCTATTATGTCATCAATGTGCGAGTGTACATCATGGAATGTAGACTCAAATGGAACCTACTTTTAAAACCACTTATAAAGTTGGTTTTGAAGCATAAACTGGGAATTTGATATTTTTGACTGATATGATTGTTTCATATCTGAATAGTAGTTAAAATGCTGTCAGTAACACTTTAAAGGGACAGTTCACTTCCTTGTTTTAAAGGGACAGTTCACTCCAAAACCAAAGTCTCAGATGTTTTCAGACTAAAAGTGGTTAGATGTTGATAAATCCACATCCCACCTGTTGTTGCAATCCAAAATGAAAAGATAAGCACTGTTTATTTGGTGCTCATCTTTTTAAACACATTTGTGTATGAGGGCATAGACTGGATCAAAGCAACCAAAGGCATGTGATGTGGGGACATTAAACTACCTTTAAGGACAGAAAAACATACATTTTCCTTTAACATCTGCTTTCATAGAGATATGGGACAGTACTTTGGTGCTGTATTTCTCCAGATTCCCTTTTCACTCAGCTGTTGAGCCCATGAAGCAAAAATCCAGAGAAATGTGGACATGCAAACAATGTATAAACTTTAGGAACTCCACACCTCTGAGTCTTTACATGTAATTGCTAAGCTATTGGCATGAATCCAGTGTCTAAATATTTCTGTGTGTGTACCAAACAAGACAGACGCATGCAATTTTCAACAAGGTCAATAACAGCAACAAACTTGACATGCCACGCGCGTGAGACCAATTCGAAAGAAGGAAAAATTGGTTATTTTCTGTTTAGGCATTTAAAATAAAATACTCAAGATGAATCAACATGACCTCTAGAACAGGGATCATCAATTAGATTTAGCCGAGGGCCAATTGTTTCTCAAGCGGATGGTCAAGGGGCCGGAACATAATTACAAATAACTATAAAACAGATCTAATATGACTAAAACATAACTTCAAACCTTGCTTACATGCATACATATTATGTGTGGAAAGACTTTCAAAATTAAAATCTCTTGGAGCTGATTTGATGGTGTTTAACAGTGTTAAGTGAAAAAAAAAATAGTTTACAAAATTATTACTTTTAGTTTTCTTTGTCGTAAACCATTTGATTATCTGTTCCAATTGTCTGTTGTGGGGAATCTATACCGAACAAAAATATAAAAACTCAACATGCAACATTTTCAATGATTTTACTGAGTTACAGTTCAATAAAAGGAAATCAGTCAATTGAAATGAATTTGTTAGGCCCTAATCTATGGATTTCACATGACTGGGCAAGGGTTGGTTGGGCCTGGGAAGGCATAGGCCCAGACACTGGGGAGCCAGGCCCAGCCAATCAGAATGAGTTTTTCTCCACTAAAGGGCTTTTATTACAGACAGAAAAACTCCTCAGTTTCATTAGCTGCCCGTGTGGCTGGTATCAGATGATCCCGAAGTTGAAGAAACCGGATGTGGAGGTCCTGAGCTGGCGTGGTTTCACGTGCGGTTGTGAGGCCGGTTGGACGTACTGCCAAATTCTCCAAAACAACATTGGCTTATGGTAGATAAATTAATACTCTGGCAACAGATTTGGTGAAACATTCCTGCAGTCAACATGCCAATTGCACACTACCTCAAAACTTGGAGATATTGGTGGCATTGTGTTGTGTAGAAAACTGTACATGTTAGTGGCCTTGTATTGTCCCCAGCACAAGGTGCAGCTGCGTAATGATCATGCTGTTTAATCAGCTTCTTAATATGCCACACATGTCAGGTGGATGGATTGGATTATTTTGGCAAAGGAGAAATGCTCACTAACATGGATGTAAACAAATTTGTGCGCAAAATTTGAGGGAAATAAGCTTTTTGTACATATGACACACTTTTCCGGATCTTTTATTTCAGCTCATGAAACCAACACTTCACATGTTGCATTTATATATTTTTTCAGTATAAGTATCTTTAGCCACATTTAAATTGAAAACAGACCCTGGTTACGCCTGGGCTAATCTTTGTCTAAGTAATCAGTCTTAAATGAAAAGGAATCCAACAAAAGACCAAATTGCTAAATGACAGTGACAAATCTGTTGCCAGAGTATTAATTTGTCACCAAAGCCCCATATACTACCCACCATTGCGACCTGTACGCTCTCGTTGGCTGGCCCTCGCTTCATACTCGTCGCCAAACCCACTGGCTCCATGTCATCTACAAGACCCTGCTAGGTAAAGTCCCCCATTATCTCAGCTCGCTGGTCACCATAGCATCTCCCACCTGTAGCACACACTCCAGCAGGTATATCTCTCTAGTCACCCCCAAAACCAATTCTTTCTTTGGCCGCCTCTCCTTCCAGTTCTCTGCTGCCAATGACTGGAACAAACTACAAAAATCTCTGAAACTGGAAACACTTATCTCCCTCACTAGCTTTAAGTACCAACTGTCAGAGTAGCTCACAGATTACTGCACCTGTACATAGCCCACCTATAATTTAGCCCAAACAACTACCTCTTTCCCAACTGTATTTAATTAATTTATTTATTTATTTTGCTCCTTTGCACCCCATTATTTTTATTTCTACTTTGCACATTCTTCCATTGCAAAACTACCATTCCAGTGTTTTACTTGCTATATTGTATTTACTTTGCCACCATGGCCTTTGCCTTTTTTACCTCCCTGCTCACATTGTATATAGACTTGTTTATACTGTATTATTGACTGCATGTTTGTTTTACTCCATGTGTAACTCTGTGTCGTTGTATCTGTCAAACTGCTTTGCTTTATCTTGGCCAGGTCGCAATTGTAAATGAGAACTTGTTCTCAACATGCCTACCTGGTTAAATAAAGGTGAAATAAATTAAAATTAAAAATAAATAAAAAAATCCATAATGGAGGAAACGTACCTCTCGTCCTGTCAGTATATGCCGGGCCAGCTTGACTTTGGCGAAGTTCCCCTTGCCAATGGTCTTGAGCAGCCGGTAGTTCCCGATGTGTGGCTGCTCCTCCGTCGTGGACGCCACAGAGTTCCGACATCTCGGCAGGCTGTGCCGACTTCCCGACTTGGCCGGAGGGGCCGGGGGCTCCTGGTAGCCCTCCACAGAAGTGTGCTGTAAGAATGTGACATGTGTGGAGATGAACAACGTGTCGGTTTAAAAAAATATTTTTTTTTTATTGAACAGATAAAGGATCCGTGTGGAACGATAGAGAGGTTGTGTCAAAGGAGAATAGGCCAGATTCAAACATCAAAGACGTATGCCAGAGGCTGTGGCATTACGACTAGACCAGCTTTCCACACAGTCACAAAGCTAAACATCTAGCGAGAGTCTATCTGCTACATGACCCAGGTTTCCATCCATTAAAAGTACATCAGATTTTAAAAAACTAATCACGACAGGTTTACTAGTCCAACGCTCTAACCACCTTACATTGCACTCCACGAGGAGCCTGCATAGCAGGCTGACTACCTGTTACGCGAGGGCAGCAAGAAGCCAAGGTAAGTTGCTAGCTAGCATTACACTCATCTTATAAAAAACAATCAATCTTAACATAATCACTAGTTAACTACACTTACTAACTTAGTTTATCTAGTGTGTCCTGCGTTGCATATAATCAATGAATATATCATTGAATCACAGTCTACTTTGACAAACGGGTTATGATTTAACAAGCGCATTTAGTTAATATTGCCTGCTAACATGCATTTCTTATAACTAGGGCAATTGTGTCACTTCTCTTGCGTTCCGTGCAAGCAGTCAGGGTATATGCAGCATTTTGGGCTGCCTGGCTCATTGTGAACTGTATAAAGACCATTTCTTCCTAACAAAGACCGTAATTAATTTCCCAGAATTGGTCATAATTATGACATAACATTGAAGGTTGTGCAATGTAACAGCAATATTTAGACTTACTTAGGTATGCCATCCGTTAGATAAAATATGGAACGATTCCATATTTTACTGAAAGAATAAACTTTTTATTTTTGAAATGATAGGTCATTAATATGGTAAAATCTGGAAACTAAGGTTCGTATTTCTGTGTGTTATTATGTTATAATCTATGATTTGATATTTGATAGAGCAGTCTGACTGAGCAGCAGCAGGCTTGTAAGCATTCATTCAAACAGCCATTTCATGCATTTGCCAGCAGCTCTTCGCAAAGCTTCAAGCATTGCGCTGTTTATGACTTCAAGCCTATCAACTCCTGAGATTAGGCTGGTGTAACCAATGTGAAATGGCTAGCTAGTTAGCGGGATGCGCGCTAATAGCATTCCAAACGTCACTCGCTCTGAGACTTGGAGTAGTTGTTCCCCTTGCTCGGCTTTTGTGGAGCGATGGGTAACGATGCTTCGAGGGTGGCTGTTAATGTGTTCCTGGTTTGAGCCCAGGTAGGGGCAGGAGAGGGACGGAAGCTATACTGTTACACTGGAAATACTAAAGTGCATATAAGAACATCCAATAGTCAAAGGTAAATGAAATACAAATGTTAGAGAGAAATAGTCCTATAATTCCTATAATAACTACAACCTAAAACTTCTTACCTGGGAATATTTAAGACTCATGTTAAAGGAACCACCAGCTTTCATATGTTCTCATGTTCTGGTCAAGGAACTTGAATGTTAGCTTTTTTACATGGCACATATTGTACTTTCACTTTCTTCTCCAAT
Source organism: Oncorhynchus keta (assembly GCF_023373465.1). NCBI lineage: Eukaryota > Metazoa > Chordata > Actinopteri > Salmoniformes > Salmonidae > Oncorhynchus > Oncorhynchus keta. Next base: position 13,852,141 of record NC_068452.1, on the reverse strand, counting down.
TAGTTTTTGCATTATTTAAAACAAATTGAACGTTTCATTATTTATTTGACGCTAAATTGATTTGATTGATGTATTATGTAAAGTTAAAATAAAAGTGTTGAATCAGTATTGTTGTAATTGTCATTATTACAAATAAATACATTTAAAACTAATAATAAATTGTTCGATTAAATCAGTATCGGCTTTATTTGTTCCTCCAATAATCGGTATTGGTATCGGCGTTGAAAAACCATAATCGGTCGACCTCTAGTGAATACATACCAGGACTCTCTCACTGGAGTATTTCATCACCGGTGAGTGTTTGTCCTAGGAAAACCTTGCCTAAAAGATAGGGCAGCACTGTCATACTTGGGGACACAAGGAGGTAAATTACAGTAATGATAGAATTAACAATGACACATAACCCGCCATTGTAAACACTTACTAAATGTAATATATCTGGATAGGAGGGGAAAAAAAGTCTGTGGCCTTGGGCCAAACGCAGGAGTCGTCGATAGCGGTTAGCCTTGACGCATTCGTCACAGCAGATGGGAAAGGGACGGTGGTGGGCAGACCTCACATATCATCTAGCGACTGCCGACTGAAGGGAGTGGCGTAAAAGCAGATTTGTGGGGTGTGGTCCAGGAGTGTCTTCTTCAGAAGTAGAGTGATAAATTGTGTATTATAGGTAATTACTTCAAATCATAAAAACAGGTGTGGGGCTGCACAACGAACACAAGTGACAGCAGCGTAAAGAGATGGAGCGCTGTTATTGTTTTTTTATTCTCCATCCTTTGGCAGGAGCCTTGTGCAGTTGTGTTCAACTTTGTGAGCAATATCAACACACTACTCGTCACCTCCATATGAGGGCTACCATTTACAAATCAACCAAAGCCAAAATATGAGAAACCGAGAGGAATAGTTGAGGGACAGTGGCAACTCCCTTCAATAAAAATGGAAAGCATATCACATTATACAAACAGACTGATAGTCAACAAAATAGCTGAAGCTGGGAAATGCTTAATACTATGGCAAAGTATTATAATCAACAATATTATCATAATGACAGCATTTTACTATATAGCGGTAATATAATAACTGACCAGAACGTTAAGGATTCGGAAACCACACTTCTACTGGTTTCATTACTGTATTATTATAACACCTCTATTTAGTCTAATGGTTTTCAAAATCAGCCCATTACATCAGTGCCCATTGTTGTTTTAACCAATTCTTTCCATCCAGAACATTCATGATGCCTACCTTCTGAATGGGGGTTATGAGCTTGGGTGTTTGCCCTGGCTTTTAGCCGTTCGCCACTTATTTCTGCTCAACTTGCTCGCTCATTCACGCTCGCATGGCTCGCTAAGCCCTAGCAACAGAACATTGTGTTTGGTAACACACGTTTTTCTGAATTCTCCTTCCTCGTCAGCCACTCAAGGGTCTGGTCACTAAAGGCTAAATGAAGCTCTCAGGTCCTACTACCTTCACTCCTGAGCCTGTATGCATAAAGCATCCAAGAGTAGTAATGGACTACAGGAAAAGGAGGGTCAAACAGGCCCCCATTAACATGGACGGGTCTGTCGTGGAGCGGGTCGAGAGTTGGTGTCCACATCACCAACAAACTATCATGGTCCAAACACAACGAGACCGTCATGAAGGCACGAAAACACCTTTCCCCTCCTCAGGAGACTGAAAAGATTCTGCATGGGTCCCCCAGATCCTCAAAAAGTTCTTCAACTGCACCATCAAGAGCATCCTAACCGGTTGCATCACCGCCTGGTATGGCAACTGCTCGGCATCTGACCATAAGGCGCAAGAGAGGGTAGTTGGTACTGCCCAGTAAATCACTGGGGCAAAGCTTCCTGCCATCCAGGACCTCTATACCAAGCGTTCAATTTTTGAAGAGTTCAGTCTCTTCAAACTGGACTGTTCTCTCTGCTACCATACGGCAAAAGGTACCAGAGCACCAAATGTAGGTCCAAAAGGCTCCTTAACAGCTTCTACCCTCAAGCCATAAGACTGCTGAACAATTAATCAAATGGTCACCCAGACTATTTACAGTGACCAAGAAGGAGAGTGATGGAGTGCTGCATCAGATGACCTGGCCTCCCTAATCACCTTACGTCAACCCAATTGAGATGGTTTGGGATGAGTTGCACCGTAGAGTGAAGGAAACACAGCCAACAAGTGCTCAGCATGTGGGTACTCCTTCAAGAATGTTGGAAAAGCATTCCAGGTGAAGCTGGTTAAGAGAATGCCAAGTGTGCAAAGCAGTCATCAAGGCAAAGGGTGTCTACTTTGAAGAATCTAAAATATATTTTGATTTGTTTTACACTTATTTGGTTACTATATGATTACATGTGTTATTTCATAGTTGTGATGTCTTCACTATCATTCTACAATGTAGAAAATAATACAAATAAAGTCGGAAGTTTACATACACCTTACCCAAATACATTTAAACTCAGTTTTTCACAATTCCTGAGTAAAAATAGTAAAAATTCGCTGTCTTAGGTCAGTTAGGATCACCACATTATTTTAAGAATGTGAAATGTCAGAATAATAGTAGAGAGAATGATTTATTTCAGCTTTTATTTATTTTATACATTCCCAGTGGAATGTAATGAAAGAAATAAAAGCTGAAAGTGACAGTGTCAGGTCTGAATGAATGAACAGCATGGGACTCACTCCAGCTGTGAACTTACTTCCCTTTCACTGCCAGGGTTTGTCTCGCACAAAACAGGACAGAGGGCTAGAGGACTGAGGAATTACATCAAAATCAACAGCCACTGTTGCAGAGGCTCATCTAACGGGAACAGACTGAAGGTCATTGTAAGGGCAAGAGAGGTTTATCTAAGCTACTGAGGAAGCTTTGTCAGGTCCATTGACTTTGGCGCTGCTTTTTATTTGTTTCCACCTCTTGGGGATTTCAGAATCAAAGTTTTGAAAAACTATTGTCCAGTATGGAAAACTCATGAGATTAAAATAAATGTATCTGAAAAGGGACTACTTCAAGAACAAATATGGTTTGACCCTCATGACTTTCAGTAAAACACTAATTTAAAACAGTACATCTATTGACCTCTGCACTCAAGACATTGAGAAGGAATATAGTCTTGTTGAACAATATCAAAACCACACAAGGGTTGCATATCAGCTTATTACCTGTGCTCATTTTGACAGTGAGGTTAAGGTTAAGCTTCACAAAGTAGGAAATTGTAGCCCTGCAAGGACGTGAGGGAATTAATTGACCAATTCCTCCTGAGCTTTGAAAGCAGATACCTTCCCATACCTTATTTATGTCATCTAGAGCGCTGATGTCTGTAGGGGAAACTCCAATTATGGAATTTCACCAACATTCTCTTCTCCCTTGCCTTGGCCCTGAGGGAAGCGTTGATCAAATGAATCCAGGCAACTGCTCCAGCACCAACATCAAATGTGGTCAATTTTGTATATCAACATGGTTGAGGACGTAATGCAGGCATGCCACAATGGCATCCGGCTTCACGGTCCCACCGATAAGCTGTCCGAACACGCAGAATGACAGAAAACTGGGGCCGGTATTTTTTTTTACCTTTATTTTACTAGGCAAGTCAGTTAAGAACACATTCTTATTTTCAATGACGGCCTAGGAACAGTGGGTTTAACTGCCTGTTCAGGGGCAGAACGGCAGATTTGTACCTTGTCAGCTCGGGATTTGAACTTGCAATCTTTCGGTTACTAGTCCAACGCTCTAACCACTAGGCTACCCTGCCACCCAGGGATAGCATCTGACTAAGAAGGGCTGTTGTTGCCATTATCGATTAAAAATGGCAGAGATATATATATATATACACACGGGCAAACAAGTATTTAGTCAGCCACCAATTGTGCAAGTTCTCCCACTTAAAAAGATGATAGAGGCCTGTGATTTTCATCATAGGTACACTTCAACTATGACAGACAAAATGAGAAAAAAAATCCAGAAAATCACATAGTAGGATTTTTAATGAATTTATTTGCAAATTATGGTGGAAAATAAGTATTTAGTCGATAACAAAAGTTTACCTCAATAATTTGTTATATAGCCTTTGTTGGCAATGACATAGGTCAAACGTTCTGTAAGTCGTCACAAGGTTTTCACACACTGTTGCTGGTATTTTGGCACATTCCTCCATGCAGAGCTCCTCTAGAGCAGTGATGTTTTGGGGCTGTTGCTGGGCAACACGGACTTTCAACTCCCTCCAAAGATTTTCTATGGGGTTGAGATCTGAAGACTAGCTAGGCCACTCCAGGACCTTGAAATGCTTCTTACGAAGCCACTCCTTCGTTTCCCGGGCGGTGGGTTTAGGATCATTATCATGCTGGAAGACCCAGCCACATTTCATCTTCAATGCCCTTGCTGACGGAAGGAGGTTTTCACTCAAAATCTCACGATACATGGCCCCATTCATTCTTTCCTTTACACGGATCAGTCGTCCTGGTCCCTTTGCAGAAAAACAGCCCCAAAGCATGATGTTTCCTCCCCCATGCTTCACAGTAGGTATGGTGTTATTTGAATGCAACTCAGCATTCTTTGTCCTCCAAACACAACGAGTTGAGTTTTTACCAAAAAGTTATATTTTGGTTTTATCTGACCATATGACATTCTCCCAATCTTCTGGATCATCCAAATGCACTCTTGCAAACTTCAGACGGGCCTGGACATGTACTGGCTTAAGCAGGGGGACACATCTGGCACTGCAGGATTTGAGTCCCTGGCGGCGTAGTGTGTTACTGATGGTAAGCTTTGTTACTTTGGTCCCAGCTCTCTGTAGGCGATTCACAAGGTCCCCCCGTGTGGTTCTGGGATTTTTGCTCACCGTTCATGTGATCATTTTGACCCCACAGGGTGAGATCTTGCGTAGAGTCCCAGATCGAGGGAGATTATCAGTGGTCTTGTATGTCTTCCATTTCCTAATAATTGCTCCCACAATGGATTTCTTCAAACCAAGCTGCTTACCTATTGCAGATTCAGTCTTCCCAGCCTGGTGCAGGTCTACAATTTTGTTTCGGGTGTCCTTTGACAGCTCTTTGGTCTTGGCCATAGTAGAGTTTGGAGTGTGACTGTTTGAGGTTGTGGACAGGTGTCTTTTATACTGATAACAAGTTCAAACAGGTGCCATTAATACAGGTAACGAGTAGAGGACAGAGGAGCCTCTTAAAGAAGAAGTTACAGGTCTGTGAGAGCCAGAAATCTTGCTTGTTTGTAGGTGACCAAATACTTATTTTCCACCATAATTTGCAAATTAATTCATTAAAAATCCTACAATGTGATTTTCTGGATGTTTTTTTTCTAATTTTGTCTGTCATAGTTGAGAGAGCCCTGTAATTTATCATAGGTACACTTCATCTTTTTAAGTGGGAGAACTTGCACAATTGGTGGCTGACTAAATACTTTTTTGCCCCACTGTGTGTGTGTGTGTGTGTGTGTATATATATGACAATTACAACAATACTGAATAGACACTTATTTGAAATTAAAAGTGCAATATAAAAAGTAAAAGTGCAATATGTGCCATGGAGAAAAGCTAACGTTTAAGTTCCTTGCTCAGAACTTGAGAACATATGAAAGCTGGTGGTTCCTTTTAACATGAGTCTTCAATATTCCCAGTTAAGAAGTTTTAGGTTGTAGTTATTATAGGACTATTTCTCTCTACACCATTTGTATTTCATATACCTTTGACTATTCGATGTTCTTATAGGCACTATAATATTGCCATCCTAATCTCGGGAGTTGAAGTCATAAACAGCGCTGCGATTCAAGCATTGTGAAGAGCTGCTGGCAAACGCAGGAAAGTGCTGTTTGAATGAATGCTTACGAGCCTGCTGCTGCCTATCACCGCTCAGTCAGACTGCTTTATCAAATAATAGACTTAATTATAATATAATTAACACACAGAAATACGAGTCTCTGGTTATTAATATGATCAAATCTGGAAACTATCATTTCGAAAACAAAACGTTTATTCTTTCAGTGAAATACAGAACCGTTCTGTATTTTATCGAACGGGTGGCACCCCTAAGTCTAAATAATGCTGTTACATTGCACAACCGTCAATGTTGTCATAATTACATAAAATTCCAGAAAATTAATTACGGTCTTTGTTAGGAAGAAACAGTTTGCAACAAGCCAGGCAGCCCACACGGTTGCATATACCCAGACTCTGCTTGCACTGAACGCAAGAGAAGTGACACAATTTCCCTAGTTAATATTGCCTGCTAACATTAATTTCTTTTAACTAAATATACAGGTTTTTATTTTTAAATATACTTGTGTATTGAATTTAAGAAAGACATTGATGTTTGTGGTTTGGTACATGGTGCAACAATTGTGCTCTTTTCACGAATGCGCTTTTGTTAAATCCTCCCCCGTTTGGTGAAGTAGGCTATGATTCGATGAATAAATTAACAGGCACCGCTTTGATTATATGCAACGCAGGACAAGCTAGTTAACTACACCTGGTTGATGATATTACTAGGTTAACTAGTGATTATGCGAAGAGATTTTTTTTTTTACTTTAATGCTAGCTAGCAACTTACCTTGGCTCCTTGCTGCACTCGCAGAACAGGTGGTCAGCCTGCCACAGTCTCCTCGTGGATTGCAATATAATTGGCCATAATCGGCATCCAAAAATGCAGATTACTGATTGTATTAAAAACTTGAAATCAGCCATGCCGATTAATCGGTCGACGTCTAATCTGGGCATTCGTTATGAACCTCTTGTTTCGTTCCTCTCACAGATCCGACAGACATAGCTACCGATTTGTCTGATTCGTGGTCACAGACTTTCCTAAAGCTAGAGTTACACAAGTTGCATGTGGGCTGCATCATCTGCTGCACTTAGGATAATCTTTTTCTGGTCTTCATTTTGGTATTGTTATATCAACTAGTTTAATCCTTTATCTACTCGGGAGAGATGCAAATGCAACACTGACACGGAGTCAGATGCATTGAGCTGTGAAGCAATTAGCTTACGACTTATGCTAATTTCCAGTCCCTAATTAACATAAGCATACCAGAACCAATTATATTTATTACCTGCTGAAGTGGATAAACATGCCAAGATTCTTTAAGTTTCCATCCAAGTGAGCCTCCATTGGCTGCTCGTAAGTGTACGCAACACTTGTGCTTATGCAGCGCCAAAGATGATCTGTATCAACCATTGCTGGTCTCTTGCGGGCACGAGCTATAAACGTTGCCATATGTGCCACAGGGTTGCAAGGTTACTCTGCTACGCATCAAATGTGATCTAAAATGGAACAGGGCCCGGAGTGGGTGCATACTGTTAATCGTAAACACATTCAAAGGACAGCAATGGAACCATTCCTTTTCTTGCTTCCCCCTTACGAGTCAGGGCCATGGACTGATGTGTAGTTTGAGAAACTAACTACATTCGTTGCTTCTCAAGAAATGTCTGTTTATGATTCATTCCTAGGGGACTATTATGTATAAGCTAAGCTGACCACGGGTCATTTAATATGAAAGGAGCTGTAGAAAGTTAGCCATACTTTGATGTCCACTGAGAGCCATGTTCTCTTCACAAAGGTCAATGGTTGTTCTGTGAGAAACATTTTTTCACTGTAAGCCTTATATTTCAGCATTGCACCATATCTTGAAGATAATGCTATAACACTAATAATCAGTTCATGGGAAGCAGAAGATAGTAAAGCTAGTAAAAGTATGCAACTGCAATTATCTGCAACGTTGAGGGCAATGCAACAAAAACAAAAAAAGCAGTCCACTTAATTCAAACTAACAGCAAGCTATGGGTAGCAAACAATTAATTAACCTGTTTGGGCTAGGGGGCAGCATTTTCACATTTGGATGAAATGCATGCCCAGAGTAAACTCAGTCCCAATTGCTAATATATTCATATTATTAGTAGATTTGGATAGAAAACACTGAAGTTTCTAAAACTGTTTGAATTATGTCTGAGTATAACAGAACTCATATGGCAGGTGAAAACCTGGTAAAAATCCAACCAGGAAGTGGGAAATCTGAGGTTTGTAGTTTTTCAACTCTTGGCCTATCGAATACACTGTGTCTGTGGGGTCATTTTGCACTTCTTACGGCTTCCACTAGATGTCAACAGTCTTTAGAACCTTGTTTGATGCTTCTACTGTGAGGTGGGGCCGAATGAGATGGGAATGAGTCAGAGGTCTGGCAGAGAGCCACAAGCTCGTGTGGAAGTTACCTCTCGTTCTATTGCTTTTCTACAAAGGAATTCTGCGGCTGGAACATTATTTATGATAAAAACACCCGAAAGATTAATTCTATACATCGTTTGATATGTTTCTACGAACTGTAATATGACTTTTTGTCTGAACTTTTGCCTGGACCTGCCAGCTCGTCGTGAGTTTAGATTGTGTACTGAACGCATGAACCAAAAGGAGTTATTTGGACATATATGGTGGACTTTATGGAACAAATCAAACAGTTATTGTGGAACTGGGATTCCTGGGAGTGCATTCTGATGAAGATCAAAGGTAAGTGAATATTTATAATGCTATTTCTGACTTCTGTTGACTTCAACATGGCGGATATCTTTTTGGGTTGCGTTGGTCTCGGAGCGCCGTACTCAGATTATTGCATGGTTTGCTTTTTCGGTAAGTTTAAAAAAAAATCTGACACAGCATTAAGGAGAAGTATATATTTAATTCTGTGAATAACACTTGTATCTTGTATCAATGTTAACTATGAGTATTTCTGTAAATTGATATGGCTCTGTGCAAATTCACAGGATGTTTTGGAGGCAAAGCCAAATGTAAACTGAGGTTTTTGGATATAAATAGGAACTTGATTGAACAAAACATGCATGTATTGTGTAACGTGTTGTCCCGAGAGTGTCATCTGATGAAGAATATCAAAGGTTAGTGATTCATTTTCTCTCCATTTCTGATTTTTGTGACTCCTCTCTTTGGTTGGAAAATGGCTGTATGCTTTGTGAAGAGTTGCTGACCTAACATAATGATATGTTATGCTTTCGCCGAAAAGCTTTTTTGAAATTGGACATTGTGGTTGGATTAACGAGAATTGTATCTTTAAAATGGTGTCTAATACTTGTATGTTTGAGAAATTTGAATTATGAGATTTCTGTTGATGGAATTTGGCACACTGCAATTTCATTGGCTGTAGGAACCCCGTTCCTAGACAGGTTAATACCAAATTAATTATTGAGCTCGTGGGGCAGCAGGTTGCCTAGCGGGTAGGAGCGTTGGGCCAGTAACCGAAAGGTTGCTGGATCGAATCCCGGAGCTGACAAGGTAAAAAAAAAGAAGGTAATTCTGCCCTTGAGCAAGGCAATAAGTTATTTTCATGCAATCCAGATGACAGCGTTGAAAGACACCATGGAGCCACTTCTCTGTCAGCCAACAGTGGATTCTGTTTCCTTTCCTGGAAAGCAGGTAGAAGCACCAAAGGTTATTTTCTATTAACATTCTGTTCTGTTATCTATTAACACCACTAAAATTCCAGCGTTTATGTGACAATGTGGAACTGCCTGTTCACAGCATTCCAGAAAGGTACATTAGCCCACACCCCCGGCCCGCCTCTTAGAAAGCCTCAATCCTTTCTCAAACCCCTTGACGCTTGTTATGCAATGGTTGGGCCAGTTGAAATGCCAAGCAGTAATATGGTATGCTTCAGTGAACTCCTCTCTCTTTCCCTCGCTCAGTCTTTCACACTCACTTTCTTTACAGAGATAGTTACTGGTTCCTTTCAGCCTGAGGGCTGTTAGTTAGTAGTAGTGCATTGCCTGCGGCAACAATGGGCGGTCTTCTTTATGCTTTATGGAAAGGGCAACATTTCCCCCAGAGGTTCATTTTCTTCTGATTTACTATCATATTTTTTGTAGCAAGACAAAGGTTTCATTTATGCACAGGAAGCAACTTTATTCAGCCCATAAAGTGATACAAAATTATGAGCTCTTGGACTTTAAAAACACATTTCTCAAATCTTACCAATAAATATTTGATGAGGTTATTTCCATCTCAATATATACCTTTTAATATTTGGAGACAGGCAGATATTTGGCGAATGCAGGACACAAGTTTATCCATTACAATGATTCAATGTGGGGGGGTATTGAAGTCAGTCGAGCTACTTTGACCTGGCCCAGACAAGTTGCAGTTGTCAGATATTCATCGACAAAGGTCCAAGAGACTTGTCACCTGCATTTAGTCACATTACTCTGATACAGGCTCTCATAGAAGATTTAAAAACAAACAAAAAGCAAATCCCCCCTCAATTTATTCCAAGCAGTCTTGAACACAGTTATAATTTTCTTTAGGAATTCAGAATGTTTCACTACATAGAACAGTGCCCTGATTCTTTCGACAGCAATATCAAGATTCTAATCATTAGCCTACTATTACACTGAACATTCAATAATATTCAAAGACAGTGATTTGCAATTTATTTTTCGGCATTACGCAATGTCTTGTAATAGGGCACTTAACTGGATTGTAATGGAAATCGGGCCTTGCTACTGCAGTTAAGAAACAGGACCCAGTTCTGTCAACTTGCATATCTTCAAAACCCATTATCTTTCAGTGCAGTATTTTACAGTAAGTTGACAAACAACTCGTTCTGGAATCAGAAAATGAGTAAAGTACTTATTTCCCTTTTTCATTTGGCTTTCCCCTGAAATATAATCTGTCAAGAGTAACTACACTTTTGATGCCTGCCTTTTCAACATTAGCTTACCTCAATGTAGGAAACGCTTTGAAATTAATGTGTATTTTAAGGATGAAATTCTTATCCACCTTCTTATCCGCCCCAATAAATAAATATGGAATGAGACACACAAACAAAGCTGTGTAGAAGAATGCACAGTTCTTCAGAACTACTGTAGCCTACTGACTTCAAAATATATCCCTCCTGACAGCATGGATCACTAGCTCACAGGGAAAGGGCAGTAAGCACTTTGCCTTTCCATGTGGCATGCCATGCTTAAATCTATTAACTTATTTCATTAGTCAGCCATTAAATCTAGCTTGTACTGAGGCAATAAGCAGACTAGAGACAGACAATATAATAATGGAAGTGACGTATAGATTCACAAAAAAAAAAGTTAAGTTATGTGGAACTCATGGATTGGAATGTCATTCATCCAATGAGCAGTGCATAAGTCAAGGGATGCATTTGCTACATACATTTTTTTGGTGGCCCACTGATGGTTGACTGAAGAGATTTTATATCCAAACGAATTATGCCAAAAACAACAGTCCGCAGATATTGCTGACCCAGTCTAGGTGGACCGCTAACAGTTGTAGATAGGGTTGCAAAGGGTGGACATTTTCTATGGGAAGTTAAGCCCGGGAATTTAGATTAAATTATTTTTTTTAAAGTTGAGAAGTGAACCTTTTTTGTGGGATGCACAAGGCAATTCTAGGTCTTGTGGCATATTTTGGTTAAACTATCCCCAATTCAATGGAATTGCAACCCCTTCCATCACCTGTGCAGTGCACACTTCCATCACATGGACAGCTGATTCTAAAGATCTTGCACACTAATGAGATGCTTTTGAGCCCACACTACTACACAGTCTGAGCCAAGGACTACATGCTTTCTCGTAAGTTTTGATTACAATACTGGGTGGGGTGAATACATTTTAGATGGCATACCATTTTTTTGTTAACTAGTAAATAGTAGCCTACAGCAAAATGTGTTTAAAACATTTCTAACTTGTTAACAATTTCTGTTAGTTTTTGCTACCATGTGGGTTTTAGCTGGCTTGAGCCTACTAACTGAGGAGTGTTAATTCACCTGTTGCCATACAAGTTTCATTTTAAAACATGTATCTTACAAAGGAGTTGTTTAATCTAACTGCTTAAGTATTTATCTGTACATGGAATTGTATGTTTGTTTTTTTACTCTTTTTTTTTCAAATCATTACAGGGAAAAACCACAGGCACTATCTGATATGTGGAGACATTTCACTGCAGCTAATTAGAAGGAAAAACGGTGTACATTTGCAAATATTATGCCAAATCATATGTGAAGAATGCAACAAATATGCAGAATCATCTGGCCAAGTGCATAAAGTTCACTCAGCGCTCACAACAACCAACCTCTGACAAAAGTCCCTCGACTTCTATTCGAGGTGAAAATTATGAGTCAGACACCTTATCGATAGCAACAGCTCCTGGAATCATACGTTTTTTTGACTCAATGGAGAAACGTAGTCAGAGAAATGCTGGTGAATGTCTTGCTCAAGCTGTGTATGCAACTGGATGACTGATGCTCACAGGCAACGTGTATTGAAGTGATTTCATGTTTTCATAACAATCTGCATTTTTTTTACGTCGATTATGGCCGAGTACATTCCACGAGGAAACTGCGTGGCAGGCTGACCACCTGCTACGCGAGTGCAGCAAGGAGCCATGGTAAGAGTTGCAGGCTAGCATTAAACTTATCTTATGAAAAACAATCAAGCTTCACATAATCACTAGTTAACTACACATGGTTGATGACATTACTAGGTTAACTAGCTTGTCCTGTGTTGCACATAATCAATGCATTGCCTGTTAATTTATCATCGAATCACAGCCTACTTCACCAAACGAGGAGGATTTAACAAAAGCTCATTTGCAAAAAAAACATATTCGTTGCACGAATGTACCTAACCATAAACATCAGTGCCTTTCTTAAAATCAATACACCGAAGTACATTTTTTAAACCTGCATATTTAGATAAAATAAATTCATGTTAGCAGGCAATATTAACTAGGGAAAGTGTGTCACTTCTCTTGCGTTCATTGCACGCAGAGTCAATGCAGCAGTTTGGGCCACCTGGTTCGTTGAAAACCAATTTGTCAGAATTGTACATAATTATGACATAACATTGAAGGTTGTGCAACGTAACAGGAATATTTAGACTTAGGGATGCCACCCGTTAGATAAAATATAGAACAGTTCCGTATTTCTCAAAGAATAAACGTTTTGTTTTCAAAATGACAGTTTCCGGATTTGACCATAATGACCAAAGGCTCATATTTCTGTGTGTTTATTATATTATAATTAAGTATATTCTTTGATAGAGCAGTCTGACTGAGCGGTGGTAGGCAGCAGTAGGCTCGTAAACATTCATTCAAACTCTACTGCGTTTGTCAGCAGCTCTTCGCAACGCTTGCTTCACAGCGCTGTTTATGACTTCAAGCCTATCAACTCCCGAGATTAGGCTGGCAATACTATAGTGCCTATAAGAACATCCAATAGTCAAAGGTATATGAAATACAAATGGTATAGAGAAAAATATGAAGCATGTCTGGTTGGAGGGGTGTATGCTGGGCGAAGAACATTCAGAAATCTCTTCCAATTAGAGGTCGACCGATTATGATTTTTAAACGCCGATACCGATTTATTGGAGGACCCAAAAAAAGCAGATACCGATTTATCAGCCAATATCTATTTATATATATTTGTAATAACGACAATTACAACAATACTGAATGAACAATGAACACTTATTTTAACTTAATATAATACATAAATCTCATCTATTTAGTCTCAAATAAATAATATAACATGATAATTTAGTTTAAATAATGCAAAAACAAAGTGTTGGAGAAGAAAGTAAAAGTGCAATATGTGCCATGTAAAAATGCTAACGTTTAAGTTCCTTGCTCAGAACATGAGAACATATGAAAGCTGGTGGTTCCTTTTAACATGAGTCTTCAATATTCCCAGGTAAGAAGTTTTAGGTTGTTGTTATTATAGGAATTATAGGACTATTTCCCACTATACCATTTGTCTTTCATTAACCTTTGACTAATGGATGTTCTTATAGGCACTTTAGTATTGCCAGTGTAACAGTATAGCTTCCGTCCCTCTCCTCGCTCCTCCCTGGGCTCGAACCAGCAACATAACGACAATTAGCACACGCTAACTTGCTAGCCATTTCACTTCGGTTACACAAGCCTCATCTCGGGAGTTGATAGGCTTGAAGTCATAAACAGCGCAATGAAGAGCTGCTGGTAAAACACACAAAAGTGCAGTTTGAATTCATGTTTACACGCCTGCTTCTGCCTACCACCGCTCAGTCAGATACTTAGATACTTGTATGCTCAGTCAGATTATATGCAACGCAGGACACGCTAGATAATATCTAGTAATATCAACCATGTGTAGTTAACTAGTGATTATGATTGATTGTTTTTTATAAAATAAGTTGAATGTTAGCTAGCAACTTACCTTGGCTTACTGCATGTGTGTAACAGGCAGCCAGTCTCCTTGTGGAGTGCAACGAGAGAGAGAGGCAGGTTGTTATTTCGTTGGACTAGTTAACTGTAAGGTTGCAAGATTGGTTCCCCCGAGCTGACAAGGTGAAAATCTGTCATTCTGCACCTGAACAAGGCAGTTAACCCACTGTTCCTCGGCCGTCATTGAAAATAAGAATGTGTTCTTAACTGACTTGCCTAGTTAAATAAAGATTAAATAAAAGGTGTGTAAAATAATAATAATAATAATAATAATTTAAAAATCAAATAAAAACCTCAAAAAATACAGATTGCCGATTGTTATGAAAACTTGAAATAGGCCCTAATTAATCGGCCATACCGATTAATTGGTCGACCTCTAATTCAGATGAATAGAAGTTGAGTATGCGAAGCTGCGTTGGTTGGGAATTTGAGAGGTGTGCATTCGGGCTTGGCATTCCCCTGCAGACAGTCTCAGATGCACGTAGCTATGTCACAATGGGACGCCAGGCTATCACGTCTCTGCATCGGTGGACTCTGAATTACACTTTACACGTGGTGCCAACAGTCATTCATAAACATGCACAATCGCAAACCCTTTTCTCGGTGACAGTTCAAAAACTTGACTGGCTTCATTATTAAAGACCAACTGAAAGCATTTTAGCAACATAAAATCTTGTTAAAAACCTGATCATATACACCTCCAGGAATAATGACACTTTTCTAAATTGTCTGACAAACGAGCACTTAGTCACAAGCACATCATAGAATGTTTGGGAATGACGTATGGGAAAGGCATGAGGAATTTCTATAGAAATATAGAGTAGGAATCAAAGCAGCAGTGCATTTGGACAATTAATAAACACTGCAGTAATTAAAACCTAATAAAAAAAAAAAGCATCCGTCTTGTCCAAGACTGTAGTTTACATAGACCGGTGCACCATAGCCAATCATAGCTACACTAAGCCTATATGCAAACAAGCCATTTGCCACATGGCCGTGCCATCATTCACTTTGAACCAGACTGTGTTTACAGGCAGTAGCAACAGCGCAACTTTAGATCATTACAAAGCAGTCACCAAAAGCCACAAAATACACCTGAACAGATTTATGAAAATATATAAATACAACGGGAGTCCTCTTACATTTGGGAACTTTACAGTCCCATTGATGAAACAACCATGAAAAAGGTAGACTCACTCTCCCTCAGTTTCCTATCAACAACAAGATCAACAGCTAATGTTAGCCAGAGAGAGATGAGCTAAAATCTAAAGAGGGAACAGTAGATAAGCCCTCAAACTTTTCAGCTTTTAGTTGGCCGTCAAAATTGCACTGATAAATGATAGTAACCTGCACGCCCTTCTGCAGCTTTCCTGACCTAGCGATTAAGAGAGATGGGCCAGTTACGGAAAGGTTGCTGGTTCGAATCTCCGAGACGACTAGGTGAAAAATCTGTCACTTTAATGCATATGTTTAAATTATATTATGTGAGCTAAACTTCTAAATAAAAAATTAAAATCTAAAAAAAACATTCCTTAAAGTAATTTTTTGAGATGACTCATTCTACTGTCCACATCAAAAACGTTAAATATATGTACTTTTGCCTTTAAAAACATTTAATTGAAATAATGTAGAATTCCATTAATTCCTGTGGAGGACTGTGCCTTCCAGGGAGTGTCAATATGGCCGACCGGTGGCTTCAAAGACTGTCAATGGCCAATACATAGGATCTGCAATCCAGGGTTTATATACATCATTGGTCACAACCTCCGTTTTGACATCTGAATTTTCAAACTCAAAGACAGATTTGTGGATGCAGACTGACCATCCATGAGAGTTCCATGTTTTGAGTGTTTAACAATGACATTGTTACAAACAGGAGTAAAAGCTTATATTTGGGGGTAAGACAGTTGAACTAAACCCATGAGGCATTTATGAGTTACATTCTTAAAGAATGAATGGGTATTTAGCCTATCATTAAATTACAAGTCAAAAAAATTGATGTAACTACTTGGCCCTACCTGTAACAACTACCTGAAAGCCATGTTAATTGTCTTAATCAGAGCAAAATGCGTCATTAACTACAGTACGACAGACGGTAATCAGTCAAGGCACTTAGACGGCCTGCTGAGCTAGACTTCTTCCCGCACGTAGGCCTACCATGATCTCCAAGTTGAGTCACAGCTTTTGAACATGGTCTTGATCTAATGTTGCAGTAAGCTAACAATAGAAATTGTCCTATGATATGGCACATTTTCAAAACGGGCCCCCTCCAGAAATTAAGATACGGTGTAACGTTGACTCTAATAATCAGCGAGGACCGGCAGACACAAGGTAACATTGTATCTGATTTGTGGGCAACGGTTTCCCAGTCATAGATAACCGAAAGCATCAGATCTTTTAGGACGCAGTCTTCCACGCAAACATGGCCAAATTCTAGCTACTACAAATATGAATGTTTACCTGTAGTCTTAACCTACAATGGCATGCGTAAAAATTGATCTGATGAAACGATTTCAAATGCAATAATGTTTAAAAAATGACAATGGCAGAGGATGGGTAACGTTAGCTAAATCCCCAGTGGGCTATGCGGCTAGCTTGCTGACCGATAGGTTACACAAACAAGCCCAATGTTAGCGTTATTGTGATTCACAAGGTATCACCACACAAACTCAGCCAAAAATAATATCGTCCTTAGGAAAATATAGGCCATAGGGAAGAAGGAACATAGGATACTTACATTCTCTGTATCACGCTCATTCACTGTGGGTAATGGCGTTCTGGTCGACATTTTGTGTACAGGCCGCTAAGCCCCGAGCTTGGCAGCCGCCGAGAACAGTGCGACGAGTAAAAATTTGAATTTGACTTGTCTTTTTTTTTTTTTACACCACCGGCATTTCCTACCCGACCGTCCAAAGGGAGTATTCCACACTACAGCATATCTACCTCAAGGCCCGCTCGGAGCCAGCGCAGGTCTATCTATGCTGATAGATGCGCCCCCGGGTACGAGGCAAGCGGGTGTAGCGGGCCGAAAGAACGGATAGGAGTTTGTATGAAGGAAAGAATCCAGCATTGATCCACCCTGATATATATGCTGACACACACTAGGAAAACGAACGCGAGATGGGGGAGTAGTAGTAAAAACAACACCCTACACAGGAGCGAACTTCATTCTCCCCTCCCAAAAGGCTTGGGCGCAGGGTAGCCTACCCGGGTACAACCCGTGTTCATGGAGTATCTTTTATAGAATGCATGCAAGCAACAACATTATATTCCTTCGCAACGCTGTAAGACGAAAGAACATATGACAGTAGCAACGCCAGGTGGCGAGAGAGGGATCGAGCAACCTAGATCAAAGCGAGGGGGGAGGAAGGAGAGGGGAGGGGAGGGTTTTAATATGAATGTAAGAAAATGGTTAAAAGGACGTATTTGTGGTAGCAGGATGAGGTTCTTGATTGTTGACATATGCTGCCAAGGATATGCATGTGGGAACTGCTTGTTTGGAAAGCATCACCATGATCATCATTCTTGGGATGTAAAATCATCTCGAGATTTAAAGAATGACCTTCCTAAACATTCGAAGTACCGTATTTGTAAGCATACCATAATTTCTAAGCGAATTGGTCATTGATTCCTGGTTAAAATGCATCGACTTCGTATACATTCATTAAAAATACAAGGAAAGTATCACCTTGTTTAGCAATAACAGAACTAAAAAGCCATACCTAAGAATTTCGTCTATTATTTGCAATGTCAAAAACGAGTTAAATTTGCCAATGGTGCCATCTAGCGCTTATAATTCGGAATTGCATTGATTATGTTCATTTGCCTTTGCTGTACCCTAAAACGCCTGAGATTGAATCTATATGATAGCGTTCAGTTATACAAGTGACTAGGTATCCCCTATTCCCTTTCCGCCAAGGTCATCATCCTATGTTATGCTACATTTCTGGTACCCCGTGTACATAGGCAAGTTATCGTTACTCATTTCCCCCCCTCTGCATTTTGAAGGGCCTGTAAATCAGCATTTCACTGTTAGTCTACTTTACATCTCGTTGTTTAGGAAGCATGTGACACGATTTGATATCAGGTTCAATGTGTGATTTGCAAGGTAATGAAATACACTTACAGTTGTGCTCAAATAGTGTGGCACCCTTGCACTTTACAATGGAGCAGAATGTTTTCTCTTTTCAAAACTGGTTGAATGGCAATTGTTTACCCTGTAGGGTACGTTAGGCGGGGCTGGGGAGTAACGGATTTCATGGAATCCGTTACATGTAAGGGATTACAAGAACGGTAACTGTAATCCGTTACCAGCATAAATATTGTAATCAATTGAGACTTTTGAAAAACAAGATGATTAATTTGAAGATTACGTTTAAATTCAGTAAGGATGTTTGCGGGGAAAAAATATTTGACACTACTGTTTTCTCGATGACATTGAAATCAGCATTGAAAAAGGCGCACATTTAAATCTGTTCCACCTGACCCAGTCTGACCACTATGATGACACACCAAATGTGTTTGATGTATCGCGGGAAAAGAGCACAAATAAACTTTCGTCGGCTACAGTACAAGCTATGTCTTACAATGGTGCGACTGCTGTCGGCATCCGAAGATTATGAAATGTAATAAACGCTTGGAGGAAAGGATGACAGCAGTGGTGTAGTCTACGGCGATCCGGATATAATTTATTATTGATATCTACACAGCGAATTGATGTGAATCACACTGCTGCTCTCTCGTTTAGCTATTTGCGCCTTACAGATTTTGGTTGTTGTGGATGGCTATTCACAAATCTAAGTGTGTATATGAACCCAATAATGATTGAATTCAAGAAGTTCAAGGTGACTATCAATCATTGTCTTTGAAACCAATGGACAGCCAGTGAAAATTGCGCTCTTTGCAACAGCTGCATAGTGCGGATCCCAGCCTATGAGCAATAAAAGCCCCACTTTTATTCTAATCTACAGTGGGGCAAAAAAGTATTTAGTCAGCCACCAACTGTGCAAGTTCTCCCACTTAAAAAGATGAGAGGCCTGTAATTTCCATCATAGGTACACTTCAACTATGACAGACAAAATGAGAAAATGAAAATCCAGAAAAATCATATTGTAGGATTTTTAATGAATTTATTTGCAAATTATGGTGGAAAATAAGTATTTGGTCAATAACAAAAGTTTACCTCAATCATTTGTTATATAGCCTTTGTTGGCAATGACATAGGTCAAACGTTTTCTGTAAGTCTTCACAAGGTTTTCACACACTGTTGCTGGTATTTTGGCACATTCCTCCATGCAGAGCTCCTCTAGAGCAGTGATGTTTTGAGGCTGTTGCTGGGCAACACAGACTTTCAACTCCCTCCAAAGATTTTCTATGGGGTTGAGATCTGAAGACTAGCTAGGCCACTCCAGGACCTTGAAATGCTTCTTACGAAGCCACTCCTTCGTTGCCCGGGCGGTGTGTTTGGGATCATTGTCATGCTGAAAGACCCAGCCACGTTTCATCTTCAATGCCCTTGCTGACGGAAGGAGGTTTTCACTCAAAATCTCACGATACATGGCCCCATTCATTCTTTCCTTTACACGGATCAGTCATCCTGGTCCCTTTGCAGAAAACAGCCCCAAAGCATGATGTTTCCACCCCCATGCTTCACAGTAGGTATGGTGTTATTTGGATGCAACTCAGCATTCTTTGTCCTCCAAACACGACGAGTTGAGTTTTTACCAAAAAGTTCTGTTTTGGTTTTATCTGACATTCTCCCAATCTTCTTCTGGATCATCCAAATGCTCTCTTGCAAACTTCAGACGGGCCTGGATATGTACTGGCTTAAGCAGGGGGACACGTCTTGCACTGCAGGATTTGAGTCCCTGGCGACGTAGTGTGTTACTGATGGTACTTTGTTACTTTGGTTCCAGCTCTCTGCAGGTCATTCACTAGGTCCCCCCGTGTGGTTCTGGGATTTTTGCTCACCGTTCTTGTGATAATTTTGACACCACGGGGTGAGATCTTGCGTGGAGCCCCAGATCGAGGGAGCTTATCAGTGGTCTTGTATGTCTTCCATTTCCTAATAATTGCTCCCACAGTTGATTTCTTCAAACCAAGCTGCTTACCTATTGCAGATTCAGTCTTCCCAGCCTGGTGCAGGTCTACAATTCTGTTTCTGGTGTCCTTTGACAGCTCTTTGGTTTTGGCCATAGTGGAGTTTGGAGTGTGACTGTTTGAGGTTGTGGACAGGTGTCTTTTATACTGATACCAAGTTCAAACAGGTGCCATTAATACAGGTAACGAGTGGAGGACAGAGGAGCCTCTTAAAGAAGAAGTTACAGGTCTGTGAGAGCCAGAAATCTTGCTTGTTTGTTGGTGACCAAATACTTATTTTCCACCATAATTTGCAAATAAATTCATGAAAAATCCTACAATGTGATTTTCTGGATTTTTTTCTCTCATTTTGTCTGTCATAGTTGAAGTGTACCTATGATGGAAATTACAGGCCTCTCTCATCATTTTAAGTGGGAGAACTTGCACAATTGGTGGCTGACTAAATACTTTTTTGACCCACTGTAATTCATGCTGATAAGAAAATCTGGCCAGGTATGTAAACTTTAACATTGATTTATCCTGCAATATATGTTGTTAAATTAGTAACATACAAAAACTTGATTTTTGCCCACAGTTTAGAAGAAAACTCAAACTAAATAAAGATAATACACTGAACAAAAATATAAAAACACAACATGTAAAGTGTTGGTCCCATGTTTCATGAGCTGAAATAAAAGATCCAAGAAACGTTCCATACGCACAAAAAGCTAGTTCTTTCTTTGCTGCACTTGACCCTATTACCGGAGAGCAATCAAGATAGGACGACAAAGACAGTTGAAAGACAGTTGATTTGTGCCAAAAAAGTGAAGGGGTCTGAACTTTCAGAATGCACTGTAAATATACCGGCTTGCTAAAAGCAGCTAGGACTGCAACTGCTCTCTGCTGTGCTGGAGGATCCACACTAGGCTGGAGACGCTGAAGTAAATGTGGGCTACAGCAGGGTTGGTCTTAATGCCTTGTCTGTCTTAGTCCTCTAGAACCATTGTGGAGAACTTTGCAACTCAGTAACGGTTAACATTTTTCCATCTTGTGGACCATTTGATGCTGAAACAAACCAGGGCTTGTGAAATGTGAGTTCAAAACTTTGTCCTAATATAGCTGGGGGGAAACGTATTTCAATTAGCATAACTCTTCAAAAGAATGTTGTTGTTACAGATCATAGTCCCCATCCGTCTTAGTTATGACAAATGATATTAGCAGTCTGATAGAGAAATCTGTCCCTCTGATGCCTATCGGCTGACACTGTAGGACAGAGGAAACCAACATCTCCCGTTGAACCTCAGAATCCCTTTGGGTTGTTATGTCAAGAGCAGCTATTGGACCACTGTTGCTGGGAGGGAGAGTGGACTGGAGGAGAGAAACCCAGAGCCATATCAGTGGGGGTGATGTCTAAACAGACTCAGATGGAGTAGTGAAGGAGTACATGGAGCAAAATGCAAAGGCTGGGGGATCAAGTTCTATCCTTCCTCTTGAGAGCTGGCCTGCGCTCATCAGTCAGTTTGGGGTTTATCTGAACTGGCCCAAAGACGGCCTGCGATTCTACCTAATCGATTCACGTGGGTCAAGTGTTCCTCTGCATGCATTCCACACCACGTTCACGGAGCCACACTATGCTGGATTTAGGATTCACAGATCCTCCACTCTGCAAGCTGGACTGACCCTCAAAGACAAAACAATACAGACTTGAGTTTGATGATACCAATATTAACTTTGGACAAAGCTTGAATATCCTTGCAGAGGGTTATTTTTTGTTCAACTGTTGATAGATTTTTTTTTAAATTAAGGTGTACTCTTACTCAAGCCAAACTCTACATGTTACCAGTGAGATCTTATATTTGTTAATAATGGCTATATGCACAATATTTCCCAAACGGCGTACAAACAGAAAAGGTACATTTACAACAAAAGGATTTTATTGGACCAGCGGCATGTATGTTTGTATAAACACTTAAAATAGAACCAATATCCAAATTACTACAACATTTTGTACATAAAAACAAAGGGAAAATCTGCAATGTATAAAAATGTTCAAGTAAAAAAGTAAATATTAAAACAATAGCAAGACTGATGCAAAGTCCTTCATTTGCCAGGCACTTACACATTTTTTTTTCAGGAGAACCTTAATTCCATATGTTTTGGTTCAATAAATGACAAATGAACTATTCCACACAAATCCTTAAATGCCTTGCACATAAAACAATTATATCAAAGAAGCTTAGTACCTTTCTATACAGTGAAAACATACAAAAAAGGACCTTGAAAATAAGTTAACAGGTCTCCAAAACAATTATTCTAGAATACAAAAAGGTATAGTTGTGATCAGTGCATGTTGTAAACATGAATACAAAGCACTACAAAGAAAGGTTTCTCCCACTCTGATTGAAAAAGCTCAGGTCGCGATAGGATTGGATGAATGATGGGCAAATGGAGCAGTAATATTCAGACATCTTTGATAGGAGTACAAAACTGTCCATGACAGGATGGCCTATAGCTAGCCTACAATGCTACAGCTCAGATGATCTGTTACCTTTACTCAAATAGCATGTTGAAGCTAATTCATATACGGTCATGACTATACTTTAAATAAACCAAAGATGTACCTTCAAGGCAAGGAAAACTAGTGTTGTGAGCGTTGATTCCATCCACACTCCAGCTAAACGCCACACAAGTGTAATAATGCCACCGCTGGCCCTTCACCTTGTTCTGATCATATCTAACAGGGTGAGACACTCGATTTTTACGCCTGAAGAGGTTGTACCTTAATGTCCCGTTTGGCTCTGGGCAGAAAATGTCCCTTCTGTCTTGTCCATTCGCAAACATGAGCAACAGAAAAGATCCAATTGGGGTGAAAACCGTGCCAACATTAACTCATTAGTTTCTAGATTAAATGTTATAGACACCATTTGACCTAAGGCACAATATAAGTCCTCATTGTAAAAAAAATGTCATTTTAATCCATAGAGACGTGAAGGAGAAGCTCGTCGGATGTTGATCTCTTCTCGGCTGGGTCCTCATTGGGACCAAAGTTCCTTGTTGTTAAGAGACTCTTTCTGCTCTTGCAGTCGCTAAATACAGAGGCCAACAAGGCAGAGTAGGATAGTCCTGGAGTGCGAGACACACAAATTCAAAAAGGCCAAAACATGCATGCTCACGCACACACGCCAACACCTCTATACGTCCTTCACATACACACTGATCCACCGGTTTTGTGTGTGTGTGGACTTAATCACATTTGTACACAACTGCTCTCACACACACACACACTTGTCACCTCCCCCCATTCCTAACACATTCATACCCTCACACACACAGTGCACCTGGGCCGTGTGTGTGTTACACCTTGCTCTCGGAGGGCAGTTCGCTGAGGGCAGAGACGATGTCGCTAAAGCAGGAGCGGTCCTTAGGGCTGGGGGCCCAACAGCGAGTCATCAACTTGTACACCCGGGAAGGACAACCCTGGGGCAGGGGCAGCTTCCCACGGCCCTCTCTCAGCTCTGGTAGAGGGGTAGACGTGAGAGAACAACACACATGGGGTGAGAGCGAGCAAGATGCAGGGAAAGAGGTGAAAGAAGGAGGGATAGAGAAATAAGTACAGAACAGAGCAATAAACCTTAAAGGGGAATTCCACCACTTTTGAACCTTATATTCATCTCCAGCATTACCGCAATGTAAACATATGTGAAAACAGCAGGTTTTATAAAAAATATTTATTTTTAAATTTGTGTGTGCAACATCCTCTAGTGACATTGGTGACGTCATCTGGTATGTTATGCATTGTGTAGTTTTAAACAACTATGAGCAGGCAAAGTAAAGTAACCATTAGGAGGGTGACAAAATGTGTGACACTAGAATAGTGGACTTCTACCCCCATCTGGGGTGAAGTAGCATCCTTCAATAACACTTCAAGCTCCAGTTCGACTGGCCTCACCTTCGAGGACCTTGTCGTGGTCGAGCGCAGAGTGCGGTAGCTCGCCCAGGCTAAACACCTCCCACATGAGCACGCCGAAGGACCACACGTCCGTCTTGGTGGAGTAGTCGTCCTCGAACACGGCCTCGCTTGGCAGCCAACGCAGAGGGATCCACGCCTGCCGGTAGTGATAGTACTCACTGGAGGGGGAGAGAGGACACACAGGTCAGCACCAGGACTAAGGTAACCTCCACTTTGGGTGTTGTTTGGTATGTTGTTTGGTAGTCTGGCCACTGGGTGTCGCCACAATTTAATCTGTCAATTCATCAAATCAAACAAATTTTATTGGTCACATTAACATGGTTAGCAGATGTTAATGAGAGTGTAGCGAAATACTTGTGCATCTAGTTCCGACCATGCAGTAACATCTAACAAGTAATCAGTAGTAGTCAGTATGTTGGCAGCAGCTAATCAATGTTAGTGATGTCTGATGGCCTTTAGATAAACTTGTTTTTTTTTTGTCTCGGCCCCAGCTCTGATGCACCTGTACTGCCCTTGCCTTCTGAATGATAGCAGGGTGAACAGGCAGTGGCTCAGGTGGTTGTTGTCCTTGATGATGGCCTTCCTGTGACATCATCAGGTGGTGTAGTTTGCCCACGGTGATGCGTTGTGCAGAACTCACTACCCTCTGGAGAGCCTTGCGGTTGTGGGCGGAGCAGTTGCTGTACCAGGCGGTGATACAGCCCGACAGGATGCTCTTGATTGTGCATCTGTAAAAGTTTGAGTGTTTTTGGTGACAAGCCAAATTTCATCAGCCTAAATGAGGTTGAAGAGGCGCTGTTGTGCCTTCTTCACCAGTTGTCTGTGTGGGTGGACCATTTCAGTTTGTCCGTGATGTGTACGCAGAGGAACTTTCCACCTTCTCCACTACTGTGCCGTTGATGTGGATAAGGGGTGCCCCCTCTGCTGTTTCTTGAAGTAAACAATCATCAACTTTGTTTTTGTTTGACGTTGAGTGTGACACCACACTCCGAGGGCCCTCACCTTCTCCCTGTAGGCCGTCTCATCGGTGTTGGTAATCAAGCCTACCACTGTAGTGTCGTCTGTAAACTTGATGATTGAGTTGGAGGCGTGCATGGCCACGCAGTCGTGGGTGAACAGGGAGTACAGGAGATGGCTGAGAATGCACCCTTGTGCAGCCCCAGTGTTGAGGATCAGCGGGGTGGAGATATTTTCCTACCCTCACCACCTGGGGGTGGCCCATCAGGAAGTCCAGGACCCAGTTGGGTGGGTCTCGAGCTTAATGATGAGTTTGGAGGGTACTATGGTGTTAAATGTTGAGCTGTAGACAATGAACAGCATTCTTACATAGGTATTCCTCTTGTCCAGATGGGTTAGGGGAGTGTGCAGTGTGATTGCAATTGCGTCGTCTGTGAACCTTTTGGGGCGATAAGCAAATTGGAGTGGGTCTAGGGTGTCAGGTAGGGTGGAGGTGATCTGATCCTTGACTAGTCTCTCAAAGCACTTCATGATGACGGAAGTGAGTGCTACAGGGTGATAGTCGTTTAGCTCAGTTACCGTAGCTCTCTTGGGAACAGGAACAATGGTGGCCCTCTTGAAGCATGTGGGAACAGCAGACTGGGATAGGGATTGATTGAATATGTCCGTAAACACACCAGCCAGCTGGTCTGCGTATGCTCTGAGGACACGGCTCGGGATGCTGTCTGGGCCGGCAGCCTTGCGAGGGTTAACACGTTTAAATGTTTTACTCACGTTGGCTGCAGTGAAAGAGAGCCCGCAGGTTTTGAAAGCGGGCCGTGTCGGTGGCACTGTATTGTCCTCAAAGAGAGCAAAAAAAATGTTTAGTCTGTTTGGGAGCATGGACATCGGGGTCGGTTTTCTTTTTTAGTCTGTGACTGACTGTACAGTTGTGAGAATGACGCAAATTAATTTTCACAAAGTCTGCTGCCTCAGTTTGTATGCTGGCAATTTGCATATACTCCAGAATGTTATGAAGAGCGATCAGATGAATTGCAATTAATAGCAAAGTCCCTCTTTGCCATGCAACTGAACCACAAAAATACATTTCCACTGCATTTCAGTCCTGCCACAAAAGGACCGGCTGACATCCTGTCAGTGATTCTCTCGTTAACACAGGTGTGAGTGTTGACGAGGACAAGGCTGGAGATCACTCTGTCATGCTGATTAAGTTCGAATAACATAATAATAATAATAATTAATAACTGGAAGCTTTAAAAGGAGGGTGGTGCTTGGAATCATTGTTCTTCCTCTGTCAACCATGGTTACCTGCAAGGAAACACGTGCAGTCATCATTGCTTTGCACAAAAAAGGCTTCACAGGCAAGGATATTCCTTACAGTAAGATTGCACCTAAATCAACCATTTATCAGATCATCAAGAACTTCAAGGAGAGCGGTTCAATTGTTGTGAAGAAGCCTTCAGGGCGCCCAAGAAAGTCCAGCAAGCGCCAGGACCGTCTTCTAAAGTTGATTCAGCTGCGGGATCGGGGCACCACCAGTTCAGAGCTTGCTCAGGAATGGCAGCAGGCAGGTGTGAGTGCATCTGCACGCACAGTGAGGCGAAGACTTTGAGGATGCTCTGGTGTCAAGAAGGGCAGCAAAGAAGCCACTTCTCTCCCGGAAAAAAGCTTGCCCGGAGAAGACAAGGTGAACGCTACCATCAGTCCTGTGTCATGCCAACAGTAAAGCTTCCTGAGACTATTCATGTGTGGGGTTGCTTCTCAGCCAAGGGAGTGGGCTCACTCACAATTTTGCCTGAGGACACAACCATGAATAAAGAATGGTACAACACATCCTCCGAGAGCAACTTCTCCCAACCATCCAGAAACAGTTTGGTGAAGAACAATGCATTTTCCAGCATGATGGAGCACCTTGCCATAAGGCAAGTGGTTCGGGGAACAAAACAAATATTTTGGGTCCATGGCCAGGAAACTCCCCAGACCTTAATCCCATTGAGAATGTGTGGTCAATCCTCAAGAGGCAGATGGACAAACAAAAACCCAGAAATTCTGACAAACTTCAAGCATTGAATAGGCTGCCATCAGTCAGGATGTGGCCCAAAAGTTCATTGACAGCATGCCAGGGCGGATTGCAGGGTTCTTGAAAAAGAAGGGTCAACACAGCAAATATTGACTCTTTGCATCAAATTCATGTAATTGTCAATAAAAGCCTTTGACACTTACAAAATGCTTGTAATTATACTTCAGTATTCCATAGTAACATCTGACAAAAATATCTAAAGACACTGAAGCAGCAAACTTTGTGAAAATTAATATTTGTGTCATTCTCAAAACTTTTGGCCACAACTGTAGACCCTGCCACATACCTCTCGTGTCTGAGCCGTTGAATTGCGACTCTACTTTGCCTCTATACTGACGCTTAGCTTGTTTGATTGCCTTGCGGAGGGAATAGCTACACTGTTTGAATTCGGTCATGTTTCCGGTCGCCTTGTCCTGATTAAAAGCAGTCAGTATAGAGCAGTTTTGGGCGAATGCTGCAATCAATCCACGGTTTCTGGTTGGGGAAGGTTTTAATAATCACAGATGCACTTGCTAATAAACTCGCTCACTGAATCAGCGTATACATCAATGTTGTTGTTCAACGCTATCCGGAACATATCCCAGTCCACGTGATCGAAGCAATTTTGAAGAGTGGAATCAAATTTGGTTGGACCAGCGTTGAACAGACCTGAGCGTTTCCTGTTCTAGTTTCTGCCTGCAGGCTGGGAGCAACAAAATGGAGTCGTGGTCAGATTTGCCGAAAGGAAGGCAAGCTTTGTATGAGTCACGGAATTTAGAGTAACAATGATCCAGAGTTTTGCCGGCCCGGGTCACGCATTTGATATGCTGATCAAATTTGGGGAGCCTTGTTTTCAGATTAGTCTTGTTAAAATCCTCAGCTACAATAAATGCAGTCTCAGGATATGTGGTTTCTAGTTTTACATAGAGTCCAATAAAGTTATTTCAGGGCCGCCGAGGTGTCTGCTTTGGGGTGTGGGGGGGTATACACACGATTGTGATTATAATCAAAGAGAATTCTCTCGGTAGATAATGCAGTCCGCATTTGATTGTAAGGAATTCTACGTCAGATAAACAAAAGGACTGGAGCTCCTGTGTGTTGTTATGACCACACCACGACTCGTTAATCATAAGGCATACACCCTCACCCTTCTTACCAGAGAGATGTTTGTTTCTGTCGGTGCGATTCGTGAACAAACCAGGTGGCTGTACCAACTCTGATAACGTATCCTGAGGGAGCCATGTTTCCGTGAAACAGAGAATGTTACAATCTCTGATGTCTCTTTGGAAGGCAACCCTTGCTCGGATTTCGTCTACCTTGTTGTCAAGAGACTGGACATTGGCAAGTAGTATACTCTGGAGCAGTGGGCCCGTCTACGGAGCCTGGCCAGAAGACCGCTCCGTCTGCGGAGCCGTGGTTTTGGGTCACCTGCTGGGATCCGATCCATTGTCCTGGGTGGTGGACCAAACAAAGGATCCGCTTCGGGGGAAAGTTGTATTCCTGGTCATAATGTTGGTAAGTTGACATTGCTCTTATATCCAATAGTTTCTCCCGGCTGTATGTAATAAGACTTGTAATAAGACTTAAGCTTTCCTGATAGCTACTGCCCTCATTCAATTCCATTTTGACTATGCTAGCACTTCCTGGTTTGGGGGCTTATCTAAACTTATGAAGGGGAAGCTCCAGATAGCCCAGAATAAGCTGATCAGGGTAGTACTGAAGGTGAGTCCACATACTCATAGGCAGGAGCTGCTTTCAGGAACTAAACTGGCTGCCTGTTGATGCTAGGGTGTCCCAGATTAGACTAGATTTGGTTTACAAGATTACTTTCCTCGTGTTAGGGATGCACACAATCACAGCACCAGATCAGGTGTTGCTGATGTGTGTTTATACAGGTTCAGGAGTAATGCTGGGAAAGGTACTTTCTTGTATACTGTAGCCTCAGAATGGAATGAGTTGCCTCTGCCTATAAAAACAACGTCCTCTCTGGGCAGCTTTAAAAAGAAAGTAAAAATATGTTTGATGTCTTCTGTGCCCATATGAATAACCCCTATAATGTAACTGGAATCATGAGATTGATGTTCTTCTATGTTTAAAAAAAAATGATTTCACTGTCATACTGTGTTCGATCTTGTCTAGCCATCTTGTCTCAAGAGGACCACAATGGAAATAATTCCCAGACTTTATTGTGCGTTATCCTCAATTTTATGCATGTATGGCTTTTTCAAGTTGCGTGTGCTTTTAAATTTTAAAAAATGGTTGAATTAATAAACTCAACAGTGTAAGAAATACATAAACAAAATCCTGCATAGTTTCCTAAGAGCGCGAAGCGAGGTGGCCATCTCTGTTGGTGCCTTTTTCACTATACTTATCACAGGTCTCTTTAAATGGAGACTTTGGGAAATCTAAATTATCGATACAATTATGCTGTTTATTGAAATTAATAAAAACCATAAGTATGGTTTTCAACCGCAAGGGATCTTTCCTGGTTAAATCAAGATTTAATCAATTGTAATCTTACTCGTTGTAGACATCTTTGCTGAGCCCCAGTGCAGACACCTTGACCTGTCTCTTGGCGCTGATCAGACAGTTGCGGGTGGCTAGGTCCTTGTGGACGAAGCGCTGATTGGATAGATGTTCCATCCCCCGGGCAACCTGCAGACACACTCCCACCTGAGGGAAAGAGAGAGTGGGACATACGGAGCATTAAATCACTGTGTTTTCAAGCATATATATGCCTTCAAGTGAGTGAGTTAGTGCGCATGTTTTAAGCATTTGAATGGCTTTTTTAAAATGACATCTTCTGGTTAATCTGTTTCTCCTTCTTGAGTGGTCCAACAGACAGTGAAAGCCAGTGGCATGATGCAACAGGAGAGCCTTACTATAAGCACCAGCTACCAAATCCTGGCCTACTGCACTGAAGCTAACCCTAATTAAGATGCTCATTTATGCCTTCTTGTGTGTGTGTGTGTGTGTGTAAACTGACCTTCTGCTTGGTACCGAGGTGATGGGACTTGGGTTTCTCCTCCTTGTTCTTGGACATCTTGAGGTATTGCTTCAGGTCCCCCTAGGAACATATACACAAGTCTGGGGTGGATGCTAAATCATGGATGTTTTTTTGTTTTTTTTAAGTACACCCGCACACATTTTTCAATGCACTGGGGTCAGTGTGTTCGTACGTAGCTCATATTTTAAATAGTCTTTATTTTATCAAGGCATTTAACCTTAATACCCATGTATTTCAATGATGCAATTGACTGCCATGTCGTATACATAAATAAAGTGTGTGTGTGTAGGGAGTAGGGTGAAGTTAAGTTGCCCGAAGACACTGATCTTGGGTCAGTTTAGCATTTCCCCCACTAATGGTTAAGGTTTGGGGGAGGGGAAGCTGACCCCAGATCTGTACCTAGGGGAAACTTCACCCTGGAGCGTAAAGCAGGTAGCTCCCTCCTTACCAATTCAGCATACTCCAGTATGAGGTAGTGAGGCTCGGCTTCTCTACACATGCCCAGTAGGCACACAAGGTTGGGGTGGCCCAGCTTGCCGAACATCTCAACCTCGCGACGGAACTCCAGGTGCAGAGTCTCATCCCGCGTCTGCAGACTCTTCACCAGCACCACCGTCTCCTCCTCATCCTCACTGCCTCTTCCTCCTGCCGACATGATGCCCTTGGCTTTGGCCAGGAACACCTCGCCAAACTCACCTTTCCCTGTGTAGGAGAGGGGAATCAATATAATTTTATATAGCCTTTATT
This sequence comes from Oncorhynchus keta, assembly GCF_023373465.1. Taxonomy (NCBI): domain Eukaryota; kingdom Metazoa; phylum Chordata; class Actinopteri; order Salmoniformes; family Salmonidae; genus Oncorhynchus; species Oncorhynchus keta. The sequence goes on along the minus strand of NC_068452.1, from coordinate 13,821,118 downwards.
TATACAGGTCAACAAAGAACCAATTCTTATTTCCAATGACGACGTGTGTGTACACATGCATGCGTTGCTCTATACCCAGAGTGGTGATGGTGGTCAGGTTGGCGCGGGGGTAGTGCCCTTTGTCGTGGCTGCTGTGGCGCTTGTTGCTGGAGCTGCTGGCCGTGGTGCCCATGTTGGTCAGTGCCACCTCCTCCTGGATCTCAGCGGTGGCCTGTCCGTTGGTCTGCACCGTGCCCCCTGTAGTGCCAGGACAAAATGGCATCCTTCAATACCGGTAACTAAACATGACTGCTTGTACATACTCCATCGTCCTTTTCTTATTTCTAGGTACAGAAATGTAGGTACAGAAAGAAATACAGCCATGGAAATTAAATGAATCACTTGAAACAGTTTCGTTTTAGAGCTTCAAGAGGATGTGTTTATTTTAATTAGCCATTTATTAATATTGTATTTTTTTAAATGCCGACACCAATATTGACTTTACATATTGGTGCACGTCACTAGTAATAAATGTCAATGTGTAGTTGTTGTACTGCATACTTGTAATGTTTTCAATACATTTCACACTACCAGGAAAACCAGATACTTGAATTCAACTGAATGGAATCGACTGCGAACGCTGACCGTTGAGGTGCTCTGTCTCAGCCTCCTCTCCCTCGGGGCCCTTTAGTCTCTTGGCGTTGCGTCTCTTCTTGCAGTAGAACATCAGGCCCAGGACGATGATGATGTAGGCCACAGCGGCGCCCACTGATAGGCCGATGGTCTGGATCATCTTGTATGGCGCCTTTTCGTCATCCTCCAACGAGTGGTGCACAGGCTTCTCTGTTGAGACACACGTAAACACACACAAAAGAGTCCAGTGACGTGATATGCTTCTCTATTGAGTTAAAGTCTTCTATTGGAGTCTACTGAATCACCATCTCAACCTCAGATGTCAAGTGGACAACTCAAGATGACACCTCTCAATTACATTCTTTCTAAATGAGACATTGCGACTATCATTACACATTCAAGCGCCAAAATAAGTATTTACAGTTTGGGGGACTGCTTTATTTCCTCCACCTACCACAATACTTTAGACAGCTGCGGCAGGTACACAAAGTTTACTTCTTCGTTTTTTCCCCCTGGTGTCTTACCTACGACATAGAGCTCTGCCGAGGTGTGGCCGATATTGCAGCTGTTGCCAGCGATGCATGTGTAGCTTCCCGTGTCTTCCACACTCACGTCGTGGATGACCAGAGAACCGTTGGGCATCTTCTGAAACCTGGAGAGCAAAAGGAGTGAGGCCGTGGCGGCATTCAATTATTTTCCCTCGTTTACGCCCATTCACAGTTGATCCAGTTCCATTTCACTTTCTACCCCTTCCCCCTGGCCTTAACCCTTTAATATCAGAGGGGTCTCGAGGTATAAGCAGTGTAGCAAAAGCACTTCCACCATATTGCATTTTCCTTATTGTATTTACCAGACAATGAAGGGTTAGGCCTAAGGGAAGGGAATTAGGACTGGCTGATAGCAATATTGCTAAGGCTAGATCGTTTTTTTTTTATCATGGTAGGGAAGATGTCTATCAAAACACACTATCCAAACATGCTGTTTAGCACGGTGTTCAGAACAAAAAACACACAAATGAGAAACCAAATACTACAAAAATGACTTTGGGCCTTAACAAAACACAGAGTTGTGGTTCTCTACCTGCTCTTGCGAGGCTCCAGGAACTTGTCTTTCTTTTTCCACTGGATAAAGGGCTGGGGGTCACCGGTGGCCTGGCAGTGCAGAATGGCTGTGTGGCCCTGGTAAACAGTGGTGTGCTCCGGCTCCATATTAAATGTTATATACACTGGGAGAGAGAGAGAAGGAAATAAAGAAATATTGGAAGTGTTGGTTAAGATGGATTTAGTTGTGTTGGAGTCTAGAGACCGCTTTAGTGATGGCATTTGCACTGTTAAAATCAGATAACGTAGTTCTGCCATCTTGAGTACTGGCGTTTTTGTTTCTAAACCTAACCCTGGAACTTAATCAATTACTGTCACGGGCTGGCTGGATCATACACATTTTTCACAGGTAGAAATCATTCTCTGGTTAAAAAGTAGAGGACGACAACCGTTGGATCCTTGGTCTGTGTGGTGTCTGGTTGTATAGGTGGCAGGATGTGGTGTGTCTGATCTGCATTGGTGTGGTTGGCATTAGTGCCACTAGTGTTAGTGAAGGGATACCTGCTACGGTGAGCTGCACAGCGGCTGTGATCTGGCCCTGCAGGCTGTTGGAAGCCAGGCAGGTGTAGTTTCCCGCATCGTCCCTCGTCACCAGTGCAAAGTGGAGCACGCCGCCGGTCTGTACTACATGCTCTGGCAGCTGACTGCCATCTGCAAGGGGGGAATATTAGGAGATTCAGATTCACATTTATTGTCCTACAAGTGGAGCACAGCTCACACATTAGATAGACTAAAACTATTTAGAAACCACAGCAGGAAACAAACAGTGTAACAGTTGAGGGAGCAGTCCAATATCAACCCCCTAGCCCAGGCTAATGAAATTCCATTCCTGGAGGGTCGAATACTCTTCTGGATTTTATTCTAACCTTCATGTGTCGGAGACACATGTAGAAACAAAAAAAGTGTTTAAGCCCTCTAGCACCTCGATTGAATAGCCCCTCGACCCTACCCCTAAACACATACATCTACAATTACACAATGTCAGAAAATGCCAGAAAATCTGACTATGCCAATAAGCTAGGAAGTTATTACCATATTGCTTACACCCATGTTATCCTTTGAGATCAACTAGAAGCATCTAGGTACAAGGGGTTTGGGCTAAGAGTAGATTTTGGATTGGATTGAGCAACATTGTACATGTGTGTGTCTGAGTCCTAAGGCAGGCAAGGAGGTCTGAACACCCACCTGCTTTGGTCCACTGGATGGTGGGGATCTCGCGGCCCTTGGCGGAGCACTGCACAGTGCCTTCCTTGTCCAACTCCAGACACTGGGAGGGCTGGGGGGTGGGGGTGAACTTCAGCTTCTCTGCAGGGAGGAGACAACCGTGTTGGTGACAGAACGTAGAGTAGAGAGACACAAGCATACACATCTCCAAGCGCACACACACACACACACACACACACACACACACACACACACAGTTTCCGTAAGGAAAATTTGGCACTGGCCAAATGACCAGGAAGAATACAGTTCAGACATTTGATACATTTACCGGTCATCCATATGCATTGGACGCGTAAACCCATTAGGTCTTCCACCCACGCAGCCAGATCCATCAATAAATTAGCGATATTGGCCAAAAGAAACACTTCGATGTCCTTAAACAGTCTATAACTAATTACAAAATACTATTTATTCCTTGTGTTTCGATGTGTAGCATATGCAAAACTGAAATTCTTTATACTTGTCAGAAAGGCAACTGTGTCTGCTGTATAGGTATAGCCGTTCAGAAGGGGGATAATTTGTTAATTTTCTATCAGATTAGCGTTTATTGTAGTAGTCTGGTAGGCCTAAAACATTCTTCCTCACCTCCTATGTCGAAGTCAGTTGGAGCACCGGTGCGCACTACCTTCATATTATAGGCCTGCAGTATAATAGGCTACACAACACCAAACCTTCAAAAACATCTAAACGTTATTACGGTAATATCAAAAATAAAATGGATCAACAGAATGAAACGAAACACTTGTCCATAAAGTTTTGAACCGGCTATATTGTAGCAATTAACAAGGCAGGCTAATGCCTACCGTACCCAACAAATGCAAGCAATAGGCTAATGATAACAGAGCACAGCATTGAAAAAAAGACGGATCAAAATTAAATTTAGCCAACAAAAATGTCTCAACAGAATGAAATGAAACATGTTTTGCATATTTAAAGAACTGGTTTAGATTAATAAATAGGACTACAATAAATAAATATTTCAAAATTGCATCCTACCTGAATATGAAGTTGCAGCCTGCATTTGGCCATGCCAACATTCATCTCATCTTTGTCCGCTACAATATTAGAACTTGGGCATACAGGGGACATACCCCTTGTAGCAGAGATCCAGACTAACATTTTCCCTACGTTTTTTCAGTTGGTGGCACCAACCCATGATTTAGTCACACCAAAAATATTCACAGCATCATGCAATATTTAAAAGTAATTCAGTGCTTAATTAAAAAGTTTAGCATCTTTTCATGTGATTGAAAATATTTATGTCCAACCACTCCAGTGTTTGAAATGCATTTTGGGTAGAAAATTATACTATTGTTGTTATATTTTACTGTTAATATTTGATCATTTTTGGGGGTTCAAAAGAGATGACTTCGCCTGCATCTTTATGTGATCTAATATCAGACTAATTTATTTGGGGTCAATTCACCACCTGAGTAAGTGGAAACTCAAAACACATGCTAGTAGCCATGCATCAAATCTAACAGTACATTTAATGTCCCCAAAAACATTGCAGTTGTAGCCTACCAATGAGGCCTATGCACTCACAATGGCCAATGAGCAGCTCCGTATCTCACAGCCATATCAAATATCTTATTTGTAAAATAGTTGCTATTGAACTCAAAATTAAAAGTATAGAAATAAAAAGTATATCTACAGAAAGCTGATAACATCCTCTCTCCACCTGTGACAACAGGATAGCGGTGTTTTTAAAATGTTATCCAATCAGAACACTTAATTCTCCTGGAGCAAATCTCCATAACCAACAGTAGCCTAAGCCAAGGCTCCTCTCTCTCTCTCTCTCTCCTCAGAGGGGCAGCCCCAGGCACTTTGGCCCGGCTCCAATTTTATTTATCGGCATTTCATTTCATTTGAAATCAGCCAAAAGCTGGCAATTACCAGCTAACGGAAACCCTGATACACACATATAGAACATGGCACTCCCACACACAAAGTTCTTTCTCTCGCTCATAGACATACACACAGGGCACACCACAAACACATTATGGCACTACCACACACTTGCATGCTGTCTCTCTCTTACAAACTCACACCTACGCATGTGCGCGCAGACATACACACTCACCAAGAACGAAGACCCTGGCCCGGCCCTCCACCCTCCCAGCCTCCGTCTGGCTCCGACACATGTACAGGTGGTTATCGTACACCTCCACGCTGTTGATCCTCAGGGTCCCGTTGGGGTACAGCTTAAAGCGAATGTCCTACAGTCAAAAGATAAATGGGTTACCGATAGGTTTCATAGAAATGAAAGTTACAGATTGCACCTTCATGTATATTTATAGTTCTGGGCATAAAAAAGTTCATCTGTATTGCAGCACAGCTTCATAGTTAATGTAAATGCACCGGCAGGGGCATATTTGAGAAACGCATTTCATTACATGGATTATCGTTTGATGGTTCTTAATGAACTTGACAATGCAAGAGAATATCACATTCACAATGTCCAGAACCGTGTGTAAATATAAGTATATACACTCAGTGTACCAAACATAACATATTGAGCTGCAACTCCGTTTCCCTCAGAACAGCCTCAATTCATCGGGGCGTTGACGACAAGGTGCCGGAAGCGTTCCACGGGGAGGCTGGCCCATGTTGACTCCTGCGATTCCCACAGTTGTGTCAAGTTGGCTGCATGTCCTTTTAAATATGTTGTCTTACCCATTCACCCTCTGAATGGAACGCACACACAATCTACGTCTCAAGGCTTAAAAGTACTTATTTAACCCGTCTCTTCCCCTTCATCTGCACTGACTTAAGTCAATTTAACAAGTGACTTCAATACAGGATCATAGCTTTCACCTGGATTTAACTGGTCAAGCTATGTCATGGAAAGAGCAGGTGGTCCTAATGTTTAGTACACTCGGCGTGTAGTAGTTCTTTGTGTATATTCCCACTTCTTTTCAGAATGACCAGGACACAGTTCGGACCACAGGACTGACCTCGGCAGTGATGGGGATGAAGTTGCGGTACCAGGTAACCTCGGGATGGGGTGTGGCGCGGGTGTGGCAATGCAGGTACCCAGGGAGGCCCTCCTCCAGTTGGCTGTCCTCTGGCTTCGTCACCCACTCCGGAGGGGCTAGGGGATACACACATTTAGCATCTCTTAAAAAGTAGTGTCTACACCCAATACATTTCAGCAGCTGCAGGTCACAACAAATGCCACAATCCTGGAGAGCCACAGTCCTTCAGAGTTCTGTCCAACTCCCGCCTCAGCAGTGAAACACCTGAGTCGTGTTCATTAGGGCACACTGTAGAACAATTTTACACAACGGAAAATAGAACTTAGAGGTTTTTAAAATCGGACAAGTTTACATACCGCTTCCCTCAATTTTAGACCGTTTTCATCCGTTTTGACCACAAATGCCCTTTTCACACCATCTTGCTGACCTGATCCAAACTGTGCTAGCTCCGATATTTTCATTTCACATTGTGCTTTTCATCAAGGTTCCAGGGACAATTGTGGATGTGTAACCAGACCAGCTTGGCTTGGCTCAGTAGTATGAAAAGCCTTTAGGGTCTTGAGGTCTATACTCACTGGCCACTGTGACGGTCAGCTCCTGCCTCCTGGTACCGGCCTTGTTCTGGCCCACGCAGGTATACAGTCCAGAGTCTTCCCCCTGGGTGGGGCTGAAGACCAGCTCCAGTCCGTCCTGGTAGACCCTGCCCTCTAAGGGGACGCGTTCCCCGCCCTGCTCCCACCACACATCGGGCTCCGGGTGGCCGCGAGGGGGGCGGCAGGACACCCTCTCCAGGGAGTTTGCCGAGAAGACCCGGGTCTGGCTGGGGCTCATCTCCTCGATCTCTGTAAGGGGTGGGAGGAAGTATTTGAAGTGATAGTCCATCATGACATCAGCAATAGAAAACAAAAACCATGAATTAAGACTGCAAAACAAATATATACATCTCAACTGCAGAGTATAACTGTTGACCATGCCATGCAAATCCAGCTAAAAATTGTGCAGATTAGAGAGGAATAAACTTAATAAATGGCATTATACTGTGACAGGGTACAGTGAGTTAGACACAAAGTGAAGGTTTCAAACATCTGTCTTGAGACAGTGTGTCAAAACTGTGCATGTCTGTGTGTGCTCCCTTACCTGCTAGGTTCACGGTGGCCTCCAGAGTGACAGGGAGTCCGCGGGGCCCTTTGGCTACACATTTGTAGAGCCCAGTGTTTCTGGGCTTCACCTGGGTTATGAGTAGGGAGCCATTGTTCAACATCACCAACCTAGGGAGGAAGAGAAAGAAACATCAAAACAAAACACTGAACATTTTCTGGAAAGTTGGCCAACTCAGGAAAGAGGACTTGTTAGACATTTTCTGTATATTTTTACATTTTAAAAAGGACTCTTGGAAGAGATACTAATAAACAATAAAACATTAGCGGAATTCACCTCAATGTCGACATGCTTCCAAAACATTCATAAACAACATGCACACACACAGGCTTAGTGGATGTATATAGTAGAAACCGCCATTCACATCTAGGAGACGGTACTTAGCCTTCACACATCTGGTGTGTGTGTAATACATACATGTCTAACTCACTGAACCATGTCACAGTATAATGCCATTTATTAATTTTTATCCCTCGCTCATCTGCATATTTAGCTGGATTTGAACAGCAGGGTCTAAATAAAATATATTATCTCCTGGAGAGCTACCCTCCTGCAGGTTTTCGCTCCAACTCTAATCTAGGGCACCTAACTGTAATAATTATCTGGTTGATAAACCGAGTCAGGTTAGTACTACTGGGGTTGGAGCGAAAACCTTCAGGGGGGGGAGCTCTCCAGGAACAGGGTGTGAGAGTGTGAGAGAGATTACATGCACCTTAGCCAAATACATTTACACTCAGTTTTTCCCCAATTCCTGACATTTAATCCTTGTAAAAATGTAATATTTTAGGTCAGTTAGGGTCACCACTTTATTTTAGGAATGCGAAATGTCAGAATAATAGTCAAATTATTTAATTCAGCTTATATTTCTTTCATCACATTCCCAGTAGGTCAGAAGTTTACATACACTCAAGTTGTTTTTGGTAGCATTGCTTAACTTGGGTCAAACGTTTTGGGTAGCCTTCCACAATAAGTTGAGTGAATTTTGGCCCATTCCTCCTGATGGAGCTGGTGTAACTGACTCAGGTTTGAAGGCCTCCTTGCTCGCACATGCTTTTTCAGTTCTGCCCACACATTTTCTATGGGATTGAGGTCAGGGCTTTGTGATGGCCACTCCAATACATTGACTTTGTTGTCCTTAAGCCATTTTGCCACAACATTGGAAGTATGCTTGGAGTCATTGTCCATTTGCGACCAAGATTCAACTTCCTGACCGAAGTCTTGTGATGTTGCTTCAATATATCCATAATTTTCCTACCTCATGATGCCATCTATTTTGTGAAGTGCACCTCCTGCAGCAAAGCCCCCCCACAACATGATGCTGCCTCCCCGTGCTTCACGGTTGGGTTGGTGTTCTCCGGCTTGCAAGCCTCCCCCTTTTTCCTCCAAACATAACGATGGTCATTATGGCCAAACAGTTCTATTTTTGTTTCATCAGACCAGAGGACATTTCTCCAAAAACTACGATCTTTGTCCCCATGTGCAGTTGCAAACCGTAGTCTGGCTTTTTTTTATGGCGGTTTTGGAGCAGTGGCTTCTTCCTTGCTGAGCAGCCTTTCAGGTTATGTCGATATAGGACTCACTCGTTTTACTGTGGATATAGATACTTTTGTACCCGTTTCCTCCAGCATCTTCACAAGGTCCTTTGCTGATGTTCTGGGATTGATTTGCACTTTTCGCACGTTCATCTCTAGGAGACAGAACGCGTTTCCTTCCTGAGCGGTATTACGGCTGCGTAGTCTCGTGGTGTTTATACTTACATACTACTGTTTGTATACATGAAAGTTGTACCTTCAGGCATTTGGAAATTGCTCCCAAGGATGAATTGTGGTCTACAATTAGTTCAATTAGAATTGTGGTCTACAAAAGTTCATGGCTGATTTCTTTTGATTTTCCCATGATGTCAAGCAAAGAGGCACTGAGTTTGAAGGTAGGCCTTGAAATACATCCACAGGTACACCTCCAATTGACTCAAATTATGTAAATTAGCCTATCAGAAGCTTCTAAAGCCATGACATCATTTTCTGGAATTTTACAAGCGGTTTAAAGGCACAGTCAACTTAGTGTATGTAAACTTCTGACCCACTTGAATTGTGATACAGTGAATTATAAGTGAAATAATCTGTCTGTAAACAATTGTTGGATAAATTACTTGTGTCATGCACATAGTAGATGTCCTAACCGACTTGCCAAAACTATAGTTTGTTAACAAGAAATGTGTGAAGTGGTTGAAAAACGAGTTAATGACTCCAACCTCCAAAATGAATAGTGAGGACATCAACACTATGAAATAACACATGGAATCATGTGTTATACAAATAAAAATATATTTTATATTTGAGATTCTTCAAAGCACTTGTTGGCTGCTTTTCCTTCACTCTGTGGTCTAACTCATCCCAAACCATCCCAATTGGGTTGAGGTCAGATGATTGTGGAGGCAAAGTCATCTGATGCAGCACTCATCACTCTCCTTGGTCAAATAACCCTTACACAGCCTGGAGGTGTGTTGCGTCATTGTCCTGTTGAAAAACACATGATAGTCCCACTGAGCCCAAACATGATGGGATGGCGTATCGCTGCACAATGCTGTGGTAGCAATGCGTGTTAATTGTGCTTGAATTGTAAATAAATCACTGACACTATCCCCCAGCAAAGCACACACACACTTCCCAGTGGGAACCACACATGCGGAAATCATCCGTTCAGCTACTCTGCGTCTCACAAAGACACAGTGGTTGAAACCAAAAATCTCACATTTGGACCAAAGCTCAGATTTCCTCCAGTCTAATGTCCATTGCTCATGTTTCTTGGCAAGTCGACGCGGAGGGCAAATCACTTCTTATTAGTGTCCTTTAGTAGTGGTTTCCTCACAGCAATTCGACCATGAAGTCCTGATTCACGCAGTCTCCTCCAAACAGTTGATGTTGAGATGTGTCCTTTACTTGAACTCTGAAGCATTTATTTGGGCTGCAATTTCTGAGGCTGGTAACTAATGAACTGCAGCAGAGGTAACTCTGGGTCTTCCGTTCCTGTGGCTATCCTCATGAGAGCCAGCTTCATTATAGCGCTTGATGGTTTTTCGACTGCACCTGAAGAAACTTTCAAAGTCCTTAACTTCTCTAGGGCAGGGGGCAGCATTCTGAATTTTGGATGAAAAGCATGCCCAAATTAAATGGATTACTGAAGATAACGCGCAAACAAAACTGAGGTTTTCGGATATAAAGAAACTTTACTGAATAAAAGGAACATTTATTGAGTAAATGAATGTCTTCTGAGTGCAAACATACGAAGATCATCAAAGGTAAGGGATTAATTTGATCTCTATCTGAGTTTTGTAACGCTTCTGCTTGGCTGGTTACGGTTTGTAATAATTTGTCAACTGGGCGATGTTCTCAAATAATCGTAAGGTATGCTTTCGCCGTAAAGCATTTTAAAAATCTGACACCGTGGTTGGATTCACAAGAAGTTCATCTTACATAGGTTTAAACCTATGTAAAAAATCTGTTTTGTTTTCTCAATTTTTATTATGAGTATTTCTGTATTTGAATTTGGCGCTCTGCAATCTCACTGGATGTTGGCCAGATGGGACTCTAGCGTCCCACATACCCTAGAGGGGTTAAATGTTCTGGATTGACTGACATTCATGTCTTAAAGTAATGGACTGTCATTTCTCTTTGCTTATTTGAGCTGTTCTTGCCATTACATGGACTTGAACTTTTACCAAACAGGGCTATCTTCTGTATACTACCCCTACTTTGTCACAACACAAACGATTGGCTCAAACGCATTAAGGAAAGAAATTCCACAAATTAACTTTTAACAAGGCACACCTGTTAATTGAAATCCATTCCAGGTGATACCCTCATGAAGCCTGTTAAGGGAACACCAAGAGTTTGCAAAGCTGTCATCAAGGGTGGCTACTTTGAAGAATCTAAAATCTACTTTGTTTAACACTTTTTTTGGTTACTACATGATTCCATGTGTGTTATTTCATAGTTTTGATTTCTTCACTTATTCTACAAAGTAGAAAATAGTAAATAAAGAAAAACATTGGAATGTTGTCTTCAGTCTCTCTTTATGTAATGTTGTCTCTTATGATGTTTGTGTGGGATGTCTTGTCCTAGATTTATATTTAATCCCAGCCCCCCATGTAAATAAGAATTTCCTAGTTAATAAAAGGTTAAATAAAATTAGTAGGTGTGTCCAAACTTTTGACAAGAGAGAGCGAGCGAGAGCGAGAATATCTCACACACACCAGTCTCAACGTCAACAGTGAAAAGGCAACTCTGGGATGCTGGCCTTCTAGGCAGAGTTGCAAAGAAAAAGCCATATCTCAGACTGGCCAATAAAAGGAAAAGCTGAAGATGGGCAAAAGAACACACACACTGGACAGAGGAACTCTGCCTAGAAGGCCAGCATCCCCGAGTCACCAACTCACTGTTGAGTTGAGACTGGTGTTTTGCGGGTACTACTTAATGAAGCTGCCAGTTGAGAACTTATGGAGGCGTCTGTTTCTTTAACTAGACACACCAATGTACTTGTTGTCCTCTTGCTCAGTTGTGACCTGGGGCCTCCCACTCCTCTTTCTATTCTGGTTAGAGCCAGTTTGCGGTGTTCTGTGAAAGGAGTAGTACACAGCGTTGTACGAGATCTTCAGTTTCTTGGCCATTTCTCACATGGAATAGCCTTCATTTCTCAGAACAAGAATAGACTGACGAGTTTCAGAAGAATGTTCTTTGTTTCTGGCCATTTTCAGCCTGTAAATCGAAACCACAAATGCTGATGCTCCACATACTCAACAAGTATAAAGAAGGCCAGTTTTATTGCTTCTTTAATCAGGACAACAGTTTCCAGCTGTGCTAACATAATGGCAAAGGGGTGTTCTAATGATCAATTAGCCTTTTAAAATTATAAACTTGGATTAGCTAGCACAACGTGCCATTGGAACACAGGAGTGAAGGTTGCTGATAATGGGCCTCGGTACGCCTATGTAGATATTCCATAAAATAAAGAGCAGTTTCCAGGTACAATAGTCATTTACAACATGAACAATATCTACGCTGTATTTCTGATCAATTTGATGTTATTTTCATGGACATTCATTTTTTTTTCTTTTCCTTTCAAAAACATTTCTATGTGACCCCAAACTTTTGAACAGTAGTGTATGTAGATAGATATAAACACACACAAAAGTCTTACCGGGACTTGTTGGTGATTAGCTCGTCCTGATGGTACCACTCTTGGGTGGGAGGGGGCTCGGCAGTGAACAGGCAGTTAAGGAGGGCCTCCTCGTTCCTCATCACCACCAGGTCCTCAGGAATCACCACGGGACGAGGGAAACTTTTATCTATACAGAGGGTAAGGGTGTGAGTGTGTGGTATGAAGAGACTGTGAGAAAGAGGTATACATCACACAGAGTACATAAGAAAGGTAAGAGACCGGTCAACTTCAGCTCTGGCTTCTATCACAATGTCACAATGTTAATGTCGGTGGGGCTGGGTGTTGCTTTGCAATTAAACTATGGGGGGGGGAACTGCCATCCCTCCTCACCTCTTCTTTATTGAATCTTTGTCCATATACACACCTATGATATCAAGGGTGAAGTTGACATTGCTGCACACGTGCCCAGCTGGATTTTTGGCACAGCAATAGTAGAGGCCATTGTTGTCTGGGCTGGCACTGGGCAGGGTCAGAGTTCGCTCCTTGTTGTTGATCTGATGGCTCTTCTCCGGCAGGCGTACGCCGTCTCTGTACCAGTGGCATGTTGGTCTGGGGGAGGAAGACATGACTACTTAATATGCATGAGTGAGTTGGCACATAAGAATAAGTGGAGAGACTGATGAACGCTTTGAGGCCCCGTCAGGCCTTGTAAGGGCGTCAGAATGTTTCAGTTCACATACTCTCTTAAAAAGATGTTCACTCTGAAAAAAATGTAAAAGCGGCAAGTACCCAGTCTATTTTAATATGCATGAACTCTTGTGCTTCTCACCGTGGGTGTCCATCAATGTTGCACCGGAACGTCACAGGGGCAGAGCTCTTGATGTCCTGCTCTGATGCAGGATCTTTCAGGGTCACCCCACCACTCTCTAGCCCTGTGTGACAGATGGGGGGGGGAAGAGGTAGGTTGAGTGAGTGTTAAAAAAAGACAGAAGGTAGAGGGCGAGCACACAAGGTGGGTTAATAAAAAGGAGGGGAAAAAAGAAAAGAAAAAGGTGTCAACCCCCCTCTTGCTGCCCATTTACACAAACAAACCAGCCATTCACACCTGGCCGGCTAACTTAGTGCCGGGCTCCCAAAACGGCCCCTTTCCTGTCAGCTGACCTTCCTTGTTTTGTGACACGGCCAGCCAGACCCAGCAACTTCACAAGCGGTCCGTCTTGGTAGAGGACATAAATGACACTTTTGTCCGCCCCGCACTCAAAATAACCTCTCACGCAGGCGTGATTTCGTTTTTTGGTCCGGCGGAAATAAGAGTTAGGTAAAGGAAAGCACTGGCTGGCTCTCGTAAGAGTCTTTATAAGTAAGATGCAGCGTTTTCTTAGCGCTTCAGGAGATGCGTTTGATGGTTATAGACACACATGGGAGGACAGACATATTGAGTTTCCATATGGAAGAATAAAACTCAATAAGTTTGAATCTATGGCTGCAAAGGCAACTGTCAATATTCAAAACAGGTAGGTCCTCATAAGGTCTAATATGGTGTTAATTGCTTTGCAGCCAATTCAGTGCATTTGGAAAAATTATTGCAGTAACATAATTATGCCTATCATTTGCTATTACACTACCATCCATGCTTAGTGCTAGTTTGAGTCATATCAATATATGTGTATGAATTTAACAACTGCACCTCTTCTTACAGTATTTTGGTTATGAGATCTCAAAACATTGATGAGAAATAATTAAGTAAAATTAAGTAGCAATTAAGTAAACTCACATTTGATGTTGAAGGACGCCTCCGTGGAGCGCTCTTCTCCTCCCGTGGCATTGTTGGCGGCCAGGCACCGGAAGGTCCCGGCATCCAGCACCCGGTCCACATAGGTGAACTTGAGGTTGCCGCCCTCCCGAAAGCGGCGCTCCGTGTCATTCACCGCATCGCCGTTTTGCAGCCAGCTGTAACTCACGCCCTCCGCGTCGCTGACCTCGCAGCGTAACATGGCGCTCCGGCCGTGCAAGGCATCCTGGGACTTGGGCTCCTTGGTGAAGTGGAAGGAGGCGGCGTGAACGGTGAGAACTGGATAATGAAAAGAGAAAGAGAGGAATTAGTCGTTATGCTCTTACGTGTTACGCTAAACCAAAAAGTATTCCGTTCATCAAGCCTGCATTTGATGCACATACTTATTCATCTTATTTTTCTTCCTTGAAAAGATCAAGTCAAAGACTACTTTCAACCATCCGCACATCAACTCAAAAAATCATAAAAAAGGAAAGAGGACAATGCTTTTCCCCTTCCACCGTCTCCCCTCGACACCCTTGGCTCTTTTGTCCACTGGCAGCTGGGAGTAGAGAGACAGAGACACCCAGGTGTGCTGCAGACAGACAGACAGACAGGCACCCAGGTGTGCTGCAGACAGACAGACAGACAGGCACCCAGGTGTGCTGCAGACAGACAGACACCCAGGTGTGCTGCAGACAGACAGACAGACACCCAGGTGTGCTGCAGACAGACAGACAGACACCCAGGTGTGCTGCAGACAGACAGACAGACACCCAGGTGTGCTGCAGACAGACAGACAGACACCCAGGTGTGCTGCAGACAGACAGACAGACACCCAGGTGTGCTGCAGACAGACAGACAGACAGGCCCCCAGGTGTGCTGCAGACAGACAGACGGACAGGCCCCCAGGTGTGCTGCAGACAGACAGACAGGCCCCCAGGTGTGCTGCAGACAGACAGACAGACAGACACCCAGGTGTGCTGCAGACAGACAGACAGACACCCAGGTGTGCTGCAGACAGAGACACCCAGGTGTGCTGCAGACAGACCATGGGCCCCAGTTTCATGGTTCATAACTCCTTGGCCTCCCTCCCCTTGCTGAGTGACATGCCAGGTATGTACTCTCATCCCAAATAATAACCACGTCTCCTGCAAGACCATGAGTTTCCACTTGCATTGCTACATGCACAAACAAATACTGGCCAGGAGATTTGGGATGTTGCTAAACACTTGGACAATTAACTTCAAAGTGGTTTGGATTATACAACACCACCCTAGGGGAGCTGTAAATAAGAAAAAACTTCATAAAAGTGAACTATCCCTTTAAGGGTGCAGTATAAGCCATTAGAACACCCTACAGGACACAGCCATTCACTACATTAAAACTATGCTAGGTTGTCCTTGTTTAAAAGACATTCAAATGTCCAGATTCCAAATTGAGCGCATTTGCAAATCAGACTTTTGCGCAACTCATTAATTTATGTCTATGGGAGATGTGAGCGAAAATTCTAGTTACACAAGCAGATCAAGTCAAACTACTAGAATAATAAGTGTGAACCTTCAAATGAATAAATGCTAGTAATACTAAGTATGAATATCAATGACGGATTTGTTTCTCTCTCTCTGTCCCAGACGTTGAATAGAGTGCCACTGATCCTCAGTGATTGGCAGGGCCTGTCTGGAACTCAGAGCTGCCCATTCATCCAGACAGATGACTGCCTGAGACTGAGACGGCAGTCTGTCTCGCTCCAGTGACTGGTTACTGGGGCCCAGGCCGAGCGAAGGCCCATGCTGGGAGTGGACCAGTCTGCACTGGGAGTGGGAAATAAAGCCTCTGCTTTCCCATGGAGAGGGGGGGGGGGGTGGCACAAGTAGGCTACACTTATAATGAGCAAAGAGGATGAATGACTGGCACTCATCAACTGAGCTGATATCAGTGATTTTGCAGGTAGGCGGGCACTGTGCCATCACTCAGTTGATCCCCCCCCTCACTCCACCATGGAATGCATACCACCTTACTTTGGCATTTGGCCTCTGTTTGTGTACAAGTTGCTGTATTTTACTAGAGGGGGGACAATAACTGATACTATATGTGTGTGTTTGAGCACTGAATCCATCATAGTTATATTTTGTTTCATAAGTCTATCAACAATAACTGGCTATAACTGATACTATATGTCTGTGTTTGAGTACCGAATCCATATTATGTTCTGTTTCATAAGTCTATCAACAATAAAAATGTGCTGTGATCGTGACATACATGTGTGGAATCAAGAGACTGGTTGAAACAACTAAAAAAGAATGTATCCTGAACAGTTCAACTCCAGTGTGGCTGCACCTGGTTTGGTCTCTTTTTAATACACACGGTCAACACGTCGCAGGTCGAGGGTGCATACCGGCGAAGGGGATGAAATGCGGAGTGGCATCTGCCCGGCTTCAAGTGGATGAGGTATTCATTCATACCCCTCAGCCTTGGATGAATGGGACTCCTGGGTTACCCAGGAAATGTGAGTAAAAGTGTCTTAACATCCATGCATTTTAGTTACCTGTATTTTTTTTTTTTTTTAAAGGTTAAGTCAATTAAGAGAAAATGTTTATTTACAATGATGACCTGTCCAATGACCTCTTTGTTCTGGTGGGCTATCATGCTCCCCCTCTTTCCATCCAAAATTAAAAGCTCACAGCCTTGCTAGCTACACAACTTCAGTCAACTGGGCAGGGTAGCCTAGGGGTTAGAGCATTGGACTAGTAACCGAAAGGTTGCAAGTTCAAATCCCCGAGCTGACAAGGTACAAATCTGTCGTTCTGCCCCTGAACAGGTAGTTAACCCACTGTTCCTAGGCCGTCATTGAAAATAAGAATTTGTTCTTGCCTAGTAAATTTTTTTTTTAACTACACAACACTGTGTTCTCACTGCTTCTAGAGTAGTTCTATCATTAGACGTACCTAGTGAGAGTCTAATTGAGACTACAGGAAGGAGAGTGGCCCTTGGTACCCAATTTTATTTATTTATTTTACCTTTATTTAACCAGGCAAGTCAGTTAAGAACACATTCTTATTTTCAATGACGGCCTGGGAACAGTGGGTTAACTGCCTGTTCAGGGGCAGAACGACACATTTGTATCTTGTCACCTTGTCAATAACAATTTCCCCCAGGACTCGTCTCTTTGGCTCTGTACTAGCTCTCACACATCCTGTTGTCCACTAATAAATAAAACACACACAGAGACTAGCTCTCTCCTCTACAGGGGAGGACACATTCCAAACTTAGCGCAGCCAGAGGGACAGGACAAGCCATTATCTGTGCCTGTTGCTGCTATGGAGACAGGATCCTCTCAGAGAATACTCTTGATTAAGAGTGTACCAAGACCCAGAAGAACTGAACAGACAAGAGAATAGGGAGTCATTGCTGCAATGTAGGCTATAGCTATTATGTCTACTCACACCTCCATTATTCAAAACTACAAGTCACAACAAGTATACAAACAGAGCCTGTTGGTGTCATTCAAGAACCATTGCAATTAATAAACAAACCTAAATCTAGGCTATTCAATAAAGTATCTCTTCTATTTAAAGATAGAGTTCAATGTGCTCCCTGTCCCAGACCTGCTGTTTTCAACTCTAGAGACAGCAGGAGCGGTAGAGATACTCTGAATGAAAAGCCAACTGACATTTAGTCCTGAGGTGCTGACCTGTTGCACCCTCGACAACCACTGTGATTATTATTATTTGACCCTGCTGGTCATCTATGAACATCTTGGCCATGTTCTGTTATAATCTCCAGAAGAGTACTGGCCAACCCTCATAGCCTGAGTTTTTCCTAGCCACCGTGCTTCTACACCTGCAATGCTTTCTGTTTAGGGTTTCTGTACAGCCTTTTGTGACATCAGCTGATGTAAGAAGGGCTTTATAAATACATTTGCTTGAATGATTCAGACATTCTCTCAGAAAACAAACGTGACGCTTACTTTTATCATAAGCAGCCACAGAGGAACCTAGCCCCCGCCTAAATCAGGAAAATGTGTTTTCTTTCCCCGCATGAATATGCAGTGGACAGTTCAGGGGTATGTGTACATCTTTCTTGCACTTTTTCCACAGGAAAATAAACCGGGCGAGTGTTCGTGTGGCCTCCAGCGAGCGTCAGTCTGTTTGTCGCCTCTTCTGGGTGGACTCTGGGGAAATTTACTCGCCAAACAAATTGAACCAACAGACATGTGGTGACTCGCCATGTTGCACGGCATCAACTGTGCAGAGTGTAGCTAAACTAGGTCGTGAGGATGATGCCTCTAACATTTGTTTCATGTAAATAATTGTTTGACCAGAGATGGTACATTTACCAGAGCATCATGATGAACCATTGGAGTCCAGTAGGCTTCATTTTATATTGAATTTCAAATCATGAGATTCTCTGAGATATCAGGAATGACAAGGGTCTTCCACATTTAAAAGTGTCTACAAAAATCAGTGTCTAGGTGAGGACCCTAGCCTCTGCAGAAATGTCTGGCACATTCCAAACCTCTTCCTTGATTCCAGGGCAGGAATTTAAAGTGACAAAGGTGGCATTCATAGTTGCTGGAGCAGTGGAACTATACTAACCGAGTGTAAGCAAACCTGATTGGCTGAAACATGAACCACAAATGGAAGCTGTTGCTGCATAAAACGCTGTACATTACATCACAACTGGGATCTGAGCGACAAACACAACCTCCCAAGATCGAGCTAAAATCAATATTCATGTGAACCTGAAGACACAAATCGTGCACCAAGCAGGGAAGCGAAAAAGTTGAGGCATCAATTGTTATGTTACATGCGTTGGATCGGTCGAGTTGTAAAACTCTTTCATTCTGTATAAGTTATGCACCCGGAGCTTTAGGGCACTGGTCTTCCTCTTCCAGCTCATATAGCGGTACCCTACTTGTCTCAAAGATCAACTTGGCTCTGTTCGTGCCAACAAAAAAAAAAATCATGTGGTTTCTCCCTCGCTCACACAAAGGAGGGCTTTGATGCACAGCGGTCAAGGACCCTTTAGTGTAAAGATACTGGGCCTGTGACTGGTTCCATTTGAAGATACCTACGAGGCTTCATTGCAGATGCAGGGACCTCCCACCAAGCGCTATTGACTGTAGGCAGGGAAAGATGGGCACAGAAATATTTTAGGTTTAATTCACAAGATACAGAACGCTGTGGAACGTGAAGAAGACTGGGAGAGACCACAACGGCAAACTGTGGAATGAAAATGAGAATGTTACCTTATATTTGTGGGCTTCCGCTGTGGTAACTTCAAACTGACCTATTTTGGTGCTATACATCAGGCGTAAGGATGACTCCATGGACGCGAGCAGACTCCCACTTAACAATTGTGTAGCGTTGATTTGGACCACCTGTCCACTAAAGGAGCCAAGTATTAAATTGAGCCATAAAACAAAACCACCCTGTGAAATATGACCCACCACAAGGTGTGTCCATAAATGACAACAGCATTGTACGTACGCTTACCATAACTTTTACTGAGGTGTGTTTCACCATACCCACGGTCCACAAGGCTGAGGAGCATCGTTATGCAGATACACAACAGTGGAAACTGGATCTCCCATTGTCCTCATCTCATCCACTTGAGACAACGCCATGGGAGCATGCAAAAGGCTATTTAAGTCATCAAGCTACGTGACGGTCAGGGGCAAGAAGACAAGGCAGTTGGGCCTGCGGTATCACACTGGGCCTGGACCCCTCAAACAAAGAGCCATTTAAGGGGCGTTGCAGTCGAAGGGGGTAGGTAGGCGTTCACAAGGCCAATCAGAGGGTCCAGGACAGCAGGAAGTTGGAAGTTTATGCAGCTGCTCCCACGTTGAGGGACAGTGTCAAGCTGGACATGGTTAAACAGGTGCCCGCTCTGAAATGCCCGCAGATACTGAGATGAACCAGTTGGGGCCTGCAGTCCATTGGGACAGTGCAGTAGGAGCAAGTCACCCTCCATTTAATAACACAGTCCAGAGTGACAGACAACAGGCAAAAGGGGAGACAGTGAATCCACTCTGATAAGGGCCACGGCTAGCTTAGTTAGCGGTGTGCGCTAAATAGCGTTTCAATCGGTTACGTCACTTGCTCTGAGACCTTGAAGTAGTAGTTCCCCTTGCTCTGCTTTTGTGGAGCGATGGGTAACGATGCTTCGAGGGTGACTGTTGTCGATGTGTGCAGAAGGTCCCTGGTTCGCGCCCGGGTATGGGCGAGGGGACGGTTTAAAATTATACTGTTACATTGATGCTGTTGACCCGGATTACTGGTTGCTGCGGAAAAAGGAGGAAGGTCAAAAGGGGGGTGAGTGTAACGGATGTGAAACGGCTAGCTTAGTTAGCGGTGTGCGCTAAATAGCGTTTCAATCGGTTACGTCACTTGCTCTGAGACCTTGAAGTAGTAGTTCCCCTTGCTCTGTAAGGGCCGCGGCTTTTGTGGAGCGATGGGTAACGATGCTTCATGGGTGACTGTTGCTGATGTGTGCAGAAGGTCCCTGGTTCATGGGCGAGGGGACGGATGTAAAGTTATTCTGTTACACATCCGCCATTAAAATTCAAACATAGTTCCCAATTTGACATCACTGTGCTCTTGTATGACATGACATTCCAAGAAAGACAGATTAACTAGTGAGCAAAGGTATTACAAACTTTGAGTGATTTAATAGTACGCAAAAATGTTTAAATAAACCAGTGGCTACCTCCTGCACAAAGGCTGCGCAAGGATGTTGGTTGCCATTGCAGTGACTTGATCAGCTATGTAGCTAACTGTTGTAACTAGCTTACTGACATGAATGACACAAAAAGCTTGCATTGGCCTGTCTAAATTCTCCTGAGGTTGTAGGCATGCAGACCCACAATTAAAAAGAACTGATATCAGAAATCAGTCCGCATGATCAGCATGTTTCTCCCTGTAATCGTATCGTTGGGTCAGCTGAGCACAACAGCTGACTCGGGAGGCTACTGCAATGACTCGTGGCAGAAGAACAGCTGCTTCATGAAAACTCAATGGAAGCATCAGCTAGCACTACTAGCTACAGTAACTTGCTAGCTAGCTAGCTTTTTTTGGAAGACAACATTGTGTGCAGTACTAGGTAGCTGGTTAGTTAGCAGCACCGTTTCAGTCAAAGATGATTTCAGGGACTGGCTCAGCTAACGTTGGACAAATTTACATTAGCTTTCGCACATATAGTCAAAACTTCAGAACCAACTGCTAATTGAAGCACAATATTCCTTAGCTCACCAAAAAGAAAAAGACATTTGTTTTAGCTTAGATTAATTCAGACAATTTTGATGTAGAAATTAAGTTCCGCAGACGATGTCACGTAGGTAATATTTTCAACGTTATGGCAGCCATTACCATTTACGGAGATACGAGACAGTTCAGGTGAAATCAAGACGCCACCTGATGTAAGACAATGACACTGAGTAGGATGTTGCTTGAGGGATTTATCAGACACTGCTGTGTTGGACTCATTTTCCCCATACTAGGGTAAAGGAAGTCAAGCGAGATTAGGATGAAGTAGGCATAGGAGTCAATTTAATCATAACTGCTAAATGTGTTTCCTGGATAAATTGACAATAATGACAATGTTCCACTCAAAAAGGAGGAGCGCAGCAAAGAACAGCCCGGCAGTAGGATAGAATAGGGCGGGGCGATCTGGCCTAAAAATCACATCTCCATTTTTTTTTCAAACTTAAGGGCAATTCACAATATATTTTGTTTATGTTCTCTAAATAAGCATTGTTGTACAATTAAAAAGGTAAAATACACCGCATTAAACAGTCAGCAATAATCTAATGAATTCACAGCGTGTGAAATTAGGCTAAATAATATCATTTCTCTAACTAGTTTCACCTGATTCTTTTTTTTTGCAATAATCACTGATCTGGCTTTCAAGTCTATGAAAATGCCCTTTTTGTTCAAACATTTTACCAGAACAAATGCATAATGTACATATAATAACAAACGTCTTGTAGCAGATATTACCATACAGAAAATTAACACAGGTCTCAATCTCTCAAGCAAAAGAACATGCTAGTAAGTAGCCAGTTAATGTTTATATTTAAAGTTTAGCTAACTTGAATCTATTTGTTCGCTAACAAGGCAGAACAGTTGAATTGTTATGAACACACCCTTCTGTCTGTCTCCCACTGTTTGAACAGCATGCTAGCCTGTCCACTGTGTTCAGATGTTAAAATCAAGTGGCCTACCTTATTTCTCAGAATGAAAACGAGTTGCCAATTCATTATATTAATGTTTGAATGCTTACTGCACATTTATTTAAAAAAATAAAAAATAAAAGACCACAGCTAACAGTCTGTAGCTAAAATGCCGTGTGACAAACTGAGCATTCATTTTCCAGAATGTTCACTGATACTCCTGTTTTATTAGTGTCTGCTCTGCGTGCAATTTGAGTAGTTGAAACATTTCTTTAAAAGGTATCGTTAGAAAGGTTAACTTCTTTATTGCAGTAAAATGTCTCAATGCATTTCAGTGTCCATTTGACAGATTCTGTTGGACCAAACCTCAAATTGCGAGTTGACAGTGCTTGTCAGAGGAAGAAGTCTTCTCTCAACTTTGTTGGTGTGGCAGAGGGAGGGGCTTGGTGTGTGTGGAAACAGAGAGGAAAAGGCAAAGCAAGAGGTTTCACTCTTGCCCAAATCCTGTCCAGAATAAGCTTGGTCGCCTGCCTTACAGCGAAGGAGACCAAAAAGACAACGTGAGAACAAGCAGACAAACGCTCATAAAAAGGGTATACAAAATAACTTCATGCGATTCAAACAACCTGAATATTGCAGAAAAACATTCATTGGAATTAATTCGATATAAGAAACCAGACCTAGGATGGGTTTGCATTGCAGCTGTTCTCTTCTGTCCTGTCATCACAGAGAGCATGGCATGCGATTGTATCAGAGGCCGATGAGACTAAATCCTTGGTGAACCGTTCCCTTCATTTAACGCAGGGGCCCAGCTGTGAGATGGATACCCATCTGTGGCCAAAACATTTATATGAGAATCCCCTGCCCCGTCACTGCACATACAAGGGACAAAACAGCTGGGGGGGGGCGCGCAGAGATTAGCGAGAGCTTACTATGGCCATACATGGTAATTTTCTTGGTGGAGATGACAGTAAAAAAATATTTAATTACATGACACGACTTAGACAAATACTACAGAAAAGACTAACTGATTAAACCACCTATTATACAGTATTAGAATATAGAATACATTTTTCTGTACTGTACTACATTGTACTCTACTCTATTTAGCCGACTAAACAACGATGTACGATGGAGTTGAACGGCGACTAGTGTGTGGGCAAACTGCAGCAGTATCACATGAATTGTCCTGTGTAAAAGCGGGATATTCTTTGGGTGCGGAAATGTGCAGTTACACTCCACTGAGCTATCCAAACTTGTGAAATATAGGTTCAGATTTGGTCCAGGTCCATCTGGACGTTAAACATCGAGGCCAGGGTCGACTGACCAAATGCAAAACTACTTTTCAACATCCATGGGCGTCTGATGTCGGTCAGTGCGTTAGGATGCTCGTTACAGTGGGCTCGTGGGTAGAGGTCAGTAAGAGCTGGGAGAGGTGACATTTAACTGGAGCGAGAGGTTGTCCAGACTCAGCCTGTTTTTAACACTCTTGGTTTGACCATGAGACAGACAAAGCTGTTCTGAGCTGAACATGACAGTGGAAGGGAGGACAGTAGCAGGTGACCCAACTGTGATTTGTGACTATTATGATTTCCCATTGTACCAATTTGGTAACAGAATTACGAGTTATATTCACTTAATAATTCAAGTAAAATTGACATCAGTAAAATCACTATAACTGAAATCGGTAGGTCTACCATTACCTATTATTTTGTGAACTTTCATTATCCTCCCTCATGAGGGAGAGACATTTTAAAAGATATGTAGCTTTTTGGTTACAGAATTAAGAGGCACAAGGCAATATTTTTTTTAACTCAATTCCTCCAAAAACCAAATATTAAGTGTTGATATTATTTGGCAGGGGTTTTGATGCATTTCTGATAAGACCTTTTCCTTGTAGATTTTAACATTTTCTGATTCAGAAATCAAAGCCTTTACTTATGCCTAATTTGATATGCTCCTGGAGAAGAAAATAAAAGCTGTGTGTACCTCGATCGTTAGAGTCCAGAGCCAAGTTTCCGGCCCTGGAAGAGTCAGGGGTTCAGCCACTTTTCTCATGTGAGCCTTGGGGCTTTCATTTTACTGTTGGCTAACTGGCTTGAAGGTGATAAAGTAGCCTCATCTCTGTTTTCGGGGGGGAAATAACAATTGATGCACCAAAGCCAGGATACAACCCATGACATCTCAACTATGCCCCCTCATCCACTGTGGTATGGCATCTGCCGCAGGCAGCTCAGACTTGGAAGTCTATCCAGAGTATGTGTTTTCGATGTGAGATTTAGAATGCGATGCAATTAGCTGTCCCCTGTGGGGGGGGGGGGGGTCATCCTCTCCACCCCCTGCTTCACCCTCTCCACGCCTGCCAGTTGGCAGTGTTGACCTCATGCTGTGAGAAGTGCAAGCGACTGATGCATACCGCAGAAAGCGTGGGGCCCCTGACAAACAAACAATACCCCTACAGCACACAAGGAGGGACAAAATACAATAAACATTAAGGGAGGCTAACAGCAGAGGATGTTGAAATGTTTAGGAGACGAGGCTTGGGACATTCACAGTTGTGCAACCCAGCAGTTTTTTTAGACCACATATGTTGATAGTGTTGGCATATTAACCAAGTAATTATTTATTCTCACAAACTAAATTGGCGGGAAGGGGCAATGTGTGTAGTACTGAAGGTTAGTCTATCCTTCACAGTAAATTCCACACGCTTCTCTTTATAATACATAAAATCTAAAAAGCCTTTGGTGCTCTGGGAATGTTGTGGCATTTCTAAATTCGGTTCTGGAAATAGATGGCGCTTAATGAAAAGCATATGGACTTCAATTTAATTATACAAATTCTGATCTCATAACAAGAACCACTTGTTCTCTCTGCAGAGCACTCAGGAGAGTCACCAGGCAACTCCATA
Organism: Oncorhynchus keta; assembly: GCF_023373465.1. Lineage (NCBI taxonomy): Eukaryota > Metazoa > Chordata > Actinopteri > Salmoniformes > Salmonidae > Oncorhynchus > Oncorhynchus keta. The sequence continues at coordinate 13,796,037 of NC_068452.1, read as the reverse complement.
TTGGTTCCAGGCAGGTCAACAGACTAAAATTGTCCCTAAAACAAATCTCGCCAGACAGCCCTTGAGAGGACCGGAAAGGGTTAATACACAACAAAGGGCAAAAATCTGGCAAAACATCTAGCAATAAATATTGTTTTACCACAGAGGGACTCAAAAAAGGTACCAGCACTCATGTCCCTAGTTCTTCAAACGGTTCAGACTGAGCTTGTTCTTGGGTGGCGAAGTGTAAAAACATCTCTTCTCCCCTGCTCGTGACCTCTCTGCCCTGGATTCAGTCTGTGTGGGTTTCCCTTGATGATTGGAGCCTGTGGCTTTTGAGCAGCCTTTGGTGTACCTCATCATGCTCAACGAGAGCCGTGCATAGTTGTGATTGGCTCTGTCAGACAGGGTTCTTTTCATCTGGAAGTTTTGCTGTCCATTTCACATGCCGTCGTCATTTTAGAGGAGCATGAAGGGATGGCACGGACATAAACAGTTGGACCACTACTTTTGTGTATAGTTTATACACTGCGTCAGCAATTACTCTTATGTCATTACTTATCATTCGCACAAAACCCAAGCAGTTCTGGGAGTTTAAAAAATATATATCTGCAAATATTCTTATCAAAAAGCCATTATCAGTCCTCAATAAATTGTGAAATCCCTCTCTAAAAATGGAAAAGAAATGCAGCCAAATCTCTATGTGGAATTGTGAATGACATCTGCCGGGCTTTCCTAGTGTACTTTACAACATGGAAACACTCCTCTCCCAGTCAGCAGCACTGAGGTTGGCCAGGGTTACAGGGCTATGCACCTTGACTGATATGGTGCCAATGGCTCTTATGCGGTTGAAAGACAAGCCTAGGTCCTAGCTTTGGCAGAAAGGCATGTCTAAAAAAAAAAATAAAAAAAAGGGGTGATATTTGATTCATCTAGAAAGTGGCAATCTTCCACACAAATCGTCCGTTTTTAATCCAGTGAAAGCTGTTGATTTCAACCCAACGTTTCCTGGCCACACAAAGGAAATTGGAGCTGTTTTTAGGAACAAGTTCAAAGCTAAATATAGCACTTTTATTTTACCAACAAAGCGGTTTCCATCAAGGAGTGAAAAGGGGGATACATTTTTTTTTTTTAAATAAGCACCTAAGTACGCCAGAGTAACAGATCCGCACACAGATGTAGTTTCCTAAATTGGTTCTAAAGAACGTCCAATTTAGCAAAAAAACAACAACAAAAGCAATAGTTAAACCAACTGCTTTGAAATGTTTAAAAACACATACTACCATGAGTCTAGAGACACAATAGTTCTGAGCTTTTTGTTGTTGAACAGTTCATCATTAGACACTTCAAAACAGACCAATTTTCCCCACCATTTTGTTCAGGCCATTCATGGCTGACACTCCATATCAGATAACTTGACATCTTATGAGCTGAATCTCTTCCTCCTTGCCAAGGCCCTGCTATTTCTCTGCCGGCGAGCAATCTCACGACGGGTGGCATAGTTTACACAGGCATTCATTTCACACATCTGCCAGGCTGTCATTTTAGGAGCTCATTAAGGGCTATCAGATCAAACGTCAGTTATGTCCGCCGCTGGCATCGTCTTTGTGCACAGGGTTGGGCCCCAAATACGGAGGGCATTGTGGAAACTAATTACAAGCACCTCGGTTACAACATGCCTTGGCACGACCGTGCTGGGTTGACCCGGGTTAGATTTACTCAACAAGCAAATAAAGTGGCATAAATCATCCTATGAGTTGAGCATAGAGGAGCAGCAACCATATCAGAGGACTCAATTATAAAATGTTACCTTTACACCCACCTGCCCATGTAATTTTTAAACCTTTGACAGTGTAAATAGTGTCACTGCTGTTTTGCTTTAAATTACTGTGCAGTTAACAGTTACACATCTAAACTGTGAATCTCCACCGTTACATTTAAAATTGTGCATATTTCATTGGTGTGTGTGTGTGTGACGTTGCATAGAGGTTGAGGTCTTATTTTTACACTTCTAATAATAGTACGACAAATCTTTATACATCAACCCACCTCTCAAATAAATGCCCTATATATCAGGGCTGCCCACTGACCGCTAACACCATTTGCTTTGGCTGACTAAAGGGCAATAGTGGTGAGATTTATTATTTCTACCCCCCCCCCCAAAAAACTCCTTCAAAAACATATTTTCCAGATCTTAAAGTTCAGCTGTAATAAACACTTGTGTGTCTGATCAAACTGCAGCTGCCAGAGGTGTGCCAAAAGAGAATAGTGATGGTTACCCCTGACATTTAACGGCACAGTCCCAAAGACCCACGAGACCTCGGAGGAGTTCGACAAGAGAGAAGAACATGCCATCACGCCTAATCCAGAATGTGTTTCAAGAAAACATTTCAGCTGCTTATCCTCCATCCTCACGTGTCATACACCAGAGTGACCCTCGCTTTCATACGAGTAGTTGCCATTGCTTTAACAAGACACACACAGTAGGAACAGATGGCAGTATAGGAAATAAGGACTGGGTTGTGCTCGAACCAGCAAATTTGTACAAGCTCTGAAAGTACTACACAAATTGGATGAAATGTTGGAAATAAGATTAGAATACTATAAGCATAATTCAATGTTTCAGAAAATGCACTTCTATTGCTGCAAATGGTGATTGATCTTATTGTATGTGTTTGGTTATTCTCGCTTCCTCATCTCTGCGATATAGCCGGCTGTAGCATCCCCTATGCCCTGTGTGATATAGCCTTCTGTGGCGTTGCCTATGTCCTGTGTGGGCGCTGTTGGTTTACGAGAGTTCACTCAACTTACAAATGTACCTCACGTGAAAGGTAATAGAACCAAGAAAATAATCTATACTAGCGTCAGCAGCCCAAACACTGGCTGTGTAGCAAAGTAAACAAACCCAAATATTAGATCGCCGGCTCTCCAGGTACATAGACCACTCTCCAAATAACTATAAAACAAGTTACATTTGTAATCAATGTGAACTATTCCTCTAACTGAAACCTCCTTGGAAGCAGGCCATATTCCAGTACTTAAAGGCAAAGGATGTTTCACATTATACACTGTAGATCTTAATCACGACACAGGACCATCTTGTCAGGGGAAAAGGGCTCACAATATGGTTTTGATGTATAAGTATCTGAAGACATTTTTATTTCCCCCTCTGAAGCCCCAGAAATCAAAATGGTGATATTTCAAACAATACACAGAGCCTTGCATTTAAAAACAGTCCAATAAGACTGGGGGCTCTTTTCCACTTAATTATAGTGTGAAAACCACACTACAGCATAGCATGCTTCTCAGTCATCTTAGTTTAGAATAAACAACAAATGTGAGTCCAATTCAGAGCAAAGGGGCTTGTCAAGAGAAATGATACTACTTCTGTCTTTGCAATTACAGTGAGTGCTTCTAAAGTATTTTTCCCAGACCAATCCTGATTTCCATAACAATGGAAGGAGATGGTCCCCCTCAAGTTCTAAAGATCAAGCAGGCCCCTCAACTACCTGTGAAGTCTCTTGTCAGGCTGCTTTTATCTCCTGGGTTTCCATGCAAATGTAGTCCCATTTCCTCCAGAGACCCTGAGGCCAACGACAACACCCCAACACACTTTTTCTCAAGGTCTCCAAAAAGATACAAATCCATTTCCTGACTGTTTCTCCACACTTCCACTTACCTACAAGATAAAAAATATATACTGTAGTCATACATTGGGGCATTGCGGAAGGACCAAAGCAAAAGCATTGAGCTGGAGCCATGTCACTTCTTTGCACAAGCTTACCTTAAACTTTTACAGGCGGCTTTAGCCTGCAGCATAGCTAAATTACCCTTCTACACACTGTACTACAGTATTTGCCTTACCAACATATCCATAGGATCCTATAATTCAGTTATAGGATCTCTATGAACATATCATTCCTGACAATCAGCCTGTGCTGCCCAATTAGAATTGGAGCTCTGAGATGATTGGAAAATGTTTGAGCAGTAAGAACACCTGCTCTCCATGACAGACTGACCAGGTGAGCCTGGGTGAAAGCTATGATTCCTTATTGATGTCACTTGTAAAATCCACTTCAATCAGTGTAGATGAAGTGAAGAAGACCAGTTAAATAAGGAGTGTTAAGCATGGAGACAATTGAGACATGGATTGGGTATATGTGCCGTTCAGAGGGTGAAAGGGAAAGACAAAAGTGCCTTTGAACGGGGTACGGTGGTAGGTGCCAGGCGCGCACCGGTTTGTCTCAATAACTGCAATGCTGCTGGGTTTTTCATGCTCAACATTTTCCTGTGAGTATCAAAAATGCTCCCTCACCCAAAGGACATCCAGCCAACTTGACACAATGGTAGGAAGCATTGGAGTCAACATGGGCCAGCATCCCTATGAAAAGCTTGACACCTTGTAGAGTCCATGCCCCAACAAATTGAGGCTGTTATGAGGGAAAGAGGGGTGCAAACTCAATATTAGTTAGGTGTTCTTAATATTTTGTACACTCACTCTAGGCCAGTCACTTCCCCCACTCTCTTCAGCCCAGGTCTGGCCATATTCTATGAAAGAGCCTGTTGAATCAAGCTGAGCAGTAGGGAAACTTCTGAAGTCAGGTCATTCAAACATGAATTTAGCAGACAACCAATATTGATAATTATTCTGCCTTCTGCCCAAAAACAGTTTAGTCATGGTCCTGTTATGAGCTCTACTAAGCTCAAATGACATACTGTAAAATGCATATTGTTATGGAAATAGCAGCATTACCATGTGTGGCATTGGAAGACAGTTCTTTGTATGCCCTGCAATGCTGTCAAGTCAAAGACCAATGCTCAAGGGGATAGAATATTTGGTCATGACATTATCTAAACTAACCAACTGGACATAAAAAAAAATACAAAAGTGGTAGCACGATTTTCACCGATTATGTTTTTGGAGGTTTTTTGGGAGTGGGTGACAACGAGCTTACTTACTGCCGTTAAATATTACACTAGCCTTTCGTAGAATAAAAGGGTTACATTTTTTTTTAAACCAAGGCAACGTTGTTTCAACTTGTTTGTGGGAACTTACAACTTGAGTTATTGGATAACGTACTATATATACTCTAGTCACCAACATTTTTCTGAAATAAAGCTTGTTTGTTACATTGAAGTAGTATTTCTATAGTATAGAGTATTGTACCGAGCGATAAGCACACCTTCAGATAACTTAACATGTATAACACCCGGCGGGCTTGTGGCCACTTGGTGTCTTCTTACCTTTGGTGAAAATAAGAAAGAGAGTCGTGGTGTGTATGGTCGGCATGACTCCTTGTCTACTCCTATTCGCCGAGTTCAGGTTACTCTCTTTGAAACCATTATTTTCTGTGGACGGTAACTCCATAATAGAACTCCAGCAAAGTAAGCCACAACTAAGTTAAATCATTCGCACGAGAAAACGAGCCGCAAAACCAAGGGAAGTCAGCGCGAAAACCTGAACTATCAACGTTTCACAAGACCTCTGAAAAGTACTCCCAACGAGAAACGACTGCTTTGTCTAGTGGTCGTCCGATGATACGACTGTTGCACGATCAATTTGTAAATGTGAAGACGTGGGCCCTATTCCATTATTTCAAATAATGACAAAAAGAAAGAAAGCTGCCTACATAAAATTACTTCGACACTATTGAATGAAAGTAGCCTTTTTTATTTTACTCTCCCCTTAGCTCCCACATTGGATGAGAAGCTTCCGGTGTTTGGAGAAGAGAGGGAGGGGTGAGGGGATGGTGGGCACTAAATATATTTTTTTTTAAAGGTAGCGTTAGTAGGCCAAACGTGTTTGCACTTTTCTATGCAAACATTTTATTTTTATTTGATTTTACCAGGTAAATTGACTGAGAACACATTCTCATTTACAGCAACAACCTGGGGAATAGTTACAGGGGAGAGGAGGGGGGATGTATTTGATTTGGTTCCCTTTCAGTCCTCATTTGGACTAATCTTCCAAGAGTCCTTAAACATTAAAAAACTATTTGTAATATGATCACATTTTTCACACACTGTTACAGACATAATAGACTTACATATTGACCCGATAAATACTCTAACAGTCTAAAAAGATAGATTGATTATTCATCTACCATAGTCAAGCACAACTTTCCTATGTATTATATTTAAATGGTTTTAAAGCATTGTTTAAATTCATATATAGAAAGGTTTCTAGTTTGCTCAGTTCAATTATTACATTTCTTTATTGCTCTTGTGGCAGACCAGGGGGTTTGATCAAGACGTTTACACAGATCAGACACGGACAGAGTATGATTAGCTCGGTTTCAAGGGTGTTTATTAAATAATAAATCAAAAGAAAAGGATCGGTCTCCCCCATGAGACCCTCTCTGGGATACCGTCTTCTGGGCTCCGTCTTGCTGTATCATGCCGAGCACACAAACTCAACTCCCTCGTCTTAGCTTGGGCACCGTCTCCAACTTCACGGATGTCAACTTTACTTCCCCCAGTCCGCAGCATCTGTTTGAGCATTTTTTTAAAGCGCTTGACGAGTCCAACCGTCTGCGGGTGAAAAACTGAGCTCCGGATCTGCTTGATCTGCAGGAGGGCACACAACTTTTCATGAGGCGGGACATAAACGCCGTACCTTGGTCTGTCAAGATCTCGTTTGGTAGGGGGACCAATGGGCTTTGGAAGTGGGCTTTCAGGGTTGTGAGTTGACATTCCGGGCAGCTGCGGGCAGCTGCGACAGTAGTCTTCCACGGCCCTCCTCATCCCGGGCCAGTGGAACCGGGCGGCGATCCGTTCCGGGTCTTCTCCATTCCCAGGTGCACCCCCAACAGGTGGGTGTGGGACAGCTGAAGAACGGTTCCCACGTACCGTCGGGGCAGCAACAATACCTCTTGAAGTTCCCCCTGTTGGTGCGACACCTGATACAAAAGGTTATTCTTGATTTGGAAATGGGAGTATTGCCAGTCACTCACCCCCGGAAGTAGCTGTCCATCCACCGCTATCACTTGAGCTGTGGAGGCTTTCAAGTTCGAATCCTCCCACTGGGCCGTCCCGAACTGTCCCCTAAGTTGGCCCCCTGCGGGGGTCTCGAGTGGCTCCTACTCCGGAGCCGTAGACACATGCTGGTTAACCGGTTGCTTCCGGGCTGCGCAGACTATTGGTCATCCCCGCTCTCTTCTTCGGCCGGCTCGTACCTTCTTCCTCAACTCGTGCCCCCATAGGGCCGCGAACAGCGGACAATCCTGTCCCCATGCTTTTGGGGCACAGTCGATAGCGCACTGGACTTCGGATTAGAAGGTTGAGGGTTCGAGACCTGCTCCCTGCCTGTTTCATCACACTATACAACATTTAAAACAGCCAAACTCTATTCACAAAGGTATTCAGTTGGTAAGAGACAGACATTCAGTAAATATCAGTAATAGATTGTCCACCATCTATGTGTTATCCAGACAGAAAAGAGAAATAGGCAAAATAACATTTTGATGTAGAGTGTGGCGTACAGCAGGTCAGCCACCAGCGGGAGACTCGTCGAGGCCTATTGACAGATGGAGTATACATAACGAGGCGATGGCTCGAGCGGCAGAGTCAATATCCACGCTTATAACCCCAGGGTCGTTCCACTACTCCCTGATATTTTCCAAATCTACTTGTAGAGCTTGCTGTACATGTTGAACCGATTGTCTTGCTGTATAAATTGTAGTATTATCTGCAAATATAGTAGCTTGAGTTTCAGATAAGGCATAAGGAAGGTCGTTGGTATATATTAACCTCTTACCTCCACCCGACACGCAGGCGTCCCATCTAGACATCTGAAATGCAAATGCGCTACGCTAAATGCTAATAGCACTCGTTAAAACTCAAACGTTCATTAAAACACACATGCAGGGTACTGAATTAAAGCTACACTCGTTGTGAATCCAGCCAACAAGTCAGATTTTTTAAATGCTTTTCGGCGAAAGCATGAGAAGCTATTATCTGATAGCATGCAACACCCCTAAAGACCCGCAGGGGACGTAAACAAAATAATTAGCATAGTCGGCGCTACACAAAATGCAGAAGTAAAATATAAAACATTCATTACCTTTGACGATCTTCTTTGTTGGCACTCCTAGATGTCCCATAAACATCACATTGGGTCTTTTATCCGATTAAATCGGTCTATATATAGCCTAGATATCGATCTATGAAGACTGTGTGATCAAGGAAAAAAACAGTGTTTTATAACGCAACGTCATTTTTTTTAATTAAAAAAGTCGACAATAAACTTTCACAAAACACTTTGAAATACTTTTGTAATGCAACTTTAGGTATTAGTAAACGTTAATAATCGATCAATTGATCACGGGGCGATGTATATTCTATAGCTCTATGTCTTGAAATAATGTCCGGATAAATCTCAACCAAAATATCCTGTTGGAGACCGGAAGAAATGGGCTGTCTCTTGTTCGTTTGACCAAGAAACAAATCCTAGGCAAATAGACAATACATTCAAGTGGCACATTGATATATTTTCCAGTTTTCAGTGATCAGATTTTCCTGCGCTTTTCGATGAAACGCACATTCTGTTATAGTCACAGCCGTGATTTAACCAGTTTTAGAAACGTCTGAGTGTTTTCTATCCACACATACTAATCATATGCATATACTATATTCCTGGCATGAGTATCAGGGCGCTGAAATGTTGCGCGATTTTTAACAGAATGTTCGAAAAAGTAGGGGGTAGGATCAACAGGTTAAGTAAAGAAGTGGCCCAAGGCAGCTGCCTTGCGGTATTCCACGGTTTAAAGTAGGTTAAAGCATGAGGGGAAGAAAATGAACCATTGACATAGGTGGACTGTTTCCTGTCAGTTTTATATGAATTCAGTGCTACCTCCTTAAAACCATAATGCATTAATTTTGTCAAAGTTATTTCATGATCCACTAAATCAAATGCTGCACTAAAATCTAAAAATGGTACACCCACAAACCTGCCATTATCCATAGCATTGAGCCACTGGTCAGTCATGTCAACCAATGCAGTGGTAGTGGAATGTGTTTTGTGTCACGCTCTGGCCATAGAGGCTTTTTATTCTCTATTTTGGTTAGGCCAGGGTGTGACTAGGGTGGGCATTCTATGTTCTTTTTTCTATGTTTTTGTATTTCTTTGTTTTTAGTCGGGTAGGGTTCTTAATCAGGGACAGCTGTCTGTCGTAGTCTCTGATTGAGAACCATACTTAGGTAGCTCTTGCCCACATGGGTTTTGTGGGTAGTGATTTTCTGTTTAGTGTGTTTTGCACCTGACGGAGCTGTTTCGGTTGTTTCTTTTGTTCCTTGTTGTATTTAGTGTTCAGTTTATTAAAATAATGATGAACACTTACCACGCTGCATCTTGGTCCTCACCTTCTCCCACCTACGACAGCCGTTACATTTTGCGATAAGCATGCTGATTGGCTGTAATCAGATCATTCTTAATCATGTTGTCCCATATTTGTCTATTCACAATTACCCTCCAATATCTTACTGAGTGCAGGGAGTAGACTAAATGGTCGACTATTGGCCGGAGTAATGGGTTCTTTGCTGTCTTTCGGAATAGAACACGGTTTCGCATGCTTCCATACATTTGCAAACATCCCCTTTTCCACTGACCATTTACATATTTATTTCAGTGGAGCTGCAATCTATGGGGCAGAATAGAAAGTAAAAAATTGTCCATAAGATCATAACCTGTACATTTACCATCAGGTAATGACTTCAATAGTTTTAACACCTCCTCTACTGACACCATTTGTAGACTAAAAGAGCAGGTCTTGTTGCTCATAATATGATCATCAATCCATTGGACAATAGCTTGTTTGGAAGAATGTATGTTTACATTATCACTCAGTAAATACATTTTCTTTGTAAAAAAAAATTGCAAAATTATTGGCAATATCAGCTGGTTTTGTTATTGTTCTCCCGCCAACCTCCACACTAGATGGGCGTGATGAGATAGATGTACAAGTAAGCCCTTAACTCTATTCCACACATTTTAAGAATAATTTTTACAATCAATAAAAGCATTTTTGTAAAATAACAATTTTTCTTCTTAAGATTTAATTTATCTGCATAATTACGCAATGTTCTATAATTCTGAACATCAGTTTCTAGTTTAGATTTGGCTGCTAAGACTTTTGCCGTATTTCTTTGAGAAAAAGCCTCACCCAGTTCATCATCACTCCATAGAGATGGACGAGCCCCAACTGTCCTCTTTCTTACTGGGGCATGATGGTCCATTACCTCAGTGAGAAAATCAATAAAACATTCTGTAGTGTGATTTAAATCATCCTCTTGATAAATTAGCTCCCAGGGTACAGCAGCCAAATCATTTTGAAATAGCTCATGATTAAAGGTTTTACAATTTCTCTTGACCACAATCCTTGAGGGTTTCTTTGGAACCTTGGTGTTCATGGTTATGGTCACAATATTATGGCACTGATCTGGCTTTTAAGCATTGCAATGGTATATTACAGAATATCAGATCAATGCATGTGTCTGAACGATGACCCAACTTAATTGATGATCTAGTAGTATCATTAACCATTTGTTTCACAGTTCTCAGCATATCTAATCAATGTAGTTATATTTGAATTATTATGATCCTTCCAATTTATATTAAAATCACCCAAGATAAGCACATCTCTGTTACTATCTGTGGCCTTGTCAAACCCAGTGCATAATTCATCCAGATAGGACACCTTAGAGCTAGGAGGTCTATACACACATCCTACCAATATGGGTGCCTGGTGAGGCAGATGTACCTGAGCCCATAGTGCCTCTATTTGACATACATTATGGTCATCCCTCCTCTTAAAAGGTATATGATTCTGAATGTACAGTGCTACACCCCCACCATTCCTATTCCTGTCCTTTCTAAGTAGACTATTTCCTTGAATGTTCATTTGCCCATCATTTACAGCCAAAATATGACTATTATTTATGTTGACCAAGTTAAAAACCTCATGTGTTTTGTTAGGAAGGCTACATACATTAAGCAATATGTAACCCTTTCCTTATCAAGTGGAGATCAATTGAGCATGTATTCATTATAGTGGAGATCAATAGAGCATGTATTCATTATGGTGGTGATCAATAAATCATGTATTCATAAAAGTGGAGATCAATAGATCATGTATTCATTATAGTGGAGATCAATTGAGCATGTATTCATTATAGTGGAGATCAATAGATTATGTATTCATTATAATGGAGATCAATAGATCATGTATTCATTATAGTGGAGATCAATTGAGCATGTATTCATTATAGTGGAGATCAATAGATAATGTATTCATTATAGTGGATATCAATAGAGCATGTATTCATTATAGTGTAGATCAATAGATCATGTATTCATTATAGTGGAGATCAATAGAGCATGTATTCATTATAGTGGAGATCAATAGATCATGTATTCATTATAGTGGAGATCAACAGAGCATGTATTCATTATAGTGTAGATCAAACTGAAATTTGAATTAAAATAGCCAGGGTCCTGATATCTAGAGTCCTGGACCCCTACAAATCAGCCGGACTAGATAATCTGGACCCTTTCTTTCTAAAATCATCTGCCGAAATTGTTGCAACCCCTATTACGAGCCTGTTCAACCTCTCATTCGTGTCGTCCGAGATTCCTAAAGATTGGAAAGCAGCTGCGGTCATCCCCCTCTTCAAAGTGGGGGACACTCTTGACCCAAACTGCTACAGACCTATATCTATCCTACCCTGCCTTTCTAAGGTCTTCGAAAGCCAAGTCAAAAAACAGATTACCGACCATTTCGAATCCCACAGTACCTTCTCCGCTATGCAATCTGGTTTCAGAGCTGGTCATGGGTGCACCTCAGTCCCGCTCAAGGTCCTAAACGATATCTTAACCGCCATCAATAAGAAACAATACTGTGCATGTCACGTTTTATCAAGGTGGGTGGAATCAGGCGCAGAGAGCAGGTTTCAGATATTTGACAGTTTATTCTCCGGCGCACAAAAAACACGGTCAACCCAACACACAGGGTGAATAATCCAACACAGGATCAAAAATAGACCGGAGAATAAAACACAAGCACTACACCAAATGACATGAATACAAAAACAATCCCGCACAAAACAAGGGCGGGACAACCTACTACATATAGGGACGTTAATTAAACTAAAATACACACAGGTGAAACTAATAAGACAAAACCAATAGACAAACGAAAAAGGGATCGGTAGTGGCTAGTAGGACGGTGACGACGACCGCCGAGTACCGCCCGAACAGGCAGGAGAGCCAACTTCGGCGGAAGTTGTGACAGTGCAGCCGTATTCATTGACCTGGCCAATGCTTTTGATTCCGTCAATCACCACATCCTCATCGGCAGATTCGATAGCCTTGGTTTCTCAAATGAATGCCTCGCCTGGTTCACCAACTACTTCTCTGATAGAGTTCAGTGTGTCAAATCAGAGGGCCTGTTGTCCGGGCCTCTGGCAGTCTCTATGGGGGTGCCACGGGGTTCAATTCTTGGGCCGACTCTCTTCTCTGTATACATCAATGATGTCGCTCTTGCTGCTGGTGAGTCTCTGATCCACCTCTACGCAGACGACACCATTCTGTATACTTCTGGCCCTTCTTTGGACACTGTATTAACAACCCTCCTGATGAGCCTCAATGCCATACAACTCTCCTTCCGTGGCCTCCAACTGCTCTTAAATACAAGTAAAACTAAATGCATGCTCTTCAACCGATCGCTGCCTGCACCTGCCCGCCCGTCTAGCATCACTACTCTGGACGCGTCTGACTTAGAATATGTGGACAACTACAAATACCTAGGTGTTTGAGTCTGGAAGGAGAGTTTACAGTCTAACATCAAACATCTCCAATCCAAAGTTAAATCTAGAATTGGCTTCCTTTTTCGCAACAAAGCATCCTTCACTCATGCTGCCAAACATACCCTCATAAACTGACCATCCTACCGATCCTCGACTTCGGCAATGTCATTTACAAAATAGCCTCCAATACCCTACTCAATAAATTGGATGCAGTCACAGTGCCATCCGTATTGTCACCCCATATGCTACCCACCACTGTGACCTGTACGCTCTCGTTGGCTGACCATCGCTTCATACTCGTCGCCAAACCCACTGGCTCCAGGTCATCTACAAGACCCTGCTAGGTAAAGTCCCCCCCTTATCTCAGCTCGCTGGTCACCATAGCAGCACCCACCTGTGGCACGCGCTCCAGCAGGTATATCTCTCTGGTCACCCCCAAAACCAATTCTTCCTTTGGCCGCCTCTCCTTCCAGTTCTCTGCTGCCAATGACTGGAACAAACTACAAAAATCTCTGAAATTGGTAACACACTAGCTTTAAGCACCAGCTGTCAGAGCAACTCACAGATTACTGCACCTGTACATAGCCCATCTATAATTTAGCCTAAACAACTACCTCTCCCCCTACTGTATTTATTTATTTATTTAGCTTCTTTGCACCCCATTATTTCTATCTCTACTTTGCACATTCTTCCACTGCAAATCTACCATTCCAGTGTTTTACTTGCTATATTGTATTTACTTCGCCACCATGGCCTTTTTTTGCCTTTACTTCCCTTATCTCACCTCATTTGCTCACATTGTATATAGACTTATTTTTCTACTGTATTATTGACTGTATGTTTGTTTTACTCCATGTGTAACTCTGTGTTGTTGTATGTGTCGAACTGCTTTGCTTTATCTTGGCCAGGTCGCAATTGTAAATGAGAACTTGTTCTCAACTTGCCTATCTGGTTAAAAAATACAGTTGGATTAAAATAGCCAGGGAGTTACTCTAGAGTCCCGATACAGTTGGATTAAAATAGCCAGGGAGTTACTCTAGATTCCCGATACAGTTGGATTAAAATAGCCAGGGAGTTACTCTAGAGTCCCGATATAAAGTTTATCCATCACCATGAAGACTCGTTGATTCAGGCAATGCTTTTCCTTCATGATGGGATAGTCTTTTTCTCCTTTCATTGATCTCGGTGGGGAAGTGATCATTCATTCCAAAATCAGTGTTTCTGAGTCCTCTGCCCATGTTCTTCGCCATTTCCTTTTGCTTAAATTTGTCAAAACATGCAATAATAGCCCATGGCCTATTCCCAGAGGCCTTACCCATTCTATGGACTTTGGAGAAAGTGACATTACACACAACATCCGTGGGCAGTTTCAGTTGAGTTGACATAAAGTCTCAGACAGTGTGCTCACAGCCTCTGCTGTTGTCATTCTCCAGTATCCCTTAAAATATTAGATTGTCCCGCATTGATCGACACTATATATCAAGCAAGGTTTCTATAAGTTGTTTGTTCTCCCTTTGCACCACCAATGAGCCAATTGTAAACTGGGGATGATTAGGCTGCCATGATGGTATGAAGGCTAGATAGGGAATTTAGCCAGGACACCAGGGTTAACACTCCTACTCTTACAATAAGTGCCATTGGACTTTTAGTGACAACAGAGAGTCAGGACACCCGTTTAACATCCCATCCGAAAGACAGCACCCTACACAGGACAATGTCCTCAATCACTGCCAGGCTACATCCTCAACGATTTAAAATACATCTCAAATGTATTAAAAAATGTAATGCAGACAAGGTTGTTGTCAAAAAGGGGTACTTTTGTCATTTTAGTTGTGTAAGGTTTTTGGACAGAGGCAGTATACTAATAAGACAAACTATGACCTAGCCAAATAACCAGAAATATATCAAATGGTAACTGACAGGTATGTGCACATTTTTGTTGTTGAGTTAATCTGAGTGGAATCAATCATCTCCTTCACACCATTTTATTTATTTATATTTTCATTTTACATAAAAATTACAAGTCGTAAAGTGAAAATATTATAAATGCTGTATACAGTGTCTTCAGTATGTATTCACTTCGCTTTACTTGTTCCACATGTTACAAGGTGGGATTCAAATAGTTTTCATTGTAATTTTTTTGTCATTGATCTACACAAAATAATGTCAATGTGGAGGCTATATATAGGGGGTACCGGTACAGAGTAAATGTGGAGACTATATACAGGGGGTACTGGTACAGAGTCAATGCGGCGGCACCAGTTAGTCGTGGTAATTGAGGTAATACGTACATGTAGGTAGATGCAGCCAACACCATGCTTGAAAATATGACGAGTGGAACTCAGTGATGTGTTGTTGCTCCAAACATAATGCTTTGTATTCAGGCCAAAAAGTACATTTCTTTGCCACATTTTTTGCAGTATTACTTAAGTGCCTTGTTGCAAACAGGATGCATGTTGTGGAATATGTTTTATTCTGTCCAGGCTTCCTTCTTTTCACTCTGTAATTTAGGTTAGTATTGTTGAGTTACTACCATGTTGTCGATCCATCCTCAGTTCTCACATCACAACCATTAAACTCTGTAACTGTTTTAAATCCCTGAGCGGTTTCCTTCCTCTCCTCTCAAGTTAAGGAAGGACGTCTGTATCTTTGTATTGACCCCAGATACACCATCTAAAGCGTAATGAATAACTACACCATGCTCAAATAGGTCATTTTTCTTTTTCTTTCACATGTACCAATCAGTGCCTTTCTTTGCAAGGCATTGGAAAACCTCCCTGGTCTTTGTGGTTGCATATGTAATTGAAATTCATTACTCAATTGAGGGACCTTACAGATAATTGTATGTGTGGGGTACAGAAACTACGTAATCATTAAAAATGAATGTTAACCACTATTATTGAACACAGAATGAGTCCATGGAACTTGTGATTTGTTATGCAAATTTCTACTCCTGAATGTATTTAGGGTTGCCATAACAAAGGGGTTCAATACTTTTGACGCAAGGCATTTCAGCTCTTCATTTTTTATTAATTTGTAAAAAATAAAAAAAATAAAAGATCCACTTTGACATTATGCAGTATTGTGTGTAGATCAGTGACACAACATCTAAATTGAATGCATTTTAAATGCAGGCTGTAACACAACAAAATGGGGAAAAAGTAAATGGGGTGTGAATACTTTCTGAAGGCACGGTACGTTTTTAAGTGTAAATGTATATCAAATCTCCATTAACTTACACTGGCAATCTTTTAAGTAGTTTAAAGATGCACTATAAAGAAATCTCTCTGTTTGCTAAAATTCCAAATGTTGGTTTGTAACAAAACAAGCAAAAATAGTGTAGAGGGATCATTGTACCATCTAAACTGCTGTGAAATATATTTTTCATAACCAAAAATATAGTATTTTCAGCTGTTTGAAGTTATTGTACAAAACAGAAAGTAAGAGGTAAAAACAAAACTTATGAACAGAAGCATAGAAATAACACACATAGAACAGATCTACTACATCTTAGACTTGATTTCAATGAGAATGAATGATCTATAACTCCTCACAATTCTATTTGAATTTGGCCAGGTTGCCCAAAAAGTTATATATTGCAGCTTTAAATTGAAGCAACCCACTACAATTCACACTGAAATGTTGAAATGTATGCATTGAAAACAGTTGAAAACAGCATAGAAATACAAGGTCACAAAAGAGAAGCCGGGTACAATGTTAACATATCAAATGTATACCGTACTAATTACTGGAGAATACAAACAAATACACACTTATTCTGGGAAATATATTTTTAAAAAGAGGCAAGCACAGTAAGAGCACATCATTAGGCCATGCTGAACAGACAGGTTCATAAGTCACTTAAATTAAACTTCCATTCCCCAACCATCATTAACTATAGCTATGAATCTTCAAAAAGCTTGAACCTTCCTCAAAACCTAAAGAGCCTGGTCACAGTCTCAGCTCCATTTACAACTAACCTCACCAAAACCAATCTATTCATTTGTGAGATATTCGCTATTCACCAATAAGCAAAAAAACAGACAAAAAACATAATACAAACGTTACTGTTTGGTTGACACCTAGTGGCAACTGAAGGTAACGAATGACCAATCTGTCAATCATTTTGTGGCTGGGGGAAGGGGGATAGTCATTTACTTATTAGGACACGTATACCCAAAATCCCTACACCAGCCTCAAAATGTAGGTACAGTAGCAAAGTGTGGGCAAAATTCACTGGAAGGATAAAACTTAATGACAGTTAAGAGTAAGAGAACACCCACATATCATGGCAAGTAACTTTGAATGACAAAGTTGTGTCAGAATTACCTATGGATAACAATAGGTTAAACCTGGATGCCTACTCTAGTCAACTGCAAATACAACATGTTTCAAGACCTATAAGACATAAAAAAAAACATTATAGTATCGACATCATGAAGAAAAAAAGGAATAAAATGTGTGCACTCACTGCTGTAGGTCGCTCTGGATAAGAGCTTCTGCTAAATGACTCAAATGCAAAACGGACTGTGACATTATGTGACACCAGTTTGCAATGATTAGATGATATTAAAAAAAATTAGAAAAATAAAGATAAAACGTGATGGAAATATAAGAGTTAACTCTTGTAATGCCCAGACAGTTCTTCCACAGAGATACAATATACTTGTATTTTAAACACCATTTTTGGTTGTGTACATGGTATAAATGCCACTGAAGCTAGTATTTTCATGTGCTCCCCTAGAGCATAGAAAAGCATACCATCTCAGTGAATGTTAAATAACTATTTTCCTGTCATACTGTCTACCTAATACCATATTTAAAGTAATCTTGTCATGTTTACCTCTAAAACTAACCCAAGAGCCATTCCTCCCATTTTAATCCATACTCTATCCCCATGACAGGAATCATCTGGGTTGTGTTGATTAGGGCAGGCAAAAACAAAAACAAACATTTTTAAAAAACATTTTGCACTGGAAACTGAAAATGAGTGTTGATTATTGGACCAAGTCCAGGTAGTCCATCCCCGTTTGTCCCTTTTATTCCATTTAACGGCAAATGAACACAACCCTGGGGTGATACAGGAGGGGACAGGTGGATGTTATAAGAGATTTAGGGGTCTCGTCGTATGAACCAGATCTCGTTCCTGCGACAGGACACCCCAGGATTGTCGTAGACAGCCACCATGTAGGAGTAGCGATGCATCTCCTCGCTGGGGCCCAGCATCTCCCACAGCAGGTTAATCTGAGGCATGATTGTCTCCTCCGTGGTGGTGCCGAAGAAAGTCCTACAGAAGACCGCATTTGTTATTCGTGTTTAAATAAATACTACCATTACTGCTATTATCTGATTTTTTTTTTTAACCTAATAGTATTTTAGCCAGATATCTTACCAATGCAAAGTAGTGTGTGAGTCTAGCTAGTACGCATCCATTATTTATTGAAGTTAACATTATTGTTTGGGTTGATTCCCCACACACAGATTAAGCCAGTACTGGACCAAAACAAATGCTCAATGTGGACTCCATTGTAAGTGCTTTTTAATACAGGACTAGGCTTAATCTGTGTCCGGGAAACCAGCCAGTATAGTTAAAAAAACAAACATGGATATTATCACTAATCTGACTAATTATTTCCACCCATTTTGGCTAGACATTGTCTATCTAAATCCATTGACTATTTTTACATGTAGATATGTAAATAGGTCAGAATAGGTCTCCAAACCACAGGCGAAGTAGAATATGCCTCAAATCAAGCCTGGGGCTTGAGTATCGAAGTCAGCCAGAGGTGGGAGTGTCCTTACCGGGTGATGACTCGTAAAGCCTCCCTTTGGAGTATGGTGATGTCTAGGTCAGTTGGCTGGGGCGGGTTGGCCTGGAACTCAGCAGGCAGGTAGTATGCGGTCAAGATGTCTTTCTGAAAGCCATTGCCGTCCTCCAGCATTTGGATACTGTTCACAATGGGTACAGTCATTCCCAAATAGCGTCCTGTCGATACAAGAGTGTGCTATTATAATTACTCACTGTTACCCTGTCTTACTATACACTATATTTAGGTCTATGGTAAGGATTAGGATTACTGATGTAAGTACAGCAAGAATGACTAATTAATATACAATAGAGTCTAGGCCCCAAATCAATCAATTGTAGATGCACTGTACTTAAGGTTATGATAAGGGTTAGGGTTACTGCTGTAAGTACAGTGGAACAACAAGTGATTACAATATAGTTGTAACAATGAGTGATTACAATAGATTTTTCACTATACTTACATCAATAATTACACAGTAACATGAACACTAAGCCCTTACCGACAGAGTTCTCCTTGCAGATGAATTTCATGAGTTTCATGAAGCCCATGGAGATGCTCTGCTCGTACAGCTTCTCCCCTTTAGTGATGCACGCCCACTTCCCTGCAGGGTACACCCGCTCCTCAAACAGCACCTCGCCCAGCTGCAGAAATAGACAAACACACACTTCGTAATCCAGGGAATATAAGAAATCTTTCACTTCACTTTGCACTCGAGCAATGGCATGGATGCTCAAGCTGAAACACACACACACACACACACACACACACACACACACACACACACACACACACACACACACACACACACACACACACACACACACACACACACACACACACACACACACACACACACACACACACACACAACATAAATTGCACTCAAGCAAATACATGGATGGTCATAAGGCAACACGCACACAGATTTTACACACCACATTGCACTCAGGCATTTACACAAATCCGTTTGAACATACACACAGCTTTCATTATTTATTTATCATTCAAAACAACTCAAAAGTACATATGCCAGACACAAAAGAAAGACAAGAAAATGGCTTCATTTAGCTTTTACTACAGGCTTTCCTTCACTTCAAAATGGAACATCCAGCCAACATATCTGCCATTGTCATCCTGACCTAAGATTGGTAACAAGTGGAAGGGACACATACTGTACCTTTTCATGCAGAGAGACGGAGGTAAAGGGGACCTGCTCTCTTTCTTGGGTTTGGTTCCGTCGAGTAAGCTCTTGAATTGGTCCTGTCATTTCTATCAAAACAACACAGGGGTCCTCTTCATTTATTTTAAAGTTTACAGAGAGCAGCCTGAGCGCAAACCTCACTGGTAAAAACCTCACCGGAACCAAGTGAAGTGGGGGGATATTCGTCATTGGCTTATGCTTTATAAAAGGAACCCAGGGCTAATGTCAAGTATTCAAGTCTCTAGGAAAATGGGCCTGCGCTAATATCTATAAGCTTCTTACTAGACCTCAAACTGATGCCCATTTGAGTACGCCATGATAGAGACTTCAGTACACACACTATAGCAATCAAGTCATACTGCTGTATTGCGGACGGTTTGGAATGTGGAAGATAAAACAATGTGCCGTAAAACAATGCACCGATATTGTTGTTGTTTAGCCGTCTTTGCTTATGGACAGGATGTAGCAACTAGAATCTGAGATTTTATTTAAACTATAGGAAGAAACCATGTCCTGTTGCAACGAGTTTGATTTCTCAGATTGATTGTCTCCAAATACACTGCTGCCAAGCAACTACCTCGAATGGGACTATTTTACTCCACCGACTATCTCGCTTACCTCTGGGGACGGACACCTGGTGTGTGCTGGCGATCGCCTGCCAATGGGTGTACAGCCTCTGCTGCTCGTCGTCCTCCATTGGATCAGGATTGTCAGTGATGTCATTGTCCAGTTCTTCATCCTCCAATCCGTCGAGATCCTCGAGGGAGATTAGTGCCATTGTTTTCGTCCACAGCCCGGGCAGATCTGCAAATACAAGACCAAGAAGACAAGTTTGTTACTTTCCTAGAAATAGGGTGATTGTTAACTTCTTTGGGACTGGGGGGCAGTATTGAGTAGCTTGGATGAATAAGGTGCCCAGAGTAAACTGCCTGCTACTCAGTCCCAGCTGCTAATATATGCATATTATTATTAGTATTGGATAGAAAACACTCTGAAGTTTCTAAAACTGTTTAAATGATGTCTGTGAGTATAACAGAACTCATATGGCAGGCAAAAACCTGAAAAAAAATCCAACCAGGAAGTTGGAAATCTGAGGTTTGTAGTTTTTCAACTCATTGCCATTCCAATATACAGTGTCTGTGGGGTCATTTTGAACTTCCCAAGGCTTCCACTAGATGTCAACAGTCTTTAGAATCTTGTGTCAGGCTTCTACTGTGAAGGGGGGCTGAATGAGAGGGGATTGAGCAAGGTGTCTGGCAGAGTGCCATGGGCTCGTGACGCGCGTTCATGTGAGAGTTACCTCGCGTTCCATTGCTTTTATACAGACATTATTGAAGATTTATGATAAAAAAACATCCTAAAGATTGATTCTATACTTCGTTTGACATGTTTCTACGGACTGGAATGGAACTTTTTGGACTTTTCGTCCGACCTTTCCGCTGGACTTGCACGCGCGTCGTGAGTTTGGATTTGTTTACCAAACGTGCTAACAAAAGGAGGACATTTGGACATAAATGATGAACTTTATCGAACAAATCAAACATTTATTGTGGAACTGGGATTCCTGGGAGTGCATTCTGATGAAGATCATCAAAGGTAAGTGAATATTTATAATGCTATTTCTGACTAATGTTGACTCCACAACATGACGGATATCTTTATGGCTTGTTTGGGCTCTGAGCGCTGTACTCCTCTTCAGATGAAGAAGATCGTTACAGAACTACCCACCAGAAAAGGACCAAGCACCGTGGTAACAAGGAGCAGATGGTTCTCGACTCCTGGACTTGGGAGGAGATACTAGACGGTAAGGGACCCTGGGCACAGGCTGGGGAATATGAGCGATATGAGGTAAGGCAGCGCAACAGGCAAGAGAGGCACACGGGGAGATTGGCGGAGTCAGGTGATAGACCTGAGCCAACTCCCCGTGCTTACCGGGAGAGGTGTAGTACTGGTCAGGCACCGTGTTATGCGGTGAAGCGCACGTTGTCGCCAGTGCGCGCTCATAGCCCGGAGCGCTATAGGCCAGCCCCCCGCAAGTGTCATGCGAGACTGGGCATCCAGCCAGGGCGTGTTGTGCCAGCTCAGTGTGTTTGGTCTCCGGTACGCCGTTTCGGCCCAGGTTATCCTGCGCCGGGGCTGCGTGCTGTGTCTCCGGGGCGCTGGGAGGGTGCAGTTTGCCCTATGCCTCCCCTCCGCCCGTGCCGGACAAATGTGGGCATTGAGCCTAAGAGAGAGGTGTGAGTGGTATGCACCAGATCTCCAGTGCTCCCCCACAGCCCGGTTCAACCTGTGCCTGCACTCTGGAGGGTCCGGGCTAAAGTGGTCATCCAGCCTGGAGGAGTGGTGCCAAGGCTGCGCACCAGAGCTCCAGTGCTCCCCCACAGCCCGGTCCATCCAGGTGCCTCCTCCACGCACCAGGCCTCCTGTAGGTCTCCCCAGCCTGGTGGGTCCTGTGGCAGCCCCACGCACCAGGCTGTCTCTCCGTCTCCTCCCTCCAGGTTCTTCCGCCTGACCGGCGCCTCCAGAGTCTCCCTCCTGTCCGGAGCCGCCAGAGCCGCCCGTCAGTCAGGAGCCGCTGGAACCGCCCATCAGTCAGGAGCCGCCGGAGTCGCCCTTCACTCCGGCGCTGCCAGAGTCTCCCGCCTTTCCGGCGCTGCCAGAGTCTCTCGCCTATCCAGCACTGTCAGAGTCTCCCGTCTATTCGGGGCCCGCTGTAAGGGTCCCCAGTCCGGGGTCAGCGGCGAGGGTCGCCGCTCCAAAGGCGCCACCTTAGTGGGCCAAGTCTAAGGTGGAGTGGGGTCCACGTCCCACACCGAAGCCGCCACCGCGGACAGATGCCCACCCAGACCCTACCATATGGGTTTAGGTTTTGCGGCCGGAGTCCGCACCTTTGGAGGGGGGAGGGGGGGGTACTGTCACTTCCTGAACTTAGTTCCTTTTTTATGTCTCTATTTTAGTTTGGTCAGGGCGTGAGTTGGGGTGGGCATTCTATGTTTTTGTTCTATGTGTTATAGTTCTATATGTTTGGCCTGGTATGATTCCCAATCAGAGGCAGCTGTCAATCGTTGTCTCTGATTGAGAACCATACTTAGGCAGCCTGTTTGCCCACTATGGTTGGTGGGTGGTTGTTTTCTGTGTCTGTGTTTCACCATACAGAACTGTTTCGATTGTCATTGTTTCACTTTGGTTATTTTGTGTTTTTGGTCAGATCTTTCATACTCCTCATCAGATGAAGAAGATCATAACACGCACGGCAAGCAGTACCGGAGCGACAAATCCAGGTCCGAAAGGTTCTACCCCCAACCCATAAGACTGCTGAACAAATAATAAAATGGCCACCCGGACTATTTACATTGCCGCCCCACCCTTTGTTTTTACACTACTGCTCATTATCTATGCATAGTCACTTTACCCCTACCTACATGTACAAATTACCTAGACTAACCTGTAATCTGCACATTGACTTGGTACCTGTACCCCCTTAATACAGCCTCATTATTGTCATTTTATTGTGTTACTTTAATATATATATATTTATTTTAGTTTATTTAGTAAATATTTTCTTAACTCTAATTATATAACTGAAATGTTGGTTAAGGGCTTGTAAGTACCTGTTGTATTTGACGCTTGTGACAAATACAAAACATAAACATGGAGAACTTTGATGAAAGTTGACAAATAAAATACATGTTTATGATACCTCATGTATGGTTTTCAAAGACACAAAAAGGAGTTAGAACTCCTGGAAGGAGATCAGGGAGGATTTGTAAACAATCAACAAATCTTATCAAACAAAGTGGATATTTGTCAAATCCATCATGATTTATTTATTGTAACAGGCCCACAATGTGGTTATTAAAATCAGATGTTTATATATTTGGCTGTTTTCGCTGCATAACATTTAGAAGTTGTCCCTTTTCCGGGTTAGAAGAAGTGCTGATAAACTCCCATTCATATAAACCGGTAGCATAGCTCGCATACAGAAATCAGTGGTGGTATTCAGTCACTTTTAACTGTAATGCAGTTGATTGATGACATGAACATGTATTGGGGTTGACATCCATACAAGGATTATACTCTGATGTTTACCTCAACATAGTGTGAAATAAACAATAGCCTGAATGTAGCCTAATTTTGCTGGGGGTTATCGGGGAGATGCAGGTGGAAAACCGGTGCAGTATTTTTTACTTCGTGATAGAATTGGCTGAGCTCCTACTCCAACATCTCAGAAGAGGTAAGGTCTTGTCATTTCGTTTGGCCAGTTGTTTGTAATTAGCTGAAAGGCTATCACTACGAGTGGTGCACCGCAGACCAATTTATTGGATGCGTACGACAGCTCCTTAAAGCGCAAGCAGTACGAATGCTTTGACTTCTGCCGAGGTAGCATCTCAGTAAATTCTGTACTGCCGCTACAGAGATCAGATTAACCATACATCGGCTTTTACCCCACATAATTAAACTCAGTTTACTATGGCAACCGGGCTGCACATGACTCAAACCAAACACAAAAACACTATACCAGCGCGCGCTAACAAAACCACTAAAAGGAGTGCACAACAGTACAGCCTTCGTTAAGGATTTTAATGCAACATCCGATTAATCATCAGACAATTAAATGGACAGTGAACTCACTACCGTGTTCGAGAGCGTCAAATGCATTGTGGGTAAATGGTGACACTGGCTGATCAACAAATAATAATGAGTTGTTATTTGTGATGCAAGGTCATTTGTAGATCAGTCAGTCGGCAAGTCGCCTGCAAAGTCGAACAAACACACTGACTGCAATGCATGACAGCAAAAGTAGGTCAACCCTAGGGAACCAGCACACCCAATAACGCGGCAAAAATGTCACTAGGGGTTTCTTGAACGCATGCCATGAAGTTAATAGGCTTTAGGATAGACAGCTCATCGTTTACATGTTCTTTTTTTACAATCATTTATATTGGTTAAGCCGCAAATCGGTTATTAATTGTGTAGAATCTATGGACTTTTCGTACATTTAGCTATTAATTTGTTATATTCTTCCCTGAACTCTAGTTTAGACCAACTCGTTTACCCGAATGTAACATTTAGTGATAAAGTCGGCGTTCTTACCTGGTCAACAAAGTAAAGGATCGTATTTGAGCACTACTTCTTCTGATCTACTGTACAATCAAAACAGGACATTTACATTCAATGCCGCACTAGTGTTCTGCCAGCAGCACAAACGATGATGTCAATTTTGTATGCTAATAAAAATTCCTTCAAAATAAAAGCCCGCATTTCAAAACATTAAAATGTGGATAACTATTTCAAAGATACAGTATTCCATTTGAATCAATGTCCCATTTGTATTGTGCATAAAAGCAAACGCAAAAATGACTTTATGAAAACAATTACAAATATGCTTCTAAAAACCTTTTGTAAGACCACTATCAAAAAACACAATGTTCAGATCGGTATGTTCACAACATCGGGCTGTGGAGAAAAAATTCTCAGTAGAGTAGGGTCTGTAGAATCAATATATGGTGTTATTTTTTGAGGGACTGAAGTCTAAATACCAAGCCACAATTTCCACTCGACTTACAGACCCTACTGAGTATTCCCAACCCACTTTTACCTCAGTATATACAGCAGTTTATATCTATAAACCCATACAGTATGTAATTCATATGCAGTGTATTGGATTGTAATGAATGTAGAGGCTGAAGTAATGAGTCACCAGCACCCTGTATTAAACCCACTGCCCAGCACAAGAGACCAATTTAAGTTTTGCAGACTCTATATTGAGTAATTCCGATTACATATTGTATTTTGTTAAGTATATATTGACTGCCCCTAAAAAGCAACCAATCACTTTGAAAAGGGCCTATGTGGCTTCGATATGAGTCAGAAACATTTATTCTAGTGTCAAAATTGACTACAAAGTTTGTCATAAAGGCAGTCTCGTCAAAAATGTTTTTTCTGTTTTTCTGTTTGACTGTTGAGCAATACATCCTTGCCTAGTCATGTCGAGTTATGTGGATCTATGCATGTGGAAATGTTTAATTGTGGAAAAACTACACTGATGAAAAATATAAACGCAATATGTAAAGTGCTGATCCCCATGTTTCATGAACTGAAATGAAAAGATCCCTGAAAATTTCCATAAGCACAAAACCCTTATTTCGCTCAGATTTTTTTGCAACAATTAGTTTGCATTCCTGTTAGTGAGCATTTCTCCTTTGCCAAGATAATCCATCCACCTGACAGGTGAGGCATATGAAGAAGCTGAATTAACAGCATGATCATTACACAGGTGTACCTTGTGCTGGGGACAATAAAAGGCCACTAACATGTGCAGTTTTGTCACAACACAATGCCACAGATTGTATCAAGTTGAGGGAGCTTGCAATTGGCATGCTGACTGCAGGAATGTCCATCAGAGCTGTTGCCAGATAATTGAATATTAATTTGTCAACCAATGTTGTTTTAGAGAATTTGGCAGTACATCCAACAGGCCTCACAACCGCAAACCACATGTATCGCGTTGTGTGGGCAAGCTATTTGCTGACGTCAACGTTGTGAATGGAGTACCCCATTGTGGCGGTGGGGTTATGGTATGGGCAGGCATAAGCTACGGACATCAAACACAATTGCATTTTATCGATGGCAATTTGAATACAGAGATACCGTGACAAGATTCTGAGGCCCATTGTTGTGCCATTCATCCACCGCCATCACCTCCTGTTTTAACATGATAATGCCCGGCCCCATGTCACAAGGATCTGTACACAATTCCTGGAATCTGAATATGTCCCAGTTCTTCCATGCCCAAAATTCTCACCAGACATGCCACTCATTGAGCATGTATAACAGTGTTCCAGTTCCCGCCAATAACCATCAACTTCGCTCAGCCATTGAAGAAGAGTGGGACAACATTCCACAGGCCACAATCAACAGCCTGATCAACTTTATTCGAAGAACATGTTGTGCTGCATGAGACAAATTGTCACACCAGATACTTATTGGTTTTCTGATCAAAGGCCCTAACTTCTTCTTTTACGTATCTGTGACCAACAGATGCATATCTGCATTCCCAGTCATGTGAAGTCCATCGATTAGGGCCTAATGAATTTATTTCAATTGAATGATTTCCTTACATGAACTGTAACTCTACAAAATCTTTGAAATTGTTGTGTCCCTTCATTGAATGGGACTCCATTGTGTCATCACCCCCAATGCTTTCAAAGGATGGCAGACTGAAAAACCCTATACGGATTGACCATGCCTCCACAGCCAACGTTTTATGAGTTCCGGCGCCGACAGAGATGGCCGTCTCATTTCGCGTTCCTAGGAAACTATGCAGTTTTTTATTTTTTATTTCCGTGTTATTTCTTACATTAGTACCCCAGGTCATCTTAGGTTTCATTACATACAGTCGAGAAGAACTACTGAATATAAGATCAGTGTCAACTCACCATCAGTACGACCAAGAATATGATTTTCGAGACGCGGATCCTGTGTTCTGCCTTTCAACCAGGACAACGGAATGTATCCCATGCGGCGACCCAAAAAAACGACTCCGTAAAAGAGGGAAACGTGGTCTTCTGGTCAGACTCCGGAGACAGGCACATTGTGTACCACTCCCTAGCATTCTTCTCGCCAATGTCCAGTCTCTTGACAACAAGGTTGATGAAATCCGAGAAAGGGTAGCATTCCAGAGGGACATCAGAGACTGTAACGTTCTTTGCTTCACGGAAACATAGCTCACTGGAGAGACGCTATCGGAGGCGGTGCAGCCAGCGGGTTTCTCCACGCATCGCGCCGACAGAAACAAACATCTTTCTGGTAAGAAGAGGGGCGGGGACGTATGCTTTATGGCTAATGAGACGTGGTGCGATCAAAGAAACATACAGGAACTCAAATCCTTCTGTTCATCTGATTTAGAATTCCTCACAATCAAATGTCGACCGCATTATCTACCAAGAGAATTCTCTTCGATTATAATCACAGCCGTATATATTCCCCCCCAAGCAGACACATCGATGGCTCTGAACAAACTTTATT
Organism: Oncorhynchus keta; assembly: GCF_023373465.1. Lineage (NCBI taxonomy): Eukaryota > Metazoa > Chordata > Actinopteri > Salmoniformes > Salmonidae > Oncorhynchus > Oncorhynchus keta. Next base: position 13,768,218 of record NC_068452.1, on the reverse strand, counting down.
TGACTCTTTGCAAACTGGAATCCATACATCCTGAGGCTGCATTCATTGTAGCTGGGGATTTTAACAAGGCTTATCTGAAAACAAGACTCCCTAAATTGTATCAGCATATCGATTGCACAACCAGGGCTGGAAAAACCTTGGATCATTGTTCCTCTAACTTCCGCGACGCATATAAGGCCCTGCCCCGCCCTCCTTTCGGAAAAGCTGACCACGACTCCATTTTGTTGATCCCTGCCTACAGACAGAAACTAAAACAAGAGGCTCCCACGCTGAGGTCTGTCCAACGCTGGTCCGACCAAGCTGATTCCACACTCCAAGACTGCTTCCATCACGTGGACTGGGATATGTTTCGTATTGCGTCAGATAACAACATTGACGAATACGCTGATTCGGTGTGCGAATTCATTAGAACGTGCGTTGAAGATGTCGTTCCCATAGCAACGATTAAAACATTCCCAATCCAGATGGATTGATGGCAGCATTCGCGTGAAACTGAAAGCGCGAACCACTGCTTTTAATCAGGGCAAGGTGACTGGAAACATAACCGAATACAAACAGTGCAGCTATTCCCTCCGCAAGGCTATCAAACAAGCTAAGCGTCAGTTTAGAGACAAAGTAGAATCTCAATTCAACGGCTCAGACACAAGAGGTATGTGGCAGGGTCTACAGTCAATCACAGACTACAAGAAGAAAACCAGCCCAGTCACGGACCAGGATGTCTTGCTCCCAGGCAGACTAAATCACTTTTTTGCCCGCTTTGAGGACAATACAGTGCCACTGACACGGCCTGCAACGAAAACATGCGGACTCTCCTTCACTGCAGCCGAGGTGAGTAAAACATTTAAATCAGAGCATGCCCTCAGAGCATGCGCAGACCAGCTGGCCGGTGTGTTTACGGACATATTCAATCAATCCCTATACCAGTCTGCTGTTCCCACATGCTTCAAGAGGGCCACCATTGTTCCTGTTCCCAAGAAAGCTAAGGTAACTGAGCTAAACGACTACCGCCCCGTAGCACTCACTTCTGTCATCATGAAGTGCTTTGAGAGACTAGTCAAGGACCATATCACCTCCACCCTACCTGACACCCTAGATCCACTCCAATTTGCTTACCGCCCAAATAGGTCCACAGACGATGCAATCTCAACCACACTGCACACTGCCCTAACCCATCTGGACAAGAGGAATACCTATGTGAGAATGCTGTTCATCGACTACAGCTCGGCATTCAACACCATAGTACCCTCCAAGCTCGTCATTAAGCTCGAGACCCTGGGTCTCGACCCCGCCCTGTGCAACTGGGTACTGGACTTCCTGACGGGCCGCCCCCAGGTGGTGAGGGTAGGCAACAACATCTCCACCCCGCTGATCCTCAACACTGGGGCCCCACAAGGGTGCGTTCTGAGCCCTCTCCTGTACTCCCTGTTCACCCACGACTGCGTGGCCACGCACGCCTCCAACTCAATCATCAAGTTTGCAGACGACACAACAGTGGTAGGCTTGATTACCAACAACGACGAGACTGCCTACAGGGAGGAGGTGAAGGCCCTCGGAGTGTGGTGTCAGGAAAATAACCTCACACTCAACGTCAGATGCACAATCGAGAGCATCCTGGCGGGCTGTATCACCGCCTGGTACAGCAACTGCTCCGCCCACAACCGTAAGGCTCTCCAGAGGGTAGTGAGGTCTGCACAACGCATCACCGGGGGCAAACTACCTGCCCTCCAGGACACCTACACCACCCGATGTTACAGGAAGGCCATAAAGATCATCAAGGACAACAACCACCCGAGCCACTGCCTGTTCACCCCGCTATCATCCAGAAGGCGAGGTCAGTACAGGTGCATCAAAGCTGGGACCGAGAGACTGAAAAACAGCTTCTATCTCAAGGCCATCAGACTGTTAAACAGCCACCACTAACATTGAGTGGCTGCTGCCAACACACTGACACTGACACTGACTGAACTCCAGCCACTTAAATAATGGGAATTGATGGGAAATGATGTAAAATATATCACTAGCCACTTTAAACAATGCTACCTTATATAATGTTACATACCCTACATTATTCATCTCATATGCATACGTATATACTGTACTCTATATCATCTACTGCATCCTTATGTAATACATGTATCACTAGCCACTTTAACTATGCCACTTTGTTTACATACTCATCTCATATGTATATACTGTACTCGATAACATCTACTGTATCTTGCCTATGCTGCTCTGTACCATCACTCATTCATATATCTTTATGTACATATTCTTTATCCCCTTACACTGTGTATAAGACAGTAGTTTTGGAATTGTTAGTTAGATTACTTGTTGGTTATTACTGCATTGTCGGAACTAGAAGCACAAGCATTTCGCTACACTCGCATTAACATCTGCTAACCATGTGTATGTGACAAATACAATTTGATTTGATTTGATGTCTTGCAATGCATGCCCTGCCAAAGCACTCTAGTATGCAGAATAGGTGGTTGGAGTTCGGTTGGTCCCCAAGTCTACACCAGTAACGCTAGCTTGGTGTGCAACGACTAGTGGTGGCGAGTATAACCAGAGAGACTTGAATATCCGATCGCTGCAGCTGTACATAGCCCATCTGTAAATAGCCCACCCAATCTACCTACGTCATCCCCATATTGTTTTTATTTACTTTGCTGCTCTTTTGCACACCAGTATCACTACTTACACACCACACTCTGCTCATCTATCACTCCCGTGATAATCTGTCACGTTCTGACCATAGTTCTGTTATTTTATTCTTAGTTTCCGTGTGAGTGTTTGGGCCACACGGTACTGTTTCGGTTTTGTAAATTCACGTCATCGTTTATTGTTTTGATTCAGTGTTCAGTGCTTTCTTTAATTAAAATCATCATGAACACTTACCACGCTGCGCTTTGGTCCGATCCTTACTCCTCAAACACCCACCAAAAAGGACCAAGCAGCGTGGTATCGTGCAGCAGCGATCTCAGGACTCCTGGACATGGGAGCAGCAGGTAATGGGAGCCAGCGCTTCGAGGGAATACGGCTGGCAAGGAAGCCCGAGAGGCAGCCCCAAAAATGTATTGGGTGGGGGCACACGGGGAGTGTGGCTAAGTCAGGTAGGAGACCTGAGCTTACCGGAGAGAGAGAGGGACCGGGAGAGGGACCGGGCCGGCACCGTATTATACCGTATTATACCGTGAGGTCGTATCGGCGGGGCTAGAGTGGGCATCGAGCCAGGTGCCATGAAGCCGGCTCTGCGCATCTGGTCTCCAGTGCGTCTCCTCGGGCCGGCGTACATGGCACCAGCCTTACGCATGGTGTCCCCGGTTCGCCAGCACAGCGCAGTGCGGGCTATTCCACCTCGCCCCACTGGCCTGGCTACGGGGAGCATTCAACCAGGTAAGGTTGGGCAGGCTCGGTGCTCAAGAGCTCCAGTGCGCCTGCATGGTCCGGTCTATCCGGTGCCACCTCCACGCACCAGCCCTCCGGTGGCAGCCCCCCGTACCAGGCTGTCTCTCCGTCTTCTCCCTACAGGTGCTCCCGCCTGTCCAGTGCCGTCAGAGCCTCCCTCCTCTCCAGCGCCGCCAGAGTCTCCCGCCTGTCCTGAGCCGCCAGTGTCTCCCGCCTGTCCTGAGCCGCCAGAGTCTCCCGCCTGTCCTGAGCCGCCAGAGTCTCCCGCCTGTCCTGAGCCGCCAGAGTCTCCCGCCTGTCCTGAGCCGCCAGAGTCTCCCGCCTGTCCTGAGCCGCCAGAGTCTCCCGCCTGTCCTGAGCCGCCAGAGTCTCCCGCCTGTCCTGAGCCGCCAGAGTCTCCCGCCTGTCCTGAGCCGCCAGAGTCTCCCGCCTGTCCTGAGCCGCCAGAGTCTCCCGCCTGTCCTGAGCCGCCAGAGTCTCCCGCCTGTCCTGAGCCGCCAGAGTCTCCCGCCTGTCCTGAGCCGCCAGAGTCTCCCGCCTGTCCTGAGCCGCCAGAGTCTCCCGCCTGTCCTGAGCCGCCAGAGTCTCCCGTCTGTCCTGAGCTGCCAGGAGCCGCCAGAGCCGCCAGATCCGCCAGTCAGCCAGGAGCCGCCAGAGCCGCCAGTCAGCCAGGAGCCGTCAGAGCCGCCAGTCAGCCAGGAGCCGCCCTTCACTCCGGAGCTGCCTGAGTCTCCCGCCTGTCCGGCGCTGCCGGAATCTCCCGTCCATTCGGGACCCATGACTAGGGTCCCCAGTCGGAGGTCGGCGGCGAGGGTCACCGCTCGTAAGAGGCCACGGGGGCGGTTAAGGAGGCGGACAAAAACTGTGGTGAAGTGGGGTCCACGTCCCGCATCAGAGCTGCCAGATGCCCACCCGGACCCTCCTCTATAGGGGGGAGTACTGTCACGTTCTGACCATAGTTCTGTTATTTTATGCTTTGTTTTAGTATGGTCAGGGCGTGAGTTTGGGTGGGCAGTCTATGTTTGTTTTTCTAAGTTGGTATTTGTGTTCGGCCTGTTATGGTTCTCAATCAGAGGCAGGTGTCGTTAGTTGTCTCTGATTGAGAATCATACTAAGGTAGCCTGGGTTTCACTTTTGGTTGGTGGGTGTATGTTTCCGTGTGAGTGTTTGGGCCATACGGCACTGTTTCGGTTTTGTACTCCTCCTCAGTCGAAGAGGAGGAAATCCTTTACATAATCTGCTAAATTGTAATTACTTTACTACTATGGCCTATTTATTGCCTTACATCCTCATGTCATTTGCACACACTGTATACAGACTTTATTTTTTTTCTATTGTATTATTGACTGTACGCTTGTTTATTTCATGTGTAACTCTGTGTTGTTGTTTCTGTCGCACTGCTTTGCTTTATCTTGGGCAGGTCACAGTTGTAAATGAGAACTTGTGCTCAACTAGCTTACCTGGTTAAATAAAGGTGAAAAAAAAAATATATATAATGACCGCGCTGGAGAGTATAACCAGAAATACTGGAATATAATGACCTCTCTGGCTTTTCAGTATTAGCTGAGTAACATTCCCCAGCAAGAAAACCAAATGTCACTCAAACAGAAGGGAGAGTCACTGACAACAACCAAAACAGGTGGGGTTTTAGGAGGAGTTCTAAAAGACACTCATGCGGGTGTCCACTGAAAGTTGACTAGCAATGAACAACAACTGGAACCAAAAAGACACCCACCCACTAAATTAGCCTAAGAGGAAAACAAAAGAAAACCTACACCAAACTTAAAGACAGTAAGAAAACCAAAAAGGTGGGGCAAAACTAAATCAGATAAAGGATTGTTTTTATAGAAATCAACATAGGGAGCGCCAACTAAAGATGTTAACCCTGCGCCTCCATCAAGACAAGTGGAGCACTGGGCTACCCACTCTTAAATAGCACCTGGGCCAGCACATGTGAAACACCTTCCCAATAACAAGATGGCGACCAGCACAGGTGTAACACCAGATCTTAATTACATCAAGATGTGGGGCAAAACTGATACAGTAGTGCACAGAGAAAGCTCTGAACATAAAACAAATATTAGCAACACCAAGATTTACGTGCTAAAGTCCAACCTCAAAAAATAAATGGAAAAACCAAAACCGGTAACACCTTCCCCCTTAAGACAACAAATAAATCCTATAATTTTGTAGGACAAGTTCTCTCATCACCAACAGAAAACAACTTTCATTGCAAAAACAAGACAAAACAGCCACTTCTTATTCTTGTATATATATATATATATATATATATATATATATATATATATATATATGCTTTAAGAAAAAAACATCTTTATTATGAATTTGTGTACATATATATATATATTTTTTTATAGCTGTCTAAAATTGAAGTTTTGAGAAAATCACATACTGTAAGCTCCTATAACTCTCGTCCCCTTTGAACGATCGCAACCAAAACAATACTCATCTCCAATATGGCAAAACGTGCAATCAAAATCAATTGTGAGCCAGGGCTACACACTGGCTCAACACAAAAGACAAAACTTATTGACTGCCCTCTCTTGAAAGACATTCAGCAACCAAGTTGGCTCGACCACGGACATGTCTGATTTCAAGGGGGAACTGCTGCAATATCCGTAGTAACTTTCCTCTTGTGATTTTCCTCTGTGGAATGGCCTCAGGGAAACGAGTGGCAGCGCACATGATGGTTAAGAGTAACTTGTTAAGAAACTTTGAGCAAAGGACCATCACAGTCCACCAGAACCCTGCTGAAAGGTATGTCAAAAGCAGGAATATAGTGAAAAGGTGCAACCGGCACAGCTTGGTTCGGTTTACCTATCCGCTGGCAAACATGAAAGAATTTACAGTAAGCCACAACATCCTGTTTCAGACTAGGCCAGAAGAAGTTATTCAAGATACAGTCATACATCTTGTTGACCCCAAGATGGCTTGCCATACTAACATCATGAGCCAACCTCAGTATCTCTTATCGTAGTGTAACTGTAACGACAATTTGAGACACACTGGGCCAATTGTCTTGCCCCGAAGTGAAGCGAGGATGCCATTTCCTCATTAGAACATTTTACTGTTTCGCAATCAGCTTATTCCTGGACATTGAAGTGTCAACTGTAGGAACCTTCACTCACCTTTGGGGTTTTAAAAGGAGAGATCAACTCAGGAGGTTTAGCGAAATCAGGATCACCCATAAACGTCTCGGACATATCGACCACGGTGGGATCGCTGACATCCTCAACACTAGACTTGCTCCCGGCAACTTTCTTAGACGTAGCATGTGTAACGGCACACACTGAGAACACTGAGATAATTTTTTGATAACCCATCAGGTTACTTTACTCTGGGTTCCTTACCAACAACAGGATTTGGCACGACCATCCCTCCAGCCAAATCGCTTCCCAAAATGAACAAGACCCCCTTCACTGGTAGGCTAGGCCTCACTCAAACAATGGAACTAGAAATAAGATCAGACTCGAGTTCCACATTATACAAAGGAACTTCCATGCAACCCATCTCCACAGCGTGTACTTACACATTGTAGCCAGTTACTGAAGTGTCAGACAAAGGCAAAACACCCTCCTAAATGAAGGACTGGGCTGCCCCGGTATCTCACAGTATCTTCACCGGCTGCTTAACAGCATCCCAACTCCTCAGAGGCACGAACCCATCTGAATCAAATGGCTATAACATCGGATCCAAAATCTTGTTTAGGAAATACACCAGTCCTAACCAGAAACTTAATGGGCCAGAGTGCTCCCACAAGAAGAAACGTCTTTTTCTCTCATTTCTCCGTTTCAACCTAGAACACTGATAGACATTTACATTACATTACATTTAAGTCATTTAGCAGACGCTCTTATCCAGAGCGACTTACAAATTGGTGCATTCACCTTATGACATCCAGTGGAACAGCCACTTTACAATAGTGCATCTAAATCTTTTAAGGGGGGTGAAAATGATTACTTTATCCTATCCTAGGTATTCCTTAAAGAGGTGAGGTTTCAGGTGTCTCCGGAAGGTGGTGATTGACTCCGCTGTCCTGGCGTCATGAGGGAATAGACGATGTGTACTTTCTCACGCCAGTACTGAGAAACTGGCGGATACAAAAAAAACAGTATTCTGCTGATCTTTATCTTTGGGCACTGAAGAAATGGACTGAAACCTCACAGTAGGGGACTTCTCTGGACTGAAAACTCACAGTAGGGGACTTCTCTGGACTGAAAACTCACAGTAGGGGACTTCTCTGGACATCTCTGGACTGAAATCTCACAGTAGGGGACTTCTCTGGACATCTCTGGACTGAAATCTCACAGTAGGGGACTTCTCTGGACATCTCTGGACTGAAACCCCACAGTAGGGGACTTATCTGGACTGAAACCTCACAGTAGGGGACTTCTCTGGACATCTCTGGACTGAAACCTCACAGTAGGGGACTTCTCTGGACATCTGGACTGAAACCTCACAGTAGGGGACTTCTCTGGACTGAAACCTCACAGTAGGGGACATCTCTGGACTGAAACCTCACAGTAGGGGACTTCTCTGGACATCTCTGGACTGAAACCTCACAGTAGGGGACTTCTCTGGACATCTCTGGACTGAAATCTCACAGTAGGGGACATCTCTGGACTGAAACCTCACAATAGGGGACTTCTCTGGACATCTCTGGACTGACACCTCACAGTAGGGGACTTCTCTGGACATCTCTGGACTGAAACCTCACAGTAGGGGACTTCTCTGAATATCTGTGGACTGAAAGCCCACAGTAGGGGACTTCTCTGGACATCTCTGGACTGAAACCTCACAGTAGGGGACTTCTCTGGACATCTCTGGACTGAAATCTCACAGTAGGGGACTTCTCTGGACATCTCTGGACTGAAACCTCACAGTAGGGGACTTCTCTGAATATCTCTGGACTGAAACCTCACAGTAGGGGACTTCTCTGGACATCTCTGGACTGAAATCTCACAGTAGGGGACTTCTCTGGACATCTCTGGACTGAAAACGCACAGTAGGGGACTTCTCTGGACATCTCTGGACTGAACTCACAGTAGGGGACTTCTCTGGACATCTCTGGACTGAAATCTTACAGTAGGGGACTTCTCTGGACATCTCTGGACTGAAACCTCACAGTAGGGGACTTCTCTGGACATCTCTGGACTGAAACCTCACAGTAGGGGACTTATAAAAGCGTCTGCTAAATGGCATATATTATTATTATTATTATTATCTGGACTGAAACCTCACAGTAGGGGACTTCTCTGGACATCTCTGGACTGAAACCTCACAGTAGGGGACTTCTCTGGACATCTGCACTGAAACCTCACAGTAGGGGACTTCTCTGGACATCTCTGGACTGAACTCACAGTAGGGGACTTCTCTGGACATCTCTGGACTGAAATCTTACAGTAGGGGACTTCTCTGGACATCTCTGGACTGAAACCTCACAGTAGGGGACTTCTCTGGACATCTCTGGACTGAAACCTCACAGTAGGGGACTTATCTGGACTGAAACCTCACAGTAGGGGACTTCTCTGGACATCTCTGGACTGAAACCTCACAGTAGGGGACTTCTCTGGACATCTGCACTGAAACCTCACAGTAGGGGACTTCTCTGGACATCTCTGGACTGAAACCTCACAGTAGGGGACTTCTCTGGACATCTCTGGACTGAAACCTCACAGTAGGGGACTTCTCTGGACTGAAACCTCACAGTAGGGGACTTCTCTGGACATCTCTGGACGGAAATCTCACAGTAGGGGACATCTCTGGACTGAAACCTCACAATAGGGGACTTCTCTGGACATCTCTGGACTGACACCTCACAGTAGGGGACTTCTCTGGACATCTCTGGACTGAAACCTCACAGTAGGGGACTTCTCTGGACATCTCTGGACTGACACCTCACAGTAGGGGACTTCTCTGGACATCTCTGGACTGAAAGCTCACAGTAGGGGACTTCTCTGGACATCTCTGGACTGAAACCTCACAGTAGGGGACATCTCTGGACTGAAATCTCACAGTAGGGGACTTCTCTGGACATCTCTGGACTGAAACCTCACAGTAGGGGACTTCTCTGGACATCTCTGGACTGAAACCTCACAGTAGGGGACTTATCTGGACTGAAACCTCACAGTAGGGGACTTCTCTGGACATCTCTGGACTGAAACCTCACAGTAGGGGACTTCTCTGGACATCTGCACTGAAACCTCACAGTAGGGGACTTCTCTGGACATCTCTGGACTGAAACCTCACAGTAGGGGACTTCTCTGGACATCTCTGGACTGAAACCTCACAGTATGGGACTTCTCTGGACATCTCTGGACTGAAAGCTCACAGTAGGGGACTTCTCTGGACATCTCTGGACTGAAATCTCACAGTAGGGGACATCTCTGGACTGAAACCTCACAATAGGGGACTTCTCTGGACATCTCTGGACTGACACCTCACAGTAGGGGACTTCTCTGGACATCTCTGGACTGAAACCTCACAGTAGGGGACTTCTCTGGACTGACACCTCACAGTAGGGGACTTCTCTGGACATCTCTGGACTGAAAGCTCACAGTAGGGGACTTCTCTGGACATCTCTGGACTGAAACCTCACAGTAGGGGACATCTCTGGACTGAAATCTCACAGTAGGGGACTTCTCTGGACTGAAACCTCACAGTAGGGGACTTCTCTGGACATCTCTGGACTGAAATCTCACAGTAGGGGACTTCTCTGAATATCTCTGGACTGAAACCTCACAGTAGGGGACTTCTCTGGACATCTCTGGACTGAAACCTCACAGTAGGGGACTTCTCTGGACTGAAACCTCACAGTAGGGGACTTCTCTGGACATCTCTGGACTGAAATCTCACAGTAGGGGACTTCTCTGGACATCTCTGGACTGAAACCTCACAGTAGGGGACTTCTCTGGACTGAAACCTCACAGTAGGTGACTTATCTGGACTGAAACCTCACAGTAGGGGACTTCTCTGGACATCTCTGGACTGAAACCTCACAGTAGGGGACTTCTCTGGACATCTGGACTGAAACCTCACAGTAGGGGACTTCTCTGGACTGAAACCTCACAGTAGGGGACTTCTCTGGACTGACACCTCACAGTAGGGGACTTCTCTGGACATCTCTGGACTGAAACCTCACAGTAGGGAACTTCTCTGGACATCTCTGGACTGAAATCTCACAGTAGGGGACATCTCTGGACTGAAACCTCACAATAGGGGACTTCTCTGGACATCTCTGGACTGACACCTCACAGTAGGGGACTTCTCTGGACATCTCTGGACTGAAACCTCACAGTAGGGGACTTCTCTGGACATCTCTGGACTGAAACCTCACAGTAGGGAACTTCTCTGGACATCTCTGGACTGAAATCTCACAGTAGGGGACATCTCTGGACTGAAACCTCACAATAGGGGACTTCTCTGGACATCTCTGGACTGACACCTCACAGTAGGGGACTTCTCTGGACATCTCTGGACTGAAACCTCACAGTAGGGGACTTCTCTGAATATCTCTGGACTGAAAGCCCACAGTAGGGGACTTCTCTGGACATCTCTGGACTGAAACCTCACAGTAGGGGACTTCTCTGGACTGAAATCTCACAGTAGGGGACTTCTCTGGACATCTCTGGACTGAAACCTCACAGTAGGGGACTTCTCTGGACATCTCTGGACTGAAAACTCACAGTAGGGGACTTCTCTGGACATCTCTGGACTGAAAACTCCCAGTAGGGGACTTCTCTGGACATCTCTGGACTGAAATCTCACAGTAGGGGACATCTCTGGACATCTCTGGACAGAAACCTCACAGTAGGGGACTTCTCTGGACATCTCTGGACTGAAAACTCACAGTAGGGGACTTCTCTGGACATCTCTGGACTGAAATCTCACAGTAGGGGACTTCTCTGGACATCTCTGGACTGAAACCTCACAGTAGGGGACTTATCTGGACTGAAACCTCAGAGTAGGGGACTTCTCTGGACTGAAACCTCACAGTAGGGGACTTCTCTGGACTGAAACCTCACAGTAGGGGACTTCTCTGGACATCTCTGGACTGAAACCTCACAGTAGGGGACTTCTCTGGACATCTCTGGACTGAAACCTCACAGTAGGGGACTTCTCTGGACATCTCTGGACTGAAACCTCACAGTAGGGGACTTCTCTGGACATCTCTGGACTGAAATCTCACAGTAGGGGACATCTCTGGACTGAAACCTCACAATAGGGGACTTCTCTGGACATCTCTGGACTGACACCTCACAGTAGGGGACTTCTCTGGACATCTCTGGACTGAAACCTCACAGTAGGGGACTTCTCTGGACATCTCTGGACTGAAACCTCACAATAGGGGACTTCTCTGGACATCTCTGGACTGACACCTCACAGTAGGGGACTTCTCTGGACATCTCTGGACTGAAACCTCACAGTAGGGGACTTCTCTGGACATCTCTGGACTGAAACCTCACAGTAGGGGACTTCTCTGGACATCTCTGGACTGAAACCTCACAGTAGGGGACTTCTCTGGACATCTCTGGACTGAAACCTCACAGTAGGGGACTTCTGGACACCTCTGGACTGAAACCTCACAGTAGGGGACTTCTCTGGACATCTCTGGACTGACACCTCACAGTAGGGGACTTCTCTGGACATCTCTGGACTGAAACCTCACAGTAGGGGACTTCTCTGGACATCTCTGGACTGACACCTCACAGTAGGGGACTTCTCTGGACATCTCTGGACTGAAAGCTCACAGTAGGGGACTTCTCTGGACATCTCTGGACTGAAACCTCACAGTATGGGACTTCTCTGAATATCTCTGGACTGAAACCTCACAGTAGGGGACTTCTCTGGACATCTCTGGACTGAAACCTCACAGTAGGGGACTTCTCTGGACATCACTGGACTGAAACCTCACAGTAGGGGACTTCTCTGGACATCTCTGGAATGAAACCTCACAGTAGGGGACTTCTCTGGACTGAAACCTCACAGTAGGGGACTTCTCTGGACATCTCTGGACTGAAATCTCACAGTAGGGGACTTCTCTGGACTGAAACCTCACAGTAGGGGACTTCTCTGGACATCTCTGGACTGAAATCTCACAGTAGGGGACTTCTCTGGACTGAAACCTCACAATAGGGGACTTCTCTGGACATCCCTGGACTGAAACCTCACAGTAGGGGACTTCTCTGGATTGCTTTTTGCACAGAGATAACTACTGGTTGCTTTGTTTGTGAAGGTAGTTGTATGTGTCAACAAACTCATCTGCTAGAACTGCAGCTTTCTCAAGCGGGATCTTTGTGCTCGTGTATCTAGGTTGCAACCCTTTCCTGAAGGCAATTCTTGAACTGCTAGAGAAGTATGAGTCTTTAAATTCCTTGACCTCTTAAGAACACATCAAAAAGACATGCTTGTTCCCTTGCGAACTCAACATGGCTTTATTGTTTTAAAAAAAAAATATGATGTCTGTATGCCTCTGGGACCAACTCACAAGCCCGAAGGACAGTAACTTCAACAGTGCCACAGTCCGATCTCCATTCAAGAGACAAAGCAGTGCACGCCCTCTTATTTAATTAAAGCCTGTGTGTTTATTCAACTTTTAAAATGATTCCACCAATCTTATAACCCCTCAAGGTGGATGTCAGTGAAATAAACTCTCCACAAGTTTATTTTGAACACAAATATCTGGGTACAGCAGAGCTTCAGAGTAGGTGACGAGAGTGACCAACATACTCACGGGAAACAATATCCCAGACAAGCCCCCATTTTGTTATGTTGCCCAGCAAGAAGACCAAATAATGTCACTCAAACAGAAGGGGGAAACAAACAAAGAGTCACTGACAACAACCAAAATGAAACAGGTGGGGTTTTAGGAGGGGTTCAAAAAGACACCAAAAAGGTGATGCAAAACAAAATCAGACAACAGGATTGTTTGTCTAGAACTCAAAAAGGGGAGTGCCACCTAAAGGTGGCATCTATCAATGAAACTGAAGAACTGGGCCAGCCACTCTTAAATAGCACTGTATATTTGATGAGGGGCCAGGGTCTGATCTATACTGCCATGCTTATCAATGGGGTGCAGGCAAAGACCTTACCTCCAGCCTCACCTCTTTCCCACTCACCAATGGTCGTCGATTAGGTAGGTTTAGTCTGACCTCTTCAAGCTTCAACATAGTATATGTTTGTTTGTCAGATATCACCTATCCTAACTGCCAGTGGCAATAGAACAGTGACGGTGTGTGTATGTGTTCACAGAAACATGTATGGAGTCAGCAGATGGAGACTTGCAAGATGATGTGAAGTCCAGTCTGACAGACGGGCTTGATACTGATGTCTTTACATGGAGAGAGACCTGTCACTTTGCATAAAATAATGTACTAAACTTTTACTTGTATTGTCTTTTTTTAAATTATTGAATTGAATCAGTCATTATGGGGAGGGAGAAACCCTGTGTATTCTGCAAAAGGATCAAGGAACTAATTTTGTATACAGGACATCAGGTATACAGGTATGACCACTGTGACATGTTTGCCAAGGTAGCCTCATTTCCATCAGACAAAATTATGAATAGGCACAGTATCTGTATCGGCTGGGAAGGACAATAAAAGGTGCACATTGTTATATTAGTAGAACACTGCTTCTATGGTAATTATGTAAAGGCTTGTTTATTCTACATTGACCTGTTACTACATTTGAAAGTTATCAAAACACTTTGTTTAGAATAACTACATCAATTCAGAAAATGCATTCTTCTCAAATGACTCTGTAGGCTACTGACCTATTTAAAGCTTCCTCCAGCATCTCACCATACATAATAACCATGCTGTAGTTATTGAACTCAACATGCATGAGGTTTGTTTGTTGATTGAGTGGTGTGAAACAGCTGCAGGGAAGGTTCTGACAGATGGGTGTGTCTTGATGGTGGCAAGGACACACCCAAGAAACACCCACATCAAAGTTTAGCTTCTGTCATGGCCACCAGGATTTCTTGAGGAGCAACCCAAAAAACAAGGCCAAATTAGCCACTGCATTTCCCCTTTAAATATAACCTGCCCTATACAATAGCTTTCAACAAACCTGATTGGTGTAAACTTTAAGAAATGGTGGTATAAATAATACATTTTTAAATTAAAAGTATGTCAAATTATCCATTTATTTTTTCATAGGTGGTTACAATCCTGTGAAAAACAGTTGTACTGCACTAGAGTGCTAAAAGAAAATCGATATTCCCAAAGTTTTGCATTAATTTTCAGGGGGACTCATAATTAAAAATAAATCCCGATCGTGCTGCCAACATAACACCCTGCTGCTATGAGATCGGTACTCAATGCAGCTGCTGTATAGGAGACGGGGGTGTCGTGTGTGCATGTCCTTGAAAATAAAAAATGTGCTACATCAAACCGATGACAGTGCGAATAATAATAGGGTATATACAGTATACGACATTGGTATATCAGCCAACAATGTTCCATGAAACGATGCCTACCATTGACTACACAGTATACTTGACTCTTAACATGATAGTTTATCATTAAGTCTCGATTTCTCGACGGACTCTATTTTGTTCATTCTATTCGATATGCTGTTCTTGTTCTAATCTGTTACATTCTATTTCCATGATTAGAAAGGTGATACCCCTTGATAAATTATAGTTTGAGCCATTTTCTCAAGACAACTGCTGATGGCTTGCTATGATTACCCAGCACTGAAATGACTGTTTGTTGTTGCAGTTATGCATAGGCATACATAGGCATACAGCATTGTGCCTACATTATGTCCACAGTCATCAAAGGCTACCAAAAGGTTAATAATAACAATCAATACCAGGACATGATATCAGCTATTTTATTAAGGGTTTATTTACATTCAATGAAGGAATTCTGACTGAAAATGATTGCATGAGAATAATATCATAACCTGAAAATGGTTAACATTCAGTTTTACACCACTAAAATACCCAATACCCTGATCTACATATATATTAACACATATATAGTACCGAAGTGAAACTTTTAAAATCGTAGTCATATTTAAACAAATATTAAAATATATTCACAATTCAAGCCTAATGATCTTTTTAGTGCAATACTACATTCATATGACTGATTCATAAACTCAATAAAACACGATTATAATAATTTTTCATTATAAATAGATCTAATGGAACGCATCTCTTGCATGGCTGAATGAAAACAAATGTTTTCCTTTGTGTCTCTCCAACGTTCTTAGGGAGGAAAAGCTATAGAGAAAATGAGCCTCCCCTCTTACAACATTGGAACATTTTGACATCCATAGAAAGTTAGCCTTAGCCTGTGCCAGTCTGTTTGTGCTATCATGCCAAACATGACCATTATGCTGTGAGGCTAGACTGTGGGCAAGAGCACAAACAGATCAAGACCAGGGAAGACATGGCTTAGTTACACACGTAGAAAAAAAAGGTGCTATCTAGAACCTAAAAGGGTTCTTTGGCTGTCCCCATATGCGAAACCTTTCAAGAACCCCTTTTGGTTCCAAGTAGAACCCTTCTGAGTTCCATGTAAAACCCTTTACACAGAGGATTCTACATGGAACCCAAAAGAGTTCTACCAGGAACCAAAAAGGTTTCTTCTATGGAGACACCCGAAGAACCCTTTGTTCGAAGAGTGTATTGCATGAATTGATACAGCATTGGAAAGTATAGCTTTGGGAAACACTCAATCCCAGACCCTGAGATAAATAATTAATGTATAAGAAGAAATGTAAAATAACCAGGTCAATATGTGGTTACCATCTAACCTAAAAATGATAATTACATCATGGAATTTGGCCTTTACTGAGTAAGTACTTAGATTTAGGTTAATTTCAGTAGCGACCCCCCCCCCAAGACTTATTTGTGCTCATATTGCTTTACTTGAAAATCTCTGAGGAACACCCTAACTAATGAACATGGTCAAAAAATAAGTCATTTGAAACAAGCAAAACAGGAGTCCTAGCACCACTTAAATTGTTTTACACTCAACAATGCTCAAGGCTAAGCTGTAGTAGCTATATAAACAAGAAATATCTGGTTCCATCAACTATTTTCTTCATGTACATTTTTATTAGGTGAGGTACCCCTTTAAATCGCAGATATATTTTATTCTATATTCATGAATTCCATCTTCATGACTTAATTACTCTTTCACTACAGTACCGAGTATCTTCATGGTTATGGAAAGGGGAGAAACCAGTGTAAAAAGAAGTGTAATGGCAGAATTGGACAGCTCTTGAAAATAATAATCCTCTCTGATTTGGGAAGAGTACTGACCCACCATGCCTTCAGAATCTGCAGGTATAGTGAATAATAGCTAATAACTAGCTTCACAAGGAGACCATGCTTGGTCTCCATGTGAAACACTATGGTCCACAATACACTGCCGAGTGTCTGATTGCACAGAGCACCTTAAGGGGATTTGTAATCAAACCAATCCAAGCAGTAAGGATTCTCGCTGTCTAATCTCACAATATATCAATGACATTTACAACCAAGCACATTTTTACAATATATTTTTTTGAATTCTACAGAAAGTCTACAAAGCAGCAATAACATTAAACAGTGTTTAAATGTAGGAATGGAAACTACAACATTTAGGTTTAGAATGGCACAAGTGAAAATTAAACAACATCATATTTGGAAAAACTGTTGGGAGTGTGTGTGTTCAGTTTCCAGTTCCACTGTAGAGATCAACAGTACTGGAACTCAGGTTCCTGCTCTGCCTTAGCCTCCTATCACCTGCTGGACTCTGTAGAGAGAAAGAGGCAGAGAGACAGGAGGGAGAGAGACAGAGAGAGAGAGAATTAAAGAAATACAGATAGAAAAAAACAACAAACACAAGGTCATGCTTTATTGCTAAACTCGATTCTGAAGAGAGGTCCTGGGTGAACTAAGGTGAACTATCCAGCAGGCAGCGGATAAGTTGCTACAAGGCCATAACGCAAACTAAGCAAGAAGTATGAATAACGGTATATCCACTAGGAGACATGTTACCTGAAAGGAGTCGTCGTCATCACTGCTCTTGTTCAAATAGTTCAGAGAGGCAGCTCGTTTCATACTGCAACGGAAAAACAAAGCATTTTCATTGGAGTGGGTCTCAAGCAAATGTATATGAAATGTCTTATGCTTTCGGCGAGTGTGTGGGTGAGACTATTGACGGGTCCCGGACCAAGAAGGAATAGTGTATCATGTTGTGTGAATTTGTGTGTCAAATGAATGTCACAACATTTTCATTTGTTTACACATTTTGTCAGGTGCATTTCATATTATGATTCAGTAACACCGTTACTGAACATCTGCTCAGAATAGCATAGCTTCATGTGAGATTAATCATTAATATAACAGTACATTTAAGATTATTTTCGTGCTATTTATCTTCAACTAAACATTGTACAGAAGAAGTGTTGGGTTGGTGGCCCTAATTAAGATGAAGACAATAGCTGAAGAAAAAAAAAAAAAAACTGCAGCAATATCCGTAAACAAAAATGCAGTGTCAGACTTGTAGTTGCAGAAACACCATTTAAGAAGTGAAGATTGGAGTGGAAAGGGGAAAATACTTTTTTTTAGGTACTTGTTTAAAATAATCTCCAATGTGTGAATATTGTAATCTAAATATATATATTTTTTAGGCCAGGGTATTTTGACACTATTGAGACCGTATGGGAATCAGATAGAGAAACATTGTACTGAAATGAATCACGTTTTGACACAGGCTATTTTGGCATTTAAAGCCCCATTCAGCCTCCAAAGCACCTTATTTCCTGAGTCACTTTGTTATGCAAATATATATTTTTAAACATTTCCCATATTTAAGTAATTTCACAATTTGTCTTAATAGCCTTATGAACATAGCAACTTGGGTGCATCTTCTGTGCTATAATGGTTCAGAAGGCCATAAAATAAAATAAATGGATATTGGTAACAGTCCAGAACATCCATACCTGAATGTCTAAAACCAGATAGAAAGTATTGTAGTCAGGTCCAAAATTATTGGCACCCTGATAAAGATCAGCAAAACATGTATATAGTAATACAAATACTGAGCAATATATATTTTTGTTTTAATTATTGTATTTTATACTAATGCAATTGCTCAGAGAAAGAGAGATTTTGTTTAACAAGTAATAAATAAATACAAAATCGATAAAAGACAGGGGTCAAATATATTGGCACCCCTGTTTTTAATACTCCAGCACCCTCCCCTTGCGCAGATAACGACACAGCCTTTTTCTAAAATGTTTTATGAGATTGGCAAACACAATGGGAGGGAGCTTAGACCATTCCTCCATACAGAACCTGTCCAGAACCTTGATATCCGTTGTCTGCACTTATGGACTGCCCTCTTCAATTCAAACCACAGTAAAAACAGGCGATCTGGCACTAACCACCCCTGTGCCTAACCCAACCTGGTCTCTGAGCATTTCATATTATTCATTACTTAAATTTACACACTGCAAAAACTGGGCATGGATGAGGCTTCCACTATTATTAATTGTTCCTGCAATTAGGGTTCAACCAATGATGTATATAAACCCTGGAATGCTGATGCTGTGTCTTGGCCAATGAAAGGCTTTGAAGCTGCCGTTGACCTTAAGGGCCCCAGGACCAGTGGAAGCAAAATAACCCCATAACATCAAAGCCCCCCACCATATTTTACAGTAGGTATTTGTATTTATTATGGATCCCCATTAGCTGGTGCCAAGGCAGCAGCTACTCTTCCTGGGGTCCAGCAAAATTAAGGCAGTTCATACAATTTTAACCAACTCACCACCGGTGTGTGTGGCCAAAGAGCTCTATTTCATGTCATCGGACCATAGCACCGGTTTCAATCCAAGTGCCAATGCTGTTTTGCAAACTCCAAGGAACTGCTATTGTGAGATGGGTCTTGGATCCTTCGAAAGGCAAGTGGCCACGCATCTTATGTGAGAGCACACAGGCCAAATTTTACAGCAAAATCGTACTCGAACACTATTATAACAGCAGTTGCCAGAGGCGCAACACTGGGGTTTGAAGTTATCATGTAATCTTCAAAGCATTTTATTCTCTGATCCTTGCCACTTTATTATGGGCATTTAGAGCCATTTGAATGAAGAAGTATTACATATTATACCTTTAAGCCAGCAAAATTTTATAACTGTGCATGGGGTGTGAGGACTCAATAAGCACTGTGTGTTTGCGCATGTTTCTCTCGCTTACTGGAGGTTGCGTGGGTCGGGGGGAACGTTCCCCTGTAGTTTCTTCACCAGCATCTCGCTGCTTCGCCGTAAGACATCCCGGAGCCTCCCCATCGACCCTGCTCTCCTCAGGCCCCCACTGCCATCCTGAAACAACACCAGGGTCAGACAGTCCTGGAAACTCAAGTCTCCCAATCCATTCCTGATAGATCCCAGGGGGTGTGCACATTATTTCCCACTCCAGCCCAAACATACCAGATTGCTCTGACAAATTGTGTCCAAAAAGCATCCAGAATAAATCTCGGCTGCCATCCCGAAACTTCCTTTACAATACCCAATTAGGGTTGTTTGTGCTGACCTAGAACAAAAGCCTGCAGACCTAAGGGCTCTTCAGGGGTGTATCAACAATCTAGTAAAGTGGCTTAGTCATACTCACCGTCTCTCCTTTCCTTCATCTGCTATGATGGGTTAGTACTGAAAGACTAAAATCGAGTCCACAAATTTGTATCCACCTTATGGTTTTATACTGTTCAGTATTTTTCAGACAGGCAGCAGACGAGAAGCTACCGAACCTAACCCTGCACTCGCTAAGGCATAGTCATGGGCATTATTTCAAAATCAGTACTTCTCCAGTAGGGGCATTTATAGTATGTCAAAGATAATGAATTTTAAACAAAACATTTATGAATAGGATGAAGCTGTAGAAATGCTCTGCTTTGAGAAACTAGTCTTTCATGCCCTACCACAACTGAAGCAAACCTTCAGTACTTAGGGATTTAAACACTAAGTGCACACTTCAGGTAGAAGGGGGTGAAATGTAATTGGATTTAATCTGCAGCCTATTGCTGTGTACTACATTTTAGTACTGCAGTGAAGCTTTCATGCACCAGAACTTCCGGGTTGTGAAACTAGGTCAATGGACTCCAGAGGGGGGGGGGGAATAGAGAGGGAGAGCTCATTTTGGATGTGCGGTTCCCCCTCAGGTTGGTTTACACAAGCCAAAGAAAAGCCCAAAATGAAAGTCTTTATTTTCAGTCAATGTCAAACAAGGTTTAGAGACACATTCATCACAATGCAACAAAGGGATGCCAGGACAGGAGTATTAGTCATGGAGAGCATTCTACAGACAGACCAATGAAATAGTGTGACATAGCTAAATTGCTCCACTTACATAGGCCTACCAGCCAGACAGCCAGTGTGTTTCAGAATTGGCTAGCTCCACTATTACCGTTTATTATTATTATTTTTTTAAAATTCGGTTTGCAACATTGCAGCCATCTCTTTCCACCGAGATACCAAAATGCCACAGTTACATGGAATTGCATTTTCATATGGTATCAAGTGTAATTACCTTTAACTACACACAAGCTAATTGAAGTCAGTCTCATAGTACATCATCTGTTTTGGTTTAGCACATGCACTTTAAAACATCTGTAAATGTACTATGGTGTACTAGTATATACCTGCACTGATTGTGATACAGTTATTATATAATAGTTAAAGTGCTTAAAGAGTAACTACATGGCATACAGGCAACTTCAATTTGGTGGTGTTGGCTAATGCTGAAACGACTGGCTAGCAAGGTTAGTTACTAGTACTACACTTATTCAGCCTAAACTACATCATATAAAGATACTATAGTTTAGAATGAGGGAAACATGGGAAATATAAAATAAAAACTGGGACAGTTAGTGGACAACAATGAGCACATTTCAAGCTAGAGCTGTTTGAAAAATCTTTACATTCAGGTAACATAACTGTTAAACGAGGCCTCAATGATCACACCTAACTTAAATCCCCAATCTAAAGCCGATCTTTAAGCATAGCAATGTTGTCATCAGGAGCATTCATAAAATCTGATGTCAATTCATAACATATATCTTATGAGCAGCCAGCTAGGTCACATGTCACTGTGTTCAAGGTAACTATGTTGTTGGCTGACAAGACAGCTAACCTTGGTTGTTTGATGTGGCTGTTCATAGGTGTTATAAACTAACTTAAGCTGTTATGACTGCCTTACGTCATAGCAGGGTAAAGTAGGCTTTAAAGATGAGACGATAACAAGAGTGAAAGCTATGCGAGGAACAACAAGAGGACCATCAGGCTAAAACTAAATAAGTGACCTCACCAAATGCCACTCAGAAGCTTACAAAATCAAATACAACAACTTTGTGCAGCAGTGTACAGTAATGTGTGTGTTCGTGTGTCTCTGGTGTTGTGTCCCTTTTCAATGGCTACTTCAAAATATGAAACAAGATTCTCTGGCTTGGAGCATAACCAGAGAAATCATTTCTTTCCCCAAGCTATGGCTTTGGAGAAAGCAATTTGCACAATGCCATTCAATTCAAAGACACTGATTCTACAGTTAGCAAGCTGTTCCTCTTTAAAACGTCAATACCATAGTCAGGCACAGACACCATCATTACTAACCGTATGGCTATATTATAATAATAATAAATTGCTTAGAGGGACAATGCAAAGATAAATAAACATGATAAACACTATCCTATATAAGAAATTATTTAAAAGTAAACGAAATAAAAACAGGAGAAAGATACACTAATCTCAATAAACCATAAGTAATCGATGTGTACTCAAAAGGTGCTTTTAAGTGGCGACGTGACTTGGAATCATAATAGCGTCACGATATACATTTTTTTAATTGTCTTACATTTGCTCCTATACAACACAACAGTACGCATAAATAATTTACAAGGGTCATGGTCACACTTAAAACAGGTTGCAAGTTAGTGAACATAAAAAAGGCACCAAGGTGGATCAATCCTGGTCAAATATCAGGACAAAAAGCTGGCAGCAGCTAAATAAAAAGCACTACTCTAGCTGGTTGCTTTTCAGTGGCCAATAATATTTTAGCAATAACAAAACGAGATACAAATTCTGACTGGTCTCATTTGGTAGTGGACCAATAATTTATGCCGTTCTAACTGTGTGTCTGTGCTTAGTGAAAATATGAAGATCAATGTAAAAGCAATCATATTTGCATACAAGAAGAACAGAAAAGAGAAAAAACAACCAATGCTTTGATAGTCAAGTTTCCAGTGTTCAGTTGGACTCTGGTGCCACCATCTCTTATTGGTTAGAATATCATACATACTATACAAGTGATGACACAGCAAGAGAAAGGGAGAGACAGGGATAGAGGAAGAGAAAGGCTGAAACTGTGATGCAGCATGATGAGAGAAATGAGTGGGCATGAACAAGAGAGCTAGAGAGAGGGATAAAGAAAACGGAAGAGGGCAAGAGACCAGGAGAAGAGGGGCAGAGTGTGGAAAACGCAAGAGGAAGAGGGCAAGAGACCAGGAGAAGAGGGGCAGAGTGTGGAAAACGCAAGAGGAAGAGGGCAAGAGACCAGGAGAAGAGGGGCAGAGTGTGGAAAACGCAAGAGGAAGAGGGCAAGAGACCAGGAGAAGAGGGGCAGAGTGTGGAAAACGCAAGAAGATAGAGAACATGGGTGGGAGTGAGAGACCCCGAAAGGATGGGAAGAGAAAGATTGGGAGGTAAAAGGGATAATCGGTTTTGTGGGGATGAAGGGAGTCTTCCATGAAAGATTAGAAGAGGCTTCACACAGAGGAAATGAAAGGAGACATCCATTTTGATTCGATTGGCTTGATTGGTTGAGGAGAGTGAGGCGGAGGAAGGTCATCCTGCTGATTTAGGCCTAATGGAGGACAGAAAGAAAGAGAACAAGAACAGTGGAGAGCAAAAGAGACAGACAAGAGATTGAGGACCAGAACGGGGAGAAAGAGACAATACAGCAGAAAAGAGAAAGATGAGATAAAAACACAGGCAGAAAAACACAAGGTTAACACACCCTTCAAGAGAGGAATATAGCCAGATTAAAAGATCAAAGCTTAGAACATTATTTTATGACCAATATTAAACCATCTTTATCAAATGACTGCACATTTGCCATAAAGAATGAAAAAGTAGAAGACAATTATTTGTGGCCCTGTCTGACAATTATATCACATTTGAAAAGGTTTAGAGAAGAACGCTTTTGTAGTCTTCGCTACGCTGCACTGAACGCAGTCAGCTAATGACATCAGTGTGAACCGCAGTGGGACTGTAGGGGCACCTTAGCAGTCTGCTCACCCTGCAATGCAGCGTGCTCCTAGCCATCTACAGTTAGGGACCAGGGCTATGGAGAATCTGCTTTAAAACTGGTTAGAAACCATTATACACCAAGTACACCAAACATTAGGAACACCTTCCTAATATTGAACAGCCTCAATTCGTCTGGGCATGCACTCTACAACGTGCTGAAAGCGTTCCGCAGGGGTGCTGGCCCACGTTGACTCTAATGCTTCCCACAAGCTTGTCAAGTTGGCTGGATGTCCTTTGGGTGGTGGACCATTCTTGATACACACAGGAAACTGTTGAAAGTGAAAAGAACTGCAACGCTGCTGGGTTTGACCACAAACCGATGCGCCTGGCACCTACTACCATACCCCGTTCAAAGGCATTTTTTGTCTTGCCCATTCACCCTCAATGACACATTCCATGTCTCGGCTTAAAAATCCCTCAACCTGTCACCTCCCCTTCATCTACACTGATTGAAGTGGATTTAACAAGTCACATCAATAAGGGATTATAGCTTTCACCTGGCCAGTCTCAGGTATACCTAGTATATATTAAACCCAGTATAATATATAAAGACGTGATTAGAGATATTAAGTTATTAATAATATGTCTTCTGGATTGACAAGTTGCTGGCAAAGAACCAAATCTATGTTAGAAATACACTACATGAGCACTTCTATTGAGTTGGTCCCCGCTTTGCTGCTATAACAGCCTCCGCTAGATGTTGGAACATTGCTGTAGGGACTTGCCTCCATTCAGCCACAAGAGCATTAGTAAGGTTGGGCATTAATGCTGGGCGATTAGGCCCGCAGTCAGCGTTCCAATTCATCCCGAAGGCGTTTGATGGGGTTGAGGTCAGGGCTCTGTGCAGGCCAGTCAAGTTCTTCCACACCAATCTCAACAAAACATTTCTGTATGGACTCCGCTTTGTGGATTGTCATGCTGAAACAGGAAAGGGCCTTCCCTAAACTGTTGCCACAAAGTTGGAAGCACAGAACCATCTAAAATGTCATTGTATTCTGTAGCGTTAAGATTCCCATCACTGGAACTAAGGGGCTTAGCCCAAACCATGAAAAGCAGCCCCGGACCATTATTCCTCCTCCACCTAACTTTACAGTTGGCTCTATGTATTGGGGTAGGCAGAGGTCCCCATAGCATCCACAAACCCAAGGTTAATTCGTCAGACTGCCCAGATGATGAAGTGTGATTTATGACTCCAGAGAACACATTTCCACTGCTGGAGAGTCCAATGGTGGCAATGAGCTTAGGCTTGTGTGTGGAACTCGTTAGTGAGTGACGCAACCCGAGGACAGACATTTCTTTTTTACGCACTTCAGCGGTCCCGTTCCATGAGCTTGTGTTGCCTAACGCTGAGCCGTTGCTGCTCCTAGACGTTTCCACTTCACAATAATAACACTTACAGTTGAGCGGGGCAGCTCTAGCAGGGCAGACATTTGATTAAGTGACTTGTTGGAAAGGTGGCATCCTATGAAGGTGCCACGTCGAAAGTCAGAGAGCTCTTCAGTAAGGCCCTTCTACTGCCAATGTTTTTCGATGGAGATTGCACGGCTGATTTTAAACACTTGTCAGCAATGGGTGAAGCCGAATACAATAATTTGAAGAGGTGTACACATACTTTTGTATATATAGTGTATATTTTACACTACATTTGCACTCTATGCCTTCCTAAATAATATATTAAGTCTTAGGTGTGCGTGTCTGTGCAGTGCACTCACCCCGTTCCAGTCCACGCTGCCGTCCTCCCCCGCTTCGGAGGCGCTCTCATATTTTACACTGCTCAGACTCTCCCTGCTCCTCCTCCTGTCTCCGTCTCTCTGCAGCTCCACCACACCCTGAACAAAACACACAAATCCATTCAATTTTGCAATATTTCACCTTTTGATCTACATTATTATTGAAAGTAATTGGTGCAACTGATTGGTAAAATCAGTAAACCATGCAGTCAAACACACAATCAAGCAAAATAGTCCATGAATATACAGATGTGAAACACTAATAACAAATATGCAACAATAGGTCTTAAAGTCTCTGTGGATGTCTACCTTCAGTACAAGCATTTCCATAACTGAATATAACACAAGTTTGGATTTAAGCTTGAATGTGTGCGTTTTTATAAAATGTGAGAGAGAAGCTGACCTGTTTTCGGGACCTCAAGGCACACTCCTCCAGGGTCTCAGCGGCCTCCATCTTGCCTTGCCGGCGATACAGAGCTCCCAGATTACGCAGAGTGGTGTTGACAGTGGGGCTGATGGACACACACCAAGTTCACTTCAAAAATCACTGCAGTGACTAGAGATGCCAATCAGTACCATTCCTTTGCTCCGGTAGTTCTAACAAGTCTTTAAGTGGACTTACCTGTTCACCTTGCAATTCTTATACCAGCCGCCATAATCTCCATAGCCGTCTTTGCTCTGGTGATACAAGGATAGAGGGGGGGGGGGGAAATAGAGGATGGGGAGAGAGGATAGAGGAGCACAAAAATACGTCACAAAAAGGGAAACCCCTCATTCTCCAAACAGTCCCTTCCGATTGACTCAGATATTTGACATCAAACACAGCAGGGACAACATCTCGCTTGGAGAAAACAGAATTTAAATCTGTCCAGACCACCACTATTGACTGTTAGCAATGTGCACCCTCCCTTGAGGCGTGTTTGGTAAGAGCTTTTTGTTGCTGCTGATTTCAGTTAGCGGGATGTTGCTGCCTCGATGTGTATGGTGTCATATCGCTGAGCCTACACAAAACAAGCATCCCCCCCCCCATTTTTGACATTTAGCAGACGCTCTAATCCAAAGCAACTTTCAACAGTGAGCGCATACATTTGAATGTTTCTTACTGGTCCCCCATGGGAATCAAACCCACAACCCCGGTGTTTCAAGCACCATGCTCTACCAACTGAGGAACACGGGACCAGACAGTATTGACAAGTAAACTAAATAGGCACTCCTTGTAAAAATGGGCACCCCTGCCACATGCCTGTGCTCGCTCTCACACACACTTTACAGACTCACCTTGCACTCCTCCCGCTCCTCGGCATGCACCCAGATGGGCTTGTTCTCAGCTGCAGAGAGAGGAGAAAGAGAAATGTGTGCTGTATGCTGGCAAAAACATCAACAAGAAACAGGCATTTTAGCAAAACGGTAGCATAGAGATGTAGACATCTGCACCGTGCCGACATTTAGGCAACATTATTTAAACGTGGTTCCTTTCTTTCGTGAGACAAGATCCTATCGCAACCTCTCAATCTCAGTAATGGTTTGAGATTTTTAAAACTCTGTTTCAACCTGAGACCAGAGTTCTGATAATCCCTCAATTTCATCCAAACCCCCTCACATAATCAATTGAGACCTATTTGTTAATTAACCGTGTATTATATATTGGCATAGTAAGAAAGTCAAGAGACATGGTCACAATTATGTCTCAAATTTATTGAGAATATGGAAAAGGAAATGTGAAAATAAAGTCAACCCATCATTTCACATGTTAAATCTTGAGAGAACTTTGATGAAAGCATTTAATTTAATTATGGATCAAAAATAAAACGAAGCATATTTAATGACAAAAAAAAAAGTTAGAAATCATTCAAAATAAAATCTAAAAGAATATGGTCAATGTCAGAAACAGTCAATACAAACTCAACATAACATGAAAGACAACAGAAGCACAGTAAAGAAAAATACATGAGAAATGAAAAGGATGTGGAAGCTTACTTGAAATATGGCATGTTAAGCCTGAATAACACTGATCATAATAAAGACATCATGCTTATCAAAACAAATAGTTTGACAGTGTATAATAACCAACCTTTGTTTTCTTTGTTACAGCGACATCGGAAGTATTATGCTCGTAGTTAGAAGAAAAGGTTGGCTGTAGTAAGTGGTCATGTATGTGATTCTATAACAGTGTTACGAAAGCATTGTGTCAAGACTACTAAGTTGGTGAAGTAATGTCATGACAGATGAACCCAAAAATACAATGAAACATATGTGTCACTATTATAAAAATCATGAAAAATATATAACAAAAGTATGGAATTTTACACAACACAAAAAAGAACAAAAACCGAGACTTAAATATCTTTGTTCACATTCTTTATATCGCAACTGGTAATAAATAATTAATTAATTAAATGCTGGGCAATATAATAAGCACCACCTATGTAAACCAAGTTGGATTTAGTTTTGGTTTCAGAAATGTGCATATTTCTTTCTGGGAAAACTCCCCCCCCCATCAATGTTCCACTCACCTTCATTGTTGTGTATCATATGCACATGCCCAGTGATTATCCTACAATGTGACATGGCATTTAGAGTGAAAGGTCAAGAAAACCTTTAATGGCACTTTGATCATCCATAACACCTCAAATGAAAAAGATAATTCAATTGAGCATCAGAAACAACTCGCAAATGCTAGAAAATAGGACAAATGTTCAAGTTCCCAATACATTCAATATGGGAAGAAGTCCATTATTTTTTTCTTCCAAATACTTCTTTCAATTTAGGAATTTAACAAAACCTGTTAGTTAGCCAGCTAGTCCTTCAAATATTCTAAATCTTTACGTCTAAAAATATAATCTACTAAACATTTATTTCAAATACTCTATACTCCTCGTAACCAGTTGTTTTCTTTATGATCTAGATTTTGAAGTATTTATTGAACAGCTCTTAAATCAGTCTGCTCCAGCCTGCACTATTCTGTAAGTGGTTGAACCCTACACTTAAAGTTAAATGTTGACTATGTTCTCATTAGCAATGAACCCTTACACTTCAAGTCGACTTGTCAACTACGTTGTCATTAACTGGGCGTCATAACTCATCCTGATAATTGATGGCAAAATTTGACAAATCAGTTAGCTAGTTTGCCAGTACAAAATGCTACGTGTGAAATAAAGTGTTCTACAATGTCAGATCTACAGACTTACTGTATGTCTGTGGTCAGTACAGTCCAGCGCTCAATTGTTCATTCTAGAAACCCAAGACTTTGAATTCATGTAAAAGAAACACTAGAACGTACTGTATCTTTGAGTAGACGAAGAACAGATTGAAAAAAAAAGTTTGCAAATAAGGAGGCAGTGACTACTACCCCCAAGTGTTTGTTGTGGCCCTTTCGAGTTTTGGACTAGTTTGCTCACCATCCACGGATCCAAATTCCTTCTCGTGAGCTTGGGTGAGAATCTCTTTGTAAAGGATTTCCGCCTCCTTGTACTTCCCCTGCTTCAAGTAACACGAAGCCTGGGAGACGAGAGGAAAAGGCTCAGGAGAGTTCAGACATTTCACCTTTGAACTAAAAGTATGCACAATGCAAATCACTAAACCAGGTTCCATCTACACAAAGCAACAACCATCACAGTTAATGAGATTTAAAAGGAAACAAATTTCATTCCCTGCAACATCTTGTTTAGTCTACCACCAATATAAATACAAGCATAACAGGATCAAAGACCTACGGCAAGGATGAGCAACTTTGGTTCTCATAGGACAGGGTTGTCAAACTCAATCCACGGAAGGCCTAGTGTCGTTCTAAAATATTTTTTATTAAGCCCTAGACAAGTAGGTGTGGGGAGTTAGTTCATCAATCAAGTGCAAGGGAGGAGCGAAATCCCCCAGACACATGGCCCCTCTGTGGAATGAGTTTGACACCGGTGTCGTAGGGCCTTAATGTCTACAGGTTTTTGTTCTTAATTTGAAACCGCTGTCTGATTTTGACCTGAGAAATCAGGTGTCGGCACTTCTGTGCAATTAGTGTCAGATGAAAGAGAAAACCAGCAGAGTTGTTCACCCACGAGCAGCAGTAGTCAAGAACGGCAGTCAAAAAGCCAGGCAGCCCCCTCACCAGGTTGTTCTTGGTCTTAGCCACGTTGGGGTCGTCAGGGCCCAGCCTGCACTCGTAGATCTCCAGGGCACGGCAGTAGTAGTACTCCACCTCTTCGTACTTGCCCTGGTTCTGACACAGCAGGGCCAGGTTGTTCAGCTGCTTGGCCACATCAGGATGGTCCTTGCCCAGCACCTATATGGGAGGCGAGAGGACAGAAGCATCAAACACGAGTTGAGGTGCAGCCAAATAATCAAAGATGGCAACGCAACTCATTTTTTAAGATGTACTGTATAAAGTCTCAGTCAAAAGTGGACACCTACTCATTCCAGGGTTTTTCTTTATTTTCTACATTGCAGAATAATAGTGAAGACATCAAAACTATGAAATAACATATGGAATTACATAGTAACAAATCAAAATACATTTTAGATTGTTCAAAGTAGCCACCCTTTGCCTTGATGACAGCTTTGCACACTCTTGGCATTCTCTCAACCAGCTTCATGAGGTTGTCACCTGGAATACATTTCAATTAACAGGTGCCTTGTTAATTTGTGGAATTTCTTTCCTTCTTAATGCGTTTGAGCCAATCAGTTGCGTTGTGACAAGGTAGGGGTGGTACACAGAAGATAGCCCTAAGTCCATATTATGGCAAGAGCAGCTCAAATAAGCAAAGAGAAACAACAGTCCATCATTACTTTAAGACACGTAGGTCTGTCAAGAACTTTGAAAGTTCCTTCAAGCGCAGTCGCAAAAACCATCCAACGCTATAATGAAACTGGCTCTCATGAGGACTGCCATAGGAAAGGAAGACCCAGAGTTACCTCTGCTGCAGAGGATAAGTACATTAGTTAATTGTACCTCAGATTGCAGAACAAATAAATGCTTCACATTCAAGTAACAGACACAATGGTTTAATATATATATATATATATATTTCACTTTTATTTAACCAGGCAGGCAACTTCGACCTAGCCAAGATAAAGCAAAGCGACAAAAAACAATTACACGCGGGATAGACAAAAGTAGTCAATAACACAATAGAAAAATCTATATACAGTGTATGCAAATGGATTAAGGAAGTCATAGCAGCAAAGTAATTACAATTTAGCAAATTAACACTAGTGATCGATGTGTAGATGTGCAAGAACAAAAAAATTAAACAAAAACAATATGGGGATGAGTTAGGTAGCTGGATGGGCTATTTTCAGATGCAGCGATAGGTAAGCTGCTCAGAGAGCTGATGCTTAAAGCTAGTGTGGGAGATAAAATTCAAATTGCAAACGTCGCTGAAGTCATTGGCAGCAGAGAACTGGAAGGAAAGGCAGCCAAAGAGTGTTGGCTTTGGGGATGACCAGCGAGATATACCTGCTGGAGCGTGCGCTACGGGTGGGTGTTGCTAAGGTGACCAGTGAGCTTAGATAAGGCGGAGCTTTAGCTAGCAAAGACTTATAGATGACTTGGAGCCAGTGGGTTTGGCGACGAATACGTAGCGAGGGCCAGCCGACAAGAGCATTCAGGTTGAAGTGGTGGGTGGTATATGGGGCTTTGGTGACAAAACAGATGGCACCGTGATAGACTACATCCCGTTTGCTGAGTAGAGTCTTGGAGGCTATTTTGTAAATTACATCGCCGAAGTCAAGGATCGGTAGGCTAGTCAGTGTCACGAGGGTATGTTTGGCAGCGTGAGTGAAGGAGGCTTAGTTGCGAAATAGGAAGCTGATTCTAGATTTAATTTTGGATTGGAGATGCTTAATGTGAGTCTGGAAGGAGAGTTCAGTCCAGCCAGACACCTAGGTATTTGTAGTTGTCCACATATTCTAAGTCAGAACCGTTCAAAGTACTGATGCTAGTTGGGCGGGCGGCAGCGATCGGTTGAAAATCATGCATTTAGTTTCACTAGCATTTAAGATCAGTTGGAAGCCACGGAAGGAGTTTTGTATGGCACTGAAGCTAGTTTGTAGGTTTGTTAACAGTGTCCAAAGAAAGGCCAGAAGTATACAGAATCATGTAATCTGCATAGAGGTGGATCAACAAATCACCTGCAGCAAGAGCGACATCATTGATATATACAGAGAAGAGAGCCGGACCGAGAATTGAACCCTGTGGCACCCCCATAGAGACTAACAAAGGTCCGGACAACAGGTCCTCCGATTTGACACACTGAACTCTGAGAAGTAGTTGGTGGACCAGGCAAGGAAGTCATTTGAAGCTGGTTGAGAAACTGTCAAAGTTCTTGAAATGTTCCAGATTGACTGACCTTCATGACTTAAAGTAATGGTGGACTGTCGTTTCTCTTTGCTTATTTGAGTTGTTCTTGCCATAATATGGACTTGGCCTTTTACCAAACAGGGCTATCCTCTGTATACCACCCCTACTTTGTCACAACACAACTGATTGGCTCAAACGCATTAAGGAAAGAAATTACACAAATGAACTTTTAACAAGGCACACCTGTTAATTGAAATGCATTCCAGGTGAATGAAGCTGGTTGAGAGAATGCCAAGAGTGTGCAAAGCTGTCAAGGCAAAGGGTGGCTACTTTGAAGAATCTCAAATATATTTTGATTTGTTTAACACTTTTTTTGGTTATTACATGATTCCTTGTGTTATTTCATAGTTTTGATGTCTTCAATCTTCTACAATGTAGAAAATAGTAAAAATAAAAAAAATCCTTGAATGTGTAGGTCTGTCCTACCTTTTGACTGGTACGGTATATATAAAACATTGATATTTTATGGCTGCCATGAAACCATTAGAAGTGTTACGGGACAGAGTGATGGCATAATAGTTTTTTTTCTTCTTTTTACAAACCTCCGCCATCATCAAAGCCATAAAAAATGAATTGTCATTTAATATGACCTCAATGTCTCGCCATGTCATAAATCATAATAATGAGCTGGTGATGAACTTCGGCTAATTGAACAAAGCACAGTACAAATTAACTGACATTGTATCATTTTACCTAGTATGTCTGCACTGGATATGTACTGCACTAGACCTACCTTCTCTCTGATCTCCAGAGCCCTCTTGCAAAGGGGCTCAGCTTCCTTGTACTTCCCCCTCTTGCCATACAACACTGCCAGATTGTTCAGTGTCGCAGCCACCTGAGAAACAGAGAAGGATTAGTGAGCAGCTCTCATCGTGTTATGTAGCTGCTCTGTACCTGCAATGCAGTGAGTCAAACAAGGGAGCCTGTACAGTTTAAATGTTTCCAAAAGTACATCTACAAATGTGTCGTCTTATAAACATCTAACACCACTACATATTGGCATGAATACAAAATTGACAATAGTTGTACAATTTGTGACAACGGACATTTCAACTTTGGGAGCATTTACATTACAATGAGCGAGCACCTTTTGCATTCCCATTATGCCCAGGCACTATCCAGGAGCCTTTAATGTGGATGCGTACGAATGGATATTAACTAACTTCTCTCTGCCTAGATGCGTGCCCAAGTGCTGACAACCAGATTTGCCATTAGGAACGTGCTAAACAGTACATTCCTGTAATGTATTCATGGCCAACATGCTTTAGGATTAGCCAGCCCTTGGAGCCGCTGACGGCAGTTTCAACCTGACCTTCTCCAACCCACGTCCTTAAGAATCCTAATAAAAAAAAACATGCAGAAAAGTCCCCTTTTGTCTAGTGAAAAAAAAAGAAGAGATTGCTCCATCTGGTAGACTAACTCACCGCAGGGTGGTCTTTCCCAAGGGTTTTCTCCCGGATAGACAGTGCATCATTGAGCAGGTGAGCCGCCTCCTTGTATTTGTTCTGGTCCCTGAAAAAAAGAAAAACACATAATAGTCTAAAAGAAAAAGACCCGGAATAAACTCGGTGCTGAAGGGAGAAGCAGTGTGTAGATAAGTGGCATAGGTGGTGAAAAAGTGTGGTTATATAGGTGTTACAGTATAATTATAAAGGATAGCAGCACATACATGTGATAACCTTTTTCCTGCTGGAGCCGTGTTCATATGGTGGCTCCAACAAAGAGACCAACGTAAAACGCACACACACCTGTAGACCAGGGCCAGGATGTTGAGCATGGTGGCCACGTCAGGGTGGTCGTGTCCAGATGTCTTCTCCAGGTCCTCCAGAGCCTGCTTGCAGAGGGGCACGGCCACCTCGTAGCGGCCCTGGGAGGCGTACTGGATCACCAGGTTGTGGAGGGTCCTCAGGCGGGCTGGGATCTCATAGCCACCCTGCTGGGCTGCGGCCACCGCTGCACTGTTATGCTGGTGAGGCACTGAAGGAGAGATGCGGTTTGTTCACAGGTAGAAGTTTTGGGCAGTTGCTGCAGAGTTTTAAGTTCTTATATGGATTTAAAATTCTCTTTTGTATACAATCCATAGAATACATATATATTTGAAGATCAGTAAAATGCCAGTTCTGTGCTGATAAAATTATCAGATGAGGGTCATCAGCTCAATATTAGAGCAACTCAAGTTCAAATATGGGACCTTAAATAAAAAAGACGACGCAACAGGTTGTTGTTTGACGTTACACACCAAAGCAATGAGCATTCAACTAAAATAAATAATCTATACTAATCCAATACACGATGACGCAGGATATGGTTGTAGGTAGACAGACCGCTTACTTCCTTGACTGTTGTCCTCCTCATCATTGGGGAAGAGGTCGTCCAGTGTATCTTTAGGAGGCTCTCCATCTTTCTCCTCCTGGAAAAAAAAAAGATTTAAGCAGTGGAATTCTAATTCTATACACAGTGACAAATACATTTGTCAAGACCCACCCCACAGTCTCAAACAGCTGGGCAGCACTTTTGACTAGAAATTAAAGTTATATTGTGCGTTTCAATTCGATGGAAACTTCTTGTGGCCATCTGGGATTTAGAGTCAATGTTTGACAGACAGCATGTGAAAATCCATGCCGAGGGTGCTCAAGGAGACTCATGTACCTCATCACAGTTCCCTTCAGGCTGAACTAGAAATACCTCACCCCATCTTCCACATTCATACCCCTCGTCTTTGCATTCTCAAACATGTACTACAATCATAAATATTCAACAGCTGACATCATTTGAACAGTTCTAAATTCCAGTGGACTACATTTGGTACATATTAACGAGCTCTCGTCAAAATGTATAAATGTTAATGACTAAATTAATTGCCTTATAGCAGCCAAACGATAGAGGACTTCTGCCCACCATAAACTTTAATCAGTTCATAATGGTTGGTGCGTCATTGTATATTAGAATTTGTTCTTAACTGACTTGCCAAGTTAAATATAGGGCAAATAACAATTAAAGTAAATGAGACCAATTCATTCACCTTGGCAGCCTGCATTGCTCAGAGGGAAGAATAAAGAAAGTTACAGAATATGGAGCTTGTCAGTCAGGCCTGGGCAACTCAGTCCTCGGGGGACTGATTTGTGTCACACTTTTGCCCCAGCTAACACACCAGACTCCAATAATCAACTAATCATGATATTCAGATAAAAATGAAATTAGTTTAAAATCAGGTGTGTTCGCTAGGGATGGGGGTTAAAGTGTGACACCAATCAGGCCTTCGAGGACTGGAATTGCCCAGGTGTTAACTAGGCTTTACAAAAAAGGTGCTCTCAGCTTTAATTTCATCTTGTAGGGAGAAATCCCTAGCCATCAATCCACTCTAAGAATTATCTTGCACATTAATGGAGAGATCAAAATCCTGGTTGAGAATAGAGAATGTAGACTATAGGCAACAACAAAAAAGTATTATCGATAGGTCAGTTGCAACCCGCCAGAAGGGGCTTCATCAGCAGAGGCAAATGCAATGCCTGATTACTTGCATGATGATTACAGCTCTCGAGCTGGTTCAATTGTTTATGATCAGGGAGTGTGTGTGTGTGTATACATTACCTCAGAGAAGGAAATGTTTTCATCATAATTCTTGAACAGATTCACGAGCAGTGTGTTTGTGCTTGTGTGCAAGCAATTGTGTTGTGCATTTAAGTATGGGTGTGAGGGCATAACTCACAGTAGGGGACACATCCTCGTCGTACTTCTTGAGCTGGTTCATGAACTCCAGATGCTTCTTCTCCTCCTCCAGCTGGGCCACACTCTGCTCGCTCTTCTGCAGCTTTTGCTGGGTGCCCGCCAGCTCGTCTCGCAGCCACTGGTTCTCTTGGCAAAGCCGACGTACCTGGGCACGCAGCTTCTGCTTCTCCGACTCCACAGCGTTCAGGTGGGCAGACAGGGCCATCATCACCTGACAGAGAAAGGTGCATACATGCAGAGGGATCAATTAATTATGCATCATTGTATGCGATTCAGCCCTAGGACCGTGCCTCAGGACTACCTGGCCAGTAGACTCCTGGCTGTACCCGTCCCCAGTCCACATGGTCGTGCTGCTGCTCCAGTTTCTACTGTGGTGCCTGCGGCGATGGAACCCTGACCTGTTCACAAGTTGTACTACCTTGTCCCAGACCTCTTTCGCCCTCTCCAGAACCTGCCCTCTCAACCTCAGAATGCTTGGCTATAAAAAGCCAACTGACATTTACTCCTGAGGTTGCCCCTCTCTACAACCCCTGATTATTATTTGACCCTGCTGGTCATCTATGAACGTTTGAACATCTTGAAGAACGATCTGGCCTTAATGGCCATGTACTATCAATTGCCACCCGGCATAGCCAGAAGAGGACTGGCCATCCCTCAGAGCCTAGTTCCTCTAGGTTTCTTAGGTTCCTGGCTTTTGAGGGAGTTTTTCTAGTCACCGTACTTCTATATCTGCATTGCTTGTTCTTTGGGGTGTTAGGCTGGGTTTCTAAATAAGCACTTTGTGACATCTTTAAATACATTGGATTGATTGAAATATGATTGATAGATAAAGGTAATAATTTGTGGCAGCTGTGGACTCCTGTGGCCAGAGACAGGCAGGCTTACATAAGCCAGAGAAAGACTAGTCAACTTCAAAACATGAAACTGACGCATGCAACATTAATTCCAGTTAATGTTTACTTAAGTCAGATAAGTTTTTATTTACAATTGACGGCCTACCAAACAGCAAAAGGCTTCCTGCGGGGACGGGGATTACACATTTTCTAAATAATAACATAGGACAATACACACATCTTGACAAGAGACACCACAACACTACATAAAGAGACCTAAGACAACTCATGGGGATCCACCCCAAGAACGGATTGATTAACATTACCCAAAACATTCCCGTATGGCTTACTCTCTCCATATCACCCAGGGATCGTCAACCCTTACCTGCGCCTCGCCCAGCCCCAGCTCGATCATCTCCACTGACTTGCGCAGCAGGCTGGACTTCTCGTGCACCAGGTTGGCCTCCTCGTCCTTCTTCAGGCAGCGGATGGTCTCCAGCAGGCTGTGCAGGATGGAGTTGTGCTCGCTCTTCAGCGCCTCCAGGCCCTGGATCACCAGCTTGGTGCTGGAGATGATCTCCTCCTGGGACAGCTTCTCCAGGCGGTCCTCCCTGGGGTACACCATTATTGACATTGCCTGGTGGACTTAGAGGCTGGTGGAGGGAGAGAAGTGGAAGAAAAGGAAGGTGGGAGGTTAGGTCACTCTTGGGGCAGTGGTTCCTTTTAATGCAATGACCTCACTTTTGGGGATTTTCTTTGGACCCATCAGAATAAAACAATAGCAGTTCGATTCACGAGATTCCAACATTGAGACTTCCACTGTCATTATCAGCAGAAGAAAAGGTTGCTCCGTTTACAATCCATGCTACATGTCTAATTAAACTGGATAGAGATGTACGAGGAAATGGAAGCCTTGGGATAGAAACAAAAAATGACAGGGTAGGAGTCCAATCTAGCCCACACTCTCTACATTCCCTGCAAATCGACAAAGCCAGAGTAAATAAAACACATGGCTCCCTCTTCCTTCACAAGACAGTCACATGATTAGGCTTGGCGTGGGCATAGCTGCAGACAATTAGGCTAAACCCCACCCCCGAGTATTTAGCCCTGAGTTCACCATCAAAGCTTGCAGATAAAGAGTAAACGGTTGTATCCGACTTGTGTATTTCCATTGTGGAATAACTCCGCTCTAGTCACTCGTATTGGTATTCTTATTCCAAAACATAAAACAGGCAGATAATCTCTAACTCTGTGGTGATTTTGGCATTTAAATATCCCATTAAAAAAAAAAGGTCTGTTTAGAGCCATGGAAACAGACTGACAGAAATAGAACACCAAGAGCCACGTATCATTTCACCTGGATGCTGTGTGCACACACACACACGCAGCTTGACAGAGTGGTACGGTACGCTACTAGCTTGTATGACATTCCTTTCATATTGAAAAACACACATGGCATCGAGCCCCAATCCATTATTTTCAGCAAGCCTTCTAAAAATAGGTTGACTATATAGAGCCAAAATCTATAGATTCAGAAGAATACAGAATTGCTTTTAATGGGATTCAGCTGAATGTAATCTGGAAACAAACAAAGGATATCTAAACTCTAGATGTGCTGTAGACTACACTGAACACAGGGTAAACAACTAGTGCAAAATGTTGATTGTCGGCATGACGGATTACAGAGGTCTAATTTCAAAGAAGTAATGGCGCTTTTACAGGCGCATGAGTCATATTTCATGAGTGGCTACGAAGCCACTATTAGACTTCTCAAAGGACATCTGTAGGGAATTCCAAGTCAGATTAACCTTTTGGCACAGTCAACAGCGTTATTGCCCGGGGGGGGGTTCCCTTTGGAAGACGCCATGTTCAAAGAAGAAAAAAATATTTTGAGCAAGCATAGGTAAAGGAAAGACTAGTTCAATACCATAACTCAGTTAATCCATACGTTCAAAAGGTAATGAGATCTGGTATCAAAAACACTATAGATTTACTTTCATGGTAAAGCAAAGTAGTATAGTACAGCAATAATGCCACACATGTGAGCATATAGCAGTGATAGTCTTCCCAGGGCCAAGTACTGTTAAGCTACAGTTGGTTAAGATAGCTAGTAGATAGTCTTTTTTTTAAACTATTCATCATAGTATGTTTGTTAGCTGTGTGCAAAAAGGAAGCTTGAAATGAGCGCTCTTAATTATTTACACAATGTCCCAAGGAGCACACTCAGAAGAAGCATAAAAAGGCACAAAGAAGAAAAAAAAACTGTGGTAGCTCACATGAATAAGGGATATTGGGTTCCCTCAACAGAAAACACTAGCCAGGGTTGTAGTCAATTTCAGTCAGTCAATTTACAGAAATTTAATTTAGGGAATTTAATTGAAATTCAACAAATTAATGAACAATTGCTCATAATTCTTTACTATGAGGTTTAATTAATGAATTAAGTTCCTTAATTGACATGGTATTGACCCCAATCCCAGCTACTAGCAAATATGACAATGGGCTCATCAGATTTAAAATGGTGACCAGGGCACACTACCATTTAAAGGAGAAGAAAGCTTGAAATATTAAATAGCCCTCATTTTTGCTTCCTCTGTACAATAGACCACCACGAGTGACATAAAAATTTCATGAGAACAGTGTGGGTAATACAGACGCTGCCTCCATCTCCACGCCCTGTCTCGTGTCACCCTGTCTTTGGTAGCATAAAGCCATTCCTCTCCAATCCCATCACATCCAGATGGAATTATAGGGCCCATTGGCGAGCTATATTTTTGGTGTTGATGGCTATGGCAGTGCTTTATCTTCTCCTGCCTCTGGTCTCTGCCGGTTACTAGTGGATAGGAGAGATTGCAGACTGATGTTTCTGATTTAGGGACACGTGGGAAGGCGGCATATGTGGTTTTGGTTGGGGAGATGAGATGTAGGGACAGCTGGAAACCCACTAGGGATGTTAAGAAAAAAATAATACAACTTCAAAATAGCTTGGTATACACTGTCATCATAAAATCAAAAAAGCCTTCTTTGCAAAGGGGTGAAATATTGTTGTAGCCTATTGTTTACATTTTGATATTTATAAACATGAGGATAGCAAAACAGGAAGATACTGCTGTTTATACTGATGGTGGATCAGCTAAGCAACCATCTTTTGAAGAACCTGACTATGCTCTGGGTCCTTCTGTAGCTCAGTTGGTAGAGCATGGCGCTTGTAACGCCAGGGTAGTGGGTTCGTTTCCCGGGACCACCCATACGTAGAATGTATGCACACATGACTGTAAGTCGCTTTGGATAAAAGCGTCAGCTAAATGGCATATATGTATGTATGTATATATGTAATTATTCTACTGATGAGTACAAATTTTACAGACAGTAACGTTAAGATTGACAGCCTTATTTGAGTCTTGTACAAATGCATCTGCACCCTTCTAATCTATCCATTAACTCATTCAACAATCAATAGCATAGCCTCTCACAGGTTGACTGCAAGGATCAAGATATAGAAGACTGTGCATTCAATAACATAAGCTACCTAACAGTGATGTTTGCTAAAATTACCACATGCTAACAGGCCTAGGTCACACATGAATGCCATTTAGTCTTGCTCTGGACATCATAGGCTTGGCTCAGCATTTCGTGTCTGGTTCCTCTCAGGGTTTCTTCCTGTGTTAATTCGTTAGACTACACTTTCCCATAACGTTTCTGCCCAACGGTGGCAGAATGGTTGATTTACTGCATGTGAACATAGGTAGGCCTATTTGTACACAATATAAAATGAAAATAATGCATCGATGCTCACAGAACTCTTCTTGCTTAGATACACTGAAGCCCTTTAGACTATAACTGACACATGCGTGGACTTGAGATCCACGCATATAACTTCAACTTTCTCAGAACTTTCTTTTCGAAATCAACACAAGTCCAATTTACACACACATATTTAAAGTTACATGGAGATCTAAGGCCCTATCCTATCAAACCCAGTAAGTCAAAGACAATGTACTTCCGGTGTTTTCCAGGACAAAACAAATGTTACAGAGATTGAATGAAAAGCACTGCTGAGTCGCTAACCCCCCTCTCCCCTTTTGTCTCCTCGATGTGAAGCAACAAGGCTAAAGATGTTTTTAAAAGCCGGTTTATTAAAGTAGCTAGTCTGATAGAATGGCTCTTGAAGCTGACATTTTCCAACCCGTCCGACAATGGAGAGTCATAGCAATGAATCATTGATGCTGGTTCAAATGCCACGCTGCCTCTTTCACAGTGCGGCAGAAGGGAAAGAGGGATACCTACCTAGTCAGATGTACCTAGTCAACGGAAATGTCTTCTGCATTTAACCCAACCCTTCTGAATTAGAGGTGCGGGGGGGATGCCTTAAAAAATAGGCACTCGGGGAACAGTGGGCCTTGCTCAGGGGCAGAACGACAGCTTTTTACCTTGTCAGCTTGGGGATTCGATCCAGCAACCTTTCATTTGCTGGCTCAATGCACCTACCTGCCAGAGCGAGGCAAAAGGAGCGAATAACTAGCACAAGTAGAGATCTGGGATAATTGTCTCGAGTCTCTTGGCTATCTCCATTACTAGAATATCAATAGAAATCCCAACCTGTCTGGTTTGAGAGCAGTAATCAGATAGTGGTATTAATAGGATGCGTTTTATAAAAAACAAGCTTGAAATTTGCAACACTTTTTTCCTCTCTGTACAATTAACAAGCTAGCTACATGAGGAAATAGGCACAAGAACTCTAAATCAATATGGCCCTGAACATGTATTGATTCAACATGATGCCTAAATTCAGTCCTGAAGAACATGATTCCCTATTTGTGCAAGGCTAGTACCCTTTTCTTATACATATAGGCTATTGCAGTAAATGGAGGAGGTTTTATGATTTTACAGCATTTCTCTCCAATTCATTCATTTCATCCTTCCTCTAATACAGGGGTGGGCAACTCCAGTCCTCGAAGGCCTGATTGGTGTCACTTTTTCGCCATCCCTAGCAAACACAGCTGATTAATCAAATTGTATTCTAAACTGACGATCACGATTAGGCGATTATTGGAATCAGGTGTGTTAGCTGGGGCAAAACTGTGACACCAATCA
Source organism: Oncorhynchus keta (assembly GCF_023373465.1). Taxonomy (NCBI): domain Eukaryota; kingdom Metazoa; phylum Chordata; class Actinopteri; order Salmoniformes; family Salmonidae; genus Oncorhynchus; species Oncorhynchus keta. The sequence continues at coordinate 13,726,747 of NC_068452.1, read as the reverse complement.
GGCCCTCGAGGACTGGAATTGCCCACCCACGCCCCAATAGGTTAGACACACGATAAATCTGACGGACGATAGGCACTTAGCAAGAGAAGGAACGGCCTTCTACTGTGCTAGACCTGGTACTGTCGAACCAGCCGTTTCTATTTGTAGAATCGCAATGCTCTGCAGTGGCTGACTGAGCCAATCAGGGAGCATGAACCTCCACATGAAGGAGCTGACAGAGTGACAAGAAAAAACAGTCTTTACATCTAGCGCAGGTATTTTGTGCTTGAGGGATTTTTTTTGTTAGGTTTGATATGCACTTCCTCATTAGCTTGCCAACTGAAAGGCAGTCACACTTCACATGAAACTAATGGGGTGGTAAGTGCAGAACAATGTACACAACCCATTTATTTATTACTAAGCGAGCCATCTAGCAAGATGAGGAAATAATAAAATTCACTATCCATTATCCCATACTGCCAATGCCAGTTCACATGCTAGCTTAAACAGTTATTACCACTTGCCAGTAGAACAGCATAGCTAGCTTCTCCACTGAATCTCGGAGGCTTACAGGCATCGGCTTCATTCAAAAACAAATCCATTGTGATTTAATTATAAATGTTGCGAGCTACGCTAGTTATGGCCATCTGGCTAGTATCAAGGGATTACTACCAATACTAGCTAGCTAACATTAGCAATCTACAGCTAAGCTACAGCTAAGCAAGCACAAACCAAAAACTACTGCCACCTTGTGGTCTGGAGTATTTACGTTAACGCCAGGGTAGTGGGTTCGATTCCCGGGACCACCCATACGTAGAATGTATGCACACATGACTGTAAGTCGCTTTGGATAAAAGCGTCTGCTAAATGGCATATATTATTATTATTATATATTATTATTATATTATTACAATGAAAAGTATTTCCCCTGAGTGTTGTGCGAACCACTCAACTGCAGATAAAAGCACAACCTTATTCATGTTTCAATTCCCTGCACTGGTAAACTTATGAGACATGGGTAATGATAGGAAATGGAAGGAATAATAGTAAAATGGAGATGTTCTCTTCAAAGTGTAGTAGCTATTAAATGTTTCAGATAGTCGGTTTCGTAGGCTTCTTTGTATGCACAGTTGTCTGACAAAGGGGGCAAGGGCCCAACATGATTTCAAAAGTCATAGTCCAAGAGTGCACATTTTACAGCATCACGAGGGTCAATTATAGGCCTGTTACTGTTTGTGTCAGCCTGCTTCAAGGTTTCAACACCAGAGCATACATTTATTTAACAGAGCACGCTGAGAGTAATCTTCACTGCAAACTACTATGAAAATATTTACAGAGGAACAAGATTTCATACAGTACTGTATGTCTTCTGGGTGTGTGCATTTGAGCACCTGTCTGGTAAAACTGTAACTAGGGGACCAATTTCTTCCTTTTATCTCACCCTTTCAGATCCAGTGACATATTGGACTGCTGTTGTGAGCTGTCTGCAGTCCAAAGGTCACCATTTCTTCACTGGCCTTGATTTAACTTCTCCACTTCAGTAAATAAAAGGCAAAGTGGACTGGACCAGCATCTCTGCTCAAATCGTTTGATGCCTGTTATTAGGAAAAAAATGGCATTGCTATTTGTAGTATGGGTGCTCCCAAGTTAAATTGTAGTTACTTTTGAAGCACATGTTGTGCCCTAGAAACTAATATGGAAATCTGTAAAAAAAAAAGATATTAGCTTGACAAGAATACCTGTCATTGAAATTAAAGTCAATACTAGGTTTCTACATTGTGTAAAAGCACTACTTTCCTATTGAGATGCATTAACCCAGCAGGTTTGTGATGAGGACATGCAAGAGATCGGTCATTCATTCATTGATCTCCTGAAGGAGCTATCCCTTTCTGCGTCCCCAAAATGTGTGGATATACTGGTAAAGTTGCCAGGTTATTAGGCAATGAGGTAACATGACTGAAGTGTAAACAAATGGTTATCGACATTGACGAGCGAGTAGTTTTAGAACAGCCCACGACATGGTTTATTAATGTAAAATGCGGTCCCGTCGATATACTGTAAGACCTAGGTGGGCTACAAGCAAGCAGTTGTCACTGCAGTAATGGTGAAACCATGACAAACGAATCTGCACTCCCTTGTTTCTTTAGGGCACTTGGAAACAACGGTACAGCAAAACATTATCATTACAATAATTATCTGGGAGATTTGTTTTCATAGTCACACAGTGCTCCCAAAATAAAACTCCTGGTCCCATGAGAAGGGTGAAATTGCAGCCCCCTTCATATTGCTATTGGTCCACTTTTACGCTAGGACTCCAGTACACAGACGCGAAGCAGGGACGCTCCAGTACAATAGGTGGCAGTAACTTGAATGCCAATCACCAATAAACACCAAAGAAGAAGAGGCGGGGGTGACAATGTTGGCTAGTTAGCTAGGACACCGGTACATGCAAAACCGGAGATTCCAACAAGTAGGTGTAGACATCACCATAGACAACTTTGGGCCATTTGGTAGGATTGTATCCCCAGCTATGGGTAAATGCACTATTGTAAAGTGGCTGTTCCACTGGATGTCATAAGGTGTATGCACCAATTTGTAAGTCGCTCTGGATAAGAGCGTCTGCTAAATGACTTAAATGTAAATGTAAATAAACAGTGACTTAAGAATACTGCAACAGCTTTACTGTTAGTCTTAGCATGTCAGCTAACAAATTAGTGGCATAATAAGTATCATGCAAACCATGTTGTGAAAGCCAAGTATGTTAATAACAATGAGGTTGCTGAAAACCTTTATTGAAACGACAAGTATCAGCAGTGCGCTTAGGATGCCGCCAAACTGTAGTGAATTATTAAATGGGAAGAACAAGGAGTACCCTACGGCTATATCCTACTCGGGGGCGTGGTCACGTCAAGCCACGCCTCGCATCTAGAAAATAGCATGAAGATAGCGGGGGCGTTCGTGCATCAATCAATGGGATGCACCCCTGCCCAGTCATGTGAGGGCCTAAAGAATTTATTTCAATTGACTAATTTCCTTATATGAACTGTAACTCAGTGAAATGGTAAGTTTATTTTTTTCCAGTATAAAGAAAATAGGCCTTCACAAGGACTGTTATTATAGGCTAAGTTACTTACTGTCTGTAGCTGTGTAGTCAATAGGGAAAAATCGATCACACTGCCTGTGTTCTTTCTTATGCAAAATGTTGAATTCTGTGAGCCAAAACAAAATCAGATGCTCCCATTTGCATGTGGTTACATACCTAAATTGGTTAATTCCTCGTAGGACAGCCAGGAACTATAGGAGCCTTCTCGATGTACATACACACAGCTGAGCCAGCAAGAAACCTATACTAACAGAATTCGTAGATGAGCGCGGCGATATGGTTTGGGATCAATGCGTGGAATTTTTCACAAGAACGACGCCATTTCATTGCGCACAACTGACAAACAAACCCATCTGACGATACATTCTAACTAATGATAAATGGTGTTGCCGACGGAGCATATTTTCGTCAACCACTAAATGAGCTCGTTTTAAATCCAAAATGTCTTCCTTGGTTATTGATCTCCCAGCATCCACAGCGAAGTTTTGAACGACGTCATGTATCGGATTTTTTTTTTTCGGGCGTGGCTGCACAGAGGCTGTGTGTGTCTGGCACTGGCTGACGGTACGAATAACAAATCCAAATGCATCATTTCCAAAGATACATCATTGATATAGATAAATAAATAATTTATTTTATACATTTGAATGTACACTTGCCTTCAAGTAGTCATCGCAAATACATAAAATGTGTCAATTTGATTAATAACCAAGTTGTAATTATTTTTTTTTTTGAATATGAATGAATATGGTAAAAAATAAAAATGGTTCAGTATGTCACAACTTAATGTTCGATGGTTCCTCACCCTGAAAGTAGTCTATGGGAGAAAGTAGTCTATGGGAGAAACTGTAATCAATGGTTCGGTTCTCTTTGAACATCCACTAAAATCTTTAAATCAGTAGTTTCTAGTAAATCATTGCTCAGTTGTGCACCAGGGCCTCCCACTCTTTCTATTCTGGTTAGAGACAGTTCGCCCTGTTCTGTGAAGGGAGTAGTACACAGCATTGTATGAGATCTTGAGCTTCTTTGCAAGCCTTCATTTCTCAGAACAAGAATAGACTTACAAGTTCCAGAAGAAAGTTTCTGGCCATTTTGAGCCTGTAATCGAACCCACAAATGCTGACGCTCCAGATACTCAACTAGTCTAAAGGCCAGTTTTATAGCTTCTTTAATCAGGACAACAGTTTTCAGCTGTGCTAACATAATTGCAAAAGGGTTTTCTAATAATCAATTAGCCTTTTAAAATGCTAAACTTTGATTAGCTAACGCAACGTGTGATTGGAACACAAGAGTGATGGTTGTTGATAATGGGCCTCTGTACACCTATGTAGATATTCCATCAGTCGTTTCCAGCTACAATAGTCATTTCCAGCTACAATAGTCATTTAACAATGTCTACACTGTATTTCTGATCAATTTGATGGTATTTTAATGGTAAAAAAATGTACTTTCCTTTCAAAAACAAGGACATTTCTAAGTGACCTCAAACTTTTGAATGGTAGTGTATATGCAAAAACACAGGTAATGAAACAAACAATTCTGAAAATCTACCTGCAATACATGCTGTCAAATATGATAATGACGAATGTGGTTTTAAGTGGTTTTTAGCAAACACTCATCTTTATTTTACTCAACAAGCTTGTTCAAATTCAGCTCACTTCGAGCAGTTTGTTTAGTAAACACACTTTACAGATTAGCTTAAATTCTTGTCCTTTTGCCCTCAACTCACGGAATAATTTTGATTAAGCCATTGGTTAAACAGGACAGGAAGCAGCAGTTGGGCTAATGCCTTTCTAATGGATACATTAAAACAGTTCTTAGATCTGTATAGTAACCCAAGCTTATGGTTAATTGTTTTTCTTAGATAATCAATATGATTTCCAAAAGAATAATCAAACAAATATTAAATCAACACTTAAGGATTGTTCCATCACTTTCATGAATGAAAGAAATTGCCAGCTGTGGAGTTTATTCTTTGTAGTGTACCAGCATGATATGGGACTTTTGTTTGATTTAAAACCAAATGATTTGCTAGAAACCATTTGTGTTCATCTTGGAGAATTGCTCATATCTGCAAAACATTTGAGGACTATCATCAGCAGACCTGGGTTCATATAGATAGATGCCTTTAAGAGCCAAATTGTTGTCAGCGCTTTTCAATGCGTGATCAAATTGAATCCCTGGACGTTTGCCCAAGTCAGCTATTGTTGATTGTGCTCATGAGATGACCATTTCTTTATAAATTTGAATGTACACTTGCCTTCAACTATCATCAGCAGACCGGTCTTTAAACAATGCCACTTTATATAATGTTTACATACCCTACATTACTCATCTCATATGTATATACTGTACTCTATACCATCTACTGCATCTTGCCGATGCCGTTCGGCCATCACTCACTCATATATTTGTAAGTACATATTCTTATTCATTCCTTTATACTTGTGTGTATAAGGTAGTTGTGAAATTGTTAGATATTACTGCATGGTCAGAACTAGAAGCACAAGCATTTCACTACACTCGCACTACACTTGCTAACCATGTGTATGTGACAAATACATTTTGATTTGCCTCTGAACGGCACAGAGGTAGGGTGCAGGCTTCCTATTTGATAACCAAAGTTGGATCGGATTTAATGAATATGAAATTAAGCTCTGGTGTGTGGATTATCTGACATTATTAACATTAAAGTGAAAGATTCATATCATGATTCAGATGTGTACAATGACACTGCCATCTGCTGTTGGTATGGGAAATACAACACTATGTTACACTGTCCAGCCTCAGATATGAGCTCATATTCTGTGTGTGTGTTCTGTATGCAAAGAAAAGTCTCAGTATGGTTAATAGTTACATGGTATTATGACAACATGAGTATCTTTCCCAATTTAAACAGTAGAAAAACAAACGCAAATTCTCTCAACACTCCTTTAATAGCCTGTTTTTCACTTACAACACTTCAAAACCCAATTTCCAAACAGAATTTCTTTACAAAAGAGCTCAACTCTTTTCTTGAAAAGGGTTAGAATAATAAAATGGCCATACAAAACTTAATAAAGAGTAAGATGTAAATAAAACAAATATTTCAATAAACAAAAACTGATATGAAACATGACATCATAAAAACAAGAGATTTTACCTTGTATTCTCTTAGTGGTTCATAAAAAAAAAAAGAATACTGTCTGTCACATCATTTAAAATAATGTTTGTGCAAAAACATATGCAAACTTTAACTATACTTAAAAGAGCTGTAAAGCTCAATGTTGGAGTTATTAGACTGTCCAGTTTTTCTAGGTATTACTTGGTGCCGCTTGACTTCCCAAAAGTAGTGCTATAATATAAATATGTATTATTAAGTAGTGGAACATATTTATGTATCAGTTATGTATACATACACTACATGACCAAAAGTATGTGGACACCTGGTCAACATCTCATTCCAAAATCATGGGCATGAATATGCAGTTGACCAGGGCAGCTCTAGCAGGGCAGAAATTTGATGAAATGACTTGTTGGAAAGGTGGCATCCTATGACAGTGCCACGTTGAAAGTCACTGAGCTCTTCAGTAAGGCCATTCTACTGTCTATGTTTGACTATGGAGATTACTTGGCTCTGCTCGATTTTATACACCTGTCAGCAATGGGTGTGGCTGAAATAGCCGAATCCACTCATTTGAAGGGGTGTCCATATACTTTTATATATATAGTGTATATTTGTATCATGAAATAGTGGAACATTGTACAGTGAAATGAGTGGGATTGACTGAAGACCTTCCCTCTTTCCGAGGAAAAAACACGAGACACCTTGACGGTCAGCAATGCATGAAGGATAACATTTACTGTAACATACACGGTTGTTAAAATCATCTACCACTGTGAAGATTAACAAAAAATACATCAAATAATACTAATACTATAGATGTAGTATCTAATCGCAAGTGAAGCCATAGTTTTCAAAGGGTTGAAATTGACAAATGGGGTTACACAGTATCCCTTATCAGCGCATGCACACACAAACACACACACTTAAAAGTCTCCAAAACACACTTTCATCCAAATTAAATGCATTTTTGTGTCAAGTCACATTAGACAACACAAACATACCAGGTCAAAAGACGGAGGCGGAATAACTAAGGCAGGAATCTGATGTTTTGACTTCCAAGTTCCTTCCAGTGTCCTGCATAGCCTCGACTGAAGTGGCACAGGACGTTATTTCCCTCATAGGTCTATGAGAAAACACACCTCATGAAACAACATCAACACACGATACAGAAACATTGCCGACATTAAAATGGTCCCTCACAATGTACCCAGAGTCAATCCTGGCAATACCCTAAAAACCAACGAAGCCTGTGGCCCTTTTTGACTCAACGTTATGAGTGGGTCCATCTTTAAAGAGAGTATAAAAACAGAGAACAGTTGACAGCAATTTGTTCATTGTTGAATACGGCACGCTAGGATCGTAAAGGGATTGCTGTCTTTCAGAATGGATGAAGTTAGAAAAAAGAACACCACTTCAAAGTCACCGGTAAATAGTTTAAGAACCGAGCAATGCACTGGGCAATTCTTATACCCTTTTCACACTACTGTACCAAGCCAAACTGTACTATGTTTAACTGTATTTTCTTTCCACCTGGTCATTTGGAACACAATTCCAGCAACTATAATGGCTGCTTAACCAGGCCAGTGCAGTAGAGCTTGGATCAACTCAGTAGTAGTGTGAGAAAGGTATTACTGAAAACTGCACTGCTGAGCCCTTTGCAGAGACACTAGGCTAATCAGGTGTGTTAGAGCAGGGCACTGGGAACAAGACATTTGTTTCCTTCTTTCCTTGTCCTCCCCCACACTCACTCCTCTGTCCTATTCACGTTTGTGTCCAGAGATTCTTGCATGCACCTACGTCCCTCTTCACAAATTCACAAGTGAAGTCCCTGCATTGATCTCGTCAAAGGATACATCCCACTCTCTGATGAACGTCTCTCGTTATACAGTGCCAAGTTTCTTGGTTTACTGATTGTCCCTATTCTGTTTCCGAAAAATGTGCTTCTAAATCAAGGAGGCAAGTATACTAGCTTGAAAGTATCAAAAACTTAAGTCACTTTTCTCAATAAAAAAGAGAACGAAATACATCTCTCCATAGCAAGAGGGGTTCCTCTGCAAATTTCACAGCAATTCCTCTCTTAGCATCCCACCCTTTCCCTTAAATATCAGTAACCACACTGCCTCCCGGCACACACTGCGAACACACTCCAACGCACCCCTTCAAACCTCTTGCATTATATACAGGACATTTACCAATATAGGATTTCACAGAAATAATAATATAGTAACAAAAAGTGCCAACAAAGCTGCCATTACAGGTGGCCATTCTAAGTTTCTAACCACAATATACACTATTATACTTAAAAGGCAGCATACATTTTTTCCCTTCTTTTTTTTTGCTGGTGGATAAAACAGTAACATTTGACGTTGACAGCAACATCCATTTTATACTGGGAACACAGGTTTGTAATTGGACAGTTTCCACAGGAAAAGGACTAGGGGGTTTGTTTACGTTTTTTTGCTTGGTCAGAGCAGCCTCGGCTGGGTTCCAATCTGGTGGATTTTACTCCCAGCTTTCCCCACTACCTTCGGTAACTTGGAAAGCCCATGGTGAGCTGAAAGAGTTGGATTCATTTCAAACTTAGACTTAGAAATGTATTTCTAATAATTTCATTTTGAAACATTGGGAACCAGCATGTAAGGACCTATAATCTTCACTTGATGGAGCTATTACCATATTTATAGCCTCAATATCTAGTAAATACAAATATCAAAGAACAGAAAGGAGGGGAGTGATTTTTCAGAATGGAATCCAGCTTGTCTCTCTCTATGGGAGATAATGGCTGTTCTAGGGTCAGGGTTTAGAGAGAAGGGGGCTGCAGCCCAATATGTCGACCTGAGTATGGGCGAGTGGGTGCGTCGAAAGGAAAGTAGTGGGTGTGTGGAAAGGAAAGTAGTGGGCATGTGGAAAGGAGTGGGTGTGTTGAAAGCGCTCTACTATAGGTTAGACCACTGGTTCTCAATCCTGATCCTGGGGACCCAAAGGGGTGCACATTTAGATTTTTGCTCTAGCACTACAAACCTGATTTAAATCATCAAAGTCTCATGAGTTTATTATTTGAGTCAGCTGTGTAGTGCTATGGGGGAAAAAAATGTGCATCCCTTTGGGTCCACAGGACCAGGATTGAGAACCAGTGGGTTAGACGGTTTTGATGATGCAGTTTTTTTTGTTCCCGGTTCTTACCACACAACTATCGTATTTCGCTTTTAGTTTTACACAAATAATTGTACCTTTTTAAGTTGTAAAACTGACAAATTGTTTATTTAAAAAAAATGAAAAGTACTGATGATGGGTGTACTATTGCTTGTATGCGTATGCTCACTGTGACTGTCACCCTGATATTACTAAATAGCTACTTCTCACATCGGGACAGTGGTGCTTGGCAAAGCGGGAGCAAGGACACTGTGTCCAGGTGTTGTTGCCCTTCATGCCCTGCCCATTGAGTAGACTGTATGTATGTATCAATGTGAAATCTCAATGGTTATCAATATTAGTTATTTCTTATGTAGGCTTCTATCCTATTGGAAACAAAATCATGGGAGATTTTTTTTGTTTTTGCCATGTTAGCTACCGCTGGCGACTATGTGACACGGCTGCCCAGTTGGAAGCACCTCCGGTCAGCAGGCACCTCGATACAAAACCGCTGCAGTGGTCGGTGGCTTATTGACTCGTATCAGCCATGCAAAACGGTCTTGAGTGGCAACAAATCTTCCCAAATAGCTGATTAGCTTTCCATACGCCCACTCCTTTCGACACACCCGCTTGCCCATACTCCGGTCGCCATATTGGGCTGCAGCTACCCATACTTGGGTTTAGGTGGCAGTGATATGTCACATGGCAGGCTTGGTGTAGCCGAAGATGCCAACAGGAAAGTGCTTGACGTGAGTGGGCCACTGGGCGGCCAGCTGGAAAAACTTGACATCATTCCACTCCACACCGTCAATGGACACTATAGAGAGAGAGAGGGGAGAGAGATGCAAAAGTGTTCATTTTCAACCACTTGGTGGTAATATTGCACATCTTAAAGACTCAAAAAATAGAATAGAGGCTATTCAGGGAATTCACATGAACCTTATGTGTATTCACACACATAGGTTCATGTGAATTCCCTGAATAGCCTTCAGCACATACTCTACAGTATGTGTATAAACAGAATGAGTATGTAGTGTACATGTATTATTGAACATATGGGTGCATGCTTGCGTTGAAGGGATGCAGAGTGGGATGTGTGGGGAGTGTGGGGAGGGCTGTGGCGGTCATGACATTTCTAGTCTAATTACTGTTGGTCTCCCGTTAATTAACATAAACACGCTCAGCCTCCACGCATACAAGCCGCTGATGTGCGCCTTTGGAACATCTACATTTAATAGACACCATCACAATGAATCCATTATTTCTTTTAGGCAGGTCTAAGGAAACATTATTATACAAAGAAAATGTATTTCAGAAGAAGAGAATATATGTAATCTGGCTATGCTCCTTGCCATAGGCTGTAGGCTAGTTCATTTAGCAGACAAGATATGCTTATGAATCCCGTGACATTAATTTACATTATAATTTTATATTAAGAAGAATATCATTTGAATTTAGCTGAATAAAAATGTAGCTGAACACAATAGAAAGGATATTTTTCCTATTCCGATGCGAGTGCACATATGAAGTGGCTATGTTGAGCGTAAAAGTGATCATTTGAAACAGGATCTATACACTAGATTTATTTGTGTTATTTGATAACTTTAGTTGTGAATGATAGAATGTCTCAGAAATAAAAACATATATGGGCTGCATGATGCGACTATAGGCCATTGATGCTTTGAGAAAGTCGCAAATAAAAGCTTGCGCTCTGTTCCTTGACTCAGGCTGCACACGCTGCTCTCTCATCAAGTGCACTCAAATAGTAAATGAAGGCGGCTTTCCACGGCTCCTTTTCCAATCATGCCGGGTAAGCTATTCTGGTTTTATAGTGGAGCATGTGCTTAATATGAGCAGCTGAGAAATAAATATAGTAGCAGCTGGGCTCCTCCTTTTTTTGGTTGAAACCATAGTAACGTTTTCACAACTAAACAATATTTCATTTAAATTGTTGACAGCCCCTCTCTCTGCATGCTGGAGAAAGGAATGAAGGAGAGAGAGGAGGAGATGGAGAAGCATGGTGGTGAGATTCTGTAGCTAAAGGAAATGTCAGCCTATTAATTGTGAAAATATAAAAAATGATTGTAGGCTTAACTATGTAAGCCGCCCTGCACAATCAGTGAACCAACAGCATCGCCTAGGCCTATATGTTCTCTCCCAGACTCATGGATAGATAGTTTGGAGAGTAGCATAAGGTAAGGTAAACAATCCATCCAGTATGCTTAATAATCCAGTACACATTCAAAGGTGATTACTAGAACTTGTTTCATTTTGGAGTATAGGCTAGAGTAGACCAATTAGACCAAAGTTTCTACAACTTAAATCTATCTTGTTTTTATGCCGTGCGTAATAGGCCTATGCGGTAGGCAATCATAATTTGAATTTCATTTTTTTCCCAGGCTTGGACTCATATATAGGCCTATGCGTATGCAAATGCTCTAATATGCGTATGGGTGTTTTGAATTAATCATCACCTTAGAAAGTACTGTCAATTTCGTCATGTTGGGTTTCAACCTACTATCTTCAAACTACAGTTTCAACCTACTATCTTCAAATTGATCAATCACAGTGCGGTGAGTTTTAAAAGCATGATACTGTTTTGATGATAAGTGTTTGAGATTTTTCGATTCTATTTGCATTGATATGAGAGTGGTTAGAGGGACAATAGAGCGCTGAGTACCAGGCCATTAGGACCTGATGGTCTTTAGTGAGTTGGGTACTACTAACACATGTCCAGAGGAGATTACCGTGACTCAACGGTCACATGGAATTTGACTGCGGTCATGACTCATGACTGCAGGTGTGGCGGTAATACGGTCAGCAGTACTTGATTTGGACTGAAATAGGTGACCGTACTCATTTTGGGTGCAAGTACTGCTTACATTTAGGTGCAGGAGCTCCACAATACTTTTGAGTTAATATTCTATTCGAGGAACAGGAGCTCAAGCAGTAGAAAATGTGATGTGCCAGTACTCAGCTCTGGTCAGCTCCTGCCCAAGTCAAGCACTGACGGTCACCGCAACAGCCCTATATGTGGGTATGTGTGTATGCTTACATATGTGTGAGTGTGTTTGTCAGGCCTGTACCTCTCAGCATGGTGTGCTGGTGTTTGGCAGCGCAGATCAGCCTGCTGATGCCCTCGATCACCTGGCTCTTGGAGTCCACCTCCTTCTCCTTGGGCTTTTTACTCAGGAATATCACTGCTCATCAAAGTGTGAGAAAAAGAAGAGAGAGAGAGGACATCAGTAAAATAAAGAGATAATTTGCCATACACGGTACAAAATAAAACATTTATTTTACAATTATTATATTTATTTTTACTAAAGATGTAAAGGTAAAAGGTAAAGATGTATTTTTCGTGACGACATAAACACAACATCTGGTTGTTGCTGTATTTGGCCAACTAGATTACAACCAAAAAAAGACGTCTTCTTCATCAGTGACACACAAGAAAAACATAACATGCTGTCACGCCTTGGTCTTAGTATTTTGTGTTTTCGTTATAATTTTGGTCAGGCCAGGGTGTGACATGGGTTTATTTTGTTGTGTTTCGTATTGGGGTTTTGTAGGCATTGGGATTGCGGCTGAGTAGGTCGCTCTGGATAAGAGCGTCTGCTAAATGACTTAAATGTAAATGTAAATGAGTAGGGGTGTCTAGCATAGGCTTGGCTGCCTGAGGCGGTTCTCAATCAGAGTCAGGTGATTCTCGTTGTCTCTGATTGGGAACCATATTTAGGTAGCCTAGGTTTCACTGTGTGTTTTGTGGGTGATTGTTCCTGTCTCTGTGTAGTTTCACCAGATAGGCTCGGTCACTTTGGTTTTTCTTTTTTCCTTGTTTTGGAAGAGAAGAGAACGAGCGCCATTCTCTTTGCGGAGATGGTGCTAAATACATCAACACGGTCGGTCCCTGGGATTGGGCTGGCCAACACGATTAGTTTTGCTTGGAAGGAAAAGGAGTTGGAGCCTTTAGGACGGGAATCTTTTGGAAGGATAATATTGATGGGGATTCTAAAGCTGACGGTGAAGGACATGTTTTGTTTCCAAGGCAACTCGTTGGAGGGAGCATACGACGTGGCACTATATACAGAGGAAAAACACGATGATATCCTGAGAAGGGCAAGAGCAGTAGGAGGTGAGAGGCCGATGTGCCACTATGAAATAACAAGCCTGGCGAAGAATAACTTTAGGGTTGTAACTGTCAACATTTACAACCCTTACGTTAAGGACGAAGAGGTGAGGGCTTTTCTGGGGAGATACATGGATAACGTCTCCTCAGCAAGGCACCTCAAAGACTCCCTTGGATTTGGAATGGGAGGAGAGGCTTCCAGGCCCTCCTCAGAGAGGACCCAAAGGGACATGGTGGCTACCTCCATCCTCCTGCTATGTTCTCCCTAGGGGCTGACAGGGGACGTTGTTTAATGCACGTCAGCCCCCATTTTGCAGGTGCTGCATGGCCTACGGTCACATATTCGCCTCGTGCAGTACAAGAAAATGCAGATTTTGTGGATCTGAGGAACACGAGGCGAGGGATTGTGACAAGCCTAAGACGTGCCATGGGTGTGGCTCGTCAGTACACCTGTGGCGGGGGTGCCCGGCCCGTCAGAGGTCATATGCGTCTGCAGCTGGGGGGGGGGGGGCGGGGGATGGGGGAAGAAGAGGAGGGGAAGGAAGCACGCCTCATGACCAGAGTACAGGTCCAGAGGGGAAGGCCACAAGGAAGGAGGAGGAGCAAGAAGCGGCGGATGGAAGAGAGAAGGAAACGGAAGGCACGGGAGTAGGAGAACCAGGAAAAGCGGCGGAAGAAGGCAACCGAGTGGAGGAGCATGAGAGAGAAGAAAGCGAGGGAGGAGTGGTGGAGAAGGAGACGGTGGAAGAGCAAGTGGACTGGGGGGAAAGTGTCCTGGTGGAAGAGATGAGGGGTATGTATGGTGGAGGAGCTGGCGGGGGGGGGGGGTGGTATCTCTCCACTGCCGTCATCACCAAAGAAGAGAATGAAGAGGAGGGTGCGAGGCGAGGGATTGTGACGAGCCTAAGACGTGCCATGGGTGTGGCTCGTCAGTGCACCTGTGGCGGGGGTGCCCGGCCCGTCAGAGGTCATATGCGTCTGCAGCTGGGGGGGGGGGGGGAGCAGGGGGGGGGGAGGGGGAAGAAGAGGAGGGGAAAGAAGCACGCCTCATGATTGGCTGACAGTGAGAGGGAGGGGATGGCCAAGAGAGTGATGGGGGTGGGAGAAACCTCTGGGTTGCTGCTGGTTTCCCCAGGCCCTCAACTTCTGTTGGGTGGGGACACACCTAACAAGACTCAGGACTGGGTACAGGAGGAGGTGGGGAGTTTTTTGTTTGGGGACTCAGCCTCCCCGATTTTTTTCCAAACCAGCTGCAACACTGGGGAGGGGGAGGATTGTGGGGGTAGATCCAGGGGCAGGGCACCCCGGAGCCAAACACTATTCCTGCATCCTGGGATGGTGAGATGGAGGAAGAGGGGGGGATGTCGGGAGTACGGATGGTGTTCTCACCGGTAGATATCGAGCAGGGGAGCATCGGGTGAGTCTCCTGTTTTTTTTTGTTTTTTTCTGTCTGAGTTTAGAATTTGAGTGTATTACATGTTTTTCTTTTTTCATGGGGTCTAATTTTACTTTTGCTAGTTTAAATGTAAGGGGTTTAAGGGATTTTGTTAAGAGGAGGGCGGTTTTTAGTTATTTGGAGGGTGTGGGGTTTGATTTTTGTTTTTTACAGGAGGTTCACCTGAGGGATGGAGGGGATGTTAGTAGGTTTAAGAGGGAGTGGGACAAGGGGGAGTCGGTTTGGGGTGTTGGGGGGGTGCACTCATCGGGGGTAGGGATTTTGTTTGGGCACAGGGAGGTAAAAGTGGAGGATTCTTTTGTGGTAATGCAGGGGAGGGTTATAGGGGTGGATGTCACGATAAGGGATTGTACATTTAGATTAGTGGTGGTGTATGGGCCACAGGTGGTGGCAGACAGGAGGGAGATGGTGGACTGTCTGACGCCCCTGTGTGTCACAAATAGGAAGTTAGTGATAAGGGGGGATTTTAATACAGATTTAGGAAGAGGGGGGGATAGCAGTGCAGGCGCCATTGCCGGGCTAATGGCTTGCCATGGTCTGGTAGATGGTGGTCTGCACACTACTCCGAAAATGGACGGTCCTACATGGTGCAACTCCAGGGGGTTGAGCGGAGGCTCGACTATATTTTTGTACCCAGGTCTTTGGGTAAGTTGTCTGGGCGGCTGTTGCCTGTTTTCTTTTCGGATCACGACGGGGTGCTCCTGCAGGTGGGGTCGCCAGTCTGCCTCTTTGGTAGGGGGTACTGGAAGTTAGATCGGGATGTGCTGGAGGAGCAGGCTTTTGTTGACGCGTTTTATGGTTTCGCTTGAAGGCCTCCGGTCCATGTGCGAGGGGGTGTTAGAGTGGTGGGAATAAGTTAAGGTGAGGATTAGGGCTTTTATAATAGGGTATTGCAAGAGGGAAAAAAGGAGGGAGGAGAGGAGGGAGGTGGATCGTATCCAAAGGTTAATTGAACTCGAATACGAGGCAGGCAACCTCGGCGGGTCGTTTGACTGGGAGAGATCCGCCCTTCGTACATCAGCCTCAAAGGCGCAGCTCAGGGAGTTGCAGGAGCGGAAGGCTCAAGAGCTTTCCTGGAGCGTGCGCATAGTGGGGACAGCAAGGAGCCATCATGTCAGGTAGTCCTGGGGCACGGGCTTTCATAGTGGCTTTCTACAGAACATAATGAGACTTGTTCTGCTATGTTCTTTAAGTTGGTTAGGGCCAGACAGAGTAGGAAGGTAATGCATGGTGTTAGGGAAGAAAATTGTAGTATAGTTAGAGAACCAGAGGATATGGTCAGGGTGACAACTGATCATTTCCAAGGTTTATTTAAGGAAAGGGAAATAGATGTAGAGCAGGGAAATGTGTTTTTAGAACACTTGTTCAGGCGGTTGCCGGAGGACATTAGAGAAGTGATGGAGGCCCAGATCTCACTAGAAGAGGTTGAGAGCGCTCTTAGGAGGATGGGAAAAGGGAAGGTGCCTGGGATGGATGGGCTGCCGGCTGAGTTTTATCTCAAGTTTTGGGGTATACTTGGACCAGTGGTCCTCGAAGTCTTGAAGGCCATCCTTGAGACGGGGGTCCCGGGGGGATCAATGGCTGTTGGTGTGCTGTCACTTTTATATAAGAAGGGGGAAGTAACAGACCTTGGCAACTGGCGGCCGTTGACCATGCTGTGTGTAGATTACAAGCTACTTGCAAAGGTTTTAGCAGACCGGTTGCACACAGCCCTTCCCTACGTCGTTCATGAGGATCAGACGTGCGGGGTAGAGGGCCGCTCTATTAGATGGAACCTACAGTTAATCAGGGACTCCATCGCTTGGGTTGAAGATAGAGGACTGCCTTTAATGGTAGCAGCGCTAGATCAGGCGAAAGCCTTCGATCGCGTGAATAGATCCTTTTTATTCAGAGTGTTAGGTCGATTAGGATTTGGGGAGAAGTTTATAGGATGGATTCGTACATTATATGTCGGAGCGGGGTGCCGAGTTAGTGTAAATAGTCACTTGGGTGACGTTTTTGACCTCTCGTCTGGGGTCAGGCAGGGGTGCCCACTCTCGGCTCTCCTCTTCGTTCTGTACATGGAGCCTCTGGGGGCTGCCATTAGGGCAGACACATGGGTGGAAGGCTTGCTGATCCCTGGAAGTGGTGGGCTGCGTGTTAAGATGACACAGTACGCCGACGACACTTCCTTGCTGTTGTGCAAGGACTCGTGCCTGACAAGGTCCCTTGCCATCTTTGGGGATTTCACCCGAGCGTCGGGAGCAGTTCTGAACCATGCAAAGTCTTCCGTCAAGTTTTTCGGAAGATGGCGCGGTAGAACGGATGTGCCTCAGCGACGCTAAACTGGAACATGCGTATCGCAGTGGTACAGAGGAAGCTAGCAATGTGGAAGGCTAGGTATTTGTCTTTTATGGGCAAAGTCCTGGTCCTAAAGGTGGATGTGTTGCCGTCTCTTTTGTATTTGGCATACATCTACCCATTGCCGGCTTGTCTGAGGAGGCCTCTAGTGAGGCTTGTGTTTCAGTTTATGTGGAGTGGCAGGTGCGAGTGGGTCGCCAGGGCACGCATGATCTGTCCCATCAGGGGAGGGAGGTAGGGGGGTACCACATTTCCCCCTCAAGCTGGACACAATTTTTGTTTCTTTCTTGTTAACGGAGCTTGCTCAGCCAGTGATACACCCGTCCGGTTACCTCCTGCGGGTGTTCTTCTCGTATCAGGCGAGAAGCGTAATGGTGTGGTCTAACACGGGTCCTCGGGCGGAACAGCTGCTGTGGCACTTTGGTCATGAGTCTCTTTAAACGGGGGCTGTGGGAAGCCAGGCAGAACATGGTGAAGACAGGGAGAGATTGGGGGGTGGAAGGAATAGTGAGGAGGGTGGAAGGGTAGGGGGAGGATGAAGAGGGACGAGAGGAAGTGGGGGCAGCATGCTGCTCGGGAGAGGTGGAGGGGGGTTTAGGGCTGGGTGTCATTTAGATTTGTAAGGGGATAGATTAGGGACGGGGAGATAGGGAAAGGTATTTTGTAGGGTGACGGGGAGGGAAGATGCTCCCCTGAGGTTTTGTTTGGGGTTTATGTTTAATTAAAATACCATTATTTGAGTAATAACGCATTACACTCTTTGGCTTTCAGTAAAGCGACACCCACCTTTCTTGTTCTTCTCCTTCATGACGACGGTCATGGCCATGCCGGGAGGAGGGGTCAGCTCGCCCCCGTTGGGGATGCGGGACACCTGCAGCGAGCGGAAGTTGCTCTTTAGGGTATTCTTGATGCCCACGTCTCGCTTCTCGCCTTCCTTCTTCTTGTCGACGCCGTGACATGCCCAGTAGTCCACCTGGAGCCCCATCACCTCCCCGCCCGTCACCGGAGAGCTGCATGGCGGAGGGATATGGGAGAGAAACGTCACAAGAACGTCATATGAACGTTTTGTATCCATGAAAGGGAAGAAAAAGGCCCAAACTGCAAGGTAGAGTACCATCTGAACTTGTGTGTGGCTGTAGACAGTTTAGTTTATTATGTACAACTTACAGGTCAAGTCATAAAAAGGAAGAAGAGAAAGGGTACAGTAGAGCTCCAGTGAAAGACTGGAACACAGAACACTGAAGACAAGTGGTCGTTCCCCCTTCCCACCATCTGGTCTCCAAGGAACATCTGGATGGAGAAAGGTCATTCATCTGGGAGTGGCAGGAAAGCGGGGTGTTGAAGGATGGCTATCCTTTGTCACACACTCCAGATTGGTCCATCTTTTGCCATTTAAATTAATAACATATAGTTTACAAATGCCTCATGAGCAAAGTTCCACTGCCTTACCCCATCAGAACCCAAAATATAATAAGAAACGAATTAATGTGGAAGGTGTGGCCTGTACCTACTGAAATTGTTTTATTGACTACTGTGGCCAATGGGCCTCTGTCGGGGTTGTAGCCATTGTACAGTTATAAGGTTGAACCTTGAGATCAAATAATGTTTAAGGAAAGAAGGAAGGAAAGAGACATTAATTAACAAGACATCTTGGGTATAGTACGTACCCGGCTCCGGCGAGGGTGGCTGAGACGGAGGGGGAGGGGGGCGGGGTGCAGGTCAGGTCCTTCATGTAGGGTGGTCCCGGCTGGGGGGGAGGGGAGGCCAGCATATTGATGCTCCCCATCACAGCATCATCAGAGTCCACTGGGGATTAGGGAGGAGGAGGTTTTGTTAACGTCTTTAAGTAACCAGAAAAAAATGCATCTTTATCTGGTTTATTCGGGTTATGTAACCAATTAACAACCAATATGACGTCTGTCTCATGACGTCTTGAT
The DNA here is from genome assembly GCF_023373465.1 of Oncorhynchus keta. Classification (NCBI taxonomy): domain Eukaryota; kingdom Metazoa; phylum Chordata; class Actinopteri; order Salmoniformes; family Salmonidae; genus Oncorhynchus; species Oncorhynchus keta. The sequence continues at coordinate 13,707,568 of NC_068452.1, read as the reverse complement.
CTCATCATGAAAAAGGCGCAACAGCGGTTGTAAAAGAGTTATATTAAGTCTTTTAACCAGAAAACCATTTTACAAGAAAAATATTACATGATTAAGACATCATGCATTCAGTATTTTGCCTGCTGGGCCTCTTCTCTCTCAGTCTTCCCTTCTTTCTCCCATCTCATTCGAAACAATGGATTATCAGACAATACAAAGCAAACATAGGGTCAAAGGAAAATAAAGAGTAGGATGTCTTACTTGAGGTTGAAAGGTTGTGCTCAACGATGCCCACTTTCACCAGCTGTGGGGGGACAAAAACCACGATTGAGATTTACATTCTGGTCATTTAACAGACACTCTTATCCAGTCAGTACATTTAACCAAGGTATAATACATGACCAGAAGTGTGTGGACACTTGCTTGTCAAACATCCCACTCGTGCATTAGTGAGGTCGGGCACTGATGTTGGGCAATAAGGCCTGGCTCGCAGTCGACATTCCAATTCATCCCAAAAGGTGTTCGATGTGGTTGGGGTCAGGGCTCTGTTCAGGCCAGACAAGTTCTTCCACACCGATCTCGACAAACCATTTCTCTATGAACCTCGCTTTGTGCACGGAGGCAATGTCATGCTGAAATAGAAAAGGGCTTTCCCCAAACTGTTGCCACAAAGTTGGAAGAACAGAATCGTCTAGAATGTCATTTTTGTGCTATAGCGTTAAGATTTCCCTATACTGGAACTAGTGGGCCTAGCCCGAACCATGAAAAACAGCCCCAGACCGTTATTCCTCCTCCACAAAACTTTACAGTTGGCACTATGCAGGTAGTGTTCTCCTGGCATCCGCCAAAACCAGTTTAGTCCGTCAGACTGCCAGACGATGAAGGGTCATTCATCACTCCAGAGAATACATTTCCAATGAACCAGAGTCCAACAGCGGCAAGCTTTACACCACTCCAGCCGACACTTGGCATCGTGCATGGTGATCTTAGGCTTGTGTGCAGCTGCTTGGCCATGGAAACCCATTTCATTAAGCTCCCGACGAACAGTTCTTGTGCTGATGTTGCTACCAGAGGCCGTTTGGAACTCGGTAGTGAGTGTTGCAACAGAGGACAAAAGATTTTACAAGGCACACGTTCTGTGAGCTTCTATGGCCTACCACTTTGCGGTTGAGCCGCTGCTGCTCCTAGATGATTCCACTTCCACTAACAGCACTTACAGCTGACCAGGGGTAGAAATTGACAAACTCACTCAACGTCAACAGTGAAGAGGCGACTCCGGGATGCTGGCCTTCTAGGCAGAGTTCCTCTGTCCAGTGTCTGTGTTCTTTTGCCCATCTTAATCTTTTATTTTTATTGGCCAGTCTGGGATATGGCTTTTTCTTTGCAACTCTGCCCAGAAGGCCAGCATCCCGGAGTCGCCTCCTCACTGTTGACGTTGAGACTGGTGTTTGCAGGGCACTATTTAATGAAGCTGCCAGTTGAGGACTTGTGAGGCGTCTTAAACTAGACACTAATGTACTTGTCCTCTTGCTCAGTTGTGCACTGGGGCCTCCCACTCCTCTTTCTATTCTGGTTAGAGTCAGTTTGCGCTGTTCTGTGAAGGGAGTAGTACACAGCGTTGCACGAGATCTTCAGTGTCTTGGCAATTTCTTGCATGGAATAGCCATGATTTCTCAGAACAAGAATAGACTGACGAGTTTCAGAAGAAGGTTCTTTGTTTCTGGCCATTTTGAGCCTGTAATCGAACCCACAAATGCTGATGCTGTCACGCCCTGATTTGTTTCACCTGTCCTTCTCCACCCCCTCTAGGTGTTGATTATTTTCCCCCGTGTATTCATCCCTGGGTTTCCTGTCTCTCTGTGCCAGTTCGTAATTTCCAAGTCAACCAGCGTTTTCCCCGTTCTCCTGCTTTTTTTGCATTCTCCTTTTTCTAGTCCTCCCGGTTTTGTCCCTTTCCTGTTTCTGGACGTTGTTGCCGCCTGCCTGACCATTCTGCCTGCCTTGACCATGAGCATCTGCCACTCTATCTCCTGGACTCTGATCTGGTTTTGACCTTTTTTCCTGTCCACGACCACTCTCTTGCCTACCCCTTTGGATTAATAAATATTGTAAGACTCCAACCATCTGCCTCCTGTGTCTGCATTTAGGTCTCGCCTTGTGCCTTGATAGATGCTCCAGATACTCAACTAGTCAAAAGTTGGCCAGTTTTTTTTATTCTTGAATCAGATTTTTTTTAGCACAGTTTTCAGCTGTGTTAACATAATTGGAAAAGGGTTTTCGAATGATCAATTACTCATTTAAAATGATAAACTTGGATTAGCTAACACAACATGCCATTGGAACACAGTGTGATGGTTGCTGATAATGGGCCTAGTTGCTGATAATATATATATATATATTTTTTAAATCTACCATTTCCAGCAACAATAGTCATTTACAACAATAACAATGTCTACACTGTATTTCTGATCAATTTGATGTTATTTTAACGGTCAAAAAATGTACTTTCTTTCAAAAACAAGGACATTTCTAGGTGACCCCAAATTAAAACGGAAATATCACATTTACATAAGCATTCAGATACTTTACTCAGTACTTTGTTGAAGCACCTTTGGCAGAGATTACAGCATTGAGACTTCTTGGCTATGACACTACAAGCTTGGCACACCTGCATTTGGGGAGTTTCTCCCATACTTCTCTGCAGATCCTCTCAATCTCTGTCAGGTTGGCTGGGGAGCGTCGCTGCACAGCTATTTTCAGGTCTCTCCAGAGATGTTCGATCTGGTTCAAGTCTGCGCGGCTAAGCTCTGGCTGGGCCACTCATGAACATTCAGAGAATTGTCTCAAAGCCACTCCTACGTTGTCTTGGCTGTTTGCATAGGGTCGTTGTCCTGTTGGAATGTGAACCTTTGCACCAGTCTGAGGTCCTGAGTGCTCTGGAGCAGGTTTTCATCAAGGACATCTCTGTACTTTGCTCCGTTCATCTTTCCCTCGATCTTGACTAGTCTCCCAGTCCCTGCCACTGAAAAACATTCCCACAGCATGATGCTGCCACCACTATGCTTCACCTTAGGGATGGTGCCAGGTTTCCTCCAGAAAGGAAGGAATACCTAGGATAGGATAAGTAATCCTTCTCCCCCCTAAAAGATTTAGATGCACTATTGTAAAGTGGCTGTTCCACTGGATGTCATAAGGTGAATGCACCAATTTGTAAGTCGCTCTGGATAAGAGCGTCTGCTAAATGACTTAAATGTAAATGTAAATGTGACACTTGGCATTCAGGCCAAAGAGTTCAATCTTGTTTCTCATGGTCTGGCGCCTTTTGGCAAACTCCAAGCGGGCTGTCGTGTGCCTTTTACTGAGGAGTGACTTATGTCTGGCCACTACCTTAAAGGCCTCCTGGATGGTTCTCCCATCTCCACAGAGGAACTCTGGAGCTCTGTCACAGTGACCATTGGGTTCTTGGTCACCTCCCTGACCAAGGCCCTTCTCCCCTGATTGTTGAGTTTGGCCAGGCGGCCAGCTCCAGGACAAGTCTTGGCGCTTCCAAACTTCTTCCATTTAAGAATAATGGAGGCCACTGTGTTCTTGGGGACCTTCTATGCTGCAAGAATACCCTTTCCCAGAGCTGTGCCAAAACACAATCCTTTCTCGGAGCTCTACGGACTATTCATTCAACATCATGGCTTGGTTTTTGCTCTGACATGCACTGTCAACTGTGGGACCTTATATAGACAGGTGTGTGCCTTTCCAAATCATGCCCAATCAATCGAATTTACCACAGGTGGACTCCAAGTTGTAGAAACATCTCAATGATGATCAATGGAAACAGGATCCACCGGAGCTCAATTTCTAAAAACCTGTTTTCGCTTCGTTAGTTTGTGGTATTGTGTGTAGATTTAAGAGGAAAATGTTTTATTTAATCCATTTTAGAATGTAACATAACAAATGTGGAACAAGTAAAGGGGCTGAATACTTTCTGAATGCACTGTGAGAGTGTAAGTAGAAAACAACCACATATCAGAGTCATTGCGTGTAAAACTTTTCTCAATAAAACAGCAATACAAATCTGTTGTTATTGTGTATTATCATGACAGCTTCAAATAAATGACAGATAATTATCTAACTGGAGATGAGCGCTCAAAGATAACACTCAAGTTATTTAGTTGCAAGTGAATATTCTTACCCCAATGAATGGCACAAACTTCTGACAGGAGTCCTCGTCAGGGCTGAGGGAGCGAATGGATAACATATAATAATGTTAGTTTTGCGTTAACACAACGCACCAGGATCAACACTCTCCCTGTTTGGATGTGGTGGTGTGATGGCGCTGAAGGAAGAATGAGTTTGTGTGTGTGGCTAAGGGATGTCCAATCGGAATCGATGAGACATGGCGCCTCCCAACTGGTTCTGGAAAACCAGGAACATTTTGGGAATGAAGGTCATGCCGCGATGAGAATGCCAGGGAACGCTCCTTACAACCGACCCCTAAACGGATGTGTTGTAAGCCTGCTGTGACGTGAGCAGTGGAGGAGTGAGGGGGTTAACATGGTTGGTGACATTGAATGTGAACCCAATATACAGGGTGAGTTCTGCAATCCCGCTGGTTTTGGTTTCTCAGTACTTAAGAATACTGATTGGCTGAAAAAAAAAATCAACAGACGGAAATCAACAGAACTATGGCACTCAAGGACCAGAGCTATGCACACCCGGTATACAGTGTGGGGCAAATCCTAATTTCCATTTAGGTACATTTAGGTTTTAACTTAGTTATTCATTGATGTCAATGGGAGACTAAGCAAAAAGAAAAAGTTTACTTAAGTAGAAGTTAGAATTCACCCCTGTATTTGTAAAGGGGCCTTTATAGACAGAGGGTTAAAGGATAGTTAGGATTTCATATGTTCGGTCCCAGTCAACTACGTCTATGTGAAGTTGGTAGTGCTGCCGTAGTCTTACCAAAGCTATCCTTCCCTATTTCTCACAAATCCCCCCCAAATTAGCTCAAAAAGCTGGATACGGCTGGTGTAAAACCAAAATAACCTGCAAAATGAGGCCAGAGGGGGTGCATTTTTGGAGCGCATGGTGAAAAGAGCTGTGAGAAAAGCATGTTAGGATAGCAAAGAGGTAGGACAAACAGAGCATGACAAGTTCATCTCCCTCGTGAAACACACCTGAGAGTAGCATTGAGGGTTTTCTAGAGTTTTTAAAGATGGAAAAAGCATTGACTAAAATATTGAGTATACACATCTGAGACTTTGCACCCTTGCTTTTCAAATAGAAAGAAGACAAGTAGGTACAAATGATGCACATTAAGCAAACTCAAGTCGGGCCGTTGGTGTACAGTACTATCTGCCTATCTGACCAGAATATTATCTAGGACAGGGTTCTCCAACCCTGTTCCTGGAGAGCTACGATCCTGTAGGGTTTCACTTTAAGTCTAATCGAGGGCACCTGATTCTAATATATAGCAGGTTGATGAATCAGTTTAGTTATAATTGGGGTTGGAGCAAAAACAGTCCAGGAACATTGTTGTAGAGCCCTGATCTAGGATAATCTTCAGGTGTGTCTCAATATTCTAACGCGGCTTCCTCTCCTGGTCTCCTGTTCTTCAATGGCACTGATCTGAAAACACATGATAGATGAAAGCATTACTCCTCTCTGCAGAGTTTGGACTCGGTCGGCTCTCGTCATGTTGTGACAATACTCAGTGGACTCTGTCTCTGTCACCAAGGGGAGACCGGGAGAGACTGGGATTAGCCAATCAAAAGTCACCTTTCAGCACCCCTTTGTTCCTATAATACAGTACACCGTGCCTTTTATTGGCCTGGTAATTGTTAAGGTGACCTTTAAATGTTTGAGTGCTCCTCCTCCCTGGTGGATATAAAGTGTGTGGGTGTGTGTGTATCATTACACTCTTACAAGGCAAAAATGGTTTCTGAGGTGGGTCAACAGTGACATCTGAGCAGAGATTTGTAAATAACAGTCACACATGCAGGTGTGTGTGTCGTGTGCGTGGCTGGTGTTCTCTACCTCTGCACTATCCACCCACCCCTCCCTCCTTCCCTCCTCTTCAAACCACCTAATTAGATCTCCACTGTCATCTCTCCTTTACACTCGTCCCCCTCTCTCTGAGGTAATAGGAAAGAACACATCAATGTCAACCTTTTTCTCTTAGATCTCATTGAGTCAACAGTTTGCCCTACTGTTCCCAACTTCAAAGAGCAATGTATGTGGGAGACCTTAAAGGTAGAGTCAGCAATGTGACATCATCAAACACAGCGGGGCGACTTCCTGATTACATATTTCAACAATAACAGATGGCAAGTATGGGCTCTTTCCAATTTGCAAGTTCGGCACTCCTTTGAGGCAGTCTCGGCAGATTTGACTTTTGTTGTTGACTTCTGTAAGCAGGAAGTCACCCAGCAGTGTATGATGATGTCATATTGCTGACTGTACCTTTAATGCGGTTGTATATTATCCAAACCAAATCCAAACCAAAAGCCAACCAAGCCAGACAAACAAACAAGTGGTTAAGACAGTAAGACATGCAAAAACTCAAATCAATACGGGGGTAGTCGATGCAGACCAGATATGAAGTTAAGACGAACAGCGAGTTATGTGTGGGCGGGTTAGACATTAGACAACAAGGGGTCACAGGTTATATTGGTGTACAAAATGCAACACAGCAGGGGGGCGGGGTCAAACGAAAGGCTGCGGCCAGGTACCTGATGTAAAAATCAAAATACAAGCTTCTCTTCCTTGAATGCAAATGAAAGAAAAAGGTAGAATAACTCAGTGTGGTAAAATGGTACGAGCCGTCGAGTCAACTGTCGCAAGTTATGAGTCAACTGTCGCAAAATATGTTCTGTCAAAGTGGAGTTCACATGTTGTTATTCTGTTGGTGCTAATTTAAATAAGCAAATGTGGTCGATGAACGTGATTGAATATGGTTGAAATTAGCATTAGTGTTGCTTTTTCCAAAGATAAATTAATGAGAATGAAGCCACTAAATTGAAAAATCTGAAGCGTAGAGGGAGCACTATAGAATACAATAGATAATCCAAATATAGTTTAATAGCATAATAGAATAATAGCATACAAAAATATCTACATACATAATATCTACATTTTACCAGACATTTCATAAACACATGCACACACCCTTAAATATCACCCATTCATTCTGTACTCACATGCATGCACACGCTTGCTTGCACACACACACACCTTACCTTTTCTGTTTGTAGGTGAGCATGGCCTCAGAGATGGGACACTGGTGCGAGACGCTGGCCCCAGCCAGGTACTGAGACACGCGGCCTGCTACATCAATGTTGTCTATGGAAACTCAAAGTGGAGGGCACAACCTATCATGTTTTTGTTCTTACACCCTTTTTAAATCCCATGTATTATTATTTTAGTGTTATTATTCATGTATTGTATTATCATTCAACACATACACTAATGCAACAGTAGAAGCATCAAAATATACTAATATTGTGTGGATGCGAGCATATTATACTAAAATAAATTTTCGGTAAAACTTCCTGCAATGAATACCCTGTACATAAATAATAACTTGTATATTTGTAATAATGTTTTTAATAATAAATACGATATTATAATTAACAAACTAGTACTTTTTAAGAACAAATTCTATCAGCATATCGACTGTAGTACTCGCGCTGATGAAACACTATAGACCACTGTTTCTCCAACTTCCGGGATACAAGTCCCCCCTCCTTTCGGCAAATCTGACCACGACTCCATTTTGCTCCTTCCTTCCTGTAGGCAGAAACTCAAACAGGAAGTACCGGTGCTAAGGACTATGCAATGCTGGTCTGATCAAATCGGAATCCACGCTTCAAGATTGTTTTGATCACGCAGACTGGGATATGTTTTGGGTAGCTTCCGGGAATAATATTGACAAATATACTGAAACGGTAACTGCCTTTATCAGGAAGTGTATAGGATTGGTTGTACCACTGTGACTATTAAAACCTACCCTAACCAGAAACAGTGGAAAGATGGCAGCATTCGTGCAAAACTGAAAGCACAAACCACCACATTTAAACATAACAAGGTGTCTGGAAATATGGCAGAATACAAACAGAGCAGTCATTCCCTCCGCATGACAATCAAACAGGCAAAATGTCAGTATAGAGACAAAGCGGAGTCACAATTCAACGGCTCAGGCACGAGACATATGTGGCAGGGTCAACAGACAATCACGGACTACAAAAGGAAAACCAGCCACGTCGCAGACACCAACGCCTTGCTTCCGGACAAGCTAAACACCTTCTTTGCCCGCTTTGAGGATAACACAGTGCCACCGACGTGACCCGCTACCAAGGACTGTGGGCTCTCCTTTGTTGCCGACGTGAGTAAGACATTTAAAAGTCTTAACCCTCGCAAGGCTGCCGGCCCAGACGGCTGGCTGGTGTGTTTATGAACATATTCAATCTCTCCCTATCCCAGTCATGGTCTGACAGGTATTCCTCTTCTCTAGATGGGATAAGGCAGTGTGATAGCGATTGCATTGTCTGTTGACCTATTGAAAAACAGCTTCTAACTCAGGGGTATGCAAATGGCCACTTGAATAAATGAAGTGGGTCTAGAAAACTTAACATGTGGGTGACAGTTCCACAGACATGTGACTAACAGAAATGGAATAATATGTAGGGTGGAGGTGATATGATCCTTGACAAGTCTCTCAAAGCACCTCATGATGACAGAGGTGAGTGCTATGTCAGACCATGACAGACCCTCCACCTCCAAATCGATCCCGCTCCAGAGTACAGGCCTGTACAGGCCTCTGTGTAACGCACATTCCTTCGACGATAAATGCAAATCCAAACATCACCCCTTGTGAGACAGTCTGAACACTGATGTCCAGCCTCTCTCAGCCTATTGGAGACAGTCTGAGCACTGATGGAGGGATTGTGTGTTTCTGGTGTAACTAGGGCAGTTGTTGTTGCCATCCTGTACCTGTCTCGCAGTTGTGGTGTTTGGGATGTACCAATCCTGTGCAGGTGTTGTTACACGTGGTATGCCACTGCGAGGACGATCAGTTGTCCATCCTGTCTCCCTGTAGCACTGTCTTAGGCGTCTCACAGTACGGACATTGCAATTTATTGCCCTGGCCACATCTGCAGTCCTCATGCCTCTTTGCAGCATGCCTAAGGCACGTTCACACAGATGAGCAGGGACCCTGGGCATCTTTCTTTTGGTGTTTTTTTCAGAGTCAGTAGAAAGGCCTCTTTAGTGGTCCAAGTTTTCATAACTGTGACCTTAATTGCCTACCGTCTGTAAGCTGTTAGTGTCTTAACGACCGTTCCACAGGTGTATGTTCATTAATTGTTTATGGTTAATTGAACAACCCTTTACAATGAGGATCTGTGAAGTTATTTGAATTTTTACAAACTATCTTTGAAAGACAGGGTCCTGAAAAAGGGATGTTTCTTTTTTTGCTGAGTTTATACACTGTATTCTATACTATTCTACTGCATCTTAGTCTATCCTGCTCTGACATTGCCTGTCCATATATTTATTCTTAATTCCATTCTTTACTTTGATTGATGTGTATATGTTGTGAAATTGTTAGATATTACTTGTTAGATATTGCTGCACTGTCGTAACTAGAAGCACAAGCATTTAGCTAAAACCGCAATAACATCTGCTAGACACGTGTATGTGATCAATAACATTGTTTTGATGTGACGCATAACGCACCATAATGCTGATAGATGTTCCGAAACATTTGTAACTGCATTTATGAAGCATTATGAGCAGATCCCTATCCTGCATGGTATTTTGGCTCATAATAAGCGTTTGCTGCTCCAGCTCTTTGCTGTACCTGATGTTGGGGCCTCCAGTCTGCCGAACAAGTCCCTCCAGCCAGCGTCCATGAAGATGTTGTTGAACTTACTGTCGAACGAAGACATGTGTTTGGCCAGAGGATGAGTGCCTGCAGAGGGAGGAGCAGACTGATTAGAAGGACACAGGAAAACAAAATGGAGTCCATCTTTTCTAGTCTGTATGTTGTTAGCCTGCTATGATACCCAGGGTCCTATATGAGATCTGTTCCTGTAACTAGTGTTTTGTGTGCAGTTTTCCGTTTGACGTCAATGCATGATTTATGGGAGGCTTGCGTTATGCCTGCAGAATGGTAATTAGGCCATCATTTTTCTACAGTTTGTGAACTTTTCCAATGCATGAATGATAGTTTCAATTTATCCCCTAAATCTACTGAATTGAAATGGAATTGACGACCAACCCGAACTTGGACTCCATGGCGATTGGCTGAATTGCTGCTTACCAACAGGGATGACCAGGAAGCGGATGTAGCTGAGCCAATCAGGCGTCTTGTTGGCTAGCTGCTCCACGAAGCACCTGAGGATGGTGCTGAGGTAACTCTGGTCTCCGGCCACTGCCACTTTGATGGTGGGGGGTGTCTGGGCATTGCAGTTACAGCTAGTCAGAGAAGTGGGGGAAAAAACATTATGAGAAACAGTAACTTGTTTTAAAATTCACATTAAAAAGTCTACAAGAAACATTTACATTTTTACAATGAAGCAAAGTTAAAGTGAATTCGATTTGTTTCTCTCAAATACAATCATTGAATTAGAAAGAGGAAGGAAGCGAGTTCTTACAATCTCTGGATCCTGGTGACTATGGTGTTGAAGGCCGCATGGACATCCGCACCAGAGATGGTGCACACGATAGGCTGGCTGTGCTCATGGAGAATCTCAGATAGATACTGCAGGAAGTGAGGGAATGAGAGACAGAGGGCAGAGAGAGAACGGGGTTGAAAGGGGTTTCAAGACAGAGGTGAGACGGGGCTTGGGATCAGAAGCCGACACAGTCTGTGTTTGAGAGCGCACATGCTTCAGAGTTGCATTATGTTTACATAAGAAATGGATTCCCCCTGATTGCTAAGCCTTTCTCCAGCTCGGCTTAGAGATATTCTGTTATAATCTCTACCCGGCACAGCCAGAAGAGGACTGGCCACCCCACATAGCCCGGTTCCTCTCTAGGTTTCTTCCTAGGTTTTGGCCTTTCTAGGGAGTTTTTCCTAGCCACCGTGCTTTTACACCTGCATTGTTTGCTGTTTGGGGTTTTAGGCTGGGTTTCTGTACAGCACTTTGAGATATCAGCTGATGTACGAAGGGCTATATAAATAAATTTGATTTGATTTGAAGTGTATCAACCACTCCACAATTTCTTGATAACAAACTATAGTTTTGGCAAGTCGGTCAGGATACCTGCTTTGTGCATGACAAGTAATTTTTCCAACAATTGTTTACAGACCGATTATTTCACTTATAATTCACTGTATCACAATTCCAGTGGGTCAGAAGTTCACATAAAATAAGTGGACTGTGCCTTTAAAAAGCTTGGAAAATTCCAGAAAATGAAGTCATGGCTTTAGAAGCTAGAACATTTGAGTCAATTGGAGGTGTACCTGTGGATGTATTTCAAGGCCTACCTTCAAACTCAGTGCCTCTTTGCTTGACATAATGGGAAAATAAAAAGAAATCAGCCAAGAAGTCAGAAAAAAAATTGTAGACCTCTACAATTCTGGTTCATCCTTGGGAGCAATTTCCAAACGCCTGAAGGTACCACGTTCATCTGTACAAACAATTGTACGCAAGTATAAACACCATGGGACCACGAAGACGTCATACTGCTCAGGAAGGAGACGAGTTCTGTCTCCTAGAGATGAACGTACTTTGGTGCGAAAAGAGCAAATCAATCCCAGAACAACAGCAAAGGACCTGGTGAAGATGCTGGAAGTTAAAAAAAAAGTATCAAAATCCACAGTAAAACGAGTCCTATATCGACATAACCTGAAAGGCCGCTCAGCAAGGAATAAGCCACTGTTCCAAAACTGCCATAAAAAAGCCAGACTACGGTTTGCAACTGCACATGGGGACAAAGATCGTACTTTTTGGAGAAATGTCCCCTGGTCGATGAAACAAAAATAGAACGGTTTGGCCATAATGACCATGGTTAATAAAATAATGACCCAGGAACACTCCAGACCTGACTGCGCTTGACCAGCACAAAAACATCCTGTGGCGTACTGCATTAGCATCGAATAGCCCCCATGATATGCAACTTTTCAGGGAAGTTAGGAACCAATATACACAGGCAGTTAGGAAAGCTAAGGCTAGCTTTTTCAAACAGAAATTCGCATCCTGTAGCACAAACTCAAAAACGTTCTGGGACACTAAAGTCCATGGAGAATAAGAGCACCTCCTCCCAGCTGCACTGAGGCTAGGAAACATTGTCAGAATTTCAATAAGCATTCAATAAGCATTTTTCTACGGCTGGCCATGCTTTCCACCTGGCTACCCCTACCCGGGTCAACTGCCCTACACACCCCACAGAAACTCGCCCAAGCCTCCCCATGGACCCCTACAAATCAGCCGGGCGAGACAATCTGGACCCTCTCTTTCTAAAATTACTAGCCTGTTCAACCTCCCTTTCGTTTCGCCTGAGATTCACAAAGATTGGAAAGCTGCCGCAATCATCCCCCTCTTCAAAGGGACACACACTCTAGACCCAAACTTCTACAGACCTATATCTATCCTACCCTGCCTTTCTAAGGTCTTCGAAAGCGTAGTTAACAGATTACCAACCATTTAGAATCCCACAGTGCCTTCTCCGCTATGCAATCTGGTTTCAGAGCTGTTCATGGGTGCACCTCAGCCACGCTCAAGGTCCTAAACGATGTCATAACCGCCATCAATAAGAGACACTACTGTGCAGACGTATTCATCGACCTGGCCAAGGCTTTCGACTCTGTCAATCACCACATTCTTATCGGCAAACTCAACAGCCTTGGTTTCTCAAATGACTGCCTCACCTGGTTCACCAACTACTTCTCTGATAGAGTTCAGTGTGTCAAATCGGAGGGCCTGTTGTCCGTACCTCTGGCAGTCTCTATGGGGTGCCACAGGGTTAAATTCTTGGGCAGACTCTCTTCTCCCATATACATCAATGATGTCGCACTTGCTGCTGGTGATTCTCTGATCCACCTCTACAAAGATGACACCATTCTGGCCCTTCTTTGGACACTGTGTTAATTCACCTCCAGACAAGCTTCAATGCCATACTATAACTCTCCTTCCGTGGCCTCCAACTGCTCTTAAATGCAAGTGAAACTAAATGCATGCTCTTCAACCGATCGCTGCCTCCACCTGCCCGATCGCTGCCTCAATGCCCTTGCTGATGGAAGTTTTCACTCAAAATCTCACGATACATGGAATAAGTTACAGGTCTGTGAGAGCCAGAAATCTTGCTTGTTTGTAGGTGACCAAATACTTATTTTCCACCATAATTTGCAAATAAATTCATTAAAAATCCTACATTGTGATTTTCTGGATTTTCTCTCTCATTTTGTCTGTTATAGTTGAAGTGGTACCTATGATAAAAATTACAGGCCTCTCATCTTTTTAAGTGGGAGAACTTGCACAATTGGTGGCGGACTAAATACTTTTTTGCCACACTGTATATCTCACTGGTCACCCCCAAAGCCAATTCCTCCTTTGGCCGCCTTTCCTTCCAGTTCTCTGCTGCCAATGACTGGAACGTACTGCAAAAATCACTTAAGTTGGAGACTCATTTCTCCCTCGCTAGCTTAAAGCACCAGCTGTCAGAGCATCTCAGAGATCACTGCACCTGTACATAGCCCAGCTGTAAATAGCCCATCCAACTACCTCATCCCAATACTCTATTCATCTTCTGCACATCTATCAATTCAGTGTTTAATTGGTATATTGTAATTACTTCGCCACCATAGCCTATTTATTGCCTTACCTCCCTTAGGGTAGCCTAGTGGTTAGAGCATTGGGCTAGTAACCGCAAGGTTGCAAGTTCAAATCCCCGAGCTGACAAGGTACAAATCTGTCGTTCTGCTCCTGAACAGGCAGTTAACCCACTGTTCCTAGGCCGTCATTGAAAATAAGAATTTGTTCTTAACTGACTTGCCTAGTAAAATAAAGGTAAAATAAAAATAAAAAAAATCTTACCTCATTTGCACACACTGTATTTAGACTTTTTGTTTTACCCCCTTATCCACTCCAATTTTCGTGGTATCCAATTGTTATTAGCTATTGTCTTGTCTCATCGCTACAACTCATGCACGAACTCGGGAGAGGCGAAGGTCGAGAGCCATGCGTCCTCCGAAACACAAGTCGCACTGCTTTTTAACACAGCGCATATCCAACCCGGAAGCCAGCTGCACCAATGTGTCAGAGGAAACAGAGCCTGCGCCACCCGGGAGGCTATATATAGACTTTTTCGACTGTATGTTTGTTTATTCCATGTGTAACTCTGTGTCGTTGTATGTGTCGAACTGCTTTGCTTTATCTTGGCCAGGTCGCAGTTGTAAATGAGAACTTGTTCTCAACTAGCCTACCTGGTTAATTAAAGGTGAAATAAATCAATAAAAATGGTTATGCTTCGAGGAAAAAGGGGGAGGCTTGAAAGCTGAAGAACACCATCCCAACCGTGAAGCACGGGGGTGGCAACATCATGCTGCTTTGCTGCAGGAGGAACTGGTGCACTTCACAAAATAGGTGGCATCACGATGTATGAAAATTGTGTTGATATATTGAAGCAACATTTCAAGACATCAGTCAGAAAGATAAAGCTCGGTCGCAAATTCCAAATGGACAATGACCCCAAGCATACTTCCAAAGTTGTGACAAAGGACAACAAAGGCAAGGTATTGGAGCAGCCATCACAAAGCCCTGACCTCAATCCCATAGAAAAAGCGTGTGCGAGCAAGGAGTCCTACAAACCTGACTCAGTTACACCAGCTCTGTCAGGAGGAATGGGCCAAAACTCACCCAACTTATTGTGGGAAGCTTGTGGAAGGCTGACCCAAGTTAAACAATGTAAAGGCAATGCTACCAAATACTAATAGAGTGTATGTAAACCTCTGACCCACTGGGAATGTGATGAAAGAAATAAAAGCTGAAATAAATCATTCTCTACTATTATTCTGACATTTCACATTCTTAAAATAAAGTGGTGATCCTAACTGACCTAAGACTGGACATTTTTACCAGGATAAAATGCCAGGAATTGTGAAAAACAGAGTTTAAATGTATTTGGCTAAGATGTATGTAAACTTCAGACCTCAACTGTTTTTGGTAAGAGGGTAATTTCATAGTCTTTATACAATACTGTAATGACGATTTTGTAAAAAAAAAAAAAAGCAGATACCAACTGTTTTGAATGATATTATATGACCAGATAGATAGTACCCTTGTTTTTACCACTTAATTAGTCACACTGACCAACACAAACACAAAAGTAGTCTACCTGGCCCTGCCAGTCTGTGGTGTTGATGAGGATGATGCTCTCGGGGAGCTGCTCGTCGGAGATAAGGATCTGGTTTAGCTGGTCATACACTGACTTCCTGGGGACCTGGCAGAGGAAGAGGCAGAAGTAAAAGAGATGGTCTATCTGTATACACATATGTAGATATTGTACACACACACTAGCTTACTTTACTATTGTGCACACACTCACACACACCTGGACAGCGATCCTGGATTCCGGGGATGTCTCGCTGTCGATGCTGCTGGTCCTGTCACTCTGGGCCTTGGAGTTCTGTCGGTCCTTCATGGATGTGCTCCTAGGACGCCTCTGCAGCTTGTTCTCTGTTTTACTGTGGACCACAAACAGGCACGGACCCAATGAAGCACTGAGCCAGGTTGAGCCACTGCTGAGAAATCTTAATAAAAAAAAACCTTATTCACCAATACTAAATACTAAGTAGTAGATATGCCTACAGCAGAACTCCTCAGACAATCCTGGCCATCTAATCCTTCTCTTTGACTCTCCCCAGCAAAAGCTTTTCAAGCTTTTGTTCTGGAAGCATTTTATGAGCACAAAATGGCTGCCACACATTATCTACAGTGGGGCCAAAACGTATTTAGTCAGCCACCAATTGTGCAAGTTCTCCCACTTAAAAAGATGAAAGAGGCCTGTAATTTTCATCATAGGTACCCTTCAACTATGACAGACAAAATGAGAAAAGAAATCCAGAAAATCACATTGTAGGATTTTGAATGAATTTATTTGCAAATTATGGTGGAAAATTAGTATTTGGTCAATAACAAAAGTTTATCTCAATACTTTGTTATATATCCTTTGTTGGCAATGACAGAGGTCAAACGTTTTCTGTAAGTCTTCACAAGGTTTTCACACACTGTTGCTGGTATTTTGGCCCATTCCTCCATGCAGATCTCCTCTAGAGTAGTGATGTTTTGGGGCTGTTGCTGGGCAACACGGACTTTCAACTCCCTCCAAAGATTTTCTATGGGGTTGAGATCTGGAGACTGGCTAGGCCACTCCAGGACCTTGAAATGCTTCTTACGAAGCCACTCCTTCGCTGCCCGGGCGGTGTGTTTGGGATCATTGTCATGCTGAAAGACCCAGCCACGTTTCATCTTCAATGCCCTTGCTGATGGAAGGAGGTTTTCACTCAAAATCTCACGATACATGGCCCCATTCATTCTTTCCTTTACACGGATCAGTCGTCCTGGTCCCTTTGCAGAAAAACAGCCCCAAAGCATGATGTTTCCACCCCCAGTTTCCACACAGTAGGTATGGTATTGTTTGGATGCAACTCAGCATTCTTTGTCCTCCAAACACGACGAGTTGAGTTTTTACCAAAAAGTTATATTTTTGGTTTCATCTGACCATATGACATTCTCCCAATCTTCTTCTGGATCATCCAAATTCTCTCTAGCAAACTTCAGACGGGCCTGGACATGTACTGGCTGAAGCAGGGGGACACGTCTGGCACTGCAGGATTTGAGTCCCTGGCGGCGTAGTGTGTTACTGATGGTAGGCTTTTTTACTTTGGTCCCAGCTCTCTGCAGGTCATTCACTAGGTACCCCCGTGTGGTTCTGGGATTTTTGCTCACCGTTCTTGTGATCATTTTGACCCCACGGGGTGGATCTTGCGTGGAGCCCCAGATCGAGGGAGATTATCAGTGGTCTTGTATGTCTTCCATTTCCTAATAATTGCTCCCACAGTTGATTTCTTGAAACCAAGCTGCTTACCTATTGCAGATTCAGTCTTCCCAGCCTGGTGCAGGTCTACAATGTTGTTTCTGGTGTCCTTTGACAGCTCTTTGGTCTTGGCCATAGTGGAGTTTGGAGTGTGACTGTTTGAGGTTGTGGACAGGCGTCTTTTATACTGATAACAAGTTCAAACAGGTGCCATTAATACAGGTAACGAGTGGAGGACAGAGGAGCCTCTTAAAGAAGGTCTGTGAGAGCCAAAAATCTTGCTTGTTTGTAGGTGACCAAATACTTATTTTCCACCATAATTTGCAAATAAATTCATTAAAAATCCTACAATTCTTTTTCTCATTTTGTCTGTCATAGTTGAAGTGTACCTATGATGAAAATTACAGGCTTCTCTCATATTTTTAAGTGGGTGAACTTGCACAATTGGTGGCTGACTAAATACTTTTTTGCCCCACTGTATGTGGTTGTTACAAGCCAGCTACACATTGAAGTATCCTTGCACAATGGAGAAATGTCGGTGGAAGTTGTGCTAGGGGACGTCATTCTGCTGATTAGTTTGTTTATAGATAGGTGTAGCAGGGGAAATCACTGTATTGCGCTGAACAACCAAGACACCAGGTGCTCAGTCAGAGAGGTAGACCTGATCTCACCCGCCCCCTCCTCTCTCTCATCCCATCAATTTTATTTTGGGCATGTGTCTTATCCAACTCACGGCCTGGAGAGCTACTGGGTTTGCAGGCTTTGTTCCAGCCCAGCACTGCGACACTGGTTTCAAATAATTAACTAGTCACGATCAATCTGGATCACAGTTAGTGGTATCAGGTGTATTAGTGCTGGGTTGGAATAAAGTGAGCACACCCATCCTTGTTTAGTTATAGTGTAAGGGTTAATAAGCGGTACTGTGTGTGAGACTGTGTGCGTGTGACTGTTTTTGTGCGTGTGTGCATGAATGCATAAATGTCATACATGCATGCAAGTGAGCGGTTGTGCTTGTGGGCGGCTACCTCGGCGACATGAGTGTCTGGGACTCGGTCTTGCAGAGTTTGGCCACTGGGCCGGGCAGTTTGTCCGTGCTCAGGTCCCAGCTGATGGGAGTGGGGTTAGCCTCCCCTGACCCTGTGCCAGCCCTTGTCTCCTCATCCTCCGCGTCCTGTACATAATGGGAGAAATATAGTTCAAAATATATTTTCAATATATAGGGATGTACAGTACATACTAGGGTATTTCACTCATTCATTGGATTTCCATCCGCTGCACCGTGCTCCCGCTGGTTCATTTCTCTCCCTAGAGATTAATTAACACTTTACTTAACAATCCTTTTCCAGTTGGTATTGTCAGTGGGAATTCACTGACACCAGAGACACAAGTCACGAAGGTTCACCCTGTGAGAGTTGAGAACACCTGTTTTACAGGTGAACTCAATTATCTGCATCCCACCCTATTTCAGTTATAGTGCACTACTTTTGACCAGATCCCTATGGGCCCTGAATTAGTACACTACATTGGGAATATGGTGCCATTTGGAACGCAGCCATTGAGATCATTGTTTTCTCAATTGGATCATGCCCAAGAGGTAGCAACCGCAACCAATACGTAAGATGATGAAATGCACACAGTACCTAGAAAACAGCTATTTCTGTGCAGGGTACCCATTGTCGATGCATTTCAATGTGCTGTCATGGTGACCGTGACAACATCACATAACGCCTGGCAGATGTCCGCAAACACATTCACATGAAGCCCAGTGTGTGCATGTAAGTATCATGCGTTTGGCCACTGAACATCCCGTCCTTGGGCCCCAAACACAAGCCCCCTCAGAATCCGTCCCTCCCTCTCCCAAGAAATGCATCGTCAGGTGCTCCTCGTTGCCGGGGTTCCCGGGGTGAACAAGTGCAGAGGAGGCAAAGGAGCACGAGAGGCAACGGTGAAGAATAACAAAACACTATGTAAAGCACTGCTCTTCTCACGGACCAATACGCACGCTGACGCCCTCTCTACAGCCAGCTGGATCTGGGCCTCAAGAGTGGTGTCGGTGTGTTTATACATAATGTGTGTGTGTACTGCAAATATTGTGTGTGTGTGTGTGTATTTTTATTTGACCTTTATTTAACTAGGCAAGTCAGTTAAGAACAAATTCTTATTTTCAATGACGGCCTAGGAACAGTGGGTTAACTGCCTGTTCAGGGGCAGAACGACAGATTTGTACCTTGTCAGCTCGGGGTTTGAACTTGCAACCTTCCGGTTACTAGTCCAACACTCTAACCACTAGGCTACCCTGCCACCCCGGCGCGCCCCATGAGCGCGCTCATGTGTGTATACACAATGTATGTCTGTGTGTGTGTGCGCGCGTGCATGTATGCTTGTGTGTAATAATGGAGGTCTTTGTGGTAACAGTGTAAATGCACTCTTGTTTGCATCAAAAATGGTCGAGTGGAAAAATAAACAGATGGGAGCTGATTTATGATCATGGACAAAATAGCAGCGCAGAGAGAGAGAGAGAGAGAGAGAAGAGAGAAACAAAATGTTTAAGAACCCGGGATTTATTTCCACCATGTCGACCGTATTTTGTTCCGTTTACATTTTAGGAATGTTTACTGACAATTGCTGTTTCCATTATGCCTGTCTTGAGTTTTTTGTATCCGTTTTTTATTACTTTCATACAAATGGGTTGATGGAAACAAGGTTAG
Organism: Oncorhynchus keta; assembly: GCF_023373465.1. Classification (NCBI taxonomy): domain Eukaryota; kingdom Metazoa; phylum Chordata; class Actinopteri; order Salmoniformes; family Salmonidae; genus Oncorhynchus; species Oncorhynchus keta. The sequence goes on along the minus strand of NC_068452.1, from coordinate 13,687,847 downwards.
TGAGAAAGAGAGAGAAGGGGTAAAAAAAGACAGGTAGAGAGAACATGAGTGAGTTGAGGCAAGGAGACAGGCAAAAACAGAGACAGAGTGGAAAGAAAGAGAGAGGTACTAGAGACAGAGAGACCGGCCCAGCCATTGATAGAGAACAGAAAAGGACACAAAGCAAAAGAGAAAGAGCACTTAGGAAGAGCACAAAATATGTTACGCCTACAGGGATCCTCCAGCGGTTGCCCGGTGTAGAATAAAGTTGTCCTTAGACACCGATCTTCGGTGAGTTTTCCCCCACTTATGGTTAAGGTCAGAATTGGGGGAAGGGAAGCTGATCCTAGAGCTGTACCTTGGGGCAGCTTGCCCACTCACCCCTGCAGGAGACTCCAATCTGGCGCTGTCGTCTGTATACTTGGTCCCTATTTGGACTTTGGCCCTGTCCGGGGACAGCAGCTCTCCACCCTAAAAGGAGCAGAACACAGGACGCAGTTACCAAAACCGTCTGCTAGGGGACACCCATGAGCATATCCTAATTCCATGTAAGAAATCACATGAACTCTATTCAGTGTGGTTTCATATGCGCCTGCTGCCAGCGAAATAGGTGATTACTAACCCTTAGGTGGCTGGCTACCCCTATCTACTTTCGTCATGACACAAGCTACATCACATTTTCAGGAACACACTGCATTCATAACGTTTCTATCTGCAACATTCCAGAAGTTTGCTCACTTAAAGGTGTAATCCTTAATGGTGAACCTGTCACGCTCCTTTTGTGATATTACAACAACAAGGAAGAAACTGCAAACAACAAACACTGTTTTCTTCCCTATGACATCATTGCATGTGGGACAGAACAGCAGAATATTTACCAAGCTCCTCACCGCTTCGTCAACGAAGCAAAAACTATAACAACGGCGGTGGGGCGGACAGTGAAACTGTTACCCCTACTGTGGATTCCATCTTCAACGTGCGCCAGGGTCCAACTCTGAAATGCCTTCACCGATACTTTCATAGCTGGTGTCTACATATTTAATGAGACGATCAATGTTCTATTTTGTGGCCATGTTTGATTTGCTTGAATTAACGACAATTGCTCCTCAGTACAAATAATTTCTGCAGGCCTTAGGACACCGTGCACGCAGAATCGATCGGGCCTTACTCAATATCTAACCCCCACACTAAGAAATCACCCACACAGTTAAAGTGTCTGGTGCAGCAGTACACGGTACTACCATACATACAATTCAGAGAATATCCAAGAATGGACATCTAAAATTCCTGGCATATGGATGCCACACATAATTGGCTATTTAAAGGGTATAGCTACAAATTTATTAAATCTTAATTGCCTGGCATACGGATGCCAAAAATAATTAACTATTTATATGGAGAGTTCACCCAAGCTACAAATGTACCTAATCTAAAATGCCTGGTATATATATACAGATGCCACTAATCATAACTATTTAAAGGGATAGTTCATCCTTTGAAATCCCTGGGGCTTCATTTATCAATCATGTGTAGCCACAAATCTGTGTGTAAACGATGCGTGCGATCATTTCCACACAAAATGTGAGATTTATCACAATGAACATTTGCTTGAGAGTGTGTATATGTATGTACAGCCATGACCATGCGTATGCACAGTGATAAGTGGTGGAATAAGGGAACTGCTTGTCAAGCTTAGAATTGCAAAAATACACTGAGTGTACAAAACATTTAAAAAAGCATGCCATTCTGGTGCACATTAAAGTGCTATCCACCCTCGTGTTTTTGGTACGGCGTTGTATATTACATACTGGCATTAAAGGGATGATTTTGCTCATATATGGTTAATTAGGGGTGTTTCGAAATGCACTGAGGCTCAGAACATTTGGTATTTATCAACAGTTATCGCCTATCGGTGTGTGTATGACGCTCGTAGAATTGCTTGATAAAATACTTTTATTTTTCTTAATTATTTCTATGCAAATATTGATAAATGATTCCCCTGGCATATATACGGATGTCACAAATCACTACTATTTAAAGGGATAATTCATCCAAGCTACAAATGTTCCTCATCTTATTGATAGCTAAATAAAGAGGAAACCTGGAGATCTAAATAGATAATGGATCTGGATAGTCAGCAACCTACCCATGTTTGCATAGCTTTAGAGCGTTTGAGCATTGTTGGGTCAAAAAAAACTATGGGAGCGGTAGGACCTATGTTAGCATTAGCATGCTAATCCAAATTATATTAAAAGGCTAGTTCAGCAGAGACAAAAAAAAAAAACTGTGTGTGTGTGTGTGTGTGTGTGGCACGGCTTGTTGTGGCCTTATGCTGTGTGTGTGTACTTACGATGCTGGCCAGGTCCCTGGGCTGGCTCTTCTGACTGTGTAGACTCCCAATCTCAGTCTGGGAGCTCGAATGGGACATTCCCTCAAAGAAGGGCCTGGGTGACAACCACATAAAAAAAAACATATTTGAAACTTTCACAAAAAATACATACGTGAGAGACAATAACTGTGCTGAGGTGGGTGGGTAGTAGTGACACTAACTTGTGGACCCATTTAGGTAATGTTTTCATACTAGTCATTCAGCTGCAATTGTTTCTAACGTTTCTCCCCTGCAGCGACTTTCTTTTCTCTCTCGTTGATTTCATGTACAGTAACAATGCACAAATAAACTCGCCTTAACACTGAGGGAAATATGCGTGGTCTTCACTTTGACTAGAGTGTTAGCATTATATGGGACCCTCGGAGTTTAGCTGTACTCACAACATTTGTGCGGTCATATTTGAGTGTAGGTGTACTGGCGACATGATATGGGGCCCTATTTGAGTTTGGGTTTAGCTGTCTGTATTTGGGACATTTTGTGTGGACTTACTTCAGTTAAGGTATACAATACTGCTAACATTTTGCAGAACCTTACTTGAGTTTGGGTTTGGGCGTGCTGAGGACACTCTCGTTGTCCTCCATCTCAGGGCCGCTGTCACTCTGGTTGTAAACCTCCAGACTATCATAGAGCAGGTCCAGATCCTCCTCCACCTCCTGGGTTTGGTCCACTGGGTCCGAGTCCAGAACCTGGCAACAACAAATGGACAGTGAAATAACCAGTCAGTTAATCTATCAGTCAATCAAGCAATCAATCAAATCAGTCACTCTCTCTCTCTCCATCCATCAAACAATCAAATCACTTCCAAAGAGCAAGTAATAGCACACTGGCAAGGAATAACTCCTCTGGCTGATGGAGTTGAAAGTTCAGAGTAGCATTGGTAACTCAGAAAATAGTTGTATACATACACCACCAGCTTATTAAATACACCACCCTGCTCACGAAAATGGTTCGCTCCTACAGACAGTGAGTCATGTGACCATGGCTTGCTATATAAAGCAGGCAGACAGGCATCCAGTTACTGTTTGATTGAACGTTAGAACGGGCAAAACAAGTGATCTAAGCGACTTTGAGCGTGGTATGATCTTCGGTGCCAGGCGTGCCGGTTCCAGTAACTCAGAAACGGCCGGCCTCCTTGGCTTTTCACACATGACAGTGTCTAGGGTTTACCGAAAATGAGACAAACAAATAGCATCCAGTTAGCGGTAGTCCTGTGGGCGAAAACAGCTCGTTGATGAGAGAGGTCGAAGGAGACCCATCCTGCCTAGTGTCAACGGTACAGGCTGGTGGCAGTGGTGTAATGGAGTGGGGAATGTTTTCCTAGCACACGTTAGGTCCCTTGAAACCAATTGAGCAACGTTTAACCTCTATACCTTGTAGCATCCATGCCACAAAGAATTCAGGATATTCTGGAGAAACGGGGGTCCGACCCAGTACTAGATAATAAACTGGCCACTGAGTTTATATATCTGGAGCCATACTGCTATTGTAACAACATCATGAATACATTTTCTCTACAATATAAATTTGTTTTCTTTGGAAACATGACAGGTCTCAAAGGAGGAAATTGGGATTTTTCCATATTTCTCTTTGGAGTTGACAAACAGCTGCTGTTATTTGGAAAACTGTAGTTAGACTTATGAAGCTATGCATACAAACACAGATAATGTTCTTTCAACTAGGAGAGTATTTATATTATTTGTCAATTAGTTCTGAAATTACTTGGAGCACATAACAAAATTGATTTATTTTAGAGGCACAAAAGATTTTAATTAATTTCCACAGGCCATACATTACCCGACTTGGTTGTCTCTGGGCCTTTTATGAATCATTAATGACCGAGATGAGACCAATTAAAAATATCGAAACATCAATTAAAAACTCACCGCTAAGCGATAATAAATCAATATTTTATTTCCCCTCATATTCTCACTAGTTGAATATCTACATTTATTTTGACTCAAATAGTTTGTGATCGGCTTTTACAAACTATCCCAATGTCTGGATTGGTGCGGTAATAAACTAGTGCTGCAAATCAAGGGTTCCCACACCTCTGCTACTCTCCTCAATTCCAATGAGTCATTTATGAGTATGTAATTATGATTCAATATATTGGCAGGTGCTGAAGCACAACTTTGGGTTAGGGAAGATGAACAATGTGAAGCTCCGGCTGTCATGGACAATACATTTTCAACCGTTTTCAATCATTTATTTCGTCCGACGGCAGGATGCATGACAAAGCTGTGACCGGGGTCAACCAATTGGTCCCTAGAATGTCCTGTCAGTAATATAAATGTGTTGATCCAATACTGCACATAATGAACCCAGCCAGCCCTGTACACATTGAATCATGGTGTGTCCCCCAAATGGCACTCTATTCCCTACATGGTGAAAAATGGGCCCTGATCAAAGTAGTGCACTATATATGGAATAAGGTGCAATTTAGGACAGTTTTCTTTCCTATTTAGGTCACTTCCTGTTTGAAGGAGATGTAATATTGTTAAGGACTAAAGGACAGTGGCGCTCTCAGGACGAGACTGGTAGACAGCGAGTGAGGTTATGTTAGAGACTACAGTGGTATTTGGTATTTTATTAGGATACCCATTAGCTGTTGCAAAAGTAGCAGCTACTCTTCCTGGAGTCCACACAAAACATGAAACATAATACAGAATGACATAATACAGAACATCAATAGACAAGAACAGCTCAAGGACAGACCTACATACATTTTAAAAAAGGCACACATAGCCTACATATCAATGCATACACAATAACGATCTAGGTCAAATAGGGGAGAGACGTTTATTTGAGCAATATGAGATGGAAGGAAGTTCCATGCAATAAGGGCTCTATATGATACTGTACACTTTCTTGAATTTGTTCTGGATTTGGGGACTGTAAAAAGACCCATGGTGGCATATCTGGTGGGGTAAGTGTGTGTGTTAGAGCTGTGTGTAAGTTGACTATGCAAACAATTTGGGATTTTCAAAACATTAATGTTTCGTATAAAAAGAAGAAGTGATGCAGTCAGTCTCTTCTCAACTCTTAGCCAAGAGAGACTGGCATGCACAGTATTTATATCTGATTACAATTAAGAGCCAAATGTGCTGCTCTGTTCTGGGCCAGTTGCAGCTTAACTAGGTCTTTCCTTACAACACTGAACCACACGACTGGACAATAATCAATATTACACGAAACTAGCGCCTACAGAACTTATTTTTGGAGTGTGGTGTCAAAAAAGCAGAGCATCTCTTTATTACGGCTAGACCTCTCCCCATCTTTACAACCATTGTAAACTGTCATGGTAAAACATATAGATTCAATCTAAGGTAACGCCAAGTAATTTAGTCTCAACTTGTTCAACAGCCACACCATTCATTACCAGTTTATTACTGGCCACCCATTCCAAAACAGACTGCAACTCTTTGTTAAGGGTTTCAGTGACTTCATTAGCTGTGGTTGCTGATGCGTATATGGTTGAATCATCAGCATACATGGACACACATGCTTTGTTTAATGCCAGTGGCAGGTCATTGGTAAAATAGAAAAGAGTAGAGGGCCTAGAGAGCTGCCCTGCGGTACACCACACTTTACATGTTTGACATTAGAGAAGCTTCCATTAAAGAAAACCTTATGAGTTCTATTAGATCGAGAGCTCTGAATCCACATTATGGCAGAGGATGAAAAGCCATAGCACATACGTTTTTTCAACAACAGGTTATGGACAGTAATATCAAAGGCTGCACTGAAATCTAACAATACAGCTCCCACAATCTTCTTATTATCAATTTATTTTCAACCAATCATCAGTCATTTGTGTCAGTGCAGTACATGTTGAGTGTTCTTCTTTATAAGCAAACTGAAAGTATTTTGTTAATTTGTTTAGAGAAATAGCATTGTATTTGGTCAAACACAATTTTTTCCAACAGTTTGCTAAGAGCTGGCAGCAAGCTTATAGGTCTGCTGTTAGAACCAGTAAAGACAGCTTTACCCCTCTTGGGTAGCGGAATTACTTTGGCTTCACTGCAGGCCTGAGGACAAAGACTTTCCTCTAGGCTCAGATTAAAAATATGATAGATAGGAGTGGCTATAGAGTCGGCTACCATCCTCAGTAGCCTTCCATCTAAGTTGTCAATGCCAGGAGCTTTGTCATAATTGATCAGTGGGCCTAGTTAACGCACCTAAATCAATTAAAATGGATCTGTAAACAGAAAGGGTCAAAGTCAATAACCTCCATATGTTTGGGATGTCATTAACAGATCTAATGGTATATACTTTTTGAAAAAAGAGGCTACCTAGAACCAAGGGTTCTTCAGCTGTCCCAGCACTGTAGTAGAAGCCTTTTTGGTTGGTATAACTTTTTCACAAAATTATTCTTTGAGGGTTCTTTGTTGGGTGAAAGTTCTACCTGAAAACAAGAAATGGTTCTCCAACAGGGACAATCGAAGACCACTTTATGAACCTTGTAGTATTCTACAAGCACTGGCAGATGAATCCATTGCAGCTTGTTATTACTATAAAACAGAACAGTTGAAACATGCAATACTAACCTCATCCGTCACTTTGAATCTCTTCAACAGGGCCACAAACTTCTGTTTGAAATTGGGTTGCTGTAAAGGAGATTGAGAGAGAGGGAGAAATAGAGTGAGGAAGAGAAAGAAAGATTTTGATGTCAACAAGACTACACAAAGAACTACATTTTTTATTAGGATCCCCATTAGCTGACGCCATGACGTAAGCTAATCTTTCAGAGACGTAAGTGTAACCAACAAAGCTGTTGAGAGCGCAATAAATCACAGTAAAGTTAACACAATATACCTTGTGTCTAGTCTTCACGGCCAAATGTTATTACGCTCCGGTGTGGAGTATCCCTTAGGTAAAGATCTAGGATAAGCTTCCCTTCCTCCAATCCTAACAATATTCATTCATTGGGAAAATGCAAAACAGAACCAAAATCAATGTCTAGGGACAATTTCACCCTACTCCTATTAATATTCTTATCTGAAGAGTGACAGCAACTCAAGTGTACTTGGCTACACCATTAAAAGTCAGTTAATGTTCACATGGCTTAGTGGCTTCGACCTCTGTGACCTTAAGTGACCGTGGCGTGTTGCATGATTCACCAAATGCACATTAGGTCATTGGAGAGAGCCAGACGTGTCATTATTAAAACAACACCAAGGATTATCGCTTGAAGCAAATACCCGGGCCTAGGGTAAAGGATTTGATAGTGTGCGTTATTTGTGATTTATGTTTGTGTGTGTGTGTTACCAGTTCCCATGTGCGGGTCTCAGTTTGTGCGTGTTGGTGCCTGCTTAATTTGTATCCTTAGTTGGTGTTTTAGTCTGCGTCATCTACACAGGGTTTTGGTCTAAAAGTGGATGTTGAACTCATTCCAGGACAACTCTCCTGTCACTACTGCTTAGCAAAGGATTTAGGATTTAGCAGACTGGAGACATCTTCTGTGCCATCCCAGAAAAGAACAAGACTGAGGAGCAGACCTAACACAGACACACCTTAAAGAGATTACAGCCGGCTCTTGTTGACTGCACCCATTTGCACTGGCTTGGAACTTTCTAGACAGCACACACACTAAACCTGAGCACACAGTTATCAGGAGCAAGGAATTGGGACTGAAAAACTTGATTGCATTTAAATGTAGTTTGTACTTACAGTGCCTTCAGAAAATATTCATACCCCTTGACATTTCCACATTTTGTTGTGCTACAAATTGGGATTCAAATTAAATTAATGGTACTTTTTTATAATCTATACAAAATATTTGGTAATATCAAATATACATTTTTTAAAAGATGAATGAAAAATAAAACTCAAATATATATTGATTACATAAATTTTCAACCCCCCCGGTAAACACATGTTACAATCACCTTTGGCAGTGATTACAGCTGTGAGTGTTTCTGGGTAATTCTCTAAGAGCTTTTTACACATGGATTGTACAACATTTGCCTATTAATATTTTTTAAACACTTCAAGCTCTGTCAAGATGGTTGTTGATCATTACTAGGCAGTCATTTTCAAGTCTTGCCATAGATTTTCAAGCCGATTTAAGTCAAAACCAGGCCACTCAGGAACCTTCAATGTCGTATTGGTAATTCCAGTGTATATTTGGCCTTGAGTTTTAGGCTGTCCTGCTGAAAGGTGAATTTGTCTCCCAGTGTCTGATGGAAAGCAGACTGAAGCAGGTTTTCCTCTAAGATTTTGCCTGTGCTTCGCTTTATTCCGTTTCTGCTCGTGGGCTACCCCTGCCAATAGAACTCTACTCCGTTGTGCTACGGCTCTGCCTACAACAAAATCACAGACTCAATCTTGCAAAGTTAGATTTGTTTTGGTTTGTTGCATTGAAAAGGGGCTAATATAATGTTGATTCAATCGCAGAAAAAGCTTTCATCTATATAGCGCAAACTTATGGGGCAAACTCAGTGAAGTTCAAATCTCTTAAGTCTGCGCAGAATGGCATTTCTTCTGAGTGGCAGGCCTGGAGGAGAAGCGTGGCCACTCAAGGCTCTATGCTGGGGCTATTCCCATTCTAGCACTAAAATAAACTAACAAGCTAGGTTTGATGTGTATTTGGGAGGCTCCCCCATCCTTACCCTTGTCATGGATGTTGTACGAATCATTTTCCTCCGGTTTTTCTTTGGCTTCCTTTGCACATCCTCATCCTCATCGTACAGGTCCTACAAAAGAGAGAGTTTTGTGTCATAGAGAGCAGTGTTTTACAACCCACGGGAATGTACCTTTTTGTTCCAGCCCAGCACTAACCCACCTGATCATCAAGATTAGTGTAATCAGGTATGTTAACGCTGGGCTAGAACAATAAAGTGCAGGTCTGTGAGTTATAGATTGAGAAACACTAAGACAATGACATTTTGGTCTATAACTACAACTAGAACCTAGGAAAAATAGTATGCAGGGATTTACTGTATTGGTATACAGTGTGTATTTTGGGTTGTGACTGCAAATATTCATTACAGATAATTCGAACTGGAGATCCATCCCAACGGCAAACTGTAAGATGTACTGTCTCACCACTGGTTGAACAGCATCGTCGCTAGCTTCCTGCTCCGAGGAGTAGCTGTCGTCGTCATCCTCTGAGTAGTTGTCCATATCCGGGGAGCGATCTGGGTTGAAAGACAGGAGCATAAGCTACATGTCAATTCTCCATTCACTCACTGTTAAACTTTGGAGAATTTAGCATGGATTTTAAGGGGCTAGTCCCATTGCTCCACTCGGAGGCTGTGAGCTAAAAAGAGGTCAAGTAAGTTCAAATGCCTCTAATGTCACTCCATACTTCCTCAAGGATGGGAAAATTGAATGAATAAGTGAGTTCAGTAAATTTTTTCAAGAGATTTCATATAGCTTGCCGGCCATCTGGCTAATATTTCATCCTTGACAGATGATTTCATTTTGAGGCGCAGGCTGTTAGTTTCAGAGGGAATTCCTTTACATTAGTGCATCTGACATCTGTATCGTTTACTGGGCATCCATTTTGGCTCTGGGAGCACGAGGATCCTAAGGGAACATCAGGTGCCAGGTTGTAAATGCCTTAAGAATCACTGAGATTAATATCCTCCATTTTCCCTCAGTAACATTAGTCCTAATGTACTTAAGCTGTCATGGTTAGGGCTATAGGCCCCGGTACTAACTGTGGTCTGTGGACACAGGCAATTACACAGGCTACTAGTGGGTCTGTGGACACAGGCAATTACACGGGCTACTAGTGGGTCTGTGGTGGGCTTAACGCACTTCAGTAAATAGACTTTTAAGTAGTGAATGTATAGACATCTCTAGAGTGACACAAGGATGACTGAAACATTGAGACATCGAAAGGCTACACAAAATACCTTTCTTTCAAAATCATTTCTTTTTTTTTTAGAAAAGTTAACCTCAGCCATTCTGTCATGCCCTTTGTGAAAACGAGTTGTCAATATAGAAACAAATGTCTATTAAAACGTGCAATTGCCTGGGCCTCCTGAGTGGCGCAGCGGTCTAAGGCACTGCATCGCAGTGCTAGAGGCGTCACTACAAACCTGGGTTCGACCCAGCGTCATCGGGGTTAGGGGAGGGTTTGGCCGGGGGGGGCTTTACTTGGCTCATTTATGCTCTAGCGACTCCTTTATGGCGGGCCGGGCGCCTGAATGGTGTTTCCGCCGACAAATTTGTGTGGCTGGCTTTCTGGTTAAGCAGGCGGGTGCTAAGAAGCGCGGTTTGGCGTGTCATGTTTCAGAGGACGCATGACTCCATCTTTGCCTCCCGAGCCCGTTGAGGAGTTGCATAGATGAGACAAGATTGAAATTGGGGAGAAAAGTGGGGTGGGGGGGGATAAATGCAGAAGAAATGGTTTCACTCACACGACTGTCAGGCTAAGTGCAATGTAAATATGCACTTTTTATGCAATTAAAAGCCCTGCGATAGTCCAGGGGGTGTACTTGTACATCAAGCTTACTCATGCTACAAAAACAAGAGATAGCCAGAACGGCCCTTAGGGCAGGAGACTCGAACAAGGATACTTTATGCAATTAAATAACATTATGGCAAAAACAACTGTTTTCGGGATGAATAGCTTTCGTCAGCATGCGAGCCAAACACTTGATGACAGGCACTGGTTTCAAGGTCCCCACCTAAGGCTTTGGCCTTAGTCCCTGGCTGCCCGCTGCCGTCCTCATGGTCAATGGGCTGACTGGACAGGGAATACACGCTGAGCTCGGCCGCACGCACCGGCACCTCCTTCACGTTGCTATGGAGACCCAGGATCTGGGCTCCATCTGTCGGATGCTGCATCACCTAAACCCAAGTCAGGACAGAGAAGTGTGTGAGCGACATACAATGTGTTCATTGAAACAGAACAATGAGTACCTGAGTAAAATACATGAGCTAATGCAGGCACACACACACAGACAGACACACACACGACAGACACACACACACAAATAAACACAAGCCCATGCAGGCACACACACACATTCATAAATTTGCAAACACACACACCCTAAACTGATGCACACAGTTTTTCTTAGAAACGGGGAAGCTTAATTTTCCACCCCATGTTTTCTTCCCCATGTCTCACCAAATCGGATTTGTGCCTCTCACCTTGACAGAAACCCCATCACAGCGACGCCTCTACTCCCACCACCCTGCACTTCTCTACGTTCGCTCTAAGCTCTAGGCTGTGTACCAAATCGCATATGGTGCCATTTGAGAGGCAGCCCTGGAGTTTCATTAACCATCAATCACTGGGGCAGGTTGCATCGAAAATGAAAGCCCCAAATGTTCTCCAATCACTGCTGTCATTCAAATCCAAGGCAAAGCCTGACGGCACTTTGTTCACATAGTCACATCTCTCCGGAGTATGACATGTTCTCTGTCATTCTCCCCGACATGCTGTATTATTTAGCCGTTTGCGGAGGCGAAATTGTGAAACTAATTGCAAGTTTATTGCAGATGGAGACCTGAGGAAATGTAGCTATGGTAGTCCTGTAATGTGATTGAAGGAATGGAGAAGCATGCCTACATCCGGGGGCATGGTGTAATGTTGGCTGGTGGCTGTTTGGAATAGTTCATGGATGTGCATATATGTTACGGCCAGTTAATTAGTTCCTTCTTGCTTTGGCAACTTTGAACTTAGCACAGACCTTGCTAAAAATTGATTCTGAATTGGAACTGGTAGAGCAGCCTGATCTCATAGAATAGACGTAACATAATATAGGTCAATCAAATTAGTATGATATGTAACCATACCAAATGCAACACAAGACAGAAGGTTAATTAACGCAACTTACTACTTACTACTTTTAAGCTACTATGCAACTACTTAGCATGTTAGCTAACCCTTCCCCTGTATTGAACATTCGAAACATACTATATGAATTGCATTTAGTAACATAAAAAAAAAATTGCAATGTGTAACATATCATGTGAAATGGATGATGGACATCCACAAAGTAATACATATCACACGAAACATATACTAAATGGAGTGTGTTTTGGATTTACAAACAGAATAATATGAAATGCTCAGAGACCAGGATAAGTGGAGTTAATATGAAATGCTCTGAGACCAGATTAGGTGGAGTTGTCTATGCCTCCTGCAAACCAATAAAGGTCGGCTATGTGTTGAGGTATGAGTGTGTATTGGGGTATGTGTTGAGGTATGGGCCCTGCCAGAGTGCGAATTACACCTGTTTTGAGTGCACGCGCCTAACAATAAAGACATCATTTAAACTGTAAAATGAATTACCTTTTAATGTGGCATAAACACAACCAGTCATGATATTTTCATCCGATTGTCAAACAAATCTCTTCAAAAAGTAGGCATGTTCGTTCACTCCAAAATAATTCCAGCATCCAAACTACATACTCGCGCCATTTTATGAATGGAAATAGACATCTGTTACAAAACACCAAAAAAGTGTGCCTAATGAGATTCTGCGATTGCTGACAAATTGAGCTTTTTTATAGCCTGAAAAGTTGGGACACCTTAAATGCATTGGAACGAAATTGAGCAAATTGAGCTTCTTTGTAGCCTGAAAAGTCGGGACACCTTAAATGCATTGGAATGAAGGCTATTTTTATCAAGGACGTATGGCAAACAAATGGAACATTTTTGGAAGTACAAAAGGAAAATCTATGCGAAAAGGAGCTCATCTGAAGCCGAAATTCAGCACTACTGGATGGACAGCGCCGCTACATGGAAATACATGGTTTAAACCATGACAAAGAGGTGGGGTTTGTTTGTTTCATAGGAAGATTTTATTTTCATATTTACCACTGTAAAGCATATTTACCACTGCATTTTAAATTAATAGGAGAATGGTTAAATTAGCATTTTTTAGAGACGCCTAAAAGTTTGACTTTCGTTACATTTAGGGGAGCTAACGTCTCATTCAGGGGGGGCTGATGCCGTTATGATTTTAAAAAATTGTCACAAATATTAAGCTGTTGTCTTTACCTCTGCCATATTGATGACGCCCACAGCTAAGGTCTTATACCCCAGGATGGTGCGGTTTTTATATCGCTTCCTCCTCTGCAGCATGATCTGCAATCGGTTGGCGTCCCTTTTGAGGAAGTGGGGATACTAGGGGGGACAGAAAAGGGCATTACAGCTTACATCATGTCTGTAACCATGACAACTTTTTTCTTCAGACAGTCATTCCTTTGATGCCTTCAGACCCGCCACCTCAGATGGGCTTTGAATGCCAAAATGAGGTGTGGGAAATACACTAGAACTAAAAAGGGGCTATGATGTTTACATAGGCACTACCATTACTTTAGCAAAAAGCGCTGTACATCAACCGTTGGCTATTGAAAATATGTATTTCAGTCACATAATGGATCACTCTTTGATACTATGATATAATAGTTTTGAAAGCTGTGTTAACCTGGAGTGAGAAGGTCAGCTCAAGGTCAGTCTCCATCAGTCCATCTGGAGGAACGACATACTCGTTGGACCTCAAGATGCGCTTGGAGCCCTGTGGAGGAAAATGTAAAGAGAGGCACAGAGAGAGTTAGGGATGTAACAGTGACTGAAACAAAGACATTTGGTGGTAAAACTTTGACTTTGCAATGCTCCTTTCCCTGAGAAACGTGTATAGAAACTAAATTCTAAAACTCACACATCCCTGTGTCAAAGAAGGAGCATTTGCCAATGATGCCTAGGGCTTAGGGGTTGTTTCTGGACAGGGTCTTGGAGTTGCATGTTACCTCAGTAACCTACTGATCCAGCCAATTTAAAGGAAGACTCAGCAATATGATGTAGATACAGAAAGCAAACAGCATAATGGATCAATTTCTGCAACAACTTAGAGCACTGAAGCACAAGGCATTTCTTTGGTGCCCTCGCTGTCACGCTGTGAACAGTGTGATGCGAACACGTGCACAGATACTGTGTGTGACTGTGAGAGAGCATCTCGCTCATTTCAATATATCTGGTGCTGCTGTTGGCAACGTCATTTCTTTCCCGAGCATGCTCTATCATCTCACCCCATACCCAATACAAGCTTGCTTTCATCGTGTATCAGTGGCCGTGTCTGAATAGCCATACTTGAATCCTAAAAAATGACATTTTATGGTATGTGACATTTCGAAAATCAAGAATACTTTAAATGCCTGGATGTTATACTCATTTTGGTTTAGACAACAGCTGATCAATTAGATATGGGGATGCACTACCAAAATCAATGAATATATTAAGAACGCCAAGAGTGTGCAAAAGCTGTCATCAGGGCAAAGGATGGCTATTTGAAGAATATCAAATAAAATATATTTTGATTTGTTTAACATTTTGTTTTGGTTACTACATGATTCCATATGTGTTATTTCATAGTTTCGATGTCTTCACTATTATTCTACAATGTAGAAAATAGTAAAAATATAGAAAAACCCTTGAATGACTGGTGTTCTAAAACTTTGGATATGCGACTTTACGTCTTCACTGAAGAGAAAGAAAATGAAGATGTGTAATTTCTGTTAATTTAATGAGATTGTGTTAGATTACATTTTTTCCCATGCATCTTTTTTAAATGTAATTTATTTAGTTAATTTTCTCTTCTCTTTATTTTTTACTGAAACCTATTTTAGAGAACACTCGTCTTTCATTTAACTTATTCTGTCCCAAGATGCACAGAAATACAACAACAATACATAAAAAATGACAAAAACAGGGTGTCTTTCACAAAACATTTAGCTAGTATCTTAATATTGGTCATTTCATATCGATTATACATGCAAAAACGCTACATTATGCAATTTATTGGGTTACTCATGTTAATCGCTGAAATCTTTTAATATGCTGTAAGTTTACCTCTGCAATTTTACTTTGGAAGGGCCTGTAGAATTTGTACTTACCATTTACAGTTTTAATAGATAATGTTTTGTCGAACTGAAATACTGTTGTTACTGCATATCCTTTGATATCCTGCAATAACTGGCTATTGAGACTGTTTTTTATGGGAATTCACTACAAAGCTTTTTTTATTGCTTGGCTGAGATATGGGGTTGCGCTACTGAAATCAATAGCGCAATAACCAATCAATAACCTGGCTACCCCACCCCGGTCAACAGCACTGCACCCCCCACAGCAACTATCCCAAGCCTTCCCCATTTCTCCTTCTCCCAAATCCAGTCAGCTGATATTCTGAAAGAGCTACAAAATCTGGACCCCTACAAATCAGCTGGGCTAGACAATCTGGACCCTATCTTTCTAAAAATTATCTGCCAAAATTGTTGCCACCCCTATTACTAGCCTGTTCAACCTCTCTTTCGTGTCGTCTGAGATTCCCAAAGATTGGAAAGCAGCGCCGGTCATCCCCCACCTTCTTGACCAAAACTCCTACAGACCTATATCTATCCTACCCTGACTTTCTAAGGTCTTTGAAAGCCAAGTCAACAAACAGATTACCGACCATTTCAAATCCCAACATACCTTCTCCGCTATGCAATCTGGTTTCAGAGCTGGTCATGGGTGCACCTCAGCCATGCTCAAGATCCTAAACGATATCTTAACCGCCATCGATATGAAACAATACTGTGCAGCCGTATTCATTGACCTGGCCAAGGCTTTCGACTTTGTCAATCACCACATCCTCATCGGCAGACTCGATAGCCTTGGTTTCTCAAATGATTGCCTAGCCTGGTTCACCAACTACTTCTCTGATAGAGTTCAGTGTGTCAAATCGGAGGGCCTGTTGTCCGGGCCTCTGGCAGTCTCTATGGAGGTGCCACAGGGTTACATTTTTGGGCCGACTCTCTTCTCTGTATACATCAATGATGTCGCTCTTGCTGCTGGTGAGTCTCTGATCCACCTCGACGCAGACGACACCATTCTGTATACTTCTGGCCCTTCTTTGGACACTGTGTTAACAACCCTCCAGGCGAGCTTCAATTCCATGCAACTCTCATTCCGTGGCCTCCAATTGCTCTTAAATACAAGTAAAACTAAATGCATGCTCTTCAACCGATCGCAGCCTGCACCTGTCCACCTGTCCAACATCACTACTCTGGAAGGTTCTGACTTAGAATATTTGGACATATGGTTAGACTGTAAACTCTCCTTCCAGACTCACATCAAACATCTCCAATCCAAAGTTAAATTTAGAATTAGCTTCCTATTTTGCAAACAAAGCATCCTTCACTCATGCTGCCAAACATACCCTTGTAAAACTGACCATCTTAATGATCCTTGACTTTGGCGAGCGATGTCCTTTACAAAATAGCCTCCAATACCTTACTCAATCAATTGGATGCAGTCTATCACAGTGCCATCAGTTTTGTCACCAAAGCCCCATATACTACCCATTACTACGACCTGTACGCTCTCGTTGGCAGGCCCTTCATACTTGTCGCAAAACCCACTGGCTCCAGGTCATCTACAAGACCCTGCTAGGTAAAGTCCCCCCTTATCCCAGCTCGCTGGTCACCATAGCAGCACCCACCTGTAGCACGCGCTCCAGCAGGTATATCTCTCTGGTCACCCCCAAAACAAATTCTTCCTTTGGCCGCCTCTCCTTCCAGTTCTCTGCTGCCAATGACTGGAACGAACTACAAAAATCTCTGAAATTGGTAACACTTATCTCCCTCACTAGCTTTAAGCACATGTACATGGGCTATGTACAGCTTAATGCACCTGTACATAGCCCATCTATAATTTAGCCCAAACAACTACCTCTCCCCCTACTGTATTTATTTATTTATTTTGCTCCTTTGCACCCCATTATTTATATCTCTACCTTGCACATTCTTCCACTGTAAATAAGAAGTTGTTCTTAACTGACTTGCCTCGTTAAATAAAGGTAACACACACACACACACACACACACCAAAAAGTTATTTTGTTGGCTTTTACGTATGTCGCCATTACCAGTAAAACATGATCATAACCTATTTCTTTCACTTATTTGCTGTTCTGTTTTGTTGTTCATTTGTTCAGTTGTTTCATTCTCAACCCGGATTTCATCATACAGGTCAAGCAGTGAAGTTTCAGATCTTGTTTGTCTGTGGCCTCTCTTCCTCGGTGTACACGGTTTCCATCTTGTACAGCTGTGTATGCAACATTTCACGTTTCTTGTCTGCATCAAAGTGGCGGTCCTTGTACATGGCATCGGGCATGGTGGGGACACAGTAAAGAGAATGCCACCAAATCGCTTGTTCACAGCCTGTGTCGCCAGTTTTGTTGAGCAGGCGTTTCAATGCCATGACAGAGGGTATCACATCTGCTGCAGGCGCAGTTGATGTGCTTATTTTTGTCAGTCGTGAAGCTAATTGCAGTGACGCCATTCACTGTGTAACTGCAGTAGGGCAACATCTGAAAAATAGCGCACTTGGTAGTGTGTACTGGTGTTCGACCAGTCGGCAAAAGCCAACATCACCCACAACAGAGAACGGTTTATTGTCAGGGGCAATTCATTAAATTATCTTGCCGTAAACATCTTTGGGATATGGGGCGTTATTCTGACGTCCGGATGAAAAGTGTGCCCAAAGTAAACTGCCCTCTACTCAGGCCCAGAAGCTAGGATATGCATATAATTGGTAGATTTGGATAGAAAACACTCTAAAGATTCTAATACTGTTAAAATAAGGTCTGAGTATAACAGAACTTATTTGGCAGGCGAAACCCCGAGAACAAACCATCCAGGACTTTTTTTGTTTTAGTTCACTGTGTTTTCAATTGGTTTTCTGTGGGAATCTAGATTTCTGAGGCATCTGGTTGCAGTTCCTATGGCTTCCACTAGATGTCAACAATCTTTAGAACTTGGTTGATGTTTTTCTTTTGAGTAATGAGGAAGTAGCCTTTTCCTTTCTGTGTGTCGAGCCAAGTGGACTGTTTTGTTTGGGGCGGGCGGCCTGGAGCTCGCTCCACTTTCATTTTATCCGCAATTGAACACAGTTTATTTTGTCTTAAATTTGATAGATTATTTACATTTTAATAATAATAAAGTTGGATTAGGAAAGTTGTTTGAAATGTTTGGACCAAGTTTACAGGTAACTTATTAGATCATTTGTAGTCATGTTGGGCGAATATAACGACGGAATTTATCGAAAAAAAAAGGACAATTTGTGCTGTCCTTGTTACGACTTCTATAAATGGTGCGGTGGAGGAGTCAAACACAGAGAGCAGGTAATATCGTACGTGAATCTATTTATTCCAACGGACAGCGGAGACATGGACATGCCAACACTAGGGCGTATGAAACCACCCGTCCAAAATACACAGGACTAAAACTGTCTGGAAAATAATGAGATACCCAGCGGGCCTAGTGCCCTTAAAAAGCCTACAAACAACACTAACTCAAAACAGGTGTACCCAATTAAACCCAATAAACAGAAACAAACGGAAAGGGAATCAATGGCAGCTAATAAGCCGGCGACGACGACCGCCGAGCGCCGCCCGAACAGGAAGAGGCACCAGCTTCGGCGAGATCCGTGACAGTCCTCAGATAATCGCATGGTTTGCTTTCGCCGTAAAGCCTTTTTGAAATCTGACAATGTGGCTGGATTAACAAGAAGTTAAGCTTTACTTTGGTGTATTGCACTTGTGTTTTTATGAAAGTTAAATATTTCTAATAATTTAAATTTGAATTTGGCGCTCTGCCATTTCACCGGATGTTGTCAAATCGTTCCCACTAACGGGATTTGATCCATAAGAAGTTTCATGGATTTCTCCTTTGAGTTGTCTCGTTGAAATGTTCTTACTCTTTAAAATGACTGCTCAACTTGTTGACCGCTCGTATCCACATAGCAGACATAGTGGGCTCGGTTAGGAATGCTGTGTTGCACTTGTAGCGCTACATTTTACGTGGTGTCATTTTGTTATGTACCTACATTATATAGGTATGCACGTCAGCTTTGACATCGGTTTTGCACATCGGCCTTAAACATCAGGCTGATGTTGGCATTTTTAGCTAATATCGTCCGAATCTGATATGTTCACCGATATATCGTGCATCCCTACTCCAAATACGTTTTTCCAAATGCTACTCAGCTAACAACACTCCGCACTCTGCTGTAGTGAAAGAGCACTGGGTGGAGCTACAGACAATCCTTTCCGGTCCATATGCGAAGCCATAACTGTTGGTGAATTCAAGACAACAGGGAAATCTGAAAAAAACATTCTCCTAGTGGGAAAAATATTTTTTAACAGTCATCCAACTCAAATGAAACTCGGCATCCTACTAGAGCTGAAGATCACCAACATCACGATTTTCCCCAGTCTGAGCTCATTTTGTTTCCAAGTTCCCAGGTGCACTTGTGGCCGTGGCATACCACAGCATACTTTTTACTAAACTATATGTGCTAAATAGTATATAGTACGATTAATATGTATGCAGTTTAAGTAAGTAGTAGGCAAGCCAGAATTCGGACACGGCTAATGACATGCAGAAAAAATAGGGGGAAAAGCTTATTTTTTTTCTATCACGGTCAGTTAGCGCTTCACTAACACTCCATACTGACTGTTAAGTTCTCGTGGGAGGCTAGCTTCACATCCAAATTAATTGACTGTAAATGCAACAGGCTAATTGCTAACAAGACAACAGCAGCAGTCAGCATCTAACGTCTAATGAGCAGTCGCACACAGCTGTACTAAAATGGACCAGCAGACAGCTATCAGAGATGAAGCATCACAATACATTCAGTCTTTCGAGATGAACGGGAGAAGGAAAGTTTGTGAGGAAAATAAAACTCTGTATAAATACATCTGTATTCGGACATGCATTCCTCTCATGGTGACTCAGCAAACTAAAAAGATGTGCTAGCTACTTCAAGAAATTAATGTAAATTGATACTAGAGCAGGAGGAAAAGACATGTGGCTTCCAAGCGTAGCCCCATGGGTCCTGACAACTAAGTGAGTACGTAGGTGTCGGCTTCAGACATGTCTGCAACCAAAGCTATTGGCTAGCTCAATGACAATAAAATTAACTAATTTCGGAAGGCGTTCAAAAAACTGAAAGGTCCAAAAACAAGTATGTATTATCGGGTTTTAACATACGGAACAAAACCGCCACAATCTTCTGAGTTCAGTTGATAGAGATACAGAGTGACCAAGAACAAACATTTTTCACACTCTTTTTCCTCCTGTCAATGGGGAATAAAGAGCAGTCGGGGCCCGTCTTAACTCCTGCGTACGCCGTAACTTTTGGTTCTTTTGTGTTGCTGCCCAACATGCTGTCATCAGAGGTGGCCATTTAAGTCCCTTTTCTGACAAGTAGAGCCAGGCGCTAGCTTGCCATCACAATCAACACAGGAAGAAAGGAGTAGACCTGAATGGTGTTCTCAGAAATATGCTGAAGTACAGAGTTACTTGAGGACAGAGCAGCGGTGGGCAATATTGACGGACACTTCAGGGTCTGATAGGGAACAGCCACCTAAGGTTTTCAGGTCAGGTTTTCTACCACCTGATGAACTGTAACTGTCATGCTGACAAGCTTAAAATCTCTTGAGGTGTGTCTTCCTTCACAACACCAGTGACCATGTCAAAAATGTTCAGACCTGTTTGGGCCCCTCTTAGATTAAAGTGCAATTTATTTATGTATTGACAAATCAATCCCACCAATGTAGTAAATGTCAGATCTCTGTGTGTATCTGAAAGGTAAACTTGCCATGTACAGTATATAGAATTATTGCACAGATTTTTGATAATCTACCTCTCAACACTCATGAAGTGCATAGTGCAGATGACCAGTGAATTTACCACCAGTAATTAGAGAGAACAGAAAGAACACAGTTCAACCACACAATGCTCTTTCTCTCAGACTGCACAGTACCCTGAGCAATATGCGAGCCCTGGGCAGTACCGCGGGCCAAAGCGACTACTTTAGAATGCAGAGTGCCCCAAGTAACGGTCGGACATAACTGTAATATATTTTATTTTCTCTCTGTTCCTATCGAACAAGCTGTCACCTTGGTAACCACTTGGGCAGTCCTCAGACCATTGAGCTTAGTGGAAGGAGAGATTCTGGGGAGGTTGTCAGGTGTGAAAGGGAAAGTATATAGCTAAGTCGCACTTCTGCCAAGATGCATGAAATAAAGGATGTAGAAAAGATATGCAATGGCTTTAGAAATAGCTTGTAAGGAGGACCACAGAGAAGTGAAAAATATTTCAGATGTTGACCATGAGCTTTTGTTGGCCATTAGCTTTTGTTAGTTATTTCCATATTTGAGTAAATTGACTATTAGGATTGACCTTGATATAGTCCTTTGATTTTGTGTTGTTTATTTCAGAAAATATTATCAGTCAATTGATGCTAGCAGTTGTTACCAAACCATCCCATTACACAAGACTTCAATGGTCAACAGCAATCCAAGTTCCTGTGTTTTTAGAGACACTCCATTTGATACTAATACAATCCGAAGCACATCACTTAAATCGTCATAATCTTCTTAACCTGGACTCACCTGTATTTTGACAGCTATCACCACGGAGCTAAGCTCTCGGTCCAATTCTTTGAGGACAATCAGCTTCTTGAGGGTCAGGCTGCACAATCTGTGGTCAACAGGGGAGACAGGGAAGGGATTTAGTTTAGTTTTGTTCATTTAGATCAGTGGTTCCCAAACTGTTTATAGTCCCGTACCCCTTCAAATGTTCAACCTCCACCTCTAACACCAGGATCAGCGCACTCTCAAATGTTGTTTTTTGCCATCATTGAAAGCCTGCCACACACACACACACACACACACACACACACACACACACACACACACACACACACACACACACATTTATTAAACATAAGAATGAGTGTGAGTTTTTGTCACAACCCGGCCCGTGGGAAGTGACAAAGAGCTCTTATAGGACCAGGGCACAAATAATTATAATCAATCATTTTGCTCTTTATTTTGCCATCCCACATATTAAACCTTATTTGTTCATTAAAAATTGTGATTAACTCACCACAGGTTAATGAGAAGGGTGTGCTTGAAAGGATGTGGACAACTCTGCAATGTTGGGTTGTATTGGAGAGAGTCTCAGTCTTAAATCATTTCCCACACAGTCTGTGCGTGTATTTAGTATTCATGCTAGTGAGGGCCGAGAATCCACTCTCACATAGGTACGTGGTTGCAATGGGCATCAGTGTCTTAACAGCGCAATTTTCCAAGGTAGGATACTCTGAGAAATCTGAAATCTGTCAGTGGCTTCTGATTAAATTACATTTTCACAGAACCACTTGTTGCAATTTTGATGAGTCCCTCTTGTTCAGATATCGGTAAGTGGACTAGAGGCAGGGCATGAAAGGGATAACGAATCCAGTTGTTTGTGTCATCCATTTCGGGAAAGTACCTGCATAATTGCACACCCAACTCACTCAGGTGATTTGCTAAATCACATTTGACATTGGTGGTCAGCTTGAGTTCATTTGCATACAAAAAAACATACAATGATGGAAAGACCTGTGTGTTGTCCTTGTTAATGCGGCAGTGAAGAGCTCCAACTTCTTAATCATTGCCTCAATTTTGAAGTCGGAAGTTAACATACACTTAGGTTGGAGTCATTAAACTCCTTTTTAAACCACTTCACAAATTTCTTGTTAACAAACTATAGTTTTGGCAAGTTGGTTAGGACAAGTTTACAGTAGAGGTCAGCCGATTAATCGGAATGGCCGGTATTTGGGGGCGCCGATTTAATTTTTAAAAAATATATATATATACATACAGTGGGGGGGAAATATATATACAGTGGGGCAAAAAAGTATTTAGTCAGCCACCAATTGTGCAAGTTCTCCCACTTAAAAAGATGAGAGAGGCCTGTAATTTTCATCATAGGTACACTTCAACTATGACAGACAAAATTAGGGGAAAAAATTCCAGAAAATCACATTGTAGGATTTTTAATGATTTTATTTGCAAATTTTGGTGGAAAATAAGTATTTGGTCACCTACAAACAAGCAAGATTTCTGGCTCTCACAGACCTGTGACTTCTTCTTTAAGAGGCTCCTCTGTCCTCCACTCGTTACCTGCATTAATGGCACCTGTTTGAACTTGTTATCAGTATAAAAGACACCTGTCCACAACCTCAAACAGTCACACTCCAAACTCCACTATGACCAAGACCAAGAGCTGTCAAAGGACACCAGAAACAAAATTGTAGACCTGCACCAGGCTGGGAAGACTGAATCTGCAATAGGTAAACAGCTTGGTTTGAAGAAATCAACTGTGGGAGCAATATTAGGAAATGGAAGACATACAAGACCACTGATAATCTCCCTCGATCTGGGGCTCCACGCAAGATCTCACCCTGTGTGGTCAAAATGATCACAAGAACAGTGAGCAAAAATCCCAGAACCACACCTCGTGAATGACCAGCAGAGATCTGGGACCAAAAGTAACAAAGCCTACCATCAGCAAGGGCATTGAAGATTAAACGTGGCTGGGTCTTTCAGCATGACAATGATCCCAAACACACCGCCCGGGCAACGAAGGAGTGGCTTCGTAAGAAGCATTTCAAGGTCCTGGAGTGGCCTAGCTAGTCTCCAGATCTCAACCCCATAGAACATCTTTGGAGGGAGTTGAAAGTCCGTGTTGCCCAGCAACAGCCCCAAAACATCACTGCTCTAGAGGAGATCTGCATGGAGGAATGGGCCAAAATACCAGCAACAATGTGTGAAAACTTTGTGAAGACTTCCAGAAAACGTTTGACCTCTGTCATTGCCAATAAAGGGTATATAACAAAGTATTGAGATAAACTTTTGTTATTGACCAAATACTTATTTTCCACCATAATTTGCAAATAAATTCATAAAAAATCCTACAATGTGATTTTCTGGATTTTTTTTTCTCTTTTTGTGTCTGTCATAGTTGAAGTGTACAGGCCTCTCTCATCTTTTAAGTGGGAGAACTTGCACAATTGGTGGCTGACTAAATACTTTTTGTCCCACTGTGTGTGTGTGTGTGTGTGTGTGTGTGTGTGTGTGTGTGTGTGTGTGTGTGTGTGTGTATGTATATATATATATATATATATATATATATATATATATATATATACACACACCTTTATTTAGCTAGGCAAGTCAGTTAAGAACACATTCTTATTTTCAATGACGGCCTAGGACCGGTGGGTTAACTGCCTCGTTCAGGGGCAGAACGACCCGATTTTCACAGTGTCAGCTCGGGGGATCCAATCTTGCAACCTTACAGTTAACTAGTCCAACGCATTAACGACCTTCTTCTCTCTCGTTGCACTCCACAAGGAGACTGCCTGTTACGCGAATGCAGTAAGCCAAGGTAAGTTGCAAGCTAGCATTAAACTGATCTTATAAAAATCAATCAATCATAATCACTAGTTAACTACAGATGGTTGATGATATTACAAGATATTATCCAGCGTGTCCTGCGTTGCATATAATCTGAGTGAGCATACAAGCATACAAGTATCTAAGTAACTGACTGAGCGGTGGTAGGCAGAAGCAGGCGTGTAAACATTAATTCAAACAGCACTTCCGTGCGTTTTGCTAGCAGCTCTTCGTTGTCGTCAAGCATTGCGCTGTTTATGACTTCAAGCCTATCAACTCCCGAGATGAGGCTGGTGTAACCAAAGTGAAATGGCTAGCTAGTTAGCGCGCACTAATAGCATTTCAAACGTCACTCGCTCGGAGCCTTCTAGTAGTTGTTCCCCTTGCTCTGCATGGGTAATGCTGCTTCGATGGTGGCTGTTTTCATTGTGTTGCTGGTTCGAGCCCAGGTAGGGGCGAGGAGAGGGACGGAAGCTATACTGTTACACTGGCAATACTAAAGTGCCTATAAGAACATCCAATAGTTGAAGGTTAATGAAATACAAATGGTATAGAGGGAAATAGTCCTATAATTCCTATAATAACTACAACCTAAAACTTCTTACCTGGGAATATTGAAGACTCATGTTAAAAGGAACCACCAGCTTTCATATGTTCTCATGTTCTGAGCAAGGAACTGAAACGTTAGCTTTCTTACATAGCACATATTGCACTTTTACTTTCTTCTCCAACACTTTGTTTTTGCATTATTTAAACCAAATTGAACATGTTTCATTATTTACTTGAGGCTAAATTGATTTTATTGATGTATTATATTAAGTTAAAATAAGTGTTCATTCAGTATTGTTGTAATTGTCATTATTACAAATAAAATAAAAATCGGCAGATTTATCGGTATCGGCGTTTTTGATCCTCCAACAATCGGTATCGGCTTTGAAAAATCCAAATCAGTCGACCTCCACATTATTTCACTTATAACTCACTGTATCACAATTCCAGTGGGTCAGAAGTTTACATACACTAAATTGGCTGAATTGAAACAGCTTGGAAAATGTCAGAAAATTATCTCATGGCTTTAGAAGCTTCTGATAGGCTAATTGACATAATTTGAGGCAATTGGAGGTGTACCTGTGGATGTATTTCAAGGCCTACCTTCAAACTCAGTGCCTCTTTGCTTGACATCATGGGAAAATCTAGAGAAATCAGCAAAGATCTCAGAAAAAAATTGTGGACCTCCACAAGTCTGATTCATCCTTGGGAGCAATATCCAAATGCCTGTAGGTACCATGTTCATCTGTACAAACAATAGGATGCAAGTATGAACACCATGGGACCAAGCAGCCGTCATATAGCTCAGGAAAGAGACACGTTCTGTCTCCTAGAGATGAACGTACTTTGGTGTGAAAAGTGCAAATCAATCCCAGAACAACAGCAAATGACCTTGTGAAGATACTGGAGGAAAGGTATCTATATCCACAGTAAAAACGAGTCCTATATCGACATAACCTGAAAGGCCACTAGGCAATGAAGAAGCCACTGTTCCAAAACCGCCAGATAAAAGACAGAAAACGGTTTGCAAATGGACAATGACCCCTGCAAATGGGGACAAAGATTGTATGTTTTGGAGAAATGTCCTCTGGTCTGATGAAACAAAAATAGAACTGTTTGGCCATAATGACCATCGTTATGTTTGGAGGAAAAGGGGGAGGCTTGCAAGCCGAAGAACACCATCCCAACAGTGAACCATGGGGGTGGCAGTATCATGTTCTGGGGATGCTTTGCTGCAGGAGGGACTGGTGCACTTCACAAAATAGATGGCATCATGAGGAAAATGATGTGGATATATTGAAGCAACATCTCAAGACATCAGTCAGGAAGTGAAATCTTGGTCCAAATGAGTCTTCCAAATGGACAATGACCCCAAGCATACTTCTAAAGTTGTGGCAAAATGGCTTAAAGACAACAAAGTCAAGGTATTGGAGTGGCCACCACTCCATTATTAAAAATGTGTGGGCAGAACTGAAAAAGCGTGTGCGAGCAAGGAGGCCTAAAACCTGACTCAGTTACACCAGCTCTGTCAGGAGGAATGGGCCAAAATTCATCCAACTTATTGTGGGAAGCTTGTGGAAGGCTACCCAAAGCATTTGACCCAAGTTAAACAATTTAAAGGCAATGCTACCAAATACTAATTGAGTGTATAAACCTCTGACCCACTGGGAATATGATGAAAGAAACAAAGCTGAAATAAATTATGTACTATTATTCTGACATTTCACATTCTTAAAATAAAGTGGTGATCCTATCTGACCTAAGACAGTGAATGTTTACTATGATTAAATATCAGGAATTGTGAAAAACTGACTTTAAATGTATTTGGCTAAGGTGTATGTAAACTTCCGACTTCAACTGTATGTGAGAGTGGATTCTCGGTCCTCAGTAGCTTAAATACAGGTACAGACTGTGGAAAATGATTCAAAACTGAGACTCTCTCCAATATAACCCAACATTGCAGAGTTGTGTGCATCCTTTCAAGCACACCCTTCTCATTAATCTGTGGTGAGTTATTCACAATTTTCCATGAACAAATAAGGTTTTAATATGGTGAAATAAAGAGCAAAATTATGGATTATAATTATTTGTGCCCTGGTCCTATAAGAGCTCTTTGTCACTTCCCACGAGGCGGGTTGTAACAAACTCACACTCATGTGTAATAAATGTATAGTATGTGTGTTGCAGGCTTACAATGATAGCAAAAAAAACAACATTTGAGAGTGCACTGACCCTGGTACTAGAGGGGGAGCTGTAGGTTGAATGTTTAAAGAACCACTGATTTGAAAACCATGCTCTAGAGGACAGAATTTGGGGGAAAAAGTCAAAAAGTAAACTAATAAAAAACCCGCAAAGGACTGATTTCTCCCAGTAAAAAAAAAAAAAAGTTTTCGATCTCATAATCCCACTTTTTAATAGAAAAACAACAACATTGGATGTTCTAAGTCCACAACAACACTTAAACCGCATCAGTGAACCCCAAAAAACAGAGAAATTGGATTTGCTTGATGTAGGCACCAGCCAGACTGTTTCTGTCGCCATAGGAGGTGTGTGAGTTTCAAGTTTGGGGAAGATGCATTTTCACCATAAAAATGCACCTTGATAATAAAGCATTCCATGTATCGTCATGTAAGATAGCCTACTATTCCAAATGTGATGAGTAGATTGGATTAGTCATCATTTAGCCTTATAATATAACTCAATCACTGTTCCCAAAAAGTACTGTTCAATGCATGGCTGAGCGCGTAGTGACGTAAAGTTGGCCTACAGTAGGCTATATCAAATACGTTTCTTGGCCTTTTCTAAACATTATATGCAATTCTACTTCACTTTATATGACTCGAGACATTAGCGGAATCTTTTTTAATATGACAAAAATTACAGGGTAGCCTACTCTGCTGACACTGACAAAAATATCAATAAAAATGATGTTGTCTGATCCATATAATCACCCTATGAAAAAGGGAGAAAAAAATTGCCTACAATATGACATCGATTTAACCTGGAGGAGGAAATGATTGTCCAAAAACTAACTTTCAACGGGCACAACAATGATAAAGAGTGAATATGCTCTCCACTGGTGCCAATAAAATAGGCAACACTGTTCAAACAATTAAGTTGAGAATTTTGCTAACCATAAAACACCAGATTAGTCTTTTCATTGTCTTCTCTTCACAGCAATAGAACTTACAGTTCTCTGCTGCCAATGACAGAAATGAACTGCAAAAATGAC
Organism: Oncorhynchus keta; assembly: GCF_023373465.1. Taxonomy (NCBI): domain Eukaryota; kingdom Metazoa; phylum Chordata; class Actinopteri; order Salmoniformes; family Salmonidae; genus Oncorhynchus; species Oncorhynchus keta. The sequence continues at coordinate 13,659,461 of NC_068452.1, read as the reverse complement.
TGAAGCTGGAGACTCATATCTCCCTCACTAACTTTAAGCACCAGCTGTCAGAGCAGCTCCCAGATCATTGCATCTGTAAATAGCCCGTCCAACTACCTCATCCCCATATTGTTATTTATTTTTTTGCTCCTTTGCACTCTAGTATTTCTACTTGCACATTTATCTTCTGCACATCTATCACTCCAGTGTTTAATTGCTGGCCTACCTGGTTAAATAAATGTGAAAAAAATTAAATAAACATCTGCTTCCAAACTATGATGAAATATTGCGATATGCCTGGCTGGGCCTCTACTTTTCACTGACAGTCTCAACTGGTATTTGCATAGACATTAAAACCAGGATATTTGTCGCATGCACTGCTCAAATTGCGGGCTATTCCGACTGTAGGAAATGCAATTTAAACAGTCCACAGCTTTATTTTTTTTAAAGAAGCCAATGATCATCTGTGGCCAAATCATGTTTTTTGATCTAGTAGCATATTTTGAATTGTTTTTGTATCGACAGGAGGGGCTAATTAGGCTATATTGTTTTGGCAATTTAATTCTATTTACTTTAGGGGACACGGTGCCTATGTCTGTAGCACACTTATGAAAGAGTTATCAAAACAACTGGCCACTGGATTGAAGCAAATAATCACGATCCTGCCAGGTAGTAATGGCAGGACCTTTTAATTGCATTTCCATCTACTCTAAGATGGTTAGGCTATCATTAGTGGCTACACAGTGGTAGACATAGGCCCTACGCGCACTGCACACACACAGACATGGGTTTTCCCATGCTGTTGTTTCCTCTTCGGAAAGAAGGAACGTTTTTGATAAATTGCACATGACGGTTTGAATAAATCATGATAATCAAAAAATAAAAAAGCAAATTTTGAGCCGAAAACTAACGTGGCCAGGTCCATTTTTTTGCCCTGGCACCCTTGCAAACAATTAAAAATGTGTGTCGCAATGCCAAGTCAAACAGTCGCGAATGCAGTATCAGTATCGAACACTGTATTGAGACCTAATTAGTTCTCCGTCATTAATCTAACAGCTCAAGGAGAGGACATGCTCTTGGATCATTGGCTTACATAGGCTTATTACAATGTAATACTGTTCGTTAATGAATGGTTATGAATCCATATTTTGAATTTACAAATGATAAGAAATGCCTATAATGCGTAGGATTTTGAATGTTTTATATTGCTAATAAATCTTTTCAGGCTTTATTAAAAGTGGGTACTGGCAAAATTTGGACTTAACTTGCGTGAACATTACTCATCCAATAGACTTAGGCGCTCGTGCCTGATTGTTGATTATTGGTTGAAAAGCCCTATCCATGAGGAAATTAAAAAAATACATTGTTGGCGAGTCTTGCAACATTAAGACGACCCCAAAAAACTGAACCTCAAATGTATGAAAACAAGGTAGCAAATAAAATAACAAATCTGCACACATGCTCCGAAAGAGAGATTTGAAAACACAATAGTTCTTCATCAGGAGACCATGAAACGCAGGCAGAACATGAAAACACGAAGTAGGAAACAAAACAGATATGGTCAGTTCAGACCTGAATAGGAGTGCTGCTGTGAGCTTCATTCAAATCTCACGGTGGCCCTGAGCTCTTCCTTTTCTCCTCAGACTGTAACTTTGCCCCAAATGGCACACTATTCTCTAAAGTGCACCATGGGCCCTGCTCAAAAGTAGTGCACTAAATAGGAAATAAGGTGCCATTTGGGACCTTTATCGAAGTACTGCATGGCCAGAGTATGAGTCATACAGGAAGCTAGAGACAGCTCCTATTCTTCCATTCTAGTGCATTTGAAGGAGAAAGTAGAGCTGGGGTTGAATGAATGTGTTTTCTCTCCCCTTTTCACTCTCACACTCTCTGTGATGGGGTGGCAACCTTGGTCAGCAGTAGAAAAACATTCACTTTCCAATTCCCCATGACTACAGACCCTTACTCCAACACATATACATGCACAAAAACAATACAATGGAAAAGCAGACTTATACTAAAAAAACACACATCCTCGGACCCACACACAGCCACCTCCACCCACCACACACACACACACACACACACACACACACACACACACACACACACACACACACACACACACACACACACACACACACACACACACACACACACACACACACACACACACACACACACACACACACACACACACACACACACACACGAGGGGAAGTTGGGGTCACAGTCTGTCTTTTGAGAATTCTGACTTGTCTGGAGTGTAGTTGACAGGCAAACACAAACAGGCCATTTCCACATCCAGTACTGACAGCGCACGCACATGCACACACACAGACCATACAAACACAAATGCACCCAAAGAGATACACACAAACACACTGGGACACAAAGAGATGGAAAAGACTCTGCGCTAACTCAGCACAAAGCCAGACCACCTGATTGAACGCATTCTGTACCGGCCATTCATCGCAAGGACAGAGGCAGAGAGAGAGGCAGAGAGAGCGAGAGGCAGAGAGAGCGAGGCAGAGAGCGAGAGGCAGAGAGAGAGGCAGAGAGCGAGGCAGAGAGAGCGAGAGGCAGAGAGAGCGAGGCAGAGAGAGCGAGAGGCAGAGAGAGCGAGGCAGAGAGAGCGAGGCCCGAGAGAGCGAGGCAGAGAGAGCGAGGCCCGAGAGAGCGAGAGGCAGAGAGAGAGAGACGTGGAGGGGTGGATGGACAGAGAGATGAAAAGAGAGGGTTTAGGGGGAGGGAGATGACTGGACATTCCAACACAGAGATTCAGTATATTTACAGGAAATACTCACTCACTGCAGTATACTAAAACTAGCACAGTACCATAGAGGCACAGAATAAGTTATAGGAATGGAGGAACATATTCAAGAAAGATCAAGTGCAATATATTATAAAATAAAGCGAACTGGATGGAATATGGGGAAAAATTCATAAAATAGAAATGCTACCAAAATAATGTGCGATGATTCACTAAACAATATTTTGAAAGCGGAAGCAAAGTACTTAAAATATAAAAAAAATCTATAAAATAAAAATCTATCACAGTGCAGTAGAGCAATGCTTACGTTGAAAGCTTCAAAGCTGACCTGCTAAAATGGCATGATATTTGCTGGGGATATTGTATGATCAAAATATTTCTTGTTGGATAATACACACAGGGAACACACTTAATGTGTTGTGAAAAGTGTTATGAAATGTAATGTAATATTTTTATCTGCATTTTAATCTCTTTAAAAAGTGAAGAGACCACTGCAAAATTATCAGATTATCTGGTTGTACTATTTATAGGCATATGTAAACTACTGAACATTTCTCCCAAATTCCAAATCAAAATATTGTCATTTAGAGCATTTATTTGCAGACCCCAGGAAGAGTAGCTGCTGCCTTGGGGGATGAGGATACTTAATAAAGTATATTTTGTTATGGTTTCTCTTCTCCAAACACTTTGACTTCAGCAGTAGCCCCATACAAGACTAAAAGTAGTCCATTGCTACATCCTACATATCCACAAGCAACCTTGGGCAACACTTTTGCATTACTTACGGGTTAGTAAATATACTGTAACAACTTTAACTTTATCTATTTTAAAGTGTGTCCCAAGTTGGATATAGCAAATGCTGTTATGTCAAATGCTTCTTTGGGCAAACGGCCATTAATCTGCAGACTATAACATGGACCCAACTGTGCGACAGGGACTACTAGTCTTCAATACATCCCCCGGTGTTAGTAATGATGAACTGTATCGAGAAGCGTTTTATTCAAACCCATTTTCTCAGAACACCATTAGGCACACTGCCTGACGTTGCCCAAAGACAAACAAGGGTGGGTGTAACGGTAAACTGCACTTCAGACGAATTGTGTTTCATTAGCATGACAGGAAGAGCATGTGCTCCTAAACTTCAATTCCCTGGAGACGAGGGGAAACGCGTTGAGGTAAAATGACGGATGATGCGGATGATGCGTAACCGTTAAGCAATCAGCTACAGGGAACACCTTGCATCTGATTCATGCACTTGGGACTATTAACATGGCAGATGCTGGAGCACTACAATAGGCTTGGGCGGTATCCAGATTGTCATACCGACCTTGTGACACATTTGGTAATACTGACAATGGACATAAGGGAAGCTATTTTCAAGCTAAATGCTAACAAGCACATTGCGAACAGTTTATACAGTCTCTGACTGAAAACATTTCAGGACAGACATCTCAGCTAATAAAGTTATACACAACTCAAAAACACTACTCACAGATGGCTGAACACACAAAACGATATATTAGACTGCAAGGCTCGATATATTAGACAGCAACCTCTCCCTCAACGTGATCAAGACAAAGGAGATAATTGTGGACTACAGGAAAAGGAGGGCCGAGCCACACCCCCATTCTCATCGACGGGGCTGCAGTGGAGCAGGTTGAGGGATTCAAGTTCCTTGGCGTCCACATCCCCAACAAACTCAGATGGTCCAAGCACACCAGACAGTCGTGAAGAGGGCACGACAAAACCTATTCCCCCTCAGGAGATTGAAAAATATTTGGCATGAGGTCCTCAGATACTCAAAGGGCCAAGCTTCCTGCCATCCAGGACCTCTATACCAGGCGGTGTCAGAGGAAGGCCCTAAAATTGTCAGACTTTAGCCAACCTAGTCATAGACTGCTCTCTCTGCTACCACACAGCAAGTGGTACCGGAGTCTAGTTCCAAGAGGCTTCTAAACAGCTTCTACCCCCAAGCCATAAAACTCCTGAACATCAATGGCTTCCCAGACTATTTGTGTGGCCACAAAACTTGGGAGGACTGAGATTGAGGCCAATGCTGACCCCACATCAGTAATTTATAGCCCTTTCCTGCAGTCAAATGACCTAGTGGCCTCATGGGTGGAATGTTATTAATATTAGCGAGAGGTGATCCCACATCATCATTTATTGGCAGAACTACCAATAATGGTTAACATCAGTTATTAAAAAAGGTAGAAGGTTGTGGCATCAGGACAGAAAGAAGGCCAGACATTAGGGTATTGATAGTGTCTCTGTCCCCGGTGAAAAGTTTGTGGGTTAATGGGAAAACCAAAAGCTATACTTAATTACTGTGTGTGTGTGTGTGTGTGTGTGTGTGTGTGTGTGTGTGTGTGTGTGTGTGTGTGTGTGTGTGTGTGTGTGTGTGTGTGTGTGTGTGTGTGTGTGTGTGTGTGTGTGTGTGTGTGTGTCATATGTGGGTGAGAGGAATAATAGATTGAGAAACACTGCTGTATTGAACATTTTCCGTCTGAAGTGTACCGCAAGGTTCTGTATCGACCCATCTTAGTTCTGCATTATACTGCACTGTAGTCTCATCTACCCTTTCTTATGCTATTATGTTGTACTCTCACCTTATCTTAACAGCAACAACACATTATCTAGGCTTCCTCTTTGGAAAATGCCAATGCAATTACAGCTCAAATTAAAGAGAATGTAAATGCAGCAGGCTTGAATTCAGCCCTTGTCTCTGTGCAGTCACACTAATGAAAAACACCCCTGACCCTTGAAAGCTCTGCGATGCTCTTGGACTAACCGAGCCGTGTGTGACATTCAAGGACCGTGGCAGAATTGCTCCTCACTACTGTATTCCCCCAAGTCGCACCACAGATTTATAGAAAAGAGAAAGGGCATTCAGAGCAGTCAGAACACAAGGTACTGGTTGAAGTGATCTGTCACCCACGTGCACACACACATATCCATGCTAGCTCTATGAAATAGAACACACACGCACACACACACACACCACTCTTTGTGACCCATTCATATGTTGTGCCCATGTCTTTTTACTAGAGGGGGGTGCTATGAATAATGGAAGGATGTGGGAGGAGGCTTTTGATTGGCTGAAAAAGCAGCTCGGAGTGTGTTTGCTGACTCTTCTCTGTACCCCAAGGGAGTCTCAAGGAGAAATAAAACACAGAGTTAGAATATACTGTATTAAGCTTACGCACGGTCAGAATATGGGGTAAAACACACACACAGACACTTGTATAGGCAATCATTTGACAGAATAATGCACACAAATCATCTCACAACTGTGCTCATATGTAGGTTTGACCTGAAATCATAGCTCCCAAAATATTCTATGCGTGGTCAGAATATGGAGTAAAACACACACACACACACACACAGATTCACACGTACAGGCAATGATGTGACAGAATGAAGCACACACATCATCATCACCCAACTGTACTGAAGAAGAGGGGACAAATGTCAAGAGGACATTTCTGCAATCCTCTCATAGGTTTGACCTGAAATCATAGCTACCAAAATATTCTAGAATTTCTTTCTGCCTTTGATCTTGACCTAATATATTGTCTGTAAAGTTGCTAATCTCTCTCTAAGGGCCTTGACACAAAGAGAGAAGCAGGTTGCCTCCTGACCGAGTTGTTCAGGGCTTTAAGAAGATTAACTATGATTGGTCGAGCTCGTCCCATTTCAGCACCAAAACAGGGACACAAAACACACGGCTCCTAATCTCCCGCCTCCAGCCAGGAAGAGAATTGGACGTTGAATTGGTAGAATTCTACTTTTGGATGTCGGTGAAATCTGCGGCTAAGGTTGTGTTATTGTTCTGCCTTTATATTATGTTGTCGCTGTAATCAACCTACCCTGTGAGTGACAATTACCTCAGTGTTTCCCAAGCCTTTACCATTGATCCCCTACCACTTACTGTGCTTTCAAGTGGTTACATTTGAATATTTCAAAGTGGGAAGCCGTCTAAGACGATCGGCTATAGTATGTCAATAGATTGACTACCTCCGATGACGCAGCATACAACTAATTAGGATTTTGCACCATATCCATTTGGATTACAAACTACTTGTGTGTGTACAGTACCAGCAAAAGTTTGGTACTCTGCATCTCACAAAGACACGGCGGTTGGAACCAAAAATCTAAAATTTGGACTCATCAGACCAAAAGGACAGATTTCCACCGGTCTAATGTACATTGCTCGTGTTTCTTAGCCCAAGCAAGTCTATTCTTATTGGTGGCCTTTAGTAGAGGTTTCTTTGCAGCAATTTAACCATGAAGGCCTGGTTCACGTAGGTCTCTTCTGAACAGTTGATGTTGAGATGTGTCTGTTACTTGAACTTGAATTTATTTGGGCTGCAGTTTCTGAGGCTGGTAACTCCAATGAACTTGTCCTCTACAGCAGAGGTAACTCTGGGTCTTCCTTTCCTGTGGGGGTCCTCATGAGAGCCAGTTTCTTCATAGCGCTTGATGGTTTTTGCAACTGTACTTCACTTTCAAAGTTCTTGAAATGTTCCATATTGACTGACCTTCATGTCTTAAAGTAATGATGGACTGTCATTTCTCTTTGCTTATTTGAGCTGTTCTTGCCATAATATGGACTTGGTCTTTACCAAATAGGGCTATCTTCTGTATACCACCCCTACCTTGACACAACACAACTGATTGGCTCAAACGCATTAAGAAGAAATTCCACAAATTAACAAGGCACACTTGTTAATTTAAATTAATTCCAGGTGACTACCTCATGAAGCTGGTTGAGAGAATGGCAAGAGTGTGCAAAGCTGTCATCAAGGCAAAGGGTGGCTACTTTGAAGAATCTCAAATATATTTTGATTTAACACTTTTTTGGTTACTACATGATTCCATGTATGTTATTTCCTAGTTTTGATGTCTTCACTATTATTCTACAATGTAGAAAATAGTAAAAATAAAGAAAAACCCTTTAATGAGTAGGTGTGTCCAAACTTTTGACTGGTCCTGTGTACACTCTCTCTATCTCTGCTGTGCCCTACATTATGCCCACAGCCTCGGGGGTTGCGTAATCCCGTGGTCGTGACACACAGGCATGGCACAATATCAACAATCCTCAGCTTGTGACATTTACAGGGGGTGGCCATGACTCTTCAGGCTTTACAGGCTACTGTACTACTCAAATCCTTCAAAAGCAAGTCCAAACATGCTAGCTCTGACCTATTAAACGCAGGGCTTCATCACCTTTATTGTTCTGGTTCGGTTGAATGACAGTGTTGGTTGCACTTTACTATTGAAGTAATATGATGCAATTGCTTGTTACTTACAAATGAGTCAACATAGTGAAAATGGGTAATCTAACCAAATGTTTAATATAAGCCCAGTTCTGTGAATGGGAATGGCTATTTGCTTTGACTAACACTGTGGGAATGAGCAGCCTGCCTATTTCTGTTGGAACCGAGCAATCAACAGGAAATGCCTGCACCGAGTGCCAAGAAAAGGTGGGAACACTATCTTCCTTATTGAGACATACAGAACAATAGCTGGGAGAGATATTACTGCCAACAATTGTTTTTACTACTAAATCTACAACATTACTTAAAAAAATATATACATTTAACTAGGCAAGTCAGTTAAGAACAAATTCTTATTTACAGTGACGCCAAGGAACAGTGGGTTAACTGCCTGTTCAGGGGTAGAACGACAGATATTTACATTGTCCGCTCGGGGATTCGAGTCTAGCAACCTTAAGGTTACTGGACCAATGCTCTTCCACTAGGCTACCTGCCTCCCCATACTTGCTGCTGGCCACAAGAAAGTCTTGACAATATAGTTTTATGTGCTATTTATTCAAGGGATACTTGAGCTATACTTAAAAATGTTAACAGCTAAACCACAGGCATTACTGCAATAAAAAAAAACAGGTTATCCGCTAAGGCTACTAGCCGAGCTTTGCACATGAGAACAACAGTCGTTAACAACAGAACCAATCAATTCCTTCCATTACAGTAATACTAGCGCTTAGCAACGACAGAGATAAATTGCATCTTTTGGGTTGTCACTCGGTCAGGCAAAAATCACATGAGCCACACAAACCAAGAGAATGTGCTCCTGTGTGGCTCACTTAAGAGCATGTCATTAGCAACGCTACAGTCATGGGTTCAAATCCTGCAGGGATCACATATATTAAAATGTATGCACTCAATGTATTGTAAGTCACTTTGGATAAAAGTGTCTGCTAAATGGGATTTAAAAAAATCGTATTATGAATGGGGGAATGCTAATAATTTGCTAGAATATGTTAATGGATAAAAAGCGTTACATTAGGGAGTGCAAATGGGGAGGCTGATAGAACAGTTTTTGTCTAATGCTGAAACCACAACAAGCCTCGGCTAGATTTAAATACATCTTTGATATTGGAGTCAGAACAATGAAGAAAAGTGCCATCAGAAAGTATTCATACCACTTCACTTTCTCCACATCTTGTTGGCTTACAGCCTGAATTTAACCTTTTCACGTGAGAGTTCCAGATATCTCGAACAGTCGCCCCAGCGCAAGTTTTTTTTATGTGCATGATGTCAGAATGTACTCACTGTTCTAAAATGTGATTGTTACGCAACATGACACTGCTCTCAAATCAAGGCACGCTGCCTGCTAATTATCTATAGGATATGTCTCAACTTGTCAATTTCTAATTATTTTCTAACAGTTTGAATGTGTGTTCCATCTCCTCATTAATTCACATAAGTAGTAGCCTATTTCAATGTTACAGACAATTTATGTTTGAGGATTTATAATATAATAATAATAATAATATATGCCATTTAGCTGACGCTTTTATGACTTACAGTCATGTGTGCATACATTCTTATGGGTGGTCCCGGGAATCGAACCCACTACCCTGGCATTACAAGCGCCATGCTCTACCAACTGAGCCACAGAAGGACCACTGAGCAGAACAAACTTGTTTCTTTGACGAGAGCCCTGTGTTTCCCCTGATCAAGTATGAAGACATCTGACTACAGATGCAAACTTTTCCCCACTGGCAAATTTTCTGTCTGGTATCCGCATTGCCTTCATTGTTGTTTTCCTTACAAACAATAACTTTGGACATGTGTGCGTTCCTATCAAAGTAAATGCATTATTTTCAGTATAGCGTGTTGTCGCTTCAACTGTAGCATACCGTATGTATGTATGTATGGAGCAAAATATATTTACTGTTTTATTCACGTTTTCAAGTACTGTTGACAAATCATGTATTCCGATTCTTGCATAGATTGAAATGGACACGTGTGTAAAATGTTTTTTTTTTTGAAAGTTGTACTCATTATGATGAGCTAATGCTAAGCTATTTGCCAGAGATGTGTGGCACCATGTTTGTTGACATCATACAATGCATTCTGGTTGTCACGTAAGTATCTGTCAGACCAAAGATGTTATAAAAAAACGAGGTGAAGGGATATTTCACTCGATTGACTTATGGTGCTTTAAAAGACAACTGGGAACTCTGAAGAATACGAGGTCAAATCATGACATCAGTGATCTTCGGGTCGGAAATACGGAGCTCTAGAAACAGGCCCGAGTCGGAAGACCGTTCGGAGCAATTTTTCGAAAGGTTCGAGATTTCCGAGTGATTTGTCGGTAAACTACTTATAATTTGTGTGTTCCGGTTCTTGTATACACTAACAAGTACATCGAAGATGTGTATGATGAAGTGGCCAAACTTAATATTTTAATGGGCGCAGCCATCTTTTACTATTTGCGTCTTATAGTGAATGGCATTCTGGGATATGGGAGTATTCACTTGTCAAAAATAAACAAAATATCATAAAGAATTTAGCTGCTGTTAGCTTAGCTGACACACATCTCTTCTGAACAATATTACAATATTATTTCTCCCTTGTTTACAATATACCACAACTCCGCTGAGCACAAGTCTAGCTGTTAGGTTACTAACTTATATTTGTTTTTTGTCAGCGCAACCTGTTATTTAGACTGGTTTATGGAATGAGTTTGGCTGTGGACATGTTCTGTGTGATGTTTGGATTAGTGATGCACCTATATAAAAATTTTGGCCGATACCGATATCCAATATTTTCCTTGACAAAAAAAACGATACCGATAACCGATATTAAACATTTTAGGGGCCTTTAAAGCATTCTAGTAGTTAAATAGTTAACACACACACACACACACACACGGACACAGCATCTCAGTGTAAGAGGCGTCACTACAGTCCCTGGTTAGAATCCAGGCTGAGTCCCATAGGGCTGCGCACAATCGGCCCAGTGTCGTCCAGGTTTGGCCGGGGTAGGCCGTCATTGTAAATAAGAATTTGTTCTTAAAACTGACTTGCCTAGTTAAATAAAGGTTACACACACACACACACACACAACATTGAAGTATGTCGCTATTAGCAGTAAAACATAATAAAAACCTATTTCTTTCACTTACTTGCTGTGCTGTTTCATTGCTCATTTGTTCAGTCGTTTCATTCTCAATCAGGATTTCATTATACATGTCAAGTAGTGAAGTTTCAGCTCTGTCTGTCCGTGGCCTCTCTTCCTCGGTGCGCACTGTCACTGTGTCCGTTTCCATCTTGTCCAGCTGTGTATGGAACATTTCACATAAACCCTGTTTCTTGTCTCTATCGATGTAGCGGTGGTAGTACATAGCATCTAGCATGGTGGCGACACAGTAAAGAGAGAATGCCACCGAATCGCTTGTTCACAGCCTGTGTTGGCAGTTTTGTTGAGCAGGCGTTTCAATGCCATGACAGAGGGTATCACGTCTGCTGCAAGCGCAGTTGATGAGCTTAATTCGAGTCAGTTGTTAGAATGGAGCAGGCAAGTGTGTTCATGTTTCAAACATGTTCTCAAATGCCATTGAAATGGCAGCATAACCAGCACATTCATGATCATGCAATACAACTTTCCTCAGTACGAAATCCTCGACGACCCACTGTGCTGTCAGACTCAGCATGCTCATGGGGCTGATATTGCTGGTCCACCTGTCAGTCGTGAAGATAATAGCAGTGACGCTATTACTGTGTAACTCCGGTAGGGCAACATCTGAAAAATAGCGCACTTGGTTGTGTGTACCTGTGCTCGACCAGTCGGCGAAAGCCAACATCACCCACGACAGAGAACGGTTGATTGTCAAGGGCAATTCATTAAATTATCTTTGCGTTAATGGATTTTGCCTTTTGAGTTGAAATGCTGAAATGTTCTTACTCTTTCAAATGACTGCTCGACTTGTTGACTGCTTAATCCACACAGCAGACATTGTGTGGGCTAGGTTAGGAATGCTGTGTTGCACATGTAGCACAATTTTACGTGGTGTCATGTACCTACGTTATATTGGTATGCACGTCAGCTTTGACATCGGTTTTGCACTTTGGCATTAAACTAGATTTTGGGCCGATGCCGATGTTAGCATTTTTAGCTAATATCGGCCGATTCCGATATATCGTATATCGTGCATCCCTAGTTTGGATGATGAAGATCGCATTTATCTTTCACAATAAAATGTCAAATTGAGGAAAAGTCGTTTAGACCTTTATTTCCCATCAGTACAAAACATTGTTTAGATGCTTTTCAGACAACAATGCTGTTTAGACCCATTTGTTGTATCATACGTTTTGTTGCTACTGTTCCAATCACATATTTGCAATGGTGCGCTGCAGGGTCCACTCAACAATGATCACAAATATGTGATCGTACGCATCAAAGGGTTTAAAATGTTAGAAATTGAGATTTTGTGTGACTTATCTATACACAATACCCCATAAAGTAAAAGCGGTATAAGTATTTAACCCCTTTTGTTATGGCAAGCCTAAATAAGTTCAGGAGTAAAAATGTGCTTTACAGGTCACATATTAAGTCTCATTCTGTGTTCAATAATAGTGGTTAACATGATTTTTGAAAGACTACCGCATCTCTGTACCACACATACTGTATACAATTATCTGTAAGGTCCCTCAATCAAGTAGTACATTTCAAGCACAGATTCAACCACAAAGACCAGGGAGGTTTTCAATACCTCGGAAAGAAGGGCACAGATTGGTAGATGTGTACAAATAAAAAAGCAGACGATGAATATACCTTTGAGCATGGTGAAGTTATTTATTAGGCTTTGGATGGTGTAACACTACAAAAATAACTCAGTTTCCAGAAAGATAGGAAACTACTCAGGGATTTCACCATGAGGCCAACGGGGAGTTTAATTATCTGTGATAGGAAAAAAACTGAGGATGTATCAACAACATTGTTGTTTCCAAAATACTAAACTAATTGATAGAGTGAAAAGAAGGAAGCCTGTACGGAATAAAAATATTCCCCCCAAAAATGCACCCTGTTTGCAAGAAATGTCATTTTAGTCCGGAATACAAAGCGCTATGTTTGGGGCAAATCTAACATAATACATCACTGAGTACAACACTTCATATTTTCAAGAATGGTGGAGGCTGCATCATGTTATGGATATGCTTGTGATTGGCAAGGACTAAGGAGTTTTTGGGATAAAAATAAATGGAATACAGCTAAGCATAGAAAAAAATCCTAGAGGAAAACATGGTTCAGTCTTCTTTCCATCAGACACTGGGAAACAAATTCACCTTTCAGCAGGACAGTAAACACAAGGCAAAATCTACACTGGAGTGCAAAGGGTGGCTACTCATCAAGGCAAAGGGTGGCTATTTGAAGAATCTCAAATATAAAATATATTTAGATTTATTTAACACTTTTGTGGTTACTACATGAATCCATACGTGTTACTTGATAGATTTCAGGTGTCTTCACAGTGTAGAACATAGTACAAATTAAGAAAAACCCTTGAAAGTGTAGATTTTCTAAAACTTTTGACCGTTAGTGTATTTTTTGTTTAGCTCAAATAATATAATTTAAAATTATGCATTAATGTGTCGGTAATAGAATAAAACACGGCAAAAACAAATGTAAACCGTAATAGATGCATTTCTATAGCTTCCAAAATATTTTTTTTTACAATGGTGGGGGTGATGGAAGCTCGGTGGCTTCAAAACAGCCCCCCACCAACCCACCCATCAGTCATCTAATGTATACAGCGCTTCGGAAAGTATTCGGACCCATAGATTTTTTCACGTTACAGCCTTATTCTAAAATTGATTAAATAAATACAAATCCTCGGCAATCTTCACACAATACCTCCATGATGGCAAAGCAAAACAGGGATTGACATTTTTGCAAATGTATTAAAAATAAAAAACAGAAATACCTTATTTACATAAGTATTCAGACCCTTTGCTACGATAATAGGAATTGAGCTCAGTTGTATCCTGTTTCCATTGATCATCCTCAAGATGTTTCTACAACTTGGAGTCCACCTGTGGTCAATTCAATTGATTGGACATGATTTTGAAAGGCCACACCTGTCTATATAAGGACCCACAGTTGACAGTGCATGTCAGAGCAAAAACCAAGCCATGAGGTCGAAGGAATTGATCGTAGAGCTGGATTGTGATTGTGTGGGGAAGGGTACCAAAACATTTCTGCAGCATTGAAGGTCCCCAAGAACACAGTGGCCTCCATCATTCTTTAATGGAAGAAGTTTGAAACCATCAAGACACTTTCTAGAGCTGGGAAACTGAGAAATCAGGGGAGAAAAGCCTTGGTCAGGGAGGTGACCAAGAACCCGATGGTCACTGACAGAGCTCTATAGTTCCTCTGTGGATATGGTAGAAACTTCCAGAAGGACAACCATCTCTGCAGTACTCCACCAATAAAGCCTTTATGGTAGAGTGGCCAGACGAGAAACCACTGCTTCAGAAAGCTCAGGACCTCAGAACGAGGCAAAGATTCACCTTCCAACAGGACAACGAACCTAAGCACACAGCCAAGACAACGCAGGAGTGGCTTCGGGACAAGTCTCTGAATGTCCTTGAGTGGCCCTGCCAGAGCCCGGACATTAACCTGATCGAACATCTCTGGAGAGACCTGAAAATAGCTGTGCAGCGACGCTCCCCAGCCAACCGGACAGAGCTTGAGAGAATCTGCAGAGAAGAATGGGAGAAACTTTCCAGATACAGGTGTCCCAAGCTTGTAGTGGCATACCCAAGAAGACTCGAGGCTGAAATAGCTGCCAAAGGTGCTTCAACAAAGTACTGAGGAAAGGGTCTGAATACTTATGTTAATGTGATATTTCAGGGGGGGGAAACTATTTAAATCAATTTTGGAATAAGTCTGTAACCTAACAAAATATGGAAAATGTCAAGGGGTCTGAATGCTTTCCCGAAAGCACTGTATATAAAATCATTGGTCAGAACAAAGAAGGGAAGGGGGTTTGTTTGGTTTCATAGTAAGATGAATCTGTGCTTTCAGGGGGAAACCAAAACATGAACTTTGCAATGCTTCCTCCAGCATTGTATAGTCACAGCAGTCTACCGAAGGATGAAGCACATGCAATGGAAGAAAATGCATTTTGTGGTATCGTAAATTGGTGGTACCTGCGACAACCAAACTTGATGGACAATGTTGATTAGCAGGTGAAATGATGCAGTTGCAAGGTTAAAAAGTTGGAGTCAGGATCAGGTCAGCACCGTATTGTCCAATAACATTGTGGGGTGAGCCCAGCTTTTTTCTCTTCAGGCACAAGCTACAGAGGCTAAAAAGTCAATGGCGTATACACAACTGTGCACAACTTTCAGGGACCCGCATTGGCTTGTTAGTTCTAATTTCAAAACTACTGGCTGAAATTACACAAATTCTTTATAAAAACGGATCTTTAACATTCCTCTTGCAACATTGAATCCCAGTTGAACAAATAAAAGAGATGCATAAGTGACATCAGTCACACTTGCATTGCAATATCAGTGAGTATTTAAGGTAATGATTATTTCGATATGGTTATCATTCTGTGGAAAAATCTAACAGTATTTACGGTAAGTGTAGCCTAGTGGTTAGAGCGTTGGACTAGTAACCGGAAGGTTGTGAGTTCAAACCCCCGAGCTGACAAGGTACAAATCTGTCGTTCTGCCCCTGAACAGGCAGTTAACCCACTGTTCCCAGGCCGTCATTGAAAATAAGAATGTGTTCTTAACTGACTTGCCTGGTTAAATAAAGGTAAAATAAAAATAAAAAAGGTAGGTCAACACTGTAGTGTCCAGCCAAGTGCCCTGAGAGAGAGTTGATGCCACAGCCTCTCTCTGTCGGACCCATTCACTTCTAACTCATGCCCGTGCCACCCCGAATGCAGGAAGTGAGTCAAACAGGAAGTGACACAAGCTAGGTCAAACTTTAGAGTAGCAGTCTTGGGTGTATTTGAATAGGGTTGGACTAAAACAAATTTCAAGCACAATAGCAGCTGTGATAACATTAATTGTAGTGTTTGGTTGGGGGAGGAAGATAGCAGCAGTTGAGTTCAGGTTTTATATACATTCCTACAAGTCTGCTGCAGCACAGGAAATGCTTGAATGAACATCTTCAAGTAACTGACTGCCAGGCTTGATGGCTGGTTTTGTGGCGAGATAGATAGATGGTGGTACTTCCCACTCCAAGTCTATGGTTTCCTCCCTGCCTTCGTGCTCCATAAATACACAATGAAAGACTGGACTCTGGACCCGATCACATAGGGCCCATAACCCAGCATGAAATCAACAGTGCAGTTTTCATTAGGCACCAAATGGAAGAACTGAAACAGGACGGAACTACTCAGACTCCCACAAGCAGCGCTAATTTGTATTTTGTCCGTTGCATATCTTTTCAAAAAACTTTATGCCCCAAAGAATATGGCCCTGGCTCTAATGGCTTGGATGGAATGATAACAAATGAGAGGCTTTGTATCTGTGGCCTTAGCCACCAGACCACAGACGAAGCACATCAAATCCACACTGCTGCTTCAGCACAATGACATGGGTCTGACAGCCCAGGCCTAAAACAAGAGTCTGTCTCTGTCCCTTCCTATAGGCATCCAAATCTGATTGGAGGCCATTTCTTAAACAAGAGCCAAGCATTTGTATCAATTTGTCTGTCTTGGGACTCTTCATATAGGCATCCAAACTGAACAGGGGACAGTTTTTAACCTCTTCCTCCTACCCTCTACTTTTTCGAACATTCTGTTAAAAATCGCGCAACATTTCAGCGCCCTGCTACTCATGCCAGGAATATAGTATATGCATATGATTAGTATGTGTGGATAGAAAACACTCAGACGTTTATAAAACTGGTTAAATCACGTCTGTGACTTTAACAGAACGTGCGTTTCATTGGAAAGTGCAGGAAAATCTGATCACTGAAAGTGGAAAAATATATCCATCCGCCGCTTCAACCCATTGTTATGGGCGAAAGACATTAAATATGGCTGAGGTTGGAGTACCTACAGCTTCCACACGATGTCAACAGTCTTGTCATTTGCCTAGGATTTGTTTCTTGGTCAAACGAACAAGAGACAGCCCATTTCTTCTGGTCTCCGACCGGATATTTTGGTTGAGAAATACACGGACAGTATTTCAAGACGGACCCCTATAGAAAACACTACGTCTCGTGATTAATTTGATCGCTTATTAACGTTTACTAATACCTAAAGTTGCATTACAAAAGTATTTCGAAGTGTTTTGTGAAAGTTTATCGTCGACTTTTTGAATTTTAAAAAATGACGTTACGTTATGAAACGCTATTTTTTTCCATTTATCACACAGTCTTCATAGATCGATATCTAGGCTATATATGGACCGATTTAATCGAAAAAAAGACCCAATAGTGATTATGGGACATCTAGGAGTGCCAACAAAGAAGATGGTCAAAGGTAATGAATGTTTTATATTTTATTTGTGCGGTTTGTGTAGCGCAGACTATGCTAATTATTTTGTTTACGTCCCCTGCGGGTCTTTTGGGGTGTTACATGCTATCAGATAATAGCTTCTCATGCTTTCGCCGAAAAGCATTTTAAAAATCTGACTTGTTGCCTGGATTCACAACGAGTGTAGCTTTAATTCAATACCCTGCATGTGTATTTTAATGAACGTTTGAGTTTTAACTAATACTATTAGCATTTAGCGTAGCGCATTTGCATTTCCAGAGCTCTAGATGGGACGCCTGCGTGCCAGGTAGGAGCAAGTGGTTAACAGATGATAGTATTGATCACTCAGCACTTCTAGCCTGACAATGTTTGACAGCTGGGAAAGTCTGTGTAGATGTGTTGGTTGGGAATAAAACAGCAGACAAGGATTTGGGGAGTGACACACACACACCCTAATGCCACTAAAGGCTGGTCGGAACTCAAGAGTAAGTAAGCCCGGGATACTGGGATGCACTATTTCCCCATGCTTATCCTGCTTCCTGCCATCAGCGCAGTGAGACAGAGAATTCCGTAAGTCAGGTTCACCCCCCTGCAGCCCCCAATGGACCCACTGATCCAATAAAAACATGGACGACATGGACGACAGGATGTTTCATCCTGAATGGAGATGGGGGTTCCTTACTTCCCCCATCGTTCTTTCCCTCTCTATTTCAGAGCAATGTCAGATCACAGCTCCGCTATCTGCTGTGCCCTGTGCTGCTGCTAACATGAAAGGCTAGGGAGCAGATGGGGAAACTCAGAGGAAGCTGATGCTACCGAATACTAATGCACATTATGGGGAGGAATCCTCTTTAAATGGCACAGGGCCCAATCTTAAAGAAAAATTCCACCCCAAAACTATATTTTGGTATGTGTTTCATTAGTCCATTGTTGATATAGTCCCAAAATGTTTTGCATGTCAGATACATGTTACAATACTGTATCTTCCCCTATCGCTCTATATCCCGCCCAAACACCCACCCACACACATACAGTACATACAATGAACACCGTCATTGTTTAAATCAAATAAAATTGTATTAGTCACATGCGCCGAATACAACAGGTGTAGACCTCACAGTGAAATGCTTACTTACAAGCCCCTAACCAACAATGCAGTTTAAAGAATTGTCACGGTTTTCATGTGGTGAAGGAGAGTCAGACCAAACTGCAGCGTGTATATTGCGATCAATGTTTAATCACACAACGTAACACGAATCCAAAACACAAACTCAACAAAACAATAAACGTAGTGAAAACCGAAACAGCCTTAACTGGTGCAAACTAACATAGACTAAGGACATCAAGACACTCAGGACAATCACCCACAATACAACCAAAGAATATGGCTGCCTAAATATGGTTCCCAATCAGAGACAACGATAAACACCTGCCTCTGATTGAGAACCACTTCAGACAGCCATCGACTCTCCTAGAACACCCCACTAAGCTACAATCCCACTAAGCTACACACCACATACAACAACCCATGTCACACCCTGGCCTGACCAAATACATGAAGAAAAACACAAAATACTTCGACCAGGGCGTGACAGTAAGCCATTTTTCAATTCTGTATATTTTTGGTGTAGTAGGACAACAAAATACCTGTAAACTGAGGAACAACAGTCAATTTTACAACAGAATGTTCAACTTTATAGCGTTGAGCGGCTGGTGCTCTATTGCTCTGCTGTAGCGGCTTTGAGGGTATCTCACGCTCTGGTTTCATATTGCACCCAAATGTTAGCTTAGCTGGCTAGCACTCTGGCGTCGAAACAGCTGCAGAAAGAAACACATGCTACAGCAGGTGGTGTAAACCTCAACTAATCCACACTAGACCAGATTATTTTCCTCACACACACACACACACACACACACACACACACACACACACACACACACACACACACACACACACACACACACACACACACACACACACACACACACACACACACTAAACCACAACAAAGATCCTGTAGATGCTTGCCATAGTTTTTGGAAAAGAGAGCATGTGCTTCTGATTTGGGGTGAAGCCTTTTTGCTAATTCCTCCAATAACAATATGAAGCTGGGCCTCTTTGACTTGGACCCACATGCCCCCCCCCCCCACACACACACACACGTAGGGTTTAGCAGATTTGAAAAAAATACACAAGCGATTGTCCACTATAGCTCAGACGGCATAACAACATACTAGAGGTCGACCGATTAATTAGGGCCGATTTCAAGTTTTCATAACAATCGGAAATCGGTATTTTTGGGCGCCGATTTGCTGAATTTTTACATTTTTGTTTGATTTTTTTATACCTTTACTTAACTAGGCAAGTCAGTTTAGAACACATTCTTATTTTTCAATGACGGCCTAGGAACGGTGGGTTCACTGCCTTGTTCAGGGGCAGAACGACAGATTTTCATCTTGTCAGCTTGGGGGATCCAATCTTGCAACCTTACAGTGAACATGTCCAACGCAATAACGACCTGCCTCTCTCTCATTGCACTCCACAAGGAGACTGCCTGTTACGCGAATGCAGTAAGCCAAGGTAAGTTGCTAGCTAGCATTAAACTTATCTTATAAAAAACAATCAATCATAATCACTAGTTAATTACACATGGTTGATGATATTACTAGATATTATCTAGCATGTCCTGCGTTGCATATAATCTGACTGAGCATACAAGCATACAAGTATCTGACTGAGTGGTGGTAGGCAGAAGCAGCACTTTTGTGCGTTTTCCCAGCAGCTCTTTGTTGTGTGTCAAGCATTGCGCTGTTTATGAGGCTGGTGTAACCGAAGTGAAATGGCTAGCTAGTTAGCACGCGCTAACTAGAGGGACGGAAGCTATACTGTTTCACTGGCAAGACTAAAGTGCCTATAAGAACATCCAATAGTCAAAGGTTAATGAAATACAAATGGTATATAGAGAAATAGTCCTATAATTCTGATAATAACTACAACCTAAAACTTCTTACCTGGGAATATTGAAGACTCATGTTAAAAGGAACCACCAATATGTTCTCATGTTCTGAGGAACTAGCTTTCTTACATAGCACATATTGCACTATTACTTTCTTCTCCAACACTTTGTTTTTGCATTATTTAAACCAAATTGAACATGTTTCATTATTTACTTGAGGCTAAATTGATTTTATTTATGTATTATATTAAGTTAAAATAAGTGTTCATTCAGTATTGTTGTAATTGTCATTATTACAACAACAACAAAAAAAGAAAAAAAAAAGACATTTATTTTAATTTTTATTTTAAATCTGCCGATTAATCGGAATCGGCTTTTTTTGGTCCTCCAATAATCGGTATCTGCGTTGAAAACTCGGTCGACCTCTACAACATACAATAGCATAACAACAACGGCATAATATGTTGACATTTCTGTTGACCAAGGAACAGATTCGGAAATATTCACCACTAAAAACAGGCCACAAATAAGAACAAAATGTAAAAAGCATTGACATTCAACAACGTATGTTAGCAACAGGAGTGTGAATGCTCTGACCATGATTCATTCCACACATTAAAAGGGACCTGAGGCAATGACATCAGAAACTTGCAATTTAGTCAAACCCGTGGGGTTCAGTTATCTGCTTTCAAGCCAGTAGTAGGCCTTCGGAGAGCACGGTATGAAAAACGAGCACAGTCGGGGTCCGTAAGCTGTCCTTTTCCAATTGCAATTCATTCCGAAAGAGGTCTGCCTACCATAGTAGTTTTAAATATTAAAGACGAGTCAGAGCAAGACTTAACTTTTTTTATTTTCTACTAGCACTGACTTTGCTGATAGCTACCTTATTGAGTAATAATGTACTTTTCTATGACTAGGATTGTGGTTGTCCCACCTAGCTATCTTAAGATGAATGTACTAACTTTAAGTCGCTCTGAATAGGAGCATCTGTTAAATGACAAAAATGTTGAGAGAGATAGACCAGCTGAATGAAGACATCAAATCCACTGACAGGGGATAAGGAATCAGGATCATTAATAAAGGATTTGCGCTCAGCGGCAGATCGAGTATTGAAGAGGTTTTTCTTTGGTGACAAAAGTGCCATGCTTCATTACTGAACTAGGTGGATTCTGTAGGTTGATGTTTTAAGCAAAAATATTAAAGCTAATGGGCATTGTCTACAAAGTTCCATCACCTTTTGGGGCAATGCTTTACAAAGACCTCCTTGCAGGGTAACTCATGGGTGGTGTCTCAAATGGCACACTATTCCCTAGTAGGGCCCTGCTCAAAAGTAGTTCACTATATTGGGTATAGGGTGCATTTGGGATCACCCCTGCTGTTTGCAGGGTAAATGGGTATAACGTTTGACTTTAACCAAAAAGCAAGTATGCAACAGTGGGGATGTTGGTTTTGATTAGCACCTTACAAAGGATGTACCATATTCAACTAATTGCATACCTTACCACCATTAGCAACTTATTCCATTTTCCATAGGTAGCCATTGAGAATCACAAGATGTCGTACTATTGATAATACAATATAGGCCCATGATGTTGTATTAGTTGAGAAACCCATTCCATTTTCCATATAGGATGCATTTGAGAATCGCTGGTTGTCGTACATATAGCCTACATAGTATTTGTCATTTCCAGTATTAAATAGGTCACTCCGTATCCTACAGCACCTTCAGTCAAGTCAACCCCATCCCTCTTAAATGCAGCTAGCCCGCTCCATCAGGAATAATGGCTCCTGCACCAATTAAACACCAATGAAACAGCATGAATAATAGAGGCGCTATTGGCTGGCTAACCTGATTCCAGCGCACACGTTTAATTACTGTGGGTCCATCTATTCCTAGGTGGGTTCGCCATCATTTATCTCTCCCGTCTGAGGAGAAACCGGGGTTGGGGTGTGTGTGTGTGAGTGGTATATCTGGAACATTGTTTAAAAAATATATATAATGTGTGTGTGTGTATTAGGGCTGGGCGATATATTGAATTAATTTGATTCATTCAAATGTTTGTTTTAGCGCAATGCTTCAAAGTAGAATAGACTGGGATATGTGACAGAAGACAAGCTGAGCTCTTCCTTTTCAAATGTCTGGAATGCCCTTTTATGGATGTATAGATACTAGTCCACCCACAGATGGAGGAATCAGGGTTGGGTGAAGTTGCCCCTAGATGCTGATCTTGGGTTAGTTTAGCATTTCCCCCACTAATGGTTAATGTTAGGATTGGGGGAATGGAAGTTGATCCTTATCTGTCCCTATGGGAATCGTCACCACGATTGTAAGTAAGCATTTCACTGTAAGGTCTACCTGTTGTATTTGGCGCATGTGACAAATAAAATGACTTGATGTATGTTTTTTGCAGGTCTCTTAATGTGTGAAGAGGTTGTCAAAACCCACCCAAATGTAATTTGAGTAAACTATTCCTTTAAAACGCATCACCAGGGGCAAACGACCTGCCCCCCAGGACACCTAGAGCACCCGATGTCACAGGAAGGCCAAAAAGATAATCAAGGACAACAACCACCCGAGCCGCTGCCTGTTCACCCCGCTACCATCTAGAAGGCGAGGTCAGTACAGGTGCATCAAAGCTGGGACCAAGAGACTGAAAAACAGCTTCTATCTCAAGACCATCCGACTGTTAAACAGTCATCAACACGGTGAGGCTACTGCCTATATACAGATTGAAATCACTGTCCACTTGGATAATAAATGGATCACTAGTCACTTTAATAATGTTTACATATCTTCCATTACTCATCTCAAATGTATATACTGTATTTTGTACCATCTGTTGCATCTTGCCTATGCCGCTCTGTCATTGGTCATCCATATATTTATATGTATATATTCTTATTCCATTCCTTTAGTTAGATTTGTGTGTATTAGGTAGTTGTTGTGGAATTGTTAGATTACTTGTTAGATATTGGTGCACTGTAGGAACTAGAAGTATTTCGCCTCACTCGCAATAACATCCAAAAACATTTGATTTGATATTGATTAAAATGGCAATCTGGGATTCAAACAACAACAGGTAGCCAGCCCCCTTCCACTTTTTGGATAAAGAGCTGAGGGATGGAGCTGGAGAAATGTAACCACTTTCAAATTTAAGTCTTCTCTGCATTCTCCACCACTGTTCAATCCCTAAGGAGAGCTCCATAGCCTTGGCTCAGGAAGCCAACTTCCCCGCTCTTGTTACCCAGAGATAGACGACACATCTGGGCCAGCAATGAGGGATCTCTCCCCTGGGTCACCAGACTGGCTCCCGTTGTGAATATGTACAGGTGCCAAAATGGTGCAGGGTACCATATTCATTAAAGGAATAGTGTGTTATTTTGGCAATTAAGTGATTTTTATACACACCGAGTCAGATGAACTCATCGATACCATTGTTATGTCTTTGCGTGCAATTTGAAGGAATGTAGTTTCGCGAGGCATTGCTAACTAGCGTTAGCGCAATGACTGGTAGTCTACCAGAACTCCACCACCCATCTACCTCAGCTATAATGGGAGCCAACTAAAGAAATACACAATTATGAAATTATGAAGTTGCAAAAGCGGCTACTAGTTTGTTAGAAACTTATGTGAATGTAACAGAGTCCATGTCTGTCACTATAATGATACTTACATTCAAACCGGCACATTAGACTCAAACAAACCATGCAAACTTCTGGAGCAAAAACCAAGCTTGTCACACCAGGCATGTAGATCTCAGGTTCGGTGACGTCCTTGTGGGATGCTAACGCAGCTACCTGCTACATTCACACATTGAGGTAATAATTGCCAAAGTGTTTTAACGCGTGTTCTCTGAGGTGTTGGGGAGTAAAATCGTTGTGGAAAAAACTATTGTTTTGAACAAATAACAAAATAACTGCCCATAGTTCATAAAATATGACGTGTTGCTCAAGGACAATGCGAACGAGACATACAATTGAAGTCGGAAGTTTACATACACTTAGGTTGGAGTCATTAAAACTTGTTTTTCAACCACTCCACAAATTTCTTGTTAACAAACTATTGTCTTGGCAAGTCAGTTAGGACATCTACTTTGTGCATGACAAGTAAATTATCCAACAATTGTTTACAGACAGATTATTTCACTTATAATTCACTGTATCACAATTCCAGTGGGTCAGAAGTTTACATACACTATGTTGACTGTGCCTTTAAACAGCTTGGAAAATTCCAGAAAATGATGTCATGGCATTAGAAGCTTCTGATAGACTAATTGACATCATTTGAGTCAATTGGAGGTGTACCAGTGGATGTATTTCAAGGCCTACCTTCAAACTCAGTGCCTCTTCGCTTGACATCATGGGGAAATCAATAGAAATCAGCCAAGATCTCAGAAGAAAAATGGTAGACCTCCACAAGTCTGGTTCATCCTTGTGAGCAATTCCCAAACACCTGAAGGTACCATGTTAATATGTACAAATAATAGTACGCAAGTATAAACACCATGGGACCACGCAGGCGTCAAACCGCTCAGGAAGGAGATGCGTTCTGTCTCCTCGAGATGAACGTACTTTGGTGCGAAAAGTGAAAATCAATCCCAGAACAGCAGCAAAGAACCATGTGAAGATGCTAGAGAAGCGGGTACAAAAATATCTATATCCACAGTAAAACGAGTCCTATACCGACATAACCTGAAAGACCGCTCGGCAAGGAAGAAGCCATGGCTCCAAAACTGCCATAAAAAAGCCGGACTACGATTTGCAACTGCACATGGGGACAAAGATCGTACTTTCTGGAGAAATGTCCTCTGGTCTGATGAAACACAAATAGAACTGTTTGGCCATAATGACCATCGTTATGTTATCTTTGGAGGAAAAATGGGGAGGCTTGCAAGCCAAAGAACACCATCCCAACCGTGAAGCACGGGGATGGCAGCATCATATTGCGGGGGTGCTTTGCTACAGGAGGGACTGGTGCACTCCACAAAATAGATGGCATCATGAGGAAAATGTATTTAATTTATTTTACCTTTATTTAACTAGGCAAGTCAGTTAAGAACAAATTCTTATTTTCAATGACGGCCTAGGAACAGTGGGTTAACTGCCTGTTCAGGGGCAGAACGACAGATTTGTACCTTTTCAGCTCGGGGGTTTGAACTTGCAACCTTCCAGTTACTAGTCCAACGCTCTAACCACTAGGCTACCCTGCCGCCCCATGTGGATATATTGAAGCAACATTGCAAGACATCAGTCAGGAAGTTAAAGCTTGGTCGCAAATGGGTCTTCCAAATGGACAATGACCCCAAGCATACTTCCAAAGTTGTGGCAAAATGGCTTAAGGACAAAAAGGTCAAGGCATTGGAATGGCCATCACAAAACCCTGACCTCAATCCTATGGAAAATGTGTTGGTAGAACTGAAAAAGCATGGGTGAGCAAGGAGGTCTTCAAACCTGACTCAGTTACACCAGCTCTGTCAGGAGGAATTGGCCAAAATTCACCCAACTTATTGTGGGAATGTTGTGGAAGGCTCCACCAAAACGTTTGACCCAAGTTAAACCATTTAAAGGCAATGCTACCAAATACTTATTGAGTTTATGTAAACTTCTGACCCACTGGGAATGTGATGAAAGAAATACAAGCTGAAATAAATTTCTCTGTACTATTATTCTGACATTTCGCAATCTTAAAATAAAGTGGTGATCATAACTGACCTAAGGCAGGGAATTTTTACTAGGATTAAATGTCAGGGATTGTGAAAAACTGAGTTTAAATGTATTTGGCTAAGGTGTATGTAAACTTCCAACTTCAACTGTATAAAAAACGCTTCAAATGACCTGCCCACCTTGGCAAGCACAAGTAACAACAACAACAAAGATGGCGGTGAAAAAACAGTGCTTAGGCCTAGGAGTGTGAACGTTTAAACAAAGTTGGTATCCTTTACATTAAGAAAATCCATAACCCAATTTATTTTGTTTGTAATTTTGTTTGGGGAAAAACAAACAATCACAATACAATTATCAAAAAAACATTATTTTCCATGTTGAAGCCTAACTAGACTTCAGCCTGTAAAGGTCTGTGGATAGTAAGGAAATGTAAATAAAACCAGAAAGCTAAAGGCAAACAATTTGCTAGGCCTGCAAGACAAGATATAGCGATAAATAGATTACTAAGACATTTTTTTTCTGCCTGCCCCCTCCTCTCTCCCTCACGTTGGTTTGCCTGCTCTTGTTCTTTACCAGAGATCTGTATTTAATAATAAGATGCTCATGTCTCCGCCCTAACAATGGGAGTCATTGTCCCGAAGGTGGGAAGGCAGGTGACAAGCTTAGTACCAAAATAAGCCCATAGAAACACATTGGGTTTATTTTGGACAGATTTTGGTGAGACTGAGACCTCTTGCTTCGCCTCTTCCTCTCGGTCTTCACTAATGATGCAAGTGTGTGTTCAGTCTTCGGTCTGTTGCTTGTAGAATATCTTAGCCTATTCATTGATAATAGGCCCTGCTTTACTGAAGTTGCTAGACATTGTAAGCCAAGAAATGGCAAGATAGAGCTTTCCATTGCGAGATACAGCATTTGATTGCTGATAGATAGGCCTATTGCATGGTTCTGACTGGTGGCCGACCTGCCTATACTGTGCCACTCCCCTTTCGCTCTGTCCCTCACTACCTCGCTATGAAAAATGAAAGTGGTTGTGTTCTCGGAAGTACAACAACTAACCAGTCTCATCCGTTTTAAAAATACTGAATCTTGGGCATCTCGACACTCATAAATGAGAGTTGGCACAGGAAGTTGACGTTCAAGGAATCAAGGAATCAATTCTTTTGGAGAAGACTCTCCACCACTACATCATTGTCGTTAACTTTGAAAAATGGCAAAGCAAAGCAAGCAATTTTTTCCCCCTCCGTTAATTTTTTGCCCCTCCTGCTGAGTATCTTTGCTAGATCCCATTTGTTCTTCATTTCATGCACCTTGGTTTAGGTGTAGGCTACTGTGTATTACTGTGGAGTGGGTAGCGAGTCGCGACTGTACAAAAAACATACCCACAAGCCTGTAAGGGGTTATAGAATGAATTCTGAAAATGAAAAAATGGCAGTGTGGATATTGGAGTGTGTTGAAGGACACTAGAGAAGAAAAAAAACATCTAGGTAAACACAATTACTTCCTTTCCTTTTCACTGTCTGTGGGGAACTTTCTGGCTAAGCCACTGAAAATGTATGTGTACATGTGTTAGGCGAGTACGAGAACATCTGCCGCTTAGGGATCCCGCAAGACAAAGCTAATATGATACGATGTTATGATATATACATTTTTTAAGTAACTTTCAACTCTGCTCTGCCAAAGTAAAAAAAAACAATTTTTTATTAAATAAACATGAAGAATTTGTGTGTTACATGGGGCTTGCATTTCAAGATTTCAAGTTAAAGGGGATAAGAAAAAGATGATAAAGAACATCGAGGAAAAGGACATCAGATCTATGAGAATGTATTTATGTATGAAGCATGAAGTATTTCTAAAACTCAGTCACTGCTGTAATGACATAAAGCGTGCCATTTATCAACAGGTAAAACCTGGCAAGCCTGTTACCTCATACAATAGAAATTTAGCTAAGAGCAAAGACAGGCACATTTTGTTCAAAAGTTAGGGATATTGAAATTGTCTTCACTTAGCCTGCAGAGCATAAATAATGTTCAGTTTCTATCGCAAAATGTGGCAATAAAGCACATAGAGTTATGACAGTGGTTAGACCTACCTTATTTATGTGTGTTCTGTACAATATTACTTGACATTTGGTGATAAGAATGTTATGACATGTTTATGACACCATTGTGACACTTATGATATACAGTTCAAGTAAAGTGTTGTCAAATATTGAGTGAATAGGCCTAAGCCTACTGTAAGTGGTGGCAGCGTAGCCTAGTGGTTAGAGCGTTGGACTAGTAACCAGAAGGTTGCGAGTTCAAACCCCCGAGCTGACAAGGTACAAATCTGTCGTTCTGCCCCTGAACAGGCAGTTAACCCACTGTTCCCAGGCCGTCATTGAAAATAAGAATATGTTCTTAACTGACTTGCCTGGTTAAATAAAGGTAAAATTTAAAAAATGTAAAGTGGGTTGGACTGAAAAACAATGCTAAGTAGCTTATATTTAAGAGAGCCATTGGAGGTAATCATTAGCATATTCTACTGTCATCATTGAACCCGTGATTTCTGTGTTATTAGAGCAATTAGATTAGGCTGGCATACTATATACAGGTAACTGCCAAAATAAAGGAAACACCAACATAAAGTGTATTAAAGGTCCAATGCAACCATTTTTTATCTCAATATCAAATCATTTCTGGGTAACAATGAAGTGACTGTTATCAATTAAAAAATTGTCCAAAATAAACAAAAATAGCATCTTAGCAAAGTGCAATTTCTCAAGCAAGAATTATGCTTGGACTGTCTGGGAGCGGTCTGAGGGGAAAACTGAAAATGAGCTGTTTAACAGCAGAGAGATTTGGAACTCTCTGGCTGCAGTCCAAACACTTAAAAGACACACCCTATCCCCTCAGCCCTCAAATTAAGTGGACACTTCTGATGACGCATCATGACGTTTGACGAGTATACACTTGCAGGATGAGGGAGGAAGGAATCATTTCTAAATAGACCACCCTTGGCCGGAAATTCATCACTCGTTGATCCCGCGATGATTATGTTTTCAGCCACCGGTAGCTTGTGGGTACTTTATATGCGCAACAGTCAATTATGATTGCATGTTTACTTCTGTTAAATATATAATTATTAATATACGCCTACTGTAAGATAGCTAGCAAATTAATTAGCTAACTAACGTTAGCCTGCCTAGCTGGAACTTCTGACTTACAATGTCTAACTTATCCATTTTTACTTACACGTGTATGTTGACTTCTCCATTGATGTTGTTTTTAAGTTTTCGCTGACTTTTCTTAGCGGATGTACAATCGTCGCAAATTGAATTATGGGGAGTTTTCAGACCCCGGAGTGAACATAATCGTACACTCGCAAAGCTGACTAAAAACGTGAGCTGAGGTGTTCCCTTGCTTGGCTAATCATTTGGACCACCCTCCAAGATGGTGACGGGGATTCCCCCAAGGGCATAAGGCGAGGGTAAGTCATTTAAGTGTTTGGACCGCAGCCTCTGTCTTATCGATCTACTAATTAATTTAATGCATGGTGATGTCACCAGGTGTAACCATTAGTCCAAACAGTAAACTGGAGTATGCATTGGCCAAATTCAGGTAGGTCCCTCCCAGTTTCTTAAGTTTAAGAAACATTTTGCAACAGAATCGACATAATGAAAACATCAGTGCATCGATGACGTTATCCCTACAGTGACTGTATGTACATACCCCAACAAGAAGCCATGGATTACAGGCAACATCCACACTGAGCTAAAGGGTAGAGCTGCCGCTTTCAAGGAGCGGGACTCTAAACCGGAAGCTTCGAATAAATCCCGCTATGCCCTCCGACGAACCATCAAACAGGCAAAGCGTCAATACAGAACTAAGATCGAATCATACTACACCGGCTTCGACCCCTGTCGAATGAGGCATTGCAAACCATTACAGATTACAGAAGCACAGCCGAAAGCTGCCCAGTGACACAAGCCTACTGGACGAGCTAAATTACTTCTATGCTCGCTTCGAAGCAAATAACACTGAAATATGCATGAGAGCATCAGCTGTTCCGGATGACTGTGTGATCACGCTCTCCGTAGCAAGACCTTTAAATTGGTCAACATTCACAAGGGCCAGAAGGATTACCAGGACGTGTACTCTGAGCACGCGCTGACCAACTGGCAAGTGTCTTCACTGACATTTTCAACCTCTCCCTGTCTGAGTCTGGCAGCTTCATTAAATAGTACCCACAAAACACCAGTCTCAACGTCAACAGTGAAGAGGTGAGTCCGGGTTACAGGCAGAGTTGCAAAGAAAAGGCCATATCTCAGACTGGCCAATAAAAAGAAAAGATTAAGATGGGCAAAAGAACACAGACATTGGACAAAGGAACTCTGCCAGGCATCCCGGAGTGGCCTCTTCGCTGTTGCCGTTGAGACTGGTGTTCTGTGGGTACTATTTAATGAAGCTGCCAGTTGAGTACTTGTGAGGCGTCTGTTTCTCAAACACGACACTCTAATGTACTTGTCCTCTTGCTCAGTTATGCACCGGGGTCTCCCACTCCACTTTCTATTCTGGTAGAGCCAGTTTGCGCTGTTCTGTGAAGGGAGTAGTACACAGCGTTGTACGAGATCTTCAGTTTCTTTGCAATTTCTCCAATTTCTCAGAACAAGAATAGACTGACGAGTTTCGGAAGAAATTTCTTCGTTTCTGGCCATTTTGAGCCTGTAATCGAACCCACAAATGCCGATGCTACGATCTGAGAGACAAGGCAAGAAGGGCATTCTATGCCATCAAAAGAAACATAAATTTCAACATACCAATTAGGATTTGGCTAAAAATACTTGAATCAGTCATAGAGCCCATTGCCCTTTATGGTTGTGAGGTCTGGGGTCCGCTCACCAACCAAGACTTCACAAAATTGGACAAACACCAAATTGAGACTCTGCACGCAGAATTCTGCAAAAATATCCTCAGTGTACAACGTAAAACACCAAATAATGCATGCAGAGCAGAATTAGGCCGATACCCACTAATTATCAAAATCCAGAAAAGAGCCGTTAAATTCTACAACCACCTAAAAGGAAGCGATTCACAAACCTTCCATAACCAAGCCATCACCTACAGAGAGATGAACCTGGAGAAGAGTCCCTAAGCAAGCTGGTCCTGGGGCTCTGTTCACAAACACAAACACACCCTACAGAGCCCCAGGACAACAGCACAATTAGACCCAACCAAATCATGAGAAAACAAAAAGATAATTACTTAACACATTGGAAAGATTTAACAAAAAAACAGAGCAAACTAGAATGCTATTTGGCCCTACACAGAGAGTACACAGCGGCAGAATACCTGACCACTGTGACTGACCCAAAATTAAGGAAAGCTTTGACTATGTACAGACTCAGTGAGCATAGCCTTGCTATTGAGAAGGCAGACATGGCTCTCAAGAGAAGACAGGCTATGTGCTCACTGCCCACAAAATTAGGTGGAAACTGAGCTGCACTTCCTAACCTCCTGCCCAATGTATGACCATATTAGAGATACATATTTCCCCAGATTACACAGATCCACAAAGAATTCGAAAACAAATCCAATTTTGAAAAACTCCCATATCTTTTGGGTGAAATTCCACAGTGTGCCATCACAGCAGCAATATTTGTGACCTGTTGCCACGAGAAAAGGGCAACCAGTGAAGAACAAACACCATTGTAAATACAACCCATATTTATGCTTATTCATTTTATCTTGTGTCCTTTAACTATTTGTACATTGTATATATATATATAATATGACATTTGTAATGTCTTTACTGTTTTGAAACTTCTGTATGTGTAATGTTTACTGTTAATTTTGGTTGTTTTTCACTTTATATATTCACTTTGTATGTTGTCTACCTCACTTGCTTTGGCAATGTTAACACATGTTTCCCATGCCAATAAAGCCCTTGAATTGAATTTAATTGATACTCAACTAGTCTAAAGAAGGCCAGTTGTATTGCTTCTTTAAGCAGAACAACAGTTTTTGTAATTGCAAAAGGGTTTTCTAATTATCAATTAGCCTTTTAAAATGCTAAACTTGGATTAGCTAACACAATGTGCCATTGGAACACAGGAATGATGGTTGCTGATAATGGGCCTCTGTACGCCTATGTAGACATTCCATAAAAAATCATCCGTTTCCAGCTACAATATCCATTTACAACATCAACAATGTAAGTAAGTATTTCACTGTAAGCACTTCACCTGTTGTATTCGGCCCATGTGACAAATACCATTATATTTTATTTGATTATAGGGAAAGCCATCCATCCCACCAAAACAGGCTTAAATGTCAGGTAGTCTTTTCAAACAGCTCTTACACTAAAAGGGTGGAAATATATATAAAACACAGGCAAATCATGTTTTTGACTGCACTGCACCTTTAATTTGGTACTGGGCCACCATGAAGCTGCCAGAACAGGTTCAATGCGCATTGGCATAGATTCTGCAAGTGTCTGGAACTCTTTGTTGATGGTGGTGGAAAATTCTGTCTCAGGCATAAGTCCAGAATCTCCCAATTAACAGAGGCGCATAAAGATGGCGGCCCCCGTACACTTACCACAAATTCCTTGTTGTAAATTTGCCTTATTGTACATTGCTCTCTGTCGCTCTTTTGTTGGTATAGTCATTAGCAAAGTATAGCCTACATGACCCACCTTTAGCGTCAAGACGCAGGCAATTTGAAAAAAAAAACTAAAAAGAAGATTGTTCTGATTTATTGGCACATTGAACCATATCGCCCGCTGTAGTTACACTCAGTGGATAGTGCTAAAATGTTGTGAAATTGTTAGATTATATTCCTTGTTAGATATTACTGCATGTTTGGAACTAGAAGCACAAGCATTTCGCTGCACTCGCATTAACACCTGCTAACCATGTGTATGTGGAAAAATTAATTTGATTTGAAATAATTACGTCATATCTGAATTCTGCCAGCTTTACGCACGTTCGCCATTGGGCTGAGATCCGGTGACAGACACACACACACACTGCCTATGCTCCTTTGAGACACCTCTTTC
Source organism: Oncorhynchus keta (assembly GCF_023373465.1). Lineage (NCBI taxonomy): Eukaryota > Metazoa > Chordata > Actinopteri > Salmoniformes > Salmonidae > Oncorhynchus > Oncorhynchus keta. Next base: position 13,626,296 of record NC_068452.1, on the reverse strand, counting down.
AAAGTAACTGAGATCTCTTCTTCCAGCCATTGTAGCCAACATAATGGGCAATGGGTATTTTTATACATGACCCTAAGCATGATGGGATGTTAATTGCTTAATTAACTCAGGGACCACACCTGTGTGGAAGCACATGCTTTCAATATACTTTGTATCCATCATTTACTCGAGTGTTTCCTTTATTTTGGCAGTTCCCTGTAGGTACCCTATATAGTTCCATTGCCTGGATCAAGTATGTTTTACCATGCAGTTCTGGAATGTAGGCTATGGGTGGATGGAATTCATAACAAACGGTTTAACTCGGTGAAAATAGCTCCATGTAGCCTAGAATAACGGGAAAGTGCCTCTTTGAAAATCAAGAGGGGTCTATGCAAGCCATACGCTTTCTATGGTGAGAAAAACATTAATAAATGTAGACTTATTAACAAGCTAGTAATTTAGCCAATGCAATGGTAGATTATTTTGGTCTATAAAACGGTTGGTCAGTATGAGTATAGCCTAGCCTTCTTTGGCTTTAAGATAGCTTTACCGTCATATTATTCTTTGTCGTACATTCTTAAAAGAAACAAAAATGAGACTACGAGGGCAGACTTTGATTAGATAAATCCAGAGAAATTGACTGTCTAGTCCGAATGACCTTACAACAAACTCAACCAAATGTCATTGAATTATGGATGTGTGAGGTTGCTGCTACAGACCATGGAACAGCTCTCAAAATGTAGCCTAGCTATCTTGTAACAACATATAACAACCACTCCGAATTGGAAACATTACTACAGACGCCCACTCTCAAAAATAACGGATTACTTGCGTGCTGGGCAATGTAAGTAGCTTAGCCTACCTTGGAACACAACTCGGAGAAGAGCGGTCTATTTCCCATGTCGCAAAAAGATTCATAGGCACGGGCATGGGACCATCCGACCCACCCGAATTCGAACCCATGCCTCCCGCTCCAACCGCGGCTCCGGGAGCAGAGGGCATAGGTGCCGGGGGTGGTCCACCGATCCCGCCGCCGCTACCTGGGTTCAGGAAAGCGGCCCGCACTCCTCCTCTCTCTACGGCCGCCGCCATCATCGCCTCTCCCGGGGTAGCAGCAGGCTATCAGGCTGTGATGCTCTCTCGCGTAGCCACTCTCGGCTATATCGCAGAAACTTGTCAGTGTAGCAGGCAGCTCAAGGCTAGCATATCGAGATAGTGCTGAAACAGAGGCGTTCAGACACAAATCTGGCCGGGGCGTTATGAAGCACGCACACAAAAACGAGGTACGGTTCTACTATTGGACGCTAGGGGCGCCAGCAGATTTTTCAACGGGGCGGGTCATTGGTTGATTGTAAATAAAAATTCAGAGCTGAATATTATTGCATTATAATAACATTATTATATGTAATTATCCGCCATGTGATTATAGCTAGTAGACAATTATTAGTCTATACATAATTATTTATTGGACATTTTATAACCATAGTAAGAAACGTTATTTATAGACTAATGATACAATATATCAGGGATCATAATCAGGATTCATAATAAAAACGGCTGCAACAACCAATGAAATATCCCTTAATATAAAATCCTACTCCTCTACTAGCCCACAATCCATTCCTAAGAAAGAAATGGCAAGTCATATTAAAATGTTATTTTTATATATATAAAAAAAATCCACTGTGTCGCTTGCACATTCCATTAAGATTTGGAGAAAATATGTTTATCAAATCAAATCAATTTTATTTGTCACATACACATGGTTAGCAGATGTTAATGCGAGTGTAGCGAAATGCTTGTGCTTCTAGTTCCGACAATGCAGTAATAACCAACAAGTAATCTAACTAACAATTCCAAAACTACTGTCTTATACACTGAATATGTACATAAAGATATATGAATGAGTGATGGTACAGAGCAGCATAGGCAAGATACAGTATATGGTAACGAGTACAGTATATACATATGAGATGAGTATGTAAACAAAGTGGCATAGTTAAAGTGGCTAGTGATACATGTATTACATAACATTTACATTTACATTTAAGTCATTTAGCAGACGCTCTTATCCAGAGCGACTTACAAATAAGGATGCAGTCGATGATATAGAGTACAGTATATACGTATGCATATGAGATGAATAATGTAGGGTATGTAACATTATATAAGGTAGCATTGTTTAAAGTGGCTAGTGATATATTTACATAATTTCCCATCAATTCCCATTATTAAAGTGGTTGGAGTTGAGTCAGTGTCAGTGTGTTGGCAGCAGCCACTCAATGTTAGTGGTGGCTGTTTAACATTCTGATGGCCTTGAGATAGAAGCTGTTTTTCAGTCTCTCGGTCCCAGCTTTGATGCACCTGTACTGACCTCGCCTTCTGGATGATAGCGGGGTGAACAGGCAGTGGCTCGGGTGGTTGATGTCCTTGATGATCTTTATGGCCTTGCTGTAACATCGGGTGGTGTAGGTGTCCTGGAGGGCAGGTAGTTTGCCCCCGGTGATGCGTTGTGCAGATCTCACTACCCTCTGGAGAGCCTTACGGTTGTGGGCGGAGCAGTTGCCGTACCAGGCGGTGATACAGCCCGCCAGGATGCTCTCGATTGTGCATCTGTAGAAGTTTGTGAGTGCTTTTGGTGACAAGCCTAATTTCTTCAGCCTCCTGAGGTTGCGCTGCTGCGCCTTCTTCACGATGCTGTCTGTGTGAGTGGACCAATTCAGTTTGTCTGTGATGTGTATGCCGAGGAACTTAAAACTTGCTACCCTCTCCACTACTGTTCCATCGATGTGGATAGGGGGGTGTTCCCTCTGCTGTTTCCTGAAGTCCACAATCATCTCCTTAGTTTTGTTGACGTTGAGTGTGAGGTTATTTTCCTGACACCACACTCCGAGGGCCCTCACCTCCCGTCTCGTCGTTGTTGGTAATCAAGCCTACCACTGTTGTGTCGTCCGCAAACTTGATGATTGAGCTGGAGGCGTGCGTGGCCACGCAGTCGTGGGTGAACAGGGAGTACAGGAGAGGGCTCAGAACGCACCCTTGTGGGGCCCCAGTGTTGAGGATCAGCGGGGTGGCGATGTTGTTGCCTACCCTCACCACCTGGGGTGGCCCGTCAGGAAGTCCAGTACCCAGTTGCACAGGGCGGGGTCGAGACCCAGGGTCTCGAGCTTGATGACAAGCTTGGAGGGTACTATGGTGTTGAATGCCGAGCTGTAGTCGATGAACAGCATTCTCACATAGGTATTCCTCTTGTCCAGATGGGTTAGGGCAGTGTGCAGTGTGGTTGAGATTGCATCGTCTGTGGACCTATTTGGGCGGTAAGCAAATTGGAGTGGGTCTAGGGTGTCAGGTAGGGTGGAGGTGATATGGTCCTTGACTAGTCTCTCAAAGCACTTCATGATGACTGAAGTGAGTGCTACGGGGCGGTAGTCGTTTAGCTCAGTTACCTTAGCTTTCTTGGGAACAGGAACAATGGTGGCCCTCTTGAAGCATGTGGGAACAGCAGACTGGTATAGGGATTGATTGAATATGTCCGTAAACACACCGGCCAGCTGGTCTGCGCATGCTCTGAGGGCGCGGCTGGGGATGCCGTCTGGGCCTGCAGCCTTGCGAGGGTTAACACGTTTAAATGTCTTACTCACCTCGGCTGCAGTGAAGGAGAGTCCGCATGTTTTCGTTGCAGGCCGTGTCAGTGGCACTGTATTGTCCTCAAAGCGGGCAAAAAAGTTATTTAGTCTGGAACACTTCATTTGATGTTCTGCGTGTAATGTGTTTATTACATAGTTTATTTTGTGTGTGCTTAATTTAGGTTGGTATTTGCACTTTTTGGGACTATTCCATTGGTTTCATTGTACTTGGCAAACTAAATAACATCACACATATAGGCCACACATTTGACCCAGGTTTGATCTCCAACTGTAATTTATGTCAGTATTGGTGCTCATGACTCGTGAACAGACTGAGTACTGACTAGGACAGGGCTTGACTTGGTCCCAGCCAATAAGGAGCACCCACACCTTGTTTACTGTGATGTAGTGCCTTCCAGTGGCAATCAAAGATACATTTACTGCTTCTACTACTGAATTTATATGTGCTTTTAGCTTGTATAGGGACATTGCATGCATATCTTCTCTTCTGCTCATATCTGAGATTAATAGGAGTAAAGCATTCTAGTGTAGTTATAATGCATCGTAAGACTTGTCATGAGCATGTGTATTTATTAGAGATCCCCATTAGCTTCTGCCAAGGCAGCAGCTACTCTTCCTGGGGTCCAAACACATTAAGGCACTTATATTACATATAAAACTAAATGTAAAACAGTACATCATATAATATTATTACACCACTACATATCTACAATACAACATGTATAAATACTATCATACAACAATAATACAATGTACGTGTGTGTAGAGTGTGTGTGCTAGCGCTTGTGTACGTATGCGTGTTTCTGTCTCTTCACAGTTTTGACCTGTTTTTAAAAATCTTGATTCTTCTGCTTACATCAGTTACCTGATGTGGAATAGAGTTCCATGTAGTCATGGCTCTATGTAGTACTGTGCGCCTCCCATAGTCTGTGCTGGACTTGGGGATTGTGAAGAGACCTCTGGTGGCATGTCTTGTGGGGTATGCATGTGTAACTGATGTGAAATGGCTAGCTAGTTTGTGGGATGCGTGCTAATACCGTTTCAATCGGTGAAGTCACTTGCGCTGAGACGCAAAGTAGTTGAAGTAGTTTTTCCCCTTGCTCTGCAAGGGCCATGGCTTTTTTGTGTTGCTGTGTGCAGAGGGTCCCTGGTTCGAGCCCAGGTAGGGGCGAGGAGAGGGACGGAAGCAATACTGTTACACATGGGTGTCCGAGCTGTGTGCTAGTAGTCTAAACAGACAGCCTGGTACATTTAGCTCTTACAAAACAAGTAGTGAAGAAGTCAATCTCTCTTCCACTTTGAGCCATGACAGATTAGATTGACATGCATATAATTCATGTTAACTCCCCGTGTACTTTTAGGGCCAGCTGTGCTGCCCTGTTCTGAGTCAATTGTAATTTTCCTAAGTCCCTCTTTGTGGCTCCTGACCACACTACTGAACAGCAGTCCAGGTGTGACAAAACTAGGGCCTGTAGGACCTGCCTTGTTGATAGTGTTGTTAAGCAGGCAGAGCAGCGCTTTATTATGGACAGACTTCTCCCCATCTTAGCTACTGTTGTATCAATATGTTTTGACCATGACAGTACACAATCCAGGGTTACTCCAAGCAGTTTTTGAAATATTTAGGACTAACTTATTCCTTGCCACCCATTCTGAAACTAACTGCAGCTCTTTGTTAAGTGTCGCAGTCATTTCAGTTGCTGTAGTAGCTGACGTGTATAGTGTTGAGTCATCTGCATACATAGAACACACTGGCTTTACTCAGTGGCATAAAGATTGAAAAATGTACATGACACCCTCAGAATGTCTTATTATCCTCTTATAATGATCCTGACTAAAATAACAAACATTTTAAGTCAGTTGAACCTGTGCTACACAGATCCATATTATAAGCCATGTGATAAAACAAACATTACAAGAGCTCATACATGGTTATGTCAAGTAATAAAGCATATGACCTGATGGCTTTACGTCTGACGGCTTTACGGCTTTAAGTGTTCCTGCAGTTCTCAAAGGAAATCATATTTCTAAACCAAATATACTGGGTAGACAAGTTCACCAGATCAGACAGTTCGCCATCACTAATTGAATGAGAGGCAACACCTGCCCTCACTTACTTTTGGTGGCGTAAAATTTTCTGGCCTATCCAGACCAAGAATAAATGATCTCTGAGCGAGCGAGTCCAGGGCTGCGTTCAGTACGTGTTTACGTCCTGGAACGTTCAATTGAACAGAAACGGTGCCGTACCAAAGATTGTCTATTATATTTAGAAGATAGTCGATTGACTACTCTAACAATGGAAATGTATGTCCTCAAAGATGGAAAGCAGGCGGGAGGAGGCAAGATCAGATGGGACCATTCTAGACAATGAGAGGGCAGATACGCATGTGAACAACAGGCCATAGAGATAGATAGTGGACTCATCTTTGCAGCTGTGCCATTATAGTGTCTGTGACAGAATGGTAAGCGCCATTGATGTTATCTCCATTTTAAAGTAGTCAATGTTCTTCTTCATTCGTTGAAGAAGGAATACCCATTCAGTTGACTACTACTGAAATCCTCAATGGCAAGGTCCATGTTAAAATGGGTTATGTCCATGATGTGTCCTCTATCTCTATGACAGCAAGCACAACTCCAAAGTTAGTAATTTTCTTTCGAAGTTTCCGAAAATGCCACGTGCGTCCACTTATATCAGTTTATTCATAACAACCTAACCATTACGCCACTTCTATTTGATTGAATCAAATAAGCCTCATGTAGTAAATTAGCAATTACATTTTTTGTTGACCAAATTTGACACGCTCTCATTGACCTCCATACAAAAATTATTCTCTTCTCTGGCTGTACTGAACGACCAGTTGAAAAACGGGGAGGGTTGTGGGTTGGGTAACGCTGTCAGCATGGCCACTTCCCTTTAAATACTTATCTCATGGATTGAAACCACACCTGACCAAACGGGAGCTAATATACCTCAAAGTCTGTTCAAGAACGTGCAAGAGTATTTTGGGGAAACGAGTCGTTCAGTGCAAACCGTTCCACCGCGTACCAAACATTCAAGTGAACTGAACCCCCCTTCAGCTTGGAAGATGGCAAATGAACCGTGACTGTCTAGCGAGTCCAGCCATGGTTTCATCTCGCTGTAATATTCTCAGTCAGATTTAGATCGCTCAACGTGATAAAATAATTCAACAAAATAATTTAATAGAACTGAATGAAGACCCTTTTCTCTTGGTCACAGACGGGATGAAATCCCTCCGTGTAACGAGTCTGCACACATGTTAATGTTGTCTCTGCGCTGCTCAGTGAACGTTTAGGAGAAAATTATCTGTTGGCAGTTAAATGAAATAGTGCCAATATTGTACTGTCACTAAGTACGATCGTAATTATTTTCAAGTTTTAAGAACTGTAAATTATTACTGTAAGCAGTGGCGATCCATCCACCTGTTTTGAGCCAGCTCCAAAATGCAGGTGTTTCAACCTAGCTTAGTGTTTTCTGTGGTGGTGGGGCAGTGTGGAAAATACAGAGCGTAAACAGTTGGTAATGTTCTCTAGTTGCACCATGATTGGCTCAGTATTCTGTCACTCACGGGGACACTACTTCACCGCAAAATCTACGGTGAGAGCTCGAAAAAGTAATCCCCTTTGGTGATTTACATTTGAAGTGCCCATCCAAGAAGGCTCCAGGTCATTGGCCACAGAAAAAAAGATGTCAAATCACATATCTAGAGGCGAAAGAAATGCACAACTATTTAGGCGAGTTGCTGGCTAGCGGAGTGGAATACTTTAAAAATTAAGGAGAGCTACACACTCTAGGAGCTCAGATGCAAAAATATTTATGTGTAACGTTTCGACAGGCAAGCTGTCTTCATCAGGGTATAATGACTTTAAATTAAAGATCCAAGCAACCTCTCGTTTTAACAATAAATTGTCGAGGTCAACCCTCTCCTAGGGAGGGTGACATGTTCGATGCCAATATAACGTAGAGACGAAATCGAGTGGTTTTCTTCCAAAAAGTGGGTCGCAACTGTCGAGTTTTTGCACCGAATGGTGCTACGATGCTCCGAGATACGTACTTTAAATTTGCGCTTTGTTTTACCCACATAATTTTTACCACAAGAACAAGTTATAAAATAAATAACAGCCTTAGTGGAGCACATGATAACACCTTTGATTGGGATCTGTTTCCCTGTTTAGGGGTGTTTGAAGGATCTACATTTATAAGTGCTATTGCATTGAGCACAGCCATTAATTACACTTCCATCCAGTAGGGGTGCAAATACACGTTGTGCAGGGATATCTTGGGGTGGTAAATCAGAGTTTACCAGTTGATCTCTGAGGTTTCTGCCCCACGAGAATACGACCAAGGGAAGGTCCAAAAACAAATTACCAATATTATCATCGGATCTTAGAATGTGCCAATGTTTGTAAACGATTCCCTTAATTTGTTCAGAGCCTGAATGCCATGCATCACGTCTGGAGGAAACCTGGAACCATCATTACGGTGAAGCATGGTGGTGGCAGCATCATACTGTGGGGATGTTTTTCATCAGCAGGGACTGGGAGACTAGTCAGGATCGAGGCAAAGATGAACGGAGCAAGGTACAGAGAGATCCTCGATGAAAACCTGCTCCAAAGCGTTCAGGACCTCAGACTGGGGCGAAGGTTCATCTTCCAACAGGACAACAACCCTAAGCACACAGCCAAGACAACGCAGGAGTGTCTTCGGGACAAGTCTCTGAATATCCTTGAGCCCGGACTTGAACCCGATATAACATCTCTGGAGAGTCCTGAAAATAGCTGTGCAGTGACGCTCCCCATCCAACCTGACAGAGCCTGAGAGGATCTGCAGAGAACAATGGGAGAAACTCCCCAAATATAGGTCTGCCAAGCTTGTAGCGTCAACCCAAGAAAACTCAAGGCTGTAATCACTGCCAAAGGTGCTTCAACAAAGTACAGACTAAAGGATCTGAATACTTATGTAAATGTGTTTCTGTTTTTTTAAATAAATTTGCAACAATTTTTAAAAAACTGTTTTTGCAGGTGTGTGTAGTTTGATGAGGGAAAAACATTATTGAATCCATTTGAGAATAAGTCTGTAACGTAACAAAATGTGGAAAAAGTCAAGGGCTCTGAATACTTTCCGAATGCAACTATGTGTGCAATTTTTGGGTGTAATTCATACGTTTGTGTAATTCATATATTTATCTCAATGTATGATTAAGATTTTAGCTTGATTAAGAGCACATTTAATTAATATATAATAAAGTAAATTCACAGCCAGGTTACCACAAGTTGTGTTGTGTGAAGTTAAAGCTAGAATCCTTAGTTGCATCCATAGCTCTGTCCACGAATTTGAGAATGGTTACATTTCTCCAGGCCCATCACTCAGCTTTTAAGGTATTTATTTATTATATCATGCTGTATGCTCTCTCTCTCTCTCTGCAGTATTATCAATATGAACTTGCGCCATAAAGTACTGCAAGTCAAATTTATCCTCGGGTAGACTCCCTTCACAGGTAGTGTATGCGTGTGTGCATGTGCATGTGCATGTGAATGTTTACATACCTGCAGTAGCTGTGAACAAGACATTTCCTGAACACAATTAGGGCGGCTTGAATTGAATTGAATTCTCATGGTCTACCAAAAGATGGCAGAATTGTCCAGCAGTTGTGCTTTGCTGATTGAAGTTACAACATAGATAGAGGGGCCTTCTTTGCATACATGCCAAATATCGAATCAAATTTTATTTGTCACATACACATGGTTAGCAGATGTTAATGCGAGTGTAGCGAAATGCTTGTGCTTCTAGTTCCGACAATGCAGTAATAACCAACGAGTAATCTAACTTAACAATTCCACAACAACTACCTTATACACACACAAGTGTAAAGGGATAAAGAATATGTACATAAAGATATATGAATGAGTGATGGTTCAGAACGGCATAGGCAAGATGCAGTAGATGGTATCGAGTACAGTATATACATATGAGATGAGTAATGTAGGGTATGTAAACATAAAAGTGGCATTGTTTACATTTTTTACATCGATTTCCATTATTAAAGTGGCTGGAGTTGAGTCGGTCCCTGCTTTGATGCACCTGTACTGACCTCGCCTTTTGGATGATAGCGGGGTGAACAGGCAGTGGCTCGGGTGGTTGTTGTCCTTGATGATCTTTATGGCCTTCCTTTGACATCGGATGGTGTAGGTGTCCTGGAGGGCAGGTAGTTTTCCCCCGGTGATGCATTGTGCAGACCTCACTACCCTCTGGAGAGCCTTACGGTTGTGGGTGGAGCAGTTGCCATACCAGGCGGTGCTCCAGCCCGACAGGATGCTCTCGATTGTGCATCTGTAAACATTTGTGAGTGTTTTTGGTGACAAGCTGAATTTCTTCAGCCTCCTGAGCTTTCTTGGGAACAGGAACAATGGTGGCTATCTTGAAGCATGTGGGGACAGCAGACTGGGATAAGGATAGATTGAATATGTCCGTAAACACACCAGCCAGCTGGTCTGCGCATGCTCTGGGGACGCGGCTGGGGATGCCCTCTGGGCCTCGCCTTGCGAGGGTTAACACTTTAAATGTTTTACTCACATTGGGTGCAGTGAAGGAGAGTCCGCAGGTTTTGGTTGCGGGCAGTGTCAGTGGCACTGTATTGTCCTCAAAGCGGGCAAAAAAGTTATTTAGTCTGCCTGGGAGAAAGACATCCTGGTCGTGACGGTGCTGGTTTTCTTTTATTAGTCTGTGATTGACTGTAGACCATGCCACAAACCTCTTGTGTCTGAGCCGTTGAATTGTGACTCTACTTTGTTTCTATACTGACACTTAGCTTGTTTTGCCTTGCGGAGGGAATAGCTACACTGTTTGTATTCTGTCATGTTTCCGGTCACCTTTCCCTGGTTGAAAGCAGTGGTTCGTGCTTTCAGTTTCACACTAATGCTGCCATCAATCCACAGTTTCTGGTTTGAGAACGTTTTAATCGTTGCTATGGGAACGACATCGTCAATGCACTTTCTAATGAACTCACGGGAATCAGCGTATTCGTCAATGTTGTTGTTGGAAGCAATGCGGAACATATCCCAGTCCACGTGACCGAAGCACCAGTTTTCACGCAAAAGGTTGCGTTTATCAAAACTGAATTTGATGTGATAATGAGCTTATCCTCCCACAAACTTTAGCCCATGCGTGTGCACAATTTCTAGTGGTTGAAGTCTTGCATTGCAAGAAGGCAAAAGTACCCTAGTGTTAGCCTTGTACAAATGGGGAACATATGATGACACTTATTCAAAACAAAAGAACAGGTAAACCTAGTGAAATATAATAGCAAGATGCAATCATCTAAAATAATTAGGAATAGGCATATATTTCCATTATCATTGCAGAATAAATTCCTCAACTTTTCTGATTGTGATAGGCTACTCGCAAAATAGCCTATAGGCAGGCACAACAACAAGGTATAATAGGCTATCATTTGTCCCATCTCTGATTTAATTTGACCTACTTCCAAGTTGTAAATAAATTAGATAAGCTATTTCAAGCAGCCTATTTTGCTATATGCGATCAAGTCCAAAACACAATTGAATGGTATAACAGACAGTTCACCTTTTCCATTGACGTTTGTAGGCTATGTCGGAATACTGTAATGTGAAATGTGTTGCATAGCAAAATATTTAATTTATAAATATAATACACAATACACAATGTTCGGCACTTGAATGTAGTGAAAATTCTGTGCAGAATTATTAGTCTCATACCAATATAAGAGAGAATCATCAGACAAATTATGTTACCCTCTGCCTATTGGCTACTTAGCTTCTTCAAGCCTGTTTCAAAATACAACACCTTTAAGACAAAACAAAGCTCTTTATTTGACTAGCTTTTCAAAGATTTCTACAAAAGTACATGTTTTGTGTATCTTGTAGGAAGCAATCACTCCCCTATTGCTGAATGGAATAATGGTATGGGGCTGTTTTTCATGGTTCGGGTTCGGCCCCTTTAGTTCCAGTGAATGGAAATCTTAACGCTACAGCATACAATGACATTCTAGATGATTCTGTGTTTCCAAAATTGTGGCAACAGTTTTGGAAAGGCCCTTTACTGTTTCAGCATAACAATGTGGCATTGTACACAAAGCGAGGTCCATACAGAAATGGTTTGTCGAGATCGGTGTGGAAGAACTCTACTGGCCTGGACAGAGCCCTGACCACAACCACATCGAACACCTTTGGGATGAATTGGAACGCCGACTGCGAGCCAGGCCTAATCGCCCGACCTCACTAATGCTCTTGTGGCTGAATGGAAGCAAGTCCCCACAGCCATTGTTCCAACATCTAGTGGAATGCCTTCCCAGAAGCTGTTATAGCAGAAAAGAGGGGACCAACTCCATGTTAATGCCCATGATTTTGGAATAAGATGTGCGACGAGCAGGTGTCCACATATATTTGGTCATGTAGTGTATTTCCTTTAGATACTGTCTTGGCCTAATTCCACTACTTCCAAAGTATACAGCAAATAAGGGCATTATTGTCACCATTGTCACCATGGGTGTTCAGGCGAGATATAATGCTCGTTCACGCGCACACCGTTTTAATGACAGATCTGATTTAGTGATACATTTACTGTATGCAAACAGTCAGAAATGAGGCCCCAGGCCTTTGGCTTTCTGCAAGATGCTGGATGGGTGCATAAACAAAAACAGCTGCCCACTCCGAGTGCCAGAGGGAATGTGTTAAATGTACAATCTGCTATATTTAATTCATTCTAATAGTATTTCAATAAGGATACAGTCTGCTGTTTTTGGAAGACCATCACTTATAAATCCGGGATGAGCTTAGTACGACTGTCTTACCGTATCATAACCCAAAAATCGAAGGTTGTTTTTCTCCGTTGTTTGTAGGGGAGAGTGGGGTAAGTTGAGCCAAAGGGGTAAGTTGAGCCACCCTTGTTTCTTGGAAACCATACACAAAATTAATAATTTGACCAAATATTTCGGAAGAGGTCATCATTTCATGGAGTCTTTGAAAGAAGAATCCACATGGAAAAAAGTGGTAAGAAAGTTAGAGAGGCCAAGAGTCTCTATGAGCTTCAATATGAGGTTCTAAACCTAGCATGAAAGTGCATCCTTGTGGCAATGGTTGAACCAATGGCAAATTGAAGCGTTTTCTTCCCAGGCGCAATACAAAACATTATCGCTGGGATATGAGGTAACAACAGGGCCTGGCCTATGTTAAAAGTATTTTAAAAAATGGTTTTAAAAGATGCTTAAATTGATTCAAACACACACAAAAAAGCAATGGTGATTGTGTTTAATTGTCTTTGGGAAATAAAGATCGACATGGTTTAAAAAAAGTAGTGGGCAATATTTCATTCAGTACAAACATTTTTGTCTGCTTAATTTACCATGTCCTGTGGGTCAACTTACCCCATACCAGTGGTAAGTTGTGCCAAGATAACATTTTTTGGACAAGCTATATTTTCAAAATGGATTATTTCCCTGAATACACAACATCCTGAAATATATGTACATATCTTTGTAAGAACAAATACCATATTTCCTTTGAAGGATTAATGCTTAATGTAAAAAATGGCTCAACTTACCCCACTCTCCCCTAAAGCATAAAAACATGTTTAAAACTTAAATTAAGCTCTGAAATATGAAGACAGTATTGGTCACTCTTTGACTGCTGTTCTGGTGCCCCGAATCAATAAAAAAGCACCTTCGCTGTCACACTACAAGACAGATGTACCAATACATCAGGGATGCTAATTAGCACAAAATGTTAACACCAACACAGTCCAACAGTCTTGTGTGCTCACTGTAATTAATTCTCACCCATGCAACTTATTATACATTTTTTGTACACTCCTTTAAGGGTTTCCCTGTGGACGTGCTATGAATGTTTTATGAAGACAACATGACAAGTGGAGCCCTTGGGTTATGTCTCAAATGCCACCTATTAACATTTCAGTGCACTACTTTGACCAGGGCTCATATACTCTAAACCTATTTGGAATGCAACCTTGCCCTACTCTACCGTTTGTAATCGGTGCTCCTGGGAGATAACCCAGCTGAAGCTGTATTTACCCAGCATGTCTGTCAAAACTGGTGCCGTCAAGACCACTTTGGTTCTTAATACGAGAGACATGTACAGAATTTTAACAGTGTGACTGACAGATCGCTGTGTCGAAACACACAAGCGATCCTACAAGCGATGACGCAGGATTTTGAATGCACACACACACACACAGGATAAGAATGGCACAGGAGGACGTGTGAGATATGAGATATATTGTTTCACATGTTGCTGAGCCTTTGAAGCTCTTGCTCCGGGCACTGTTGCATGCTGGGAGGATGGAGACGTTCCTAAAAAATATCAGAGGGGGTCTCCCAGGGACTCAGCGCTTGGTTGGTTGGTGTGTGTGTGTGTGTGTGTGTGTGTGTGTGTGTGTGTGTGTGTGTGTGTGTGTGTGTGTGTGTGTGTGTGTGTGTGTGTGTGTTTTGGGGCGGTCTACCACCTTGCAATTTACAAAACCAACTCTATGGTAAGCATTTGCTTAGTTTGAATAAGGAATAGAAATTGTAACATGCTTAGGGGAGAGAAACATGCAGAGGTTTCTTTTCCCCAACAACTTATTCAGGTAGTGTTGTGCAACAATTGACACTTACGAGAAAAACAGTGGTGTGGATTAGTTAGGTAGGTTACCCCTCCCCACAACTGCCATAGGATCAGATATTTCCTAAATCTTCTAATGGTTGAGGTTAGATCGGGGGTGGGATAATCTAATCTCCAAGAGCTGTATTTACAGTAACACAGTGGGCTACTCTGCATACTGTAGCATCATTTCAGAGATTGAAAGGTTGAACATACCTGCTGGTTCCTGGAATCAGATAAGGATGGAGACAGCAGAAATTTGGCAGAAAATGTGGAATAAAATATGACTTTATATACAGTAGTATTGAACAATGATAGATAATGGTGTAAGGGAGTGTGTAACTGGCGGCAGTGATGACAGGCGCAGGAGAGCAAAACTGGGTAATCAACGGAGCAGTATTATTCATAAAAGCACCGGAAACCAGAACAACAAACAAATGTGTACAAAGCCCGTCGCGCACCAGAGAAAACGTGCACATGCACTTACAATAAACAATTCTGCACAAAGACATGGGGGGAACAGAGGGTAAATACACAACATTTAATGAGGGAATTGAGACCAGGTGTGTGGGAAGACAAGACAAAACAAATGGAAAATGAAAAGTGGATCGATGATGGCTAGAAGACCGGCTACACCGAGCGCCACCCAAACAAGGAGAGGAACCGACTTCGGCGGAAGTCGTGACAAATGGCCTGCGACCTCTGGCTGACATTGAGGTTCCCTGGAGGTCCATTTGTGTTAGAGGGCTGGTGAACTGAGTGAGTTAGCCAGCTGGCCCAAAGGGCTTTAACCTCCTGTAGGGCCTAGCTGACTGTCAACAGGACAATGTGTGAGAATCCTCCACTATGGTCTCCATATTATGAACGCCTCCGTCTCAGCATAAATTCTTTCATTCTCAGCAGGAGTTGCCTCCTATATGCCTCCTAATATAGACACCGTTCTCCACAATTTCCTTAACAGTCTGAGATGGTCTTTACATCATGGTTACAGCATTAATTAACAGGAATAGATCATGCCTACAGTACTTTGATTATGTATAGTTCCTGATTAGTTCATAGTGTTTTGGTCTGGGAATAGTAGTTTTATACCATGGGCAAAATATGAACTGTGAACTGACCTTTTTTACCAATCAAAAGGGGTCAAGGTCAACATGCTATTGATTTGGAATGGAGGGGCCCCTCAATTCCTTTTTATGGTGTATTATAGTGTGTGTTCAATTCCTTGACAGCAAGTATCTGTTTTAAAAGTATTTATGTTAGTATTGATGTCATCCATCTGACTGAACCTTCCATTACTCTGCCCCTATTGACATTACCGTGCATGACTAAAACAAAAATGCAAGTTCTCCATCCATCCTGGTGAAATTGGCGCTATTGGCTTCTGAAATGGAGGTGATTGCCATAATATCTGAAATATTCTAGATTAATGTTTGATCAGTGCTGATACAATCATCACTGTAAAGTATTGAGGCAACGACCACGACACAGCAAAATCAATGCACACATCCCATTAGCTACGCTCCAATGGAGATTAGCTGAGAGGATGTCCTGTCACGTGGTCGGCCATTTTATAGCGGGTTGGTATAGTCTAATTTGCTCTGAGACCCCTTCACAATCCAATCAATGACTCAGCAGGCTCCTAAAGGATGGTCTTTAGGGTTGAGGGAGTGGGTGGGAGAGGCTTGAAGACAGGCTTTAATTCAATATACATTGCATAAGAGGGGTGGGTAAAAATGAGTAATTATTATGTGGTGGATTAGGAGAGGTGAGCTGAGGAAAGAATTTAGTGGATTAGGAGATAGTCTAGGAGGGAGGCAGGGGTGACGGCAAGGTGCCGGATAATTCTCCGGACCTTGGTGACAGAATTGGCGGCCATTTTGGATTGAGTGTTCAGGGGGAAAATACTACCATATGAGGGAGAACACAGTAAAAGTTGAAGCATTAACAATTAAATGTATTTATTATTGTCAAGTCATATGTATTTGTACTTCTTTGTACATTTTTGTAAGACATTAACACTTTGACTATAGCCTATGACTATGTGATCATAAGAATGTGGTGTCATGTTAAAAATGCACTAAAATTTGCACTATAAAGCATTGAATTCACAAGGAAGCTATCAATAATTCATTAACCCTCAAACCCCATTGGTGAGACATACATAAAAAAAACGTCCAATCCATAACCACGGTTTCAACTGCTCCTACAGCCTTGCTTCTGTACTTGAGTTTAACTGACGCCCGTCCCAGAAAGACAATTTCCATAGATGGCAACATAGAGAAATCATATTTGAAAACTCTTAATAAGAAACTTTATTCATCACCTTTGTACATAAAAAACATCCATTGAATCACTGAAAGAATCGTTGCTGAGGCCGATTTCTTTTTCATCACCCACGGCCGAAGATATTTCAATTTTATATGAATCTAATGTCTGTCATGTTTTTGGATGACTTGATTACGTCGTCGCTGCTTGCCCTGCTGCCTGTGCGCACTGAATGCTAGTGTAAATGTGAATTTGGGCCGTGTAAACCGGATGCAACCCAGATATAGACGGTCCATGAATCGATGTATGTGAGCGTGAGTAAATTATGTTGAAAACAACGGTCAGGCATCTTGGAGCAGTCCCCAGCTATTTATACTGCAGTATAATCAACTGTTTAATTACAGTACAATGCCATTTCTGGGCATTCATGACGTCTCCTTTAACAGCGACTGTACTGTAATCTCAAAATATCTTATTTATGGTTCTATCGACCACCCAAACCGTTTTTCATTGCTTCCGGGTCTTTGAAGTGCATTCATTTTTATTCAAGCTCAGATTATTTGATACATTTTAAAACATCAGAACTTGAAAACCAAATTCAATTGCTGATTTGCTACAAAATCAAAACATTAAAAGGAGCCCCACTATCTTTGGCCATGTCTTGTAACAAAATGACTGATACACGTTGCAAATTCAAGTAATGAAACTTTTAATTATTAAGGCTTTTAGATGGTTGTGTTATATGATCTTTTTTTATCAGGATTTTTGAAAAAACTCTACCTCTAACTTCTGTGCTCCCTGGTACTTTTAAGTGCTGTGTTCTTGCTCCGACATGCCTTCGTCCTTTGCTGTCTGACCCAGTGGGGAGTAAGGTGAAGTTGCCCTTGGAAGGTTTGGATTTGGGGTGGGTCAGCCGATTCTAGATCTGTAACGAATGGCAACTTCTACCTGGACTCCCAATGGTGAGTACCCCGATACTACCCCCTGCCCTGGCAGAAGTAAGTCAAGGCTTGATATTGTATGTACACTCTTAGAAAAAAATGTGCTATCTAGAACCTAAAAGGATTCTTCGGATTGTCCCCATAGCAGAACCCTTTGGTTCCAGGTAGAACCCTTTTGGTTGCAGGTATAAACCTTCCTGGGGTTCTCTGTAGAACCCTTTCCTCTGTGGAAAGGGTTCTACATGGAGCCCAAAAGGGTCCTGCCTAAAAACAAAAAGGATTCTCCTATGGGGACTGCCAAAGAACCCTTTTATAACCCTTTTTTTGTAAGAGTGTATAACCGCTTATAACTCCATTATGACATGCTTATGACTGCATTATCACCATCTCACCAAGAAGGTTCAGGTAATGTTTTCCCACGACCACAGATGGATCTTAGTAGAATGAGGGTCTCTCACCTCTCATCTTCACGAAGGCAATCTAAACACATTAAAACCTCGTAGTGTCAAGGGCCGTCCGCATCCATTAAAGTGACCTGTGCAGACTGCGAGGAAACGGATGGAAACGAAGGGTCCCATGCACCGTGCAAGGGTTTTCAGATGACCTGTGCAGCTGCGGGAGAAGCATAGGCAGGCAAAACTCACTGAAGCATGAAGAAGAAGGATGTCATCCTCTGGACAATTACCCGCCTGGCTCCAGAACACCGGAACAGTCTTTCTGACCTGGTTGTGTGCTCAGAGTCTCATACTGTATATACACACACTTTTTCAGATGAGAGTCCAAAGCACTTCCTAAGGGGAAGAGCTGGTATATACAGAAAGCTATTTTGACAACCAGAAGGCCAAGGAGTTGAAGATAGAAGATGAACAGACTGGTTAAAGTTATCAAAGCTGACTGAATTATCCAGGGCGATGTCTTACTTTGTGTAATTTATTGATGGTGTGAGTGTTGTGTCCACAGTCTTCTGACATTTGTATAAATTGTTTGATATTTCATTGTTCCTGATACGTGTTCCAGAAATGCCCAACAAAATGTTCATACTGTATGTGAAATCCTTGTATCTTGACTTGATTTATTCTGACAACTATTGTGTAGCAGGCTGGTCTTTTGAAAGAAACATTTTTTAAAAATCATGTAGTGTGGACACATTGAAGACTCCTTGTCAAAATAATTTGGGATCTGTGAGAAATTGGTAACGTAAATCTGTTTATGGCCTACAACGACTTTAAATAGTGTCAGTAACACAATAATCTGGAACACATGAGTTAGCGAGTCTCCAAAGACTGTTTCCTCACGGTGCTTCACACACACACACACACACACACACACACACACACACACACACACACACACACACACACACACACACACACACACACACACACACACACACACACACACACACACACACACACACTTTTTTTTAATCTAGAGGGGATGTATATTGGTCTAAGGCCAGATACTGAAACATCAAACACTAATCGGTTTACCGCTGAACACACCCACATTTTATGGAGATTGAAATTGATTTCTGAGCCCGGATGCAAGGGACAAGACAACGAAAGTACCCGATTTGTTTTTGTGTGAAAAAAATGTCCGGTTTTAGACACTTCTTTCGGTTTATTGCTGACTTACAGTTACAAGCTTAAAGACGGAAATAATAGAGGGGATAGCGCCTTATGGGCAAAGACAACGTGTGAGTTACTGGAACACTCATGGGTTTATAATGACTTCTATCAGCTCTTTTAGCTCTTTGACGTCTGGAGATTAGAGAGGGAATTGAAACATAACATTCATTTTACATGTACTTTAGAATGAAAGAAAGAACGCCCCATTCAGTTTTACTCAATTCAGCTTGAAAGGGCTGATCATGTAACCTTTTTCAGTGTGATCTAAAAGGTCTTAAATTAGCATTCCCACAAAACTTGCATTTAAAATGTGGGGGAGCAACATCAGACAATGGTTCTGGGGGCCTTCCCGCATTGCTATTCAAAGCTCTTACCAAATTGCCATTCAAGGCTCATTTCATACATTTCTACACTATCTAATTGGGCAATAAATGATGGCATCACTAGAGAAAAGTGTTCGGGAGTAACATTTAACTTTACAATGTACGTGTGTGCGTCCTTACTCCCTTGCTGACCTGGATTTAAATAATATTTGAAGTCATTTCACATGCTTTATTATCACGACTCTGGATATACAGGATGGCAGGCAGGCTCAGGGTCAGGACAGGACAGGCAGAAAGGTCAGAACCTGGGTAGACTAGAAAACAGAAACTTGAGAATAGGAGAAGAGGGATACATGCTGGTAAGACCTGACAAAACAATTCGAACTGGCAACAGAAACAGAAAAACAGGTATAAATACACAGGGGATAATGGGGAAAATAGGAGACCCCTGGATGGGGGTGGAGTCAAGCACAAGACAGGTGAAACATATCAGGATGTGACACTTTATATGTGCTTAATTGAGCTTGTCTGGCTTAATGGACCAATAGAATAGCCACAAACCTGCAAACCCCACCCACCTGGCACTCCAGGCTGACTGGGGCAAATGCTCAAAGTATTTGAGAGATGTCAAATAGCATTTGAACCCAGGTTTAGTCCCTAGTGGAAATTACGCCCATGCATCTCTCCCAATGAGAAGTATTTAAACCATCAGCTGCCACAAATTAGGGTGCATCTGCAGGTATGTAAATGTATGCTAATGTGTGGCCTCTTTCCTCTCCCGCTGCTTTGAAGTAAGCTAGGGTAAGGGGATGGCTGAGAGTTTGGACTAGCTAGCAGGAAGCATGTGCCTGTTGGCTGATGCAGACACTTTCCCTCGAGTCCCAATGAGACAGATTTAATGTATATAATCGATAATTCACATATACATGCAGTTGACAATATCAATAGACCCCTTATATTTAATTCATCAAGCCAATCAATTAATAATCGTTATGTGTTGCTTAAATTAGGTACATTTCCTATTAAGTACGTTTTTTTTTTTTTACCAAAATGGATGATAATTTAAAACTTAGTAAGACTTGTTTGTTATCCCACCAGGCTTTGAGAATTGTTTGGGGAGTTGTGTAGTACATTTAATTTAATTATGTGAAGTTTATCTCCAGGATTATAGTTTTATAGTCTGTATTTGATTTGGAGTTGAGGAAAACAGATAGTCTACCTCCTTCAGCAGAGAAAGAGTAAACATCTCATGCCAAGTACACAAGCAGAGAAAATGCCAGAAAAATGTGTCAACGTTTTTTATCATGTGACAGCGGGAAATGCAAAGAACTGTGGGAAGTGGTGTGTCCGCGGTGTAAATGCCTTTGGATGCCAGATGCAATTTTACGCTCATGAGTGGAATACTGAGGATTTTGGATGTGTGTGTGTGTGTGCGTGTGTGTCTGTGTGCATTACCTCTTTGCAAAATAAACACCCACACACTATGGAATATAAGCTCAAGATATAAGAGTGGACATTCAAAGTAAAGGCAGCCATGCTGAGAGAAACATCTACTTAGGTAACGCTTCAGGCACCCTGCTGAGCATATGAACCATGTAACACATTCATAAACAGCTTAAGGCTTTAGAAGCACCGATAGAGCCTCAGTTCTGTTTTTGCAAAGGAGATGCAATGCCAGGCTTGCAAAACATGTCCTACATCTGATTTCCCCTAAATTAATGACATTAAATTGCACAATCAAATGTCTATAACAGTATAACCCTTGAAAACATATTTTTTTTTTAAGTCCCCTTGTGACCTCTGATAGGTGAGAGGAAAGGATTGTATATAGGGGTGCATCTCAATAGTCTAAAGTGGCGTCCTCTCCTCTCACCCCACTCCCCACTCTCCTTTCCTTCATCTGCACCGACGTAAAATAACAAAAGCACATTCCTAATGGCAACCACAACATTACTCTGACCTATCCTGTGTTTTGAGGTCAGTGCAGAAAAAGGAGAGGAGAGGAGGCCACTTTTTAGATGAACCGCATGTTTCCACGTCACTGCTGGCACCTATTTAGTCCAGACCCATTGGGCCAAGTAGAAAAAAGGAGACTAGGGAAAGAACTACGCTATAAGAATATTTGGACCTACTGTCGACACTGGTTTTGGGTGTGCTTCTGAGGAAATCTAAGGCGGAGTAAATTGGGCTAATTTGATTCCTCCATTTGCATTTCCAGAGCATCTTTTCATTACTTTTTCATGTTTCCATCCCATCTAAAACTTTTTTTTAAATAACACATTTGTGGGTCAGACGAAACATTTGTAAGATTTCTGGTGTCTGGGAATCTTGGTCTGATTACTGACTCACGTGGTCATTAAAATGAAAAATGAAAGATTCTGATGACTCATTTCTATCCCAATTTGACTTTGTACACTCGTTTTATGAGTCCCAATATTGTTGGTCTTATTCCCGTGTAGCAACACTGTGCTTTTAAAGTAGTTTCAACATTTTATTAATAAGGTACTTCTTATTAACTGCATTATAATTGCAGAGCCAAAACACCTAATGAAGAGGGGACATAAAGTAAAAAACATAGTAATGGAGTTGAGTGTTTTTTGTAATAACACAGGAAGAAAACAGACGGCTGCTTATACTGCCTGTGTAATAACAACAACAACGCAACTTCATTATTATGCAATTACTAAAGTAGAATGTCTAACAATGCTACCATCACCATGTTACCATAACAAAGTGCTACCATCACATTCTTCCATATGGTTTCTCTCTATGGCTGGACATAATCCATTTGGAGGAAAGTTATGGAAACACTATGTAACGCTGTTAGTTTTGTAGGTCTTGACACAAACCGGGGCGCCTGGCACCTACTACCATACCCCGTTCCAAGCCACTTAAATATTTTGTCTTACCCATTCACCCTCTGAGTGGCACACACACACAATCCATGTCTCCATTGTCTCAAGGCTTACAAATCCTTCTTAAATCTGTCTCCTCCCCTTCATCTACACGGATTGAAGTGGATTTAATGAATTACATCAATAAGGGATCATAGCTTTCACCTGGATTCACCTGGTCGGCCTATGTCATGGAGAGAGCAGACACAGGAGGCATATGATTGGAGTCTTATCATGTTTATTCTGTGATAATTGAACTTCCATGAGTCTCAAAGAATAACAACAAAAAATCTAGTTAACAGAAGAAAGGAAGACAAAATAAGGACAAAAGAAGGACAGAAGAAAAGGAAAAGAAAGAGGACAACAAAGTGAAACAGTCAGCACTTTTATTGCAACTTCGTATTTCGTTCTAACGTAGTCTATACTGCTATCTGCCCAGCAGCTTTCCACCGTCTACCGAATAGCAGCACTGTAGAAACTATTACACTCAACTGAACGACTTGATTAGTGTAGTGTTAGCTAGCTACATAGTTGTCTTTGCTGTCTTCGTATCCAAGATAATTGTGTAGTTTAGAGCGTGTAGTCTTAAGAGTGATTATCTTAATTTACCGAGGTTAGCTAGCCAGCTATTTGTCGTCCTTAACGTAGGAGACACTGCTAGCTAGCCAACAGCTAGCCAACGTCTACTGAATAGAACTTCCGCACTCAACAACCGGTCGCATTCCGCTTCGCTCCACAGGTAGTATCACATTTTCATTTCATTTCATTACAGCACAACGGTTTGATTTGTTTGATCGTAGCTAGCTACATAGCTAGCTACATTCTGTGTATCAAAGATAATTGTGTAGTCTAGAGCGATTTTCAGGTTAGCTAGCCAGCTATTGTCGTTCTTTTAGCATACGTAACGTAATCAACACTGCTAGCTAGCCAGCTAGCCCCGAATAGCAGCACTGTAGAAACTATTACACTCAACGGAACGACTTGATTAGTGTAGTGTCAACAACGCAGCCACTGCCAGCTAGCCTACAAAGTCAACAACGCAGCCACTGCCAGCTAGCCTACTTCAGCAGTACTGTATCATTTTAATCATTTTAGTCAATAAGATTCTTGCTACGTAAGCTTAACTTTCTGAATATTCGAGACGTGTAGTCCACTTGTCATTCAATCTCCTTGCATTAGCGTAGCCTCTTCTGTAGCCTGTCAACTATGTGTCTGTCTATCCCTGTTCTCTCCTCTCTGCACAGACCATACAAACGCTCCACACCGCGTGGCCGCGGCCACCTAATCTGGTGGTCCCAGCGCGCACGACCACGTGGAGTTCAGGTCTCCGGTAGCCTCTGGAACTGCCGATCTGCGGCCAACAAGGCAGAGTTCATCTCAGCCTATGCCTCCCTCCAGTCCCTCGACTTCTTGGCACTGACGGAAACATGGATCACCACAGATAACACTGCTACTCCTACTGCTCTCTCTTCGTCCGCCCACGTGTTCTCGCACACCCGAGAGCTTCTGGTCAGCGGGGTGGTGGCACCGGGATCCTCATCTCTCCCAAGTGGTCATTCTCTCTTTCTCCCCTTACCCATCTGTCTATCGCCTCCTTTGAATTTCATGCTGTCACAGTTACCAGCCCTTTCAAGCTTAACATCCTTATCATTTATCGCCCTCCAGGTCCCCTCGGAGAGTTCATCAATGAGCTTGATGCCTTGATAAGCTCCTTTCCTGAGGGCGGCTCACCTCTCACAGTTCTGGGCGACTTTAACATCCCCACGTCTACCTTTGACTCATTCCTCTCTGCCTCCTTCTTTCCACTCCTCTCCTCTTTTGACCTCACCCTCTCACCTTCCCCCTACTCACAAGGCAGGCAATACGCTCGACCTCATCTTTACTAGATGCTGTTCTTCCACTAACCTCATTGCAACTCCCTCCAAGTCTCCGATCACTACCTTGTATCCTTTTCCCTCTCGCTCTCATCCAACACTTCCCACACTGCCCCTACTCGGATGGTATCGCGCCGTCCCAACCTTCGCTCTCTCTCCCCGCTACTCTCCCCTCTTCCATCCTATCATCTCTTCCCTCTGCTCAAACCTTCTCCAACCTTCTCCATCTCCTGATTCTGCCTCCTCAACCCTCCTCTCCTCCCTTTCTGCATCCTTTGACTCTCTATGTCCCCTATCTTCCAGGCCGGCTCGGTCCTCCCTCCCGCTCCGTGGCTCGACGACTCATTGCGAACTCACAGAACAGGGCTCCGGGCAGCCGAGCGGAAATGGAGGAAAACTCGCCTCCCTGCGGACCTGGCATCCTTTCGCTCCCTCCTCTCTACATTTTCCTCCTCTGTCTCTGCTGCTAAAGCCACTTTCTACCACTCTAAATTCCAAGCATCTGCCTCTAACCCTAGGAAGCTCTTTGCCACCTTCTCCTCCCTCCTGAATCCTCCCCCCCCCTCCTCCCTCTCTGCAGATGACTTCGTCAACCATTTTGAAAAGAAGGTCGACGACATCCGATCCTCGTTTGCTAAGTCAAACGACACCGCTGGTTCTGCTCACACTGCCCTACCCTGTGCTCTGACCTCTTTCTCCCCTCTCTCTCCAGATGAAATCTCGCGTCTTGTGACGGCCGGCCGCCCAACAACCTGCCCGCTCGACCCTATCCCCTCCTCTCTTCTCCAGACCATTTCAGGAGACCTTCTCCTTACCTCACCTCGCTCATCAACTCATCCCTGACCGCTGGCTACGTCCCTTCCGTCTTCAAGAGAGCGAGAGTTGCACCCCTTCTGAAAAAACCTACACTCGATCCCTCCGATGTCAACAACTACAGACCAGTATCCCTTATTTCTTTTCTCTCCAAAACTCTTGAACGTGCTGTCCTTGGCCAGCTCTCCCGCTATCTCTCTCAGAATGACCTTCTTGATCCAAATCAGTCAGGTTTCAAGACTAGTCATTCAACTGAGACTGCTCTTCTCTGTATCACGGAGGCGCTCCGCACTGCTAAAGCTGACTCTCTCCTCTGCTCTCATCCTTCTAGACCTAGATCAGCTGCCTTTCGATACTGTGAACCATCAGATCCTCCTCTCCACCCTCTCCGAGTTGGGCATCTCCGGCGCGGCCCACGCTTGGATTGCGTCCTACCTGACAGGTCGCTCCTACCAGGTGGCGTGGCGAGAATCTGTCTCCTCACCACGCGCTCTCACCACTGGTGTCCCCAGGGCTCTGTTCTAGGCCCTCTCCTATTCTCGCTATACACCAAGTCACTTGGCTCTGTCATAACCTCACATGGTCTCTCCTATCATTGCTATGCAGACGACACACAATTAATCTTTCCTTTCCCCCTTCTGATGACCAAATCGCATCTCTGCATGTCTGGCAGACATATCAGTGTGGATGACGGATCACCACCTCAAGCTGAACCTCGGCAAGACGGAGCTGCTCTTCCTCCCGGGAAGGACTGCCCGTTCCATGATCTCGCCATCACGGTTGACAACTCCATTGTGTCCTCCTCCCAGAGCGCTAAGAACCTTGGCGTGATCCTGGACAACACCCTGTTGTTCTCAACTAACATCAAGGCGGTGGCCCCTTCCTGTAGGTTCATGCTCTACAACATAGAGTACGACCCTGCCTCACACAGGAAGCGGCGCAGGTCCTAATCCAGGCACTTGTCATCTCCCCCGTCTGGGATTACTGCAACTCGCTGTTGGCTGGGCTCCCTGCCTGTGCCATTAAACCCTACAACTCATCCAGAACGCCGCAGCCCGTCTGGTGTTCAACCTTCCCAAGTTCTCTCACGTCACCCCGCTCCTCTGCTCTCTCCACTGGCTTCCAGTTGAAGCTCGCATCCGCTACAAGACCATGGTGCTTGCCTACGGAGCTGTGAGGGGAACGTGCACCTCAGTACCTCCAGGCTCTGATCAGGCCCTACACCCAAACAAGGGCACTGCGTTCATCCACCTCTGGCCTGCTCGCCTCCCTACCACTGAGGAAGTACAGTTCCCGCTCAGCCCAGTCAAAACTGTTCGCTGCTCTGGCTCCCCAATGGTGGAACAAACTCCCTCACGACGCCAGGACAGCGGAGTCAATCACCACCTTCCGGAGACACCTGAAACCCCACCTCTTTAAGGAATATCTAGGATAGGATAAAGTAATCCTTCTCACCCCCCCTTAAAAGATTTAGATGCACTATTGTAAAGTGGCTGTTCCACTGGATGTCATAAGGTGAATGCACCAATTTGTAAGTCGCTCTGGATAAGAGCGTCTGCTAAATGACTTAAATGTAAATGTAATGTAAATGTCTCAGAAATTGTGCAGGTAGGCGTATTTCTTCTGTTCAAAAACATACACGTAAAGGGATTTTTTATAAAACGTAAGTGGTACATTTCCCACAGTCAAGCAAATGTGATTCACTATCCAATATGGTAATTAACTCCAGTGCAGCAGGCTACATTAAACATAATTTGTCTTTCTGTGTTCTTTCTGTAAAGAAAAGGGTGACATGAACGGTTGTGGTTACATGTTATAAATAACCACCAATGTTCTCAAAGGAAAAAATATTGTTTTCAAAGGGGAGAAAATGACAATGGAACTTGAAGTGCGCTTTAACATAAATGGCCATCGTCATTAATGGACAGCCTCTCTCCATGGGGTTCACTGGGCCTGCGTCCCAAATAGCACCCTTTTCCCTACATAGTGCACTACTTTCTACCAGAGCCCTATGAGAAATACTGTTCTACATAGGGAATAGTGTTCCATTTGGGATACAACGGGGGTATCTACTGCAGCTTTCTACTTCTGTGCCCCCGAGTGGCACATGTGAGTCCAGATAAATAAATGAGGCACGTGGTATAGTGCGTGGATTATACCACCCATACGCATTTCACAGGACATATGTCCTTCTTATGTATACAAACACATGCAGAAACAAATATGTATCACAGGAAACATGTAGTACAATTTTTCCTGATGTACGCTTTTCTGACCGACCGTGACCATGGCCATTATTCTTGGTGGCATGGGACCCAGGCTCGTAAACAGCTGGAAAATGGGCTTTTATTTGGAGGCAGGGTGTTTAAAAGTAAACCACGTGGAGGGGCAATGAGACTCCAGTAACAGCTCTCCAACTGGCAGGACCAATATTTCACGGTAACGGAAGAAGTAGGTCAGACGCAAGTAGTAGACGAGCTGTTGCTAAGAATATCGCTGGCCCCCAGTGGACATTTTAGGGATCGTAGGTACTTTCTCTCCACAAGGTACAGGTGACTACTCTGTCGTGAGTTTCCGGTG
This sequence comes from Oncorhynchus keta, assembly GCF_023373465.1. Taxonomy (NCBI): domain Eukaryota; kingdom Metazoa; phylum Chordata; class Actinopteri; order Salmoniformes; family Salmonidae; genus Oncorhynchus; species Oncorhynchus keta. The sequence continues at coordinate 13,598,702 of NC_068452.1, read as the reverse complement.
TTTCCCCAGCCAATCAGACAACCTAATGCTCACAGACAGGTGGGATTTGGAAATGTCACTTTGAGAAGTGTAATTGTAACATTTTGGAGGTTCACAAAAAAACTAATTTCTTTGCATGTCAAAATGATTTCCATACACCGCACTGAACTCCCTTTCTGAACGACACGTTCCAATTCCACCCCTACTCACAAAAGTTGCAACTGGGATGATACGATTCATAGACTTATTATGTGCTATTTGAGCTGTGTCAGGTATCAGATTATGTTGTGTTTGGATGGTGGTGAGTGCGATGTTGCCCAAATTGCTCACTTACACCTTCAATTCTGTTGATACAATTATGCGAGCAACAGAAATTCCACCCCTGTATCAAACAGTCCTTGAGACTCCAAAATCCTCCAAAGGTATTTTTTTCTCAGCTAGAAAGAATTTTTTCATTAGTTCATCCAATTTATTGGAGGGTGAAGTCATATGTGTAATGCATGTTGTTGGATGCTGTGGAACTCTTATATCGCCCTCATAGTTTATTGCCTCTTTGAGAAAATACGGTTTGAGAACCTCACATATTGCATTTGCTTACAGTAATTGAGTTGGAGCTACTTTGGGCACTTTGCGCATTGAATAGAAGAAAGGGGCTGGTGCTGGTTGCAAATAAAGGAATTTAGACACTCCTTGCAGTTTCCATAGAAATAACCAACAAACAAGCTGTTATTCCTTTTGATATGTTATAATATCACGTGTCCCATTTTCCCTGTTCAAACACAATTACATCGTAAGAAAGCACTTTAGCGCTTGCTGAAAGCTCTCACAGTGTCATTGCGATTGATTATACATAATTGTATATTTTTAAGTGGTCTTGGCTGTGATAATGTTGACAGTGACAAAAACCATAAGAATATCCAACCAAGTCATGACAAAACATGTAATAGAACTAAAGTGCAATATTTATTAGTTATTTAAATTATTTTATTGTTATGGCACATTCAAATTGACAGATTAAACACACATTAAAACATTTAAGAGATACAATTAAGAGAATACTAATGAAAATAAGTGGTTACCTCAATGAAACACCAATCCTAGTTTCAGGGGGTATTTCTTAGAAAAAGGAACCCACAGGAAAGGCAGAAAGAGACTAAATGATTTCCCTGCAGAGAGAGAGAGAGAGAGAGGCTACAAAGCACAATTAACACATGTATCTACTTGGTGGAAAACACTTTCCATTTCTACTCGGATACAGCTCGTGCCTCACTATAGTGGGTAAGGACGATAGTCTGTCTCTGCTTCACTGGTTTTAGATAGTTTAGTATAAGCATTCACGGCAGGGAGAGTGCCTGGAGTCAATGACACGCGATCCAATAAACTGATGGCCGGTGGCGGTGGCTTTCCCGACACCCCACTCCAACCCCGATCAAGCCCCCCACCTGTGTGCTCATATTTGGGAATAATGCATCACAGAACCTGTCCCCTGGGGGGTGTCTTAACAGTCCGATGTTCGGATTTATGCCAAGTGATCAAACATGCCTTATTAGCATAGCGTAGCCTAGCACTGGGGCTAACGCTCCCCCACACTGGCTCAAAGACCTAGTGTGGCGCCAGCCCTCCATCTCTCCATCCCCATTTATTATTACATGCTTAATTAGCCTAGCGAAGCGCTGGGACTAGGCAGCTAGCTCCTTCACACACTGCTAGCCCTCCCTCTTGCCCATTTATTATTTACGCCTGACGATCCCTCTGTTAATTCTGTAAAAGAGAAGTCTTTCATCAATAATGAAAGAGCCTGTCTTTCCAAAAAGAGAGATTGTCATGTTGAGGTACAGGTTATGGCTTGTAATGAGTAAGGCATGAATTATCAGCCATAGAAATATGATTTCTGTAACAGGCATCCTCATTTAAGTCAATGTTCAGGTCACTGTTCCATGATTCTATTTCTAAGTTATTGACGATTCTATTTCTATGCTCCCCTGTCATTATTGTTATAAATTGTGTATAGTTGCACCACACATTTTGGATGGATGGTGATATATTAAGTGCTCTGAGTATCTCTTGTCTCTCATCGCTGTGTTCCCTTGAAGAAATCAGTGCAAAGGTTCTGAAAGAGCAGCCAAGGCTTAGCCTCCCCCTTCTCCTCTCTCTCTCTCTCTCTCTCTCTCTCTCTCTCTCTCTCTCTCTCTCTCTCTCTCTCTCTCTCTCTCTCTCTCTCTCTCTCACACACACACACACACACACACACACACACACACACACACACACACACACACACACACACACACACACACACACACACACACACACACACACACACGGGGGGCCGCTGGAGGGGACGTGTGATTTGTGTGTGTGGGGGTGTGTGTCACTCGTCTCAGTGGAGTGTGTGTGTGATTTGTGTGTGTGGGGGTGTGTGTCACTCGTCTCAGTGGAGTGTGTGTGTGTGATTTGTATGTTATTGAATATCCCCCCGAGCGTCTTTGCCCTCCCCTGAAAAAAGGAGGATCTCGACATCTGAGGGGTTGGGTGGACTTCACAGCAGGGATCAGTCACTCTGAAGGAGAGGGACGAGGGCTTTAAAGAGCATGGGCCAGGAGGGGAAAAGAAGGGATGAAAAAAGAGAAGAGCATTTGATGGCAGGAAGCAGCTCACACATGACCATCACCATCGCTCCTATCTCTCTTTCCCTCGCTCTCTCTCTCGTCCTGCAGCTGTGGCTTTCTGAGCATGCCTCTTCGCCATCCAACGGCTGAGCGCACACGAGTGGGGGAAGGAAGAGAGGCAAGAGAGGAGGGGCGAAAAGAGATTCCAGCAGACCTAGTTTGAGAAGGCACAGACAAACAGAACCTCAAGTAGGAGCAAGGAGGGCAAATATTTAGACATTTTCACATTAGAGGACATTTGAAACAGGGAGAGTTGACAATGCTGTGGCAATGTGATGGCCATTCGCAACTCCTTTCGGAGGGGGAAAGAAGATGACAAAGGAGGGAAAAGGGCTTTTCGTTGATGGCCGTGTGTGTGTCTCAATGGGCAGTAGGGCTCGTCCGGCATTCGAGGGTTGACCGCACTCCGGTGGACATTCTAGGACACTCACATAGAACAGATAGTTGATCAAAGGGACACATTATTTTTATCGTTCCGCATGAAGAGCTTTCGGTTGTCAAGGGGAGAGAGCATCTTTGAAGTGAGAGCACTTGTTATTGAAAAGGACAAGAGGCTTGTTGTTTTTCAGGGATTCAACATGAAAGATAAACTTTTATCAGTCCTTTCTTTTTGAGGTTGCACACACAGGTCCCTGTTCCCTTTTGTGACTCAAAAGGGGGAGTTCGGGGGAGGATTTTGTGTGTCAGCGGAAAGACAACATTGGAATCGCAGTTGTTCATTTCCTTTTGTCAACACAATATATTGGGAATATCACAGTGTTGGGAACGTGTGAGGATTACAATGGAGACGAAACCTATAATTTGTGGCAGTGGACATTCAATACTCAAATAATGAACCATATCCATCATGTTTTTTCACTCCGTGCCACTGTATGGAATTAGTGCTGGAGTTCCCAATTCCACATTGGCATCCAACTGGAAATATAACGCTGCGAATCCTTATGATTGATTGTGACTGGAGACGTAAGTGTAAGTGCATTGCTGAAACCAGTGGCGCTTTTTCTTACTACTCGGGAAGAGCTTTTTATGCGGCAGCTTATCTACAATGTTCAACATCTAAAATGATATCAACCACTGACAGAATTACACGAACATTAAAGTAAGAGCAATTAAAGTAGAGCAATTAAAGTAGAGCAATTCCCAGTTACTGCAGATACTAAAGGACTACAAATCAATGACGTGGATGTATTGTGTTTAGAGTGTAGAGTTTTAGAGTTAGGGCAAAAACTATTGGCAGTAAGGATTTTTTTTTATTACAGTCCCTAGGCAGCAATGCGGTTTCAAAGTTAACTATTCATATTTACGAGGGTATTTTGGGGGAACTGATGGCAGGTCATGCAAGTGGACCTGACTTTCTACTCATCTGATAGGACTAAAACTATCTGAACCAACTGGTGGTATATACCTGATTCAACCAACAGGACTAAAATGAACTGATGAACAGAGACAGCTACCACACGTTTATTATAATTACACAACCCTCTTTGAAGCCAGGTTTTTGCTTTGACCCACAACCTTCATTTATTTGATATTTTATTACATTGGTTTCACTTCTTTCTTGGACCTATTTTTCTCTTTGACCTTCGCCACCTGGTCAGTATGGTGCCACCACCGCCCACCAACAAGCCTCATGTGTGTTTGTCGGCCATCTTGATCATGGGTAGCATGGCGCTGATGGACGCCTACCTGGTGGAGCAGAACCAGGGGCCCAGGAAGATTGGTGTGTGCATCATGGTCCTTGTGGGGGACATCTGCTTCCTCCTTGTCCTACGCTACGTGGCTGTGTGGGTGGGTTCCGAGGTGCGCACCTCCAAGCGTGGCTACACCATGATCCTATGGTTCTTCTATGTCTTCGTCCTGGAGATCAAGGTCTACTTTGTCTACCAGAACTACAAGGCCGAGGACGGGAAGAGGGCAAGTTTGGACGGTTGGACTGGCGGCGGCGTGGATGGGGTGGCACGGAAGGCGCTGACATTGCTTCTGTCCATCTGCGTGCCCGTCGTCTACATCACGTTGGTGGCCATCGACCACATGGAGTACGTGCGGCCGCAGAAGAAGAAAGAGGAGATCCGGTGCCGACTCTTCTGGGTGGTGGTGGACTTGCTCGACGTCCTGGACGTGCAGGCCAACCTATGGGAGCCTCAGAGGAGAGGGCTCCCCCTATGGGTGGAGGGACTCATGTTCTTCTACTGCTATATCCTGCTGCTGGTGCTGCCGTGTGTGTCGCTGAGCGAGATCAGCATGCAAGGGGTGAACATTGTGCCCCATAAGATGATGCTCTACCCGATTCTCAGCCTGGTGACTATTAACATTATCACTCTCTTCATTCGAGGCGGGAACATGGTTTTCTATAGGGACTCCAGGGTGTCTGGGATACTGATGGGTAAAAATGTGATCGCCATTGTTCTTAAGACGTGCAGTTTCGTCCAGTATCGGAGGCATCTCGGTGAGGTCCCGTCTCCCGCTCTTGGGGTAGAGATGCAGAAGAATTGCGTTGTCCACGGCCCGAAAGTGACTATGCCTGTGCCCATGCCGATGCCCATGCCACCCCAAGTAGTGATTCAAGACTTCACAAAGTTTCCTGAAGAGATGGTGTGTGTGGGTGACACAGAGGTTGAGCAAACGTGACACAGGTCTTGGTGAGAAAGGGATAAAGATACATAACATATTATAAGCTTTATTATAGGACATTATAAAAGACTAATTCATGCGTATAACAAGTTATTAAGCATGATGCTTGCAGGGCTTCAGTAAAGGGTTACCAGAACAGTTGACACAAGGAAGCACTGTGTAGGGTCACAACAAGGTGTTGCACCATTTCCTAGGACAAGGGAGAAAATTACTATAGGGAGAAGTGAATGTGTCCCCCCCCCAATGATGATGATCTAATGGAGAACAAAAAACAAAAATGAAAGGATCTTCTTAAGTATCGGACCCTTTTATTAAATGTTTGACTAAAATTACATACCGAAATCTAACTGCCTGTAGCTCAGGACCTGAAGCAAGGATATGCATATTATTGATACCATTTGAAAGTAAAACCTTTGAAGTGTGTGGAAATGTCAAATTAATGTAGGAGAATATAACACATTAGATCTGGTAAAAGATATTAAACATCATCTGTTCCATCATCTTAGAAATGCAAGAGAAAGGCCATTAAATCGCATAGGAGTTTAGGCGCAATTTAGATTTTGGCCACCAGGTGGCAGCTGTGTTTGTGCAAAGTTTCAGACTGATCCAATGAAGCATTATATTACTGCACAATATGCAATTGTATCAAAATGCAATTGTATCAAGTCTGCCCAAATGTGCCAAATTGGTCAATTTATATATTTTCAAGTACATAACTGTAGAGAACATTAAAAAATGATATGGTAATAAAATATTTCAATTTACACACTCCCAGGAATGTTATAAATGATGGATAATTAGCTTCCCTAAAGAAAAGACACCAACCTTCACACATCTAGATGGCCAGGTGTGTGTTGAGCCAGACACAGCAGGGGTTCAAATTGTAGAACCCAGTTCCTACATTTGAATATAAAAAATGATTTTATCAAACGAAACTACGCTACATTTTATCTCTGGGACCCTCAGCAAAATTACTGAATGTAACTACATTTATTTACCTTTTGAGGTTGAATGTATCAAACCAGTTGCCGTGATACATTTTTGTTGTTGTTGTGTCCTCTCCTCAAACAATAGCATGGTATTTTTTCACTGTAATAGCTTCTGTAAATTGGACACTTCAGTTAGATTAATCAGAATTTAAGCTTTCTGCCCATATAAGACATGTCTATGTCCTGGAAAGTTGGCTGTTTACAACGTCAGTCTAGTCACATTAGCGCACATTAGCAACAACCGTCCTGGTATAGGGACACCGATCCCCTAGAGGAAAGGGATACTTATATTTTAATAAGATGTTGTGCAGAACAAAGTATGATGTATCTTTCAATTTGGGGATGATTTGTGTCTCTTTGTGCGCCTGTAAAACTACCTAAAAATATGAATGTGCTGGATTCTGGATAAAGTAAATGAAAGACATTCCGCACACTCTACTGAAAATGTCTGTGTTTATTATTTATTTCAGCATTGTAGAGGCAGTTCAATGAACAGTAGAGTACTTTTACTCTGACCGGTCCTCCTTTCCAAACTGTTTTTGTTCTAATGCTGTTTGAGTGTCAATGTGAACCATTTGTATTGACTGACTTATCTTTGATAAATGAGCCCTGCATTGAAAGAGTTCAGGTTGTGATTGTTATGTATTTTGCATTTGATTAAGCGATATGCGTAACACTGAAGAGCTTTAAAAGAAAAAGGAACAATTTGAAGCATTTTCTTTTCCAAATTTTTTTTATTTTGCTAAGAGAAGTTGACTTTTTTTCTTAGACGATTTCTTACTGTTCACTGTGGTCAACAAAATAAGATTGAAGAAAATACTTTAATGCCACTGGTATATGTGTCTCTGAAAATAGGCCTTTATCAACTATGTATTGAAAATGAAAATGGGCGATGTCCGCTAACTTGTTCTGACACGTCTTTATGAAGCTGAGCTTTTCAGCTTAGTTGTATGTGTATGACTACAAAGACAGACATTTGTAATGAAAGAAGAATATGGTGGAGAAATTACAAGATTATGTTATAATACTGTTATTAATACTATAATACTGTTATGCTGTCAAATGGTTGTTTTATGCAAGAACATTTTCATCTGTATGTGTTCTACTGAGGATGGGCCTCTGGGAGATTGAAAACTGACAGAAGATTTACGATGTCCTTGGGTGATAAGCCTAACAAGACCATAGCATGAGTTAATGTTTCTATACTTGGGTACCAGAGGGAGATGGCTCCAGTGTGGAGTTGGGGGCCAGACCCTGGTCTCTACACAATGAGAATAGTTTTACAGCAGATACTGTTTGCTGTGAATTATTAGTATCTTTCATACAAATCCGAACTTTGTGACCCAATCATACATCTGTGATTTGTCATGAACATCCAGGAGGATGGACTTTGCTATAAAATGCCGTGGCTGGTTGGGCTCTCAGCGAAACACCTACAGGAGGGTTGTTGGCAAGCTCCATTACTGCAGTAATTAAATAATAAAGTTGACTTGTTTTGAAGAATTGTAAAAGTCTCTCCTTTTGATTAGAATAATTCCACAACAAGACGTTTTATCGAAGAGAGATATTCTCAGCGAATCCCTGAATTCCGCCTTCCCGTCTTCCCCAGCTTGGACTGGGACGACATTCAAAACCAGCTGCCAAAGTCTGACTGTCCACGTTGCAGACAACTGCAGCGGTTATGAGAGAGAATTATATTATTACATTTTAAAAAGATGACACTGTCCGCCCAAAGGATTACAATGGCAGAACATTTTAGAACAAGGCTGGGTCACATAGTGACCGCATCAACCGCATCAGACTATAACCCGCAAATAGGCCGAAAATTGGACGGGGTGCAAGATTTTCTTTTTACTTTTACAACACTTATTCTCAATTTAGCATGTTTTCAATAAAATCAAGTAACTTATTTTTTTGTGACCAATTATTTTTAGGTTAAAATGTTATTTGAATGTGAATGTTTCCCTCTTATTGACACAGTATTGAGAGAATATCACACAGGGTCACAATGTTTTTACCACTGGCCAAACTCGGCCAAATTAGACAATCCCTTTGACAGTAAAATAATAAATACAGAATACAATATTGAGAACAGCAATGTGCCTCGCAGAATATCTGCCACAATGGCACAAATGTACATGAGAATCTTCCCAATTCACAACTGCAAGAGGAAGCTTTCCTGAATCCTTAACTTTGTCCCGCTTCAAAGCGTGATGCTACCAAGGCTTTTCTAAGTAGGAAAACCTGCAGAATCTGCAGTGTATCAAATACTTGTTCTCCCCACTGTACATAAGAAAAACTATATCAAGTGCATAATTAATCCAAATACCTTGAATTTGGCAATCAGTGCTCCCTCAAAATATAAGGGCATAACCCCTCTGCATTCAGAATGGCTAGAGAATATATATATTCTGAATATATTCCGAACAGTATGAGCTCTATGTTTGAGAAATGCCCAATACACCATATAAAAATTCTGTTTATACAGTTTTCTCAGAAAGACCATGCTGCATAATTGGTGTGGTATCCATGGCTACCCAATATCTTGTAATGACTGATATCTGCAGTATGAGGAAGATAAGTTCATGATTATATAACTGTCGCTAGCGAGATCATTACATTTCCTTCTGTATTGTTCTCTGATATTGTTTTACAATGCCTTTACAACAGCACTCTTTGTTTTGCGGTTATGCTTTGAACCCTTAAAAGCACATTATTTATAGGGTAAGTATTACAATATGCAGGCAATGTTCCGACTAAATATTTCAGCTCGCGATTCATCCCTCGCTTTTTGGACCCTTAGGGGAAAATGATAAAATATGATAAACTTCATTTAAATATGATCAAGGGCAAAATGTACACTGCTGCTTGGCAGTTGTTCATGTTTTAGGAGGCGTATGTTGCTGAGGTTGTCTATGAGGAATGGGTGAATGAAAGTGGAGTGGTCTTGAGGTCCTCAGACGGGTACAAATCTGACCCGTACATATTATATATATATATATGCACAAATACAGATGCAGTATTGTTTTGCACGCGTTACATCATGGCACGGCACGCCACACTTGCCTGCGTCAAAATCGCCTGAAAGAAATTTCAATAACAAATGCCATTCATCCTCATCATCACCAAGGAAATTACATTACCTTGTGCAATGTTTTCTTTTGACCCATAATTTCACTGCAAAAACTGATGTTTGCCCAAAAGACACAAACATCACACTGCAAGTCTGCAGTCAAATACCTAATACCTATGAGGAATACCTATGTGAGAATGCTGTTCATTGAATACAGCTCAGCGTTAATGAATTTATGTAAATCCTCTGGCGCAGGAAAATTCTCAGCAACAGCAGAGTGATCAAATGAAGAGCATACATCTGTAGTCCCCTCCAAGCTTGGGACCCTGGGACTGAACACATCCCTCTGCAACTGGATCCTGAACTTACTGACAGGCCGACCCCAGATGGTGAGGGTAGGCAACAACACCTCCGCCACACTGACCCTCAACACGGGGCCTGTCATGCCAAATAATGTCACCCTGGCCAAATAGTGTCCCCCCTCTACGTCACAATAGAATTTGATAAACTATTAGCGTTGCTATAACAACGGTGTGATGACCTAATTGTCACGCCCTGACCTTAGTTGTCTATGTTTTGTGTATTATTTTGGTCAGGTCAGGGTGTGACGAGGGTGGGTATGCTTGTTTGTCCTGTCTAGGTTTTTTTGTATATCTAGGGGTTGTTTGTTAGTCTAGGTTTATTATAGGTCTACGGTGGCCTGAATTGGTTCCCAATCAGAGACAGCTGTTTATCGTTGTCTCTGATTGGGGAACCTATTTAGGTTGCCATTTTCCATTTTGGTTTTGTGGGTTATTGTCTATGAGTAGTTGCCTGTCAGCACTTGTTATTGTAGTGTCACGGTTGTTGTTTGTTTCTTTGTTAGTCGGTTTAATGTTTTTCCTTCATTAAAAGAAGAATGTATTCTTATCACGCTGCGCCTTGGTCTCCTTGTTATGACGAACGTGACACTAATGATTAGCATTCTGGAGATCATTACAGCCTAAATTACGTTCTTTTCATCATCACTATGCAAACAAGGCGGATTTCACTGTTTAAACTGTTTAAAATGAAAACATTAATTCAAACTACTTTTGGTAAACATGAAATCCATGTCTTAGACATTTCTACGTTTTGGAAATGGCAAAGAAAATGCTTGACACATTAAAGTTACTTTACCTTACAGATCACAAAGAAGGCTAATTTCCACTCCATTCATATGCAAATCAGTTTGATTCAAACACTGGTTTGTCTGGCTGTCATGTTTATATTTGAACCTGCCTTTCCCTTGTCTACACTGAAATAATATCATTTCAGTATTCCTCTATTGTGATTTTTTTTCTATCTCGTATAGCTCATATATGGATCTATTGTAGGTCCTAGGACACAGCAATGAATAACATGGAACACATAAATACCATCAAAATACCACCTTACAACTTATAATAATGAACACCTTGTGAAACAGCTATGAAAACCAACCTGGCAATATTTAAGATTTTAATACAAACTTTGTTAGGTTTTGGTACAGATTGTTTTTACATGGCAATCACATACTGAATTCTGGTGTGTGGAATTCTGCCTGTCACTTGTTCTCAACAGGCAGCCAGTCTCAGAAGGGGGACTTGAAAGAGGGAGACTGCAATGTCCAGACACTGCTGCTCTCTTTTTTTCTGAGTGTTTGCAGAGTGCTAGCGTTTTTAGTTCATCTGTGTATCTCACATATTATGTGTCCAGTATGATAGAGCAAGAAAACTTTATTAGCAGATAATGACAACAACAGTAGCTGTAGATGATGTAATGAAAAGTTGGGAGGGTGGTTGGTAATGGAGGACATCAGGTGGATCCACGTCTGGGTGTTGGGCAGAACCCCTAGTTCCTGGAGAACAGGAGCAGAGTTAAAGGGAACAGGGTAGGAGACAGAGACGTAAGCAAGCAAACACACAGGTTGCACTTTACTGTAAAGTGATCGGTCGCAGGCAGGCACCAGCTGTTGCCATTCCTGGATTTCGTGACGTTTCCGATGAGGTCAACCCCTAACATTTAAAGTGTTAGAGAGAAGATTACTTTATTCTTACCCGTATCTGTGTTATACAGTCTGAAGATTTTCGTATTTGTAAGGATACACACACACACACACACACACACACACACACACACACACACACACACGCACGCACGCACGCATGCACGCACGCACGCACGCACACACTATAATATTGAACTCTGCTGTGGTTAAATGAAGAAACCATTACAAAACATTTTATCAGGGCAAAATTTGAATTGGGACACTGACCGATCATGTGTCATGGTCCATGGTGAGATAACTTTGATGGGCTCAAACTCCAGCGCCACAAGTCTTCGCCCTCTCAAACATCTGACAGGCTAGACATGGTACTGCCCTTTAAGCAAAAAGTGACAAATTGAATCGTTGTGTGCTCTCTGATATATTAATTGAAATCATAATAATTTCAAATATAATATTATGTGGTTGATAAACAAAAATGTTATTTCACTTGCCCAGCTGTCTACCCATCAAAAGAAGCATAGGTTGAATTTGGCATTCATGCATTTCACCCCGAAATGTCCAAAATGCATTTCTGTCAGCATGGCCTCCTTCGCCTCCTTAGTAAAAATCACTCTCCTGTGTGGCTAGCCATCCTACCTCTGTAGGTATTTCACCTTTATTTATTAACCAGGTAGGCTAGTTGAGAACAAGTTCTCATTTGCAACTGTGACCTGGCCAAGATAAAGCGTAGCAATTCGACACATACAACAACACAGAGTTACATGTAGAATAAACAAAACATACAGTCAATAATACAGTAGAACAAAAGAAAACAAAAAGTATATATACAGTGAGTGCAAATGAGGTAAGTTAAGGAAATAAATAGGCCATGATGGCGAAGTAATTACAATATAGCAATTAAACACTGGAATGGTAGATCGGCAGAAGATGAATGTGCAGGTAGAGATACTGGGGTGCAAAGGATCAAAATAAATAAATAAACAAATACCAGTATGGGGATGAGGTAGGTAGATAGATGGGCTGTTTACAGATGGGCTATGTACAGGTGCAGTGATCTGTAAACTGCTCTGACAGCTGGTGCTTAAAGCTAGTGAGGGAGATCTGAGTCTCCAGCTTGAGAGATTTTTGCAATTCGTTCCAGTCATGGGCAGCAGAGAACTGGAAGGAAAGACGACCAAAGGAGGAATTGGCTTTGGGGGTGACCAGTGAGATATACCTGCTGGAGCGCGTGCTACGAGTGGGTGCTGCTATGGTGACCAGTGAGCTGAGATAAGGCAGGGCTTTACCTAGCAGAGACTTGTAGATAACCTGGGTTTGGCGACGAGTATGAAGCGAGGGCCAACCAACGAGAGCGTACAGGTCGCAATGGTGGGTAGTGTATGGGGCTTTGGTGATAAAACGGATGGCACAAGGTAGCTAAGATTGCCTAACAAGTTAGAAGAGAAGAGTTGTTGAAATACTAAAGTCTAAGTATATTTGCACTGCCATCTTTCTCTCTCTCCATCTCTCTGTCTTCCACTCTCTTCCCACCTCTCTCTCACTTTCACCCATTTTTTCTCACTGCTCCCCCCTCTCTGCGTGTTTGTCTAGCGAAGACACCACGTTTATTTTATAGCTAGACACCTCAATATGATAGAGATATAACTATATCAATGGTGGCTGCTGAGGGGAGGACGGCTCATAATAATGGCAGGAATGGAGTCAACATGGAAAGCATGTGTTTGATACCATTCCATTTTCAGTTGAAGTTGGAAGTTTGCATACACTTAGATTGGAGTCATTAAAACTCATTTTTCAACCATACATTTCTTGTTAACAAACTATCTGTCCTTACAGACAGATTATTTCACTTATAATTCACTGTATCACAATTCCAGTGGGTCAGAAGTTTACATACACTAAGTTGACTGTCTTTAAAAAGCTTGGAAAATCCAGAAAATGATGTCATGGCTTTAGAAGCGTCGGATAAATGATGTCAATTAGCCTGACTCAATTGGAGGAGTACCTGTGGATGTATTTCAAGGCCTACCTTCAAACTCAGTGCCTCTTTGCTTGACATCATGGGAAAATCAAAAGAAATCAGCCAAGACCTCAGAAAAATAATTGTAGACCTCCACGAGTCTGGTTCATCCTTGGGAGCAATTTCCAAACACCTGAAGGTACCACGTTCGTCTGTACAAACAATTGAACGCAAATATAATCACCATGGGACCACGTAGCCATCATACTGCTCAGGAAGGAAACTCGTTCTGTCTCCTAGAGATGGTGAGAAAAGTGCAAATCAATCCCAGAATAACAGCAAAGGACCTTGTAAAAATGCTGGAGGAAACAGGTACAAAAGTATATATATCCACAGTAAAACGAGTCCTATGTCTACATAACCTGAAAGGCTGTTCAGCAAGGAAGAAGTCACTGCTCCAAAACCGCCATAAAAAAGCCAGACTACAGTTTGCAACTGCACATGGTGACAAAGATCATACTTTTTGGAGAAATGTCCTCTGGTCTGATGAAGAAAAAATAAAACTGTTTGGCCATAATGACCATTGTTGTGTTTGGAGGAAAAAGGGATGCTTGTTTGTCCACCCGCCTCTTGAGGATTGACCACAAGTTCTCAATGGGATTAAAGCCTGGGGAGTTTTCTGGTCCATGGACCCAAAATATTGATGTGTTGTTCCCTGAACCACTTAGTTATCACTTTTGCCTTTATGGCAATGTGCTCCATCATGCTGGAAAAGGCATTGTTCGTCACCAAACTGTTTCTGGATGGTTGGGAGAAGTTGCTCTCGGAGGATGTATTGGTACCATTCTTTATTCATGGCTGTGTTCATAGGCAAAATTGTGAGTGAGCCCACTCCCTTGGCTGAGAAGCAACTCCACACATGAATGGTCTCAGGATGCTTTACTGTTGGCATGACACAGGACTGATGGTAGCGCTCACCTTGTCTTTGCTTCTTTCAAGAGGTCTGGCTTAATGAATCTGCTCATCAAGCTCTTAAGCAACTTGAACAAGTCTGTAGAGAGAAATGGCACCATGGGCTTATTGGTCTGGTAGCGTGTGTGGAATCGATTCCACACAAATCTACTAATAATATGCATATATTAGCTTCTGGGCCTGAGTAGCAGGCAGTTTACTCTGGGCACGCTTTTCATCTGGACGTGAAAATACTGCCCCCTACCCAAGAGAGGTTAACAGTTGTGAGCATACACTTCTTGCAAGCGATTTTGAAGTCCAATGTTTTCTGTCAAATTTTCTTCCTTGCGGACAAGTCTCTCACAATTCTTTGAGTAACAAAGCTCAAGTTGACCTGTGAGGAGTCAATGTGATTAGATGACTGGCTCACCTCGACATCAAGAAGTCTTCGCTTCCTTCAAGAGGTCTGGCTTAATGAATCTGCTCATCAAGCTCTTAAGCAACTTGAACAAGTCTCCTAGCGAAGATGGATCAGCGAACGGCAGAATAGTTCTGGGTTTTTGTTGTAAAGATTTTCACTGATAAATGATGGCTGTATTTACGGTATTGATTTTCACCGATAAATGACGGCTGTATTTACGGTATTGATTTTTTTTTTTTTAATCACAAACAATGGGGTTGACCTATATGCTTACAGACTGGAGATGAAGGCAGATCTTTGAGCGGGTGGCTTGTTTTGTGTTAACCTTTTAGGTTAAGTCTGTAGAGAGAAACGGCACCATGGGCTTATCGGTTTGGTAGCGTGTGTGGAATCGTGTCACTTCTTTGCTCACTGACAAGATGAATTTCATTTTGCTGTCATGAGAGGGTCCTTAACGGCCCCCTGAATCACCTCAAAGGACTTAGTGCCTGGATTTGAACATCTCTTCTCTACATCCTTCACATATGTTGCCATATGGGGTAACAACTCTAAAGCTCTTCAAGTACGGGTGCATTTTCAACCACCATGTCTGGCAAAACGTAAGTGGCACTGGGGCATCTGATGATCCAATGATGTTAAAGTAGTCCTCCCTGTGGGCTGGATTATCCATCAGAAGTTGGTACATAGCACTGTCGACTTTCCACTCTTTTTCTTCCACTCCCTTCTGAAATGCTCCATGTACAATATGGAGGCCACAACTGCCAATGTTTATAAAGGTGTACATAAAAATCTTGGAGGGACTTCTCAACCTTTGAGTAAAATGACCAATTTACATTTGGTTCATCCATGCAGATCAGAATGCGACTGTTGTTTTTCTTTTGTAGATCTTCGGTGCTCTTCTCATAGACCGCTTTAAGGTCCAACGCAGTCGCATGTCCCATAAATTTAGAATCATAAAATCTCGTCACAACTTTGTCCTCATCCCGTAAAAGGGATGTGAAAGTCGCACTGCTTTGACTGTGTTTTTCTGTTAAGGCTCTCATCAAGAAGTACATAGTCCTCCTCCCCAGCAGACAGTTTTTTAGACTACAAGTGCTTGAAATGAGGAGCCAAGCCATGTGTGCACACATAGCTGGACTTTGTTGCCCCGCATGCGAAGGTCTTGGCTATTGCACTGTCTGGGAACATCACTGAGATCAGCACACCTAAGAGTAAAAAAAAGTTTGAAATCAAACACATTCCTGTTTCTAGCCTGTGTGTAAACGTGTGTGTGTGTGTGTCACAGAGAGATAATATGAAATATGAAAACAAACATAACATGTTCCTAAAAAATAATTTTATGTTACAGGTGACAGTTTATAAACCATGCCACTCACCCGTACGTTCACTAGATAGAGTGGAAAGAGTAGTGAGACGCCATCATATTCAGACACCACAATGTCTCAGCCCGCAATGTGTCCTCTTTGGGAAGGCCAGTTATGACGGACTGTCTTGAGGAGGTGTTGAATGTGGTAGTAGTTGTAGAAGATTGTCTAGGTGGTGAAGTAGATGACGATAACTTTTCCACATAGTTCAATAGAGTGGGAGCTGTAAGAAAATAAGTGTCCAAGTCTGATGAATGACTAGCGAGCTGGCTAACGTTAGCTAGCATTAATCATGAAACGTTGTCACTAACAAATCTAGTGAAGGTCCTTTAACTAAATGTAAACTTTCAGCTAACATTAGCAAACTGTCGTTTATTTTAAAATGTTCACTGTCCAGTTTTGCTTGCCACAACTTGGCCAACGCAACGTTAACAACTTAGCTAACGTTAGCTAGCTAGCACTATATTGACAGGTTTGATTCTGTGGGAAAACTGACTGAGACATCTAGATAAGTTAGCTGACAACAACATAGCAAACGTTAATTTGACAGAACAATACTGTACGTTGAAATTAATTACCAACCACGAAGAGATGGAATAATCTAGCTCATTAATTAACGTTAGTAACTAAGTATGGTTGTTGTATTCCTTTCTACATGTTACCAGGGCTAGGACCTACCTGCTTTTAACTTCTCTAGGATAGGGGGCAGTATTTGGAATTTTGGATGAAAAGCATGCCCAAATTCAACTGCCTGCTACTCATCCCCAGAAGTTAAGATACGCATATCATTAGTAGGATAGATATTATTTAGATATTATTTATTATTTGGATAGAAAACACTCTGAAGTTTCTAAAACTGTTTGAATCATGTATGTGAGTATAACAGAACTAATGTAGCAGGCGAAACCCCAAGGACAGACCATTCAGATTATTTTTTTTGAGGTCACCCTCTTTTCAATGATATTTCATTGGGAATCAAGATTTCTAAGGGACTTTCTTGCAGTTCCTACCACTTCCACTGGATGTCACCAGTTTTCAGAAATTGGTTGAGGTTATTCCTTTGTGTAATGAAGAAGTACGGCCATATTGAACAAGGGTCACTTCATGTGTACTGTTTGATAGAGGCGCATGACCAGGAAGTATGCTTTCTTCATTTTCTCTGGCTTTTGGCCAAGTGGTACGCTACCGTCCCACATATCCCAGAGAGGTTTTTAACTTGTAGAGTGCCGTCCTGTGTGATGCTCCAGCAGCATGGCTTGCCACAGGTGCTTCGCCCATGGCGTGAACTTTTATTGATTTGCTGCAGGCTCTGCATCGGGCCATATAGATTTCCCGCGGATCTTTAACAAGCCAGTCTTTGTAAATGTCTTTGGTGAGCCACGAGTCCTGGAATTTACATTTTCTAGACATAGCTGAAGGTTAGCTTTGTTGCTTGCTTGCCGCTGTTTAACTTGCGTCATTTGACTTCAATCACTCATGCACGCACTTTCTCGAGGCAGGTAGCGCATAATAATATATATGAAACAAGGACGCAAGGACGGCGGGAGACACACATGCAGACAGCGGAACGTAGCCTATTACTGAGGTTAAGTTTTAAAAAATATCTAGAGAACTTAAATTTATATTCTTGCACAAAATATAATATCTAAATTCAAGCACTTTCAATGACCCAATGTCTATTTATGTCTATTTTCAAAAACTTTCAAGGCCTTGATTTTTTTTTCTAATTTTCACAAACTTTCAAGGATTTCATGGACCCATGGGAACCCTGGCGTAACGTTACATAAGAAATGTCATGACGGATTATTGGGACCGAGGTCAGAGGAGCAGACTTAGTCAATTACATAATTAGAGATGGTCTTGTTATGCTGCTGGAAATGTGATGGAATAACAATGTGAGGAAAACATCCATGCCAACACATTATGGTCTGGGTAGTCACAATGATGTAGAAAGGTTATTAGTGTTTGAATTAATGTGAGTAGGACATTTGAAGAATTCTTGCATTTCCCTTCCCGTCTGGTCTCTCAACGAGGGGTACTTTTGAATGAGCGCTGTGCACACATCCATGTATTGCCGGGTAGTGGAGTACATAAAGCAAAAGAGAAACATACAAGATTACATTTAGACTAACAATTCTGTTTGTAATACAAATTATATTGATTGTTGCCGTTGATTATCATCAAGTAAAAGTTGAGTATGTGCTATGCTATTAGCTGCAGTGATTATGACAAGACAAAATAGAGAATGAGAGTATGGAGGACAGGAGTAACAGCACCCAAACTTTACAATTTAACTGGACAGGGGCAGAATAAGATGGGGACTGAAGGAGGATGGAAGGAGATGGAAAGAGTGAATCATGGGTTTAAATGAGGACTAACATTTCTCAATATTGAATATAAATTAGCGAGCTAAAGTTAGCTAACATTACAGAAACTTTAACTCGCTAGCTAGCTAGTTAGCTAACGTTGGCTAAAACATACCACCAATTATGCAACAATTACCAGGTAACATTACAGGGTATGTAGCTTGGCTAGCTGATGAAAAACTTAAAACGCAGTCTCAAAAATAAATACGGGCTCTAAATGAATTACCTTGAATTGATTATGAGGTTTAATGTTTGATTTGCTACATTAAATAATTCAGTAATGACTCAAAAAAGTTACGGCAATCATCTGTTTCTATCACCAGTAAGAAACTGCTAGCCATTTGCTGCTAACAGCTGAGAACTGCTAGCTAACTGGCGAGAACAAAAACAGTCAACAACTTCGGGAGTACAGACCCCTAGAAATCGACCGATAGCGAAAGTAAGAACTGCCGAAAATGCGCAGTCAAAGAGGAGAATATTTATTCTGTCAAGGAAATGTTTTTTTTTATAGAGTCATACTAAGACAGAAGAACCGTGACAATTTGTGTGTAAATGACACAACACATTAGTGCAGGACATGAAGACATTTATTAAAATGCTGGAAGTGAATGCTGGAATTAAACAATTAACTAAGCAAATGAGCAAAATCTAGGTAGGCTAGTTGAGAACAAGTTCTCATTTGCAACTGCGATCTGGCCAAGATAAAGCAAAGCAGTTTGACACATACAACAACACAGAGTTACATATGGAATATATATATATATATATATATATATATATATATATATATATATATATATATATATATATATATTATTTAATAAAATAAAAATAAAAATAGATGCCTGGCTCAAATAGAAGCCTGTCTCTAATAAGCACCTGTTGTGTTCAGTGATTGAAGTTTTACGGTACATAACATTATGCATTTTTTAAAATATATTTTTGATTATTATTAATTATTATCTTAGCTAGCGAATAGCTAATGTTTACTCAACTTCCATGTCGATCCGTTGCAGTCTCTCACCTGTTGTGTATCCAACCATCCACGCTCTTCCTATTTCAAGTGTATCTTTTGACCAAGTGCACTTTACTCATGAGCACACTTCTGGTTCCAAAACAAACCCCTCTTTAAAAAAGGGTTCTTCAAAGCAACCCTTACGTTTACAAAGGTTTACAAATAACTGGTGTTAGAGAATGGGTTATTTAATGGACCCTAAGGTTACTTTTAAATTATCGTAAGGGATCATACAGGAACCTTAAGTAAATTGATTTACCTTAAATGATCCAGAAACCTTTTATTTTTAGTTTATAGGGAGGTGGTCAGACACCTGGCAGTATGGTGCCAGGACAACAATCTCTCCCTCAACAAGTATGCCCCCATCCACATCTGCAGTGGAGCAGGCCAAGAGCTTCAAGTTCCTTTGTGTCCATATCACAGATGGTTCACACACACTGGCACAGTCGTGAAGAGGGTGCTTCTTCTCCCTCATGAGGCTGAAGAGACTTGGCATGGGCCCTCAGATCCTCAAGAAGTTCTAATGCTGCACCATCGAGGGCAACTTGACTGGCTGCATGACCACCTGGTATGGCAACTGCACTTTTCACAACCACAAGTCTCTACAGAGAATGGTGCGGACGGCTCAGTGCATCACTGGATATCCAGGAAATTCATATCAGGCGATGTCTGAGGAAGGCCCGGACAATGCCCAAAGACATCAGCCAAACCAGCCATGCACTGTTCTCTCCGCTACTGTCTGGCAAGCAGTACCAGAGCATCAGGTCTCAGACCAACAGACTCAGAGACAGGTTGAGCAATAAGACTGTTGAGCAGCTAACCAATGGCCGCTCACCCTCATTAATATACTATCTGCACTGACTATATGCACACTCTCAGGTCTCTGTTCTCACACACATAAACACATAAACACGCACGCACACGCACACACATTCACCCACATATGCTTCTGCACCTACATATGCTTCTGCAACTATTATTCTGCACCTATTATTATTATTATTATTTATTTTTTATTTTTTTGTGTTACAAGATGGGATTAAAATTAATTAGAATTTTCATTTTTTGGCCAACGATCTACACAAAATACAGTGTTATGTCAAAGTGGAGGAAAAATAAAACACTAATATATCTTGATTACCATGAGAGTTATTTTAGATACTCTTCAAGGAGGTAGGTTTGCAGATGTTTTAGCAATATGAGCAGGGACTCCGCTGTCCTGACTTTAGGGGGACGCTTGATCCAACATTGGGGTGCAGGGACAGAGAAGAGCTGACTGGGCTGAGCGGAGCTGCCCTCCCGTAGGGATGGGAGGGCCAAGACACCAGAGTGTGTCAGAAGATAATGAGGTGCCTTTGCCCTAGCTGCTCCATAGGCAAGCATCAGGGTCTTGAAGATGATGTGAGATTTGACTGGAAGTAGTGGAGTGTTCGGAGGAGGGGGTGACATGGTAAAACTTAGGAAGGTTGAACATCGGGTGGGCTGGGGACAAGTCTGGACAAGTTGCAGGGGTTTGATGGCACAAACGGGAAGGCCAGCCAACAGAGAGTTGTAATAGTCTAGACGGGAGATGACAAGTGGCTGGATTAGGACCTGCTCCCCTTCCTGCATGAGGAAAGGTTGTACTCTGCGGATGTTGTAGAGCATGAACTTGCAGGAGCGAGTCACTGCTTTGATGTTTGCAGAGAATGACAGGGTGTTGTCCGGGGTCCCACCAAGGTTCTTTGCACTCTGAGAGGGGGACACTGTGGAGTTGTCAACTGTGATGGAGAGCTCTTGGAGCGGGCAGGCCTTTCCCGGGAGGAAGAGTAGCTCTGTTTTGTTGAGGTTGAGCTTGAGATGGTGGGCCGACATCCAAGTTCAGATGTCTGCCAGGCACACAGAAAATGCGTCGCCACCTGGGTGTCAGAAGGGGGGGGGGGGGGGGGGGGTGGAGAAGAGTAGTTTAGTGTCATCCGCATATCAATGATAGCGAGACCATGTGAGGATATGACAGAGCTGAGCGACTTGGTGTAGAAATAAAAGAGGAGAGGGCCTAGAACCGAGCCCTGGGGGGACATCAGAAGTGAGAGCACGTGGTCAAGACACTGATCTTCTCCACGCCACCTGTTAGGAGCGACCTGCTAGGTAGGATGCAATCCAGAAATGTGCTGAGCCTGAGACGCCGAACCCTGAGAGGGTGGAGAAGAGGGTCTGATGGTCCATAGTGTCGAAGGTAGCAGATATATCTAGGAGGATGAGAACAGAGGAGAGATAGTTAGCTTTGACAAAGTGGAGAGCCTCTGTGACACAGAGGAGAGCAGTCTCAGTTGAGTGAGCTGCCTTGAAGCCTGAGTGGCTAAGGTCAAGAGGATCGTTCTGAGAGAGATAACGAGAGAGTTGGTCAGAGACATTATTCTCAAGTGTTTTGGAAAGAAAATAAAGAAGGGACATCGGTTTGTAGTTTATGATGTCAGAGGGTTCATACTTGTTTTTGCTGTTCTCCAAATTGCATGTAAGAGTTTTTAAATTGTGTATAAATGCAGTAAAAAAAATAAAAAAATAATTCATATGGAATTTTCCACTTTTTTTTATCTTGTTGAGTAGTTTTGAGTTATGTCACATCTGTGCTAATATGAGTCAAATTCGCTAGGTAGCTAACCAACAAAGGTAACGATTTATTTCAGAGCCAAGAAGTGCTTATTGTGCAAATGTATTTGTTTTCAAAACAAAATTGGAGACAAAATATAAATTACATGTCAATAATCACGTGATTGTAAACCAACCCCATCTGTTTTCTAACTCTTGGATGAGCGCACATGATTTTGGTAAGTAAACATTCCACCCATTTATGGATACTCACACACACAGAGCATAGGGAGCAGGGGGCAGCGCAGTAAGCTGGGGAGAGAGCGAGACCAGCAGCTATTTAATTTTGGCAGAAGCAATAGGTAGGGTAGGGTCTGAATGTTGCGGGCATGGAAGGGGCTCGCACACTCGCAAACACAAACTTGCAGAGTGAACTCATCAACAGCAGTTCGGTTGTCTTGAGTCATCCTCTTGACTCTCCCTCCCATCATCCTCATTGTTCAACCTAGTTATGGGTTGAGTCATCACCGACTTCACTGAGATGGGAATCTAATGTCTTACTGTCGGCACTCCTTGCTCTCACGGGTCTCTGTCATGTTGCTATAGTTACCTTTCATTCCAGTAATAACAGTATGAGTGAACCAACACAGAGAGGCATATACTCCTTGTACAACAACAACAAGCGACGACAAGGACTGAAGGTGGGGGCTGCCATATGTAGTGATTTTAGTTGCAACAGAATTTGACTGTGAATTTAATCATTAATGGGATCTAAATAATATTTTCCGTACACGTGAAGTCAGAATGCACTCACTGTTCCAAAATATGATCGTTAATCAAAACAGGACAGTTAACACGTGCTGCCTTATAATTATCTATACTATCTATTATCTATCTATCTTTCAACTTGTCAATTTCAAATTATTTTCTAACAAGTTTTTATTTCCTAACAACAGTTTGAATTAAGGTGTGTTCCGCCTCGTCATTAATTTACATAGAAGTATCCCATTTCAGTGTTGCGGACAATTTATGTTTGAGGCTTTACTGAGCTTGACAAACTTCTCTCTTTGAGGAGAGCCCAAGCACTTCCCTAGGTTTCCGCAGATCAAGTATGCAGACATTTGCGCAGTCTTGCACGAACTGGCACATTTTCTGGCTGGCATTTACAGTTTTATTCACCATGTTTTCAAGTACTGGTGACAACTAATGCATTCTGATTATTGCATATATTATAATGGACACCTATGATGTGTGTAAAATACTTTTTTGAAGGTTGGAATGATTATAATGAGCAAACGCTAAGCTATTTTCCAGCTATGTGTGGCGCCATGTTTGTTGACATTATACAATGCATTCTGGGTGTCACGCTCTGGGTGTCACTTCTGTGAATGTCTGAACATTGCGTCCAAAAATTAACAGGTCACATTCAGGACATAACTTTGTAAGGACTGTGGTAGTGCAAAATGTTTCTGTGAAAAAACAGTGGCCAGCTCAAATGCTGACTATTGCGTCAATCGAAACTGGACTTTGTAAATAAGCGTTCTAATCACACAACCACAAAAAATAAGTTTAAAGAGCTAAAGGAAGTCCCACCATTTTTTTTCATGGAAAATGTAGTTTAGAATTTTGTATCATTTTCAATTCAGAATAATTTTCTGTTGGCACTAATATCACTCCATTCTGACATTACCTTAGGTATTGGTATATAATGGACTGCTGAATAAACTGTAGGTTGTTCTTTCTTCAGCTTGGCTTGTAATATGATAGCAAATTGACAATTTCAATGTTTTGTATTCTGCACTGGCACAAACTTAAACCTTAAAAAATAAATTAGCAAAGATATACAGTAAGCAATTAGACCGTTTCAACTTGAGGTGTGCCATATTACTTACACTACATGAGTATGTTGAACATCTCATTCCAAAATCACAGGCATTGATATGGAGTTGGTCCCCTCTTTGCAGCTATAACAGCCTATACTTTTCTGGGAAGGCGTTCCACTGGATGTTGGAACACTGCTGCAGGGACTTGCTTCCATTCAGCCACAAGAGCATTAGTGAGGTCAGACTCTGATGGGCGATTAGGCCTGTCTCTCAGTCCAATTCATTCCAAAGGTGTTCAATGCGGATGAGGTGTCATAACTCTCATGTGACGATCTGAAGGATCAGTGGGTCTGCTCTACAGCTTGCTCTCTCGTAGAGGGGGAGATTGGGAAGTCGGCTGTTTTATGGGCGGTCATAAAATACGCTGCCTCCATGCTCTGTAGTGTTCAAGATTGGAATGTAAACTGTGGAACACCGAGAGACCCTTGGACATCAAAAGTTTGAATAATTAAAAAATATTTATATATTTGAGAATGTGGGAGTGGTCCGTGGACACTTAAGGGACAGTCATGACGAGTGTGTTTAATTTGGTGATCTCATGATACATTAATAGAAGACTAATCTATAAGATGTGAAAATATCTGAGTCAATTCAGGAAATAGAGAATCTATAAACATTTTCCCGTGGTGCCCCGACTTCCTAGTTAATTAAAGTTTACATGATTAGTTTAATTACGTAATAATAATTACACAGAGAATTGATGATAAAATAACAGTCTTCACATTTAAGGAGGTCAGGGCTCTGTTCAGGCCAGTCAGGTTCATCCACACCGATCTCAACAAACCATTTCTCTATGGACTTCACTTCGTGCACAGGGGCTTTGTCATGCTGAAATAGGATTTGGCCTTCCCCAAATTGTTGCCACAAAGTTGGAAGCACAGAATCGTCTAGACTGTCATTGTAAGCTGTAGCATTAAGATTTCCTTTCACTGACCTAGGCCAAACCATGAAAAACAGCCCCAGAGCATTAAACTTTACAGTTGGCACTGTGCATTGGGGCAGGTTCTCCTGGCATAGGCCAAACCTAGATTTGTCTGTCGGACTGCCAGATGGTGAAGTGTGATTCATCACTCAAGAGAATGCGTTTCCTCTGCTCCAGAGTCCAAAGGTGGCGAGCTTTACCCCACTCCAGCGGACGCTAGTTATTGCGCATGATGATCTTAGGCTTGTGTACGACTGCTCGGCCATGGAAACCCATTTCACGAAACTCCAGACGAACAAAATTTGTGCTGACGTTACTTCCAAAGTCAGTTTGGAACTAGGTAGTCAATTTTGCAGCTGAGGACAAACTATTTTTGGCGCTACGCACTTCAGCACTCGGCGGCCCCGTTCTCTGAGCTTGTGTGGCCTACCACTTCGCGGCTGAGCCGTTGTGGCTCCTAGATGTTTCCACTTCACAATAACAGCTCTTACAGTTGACCGTGGCAGCTCTAGCAGGGCAGAACTGACTTGTTGGAAAGGTGGCATCCTATGACTGTTCCACGTTGAAAGTCAATTCCACGTTGAAAGTCAGTTGTCTATGGAGATTGCATGGCTGTGTGCTCAATGTTATACACTCGTCAGCAACGGGTGTGGCTGAAGTAGTCAAAGCCACTAATTTGAAAGGGTGTCCACATACTCATTTATATATAGTGTACTTAGTGTACTCAATAGTGTACTCAACCACTATGGGACATGAGATTACAATGAGGCCCGTGTTTGCCCCTCGCCCTATGAGGGGTTCATCTTGGCCACCTCACCCACCACAGTTCTGGTGCAGTTAGCTTTAGGCCTACCAGGTTCTCTTGAAATCCACCTTAGGGACCTTTGGGGATTGTGATTCTGCTCCACCCGGAAACCATGGCCAAGCCAATGCATTATTCTGATCTTGATTTGATGGGTGATATTCTGTCTTTTGGTATTCCTGTAGAGTTCGAGGTTGGTGATTTTATTTGGCCAGAAAATGCAGCAGATTCTTCTGAGGCATCCATTATGGAATGCCTCAACTTTCTTAATGTCTACTTTGACGACCCGCGAGCATTCAGACCCATACAACAGGACAGGTTTTCTATTGCTGTTGTATAGGTGGATCTTTGCTTTAAGGCTGTACTGTTTGGACATCCAGATGGAGTTGGGAGAAGACACCCTGAGCTTTTCTCAATCTTGCCTTGATGCCCTTTTTGAGCCCTGCTGTCCTTGCTGTTGAGGCTGCTCAGGTATAGGAAGTCATCCACAAACCCAAGTGGGTCACTGTTTACAGCGACTGGTGCCAGGATTTCAAAGTTTTAAAATGATTTCAGTACAAATGTAATGATCTATGAAAAGTTGCATCGCATTACAATGCAAGGTTGTTAGAATGGTGTGTACAAGATACCATGATTCGAGGTAAAAAAACAATGAGTGTCAATGAATTCTCATTTATTGGTTTGTGAAAATATTTTTTCCCATTATCAACGCAGCATTCAACGTCGACATTATATGACCTTGAAAGAAATGTCTCCTTAGAAACCACCTAATTGAACTTCGCTGACAAAGTTGAGCCTGCATACCAAAACTATATGCACAGGAAATCAGCATTATTACTCCGTAACAATTGACATGAATCATACCTTCATAAAACATACATTACACATCTATAAACACTTTAAGTATTAAACAATATTAGTGATTCATTAATATATAGATAGATATATAGTCTGGCACGGTGGTTGCGTCATAATACCCATAAGACCTAGCGATAAAGGCAGACATTGGTTCCTATCATATTTTCACCATTCATTTTTGCATCTGTGATTTTAGAACGACTTCATATAAGGTCTGTGTTTTGAGTAGGTTTACCCTGGCGTGACATTTTAATAACCGTGTAATTCTCTCTTGTACAAGGTGAGTTTTATTAATATATTCTCCTTTACCCTCCAAAATATGCGCATCCTGCGCATCATCTCTAGTTGACACTGTCAGCTACTGTTCACCAGCGTGATCAGAGAACTGTGTCCAGTCCATTTACTTCCTATGTCCCCTTTCCCTGTCTTAGCTAGCCACTGACTACACGTTAGGTAGCTAGTTAGCAGAGCAGTAGGTCAAACAATGATTTTGTTTTACTTAGCCTAGATAAATGTTTGTAAACTTAATCAATATAATAATCATTAACCAGATTGCCCTGAGTGATAACGCTGTTCTAGAATGTTGTCATTGATGAGAATTAATTTTTAAAAATCTATTGACATTCAGAAGTGACTTTGTTCGGACATTCAGCATGTATTGTAGTTTCATGACCAGAGACACATCTTCAATGGCAGTATTTATTTATTTGGGGTTGTACATGCATTCACAGTCTTGATTTATAGGGTAGCCTAGTGGTTAGAGCGTTGGACTAGTAACCGGAAGGTTGCAAGTTCAAACCCCTGAGCTGACAAGGTACAAATCTGTCGTTTTGCCCCTGAACAGGCAGTTAACCCACTGTTCCTAGGCTGTCATTGAAAATAATAATTTGTTCTTAACTGACTTGCCTAGTTAAATAAAGGTAAAATAAATTTAAAAAATAAAATGTGATTGATATGTCAAATGATCAAATCTCAAGTTATCAAAATGTGTTTATTAAATATTCTACAGTACAGCTGTATTGTTATCAATCAAATCAAGCTTTATTTATATAGCACATGTCTTACAACGAATGCTTTTCAAGGTGTTCAAAGTCATGCATTGAAAGGCATGTGGCACTTAACATCCTTCCTCTGGCCAGGTCTATTCTATATAGGTGACCAGGGGATTCTCTGTACTACATGCAAACGCCTCCATGGAGCTCATAAGTATAGCCATGCAGCCTATTTTGGCGGTTCACAATGTCGGCCATACAGATGTGGAATGCGAGTGCAGGAAGCCAGCTGTGCACAATCAGGTGCAGTCAGTGGATGACCTGTGCCCAGCCGAAGACTACATCCCTCTGTCCCGAGAGACCACAGAGGAGGATCTTCAGCAAAGGCATTTCTCCTTGAATCTGAGCCAGAACAACCGCTACCCTCCCTGCGATCCCTGTCTGTACCAGGCATTATAAAAAGCAAGGGCACCTGGGAAATGAAGGCATCCTGGCTGGCAGGCAACAGTTGGACAGCGCACCAACCCCAACTGGCACACTATGAGTAGAGAAAGGTTGGTGGCCAGCAATTATAGAGCAGTTTTTCTAGATAACTACAGTTTGTGGTTATCTAGAAAAATGTCCTAAGCAGCTACTATAGCTAACAACAGTTATGTATGATTAGCCATTAGCAAAATTACAGGTGAATATATAAATAAAAGTTACAATGTCCAACAGAGATTTGTGCGGTTATGAAAAAGTCACGCCAGGGTAAGCCTACACGAAACACAAACCTTATATGAAGTAGTTCTAAAATCCCAGATGCAAAAATGAATGGTGAAAAAACTATTGGGACCATTTCTGTGTTCTACCGCTGGGTTTTATATTAATATGATTCATACTGTGGTACTCAATGCATTTAAAGATACACGCTTTTTTTTACCATATGTATTTAAAGTATATTTTGTGTTTTTTGATGTAATTCCTAGGGTTTCACCGCCCACCGCCCCATTGAAATGAATGGACCACTTAGCAGCGTCGCCTTCTATAAATTGGTGTATGTGTGCCTTATATTACCACAGAGTTTTCTTATACTCATACCCAGGTTGAGTTAAATAGTCTCCCAACTGGTCACACCATGGTCTTTCAATGTGATAAATGTGGTAATATTTGGTTGAGACGTTGATCAATGAGATTACAACCTACACTGAACAAAAATATTAACGCAACATGTAAAGTGTTGGTCCCATGTTTCATGAGCTGAAAAAAAAGATCCCAGAAATGTTCCATATGTGGACATTGAAGTCATGGCAAGGGCGGACTTACCAAATTTCTACTTTTCAGCGTCCATGGACATCCGGTGTCATTTGGTGCTCAGTGGGTGAGGATGCTAGTTAAAGTAAATGGGGAGAGGGAGAGAGAGTCCAGAGTTGTACACTTGCTTTGACCCCCAGACGACAGAAAGAAAAAAGTTATCAGCTGAACATAACAAAATGCCAGTGGAAGGGAGGACAGTGGCATGTGACTACATGTATCAAATAATCTCTCACACCAAGTTACTTCATTCCTCAGTGTCAACATGCACAGACGCAAAGATGGGCCCAGTCACCATCCCCACGCATTCACGCACGCACGCACGCACGCGCACACACACACACACACACACACACACACACACACACACACACACACACACACACACACACACACACACACACACACACACACACACACACACACACACACACACACACACACACACACACACACACACACACACACACACACACACACACACACACACAGAGAATAATAAACTCAGTTTATTGGTAGCATACACAGTTTAGCAGATGTTATAAAGGATACAGCTGAATTCTTGTGTTAATAGCTCCTAACAATGCAGTAAAAATGTCAAACAAGTACACAATTAATAACAAGAATCAAGAAATATGCACTCTATCTTTACTGTAAGCAGGGTTCCACAAACAGTGGACCTTAGAGGTGACCTTTATACAGTATGGCAACGCCGTACGATTTGTCAAGCATCTAGTGCTTATGAAGACATTTTATATGCTGCACTGTATGAAAGCCTTTATATGTTGCAGTTTGTTAAGAGTGGGGCTGCCTTCACAGGTTGAAGCTTTCCAGAAGCAGGTCTGGACCTAAAGGATGGACACCCTATTGCTCTGATGACTGTGTTTATAGAATGCTGTATCCATCTCCTTTCAATTTGGATAGGAAAGATGCTGCTGGGTAAATGGTCCTTAGAAAATGTGCAAATATATATATTCATGTATTTTTGTTGATGTTCAGTAGGAGGCAGATGCCTGGCCTAGAGCGTGTTCTCTGCCAAGAGAAGCCAAAAAATTTCTTGTTACTTAAAATGTCATGCTAATCACATTAGCGCACGTTAGCTCAACCATCCCGTGGGGGGGAGACCGATCCTTCTTATGGGCAGGTAACGTCACACCTGGCGAAATTGCAGAGCGCAAAATTCAAATTACAGAAATATAAATATTTAACATTCATATAAATACAAGTATTATACATCAAAATAAAGTGCAACTTCTTGTTAATCCAGACGCTGTGTCAGATTTCAAAAAGGCTTTACGGCAAAAGCACATCATGCAATTATCTGAGGACAGCGTCCCGCATACAAAAGCATGAAAAACATTTTTCAACCAGGCAGGTGCGACACGAAAGTCAGAAATAGCGATATAAAAATGCCTTTCCGTTGAAGATCTTCTGTTGGCACTCCAAAAGGTCCCAGTTACATCACAAATGATCCTTTTGTTCGATAATGTCTTTCTTTATATCCATAAAAACTCAGTTTAGCTGGCACGCTTCATTCAATAATCCTCCTTCAAAATGCATACAAAATGAATCCCGAACGTTACCAATAAACGTATCCAAACAAGTCAAACAACGTTTATAATCAAACCTTAGGTACCCTAATAGGTAAATAAACGATACAATTTAAGACGGAGAATAGTATGTTCATTACCGGAGATAAATAACAAAGAATGTGCTTTCATCCAAGCGCATGGAAACACTACAGCCAAAATGGGAGCCACTTAGAAAAAATACAACTTCTAGCAAATTTTTCCAAAAACCAGCCTGAAACTCTTTCTAAAGACTGTTGACATCTAGTGGAAGCCATAGGAACTGCAATCTGGGAGGATTTCGCCTCATAATAAACATGAAAGCTATTGGAAACAGTGTTAGGCTGAATAATTTTTTTGTTGCTGGATGGTTTGTCCTCGGAGTTTCGCCTGCCATATCAGTTCTGTTATACTCACAGACATAATTTTAACAGTTTTCAAAACTTTAGAGTGTTTCCTATCCAAATGCATATGCATATCCTAGCATCTGGGCCTGAGTAACATGCAGTTTACGTTGGGCACGCTTTTCATCCAGATGTGAAAATACTGCCCCCTACCCAAGAGAGGTTAAAATAACTAACTTTGTCCTTCCAAATAGCCTGTGTGTACTTATTTCTCATTTGCCAGTCAGCCTGAGTATGCATGTGCCGAGCCTTTCGCCAAATTCAATTCTTGAGGTGGGGTAACTATGCAAGATCACAGTCGAACCAGGGGCTGAACCTGTTTTTTAATTCAATTTTTTTATGGGGGCGTGTTTGCTAACAATACCACTGAAAATATCAAGAAAGAAGGTCCAAGCGTCTCAACGGAGGGGATCAAGCTGATCTCTATACCATTTTACAGAGGCCAGGTCACGAAGGAAGTTTAATGGCACAGGCAGGGAGCCTGTGCCATTAAACCCCTACAACTCATCCAGAACGCCGCAGCCCGTCTGGTGTTCAACCTTCCCAAGTTCTCTCACGTCACCCCGCTCCTCCGCTCTCTCCACTGGCTTCCAGTTGAAGCTCGCATCCGCTACAAGACCATGGTGCTTGCCTACGGAGCTGTGAGGGGCACCTCAGTACCTCCAGGCTCTGATCAGGCCCTACACCCAAACAAGGGCACTGCGTTCATCCACCTCTGGCCTGCTCGCCTCCCTACCACTGAGGAAGTACAGTTCCCGCTCAGCCCAGTCAAAACTGTTCGCTGCTCTGGCTCCCCAATGGTGGAACACACTCCCTCACGACGCCAGGACAGCGGAGTCAATCACCACCTTCCGGAGACACCTGAAACCCCACCTCTTTAAGGAATACCTAGGATAGGATAAGTAATCCTTCTCACCCCCCCCCCTTTAAGATTTAGATGCACTATTGTAAAGTGACTGTTCTACTGGATGTCATAAGGTGAATGCACCAATTTGTAAGTCGCTCTGGATAAGAGCGTCTGCTAAATGACTTAAATGTAATGTAAATGTCATTCAAGTTTTTTAGCAAGCGTCTATGACAAACCAGGACAGGTTGTTTCACTGAGCAGTCATTACGAACACAGGCTGTAAAACAGTGATCACTAAGGTCATTACAGAAAACACCAGACTGATACCTATCAGGATTATTTGTGAGGATAACATTGAGGAGAGTAGCCTTTTCTAGGTGTTTGGAGTCATAGTTTGTGGGATTGGTAATAATCTGAGAAATTATTAATGATTCACCAAATTATATTTTGAAAGAGGAAGTAAAGTACTTTAAGGATATGTTTTCATTTCAGTCTCCTCCATCTCCACTAACCAAAGCTAATTGTATGGATTTTCTTCCTAATAATAATGTAAAATTAATATCTGTACAGAAAGACTCATGTGAAGGCCAAATTACAAATTACTTCTTGATGCAATTAAAGCCTTTAAGGCTGGGAAAACTCCAAGGCTGGATGACATACCAGTGGAAATATACCTAACTTTTTTTGATATACTCAGAGGACCATTAGAGGAACAGTAGATTATCGACACACAACAAGGTCTGATTTCATTATTACTGAAACAGGATCCAAGTGTTGTATTTATAAATATCCAGTCCATTTAAAAAATTGGAGGCCTCTTACATTTCAGTGTTGTGATGTAAAAATTCTAGCTAAATGCTTGGCGCATGTAATTAAAAAGGTATTGTCAGATATTTTTCATCCTAATCAGACAGGTTTTTTACATAATAGAATACTATGAAATATCGGGGACACCAGGCCTGGTTTTCATAGCTGATTTTGAGAAGGCTTCTGATAAAGTACGACTGGAGTTTATATATAAATGCCTAGAATATTTGAATTTTGGAGAATCTCTTTTAAAATGTGTTAAAGTTACTGTATGTATAGTAACCCTAGATAATGTCTGCATCTCAGAAAGTTTTAAACTGTCAAGAGGAGTAAAACAAGGTTGTCCACTATCGGCATATCTATTTATTATTGGTTAGATGTTAAAATTTGATCCAACAATAATATTAAGGGAATCAGAAATCCGTGGTTTCGACAAAGGTGTCATTCTACGCTGATGATTCATGTTTTCTTTTAAAACTACAATTAGAATCCATACACAGCCTCATAGAGGATCTAGATACATTTGCTCTCCTCTGGATTAAAATCAAATTATGATATATTATGTATTGGATCACAAAAAAATGCTACTTTTATATTACCCTGTAGTTTACCAATAAAATGGTCTGACGGGGATGTGGACATACTCGGTATACAAATCCTGAAAGAAAGACATTATCTCACAATAAATGTTTATAGAAAGTTAGAAGAAATAGATAAGATCTTGCTACCATGGAAAGGAAAATACCTGTCTATTTATAGAAAAATCACCCTGATTAACTCTTTAGTCACATCACAGTTTACCTATTTGCTTATGGTTTTGCCTACACCTAGTGAACTGCTTTTAAATTATATGAACAAAAAATATTCAATTTTATTTGTAATGGCAAGCCAGACAAAATTAAAAGGGCCTATTTATATAGCGAATATGAATTCGGAGGTCAGAAATGATTAAATATTAAATCATTAGACCTCTCACTAAAGGCATCAGTCATACAAAAGTTATACTTCAATCTGGATTGGTTCTCTAGTAAATTAGTAAGAATGTCTCAAGAATGGCCTTTTTCCCTTTATTCAGATTACACCTGCTCACTTTCAGATATTTGAAAACAAAATAATCTCCAAAATATCGTTATTTTTTCAACAAGCCTTAGAAGGTTGGTTGCAAATTCAGTTTAATCCACCTGAAAAGACAGAACAAATAATACAACAAATATTGTGGTTAAATTCAAATATACTAATTGATTAAAAAAAACATATTTTTTGATAAGATGTTTAAAAAAGGTATAATTTTTGTAAATTATATCATAAATAAGACTGGTGCCAGAATAACAACCTATCCCTCAACGTAACCAAGACTAAGGAGATGATTGTGGACTACAGGACAAGGAGCACCGAGCACGCCCCCATTCTCATCACGAGGCTGTAGTGGAGCAGGTTGAGAGCTTCAAGTTCCTTGGTGTCCACATCAACAACAAACTAACATGGTCCAAACACACCAAGACAGTTGGGAAGAGGGCACGACAAAGCCTATTCCCCCTCAGGAAACTAAAAATATTTGGCATGGGTCCTGAGATCCTCAAAATGTTCTACAGCATCGAGAGCATGGTTGCATCATGTACTGGTTGCATCATTGCCTGGTACAGCAATTGCTCGGCCTCCGACTGCAACGCACTTCAGAGGGTAGTGCGTACGGCCCAGTACATCACTGGGGCAAAGCTGCCTGCCATCCAGGACCTCTGCAACAGGTGGTGCCAGAGGAAGGCCCTAACATTTGTCAAAGACCCCAGCGACCCCAGTCATAGACTGTTCTCTCTACTACCGCATGGCAAGCGGTACCGGAGTGCCAAGTCTAGGACAAAAAGGCTTCGCAACAGTTTTTACCCCCAATCCATAAGACTCCTGAACAGGTAACCAAATGGTTACCTGGACTATTTGCATTGTGTCCCCCCTCTTTTACGCTGCTGCTACTCTCTGTTTATCTTATATGAATAGTCCCTTTAACTATACGTTCATGTACGTACTACCTCAATTGGCCCGACCAACCAGTGCTCCCGCACATTGGCTAACCGGGCTATCTGCATTGTGTCTCGCCACCCGCCAACCCCTATTTTACGCTACTTCTATTCTCTGTTCATCATATATGCATAGTCACTTTAACCATACCTACATGTACATACTACCTGAATAAGCCTGACTAACTTGTGGCCTTATATAGCCTTGCCACTCCTATTTTCAAATGTCTTTTTACTGTTGTATTATTTCTTTACTTACAAGCTCGCACGCACACGCACGCACACGCACACACACGCACACACGCACGCACGCACGCACGCACGCACACGCACGCACGCACACACACACACACACACACACGCACGCACGCACGCACGCACGCACGCACGCACGCACGCACGCACGCACGCACGCACGCACACACACACACACACACACACACACACACACACACACACACACACACACACACACACACACACACACACACACACACACACACGGCGGCAGGGTGGCCTAGTGGTTATAGCGTTGGACTAGTAACCGGAAGGTTGCAAGTTCAAATCCCTGAGCTGACAAGGTACAAATCTGTCGTTCTGCCCCTGAACAGGCAGTTAACCCACTGTTCCTAGGCCGTCATTGAAAATAAGAATTTGTTCTTAACTGACTTGCCTAGTAAAATAAAGGTAAAATAAAAAACTCACACTATCGGTTAGAGCCTGTAAGTAAGCATTTCACTGTAAGGTCTACCTACACCTGTTGTATTCGGCTCACGTGACAAATACACTTGGATTGGATTTGGTGGAGTTATGTCACACATGCAGCTAACACAGACATATGGAAATGTCTGCTCTACTCAAAATTACAACCAACTAATTGCAGCATTACCACAAAAATGGAAGAGGCAAGGGGAAAAAAGGGGAAAAAGTAAGGAACTTGTCTGTCGGCACTGCATTAAACACCATAAATGGTAAAACAAATTGTGATAAATAAAAACATATTCCAATTTCATTTAAGAAATAGTTGGGGAGAGATTTTCTATGTACCCGATTCCATGGCACATGGTTTATGAATTGACGGATTCAAAACTTTGAATTTTTCAATTTAAATTATAATACAAAAGTCTTGCAACCAATAGAAGATTGGTTATTTAAGCCTGCAGATTTTGCTGCGAGGACGCAGAGTCATTAGATCATTTTATTTTGGTAATGTCCATATAAAGCTTGTTTTTGGTCTCAAATCCAGGAATGGCAACATTTACCTAGAGCTAACGCTGCAGATAGCAATACTGGGTGATTTGACATGTCATAGTCAATCAATTAATAATATAATTATTATTTCAGCAAAAAAATACATCTTTAATTTGCAATCTGTGGGAACTATGAGAATAAAAAGGTTCAGTACTTTTCTGAAGCATCACAGCACAGTTGAAAAATATATGGCAAATAGAAATCCAAAATGGATGGTGCTAACTTCTTGGTGCACCCATCCCGTTAGCGGGATTATTTTCGTCAACATCCACTGAATTGCAGAGCGCCAAATTCAAATTAACATACTAAAAATATTTAATTTTCATGAAATCACAAGTGCAATACAGCAAAATACAGCTTAGTTTGTTGTTAATCTACATGGAGTGTCAGATTTCAAAAAAGCTTTTTGGCGAAAGCTAATTAATAACTTAAAAATCACACAATGTGATTTTCTGGATTTTTGTTTTAGATTCCGTCTCTCACAGTTGAAGTGTACCTATGATTAACATTACAGACCTCTACATTCTTTGTAAGTTGGAAAACCTGCAAAATCGGCAGTGTATTAAATACTTGTTCTCCCCACTGTATATGTACTTATACCATGGCATTGCTGAATATTCCTTTCTTATTGGCTTGAAGGCCGTTCTAGAGCGTACTTTATTTCCATATAATGCACGGTATTCATAGGTTGCACCTCCGTCACTAGGCTGTGCCATGACTCTCCTGTGAGGATCCAACGATCAGGTTTACAATGGATCTGCCTTTCACCAAACCCCTCTCACTCGTAGAGGGGAGGAGGGATTGATGTGGGGGTTTTATGACACCTCACGCCTGGTCGTAAATTGTATGCAGCAGAGGACTTTTATTTTGGTCTTCAGTAGTGGTGATTGGAATCTCTTTGTTACAGAGACATTTTGCTGCCCAAAAACTCTAACGTCTAAAAGTGAACACTGGAACAATATTTCTAACATCCAAATGTGGGGAATGATGAGAGATGGAATATGGAAAATGAATGTCTATTTTGTGATGTCATTAAAAATGGTATAAAATTGAAATAAATAAATAAATATTGTAACTTGAAGAGTTTTCACACTGTGTATGTCAGGTTTTCATCCTTTACGTTGTGTAGGAAATATCATGGATGAAGAGAATATGTTTGTTAAAATAAGAATTATGTGATTTTAGTTTTATAATGAGAACATAGTTTTGAGGATACTTTGCCCAGTCAGTAGCCACACCTGAGGGAGTTCAGCGAGCGTGTCAGCATGACGGAAACACCCCAACCAGAGTGTATAAAGGATGAGTTGAGAAGTAACATATCAGACCAGAAGGACAAGTTGCAGCTTAAGCGACCCTGAAAATCAACACGAGGTGAAGATGACAAAGTAGCCTCTCTAACAATCAATGTTAAGGCTGAGTAGCTGTTCTAAATACTGTATCTAAGAAAGTGAATAGGACCATCCTGTTACTCTCTTAAAATCATCAACTACACTGCTCACATCACCCCACTGGGGATCATTGACACAGCTGATTAGCTGTCTTCAGAGGACCACTCTTCCAGAATGGGTGAAAGTAAACCCCATTCTGTTTGATCTGCTTAAGACAACAGGACAAGAGATTGAAGCCATGGACAACTAAGAAGGACATTGTGACCTCTTGTGGACAATCAGAGCCTTACACTTAAGAGCGCTGGAAAAGGCCCAACGGAGCACTTTTCACAAAGGTCTGGGACCAACAGAGATACACGAGGAAGGAAGACATTCAAACACGTAAATACATTCATTACTTCTTACCCCAAATGGGTGGCGATTCGTGGCAAAGTATTATTATTACTGTGAGTGTAGTTCCAAGTGTATAAGTTTGTCTCTCTTTCTTTGACACTTTGTTCCTCTCTACTCCTCCCTCTTTTCATAAACAAGCAGTCATGTTGTCATTAGTCCACTAGGGACCTGTTTCCATCGTATTAAGTGTGTGTGCGCGCATGTGTGTCCTGTGTTATCATCTCGTTAGTTAGTAAATAAACAATTAAATCAGTTTGTGTGGTATGGAATGATCAGTAAAGCTGGGGTTTGTGCTGATGCAAGGAGTATGCGACGTTCAGATGTATGGGACTGATATGAGGTAATGATTAATAAATGATCGATATATATCTTATATATCATCTAGAGTTTAATTCAGGAGATGGTAACTCATTAAACAACTTCTTCCATGGTGCCCGAAATACTAACGAGTTAATTGTTACATTATTAATTTAATCGAGTAACAATTAAACATACTTAGTTGATTCGATACATAACAATCATCAGATGAATGAAAGTCACGTCAGGACAGCAGCATCATGCCATTGTTCTGAACAATCTCAAGCCGCACTCTATCGGTGGCTGGATAGTGGTAACCTGAAGTGGTGATAAGTCCCCCAGACAGCACACATACAGCTCGCCGATGTCGGCCTGACATCAGTGTATTGTTAGTAGATTGCGTT
This sequence comes from Oncorhynchus keta, assembly GCF_023373465.1. Lineage (NCBI taxonomy): Eukaryota > Metazoa > Chordata > Actinopteri > Salmoniformes > Salmonidae > Oncorhynchus > Oncorhynchus keta. The sequence continues at coordinate 13,560,587 of NC_068452.1, read as the reverse complement.
CCATGTAGAAGGTCGGCAGGAGGGGGGCTGTAAGTGTGGGAGGTCAGCATCACAGAGTCGGCCGTAGATCGTGTAGTCATCGAAATTGGGACCCAGATAGCACGCGTCTGCCCAACGTAGGCACGTTGTGTACATGATACATCAGGAAGATGTAGTAAGGAGAGTGTTAGGACATTGGCAAGATGCCTTTCTGATGTATTTTGAATGCCTACATTCTAAATTCTACATCGTTTGTACGTCGGCCAGGCATCCACATTCTATTCTGATGTCTCGGCGGCGTCTTGCCTATGTGCAAACGCTCTCCAAACTACATATTCCCTACGCATTTTGATACGTCGTCCTTAAGGTGTGTGTGCTGATGCCTTCTCTCGAAGCATAATCATTCCTCGCCCGCGGGGCACGTTTCACATCTTTTAGGCATAGCCTACCCATGGACAGTCACACATTGTTGGGTCATGATTGGCAATACTTTTATCAGAATTTGTATAAAGCTTATATACGCTTAAATAAATTAATAAAAGTGCATTTTCTGATTTACAGTTAATGTCCCATGCATTCTTTTCACCACATGGCTCAAATGTTACTTTTTTTGTAAATATATTCATAACATATTCACTGCTCTTAGCCTGTAATAAAACCTTCATTCCATAATGTAGTAACTTGACAAGGAATGCCCACATGCATTTCTATATAACTCCTTTATTTTCAACCTAAGAAATACAGCACACTCAACATGTGATAGTCGCCTTGAACAGATCCAACTTTGGGTGATGTCCTCATCAAAGGGGAAAGGTCACAGTCAATGCCAATGCTTATAATACCCATGCACACATAAATAGCAATTATACTGTACTGCCGGTAAGTACAATACATATTGAATGTAATATAGAGTCCACACTATAACACTTCTCCCCCTTTAATTTCAACCCCCCCCTGTAAGGAAAGAACATAAGGTTAACCAGACAACCACATCAGTGTTTTTCTTTTCTCTTTTTCCCAACACTTTAGAAATTCTGCTAGTGTTACTGTAAATGTAAACAAACAAAAAAATATGACAGTCCTTACTTCTAGGTCTGCTGTTCCAACCAAACACTAACACCACGAGACTCTCAGTCTCAACTAGAGTTATTCTTTCAGGAGGCTTGTGACTACACTGTGATTTTATTTTTTATATTTTTTATATATCCGTTATTTTACCAGGTAAGTTGACTGAGAACACGTTCTCATTTGCAGCAACGACCTGGGGAATAGTTACAGGGGAGAGGAGGGGGATGAATGAGACAATTGTAATGATCTGATCTGCGCAGTACTCCTGGTGTGCCACGAGACACAGGTAAGGTATGTACCGGTGGAGCCTGGTCTGTTCCTCAGATACTGTTTCCTGTGGAGTTTCAACTTGTGTACTACCACCCACAGCTGTTCTGTCTGAAAACATGGTATTGTCTTTGTCATAGCGCAGGCGGATGTGGTCCTGGTGTCTGCGCATGACTCGACCATCAGTCAGTTTCACCACAAAGGAGACTGGACCACTCTGACTCCGAATGATACCTGGGAACCAGCACTGACTGCTGTTTGTGAAGTTGCGGATGTAGACCGTGTCATTGGGTTTCAACTGTCTCTCCCTCGCGTGGTGGTCATGTCTCTATTTTTGTTCCATTCGTGCTTTGATGTCTGGACGCAGTAGATCCAGGTGAGCTTTTGGCTTTCTGCCCATCAACATCTCAGCTGGAGCCGGTCCTGTTGTTGTTTGCAGCGTGATGCAGTACTTGAACAAGAACCGAGAGACCTTAGTTGTGATGGTTCCCCCAGTCATCCTTTTAAGTCCCTCTTTCAGTGTCTGCACAGCCTGCTCCTCGAAGCCATTTGAGGCTGAGTGAAAAGGAACGCTGCGGACATGACGAATCCCGTTTCTCCGCATGAATTCTTGGAACAAGTCACAGGTAAAGGTTCTGTGGAATGTTTTTGTATTTTCCCCTGCATATGCCTGTTACATAAGCAAGGAGACACACTTTCACTTCATTACACAGAAAGTCAACCAGTCTGTTTTTTTTTTACATCCATTATGAATGACAACAGTTCTTCTCTCAATGCAAAAATATATTTCCAACACTCCCCCTCATTAACCACCAAGCCTCGGTGTGAAATAGAACATTGTCATGCTCTGATCCCATATCTCCACATAGTTCTGCGAACAGCTGTGTGCTCAGTGGATGTGGTTTAATGTGCAGTAGTTCACAATCAAAGTTACCTGCTGCTGCTTATCTCTGAGTTCTGTGCTCAGTTATTTTGCCGCCAGTTGCTCTGTGTATCATACAATGCGTCCATCTGGCAGAAGGAGATACATTCATAACTAAAGTATCGAGGCCTGCTGGCCGTCCCACCATTCGAGACCCATCTGTGCAAAAGCCCAGCATTCGATCCCATGGAATCTGTTTTTGGTGTTTTGTAGTCACCCACCACACTGTGTCGTTGCATGCTCTGGAATTGTGAGATAGAACAATATGTCCTCGCCAATAGCATCCCCCGACATGTATAGCGAACAAAAGTCAATGCGTGGGCATCTCGGCCCTCACAGCTAACATCCGTTTGGAGAGCATAAGCTGGGGAGTTTTTGAATCGTTCAGTCAGTTTCCTCTTGATTGCTAGGAAAAGCATAAATTCTTTGTTTAACAGCGTTATCTGACAAAGGTATTGATGTGAGTCTTTGCAATAGTGTAGCAAGCCTGTAGCAGGCCTAGCCATTCACCGTGGGAATTATTCAAGTGAAACGATCAAGTGTGACCTTTTCCCATGATCTAAGGGTGCTCTCTGGTTGGAATGTATCTTTTAGATATGAATAATTTTAATTTAGAATTTTAATGTTGACGCAATTACAGTGATTTTGAGATACAAAGACAATATTATACTATTTTTTTGTGTATATATTTATTTGAATGATTTTGGAAATTCTCCCACATCCCCATATCAGTCGACCTCTAGTTTGGGAACTGCTGGTCTAGGATTCACCGAGAATGGTGCGACAAACAAAAACATCATGATGTCGTTGCAGAAGTACTCAGACCCTTTGTGTACACAAGCCTAAATTAGTCCAGAAATAAAATGTGGCTTGACAAATCACATGATAAGTTACATCACTTTGTATTTCTGTATGTGTCCTTCTGCCTTTTCACTGCTGCGATGTGTTGTCTTTGACTTGACCTCCTGCTCGCTCTTGTGTACCTCGCTTCTCCCTCTCAGATAAATATTTTAATAATTTTACCTTTCCCTCTTCCTTTCTTTTAGCATTTCTTTCCCTTTCCTTTTCCAGATATTGTTGATATTGCACAGGGGCAGTTTATCCTCTCTCTAGCCCCATTTATACCTAGTTCTAACATGTCAGTTGTCCTGATCTTGTCCATTTTCTGATTGTGCCCACATTTGTCAACAGGTGTAGACAATCAAAAGACGCATTGTGAACTGATTGTGATTCGATCATCCTGACCACCTTTGGAGTTAGTCGAAGACGCATCTTGTTCGGATATCCTTGAAGTGTAAACGAATCCTGACAATGAAAGCATTTCAATTTGGCCGATTGTCCCACACCAAAACAATGTATCACACCGGCCAGTTGAGGTAGTAGTTATAGACAATAATACCTCTATAATAATATTGGAAAACATTGTACAGAAAGACCAAGGACTGTAATATCAGGAGTGGGACCAGGAGAACCCAATGCCACTTTTATTTAGAGCTGGACGTCATATAGGGTAACCATCCCACCACCAGTCCACTGTTCAATCTGGACAGAGCTGTGGAGGATGGAGATATTGAGCTGCTGAGCGCTTTTATAAACGTTTTTGTAACGTGAAGAATAGTCTAATTCAGTTGCTATAATAGGTATGAAAATAACAGTCTACAGTGGTATTATAATACAGTTGCTTGTTTATGGAAATGTTATACAACTCCACTCTGGCTCGATCTAAAGGTGTAGGTGGAAAATTAGGCCTATACATTATATCTTGCCATAGAGTTGACCCTTCGGTAAGCCCAACCCACCTTGGTTACTGTTGCACTCAGGCAACATTTTAACAGGAAGCCCAATTCCCCATTAAACCACAGGTGAAATCACCTCACAATGATCTCAAACTGTGTTTCTAATACACAATGAAATTAAACACAGACTATTCATAAAATTGTTAACTTAGCTAGCTAGCATACATTTTAAGAAAACAAGTTATATTAAGTGGCTTGCTAGCGTTAGCAATGTTTGGTGGTCAATGAGACTGAGAGCGAGCTAGCTAACCAGCTAAGCTAGCAAACAATGTATCACAAGTATATTTTCAGATTCCAAAAATACTCCATCAAAAGGCTTTGCATTTCAGGAATCACAGTAGCAAGTACTCCTGGTGCACTGTTCAATTATACTGAACAAAAATATAAACACAAAATGCAACAATTTCAATTATTTTACAGTTCATATAAGGAAATCAGTCAATTGAAATAAATAAAAATAGGCCCTAATCTATGGATTTCACATGACTGGGCAGGGGCGCAGCCACGGGTGGGCCTGGAAGGGCATAGGCCCACCCACTGGGGAGCCAGGCCCAGCCAATCAGAATGAGTTTTATTCCCACAAAAATTATTACAGACAAATAATTCTTAGTTTCATCAGCTGTCTGGGTGGCTGGTCTCAGACGATCCCGCATCTGAAGAAGCCAGATGTGAAGGTCCTGGGCTGGCGTGGCTACACGTGGTCTGCGGTTGTGAGGCCGGTTGGACGTACTGCCAAATTCTTTAAAACGAAGTTGGAAGCCGCTTATGGTAGAGAAATTAGCATTATATTCACTGGCAATAGCCCTGGTGGACTTTCCTGCAGTCAGCATGCCAATTCCATGTTCCCTCAAAACTTGTGACATTGTGTTGTTTGACAAAACTGCACATTTTAGAGTGGCTTTTTATTGTCCCTGCACAAGGTGCACCCGTGTAATGATCATGCTGTTTCATCAGCTTCTTGATATGCCACACCTGTCATGGGGATGGATTATCTTGGCAAAGGAGAAATGCTCACTAACAGGGATGTAAACAAATGTGTGCACAAAATTGGAGAGAAACCAACACTACATTTATTTTTGTTCAGTATATTTAACCATTAAAACATTTTATTTTTGAAAGAAAATGTAGTTTTTGCCATAGCCCTCACTGGCTTTCATAGGATTTAAACATGATTTAAACTTGTCAGACTTGACTACAGTTGCTATCCATTGGAGTGCTGCAATTGGTTGGCCAAAATTCTGTGGCATGGCCCATGCATCCCCAATACATTTGTAGTTCAGTTTAAATTCTGTAATGCTAGTATATCAGTCAATCAACCCTCAATGAGTGAAAGAGACTCTGTTACTGAATTATCACTGATAAATGATTTGAAGTTAACTAAACAGTCGTTCTCCCAGAATGTCACAGTTCTGTTGCTTTGATAAAACTGTTTAGGCATAGAGACCCACAGTGGAGGTGTCATATTACCCATAACACCTAGTGGTCAAACAGGGAAATGGTTCCCATTCATTTTTCCCATAGGGCATTTGTTTTGTGTAGGCTTGCCATGGTGTGACATTTTGATAACGGTGTAAATGTATCTGGGACAAGGTGATTTTTTTTATCCATGGCTGGGCAGAAGTGCGTTATGTGTGAGATGATTTCCACATAATTACAAGATGAGGATATGGTGGAACTGAAAAACGTACTAGGATTTGTCTGCCCTAAATGCACCACCATCAAGCAGTTTAGGGAAGAGATCCTAAGCTGGAATTGGGGGACTTTGGCAGCGCAGCAGTCTGTCAAAACTCAGGGCTAGGCCCCTGAACCAGGTCAAACCTGCAGGGAAGCAGTCTTAAGCGGCAGCCGCGGCAAATCAAATCAAATCTGCCTCATAAATATTTATAATATAATATAAGTCCCACTTATATCATGTATATGTACTTATACCATGGCATTGCTGAATACTCCTTTCTTATTGGCTTGAAGGGCATTATAGAGGGTGCATTATTTCCCTATAACCCAAGGTATTCATAGGTTGCACCTCCATCACTCGGTCACGTAATGCCATTGTTATGAATGTTTTGAAGCCGCCCTCTATCGGCATCGGGATAGTGGTGCCCTAAAGTGGTGATAAGCCCCCCAGACAGCACACATACATTTTCCCGATTTTGACCTGACAGCGTTATATCGTTAGTAGATCGCGTTCCATTTCCATTTGCTCAGCATCACTGTGTTGGCCGTAGATCATGTAGACATCTAAATTAGGACCCAGATAGCACACATACGTCTCCCCAACGTAGTCACGATGTATACATGATACATCGGGAAGATGTAGTATGAATAGCGTTCTACATCGTTTATATGTCGGCCAGGCATCAACATTGTATTCTGATTTTAATTGGCACATCTCGCCAATGTGCAAACGCTATCCAAACTACATATTCCCTATGCATTTTGATATGTCGGCCAAAAGTGTGCGTGCTGACGGGACGAGTGTCACAATTCTCTCGATTCATAATCATTCCTCACCTGCGGAAGGGGGGCACGTTCCACATCTTTCAGGTATATCCTACCCATGGACAGTCAAACATTTTCTGGTCATGGTTGGCAATACTTTTATCAGAAAATATGTATAAAGCTATAGGCTTAAATAAATTAATCAAAAGCGCCTTATCGGATTTACAGTAAATGTCCCATGCGTTATTTTCACCACGTGACTCAAATTTGTCTTTTTTTGTATTCATCAAATATTCACTGCTCTTAGCCTGTAATAAAACCTTCATTCCCTCTTTATCAAACTAACTGCACAGCCTCTCTCTGCACAAGCTACATTTTTATCAAATGTGATGTTTATGTTTCTCTCTCCTCTGTGCTGGAGTTCTTTTATTAAGAACTTGGTGTATCAACACCCTAACCAACACCCTTACACCACTGAGGCTGACGCATATATATATACCTTTCGTAATATTTCCCCTAATGTTATTAGCCGACTCGACCTCCTCTATCTCTGTTGTTGCTTCTGCACGCTCGCTCCCCTTGAGTTCTATTGGCTGCTGTATTTCACATCCAGCAAACAATAGCTTGCCAGAGTGCTCGCGCGTGCACTGATTTAAAGCAACAGTAATTTGAGTGCGAGCCCGTTTTAAAACTCTGCAGCTGCAATAAAATAAAGTAAAAATGTGATTCCCGACATCCAGATGGAGATGGGTAAATTAGACCCGCATTCGGTCTTTATATTACTGTAGCATACACTATGTTGCAGCAAATGCAGGCCTACCTGTCATAAGAAAAAAAGTTACCGTGATAAAATGATGGATCCACGTGCATTGTGAACTGCGCTCCATACTGAGATGAGCTGTTTGTCCCCACCACGAGCATTGATGATTCGTCATGCAGAGGCAGTAGAGAAGCCCGATTTCGACATGGCATACAATTTAACATTTCCATTTCACGCCATGCTGTTCATATAAATAATTTATTATAATTTACTGGTTTCTCAAAGTTATTTTTTCCCTGGAAAAGGGAGTGGTTTTGGGCTGTAAATGTCGGTAACCAGGTTCCCCCATTCAACTCTATATCAGACATTTTTCAGACCTCTAAAGTACTCTAATGTTCCAATGAGTGTTTCAATTACATCATAATATTGTTTATTCTATGTTTTATTCAGCGTTACAATGTGAACATGATCAGAATATAGATTTTTCACCTATATTTGCTTATACCCAGATTTTTTTTGTATGGAGACGGCCATGGAGAATAGACTATTAAATTCTTAGATCCACAGAAAGCCGCACGATTTTGTCTATAAAAATCTTGAGTATCAAATGAGTAATGCATTACAATTGTAAATTTCAGTCCTTTCCAAGTATCGTTCCAAATAGAAGGTGCATGACAGTACATTAAGGATTACTTATACTGTTGTTATGATTAATGGTAAAAGAAAATCACCAATTCAGACACTTCACTCAGTACTTTGTTGAAGCACCTTTGGCAGAGATTACAGCCTTGAGTCTTCTTGGGTATGACGCTACAAGCTTGACACACCTGTAGTTGGGGAGTTTCTCCCATTCTTTTCTGCAGATCCTCTCAAGCTCTGTCAGGTTGGATAGGGAGCGTCGCTGCACAGCTATTTTCAGGTCTCTCCAGAGATGTTAGATCGGGTTCATGTCCGGGCTCTGGCTGGGCCACTCAAGGACATTCAGAGACTTGTCCCAAAACCACTGCTGCGTTGTCTTGGCTGTGCGCTTAGGGTCGTTGTCCTGTTGGAAGGTGAACCTTCGCCCCAGTCTGAGGTCCGGAGCGCTCTGGTGCAGGTTTTCATCAAGGATCTCTCGGTACTTTGCTCCATTCATCTTTCATCTTTCCCTCGATCGTGACTATCCTCCCAGACCGCTGAAAACATTACACAGCGTTATGCTGCCACCACCATGCTTCATCTTAGGGATGGTGCCAGGTTTCCTCCAGATGTGATGCTTGGCATTCAGGCCAAAGAATCTTGTTTCTCATAGTCTGAGAGTCCTTTAGGAGCCTTTTGGCAAACTCCAGGCGGGCTGTTATGTGCCTTTTACTGAGGAGTGGCTTCCGTATGGCCACTCTACCATAAAGGCCTGATTGGTGGAGTGCTGCAGAGATGGTTGCCCTTCTGGAAGGTTCTCCCATCTTCACAGAGGAACTCTGGAGCTTTGTCAGAGTGACCATCGGTTTCTTGGTCACCTGCCTGAACAAGGCCCTACTCCCCCGATTGCTCAGTTTGGCCAGGCAGCCAGCTCTAGGAAGTCTTGGCGGTTCCAAACTTCTTCCATTTAAGAATGATGGAGGCCACTGTGTTCTTGGGGACCTTCAATTCTGCAGACATTTTTTGGTACCCTTGTTCCTCGACACAATCCTGTCTCAGAGCTCTACGGACAATTCCTTCGACCTCATGGCTTGGTTTTTGCTCTGACATGCACTTTCAACTGTGGCACCTAAAACTTATAGGTAATCAAGACCTGGGGAAACCAGTCTTGCATTGGATATCTTGTTCATAATGTATTGCAATGCTTTTCACAATAACAAAACTTAGCAATTCAACATCAGTTTTTTCATTTTTTGCATTTACGGCACATTATCGCTCATATAAATTCCTCAAAAGTTTGTTTTGACATTATATTCATTGTAGCTGACAGTGTACTGAATCAATAGATTTAAAACACTTCATGGTGCTCATTACAGAAATGCCTGTAGAAACCAAAATGTCAAGGTAGTGAAAAACAATTTTATGGGGTTAAGTGTTATCAGCAGATGTCTTGAAAATAGAAAAAGGCAGCGAGTCAGTAGTTCCTGCGCCATAGACAGGCAATTGCTTTGGAGTTGTTGAAATAATGTTTTGGTATTTCTATATGATCAACCATTACATAATCTAGACCTACGTGAAACAGTATAGTACATGAGGTACACATTTGAAATGTGGCTGTGCACCAGCAGTCACTCAATTAGCCCATGTCCGCAAATTTGTCTTGATTGGTAAGTTAGTCTAGTGGCCAGCTATCTAAACTTGTAGTAGGCACCCCGGTCGAATTACCAACCGGGGTGGGGCCCTTTGATCATCAGTTATCATATTAAATCCGGGGAGGGGGGGGATTTTACTCCTGGCTCAGAGTTTGTCTTAGCAGTGTCATAACATCATCCTAAAAATGACGCTGACATGGGAGTTTTTTTCTTGTCTTAAAACAGGTTTTAACAGAATTCCTAGGACCTTTTCTGAGACGCTTTGTGGACACGGTTCCTGGTTTCCATGTTTGATACCATTCCATTCATTATAATGAGCCTGCAAAATGTCTAAAAGTTAAATGATCACAGTTTATACTGCATGTTCATCTACACTACCAGTCAACAAGTTTAGAACACCTACTCATTCAAGGGTTTTTCTTTATTTTGACTATTTTCTACATTGTAGAATAATAGTGAAGACAACAAAACTATGAAATAACACAAATGGAATCATGTAGTACCAAAATAAGTGTTAAACAAATCAAAATATATTTTATATTTGAGTTTTTTCAAAGTAGCCACCCTTTGCCTTGATGACAGCTTTGTACACTCTTGGCATTCTCTCAACCAGCTTCAACTGGAATGCTTTTCCAACAGTCTTGAAGGAGTTCCCACATATGCTAAGCACTTGTTGGCTGCTTTTCCTCCACTCTGCGGTCCGACTCATTCCAAACCATCTAAAATTGGTTGAGGTTGGGTGATTGTGGAGACCAGGTCATATGATGCAGCACTCCATCACTCTCCTTCTTGGTAAAATAGCCCTTACACAGCCCCCCCCCCCGGGTTGCGCCGTGGCGGAGATCTTTGCGGGCTATACTCGGCCTTGTCTCAGGATGGTAAGTTGGTGGTTGAAGATATCCCTCTAGTGGTGTGGGGGTTGTGCTTTGGCAAAGTGGGTGGGGTTATATCCTGCCTGTTTGGCAATGTCCGGGGGTATCATCGGATAGGGCCACAGTGTCTCCTGACCCCTCCTGTCTCAGCCTCCAGTATTTATGCTGCAGTAGTTTATGTGTCGGGGGGCTAGGGTCAATATGTTATATCTGGAGTATTTCTCCTGTCTTATCCGGTGTCCTGTGTGAATTTAAGTATGCTCTCTCTAATTCTCTCTTTCTCTCTCTCGGAGGACCTGAGCCCTAGGACCATGCCTCAGGACTACCTGGCCTGATGACTCCTTGCTGTCCCCAGTCCACCTGGCCGTGCTGCTTCTCCAGTTTCAACTGTTCTGCCTGCGGCTATGGAACCCTGACCTGTTCACGGGACGTGCTACCTGTCCCAGACCTGCTGTTTTCAACTCTCTAGAGACAGCAGGAGCGGTAGAGATACTCTCAATGATCGGCTATGAAAAGACAACTGACATTTACTCCTGAGGTGCTGACTTGCTGCACCCTCGACAACTACTGTAATTATTATTATTTGACCATGTTGGTCATTTATGATCATTTGAACATCTTGGCCATGTTCTGTTATAATCTCCACCCGGCACAGCCAGAAGAGGCCACCCCTCATAGCCCGGTTCCTCTCTAGGTTTCTTCCTAGGTTCTGGCCTTTCTAGGGAGTTTTTCCTAGCCACCGTGCTTCTACACCTGCATTGCTTGTGGGGGTTTTAAGCTGGGTTTCTGTACAGCACTTTGATATATCAGCTGCTGTAAGAAGGGCTATATAAATACATTTGATTTGTTGGGTCATTGTCCTCACAAAGACATGGCGGTTGGAACCAAAAATCTCCAATTTGGACTCTCAATAGTGTTTCTTGGCACAAGCAAGTCTCTTCTTATTATTGGTGTCCTTTAGTAGTGTTTTTTTTTGCAGCAATTCGACCATGAAGGCCTGATTCACAGTCTCCTCTGAACAGTTTATGTTTTGATGTGTCTGTTCCTTGAATTCTGTGAAGCAATTATTTGGGCTGTAATTTCTGAGGCTGGTAACTCTAATGAACTTATCCTCTGCAGCAGAGATAACTCTGGGTCTTCCATTACTGTGGCGGTCCTCATGAGAGCCAGTTTCATCACAGCGCTTGATTGTTTCATCGTCTGCGCTTGAAACGTTCAAAATTCTTGAAATTTTCCGTATTGACTGAATATGGACTTCGTCTTTTACCAAATAGGGCCATCTTCTGTATACCTCCCTACCTTGTCACAACACAACTGATTGGCTCAAACAACACATTAAGGAAATAAATTCCACAAATGAACTTAAGGCACACCTGTTAATTGAAATTCATTCCAGGTGACTACCTCATGAAGCTGGTTGAGAGAATGCCAAGAGTGTGCAAAGCTGTCATCATGGCAACTTTGAAGAATATAAAATATATTTTGATTTGTTTAACACTTTTTTGGGTACTACATGATTCCATGTGTTATTTCAGTTTTGATGTCTTCACTATTATTCTACAATGTAGAAAATAGTCCAAATAAAGAAAAAAAAACCTTGAATGAGGTGTTCTAAACCTTTTGACCTGTAACATCTCAGCTATGTAATTCTGGTTTATCTTATCAGGTTTACCAGGTCTATCTGGTTTACCAGGATGTCCAAGGTGATCTTTACTGTTCCCTCATCACGGTAGCTCTCCATCACCGTGTCCTGCCTGACATCGTTCTCTAGCTGGCTTCCTACAGGAAATTCAGGCTACAGGCTGAAATCTTTCTAGTTGCTCTTCAGTCAGCGCCTTCAGCATCAACAAGTCTGTGACAACATGTAAGGAATACAACTACTGGCAACAAGAACATCAATACCTCCATATTTTTGGGGATATACTGGAATATTTTAACTTAATCTCTCAATCTCATAATCATGGGACAGATTCACTCACTAACACAATTTGAAAGCTTTCAAATTATTTCAGAGTTGGCTTTAGCCAACTTTTGGGATCACTGGTTCCATTAAAACAGGCAGGCTCAATCAAAAACAGCCTCAGTATTTGATATTTCAAATAGTATTTGAACTCCCGTGTCCTAGAGCAGTGGCAATCACAACAATAGGGAATCATTCTGCAGACTAACCTCATGTTCTCCTCCTTTCAAAATAATTTACCAATGGTCCAATTGTTTCAGTCTGTGAAGAAGTCAGAAAGCAGTTGAGGGTGGAAGTGACCTGCCAGGACCCCGTTTTGAATTGTTTTTAATTTGTCAAAGAATGACCCAGATTCTGTAATCCCCTATTTTGCAATCCAGGATGAGTTTTTCAGAAAAGGATGGGGTCAATCTGATCCAGATAACACAATGTGAAGGTAACAGATGTTCAGTGCCTTGAACAGGCCTACACCTTGCCATCTACTGAAAAGTCGTTACTACTTCTACACTGTCATGGGAAACAGTTACTGTCACGCCCTGGTCGAAGTAATGTATGTTTGTCTTCATTTATTTGGTCAGGCCAGGGTGTGACATGGGTTATTGTGGTGCGTTTTTGTCATGGGGTTTTTGTGGGGTGTCTAGCATAGTCTATGGCTGCCTGAGGCGGTGATTATCGTTGTCTCTGATTGGGAACCATATTTAGGCAGCCATATTCTTTGAGTATTTCGTGGGTGATTGTTCCTGTTTCTGTGTTTGTAGTCACCAGATAGGCTGTATAGGTTTTCACATTCCGTTTGTTGTTTTTGTATTGTTCGTCTGTTTTGTGTTAGAGTGATTTTGTTTGCATTTTCGGGTTTCGCGCTGTCCGTTATTATTTCTGATCATTTGTTTCCTACTTTTGTTCCTTGTTATTTTTCCTGGACATTAAAGCATGTTTTTCCCACCTCCTTTTGCTCTCTGCGCCTGACTCCACACCTCTTCACTCATTAATCGTAACAGTTACGTAAACCACAAGGACTCAATTATTAAATTATACTGACCACTGTCATGACGTTGGCCTGGGGGTAGGTTTATGACAGTCATAAATACCTCTCCCCCCCTTTTTCCTCTCTCTACCCTACTGACGTGACATTTGAAAATCCTTTGGTTAACATAGAGATTCTGGGAACATCAGAATGTGGGGGGAAATGAACCATATTCTGGTAATCCGACCACTTGAACATATGCGTTGGTACTTAATGAATATGATGTCAGTTCGGTTGTCATCTGAGACATTCTCATCAATGATAGGATGACAAACTCTATAGTGGAAAGTCTGCACATTGTAGTTGTTCAATTTAAATGTTTGAATATAAAAGTATTGGTGAAGAGATTAAATGTAATTTTAGCTTCCAAATGAGAGATTTGGGTTTTCATAAGGTTAGGGCTCTTCTCAATCAGTGGCCCGTCCCTGTGAAGAGACAAGGGTTATAAAACTGTGAAAACACACCCTTCTCCCTCCCCTATATAGAGAATGTAACCTCCTGTTCCGAGGATGTGAGGACGACGGTCCGATGTCAGAATGGTTCAGATAATAACTACAGAACGAAGCAAACCTCAGCGTGAGCTTTGGTTGCGAATGGTATGAACTTTGAAATCTTATTCACTACAGAAGTGATACCTCCTAGCCATTGAGTTAGCAACAGCAGCTGCAAACGTGGGCTAGGAAAGAACAGACAGACTTTCCCGTCTACCACACAACGACGTTACTACAACATATCCAATTTACCAGCAGATACATTCTTCAAAGGACAAAGGACTCTATTGGGCAACACGGCCTTCCACCTACCACCAACCTACCGAAGCGCAACTCAGAGTAAATACTTATTGCATTTTCCTTTTCCAAATGGGCGGTAATTTAGAATGCATAAGATACTGTATTTACGATAGAGACATCACTTCTCCTTTTGTTCCTCAGTCTTCCCGCTCTTTCACTCAAACCCAGACCCCTTGTCTTTGCGTAACCAGCTGTCATATCTGTTCCGCCCGCTAGGGACGTTTTCCTTTATGACGTAACATGTAATCAAGGTATGATTCATTCTGTGTATATGTAATTCTGTTTGATTAGTTAGGTATTTAGTAAATAAATAATTAAAGCAAATTTTGTATTGCTGATTCAACTTGTTTACCAGGGTTTGTGAAGATAACCAATCATTTACAATATTTCAGATGAGACTGAAATTAGGTGACAATTAATATTGACTGCTATTGATGTAAATTATTACTCGGTCTTTAAGAGTTTATTCAGAAGATAACTGCTCTATAAATATTATTTTGTGGTGCCCCGACTTTCTAGTTAATTACATTTACATGATTAGCGCAGTCAGGTAATATTAATTACAGAGAAAGGATTTTATAGAATAGCATGTCATATCACTTAATCCGGCATAGACAAAGACACCACATACCTACACAGCAGTCAATTTAACACACTGCACCTTCCTTTTAGGTTTTTTAAACCTCCCCACCTTACAGTAATGTATTGGTTTTAGTGCCTTTCACATTTCTAAATCCACCCTTCCAGTGGGATCAAGATTATCTAGATTTTTTACATCAAAACACAACATGCACAAGGGTTAGAGAAGTCTTAACAACAGATCAATCAATCACGAGTAGTATAGGCCAGCACTGAGGGACTTTGGAAATAAAAAAAACAGCTCCATGCACCTAATGGAATGCCACATGTGTACAGGGGACAAGTACATGGCTGAGCTTAGTGGTTCAGTACTCAACAAATAATTATGTTTATGACCCATCTAACCAATTATCTTGCAAGTAAACCCATTCAATGACCCATCTAACCCATTTTCTTGCAAGTAAACCCATTAAATTACCCATCTAACCCATTTTCTTGCAAGTAAACCCATTAAATGACCCATCTAACCCATTTTCTTGCAAGTAAACCCATTCGATAAACAAAAAGTGTTTTTAAGTCAGGATACAGTCTTGAACTACACACAAAATGGATCAGATGGGACTCATCATTGGTGAAAACATTGACTTGACAAAGTGAGTGCACTTACAGTAGGGAGAACAAGTATTTGATAACCTGCAAAATCGGCGGTGTTTCCTACTTACAAAGCACGTAGAGGTCTGTAATTTTTTTTATCATAGGTACACATCAACTGTGAGAGACAGAATCTAAAACAAAAATCCATAAAATCACATTGTATGATTTTTAAGTAATTCATTTGCATTTTATTGCATTAAATAAGTATTTGATCACCTACCAACCAGTAGGAATTCCGGCTCTCACAGACCATTAGTAACACACTACGCCTGCTCAAGCCAGCACATGTCCAGGCCCGTCTGAAGTTTGCCAATGACCATCTCGATGATCCAGAGGAGGAATGGGAGAAGGTCATGTGGTCTGATGAGACAAAAATAGAGCTTTTTGGTCTAAACTCCACTCGCCGTGTTTGGAGGAAGAAGAAGGATGAGTACAACCCCAAGAACACTATCCCAACCATGAAGCATGGAGGTGGAAACATCATTCTTTGGGGATGCTTTTCTGCAAAGGGGACAGGATGACTGCACCGTATTGAGGGGAGGATGGATGGGGCCATATATCACGAGATCTTGGCCAACAACCTCCTTCCCTCAGTAAGAGCATTGAAGATGGGTCGTGGCTTGTTCTTCCAGCATGACAACGACCCGAAACACATAGCCAGAGCAACTAAGGAGTGGCTCCGTAAGAAGCATCTCAAGGTCCTCGAGTGGCCTAGCCAGTCTCCAGACCTGAACCCAATAGAAAATCTTTGGAGGGAGCTGAAAGTCCGTATTGCCCAGCGACAGCCCCGAAACCTGAAGGATCTGGAGACGGTCTGTATGGAGGAGTGGGCCAAACTCCCTGCTGCAGTGTGTGCAAACCTGGTCAAGAACTACAGGAAACGTATGATCTCTGTAATTGCAAACAAAGGTTTCTGTACCAAATATTAAGTTCTGCTTTTCTGATGTATCAAATACTTGTGTCATGCAATAAAATGCAAATTAATTACTTAATCATAGTGTGATTTTTCTGGATTTTTGTTTTAGATTCTATCTCTCACAGTTGAAGTGTACCTATGATAAAAAATTACAGACATCTAAATGCTTTGTAAGTAGAAAAACCTGCAAAATCGGCAGTGTATCAAATACTTGTTCTCCCCACTAAGTGCCATCCAACCAAGTTTGTCAATGAATGATTATAACATAGATGCTAGGTTTGGTTGAGGAGAGGATTGACACTCATGATATTGGCAATGACGTATATATTTAATACAAAAATGACCCTTCTGCATGTTCCAATGAAATAACAACATAAATACAAACCATATGTATTTGCATTGGAAGTCCTCATAAAAACATACAAAATCAACAGTGTGCTTTCAGAAATTCCTCACCGGTGAGCAAATACGGGAAGACGATATGAAGTACAAGATAATATACCGTAGTTGTGATTAAGTCCTCTCCCATGGGACACCTCCATGGCCATGATAGGGCCGCATTCGCTTGGCTTCGGTCTCTGTCAGCCCTCTCCTAACCTTATTGGCTCAGTTCAAACTTAAGATGCATGCAAGCATCTTAGACTCTCACATAAATCATACATTGTTAATGGGATTCAGACCAGTTCAGTTACTCACATGAATCTCAAGATAGAAGAGCGGCCCCTGGGTAGATTGGCCCTTAGTAAAAACAAAGCAGTGTAAACTGTTGCTGGGACAGCTTGAGGCCAAAATGTCCCACCATCATCATCATCATCAGGACAAACAAAAGAGCAAGACTGTTCCTGGGCCAGTTTCAGGACAGTCACTTCTGCTGGAAAGGCAGCTTCCTGCGGTCTTTGCCAGCATTCCTCTTCCTCTTCTTGCTGAGGAAGTTTTCCAGCTTGCCGCTCTTCTTCAGTTCGCTGTACTTCTCCGCCAGCTCCAGCTTCTTCTTGTCAGCTGTAAGAGGGTTAAGAGAGCAGAGTAAGGTTTTTGAGTATCCTATCTGCGCTTTCACCGTAATGGCATTTCTACAACCAGAGTCTTGTGGTCAATGAAGATGGCGTTTGGACAGCGATACAGTCTCTTATTCCATTGTATTATCTCTGATTTACAATGTGAAAAAAAACATAAGAGATTCCCCACCCAACCAAACAGGATACAGCATTGTATTATAGTCTAGTGGCAAATTCTGAGGGGTTCAACAACATTGCATTGATGTTGCCTTGATTATAGAACCGTAGCATATCTGAAGTTAAGAGCTTTACAACGTAGAAAAATAATGTCTATAGAGAAGAATAAATAGGCTTCAGAGTACAATAAATAGAATAGAATGTCATGCTTTACATCCCAACTTACATTTCTTGAGGAAGAAAGGCTTCAGTCCCTGGCCCGCCATCTCTCTCTGCTTCCTCTTGAACTCTAGCTCCTTCTCACGCTGCTGTTCTCGGCTCTTCCGGGACCGCTCCTGGTTCTCCTGAATATGAGAAGGAATCGGGTGAATTATATAGAAAAGCAGCCCTCATTCTAAAATTGCTTTGCATGGTTGTGTGTTCAGCAGTTAACTCACCATTCTTTTCAACAGGAACTGAAGTTTCTCCTTCTTTTGGTTGCTCTTTAGTGGTTTCTTGAGCTTCTTCTGCACTACCTATATATATATATATATATATATATATATATATATATACACCACAAAGAATGAACACAATTCAATTCAGTGAGTCAAATGTAAAAAATCTTGAGGACAAGCAGGACCATGTTGTACAAGAGATAATGCAAAACAAGTCCTATTTCAAATGTATGTTGCCTAAAATGAAAAACGGACTGATATGGACTAGACAAATATGGACTGATTAGAATTGATCGTTTTCACACATCTCTCTCGTGCTGTTTGATGTCGTTGATGAATCTGTACGTTTTCTCAAAGATCTCCGGTTTGTATTCACCAGACAGATCGTCAAATCGAGGATCTCTTGACACCTGGGGGGGAAGGGGAAAGTGACAGACAATTACAATTACACCTGGGGCGGCAGGTAGCCTAGTGGTTAGAGCGTTGGGTCCAGCAACCGAATCCCCGAGCTGACAAGGTAAAAATCTGTCGTTCTGCCCTTGAACAAGGCAGTTAACCCACTGTTCCCCAGAAGGCCGTCATTGCAAATATGAATTTGTTCTTAACTAACTTGCCTAGTTAAATAAATAAAAGACAGCATGCAACAAGATGGTTTGAGAGGTCAAAAGCAAAAAAGCAAGAGATGGAGATGTCAATCTACAAAATACTTCAGAAGTGCCTTACTGATTTCTTGACAGGAACTACTTGTCTGAGAAAAGGGGCTGGCCTCTTGGCTGATATCTCCATGGGCCTTAAAAAGAAAAACAATGTATGAGAAAGGATTGTTAGGAGTTTAAACACATACACCATCCCCACAGTAAAGAAATAACAGATTTTCTCCAAAATGACTTACACTCAACACATACAAATACTGAATAAAAATGAGGTTCATAAAGGAATCAAAAACTCATAACACATATTTAGAGTGCCATCCATGCTCCAACTCAGCTATTGGAATGGCCTTATTCTAATGCATGAAGGTGAACAGACAATTGGACATTACCTATTCTTGTTGAGGCGTTTCTTTGTGGGAGTTTGTTTTGCCTTGGTTGTTCCGTAGGCTATTTCGTTATAGACCTTTGTCCCCACCTTGTTTTGAAGCTTCATAATGTCCTCAAAAGACATTGTTGAAAGCTCTGTAAAAGTCAAAGAAAAATGAAGGATTCACTGGCTCGCATTTCACTAGTCGAGAATATTTTATAACCTTATTATGTATAAATTATAAATTGAAACTTCAAATGCAGACCATTTCCATTTGGTTACAAATTGTATAGTTATACTTCTGTATGGATATAGTAAATAAGAATGAGTTCTTAATTAACTGACTTGCCTAGTTAAATAATGGTTAAATAAAAATAAATAAAATACCTTGACATGTGTTCCTGGGAGATCAACTGCAGTGAATGAAACTATGCCTACGATTTACCTTTTTTAATGTCGTCTTCTGTTTGTATTTCACCACTGCTGTTTACCGATTCCAGTTGTTCTGCGTCATCATCGACATCCTCAGAGTCCTCAGTGTCACTACCCAAACCTGTCTGGTCAACACCATCACTCTCTGCATTTTCATCATTAGCCTCTTCTTCACTGGCATCCTCAAGAGCTTCTCCACCACTCAAACGGTACTCATCTTCCTCTCGTCCAGACTCTTCCTGGTCTTCCTCGATCATACCCGAGGAGCTCTTTTTACTGAGTAAGGCAAAGTTTTCTTCCAGTTCAGAGTCTTCACCACTACTGTCAGGGGCTTTATTTGACAGACTTTTGGTCTTTTTTGACTTGTTATCCAACCTAGACACAGTGACAGCCACTTCTTGATGTTGCTTTCGCTTCATAGTTGCTTTCTGGTGCCCGGAGGACATTGTGGACTGTGAAAAGACACATAGGAGTTGTAAAAGCCTTAGCTCACTCGCTTACAAAGTGCATGGGGCCTGAAATAGATTTAGGTAGCCTACTTTGAGATAGTCGATTTTAAACAATAACACAAAGGGTGAAACACCTCTACACATAACATGTTGCTACGAGGCACGTTCTAGCAACACGTAGACAAACAGGTACCAGAAACAGCACGCCTATTTAGACTCCTTAGAAACGGTGGCTTTATAAATCAATGTGATTGATTGGCTCACCTGCATATGCTGAAAAAGGTTACATAAAACCCCTAAAACAAATTGCCGTTTGCTACATTGGAAAGCCACTCTACATTGGAAAGCCACTCCAGAAATAATGTCTCCCAACGCAAGTCCCCGGCGTTCACTCTCCCCCCGAATAGAACACAACTCGAGTACCAGGCTTTAGAGAGGCCTTGTCTTGCATGGCTAATGTTACTAGTTAACGTTAGCTATAGTGGCTAGTTTGCAATAAAAAGTCAAACCAACAACAACGGTGAATATAACACGGTATTGTTTTTGGCGAAAGAGTTATTAAGTAGGTACGTTAACGACTTACCATTATATGAACGACGATCCTAACTTAGAAACGAACTATAATAGCAACCAGCCCAAGATGTTATCCACGTGGGTTTTAGTTGTGTACTGTTAGCTAGCTAGCTACTCTGAGTCTGACTGATTCCCGTGCAATATTTAATCGACCAACGGGGGGGCACTGTTGAATAGATATTGAGATACAGGCAGACGCGGGCCCAAAGATGTGCGTTACCTTAAATTTGACCTTGTTACAATGCTGACATTTTCTAATTCAAGGCACCTTTCTCTGTCTATACTAACAAGAATGTGTTGATCATCCTCCGATCCACTTCAGAGCTTTATTCTCGATACAATTGGACAACACTGCTCAAACTTTTTTGTCATTCTCATTGGTAGGTAGGCTCACTTGCAGAGTGAAAAAAAACCGCCCCCGCTTTAAATGATGTTCAGTTTATAAAGGCTTCATAATGCCTTCATAAACACTACATGAATGTGTTACAGATCATCTATAACCGTATGCCATGCATTGTACAGGCTTCATAAATGTGGCATAACTGTGTGACAATCACCATTATCAAATGATCAAATAACCCACTTATGTCGAATATGATATAAACATGTGAGGTGCTGTCGGATGGCCCATGCTCTGAAGTGTAGTCATGTTAGTCACATTACACCTAATCTCGTTCCCAGACACTTATGCCCAAATGTGCGGAAGGTCCAACGAATCAAATGTGGCCTTCATTAGTTAGGGTTAGGTTTAAAATCACATTTTAAGAAGAGAAATTGTGGAAATGGGTAGGGTTTAGCCATAATTATGACTTTGTCGCACACCAGAACATAACTAGTACCAATACATACAATCAAACAATTACCGACAAGGACATGAGGGGAAACAGAGGGTTAAATACACAACATGTAATTGATGGGATTGGAACCAGGTGTGATGGAAGACAAGACAAAACCAATGAAAAATAAAAAATGGATCAGTGATGGCTAGAAGGTCGGTGACGTCAACCTTCGAACACCGCCCGAACAAGGAGAGGGACCGACTTCGGCGGAAGTCGTGACAGTATCCCCCCCACTGACGCCATAGCAGCGCGTCGACACCGACCTCGGGGACAATCCGGAGGGCGACGCGCAAGGCGATCCGGATGGAGACGGTGGAACTCTTGCAGCATTGAAGGATCCAACACGTCCTCCACCGGAACCCAGCATCTCTCCTCCGGACCATACCCCTCCCAGTCCACGAGGTACTGAAGTCCCCTCGCCTAACGTCTCGAATCAGGTATGTAGCGAACGGAGTACGCCCCGGGGCCCCCTCGATGTTCAGAGGGGGCGGAGGAACCTCCCGCACCTCAGAATCCTGGAGCAGGCCAGCCACCACCGGCCTGAGGAGAGACGCATGGAACGAGGGGTTAATGCGGTAATCGGGGGGAAGCTGTAACCAGTAACAAACCTCGTTCAGTCTCCTCAGGACTTTGAATGGCCCCACAATCCGTGGTCCCTGCTTCCGGCAAGGCAGGAGGAGGGGCAGGTTTCAGATCGAGAGCCAGACCCGGTCCTCACTGCGGTGGCGATCTGCGCCTTTTTTGGCGCCTCACGGCCCACTGAAGGTGCACATGAGCGGCGTCCCATGTCTCCTCAGCGTGCCTAAACCAGTCGTCCACCGCAGGAGCCTCGATCTGGCTCTGATGCCAAGGCGCCAGAACCAGCTGGTACCCCAGTCTCCACTGGAAGGGGGAGAGGTTAGTGGAGGAGTGGAGGAGTGGCCACGTACGCCGCCCATTGCCGTCTATTGCCGTCCTGGCAATAAGACAGCAGAAACCTACCCACATCTTGGTTCACTCTCTCCACCTGCCTGTTACTCTCGGGGTGAAAACCTGAGGTAAGGCTGACCGAAACCCCCAGACGTTCCATGAACGCCCTCCAGACCCTTAACATCAACTGGGGACCTCGATCAGATACTATGTCCTTAGTGCTGCATAGCAAAAGCATCTCTGCAGGGTTGTCCATTTCTGTCAAGATTCTGTCTCAAGCCATGGAAACAAATGGGTAATCTTCATCTTCAGTGCGAGGATCTGGGCAGCCATGCTGTTTGAGGTAATTATGAAGCACTGCTGTTGCAATTATGACAATGCTGCATCTTCTTGGTTGAAACTGCAATGTGTTTCTGAGACACTGGAAACGACTCTTCCATTTGGTATTTTTGGTATTTTATTAGGATCCCCATTAGCTGTTGCAAAAGCAGCAGTTACTCTTCCTGGGGTCCACACAAAAATGACATAATATGGAACATTCATAGACAAGAACAGCTCAAGGACAGAACTACATCAAAAATATTTTAAAGTCACACACAGCCTACACGTCAGTACATACACACAAACTATCTAGGTCAAATAGGGAAGAGGCATTGTGCTGTGAAGTGTTGCTTAATCTGTTTTTTTTAAAACCAGGTTTGCTGTTCATTTGAGCAATATGAGATTCCATGCAATAATGGCTCTATAAAATACTGCACGCTTTCTTGAATTTGTTCTGGATTTTGGGACTGTAAAAAGACCCCTGGTGGCATATCTGGTGGGGTAAATGTGTGTGTCAGAGCTGTGTGTAAGATGACTATGGAAACTATTTGGAATTTTCAACACATTAATGTTTCTTATAAAAAGAAGGGATGCAGTCAGTCTCTCCTCAACTCTTAGCCAAGAGAGACTGTCATGTATAGTATTTATATCAGCCCTCTGATTACAATGAAGAGCAAGAAGTGCCACTCGGTTCTGGGCCAGCTGCAGCTTAACTAGGTATTTCCTTCCAGCACTCGACCACACGACTGGACAATAATCAAGATAAGACAAAACTAGAGCTTGCTTTTTGGAGTGTGGTGTCAAAAAAGCAGAGCATCTCTTTATTACAGACAGAACTCTCCCCATCTTTACAACCATTGAATCTATATGTTTTGACCATGACAGTTTACAATCTAAGGTAACACCAAGTAGTTTAGTCTCCTAAACGTGTTCAACAGCCACACTGTTCACTACCATATTCAGCTGAGGTCTAGAACTTGTGGAATGTTTTGTACCAAATGCAATGCTCTTAGTTTTAGAGATGTTCAGAACCAGTTTATTACTGCCTGCCCATTCCAAAACAGACTGCAACTCTTTGTTAAGGGTTGTAGTGACTTCATTAGCTGTGGTTGCTGATGCGTATATGGACACACATGCCTTGTTTAATGCCAGTGGCAGGTCATTGATACCAATAAAAGAGTAGAGGGCCTAGAGAGCTGCTGTGAGGTACACCACACTTTACATGTTTGACATCAGAGAAGCTTCCAATAAAGAAAACCATTTGAGTTCTATTAGAAAGAGAGCTCTGAATCCAAGATATGGCAGAGGATGAAAAGCCATAACACATGTGTTTTTCAACAACATGTAATGGTCAATAATTTCAAAGGCTGCACTGAAATCTAACAGTACAGTAATTTGTGTCAGTGTAGTACATGTTGAGTTCCCTTTTCTATAAGCATGCTGAAGTCTCCATATACCAAAAATGTGCTCCACTGCACCTCTGGTGCAAATATGAGCTTGGTTGTACCGTTGTTGCTCAGGTCCTATTGCAGGAAGATAGGGGTTGAACAATAAGTTGGTCTGTGCATACCCGCTGTCACCAAGTATGATTCCACTATGTTGTCTTCCTTCGAGCTGAGGAGTTCTGGAGTTGCACCTTTCCGACGTGCAACAATGTTGGAGAACTGCAAATTGGTAGTGGACACACTTTGCACAGTTTTTAAGATTCCTGTACTTCTCAGCATCTGCTGTAGATGGGAATATGACTTCCATCTATACAGCTAATGACTCCAGGGAAGTACCCATATTCATATAATTCTACCTTGTAGTTGGCTTGGGTAACAACATAATAGAACTTCATGTACTTGTCATTCAGTTCGCATTGTAGACTTTGTGGACGATTCTGCAAACTGTCTGTTCACTTGCACCACACAAATCTCCTGTTTCACAGTGGAAGGTTCCAGATGCCAAAAACCTCAATGTCAGCTGCATTTTCTTTGCATTTACGGAAACGATCACGAAAATTGATTTAATCGCCCTTCTGTCTGGCCTTGGTGGTGCTCGTTGATCATCATTGAAATGGTCCAGGCAATACATTTTTTTGGCCAGGTTTAATTTAAGCTTTCACTTAGATCTAGATTAATTATAATCGTCTTTCTGGAAATCAGACTTTTAAAATCTAGACTTGGGCAAGTCTGAGACTATTTTAAACCATGTCTGAGAAATGTAATACACATTTGTCCAGTTTAAAAGTGAAAATTTGCCTAGGATTTGGCTTAATCTGTGTCCGCAAAACCGCCCCATAGAGTTTGTTTTATGGTAGGATCAAGATGGTCAGATTTAGATTTAGATACTGCATATTGACATTTATTCTGGAATGTTTAATGTTTCATTAGCATCATGGAAAAATGTAAATGTCTAGTAACCCATGTTGGAATAAGTGTTGAAAATGCAGGAGTATGTGACTGAACTCTTTGTTCTTGCTATCAGCAAAACAAGAGCTGTCATTGTAAGGGGTGAGCTATAGCCATAGGAATTTGAGGTCATGTAGCTACAGTACATAAGACGGTTGGTTCTTGGAACAGTAAATGGACAGGGCTGTTTCATGCCTTAAGTATTTTTGGTCCTCATGGGGTTGACCCAAAGTCAGTTGACTTCAGTTGAGCCTCGAGAGAAAGGGGGCATGGGGTGTAAGGGTAAAATACAAACATGAGAAGTGTTCATTTGTGAGAGTGAGCAAGTTAGCATGGTGTAATTGTGTCGCGTTCATAAATCAACGAGGGAATTTCCCAACATCTTGTACAAGGCAAATATGTGAACGCAGTTCCACCAGAGTATAGGATTACACAGTGAAATATTTGAGAAAACAAAAATAAATCTTCTTTCTACAAAACCCCAATCCATCTTCATGAAACAATGACAGGTATTTTCTCCTGTTCCTATAAGAACAAACACCATTGTATAAGTCCCAGTCCACATACAGTATAGGCCTGTGGCTTATAACGTGGAAAATACCTGTAATTGATTGATTGCCAAAGAAGGTACAGAGGATGTTACAGTAGCCTGATAGGACACCTGGTTCAAATCAAGTGGAAGCCTGAGGCCTGAGTAAGCACAATGTGTTTCCTATGTGTGTCTGTAAATGTTTGGACTGTGAATGTGGAATTAGAAAAATAAGTGGAAAATTGCATTGGATTTTGTTACTCCTCAAAACAAACTCATAGGGATTGTTATGAAAAAGTGTGAAAACTGTTAGAAAAGACAATTGATTCTTGAAGCATGTTTGAGAACAAGCAAATACCCTCACCTTTAGTCTTTGTAGAGCAAACATTTGACAATTTGACCAGTTATGGAGAGAGATAAAGAGAGAGAGGGAGAAAGAGAGAGAGAGCAGACTGCAGACGTGAGATCTAGAGGTGCTTCATGTTTGTTGTTCTTGTTAAAAGCATTACCTCATTGTCCAGCTGTGAGCAGGCGAGACCAGAATGAGAGAGAGTGAGAGCGAGAGAGAGAGCAAGAGAACATTTTACCCCTCTGTTACTCTACTCATATCTGAGCATGGAGCTTTTTGTTTGGGGAGGAAGTTTTTACAGCTCCAGTTTACAACCCTCAGTCACTCTGACTCTGCCCAGCCCTTGACAGAAAGTGGTGACCTCACTCCTCTTTAATGAAACTTCCCCCCTCTCTTTCCCTTCCTATTTTTTCTTTTTTCTAAGAGAGCACCCAGGCAGCAAGCCAGACACTTTCCCTTTTCACTCAGATTTCTCTCTCTCTTTCTGTCTCTCTCTCTCACTATTGGCTTGGTGGTTGCTCAGAAGAGGCACTCCTCCCTCCTCGCCTTCTCATATTGGTTTCCCCTGACATGACACAGGCGCTGTAGCTCAGTTGATAACTTCGAAACAGACAGGAGGGGACGTTCTATTGTGTGTCCTGTACTTGTCTTCCTCTCCATGAGGTGCAAGGAGGCGAGCGGCTTTTTGAGTGAGTTTTGCTTTTGACAATTTTGGGGGGAAAAGAGCGTTGTTTATTCGAGAATTCATCTGGTTTTTCCTCTCATTCTGAACTTCTGATACTGGACATTGCCATACATGAGGTGAGATATCTGTATTGTTTTGTCACAGTATGCCCATCTAGACTAAACCGCTATCAAAAACCATGTCTGAGGGTGTCGTCAGAAAAATCCAACCCTTTACCATTGGGACCAGGCTGTCTGTCCCCTCCGAAGCCAAATGCCAGGAGTTTGTGGACGTCTATCTGCCGAAGTCTGCTGCTCCGAACAAGTTGGAGCTACACGATCAAATGTCCCTTTACATGGGCCAGTCCCAGGGGTGGCCTGGGAACTCGGAACTCCCACAAGTGGCCACCCAGGTCTACGCTTCAACACCAGAGGGACATCAGGATGAGAGAGTGGAGGAGGACAGGAATTCTGTGTCCCCCACTGCATCCTCTAGATCCATCAGGAAGATTGCTATTTGCCGGAACGTTGAGACAGCCCCCGACGTGTCCTTGTGTGACTCTGACCTGGCCACTTCCGTTAGATCCACGTCAGAGACCATTCGAAGCAACCACAACAGTGTTCACCCAAAACCGCCATCCTTGATGGTAGAGGACGACTTGGATAAGAGGTCCAACTCTCAGTCTAAGGTAACCTTGGATTACAGTTGTTTTATTCATGGTGTCTCACATGTTATGGAGTTGGGATAGGCTACAAGCCAGCACCAACTAATGTACATTTCAAATCACCTGGTTCAAATCAATTGACTTTGAAATAGAAATGGTGAATGTCTCTACCAGTGTTATGGTTATTATTTCTGAAAGCAAATTAATTGACTTGTTTACTTGAAAGAAAGTAAGTCCAGAGCCAAAAGGCAATAGGAGGATTGGGAATTAAATCCATAACCACAAAACCCAGTTTAAGTAATGTTTTTCTCCCTCATTTCACATACTGTGTAATGCTCTCATTACATACGTGTTTTTTTTAACATACTAATAATTACTGGATTTGCGTTACTGACTAAGCTGAGTAACAACATTAGAATTTTTCCGTTGGGCGCCTTCCACCCTGCAACACAAGATACTGTTTTATCGGCTGTTACCAAAAGCAACATGATATAAACACCACCATAACGTACATTGTTCCAGCATGAAACCTCCACACACACACAGAATGTGTGCACTATTACCTCAGTGTTGCATTATCCACACTGTACTCTCGAGCTATGAGATCATCAGCAGGCTTTCATTAAGCTAGGCAAAAGGCCACGTTTCGGATGAACTGGTTATTTCCACAGAATAAACGACTCCCAATTCCATAATTGAAGGGGTTGCATGATAAAAATAGCAATCAGGCACATTGCGTTGGTGGATATAATGATGCCAAACTGAAGTTGTACCTGTGATTAAGTGTTTCTCCAGATCCACAGCTGGCAAACAGGTTATTTCAATATTTGAGAGTACCTTTAGGAATTTAAGGGGACCCTGATTGTTTTTAATGGCGACATTGACCAACTATTTTGAAATATAACTCCACATGTTCCATAAGTTCCACTCCAGTGGCACAAGCATGCCAAAATAAGCTTACAAATGAGGAAGATCGTGTACTTATTATCACATACCATGAGTGCATATTTTATGCACTCAGAAAGCATGATATACATTTGAAGCAAACCGGAAAATTAAGTTAGATATTTATACAGACAACAGTCCAATGGTTACAGTTTTCAATGCTGAGCATGCAACTAGCAAAAGGACAGTGGGAGGGGAAAAGGAACGCCCCAACAGCGAGAAGAGGAGCAATTATTTTGAGATGAGATCATGGCTTTGGCTCTCTTCATTCTTCATCTCGGCCCTGTGTAGGTGGGCTGGCTGAGTCACACAAAGCCTGCGTTATCTCATCGCTGTGTTTAGTACACAAGTTCCATTTTTCACCAGGATTGAGTATAGCTCTGGGGGTCCGTTTCTGTGTATCT
The DNA here is from genome assembly GCF_023373465.1 of Oncorhynchus keta. Lineage (NCBI taxonomy): Eukaryota > Metazoa > Chordata > Actinopteri > Salmoniformes > Salmonidae > Oncorhynchus > Oncorhynchus keta. The sequence continues at coordinate 13,532,190 of NC_068452.1, read as the reverse complement.
GTCTGTACATTTCCCTGTTTCGCATGACAATGTATACATCTCTTGAAGTTTTCAACTTTTCAAGGGCCCAAGACTAAATAGACACATTGTTTATAGCCAGGCAAGCTATCCAAATACTACAGGGTATGTGCATTCCGTTTTGTGGTCTTTTGATAGCCAACCTGTGGAAGGCACATGGAAATCTTGCAACATGGTGAAACTTGTGTTACAGTTCTTACATGAAACCTGTTCAACAGGGCTTACAGAGACGCATTATGGTAAAACATTATAAAAGCTCATATACAAGCTTATCAACGCATCATACTGCATTATAACTGCAAGCTTTAAGTAAACTGTTACCAAAGTGTGTATTTCACTGCAGAAAATACAGTATATTACGTTCCAGGAAAACAAATATCTTTCTAAAATGAAAAGCAGGCAGGCCTAACAAGTTTCAGATTATTGTGGAGACCGTAGGGAACCAGCAGCAGGTTGCTCCATGATTTAGCTCCATACTGTGATGATGTAAGAGGTCTCGGAAAGATAATATGCATCATTCAACGTTTTGCATGAGGTCATCAGTACAGAATGCATTGGCATGGCAAAGGGAGAACGGCGACAGACAGGGAAAAGGTTCCTCAAGCTTTAAGGTTAAGGTTATGAAATCGCAAAGATGGCGATGGAGTAGTGCTCTGGAGCTCGCAGAAAATGATTTCATCTTCCAGGAATTGTGTGCAGATCCTTGCGACATGGCACCGTGCATTATCATGCTGAAATATGAGGTGACAGCGGCAGATGAATGGCACAACATTTTTGAGATATTTTATTTCAGATCACGAAACATGGGACAAACACCTTAGATGTTGTGTTTATATTTTTGTTCAGTATATATATACCACTGTTCAAAAGTTTGGGGTCACTTAGAAATGTCCTTGTTTTGAAAGAAAAGTACATTTTTTGTTCATTAAAATAACATAAAATAACATCAAATTTATCAAAAATACAATGTAGACAATGTGCTTTTCTTTAAAAAACAACTTTTGAACTGTAGTGTGTATATACAGTGTAGTGTGTATATACAGTTGAAGTCGGAAGTTTACATACACTTTAGCCAAATACATTTAAACTCAGCTTTTTACAATTCCTGATATTTAATCATAGTAAAAATTCCCTGTCTTAGGTCAGATAGGATCACAACTTTATTTTAAGAATGTGAAATGTCAGAATAATAGTAGAGAATTATTTATTTCCAGCTTTTATTTCTTTCATCACAATCCACGTGGGTCAGAAGTTTACGTACACTCAGTTAGTATTTGGTAGCATTGACTTTAAATTGTTTAACTTGGGTCAAACATTTTGGGTAGTCTTCCACAAGCTTCCCACAATAAGTTGGGCGAATTTTGTCCCATTCCTCCTGACAGAGCTGGTGTAACTGAGTCAGTTTTGTAGGCCTCCTTGCTTGCACACGCTTTTTCAGTTCTGCCCACAGATGTTCTATTGGATTGAGGTCAGGGCTTTGTGATGGCCACTCCAATACCTTGACTTTTTTGTCCTTAAGCCATTGTGCCACAACTTTGGAAGTATGCTTGGGATCATTATCCATTTGGAAGACCCATTTGCGACCAAGCTTTAAGTTCCTGACTGATGTCTTGAGATGTTGCTTCAATATATACACAGAATTTTCCTGCCTCATGATGCCATCTATTTTGTGAAGTGCACCAGTCCCTCCTGCAGCAAAGCACCCCCACCACATGATGCTGCCACCCCCGTGCTTCACGTTTGGGATGGTGTTCTTCAGCTTGTAAACTTTTTCCTCCAAACATAACGACGGTCGTTATGGCCAAACAGTTATATTTTTGTTTCATCAGACCAGAGGACATTTCTCCAAAAAGTATGATCTTTGTCCCCATGTGCAGTTGCAAACCGTAGTCAAGCTTTTTTTATGATGGTTTTGGAGCAGTGACTTCTTCCTTGCTGAGCAGCCTTTCAGGTTATGCTGATATAGGACTCGTTTTACTGTGGATATAAATACTTTTGTACCTATTTCCTCCAGCATCTTTACGAGGTCGTTTGCTGTTGTTCTGGGATTGATTTGCACCTTTCACACCAAAGTACATTCATCTCTAGGAGACATGATTGGTATGACTGCTGCATGGTCCCATGGTGTTTATACATGTGTACTATTGTTTGTACAGATAAACGTGGTACTTTCAGGCATTTGTAAATTGCTCCCAAGGATGAACCAGACTTGTAGAGGTCTACAATTTTTTTTCTGAAGTCTTGGCTGATTTCTATTGATTTTCCCATGATGTCAAGCAAAGAAGCACTGAGTTTGAAGGTACGCCTTGAAATACATCCACTGGTACACCTCCAATGGACTCAAATGATGTTAATTAGCCTATCAGAAGCTTCTAAAGTCATGACATCATTTTATGGAATTTTCCAAGCTGTTTAAAGGCACAGTCAACTTAGTGTATGTACACTTCAGACTCACTGGAATTGTGATACAGTGAAATAATCTGTCTGTAAACAATTTTTGGAAAAATTACTTGTGTCATGCACAAAGTAGATGTCCTAACCGACTTGGCAAAACTATAATTTGTCAACAAGAAGTATGTAAACTTCCGACTTCAACTGAGATATATATATATATTACCCATATGGGACCAATTCATCTTGTTTACAGACCGTCATAAAATTTAACTGTCCAAAAAGAAATGTAAGGAGTGGGAGCTAGAGTCGTCTTCATGACTTCTTTTTAATTTATTTGTGCAATTGTGAAACACAAGAATAATGAGTACCACAGGCTTGCAACTGTCTCTCAGTGCACCTGCAATGTGTGCAATTTGACATGTCTGTATAAATTATATTGGGAAATGTAAAGGAATGTAATTCATGATATATTGCAGGCTTGTTCTTTTTTGACTATCAATAATATATTTCATAATTATATTGCAGATTTACTTTGTAACAAATGACTATCAATAATAGTACATTTACTTCTTTTTGCTTGCTCACTTCCAGATGTTTAATACCGGGTTCCAAACTGTTTAGTTAGCAAAACACCTTAAATCAGTGTTCCAGTATATTTTTATATACTCTTTTTAGTATATTTTCTGTATTTATAAACAGTAATCTCCTCACTAAAGGCACAGTACTCATCAAATGTAATCATGTCATCATGGATAGATACTTTATTGTAAGAGCATATCTGCTACAGTAAAAATCCCCTTGAACTAATTTCGTATCAACTTGATTTTAAAGACTTGTTATTACTCATTCGTGTTTCTACACAGGTGGACTCTTGGTTCAAGAGGAAGCTTCGGGATCTGAAGTATGGCTGTAGTGTCCTTGGATGTCCTTTGCAGGACCCAGAGGACGCGTCACCGACCCAACAGCGAGACCTAAAGGACATTGAGAATTCCCTCATACAGATGACGAGAAGTCTGGACATAAAACAGGTTTGTGCTTCAATGAATTAATCAATGTGGTACAGCTCATAATTCAGTGTATCTCAATCCATAAAAAATATGTTATTCTAGCCAAGGACTAACAGACCTGACTCAACTGATAAGTTAGCCATTAATTAGTTGAATCAGGTGTGTTAGTGCTGGGCTAAAACAAAAATGTGCACCCTGGAATGGATAAAGAAATGTTATCATGTCATGGGACTTTATGCACTACACATTGATTACATTTACTTCCTACAATATTGTACTGTATCCACATACATGCCCTCAAGTGTCAGAACCATGCATTGAGTGTACTGGTTCACAGATTCTTCCTTTCTAATGTCCTCTATAGGATGGACATCAGTACGAGACGCTTGACGTGGAGACCGGCCACGAGGGAGACAAGAGGAAGAGACTGCAACAGACAGAAGGCAACAAAATCCCTTCTGGAGAGAGCACCGTTAACCAAACGTAAAGTCCCATTTTTGACTGTTTGAGCAAGATACATCAATAGCACCTTACTTTAATTAATTAAAAAATAAAGCAATAACAGTAAGGCATTCGAGGCCCCTAGGCTGTGATATACTCATGATAAATCATGGCCCCTCGTGCTTTATTATAGTTTTTTTTTCTCTCTATGGCTAAATCAAATCAAATACCATTTGTCACATGCGCCGAATACAACAGGTGTAGACTTTACTGTGAAATGCTTACTTACAAGCCCTTAACCAACAATACAGTTAAGAAAAAAAGTGTTCAAGTATTTACTAAAACAAACTGATTTAAGAAATGAATAAATAAGAAAAATAGAAAAATAACACAAAAAAAAGGAGCAACAATAAAATAACAGTAGCGAGGCTATATACAGGGGGTACTGGTACAGAGTCAATGTGCGGGGGCACCGGTTAGCCGATGTAATTGAGATAATATGTACATGTCGGTAGAGGTAAAGTGACTATGAATGGATAATAAACAGTGAGGAGCAGCAATGTAAAAATGAGGCTGGGTGCGGGGAAATAGCAAATAGTCTGGGTAGCCATTTGATTAGCTGTTCAGGAGTCTTATGGCTTGGGGGTGGAAGCTGTTAAGAAGCCTTTTGGACCTAGATTTGGCACTCCGGTAGCACGTGCCGTGCGGTAGTAGAGAGAACAATCTATGACTAGGGTGGCTGAGAGTCGTTCTCTGACACCGCCTGGTATAAAGGTCCTGGATGGCAGGAAGCTTGGCCTCAGTGATGTACTGGGCCGTACGCACTACCCTCTGTAGTGCCTTGCGGTCGGAGACTGAGCAGTAGCAATATCAGGTGGTGGGTGATGCAACCAGTCAGATGGTGCAGCTGTAGAACATTTTGAGGATCTGAGGACCCATGCCAGATCTTTTCAGTCTCCTGGGGGGGATTAGATGTTGTCATGCCCTCTTCACAACTGTATTGGTGTGTTTGGACCATGTTAGGTTGTTGGTGATGTGGACACCAAGCAACTTGAAGCTCTCAACCTGCTCCACTACAGCCCCGTCAATGAGAATGGGGGCGTGCTTGGTCCTCCTTTTCTTGTAGTCCACAATCATCTCATTTGTCTTGATCACGTTGAGGGAGAGGCTGTTATTCTGGCACCACAATGCCAGGTCTCTGACCTCCTCCCTATAGGCTGTCTCATCGTTGTTGGTGACCAGGCCTACCACTGTTGTGTCGTCGGCAAACTTAATGTTGGTGCTTGGCCATGCAGTCATGGGTGAACAGGGAGTAGAGGAGGGGACTGAGCATGCACCCCTGAGGGGCCCCGTGTTGATCATCAGCGTGGCAATGTGTTGTTACCTACCCTTACCACCTGGGGGCGGCCCATCAGGAAGTCCAGGATCCAGTTGGAGGGAGGTGTTTAGTCCCAGGGTCCTTAGCTTCGTGATGAGCTTTGAGGGCACTATGGTGTTGAACGCTGAGCTGTGGTCAATGAATAGTATTCTCACGTAGGTGTTCCTTTTCTCCAGGTGGGTAAGGGCAGTGTGGAGTGCAATAGAGATTGCATCATCTGTGGATCTGTTGGGGCGGTATGCAAATTGGAGAGGGTCTAGGGTTTCTGGGATACTGGTGTTGATCTGAGCCATGACTAGCCTTTCAAAGCACTTCATGAATACAGACGTGAGTGCTATGGGTCGGTGGTCATTTATGTAGGTTACCTTGGTGTTCTTGGGTACAGGGACTATGGTGGTCTGCTTGGAACATGTTGGTATTACAGACTCGGTCAGGGACAGGTTGAAAATGTCAGTGAAGATACTTGCCAGTTGGTCAGTGCATGCTCAGAGTACACATCCTGGTAATCTGTCTGGCCCTGTGGCCTTGTGAATGTTAAATAGTTTAAAGGTCTTACTCACGTCTGCTATGGAGTGCATGATCACACAGTCATCCGGAACAGCTGATACTCTCATGCATGCTTCAGTGCTGCTTGCCTCGAAGCAAGCCTATAAGATATTTAGTTTGACTGGTAGGCTCGTGTCTCTGGACAGCTCGTGGCTCTGCTTCCCTTTGTAGTCCGTAATAGTTTGCAAGCCCTGCCACATCCGACGAGCGTCAGAGTCAGTGGAGTACGATTCAATCTTAGTCCTGTATTGACGCTTTGCCTGTTTGATGGTTTGTCGGAAGGCATACTGTGATTTCTTATAAGCGTCTGGGTTAGAGTCCTTGACTAGGCTACATATACTTTGTCCTTGGTGCTATGGATGTATATGTGTTATGGCTACTGTTAACATGTTGTTTTCCTATCTACTCCTATGTAACTACAGCTTTCCATGTTATGTAGCAGTACTTGGTCTGACTTGAATTACTTTCACATCCATCTTGGATTTCAAGTCATATCTGGGAATTTGACCCCATTGTGATCCCATTCCCAAAGCACTGAACTAGATACTGTATCTCTTTGGTAGCTGGCTGAGGTTCCAGTCACTGTTAAGAAACTATCACGAAGACCTCAAACTGGCTCTGGACGTCTCCTCCTTCTACCAACAGGCTGACACCATCATCTGCACCATCAACAGGAAGGTAAAAAGGCAGAATAGGAATTTTGACAAGAGTCCTATTTTGCACCAGTGATCCTGTAAAGGTACAATCTGCAATATTTACATGCTGTTAAAAGTTTGATTGATTCTTGAAAAATAGATGCGCCATGAGCTTAGTACAACTGTCCCCATCATAACATCATAACCCCAAATATAAGATAGTTTTACTCCATAGTTCCTCTTTATTATTTGAATGGTATGTGGAAATGTGGTCCCAAGGTTCTGCAGATTATCATTGTTTTGTAATTACACGTTATTACACATTGACTCTGTTATTTGGTTTGTTTGGTAGAGAAGCGTCCTGTCTGGATCTGATAACCAGGGGAGCTGCGGTCAGACAGAGATCTACAATATTGCCAGCCAAATCATGGTGAGCGGCACATGGGGAATGTAGCTCCGAATAATTCATGCATTTATGGTGAAATGCAGCAATGCATCATTCATACATCAGGGTTGTGTTCAGTTCCATTTCAAGTGAAATACTGGTCGTTTACAAATGTTATCATGGAAAATACTCAAATGTACTCCAATAGGAATTTAAAAGGAATACACTGTAGTAGTATGTGTATGGTGTAAGCACATTTTGTAACCTTTATTTAACTAGGCAAGTCAGTTAAGAACAAATTCTTATTTACAATGATGGCCTAGGAACAGTGGGTTAACTGCCTTGTTCAGGGGCAGAACTACATATTTTTTTACCTTGTCAGCTCAGGGATTCGATCTAGCAACCTTTCGGTTACTGGCCCAATGCTCTAACCACTAGGCCACCTGCTCAGTACTCAAGACTACTTCAATCCTAAGTAGAGAGAAACTATCATAAGACAGTGAAACATAACACTAAAATCTAGACTACTCCTACCTAGACCTTTTCTGAATCTTTTTTGTGGCGTTTCCCCCTTAACCATAGAAGAAGCCTTCTATGAAGTGGTGTTACACTTCTGTGTTAAATCTAACCATAGACTTCCATTTTAAAGAACGTGGGTCGTTTTCCAAGACTGTAAATCAACTGTAAATTAATTGTGTCACATCCATCCACTACCCCCATCCCCTCCTCGACCACGCTCTCTCCAGATGCTGAACGAGACTGTTTCCCGCCTTTCGGACCTCCACCCTACCCTGGCTGCCAGAGTGACACGGAAACAGGCTGAGGTGCAGGAGAGCTGGGGCCTTCTCCAGGAGGGTAGTGGGTAATAAAGGGTCCTAAAGCCCATAATGTTTCTCTAATGCAGTGTTTCCTAAAATTGGTCCTCGGGACCCCAAGGATTGCACATTTTGGTTTTTGCCCTAGCACTACACAGCTAATTCAAATTATCAAAGGTTGATGATTAGTTGATTATTTGAATCAGCTGTCTTGTGCTAGGGCAAAAAACAAAATGTGCAGCCCTTGTGGTCCCGAGGACCAAGTTTGGGAAACCTTGCTCTAATGGCTTCCCTATTCCCTATATACTGTAGTTCACTATTTTTAACCAAGTCCCATGTGACTCTGGTCAAAAGTAGTGCATTATATAGAGAATAGGGTGCCATTTCAAGTCCTTCTATTATATAATACAGTGTTTCCTAACTCCAGGCCTTGAGTATCCCCAACGTCACACATTTGTTGTATCCCTGGATAAAACCACCTGATTCAACTTAATGATTACTTAAGTAGAATCAGATGTGCTTGTCCAGGTTCACAATGTGTGTTGTTGGGGGAACTCGGGAAACACTGATCTAATATCGCATTATCTAGGGGTGTGTTACAAGGATGCCATCTATCATCGTATCTATATATTATGGCAATATTTGCTATAAATGTAAGATCAAATACTAACATCAAAGGATTTTGAGAATGTTTCTAACGTTCACACATGGTTCCTGTTTGGTTGGAGAACGGTGGTTGTAACATAACTCCTGAAACACCTGATTTAACTGTGACAGGGCTGGCCAATGCCCTTCACATAAAAAGGGTTTTACTAAAAGAACTGGAACGGTTTCTTCCAAATTGGGAGATTTATTTTCAATAAATATATAAATACAAAAACAGGCTTCAAAATGGCAGCTCTAAAATGGTAAAAACATGGACTAAAAGATTTAAGCCCCAGAATAAAATAATAATCTTCACTGGTCTATCGTTGCTTACCTCTCTTCCCCACTGGCACTCTCCTACAAACATTTAAAACATCTGTAGCTCATTATCTCATTTAGTGGGAGGGGCCTACAATTACCTCTTTAGCCAATACCAATTCAGACACAAACACTCAGTTACTACACACTTAACTGGTTCAGGTGAATTGGTGGAATCAGATCTATTGCATGATATGAATAATGTATGTTAAGTAGGAACCGTGGAATACAATTAACATAGAAATAAACACTCACAAATACAATTTAAATTAGGGGCAAGGTTCAAATGTTCAAGTGAGGATATGTTTGCATCACTCAACCCTATTGGTTTATTGTGTATATTTCGCTCCTGAAACCACAGTCTGACAACCAGGTTGCTTAACCAGGTGGAAAATGTACCCAATTGTCATACTTAAGTAAAAAAATAAAGATATCTTCATGGAAAATGACTCAAGTAAAAGTGAAAGTCACCCAGTAAAATACAACTTGAGTAAAAGTCTTAAAGTATTTGGTTTTAAGCAACAAAAGTAAATGTAATTGCTAAAATATACTTAAGAATCAAAAAAAAGAAAAAAAAGAAATAATTTCAAATGCCTTATATTAAGCAAACCAGATGGCAAAATGTATGTTTTTTAAATTTACTTACGGATAGCCATGGACACACTAAGACATCATTTACAAACGAAGGATTTGTGTTTAGTGAGTCTGCCAGATCAGAGGCAGTAGGGATGACCAGGGATGTTCTCTTGATAAGTGTGTGAATTGGACCATTTTCCTGTCCTGAAAAACATTCCAAATGTAACGAGTACTTTTGGGTGTCAGGGAAAATGCATGGAGTAAAAAGTACATTTTTTCTTTAGGAATGTAGTAAAAGTAAAAGTTACCCCAAAAATGTATTTTTTATTTTTACTTAAGTACTTCACACCATTGCTATTTTTGCATAAAATCGCTTACATATGGTAGTGCTGAATAAAGTCATCAATGGAGGTCACCAATAACTGAGTTAGCGAGCCGTTGCTACAGTATAATGATATAAAATGGGCAGCACTTTTGACCCAACCCACACGTCGACTCTGAACTTTTCAACATGTTGATAAACATTGCTTAACAGTTTACGTCTGGATGAACTCATGGAATATGTATTCCAGATGAAAAGGTTTGATGTTTACAATTGGATTAAATGGAAAACATACTCGGTGAATAAGATGATTGTTTTTCTACTAACACTCGTTGCGTAACTAACAAGACATTCTGACATTAGAACCAATGCCCTAATGGCAACTGAAGCCGACATTGAAATGATTCTTGCCCTAATAAGCCATAGTCTGAGTTTCACTCATAACAAATGCTGTCCAAATAATCGCCATGGAATCAATTCAGGGGAATTCATTCTTGACATTCTCTTTGTATTATGCAATGCTCCAACTTTAAACATGACATGGATTTCGCAAGCCCCTGTGTCACAGTGAATGTGTTCTGTGTAGGAGCTGGTGCCAAAATGAGATATGGATGAATATCGAGAAAGACATTTTGGGGGGAGATTATACTATACGATAAACCTGCTCCTAATTTCTTCAGCAGATGTGTGCAGGGTGCCTCATAAGTATGGTATGGCCTAGTGACCAGGGATAAAAACGGATGTAGCTTATAAAGCTTATTGAACAGAAGTATACTGGTCAGTTACCATGTTGGTCATTCAATTGTGGGTTAAATGCACTTCTGCCTTTAAAGTCACATTTTGGAAGTTTAATTACAAATGTTCTACCTCAGATTTTGGATTTAAACTGTATGGTTTACAGAGGCATTAACACATTTCTTAACCCATTGAACCATAACATTTTAGGGTATCAAACCTTTGAAATATAAACAGATGACCCACATTCCAAGCATCTGTGTGGAGAGGTGTGCCCATTTCTGTCCAGTGAGTATCAGTATCACAAACGTTGTATTTTTGTTGTAAGGGCGGCAATGTCAAAACTGGAAATAGATTTCCTTAACAGGCGCCAGCGAGAAAGAACGTTCGAATTAAAGACAACCGACAAGACACGACATACACAAAGTGTTCCTTTTTGATTCCAAGATTTCTGACTCCTCCCAGCTGTTCCCTCTCTATTTTATAGTTTCTTTCAAAAACAAAAGCACTTTCCTGAAACCATGACCTCACCCCTTCAGAGGGGGGTGACATCATTACTTTATACCCCTGCCAGCCCCAGTCAGTCACTCCAAGGACAAAGCCCTCTGTCTGTTCAGATTGTCATGGTTGCATAACATGTCATTAGCTAATTCAGCTTATCTGGTGGATCCAGTCAATGTTGTTCATCCTGGGATTTCTGAGTCATGTGACACGTCTCCAAGCAAAAGCGCTCTAGACATGTTGAGGAGTGCTCAAACTTGTGGGTATGACTTAAACCCTGAAGAATATACAGTAAAACTGATTAACAGGCATCCGCAGCTGCCACAAATGATCCACTTTGGACATATTGTCTCTAATGCATGACAATACGTGCTAAGCCGTGGTTAAGTGGTATTACTCCCTTCGCTATGTACCACAGCCCTGGAGTCCAGAGTTCAACCTTCGTGTCCACCCTTCTGACCTCTCCCCCACATCTATTTACCCCTTTGTTTCCAATCTGCCTACATTAAAAGCACTAACATGCAGTATGTGTTTTATTTTAACACTCCACACCACAATGCTTTTCTCTCATCTTCTTTGTGGGGCTGAAAATAGAAGCCTCAGGAAACAATTTCCCTAGTATATCACCGGGGTGGATACAGTACACCAATGTTTGCTGTGGAGAAGGAGCATAATATCGTACATTGTAAAAGAGTACTTCCGGACACATGACTACCTCTGCATGTTTATTGTTGGCAGCATTTCGGACAGTGACTTTTCTCAAGACAATTTTGAGTTAGTTCTCTATCCGAAACCACAATCACAACAACAGCTTGTTCTTGCTTTATTATGATTTTAGCCCAGTCACTCACATAAACTGTTCTATTTCATTACCAATGAACCTAGCACTGAGAGTATCAACTGGCCTTCTGGATGAAGTAGGGTAGGGTCACCATCATTGATAGAACCAGGGTTACAATAAGTAACCCATAATGTTTTGCCATGCAGGAGCGAGTGGCCAGATTTGCCCACCACCCTTGACATAGACGTCTCCTGTGATGAACCTGGCTCACTGAGTCCAACCAGAGATACGGAACATGAGGCCCAGAGGACCATAGGAAAGGACTTCAAAGAGGAACAGAACCGTCTCAAAGGGTTCGAGGTCAGCAGATCCATTTTTCAAATGACTAGGAAATTCTCTTTAAAAGTAGTTAAAGGGATAGTTAACTCAAATTACAAAATGAAGATAGCTCACCCAAATTACAACATTACATATAGGTTTCCTTACCTTTAAAGCAGTCGATTAAAAACTAATATGTAATGTTGTAATATGGGGTGTAATTTGGATGAACTGTTATGAAACGGGTAAATCATCAGAATAGGTGGTACTTGATACCTCTGTGAAATAGCATTTTAACTCTAATTATATGACCTACTAATGACCTATGTAATTTCCTTTTTTTTTTAGAACATGAAAGATTGTGGTGTCCCCAGGAAGCTGACTGTTTGTCAAGTTGAAGAACAGCCTTTCAAAAGCTATGCCCGAGTCTCCTGTGACACCACCAGCAATCTGGATGACTTGATTGGAAGACGGCGTGTGGAGAGACAAGGGTATAGACTTTCATCAGCTTCTTGTTTTTTGAAACCAGATTAAATTGTTGATGACACTTTAAGCAGAACATTAAGTTAACGTATGTGCTTGCTTTGCAGAAAGGACCAGACAACCCATTTTAACACTTGTTCTCCAGATTGCCAATCAGAACTTGGTACTCAGTTGCAAAATTCTACCACATCTGCTGATAAGGTAGCTATGGATTGATTTCTGGTGTTTCTTGTGGTCTGCTACTACAGTACCAGAACTAATACTTTAGAGTAAATATCAAATGACAATGTCCGCGAGATGAACAAGGTGTGTTGATTTTAACGGGGTTTACAACGTTGATACGGTGTAAACATTGAGAGTGAACCCCCAGTGTACTGTAGTTTTCCTTAATCTGCAAATGATTGAATTTGGGCCTGGAAGCATCCCACTGGGTTAACCAAACGTCACTTCCTCCTCTTGTTTTCTCTCTTCCTCTTCCGTTTCCTCACTTCCTGTTTCTTGGTTGAAGACTCTGTCATGGCTGAAAGACAACCTTGCTATGTCAACCCCCAGCCACCACACAGCCAGTCTGTGTTGTCCAGATGTGACTAAAAACCTGCCAGCTGATATTGACGAGGACAATGTTGTTTCGAACACGATTTGCTTAGACCTGTCCAAGGGAGTAAGTCTTGTAGCTTTTCTTTGCATAATATGCAGTCTTTGCGACAGTACTTGTCGGATTCAGAAAGTGTTACATTGGGAAATTTATACTGAACAAAAATATAAATGTAAAGTGTTGGACCCATGTTTCATGAGCTGAAATAAAATATCCCAGAATTTTTCCATATGCACAAAAATCTTATTTCTCTCAAATTTTCAGCATAAATTTGTTTACATCCATGTTAGTGAGCATTTCTCCTTTTCCAAGATAATCCATCCACCCGACAGGCGTGGCATATCAAGAAGCTGATTAAACAGCATGATCAATACCAGTGGCGATTTTAGCATTTAAATCTTGTTGGGGCAAACAAAAACATTTTTTTTAATGCATGCCAGCAAAGCTACTACACAAAACAACACTAAACAATACATTAATTGCACTATAATGGCGACAAGTGGTGCCCACAAACTCTGAGGGCCTACATAAACAACAGCAGAGCTTTCTTTCCAGCACAATGGAGTCAATCCTTGCCATCGCTACACCTGGCTATCAGCAGAGCCTTGTCTGGCAGCGAAACAATTCATTCAGCCTCGTTACTGCCTTTTAAAAAACAAAGCTGATATGGCTGACCATATCACCCGGGCATATTACATAAATTATGCAGCAGTACATAAAACATTTTTGGAATCACCTTGTTGTCCTTTGGCAAATTGTCATCAATAAATATTATTTACAATTCCGAGTTGGATGACCGTTCAAAACGTATTTTCCCGGTCTGACTTCCCAACTGCAATGCTTGCGATTAGCCACTGTCACTGATTCCTTCCAAACAACTCATTGTTGAATTTGCTATTTCCAAATTGTTGTGTAATGTTCATGTCCAATGGCCGATGAGCACCGATACGTTTTATCTAGATTTTCTCATCATTATATTTCTTCATATGACAAGGATTAAAAAGGATTTGCCAGTAGACTTGATTCACAAATCATGATGATGACGGCTAGCTAAAATTATGAAAGTAAGACATTAACATGATCAGTCCAATCACAGCTACTGGACATAGAACGTGATTTGACGTAATTTCTGTGGCTAATGACCGTGAGCCTACCAAAAGAACATGCGAACAGGCTAGCCCCCCCCCCTCAAAAAAAGGAGGAAAAAATAATAATATATAAATTTATTTATATTTTTTTGCAAATGTGGGTCACCTGCCGTGAATGACGGGTTGCCACTGATTATTACATAGGTCCACATTGTTCTGGGGACAATAAAAGGCCACTCTATAATGTGCAGTTTTGCCACACAACACTGCCACAGATGTTTCAAGTTTTGAGGGAGAGTGCAATTGGTATGCTGACTGCAGGAGAGTCCACCAGAGCTGTTAAGATAGCTGTCAGATAATTGAATGTCCATTTCTTTACCATAAGCTGTCTCCAATGTAGTTTTAGAGAATTTGGCAGTACGTCCAACCGTCCTCACAACCGCAGACCACGCATAATCACGCCAACCCAGGACATCTACACCCGGCATCTTCACCTGCGGGATCGTCTGAGACCAGACACCCGCCCAGCTGATGAAACTCTGGGTTTGTACAACTGAAAGAAATTCTGCACAAACTGTCAGAAACCGTCTCAGGGAAGCTCATCCGAGTGCTCGTCATCCTCACCAGGGTCTTAACCTGACTGCAGTTCGGTGTTGTAACTGACTTCAGTGGGCAACTGCTCATCTTCCATGGCCACTGGCATACTGGAGAAGTGTGCTCTTCATGGATGAATCCTGGTTTAAACTGTACTGGGTAGATGGCAAATAGCGTGTATGCCATTGTGTGGGTGAGCAGTTTGTCGATGTCAACGTTGTGAACAGAGTGCCCCATGGTCTCAGTTGGGTTATGCTGTTATGCTGATGTCAACAGGCATGAGCTACAGACAACAAACAAAATTGCAGCAACTTTGCACAGTCATTGAAGAGGAGTGGGACAGCATTCCACAGGCCACAATCAACAGCCTGATCAGCTCAATGTGAAGGAGATGTGTTGCGCTGCATGAGGCAAATGGTGGGCACACCAGATACTGACTGGTTTTCTGATCCTTCTGATAAGGTATTTCCAGTCGTGAAACCCATAGATTAGGGCCTAATTCATTTATTTCAATTTAATTACTTCCTTATATGAACTGTAACTTATTGAAACCTTTGACTGTTGCATGTTGCGTTTATATTTTTGTTCAGTATTGTATGATGAGATTTGCAGGGGCTATCAGAGTTGGGGTCTTTAATTCTGGCAAAGGGTTTAAATTGAACATTACTTTCATTATTTTCCTATTCACTAATAGAATTTACAATTCAGAAATGTATAAATGTGACTGTTAAAAAGGAAAATATTTTATTTTATCCTACAAAATGACATAATAGACTAGAGCAAAGATTTATGTTCCATGCTTTGGTACAGGAAAAGCCAGGGTCAACCCAAGGTCAGCACAAAGGTGGTGTGAAGATGGAGGACCTCCTTGGCCAAGTGGAGACGCTATGGGAAGTTCTGAGGAGAAGACATCATAGAAGCATGATTGATGCAAACAGCTCTGAGAGGCTCAACTTGGAGGTATTGATTATTGGTGTCTATATACTGATTTGGGCCTGTATTCATAGTGTCTCAAAGTCGGAGTGCTGATGTAGGATCAGTTATGTATTTTACATAATAGTAATAAGATTATATGGATAGGGGGACCTGATCCTAGATCAGCACTCCTATTCTGAGACACTATTTGGTCCCCAGAGGGCAATGTATGCAGTATTGAAGACAAATCCATGCTATCCTTTGTAGAAGGATGACAATCATGAGACAGACAAGGATCGGCTCGAAGGACGCATGTCAGAATACAGGGCAACCACGGAAAACGTGGAATTCTGGAGCGTCCCAGAAGTCAAGGATCTCTCTGAGACATTGGAGGAAAAGAACAGAGGAATGCTGACAGAGCTGCTTAGGTGTCTTGACCAGGATGAAAACTTTGATCATTGTGAGGTAGAGGAACAGGTAAGGTTTCAGCTTTTTCCATTCGCGTGGTTTTCCAATGCCACTTTATTAATATCCTCCTTGCAAGTCCGTTTCCTCAAACCTCCGTAAAAGGAAGGTGGGGTGTTTTTCTTCTTCTAGATACATACACTCCCACTAAACCTCATTTTAGACCTCAACAAGACATGGTCACTGGCCTTGCAGGCAAAGCTAACCACACTCCAATTCTATCATCAGATAACTCAATTAGATTAATACAGCCACAATCTACCAAAATACTGAATAATTATTTGAGTATCATGGCAGACCCTTACTGGACAAATGGATGACCAGGGGTGCATGGACCACCCTATGGAGGAATTAGTGGGGGTCCTGGAGGATCTTGGTCAAGCAGTGGAGAAAAGAGGACATTCCCTCTATCAAAGTCAAGACATCCAAGAACTTATGAGTCAGATAGGAGTTAACTGAACAGTTTTTTTATTTGGATGTGGTCCTCTGTAGCTCAGTTGGTAGAGCATGGTGCTTGCAACACCAGGATAATGGGTTTGTTTCCCAGGAACCCCCGTAAGTGAAATATGCATGCATGACTAAGTCCCTTTGGATAAAAGTGTCTGCTAAATGGCATTTATTATATGATTATTTTCTGTTGCTTTTAACATAAAAAAACACCACAAATTTGCACACTGTGCTTGTAGAGTTTCACAAACTGAACAATAGTAACAGAAACAGACTGATTTTACTAGCATTGACTGGTTGAAGTAGTGTAACCAGTCAATGCTAGTAAAGACAGGCTGTTTCTGCTACTATTGTTGAGTTTGTGAAACTCTACAAGCAAAGAGTCATTCTTTACCTATGGGCTAAAATAAAAATCTGCAATGCCCCCTCTCCTCTTCTCTCCTTTCCTCTCCTCTCCTCTACTATAGCAATCAACACTGAAGCTGCGCATCAACCAGCTCTTGTCCAGGTGTGCAGAGTTCAGCATGGACATTCTGGACACTGAGACAGACATGGCGGTCAGATGTGAGCCCAATAGTTCTGAACTCGAGGGACTGCAGGAGCAACAGGATGAGCTAGAGGTATATACAGTATATGTATGCGTGTTAAAAAGAGGACATTCCCTCTATCAAAGTCCAAGACATCAAAGAACTTAGGAGTCAGGTTGACTGAACAGTTTGTGATTTGGATGTGGTCCTCTGTAGCTCAGTTGTTAGAGCATGGTGCTTGCAATGCCAGGATAGTGGGTTTGATTCCCAGGACCTGTCATCTGATAGGGTACCAGTCAAAAGTTTGGACACACTTATTCATTCAAGGGTTTTTCTTTATTTTTACTATCATGTAGTAACCAAAAAAGTCTTAAACAAATTAAAATAGGTATTACATTTTTGAAGAATCTAAGTAGCCACCCTTTGCCTCGATGACAGCTTTGCACACTCTTGGCATTCTCTCAACCAGCTTCACCTGGAATGATTTTCCAACAGTCTTGAAGGAGTTCCCACATATGCTGAGCAATTGTTGACTGCTTTTCCTTCACTCTGTGGTCCAACTCATCCCAAACCATCACAATTGGTTTGAGGTTGGGTGATTGTGCAGGCCAGGTCATCTGATGCAGCACGCCATCACTCTCCTTCTTGTTAAAATAGCCCTCACACAGCCTGGAGGTGCATTTTAGGTCATTATCCAAATGATAGTCCCACTAAGCGCAAACCAGATGGGATGGTGTATAACAGAATGCTGTGGTAGCCATGCTGGTTAAGTGTGCCTTGAATTCTAAATAAATCACAGACAGTGTCACCAGCAAAGTACCATCACACCACCTCCTCCATGCTTCACCATGGGAACTACACATGCAGAGATCATCCGTTCACCTACTCTGCGTCTCACAAAGACACAGTGGTTGGAACCAAAAATCTCAAATTTGTTTGATATGAATAATTAACGATTATATACTTAACTAATAGTAAGACATGTCTGTTCTATTAATGCTGTCTTTCTGTAAAGGGATGGTTTCCACTAACGTCCTGCCGTTAGTCTGGGAGTATAGTCAAGCAATGGGTTTTGCTTGAGATCGCTTGAGCTGACAATGATTTAAAAACCTAAAGTTCCCAAAGAACACAGTGGCCTCCATCATTCTATTTATTTATTTTTTATGTTTCTTTGTGATAGACAATTGATAGTTATAGTCTTGTCCCATCGAGAGATGAAGGTAGAGAGCCATCCGTCCTCCGAAACACAACCCTGCCAAGCCGCAACCCTGCCAACCCTGCTTCCCGGTCATGGCCGGCTGTGACACAGCCTGGGATCGAACCCAGGTCTGTAGTGACGTCTCAAGCACAGTGCCTTAGACTGCCGCGCCATTCGGGAGGCTGACCTCCATCATTCTAAAATGGAAGAAAATTGAAACCACCAAGACTTCCTGGAGCTGGCCACCCGGCCAAACTGAGCAATCAGGGGAGAAGGTTCTTGGTCAGGGAGGTGACCAAGAACCCGATGGTCACTCTGACAGAGCTTCAAAGTTTCTCTGTGGAGATGGGAGAATCTTCCACGAGGACAACCATCTCTACAGCACTCTACCAATCAGGCCTTTATGGTAGACTGGCCAGACGGAAGCCACTCCTCAGTAAAAGGCACATGACACCCCGCTTGGAGTTTGCCAAAGGCACCTAAAGGACTCAGACCATGAGAAACAAGATTCTCTGGTCTGATGAAAGCAAGATTGAAATCTGAATGGTCTGAATGCCAAGCGTCATGTCTGGAGGAAACCTGACACCATCCCTAAGGTGAAGCATGGTGGTGGCAGCATCATGCTGTGGGGATGTTTTTCAGCAGCAGGGACTGGGAGACTAGTCAGGATCGAGGCAAAGATGAATGGAGCTAACTACAGAGAGATTCTTGATGAAACCCTGCTCCAGAGCACTCAGGACCTTAGAATGGGCAAAGGTTCACCTTCCAACAGGACAACAACCCTAAGCACACAGCCAAGACAGCGTAGGAGTGGCTTCGGGACAGTCTCTGAATGTCCTTGAGTGGCCCAGCCAGAGACCGGACTTGAACCTGATCAAACATCTCTGGAGAGACCTGAAAACAGCTGTGCAGCGACAATCCCTATCCAACCTGACAGAGCTTGAGAGGATCTGCAGAGATACAGGTGTGCCAAGCTTGAGGCATCATACCCAAGAAGACTTAAGGCTGTAATTGCTGCCAAAGGTGCTTCAACAAAGTACTGTGTAAAGGGTATGAATACTTATGTAAATGTTATATTTCAATGTTTTATTTAATACATTTGCAAAAAATGTTTGAATAGGGCTGTAACGTAACAAAATGTGGAAAAAGTCAAGAGGTCTGAATGCACTGTTTAATCCAGTGTCTTCAGAGATATTGTGTATGCATCAGCTTTCTTTAACGCTCCATAGCATTGTATTAAAAAAACTCTAGAATTGTGAGATCTCATCTCAGAGTCATAGACTTTACATTTACATTACATTTAAGTCATTTAGCAGACGCTCTTATCCAGAGCGACTTACAAATTGGTGCATACACCTTATGACATCCAGTGGAACAGCCACTTGCTAATAAAGGATAGTTCTCTCAAACTATCCAGCATAAGCTGTCAATAGTGTAATTTTGGCTATCCAGTCATGATACATGATGAGTTCAATCATACTAGCCATGGTGTCCCTCTGTAGATTGAAAGACCAGGAAAAAATATAGATTTTGTTTTCATAGCAGAATGCAACCCTATGTCCATTATCTATCATAAGATTATGACAGGCGTTATTAGTTATTAGTTCAACTCACCTGCGAGAGTGTAATTGTTCCACATACAGTATAAAACATACAGTATGATCTTCTTTCAGAGGGACTATCAGGTCATAAAAGAGGAGGTGGAGGAGATTGAGGGACTGGCTTCGCAACTACAGGTCCTCCTACCTGAGATGGCAGGGGCTTTGGGGGAGAACGTCCATGCGACCCAGCAAGCTTGGCAGGAGTTGGGCTGGAGCATCACAGAGAACCAATGCAACCTCCAACAATTTCGGCAACTGCAAGATTTTCTTAGGGCCTACCTGGCCATGATGTAAGGGATTACACATACAGTGTGATGTCAAATATTGTTCTTGGTACAATTGGTTCAACTGGAATGTTGCGCCTGTTTTGTCCTGAATAATGTACATGTATATGTTTAGTGCTCATGAATGCTTATTGTAATAACCAATTTACCTACTGAGCCCCCCCCCCTCTCCTCTCCCTCCCATACAGCTCATGGACAGAGGACACACAGACTTGCATTTTCTCAGAGGCTTCAGCCCAGCAGTGGAGATTGGTAGAATCAAGTGTTCCATCTGAGCTTGATCTGAGGATAGAGCAGAAGTTTGACGAGTTTGACAAGCTCGCTGCTGCTGGGCAGAAGCTTATCAAGGAGCGACATCACTTGGCAGATATTGTGAGTTATTTTACAACAGGTGTCACAAACATATTTTGCTCTGTGGACTACAGCCTTTGAAGAGACTGTGATTAATTAAATTATTTTGTACTTTCACTTGTTTTAAAAATGGAACTAGTCTATTAGCACAAACCCCAAATGACCCAACCATTAGAAGAGACTGAAAATATCTGGCAACTGTTTCTACAGATAAAGGAGAGGACTGAGGAACTGCAAAGCATGCTGGGATGGATCCTGGTGTACTGGAGGGCACAGAAAGACCAGCTAGGTCGGGAGAGGTCAGGGGATTCAAGAAGAAGTGATGCCCCTCAGGGAGACGCAACCAGATTTTCACAAGGCCAACCCCAGGTAGGATATCCCTGCTACCCCCTAAATAATGTATTATAATAATAAATAATAAAAGGATATCCCTGCTTTCACATCAATACGATATTTATTCGTTATAACAAATTCTTTCAGAACAATACCACTGTTGTCTGTAAGAATTCGACACATTTAATGCACTGAACTATATCGCTGTGGTGCAGCTACTGTGTACATGTGTATAGAAGACCACGTGCTTTCTGACGATATTCAACCTGCCCAAATCTTGGCAAAATATGCTCCTAAGGATCAAGGCTTATTGCACAAAACCTAAAAAATAATTGTAAAAATACTTGAAATTAGAGTTATTGAACAAAAATCTTTGGTTTTCTTTGCAGAATCTATCCTCTCTGGCAGAACACAAGTCCTCGGAAAGACTGTCCACAAAGCACAGGCTGATGGTGGCGAGCCGGTTTGAAGGACCACAAAAATCCCAACCGGGGATAGGTCACCATGGAGAAAACTTTGCCAAGCTGGTAAACGTCACACCACACGTCCCCTTGGCTGTGGCAGTAAACTCGCCCAGCATTATCCTTGAAGAGCCCTGTGCTACTGTCACCCCACTGGGCAGCAGCATCAACCTCATCCTCAGTTTTGACCAACAGCCACCAGGGGCAGTCTGCAACAGGGGCCAGTGGAGCCAAGGCAGGCAGTGGAACCTGTGCATAGGGTGAGTACAGATCACCACATATTCATATGTACATACCACAAGACAAGTTTTGGACAACAGTCAAATTTGAATTATGTTGCTGTAGATGTCTGTAAGCAGGTAGTTGACCCAATGTGTACGATGATGTTATACTGTCAAGTCTACCTAAAAGGCACAATTTTTTTTAATTTTTTTTATTTCACCTTTATTTAACCAGGTAGGCTAGTTGAGAACAAGTTCTCATTTGCAACTGCGACCTGGCCAAGATAAAGCATAGCAGTGTGAACAGACAACACAGAGTTACACATGGAGTAAACAATTAGCAAGTCAATAACACAGTAGAAAAAAAAATGGGCAGTCTATATACAATGTGTGCAAAAGGCATGAGGAGGTAGGCGAATAATACAATTTTGCAGATTAACACTGGAGTGATAAATGATCAGATGGGCATGTACAGGTAGAGATATTGGTGTGCAAAAGAGCAGAAAAGTAAATAAATAAAAACAGTATAAAAACAGTATGGGAATGAGGTAGGTGAAAAAGGGTGAGCTATTTACCTACAGACTATGTACAGCTGCAGCGATCGGTTAGCTGCTCGGATAGCTGATGTTTGAAGTTGGTGAGGGAGATAAAAGTCTCCAACTTCAGCGATTTTGCAATTCGTTCCAGTCACAGGCAGCAGAGTACTGGAACGAAAGGCGGCCAAATGAGGTGTTGGCTTTAGGGATGATCAGTGAGATACACCTGCTGGAGCGCGTGCTACGGATGGGTGTTGCCATCGTGACCAGTGAACTGAGATAAGGCGGAGCTTTACCTAGCATGGACTTGTAGATGACCTGGAGCCAGTGGGTCTGGCGACGAATATGTAGTGAGGGCCAGCCGACTAGAGCATACAAGTCGCAGTGGTGGGTGGTATAAGGTGCTTTAGTGACAAAACGGATGGCACTGTGATAGACTGCATCCAGTTTGCTGAGTAGAGTGTTGGAAGCCATTTTGTAGATGACATCGTCGAGGATCGGTAGGATAGTCAGTTTTACTAGGGTAAGCTTGGCAGCGTGAGTGAAGGAGGCTTTGTTGCGGAATAGAAAGCCGACTCTGGATTTGATTTTTGATTGGAGATGTTTGATGTGAGTCTGGAAGGAGAGTTTGCAGTCTAGCCAGACACCTAGGTACTTATAGATGTCCACATATTCAAGGTTGGAACCATCCAGGGTGGTGATGCTAGTCGGGCATGCGGGTGCAGGCAGCGATCGGTTGAAAAGCATGCATTTGGTTTTACTCGCGTTTAAGAGCAGTTGGAGGCCACGGAAGGAGTGCTGTATGGCATTGAAGCTCGTTTGGAGGTTTGATAGCACAGTGTCCAATGACGGGCCGAAAGTATATAGAATGGTGTCGTCTGCGTAGAGGTGGATCAGGGAATCGCCCGCAGCAAGAGCAACATCATTGATATATACAGAGAAAAGAGTCGGCCCGAGAATTGAACCCTGTGGCACCCCCATAGAGACTGCCAGAGGACCGGACAGCATGCCCTCTGATTTGACACACTGAACTCTGTCTGCAAAGTAATTGGTGAACCAGGCAAGGCAGTCATCCGAAAAACCGAGGCTGTTGAGTCTGCCGATAAGAATTTGGTGATTGACAGAGTCGAAAGCCTTGGCGAGGTCGATGAAGACGGCTGCACAGTACTGTCTTTTATCGATGGCGGTTATGATATCATTTAGTACCTTGAGTGTGGCTGAGGTGCACCCGTGACCGGCTCGGAAACCAGATTGCACAGCGGAGAAGGTACGGTGGGATTCGAGATGGTCAGTGACCTGTTTGTTGACTTGGCTTTCGAAGACCTTAGATAGGCAGGGCAGGATGGATATAGGTCTATAGCAGTTTGGGTCCAGGGTGTCTCCCCCTTTGAAGAGGGGGATGACTGCGGCAGCTTTCCAATCCTTGGGGATCTCAGACGATATGAAAGAGAGGTTGAACAGGCTGGTAATAGGGGTTGCGACAATGACAATGACAAATACACAACATGGTCAAATGTATGTGGACACCCCTTCAAATTAGTGGATTCGGCTATTTCAGCCACACCTGTTGCTAACGGGTGTATAAAATTGAGCACACCGCTATGCAATGTCCGTAGACAAACATTGGCAGTAGAATAGCTTATACTGAAAAGCTCAGTGAAATTCCATGTGGCACCGTCATAGGATGCCACCTTCCAAACAAGTCAGTTTGAACATTTCTGCCCTGGTCAACTGTAAGTGGAAACGTCTAGAAGCAACAACAGCTCAGCCGCGAAGTGGTTGGCCCCACAAGCTCACAGAACGGACCGACGAGTGCTGAACCGCGGAAAAATCGTCTGTCCTTGGTTGCAACATTCACTATAGAGTTCCAAACTGCCTCTGGAAGCTACGCCAGCGCAAGAACTGTTTGTCGGGAGCTTCATGAAATGGATTTCCATGGCCGAGCAGCTGCAGACACACACTTCACCATCTGGCAGTTCAACAAACAAATCGGGGTTTGGCGGATACCAGGGGAACGCTACCTGCCCCAATGCATAGTGCCAACTGTAACGTTGAGGAGAAATAATGGTCTGGGGCTGTTTTTCCATGGTTCAGCCAAGGCCCCTTAGGTACAGGGAAGGGAAATATTAACCCTACAGCATACAGTGACACTCTAGACCAGGAGTGGGCAATTCCAGTCCTCGGGGGCCTGATTGGTGTCACAGTTTTGCCCCAGCTAACCCACTTGACTCCAATAATCACCTAATCATGATCTTCAGTTTAGAATGCAATTTGATTAATCAGCTGTGTTTGCTAGGGATGTAGAAAAAGTGTGACACCAATCAGGCCCCAGAGGATTGAAGTTGCACAAAATGAGGTCCATACAGAAATGGTTTGTCGAGATCGGTGTGGAAGAACTTGACTGGTCTGCAGAGAGCCCTGAACTCAACCCCATCGAACACCTTTAGGATGAATTGAAATGCCAACTGCGAGCCTCACTAATGTTCTTATTGCTGAATGGAAGCAAGTCCCCACAGCAATGTTCCAACATCTAGTGAAAAGCCTTCCCAGAAGAGTGGAGGCTATTATAGCAGCAAAAGTGGGGACCAACTCCATATTAATGCCCATGATCGACGAGCAGGTGTCCACATACTTTTGGCCACGTAGTGTATTTTAACACAAAACATCTAGTAGAACCTCAAGACTTTCAGGCACATTTCTATTGTGTTTATCTTAAAAAGCTTTAGACTGGGATAGAGAGAGCTGATCCTAATGGCCTAGAGCAGCCATTAGTAAAGGAATGTGCTGTAAGATTTCTGTAAGGTCCCCCATTCCAGAAGTGGTGTTTCATCAACTTGGCTCACACTCAGTGGATTAGTCATGGTCAAGCTATTGCCACTGCAGCTGGGTATGAGACCACCTCATCTCCATGTGATTTTGTTTTGCAGAATGTGTGATCCCACTTTGAAGGCTTGCAGCTGAAGTAATGTCTTAAAATAACATACAGTATTTTCCTACAGAATCAACTACATATTTCATAAAGTTTGCATGAGTATCAAATTGGTTCTTCGTAAATTAATCTAAGATGTCTTTGATCATGGTTGCATAAGCATTTAACTTCAAGGATAATGAAAGTCTCATTTTGCAGAGTTTTGTATTTTAATACATCCAATTATCTTAATCTTTTTCAGGTGAGCACCTATCTGCAAGTCACAGATGGAAGTCCTGTTTTTGAAGAGGTGGCATCGCCTCATATCACAGACACGAGCCGCGTGTCAACCACCGTTTCCACAAGCTCAACCAACGCCACTTTCACACCCCAAGTCAGGACTGTCTTGCTCCCCACCTTACCCAGAACCAGTACCACCTCTACCTTAAACCTGAAGGGACCGATGAAGAGGAGGAAGAAAATTACACACAGGCACACTGTGACTGGCATTATCGGAATGCCCAAGACGGAGGGGGTTACTACCGTGCCCATCGGCGCCACACACAGAGCCTACACCTGGCCACTGGAGGATAAGAAGGAATGCCATGCCAAACAAGGGAGTCCAGTTAATACAGAACTCCAACTGTATATCAAAAATAATTCTGTGGTGAGTGTCATAGATGGAAACTCTTCAGACACGTCAAGCATTCCTACCGTTCCTACCATCCAGGGGCATTTCTTGCATGGGCCCAATGAGATGACCATTAGGCAAGACAAGAGCCACTATGGCGTTATCCCTCTTGGGTCGATGTTGAGCTTTGACCTACCCAAGGATTGGGGGAAAATCTCACAGATAGGTGCAAAAGACCTCACAACAGAGAAAGTGCCTTCTGAAGCCAATGGGGACCATGCCAGTCCACCTTTGAATCTGTATATCTCAAACACACTCGGTCAGACTCACGTATCGTCCAAAGTAATTGGACAGACTTTCGCCCTCAGTCCAGAGAAGGAAAGGCATCTTGAAGCTGATGGGGAACATGACAGTCCGAATGGTTCACCTTCGATTCTATGTAGACCGCCAGGATCAAATACACTCAGTCTAACTCAGAAAGTGATTGGGCAGAATTTCACCCTCAGTCCAGGGGAGGAAAGTATCTGCAAAACAGGGGACTTTGCTGGTCAAAATGGTTCACCTTTGAATCTACACAAATTGGCAGACTCAAAAACACTCAGTCAGACTCACAAAGTGATTGGACATACTTTCACCCTCAGTCCGAAAGAGGAAAGGAGCTGCGAAACAGCAAGGCAGGACTCACAGAAGGTGAGCGCAGAGTCTGTTTCTCTTTTGGTTCAGTGTATCTCGCTTCCTGAGAAAGATGACGTCTATCACGACCTAAGATGCGCCACAAGGAGTCCTGCCCTTGCTGCTGGACATGAGAACATTTTCTCCAGCACTGTTGGTATCCACGATGAGGATAGGGTTGAGATTTCTATTCCAGTGGCCATTTTGGACTCTAACAAGCAACGCACTGAACCAAACTGCAGCAGCTCGATGCATGACCACACCCGCACTGAACCGTCACAGAACCACAAGCACAACTGTTTAAGTGTTCACACTAAGATTCAAGACCTCAATAATCACATATACTTCCCTTCTGCAAAGAGACAATTCACTTTCCAAAGTGCACTTCGAGTTGTAGAGATCAAGGTCTTGTCTACTGTGTCTGAAGACTCCACATGGATGGGTGTGCGCAGGTCTGGACGAGTCATTGTGTGCTCTGAGGACAACTGTTGCGTGTGCTCCGACAGCTCCGCACCAATGATGGTATTGGAAAAAGAAACTTCACCCAAAAGAGAACCAGATCATATTCATCCTGATCATTGGCAGTTTGAGGAGGAGGAAGAGGAGCTGGAGGATATTTGGAATGGCACAGACCGGGAAAGAGCACCTTGAATTACTGTGGTCCAAAAATACGAGGTATTTAGAACAACAAAAGTGTCCATCTTATATTTGTATATATCTGCACTCATAACACACACATGCACACACAATGCATCTGCAATAGTGTAATATACATTCTTGCATTAATATTTCTACACACAAACCAGCTGAGTTCATACTGCAAAGTGTAGCCTAAGTAAATACAGTGGGGCAAAAAAGTATTTAGTCAGCCACCAATTGTGCAAGTTCTCCCACTTAAAAAGATGTGAGGCCTGTAATTTTCATCATAGGTACACTTTAACTATGACAGACAAAATGAGAAGAAAAAAATCCAGAAAATCCCATTGTAGGATTTTTTATGAATTTATTTGCAAATTATGGTGTAAAATAAGTATTTGCTCAATAACAAAAGTTTATCTCAATACTTTGTTATATACCCTTTGTTGGCAATGACAGAGGTCAAACGTCTTCACAAGGTTTTCACACACTGTTGCTGGTATTTTGGCCCATTCCTCCATGCAGATCTTCTCTAGAGCAGTGATGTTTTGGGGCTGTTGCTGGGCAACACAGACTTTCAACTCCCTCCAAAGATTTTCTATGAGGTTGAGATCTGGAGACTGGCTAAGCCACTCCAGCACCTTGAAATGCTTCTTACGAAGCCACTCCTTCGTTGCCCAGGCTGTGTGTTTGGAATCATTGTCATGCTGAAAGACCCAGCCACGTTTCATCTTCAATGCCCTTGCTGATGGAAGGAGGTTTTCACTCAAAATCTCACGATACATGGCCCCATTCATTATTTCCTTTACACGGATCAGTCGTCCTGGTCCCTTTGCAGAAAAACAGCCCCAAAGCATGATGTTTCCACCCCCATGCTTCATAGTAGGTATGGTGTTCTTTGGATGCAACTCAGCATTCTTTGTCCTCCAAACACGACGAGTTGAGTTTTTACCAAAAAGTTATATTTTGGTTTCATCTGACCATATGACATTCTCCCAATCTTCTTCTGGATCATCCAAATGCTCTCAAGCAAACTTCAGACGGGCCTGGACATGTACTGGCTTAAGCAGCGGGACACGTCTGGCACTGCAGGATTTGAGTCCCTGGCGACGTAGTGTGTTACTGATGGTAGGCTTTGTTACTTTGGTCCCAGCTCTCTGCAGGTCATTCACAATGGCCCCCCGTGTGGTTCTGGGATTTTTGCTCACCGTTCTTGTGATAATTTTGACCCCACAGGGTGAGATCTTGCGTGGAGCCCCAGATCGAGGGAGATTATCAGTGGTCTTGTATGTCTTCCATTTCCTAATAATTGCTCCCACAGTTGATTTCTTCAAACCAAGTTGCTTACCTATTGCAGATTCCGTCTTCCCAGCCTGGTGCAGGTCTACAATTTTGTTTTTGTTGTCCTTTGACAGCTCTTTGGTCTTGGCCAAAGTGGAGTTTGGAGTGTGACTGTTTGAGGTTGTGGACATGTGTCTTTTATACTGATAACACGTTCAAACAGGTGCCATTAATACAGGTAACGAGTGGAGGACAGAGGAGCCTCTTAAATAAGAAGTTACAGGTCTGTGAGAGCCAGAAATCTTGCTTGTTTGTAAGTGACCAAATACTTATTTTCCACCCTAATTTGCAAATCAATTAATTAAAAATCCTACAACGTGATTTTCAGATTTTTTTTCTTCTAATTTTGTCCGTCAAAGTTGAAGTGTACCTATGATGAAATTTACAAGCCTCTCATATTTTTAAGTGGGAGAACTTGCACAATTGGTTGCTGACTAAATACTTTTTTGTCCCACTGTAAGTAACATTGATTTAAATTTCAGACTTTTACATTTCAATTCTAAATCAAGTTCTATATGGACACCGCATTAGGAAAAGCTTGAAGTGTATGCATGTCTGTTTTAACACAGATAACACCTTTTGATACAGCCTGAACATTCTGAGTGAACAATTGTCTGAAAGAGATTGAACTGGTTTTGCCTTGAACAACTCAATTTTAGTCTTCAATGTATTCTCATGTTCCTTCTTCTCCCACCAGGTGGTGACCATGCCACACTGAAGCACAGACCAGTGACCAACCAGCCAGAGATTAAAGTGTCCCTAAACGTATAGCGTCTCAGAGTAGGAGTGCTGATCTAGGATTAGTTTGCTTTTTTTTTTAGATCATGAATAAGATTATATGACAGATCCTAGATCAGCACTCCTACTCTGAGATGCTTTGTGGGATTCGGACCCAGATCTATGATCAGTTTATTCTCCCCCTTTTCCAATCTTGACTCCAAATGGACTTTTACTTCACATTGTCTCAGTGACATTAGAGGACTATCGTGTGCAAGCAGCAGTGGTGGAAAAAGTACTCAATTGTCATACCTTAATAGAAAATGACTCAAGTCAAAGTCACACAGTACACTATTACTTGAGTAAAAGTCCAAAGGTATTTGGTTTTAAATTAGTACAGATATCCCCCCCAAAATACTTAAGTACTTTACACTTTACAGTCTGCAAGAATCTCACTACAGGAGACTGAAAACATCCATACAAGACCAAAGTAGTCATGCATGTACTGTTCTTTAATAAGGGAAATTAGACAGAATTCCCCATATTAAACTCTTACCTGTGATTTTGACTTGGTATCCTCAACCCTTTTTTTAACCCTTATTTTACCAGGTAAGTTGGACACATTCTCATTTACAGCAATGACCTGGGGAATAGTTACATGGGAGAGGAGGGGGTGATGAATGAGCCAATTGGAAGCTGGGGATGATTAGGTGGCCATGATGGTATGAGGGCCAGATTGGGAATTTAGCCAAGACATCGGGGGTTAACACCCCTAATCTTTATAAGTGCCATGGGATCTTTAGAGACCACAGAGAGTCAGGACATCCCATACCAAACGTCCCATACCAAAGATGGATTTCCACTCAATAATTGATGGATGTCAATGGACAATGGAGGGCCGAAGCATTACAATCTTTGTGACTCTTTCCATTGGTTACTGGCTGTTACCATGAATTGACTGCCTGATACAACATAAAACAATACACATTACTATATTGAAGCAATCAGACACTTGATGCAGGGTCACAAGTAGTGCAATACACTGAACTGAATAGACTTACCCCATTGAATACCATACAAGACGATCAAAATGTATTTGCTCCTTCTCTTTAATGCCACTTGGTGTCTGATTTCTTTCAACTGTGTATGAATTGCATGCAGGGCACATAAAGAAAGAACTGCCATTGATACCTATTTTAATCTGCTGTACAGTAGACTATCATTTATAATTGTAATCACTTTTGTAAAGAAAAAATAAATAAATCAAAGATAATTTGCAGTCTCTGTTCATATTGAATTGAAGTGGTTTGTCCGTTTATTAGTTGTAATAGAGAAACCTATTTCAGGTTATCATGAAGAAGTTCAACCTCTCATACTCGTTCAATGAATTTGAAGTATATCTAGGAAGATTGCCTTTTACGAGTAGACATTTTAGATGGTCAGGCTCAGATATATTCACTTTATTATTGTTACAAAAAGCAAGGCAACTTGTAGTCCAATTCGTGGCTGTGCAAACTTCCAGTTGGGGCCAGTAATAGACCATTTAAGAGATTTCATTTAGATAGGCTACTTTATGTGGACACAATGTGGACCAATGTGAATTCATTGTCGAGCAGTACAGGAAAGATAATGTGTCACTACTATTACTTATGCTCATGTTTTCATTACTGTATTATGTATGATTTTACTCATTCTTTCTGCATTAGTTGTGTCTATGTTTCAGCAATTACAAGTGATGATTGACATCTCAGAGAACAAACGGGCAATAACGTCAAGGTAGGCCAGCCTATCCCTAAACAAATGACCGCATGGGATAGGCGGGACTTCTGCCGATGCTGCCAGCGCGACTCAACAGAAACTAGTTGTATAGACAGACACAGCTAGGCCTATTGATACAGATCATGAATTGTAGGGACGGGGCTTTGTCTAGTTGCAATTGCAAAAAGTCTTTGGTAAACACAGTTTATTCTTCAACTAGGATGTTAAGCCTTCAAGTTCATCGTTTTGGATAAAATGGTATTGGAGTTATCTAGATCTCGTCTGAGGTAAGATCTTTTTTGTTGTTTAAGTAATTCGATTAAAGTAGCCACATTTATAAGAATTACACTTTGGCATGAATTGGTATTGTTCAAATGGTATAACCGAATGCAACTTTAAAAGTCGGCCTGACCATCTAAATCTGGTGTATAATGGTAAAAACAACAACGAGATCTGAAAAGGATTCTATTGTGCTGTGAGTTCGCCCTCAAACAGCGGGCTCTCTAGCCTAAATTACATTAACTTTTCATTAGAAGCAAAACACCGTTCATAAATTGTAAACTGGACAGATATTTTGAATCCAGAATTGATACGATACGGCTTCTTGATATTGTACAAATAACAGCGCTAGTTCAACTTCTTTCCTTTGAGTTAAATGTTGATTGTTTGCAAAACTCACTGCATGTTATGTTGGGATTCAAAGGGAAGAGGTAAAAACGACTGTGGTGTGAAGTGGGTATACGAACATTTAGCCAAAATTATACTAACTTTTTTGTGAAGAATTCTATGAGAAACAATGACATGCACACCTAAAATGATACATCCTATGTTGGTCTTTAAGTCAGGACAAGCTAAAGGCGTCCGCATACTTCCCGTCTGGAACAGTTCCTGCATGTATTATGACGACATTTTGTGACGTTTTCGGTCTTCGGTAAGGTTTTTTCCGGTTGTTCATGCACAGATTTTTTTCTCGAGGCAAGCCGAACTCGGTTGAGGAAGATTGGGGATTGGTCAACAGTAGGGGTTGTTCAATTAAGTGTTTGTAATTCAAGGAGAGACTAATTGTTTTTTATGCAAAAAAATGTACTTGAGAAAAACTGCACAAAACATAGATGTAAAATTGCCCAACTATGATCTCCTTGACAGAAAAGTGAAAAAATGACAGATTTCTTCAGTTATTTTAGATTAATTCAGACTATTTTGAGGAAGTGTATCTGGCTATGGCGTCTCAAGATGGACAAACAGTACTATTGTCTATTTTTTTCTAGTTTTTCTAGCGAAGCACCCTATTTTGGGACCCCTAGCAGAAGCATGCAGTAGGCTTAAAGGCCCGCATGCTTCCAGTGGAGAAATATTCGGAAACAGTTAGTGTATATATTATGACAACATTTATTATTTTTGCATTTGTGAAAGTATTTTGTTGGGATAGGAAAGTAAAGCGGTTTGTTTTTCTAGAATCATATTGCAATTGAGAATCAGTTTCTGTTTGGATGGAGCATTTGGCTGTTTTGGCAGCCAGAGCCAGTCTACCTCTGAAAATAACACAAGGTCCTTTGACCTTTTAGGAGTAACGGCAATGTTAGGCAATGTTAGGCTCCTTAAGAGTACATCTTGGGCCTACTATTGAAACAGATAAATAAGTCTGTCAACAGAGTCAGAAATTCACAGGTTTCATGTTGGTTTTCTCTCAGGTTTACGCTCTCACACCTTTTTAAATAGGATATTTAGTTTTGTTGTTTTTCTAAGTCCACAACAATGCATAAACCACATCAGGAGACAACTTTTGAGACCTGGGTAAAAATGTACGACATTTTTATTTTTGAGTGTAGTTTCCCTTTAATTCAAAGGCTCAGGTACCTAAACACTGTGGTTAGTGGTGTTTCTGTTGCACAGGAGATGGAGTTTGCAAAACAAATGGCCACTGGATTAATAATAATAATCATGATATTATTTTGCAAGGTAGGCATAGGC
This sequence comes from Oncorhynchus keta, assembly GCF_023373465.1. Classification (NCBI taxonomy): domain Eukaryota; kingdom Metazoa; phylum Chordata; class Actinopteri; order Salmoniformes; family Salmonidae; genus Oncorhynchus; species Oncorhynchus keta. Next base: position 13,499,642 of record NC_068452.1, on the reverse strand, counting down.
TACTTTGGAGCTAGTTAACATTTAACTGAGAAGGTTTTTGGGAAAGCCTTTCCATCTACCTGAGGACGGATAGGCATGAGGACAGATAGGCAGCTATGTCCCAAGACCTATTATTTGACCATGCTGGTCATTTATCAACATTTGAACATATTGGCTATGTTCTGTTATAATCTCCACCCAGCACAGCCAGAAGAGGGCTGGCCACCCTCATAGCCTGGTTCCTCTCTAGGTTTCTTCATAGGTTTTGGCCTTTCTAGGGAGCTTTTCCTAGCCAACGTGCTTCAACACCTGCATTGCTTGCTGTTTGGGGTTTTAGGCTGGAGCACAGATATCAGCTGATGTACGAAGAGCTATATAAAGACATTTGATTTGATAGGCCCATCATTAGCATTGCTATATTTTTCCTGTTCCTTAATTGTTTGAAACCTGGACATTTTATTTCATATTATGAGGCATTTCTTACCTAGCTTCAAAGTAGCCTATAGCCAAAATTCCACCATAGACATGTGGAGGCAATTTATTTTATAAAGCCTTCCTCATAAGTATTATCCTGTTCAATTAGTTTTCTTTCCACTTTCTTTTATTGTCAAGCAACCAAAGGCATTATCCTAGTCATATTGGCAACCCATGATGGTTGTTGCATCTTTGGATCACTTTCTACATTTCAAATAGATATTTCCATCTCTGATGGTATGCATCCTGGGCATTAAGAAGTGATTATATGCAATGACCATTGAAGATAAATGGTTATACGCCATATACTTGCGTATACCCTCCACTACACCACTGAGTATGCTTTCTCAAATTGGCTAAGTTTGCTCTACAAGACATTTTGTATAGTTTCAAATTAAACTATCCTAAGTATGTAGGCTGTTGCTAAAAAATGTGTTTTGATAGCGTAGTGATGATGCTGGTATTATTATGCTATCAAAATAAGTCTCATACACACAAGCATATATTTGGACAATTTGTCAACTAAACTAGTTGGTACCTGTGTAAGGGTTTGGTTTATATTGAAGCTACGTCTGTTTCTTCTACCTAGTGTGGCAGTGTTAACCTTGACCGTCCAGCTGTTGTCTTCATCAGCCTACAACGCGGTACTTTTGATTTCAGACTTTTGGAGAAACGCCTGCTAAGTACATCTTCTTATAGATCGCTGATGCTTTGCGTGTTTGAGATGTCAAACACCATGACTTGTGAAGTGGTTTATCGGCCATGAGAACTAATCTGACAGAAAAGCTCAACTTTGAAAAAAGGAGTCGTTTTCTCCAGAATAGACCTTGGTAGTTCAAGAGGCAGCCAAGAATACATTAGCCTCGATTAGCTTTTTCCTAAATATGAAGTCCCCAAAACACACGAGAATCCCTAAAAAATGGCTATGGAAACAAAGTCCTTTGGCTCCCAAAATACTTCCACTCACCAACATGCCTAAAATGCTCAAAACTGGCAACCAATTCTAGCTTGCATACCCTCCTCATATGGCTAAAATCAATAGCATTTGTATTGCCAAGCGCCTGAGAGGACAAGCTTATGGGTGATTTGTTTGGCCAGATTAGCTCCTTTTATCTGAATTTGCAAAAGTACCTGTCAGCACTCAAGCCTGCTCAATGGGGCTCCAACTTTCTTTACTGGAGGCAGCTAATTAAAAGGCACAGCTTTTGTTTTCTAATCCTGTTCCTGGAATGCTGGACAGCTGAGACAAGCCAAGCCCGTTTATAGATGCAGCCCACACTCCAGAGCAGTGTATTCAGGGTATTTTCTGTCTGCATTAAGGTCCCCTTGAGCAGGCCAAGGAAAGTCGTCCCTCAGCAAGGTGTTCACTGTAGATGAAAGTAATCCTTCTCTGCGTTGCCTTTTCCTCCTTTCCACTCTTGATATTTGGAAACTCAGTACTCCTTACTGTAGGGCATTGGGGGTATAATGTTATCTGGATCTGTTGTTTGCGGGTCAGGTTTCTCTACTCATCTCCATATTCCCCACCTCCTTGTACTCTGCTTCTTTGGTTCCCCCGGGGAGGTTAAATAATTGGAGTGTGAGCTCATCGCCAGTATCCTACTTGGCAGGGAAGATCATGTGCATGGTTTGCATGATTATAGATAATGAAGTGAGAGAATCAATCCTGATGTGTTTCGTGTTCCTCCAAACAAGGTCAAGAGAGGAAGGACTCTGTGCCATATTGCTGTAGACTAAACAAGTTATCCTCTTGTCCTTCACTTGACCTTTTTCTTGCCCTGCCCAGTAGTGTACTGCACATATTTCAATTCCTAACCAGGTGTCTGCAACTTTGTGCCGCACACTTTTTTTCTCTGTACACACATCCTGTGTGGTGCAGAACAGGAAAATGGCCACTGGCGATAGTCTGCACATCGAATCATCCACATGTGTAACCTGACCGCAGGCCAGCTTGTAGGCCTATTTCAACGTGCCTGACGAGAAAGGCTGCATGATAGTGTTACAGACAAGGGGTTTTAGGACTGGGTAAACACATTTTTAAAGGGCCTTCATCAACTCTTGTGATCCGGTATCTGGTAACAAGGGAATGCACGGACGCAGACTGGGATTAGCTAGCCGGGGCCATCTGTGAGATGGACAGCGGTAGCCAGGCCTTTTCTTGGTGTCCCTGCATGGAGTCCGGAAGTCTCTGCTGGACTCCCCGTTGACCTCCCTTCATCTGGGCCACCCTGTGGTCTTCAATGATTTGATTTCACCGTGAAGCTGGAGGGAGGAGCTGCCTCCACAATCACCTCCCTTCATTCCCAATTCTCCATACCACAGGTGAAAGGAGTCTGTGGCCAGGCAGGCGCCACTCCTCCGTAAACCCCATAGAGAGTTTAGTTGCAGGTCGATGGAAATTAAAACGGATCCTTCCCCATGATAGCAGCAGAGAGCCCTGAAGAGGCAATGCCAGCTCGGGGAAAGGCCTCTGACTTCCGCTCTACTGATCGCGGTGACATTCAAACGTGAATCACCTGGTCTTAGCAGCCTACTTTTCCAGCCAGCCCAGCTAGTCAGTCACGGGGGGCCATAGCCCTTGCAGGTTGAAAAATGGGATTAACAGGTTTACCAGTGTGGACGGCTTTATTCAATCGACTCGTTTGTGTGTTTAATCTATTATTAGCTGTAATTACTGGGCCTGCGCAGTGTTTGGGCTGGCGCCATAAACTGGTCAGGTGATTGACTTAGGTCACGGACCACAGTCAAGGTTTAAGGTCAATTAAGTGGATCAAAATCAAATCAAATTTTATTTGTCACATACACATGGTTAGCAGATGTTAATGCGAGTGTAGCGAAATGCTTGTGCTTCTAGTTCCGACAATGCAGTGATAACCAACAAGTAATCTAACTAACAATTCCAAAACTACTGTCTTATACACAGTGTAAGGGGATAAAGAATATGTACATAAGGATATATATAGACTTAAGCGTAAGGAGTTAAACCAATGAAATATTTAAATACTGAAGCAACCTTTGTGATTAACTTTCTAGATGGGACAACTCTACATTTTAGAGTTTCTTCTCGGTGGATCCTTGGAAAAATATGAATGGCTTGAATCAAACACTACTGCTATTCTCATACACTCCTGTAAGGAAATGGGATTAACAGCAGGCTAAGGATACCGTTTAGCCTGCTCGTGTGTTGTAACCGCATTCCCAGTCTCTGTAACATTTTGGAACCTCTACGCTATCATCTGAAATTCTCTCTATCCAGCACCACATACTCTCAAGGGAGTGGATCAAGCTGCTGGCAAGGCCTTTTCCAAACATGCAGCCATCTGCCTCGACACCTGACACCATAGCCCACACTGAGATCCAATTCGACTTCTCCTCAGAGACGCGTTTGTTCCTATTAAAGACGGTTTAAAAACTGACGACAAAGCATCACCACTATCTACCACACCAATAGAATAGATCGCCGATCTCCATTCATAGGAGTCACATCCACACGTTCTTTTTATTTTCACCCAGAAAATAATCTGTTGAAACCGTGTTTAATATTTGAAAATGACTGTGGACCAATGAAGTGTGTCTGAATGCTTGTGTGCTTTAGCTGGGGCGGTGTTGAATCAACCTCCCGGTTTGGATGCGTTTCAAATTAGATATGACAAATGGATGCTGTATGCAATCTTGCTGACAAGTATAATTGAGGACTTTTGGCCTTTTGTACGTGTATTTGTTTCATTGGTTTGCGCAAAATTGTATTTTTGACTGCTGAGAGTTTATTTTCGCAACATTTTAATTTGGCTGAATTTATGGTTATTGAATCTTTGAGTTAGTCGTAATAGTAGGCCAGGGCTGATACAGTTGCTAAGTGCACACTTTGTTTCCAGAGTTCTCAGTGAAAGTAACTTTAAGATCTTAGACATTTTGACCTTTACATCAAACTACTAACAAAGACAAGTGCAACGTTGCTTAAAACAAACTGTGTTTAAAGTAGACGGCCACCTTTAATTTCCCCAAGGTCGAAGCTGTTTTCAGGATGTCAGCAATTGCCTCCGGGTGAAAATTTGATTAATTTCACCTCTTAATAACCTCTAATTGATCCTTGGTTGGTGTCCATCTGGGAAATGCAAAACAACCAATCGAGCTTGATAGGTCTATGAAAAGAAAGAATGAGAAGCCTTCATGCTATTGTAGAAACACCTGTCAAAAGGTTGGTAAAAGCAACAACCGCTGTTGTCATTGAGGTGTATGCAATCAAAAGACAGACGGGTTTATTTAGAGTTTTGTGACACTTGGAGGCCTTCATAACTATTGAGTAGTGACGAGCTACAAAGCAGTAGTGTGGGTGTCTACATCGACAATCATCTGGGGCTTGTCTTAACTGGTCATATCATATTTGGTCAACGTCTCGTTTAAGTTTTCTATTGGATCTTGGCAGCTGTGCTGACAAGTTTCTTGTGTTTTTTTTCTTCTCTTCAACACTAATGCATTTGAGGGTTGAGCAAGGCTTTTTTTCAGATGACAGTTTGACAATGGTTCTGCAATTATTAGTGAATGACAAGCGACTTTGTTGTTGTATTAATGCATACATTAGCCCTTTGGGGACATTACTCTCTATTTCTATGCTTTGCATCATTTGTTTGCTCGATTTACTAATCGTAGTTTATTATATTTGGTCCCTCAGAGCTATCAACTCCAAATGGGAGTCCCACAGTTTGTGTTATTTCAGCAACGACCGGGGAACCATTTACTATTTCCATTCTTCATTGCCAGAGGAGATCACTTTCGAGCCATTTGTCTAAGAATTAATGAGGATGTAGACTAAATGTCCTCGACAGCAGAGTACAAATGATGTTGTTTGTGGCCTACACTTCCCGCCATATTACACTGATGTGATATCCCATGGCATTTCTATTTTTCTTTGTGGGTTCGTTTGTGTGGGTGGATGATGAGCCCGATATGCTTGATTTAATTTATGTAATCCTCCTTAACCTTTTTCTTGTGCTGTAAAGGAAGATTAGTTTGCTCTGACTGCTTTCATAACAAATCTGTCGTCTTCGAGTATTGTTATTCTTCGTCGTTTAGTGGATGGTGATAAATAATAGTACAACAATGTCCTTTTTTTTCCGGGGATACACTATCATTAGAATTATTATTGGGATAATGACAGAATGACACTGGGTGGGTTATGACATTGTTAGACCCATTTGTAGACCGCACCCAATTGTAATCATGGGGTGATTTTGGGGGGTTACAGTGCCTCAATGCACCAAATTGACAGACGTGGGAGTCAGCCACATCCAATCAGGGGTTTAACTCAATCAAAAGGCTGCGATGAAGCCTTTTCTGTTTGGCTCCCAGAGAGGTGTTCTCACCTCATCCCTATAGTTTGACATCCGCCACCTATAATAGGTTGCAGGGGCAGCTTTACCAGACATCTACCAGATGTCTTCCATATATTTGTGAAAGATGAAGAGAAGGGTCTTTGTTTTTCTTATGTATCATTTGGCTTAATGACCGTTCAGTGACTGAAACATTTTAAAGGGCAAGGGCTAACATAAAGGACACCATGAAAAAGTTGTTGCATTGTTCAATCTTTCAGATAAAAACTAAGCCCACCTTACCAGATATTTTCATACAACGTCAGGAAAGCAAAGCCACGTCAATGACCCTGAACTCAAGCTTGTGATAACCCCTCTGGCCGTGCTACGGTTAACTGCAGCCCCTCTGAGGCGAAACAACCTGGGGGGATGTGTTGTCTTCTCCGGCCCAGAGCAGAAGCCAGGTACTGACCTCACTGGCCCCAGCCTCGAACGGGAGATAAAAAGAAGATTACCGGCCTTCCCTCCCTGCATTCCTTCTCCTCACTGAGGTGAAAGTGACATCTCAATTGGAAGCCCTCAGGGATCTCCTTTGACACTCTTGGATCACTTGACTCTTCTATCTCCGCTGATGTCGTTTATGAATTGGGATGGGAAGTCATCTGATCAAGTCCCACTGAGCAGAGCTGGCTGAGGGAAATTATGGATGTGCTGATATTGGCAGGACTCTGTTTGTTGCCGATTTTTAGTTTTAAAGGACGATTACTTGCAAACACAAGTTGTCTTTGAACATTTTTGGTAGACAAGTCAAAAGGTAGAAAAAGGTGACAGCATATTGGTGGTTCAGTTATAGGAACCAAGAAGAACTTAGTTGTTTAGAGGATGGTGCTTGGCACACCAAGGGTGTGGGTTTGATTCCCTTTTAGGAGGCCTAAGTGGCTTTGGATGCTAAACAACCATATTGGCTCTAATGGTTTTGATTACTGTCACCATGTTGGCTTGTATGTTAGAGGAATGTTCTGAATCAGGCAATATCGTCAGACTAATGCATGACTACCAACTGGGGCCGGGCGATGTGTCATAAATGAATTAAAATGTATGTTTTAGTGCAATGCCTGTATCGCAATAATCATTTTCCGTTAGTTTTCATGAGTGTTGTGTGTTTTTGGTCTCGTCTTCTTCACTTCTTCTGTGCTGTGTGAACTGTGCACCTTCCCATTCTCACACAGACACCAATTCCTAATAGTTCAACTGGCCTACCTTGTTAGCAAGCAAATAGATCCAAGTTGTCTGGCTACTTAGCTGGCTTGTGCTTGAGAGGTTGTGTAGGAGACGTGTTAATTTTCTACAATGCCTGCCATAAGGTGGTCATTACTAGTGGATGTGCATGGTTCAGGTTAAATTTGTAACCAACAATCTAATTTTCGAAGACTGACTTCAAAGCCAGATCTGTGATTATTGCAAAAAAGCAGGTTAATAATTAAACTATTTTGATAAAATAATTAAATTATTTGTGTGTGTTATGATTGTGGAATGCTTATTTAGCCTAGGTATAATGTTTCACGCCCTGAATTCATTAGATTATTCCTGCCTGTTTGAAATGCAGTGCATTGACCTTTTTTTAATTTTCCAACAAAGCTTATTTAGAGAAAACGTTCAAGAAATTGAGATGTATATCATGAATCGCCCATCAATTTGGAAAAAATCTAAATATGATTTTTAGGCCATTTCACCCAGCTTTTACTACCTACCAGTCATAAGGCCTCATGACCGATGTTTCGTTATGTAGTCATTTACCAACAGTGTGACCGACTAGTGGCTTTGGATTGGTATCGAGTCCTATTTTTGTTGTCATGCTTTTTTAATTACAGTTTCCTTATAGGTTTTAAAGTATTATGTTTTGACCATCTGTGTTTTTTTTTTTTTCAATTCTTCAAACATTTATCCCTGCCACCACACTAAACTGTCTGCTGCTCCCAAAAGGGATTTTGTAAGAAGCTTTGGGGATACAATAACACAAATTTTAGCTACCGACCAGTTGAAATGTTATTGCGTACCCAAGTCTTCTAAATCTTCTCTGCTACCTTTGGATGTATTTGTAGAGGGTACTCAGCACAGTAGGCCTCAACCACACAGGAAGAGCTGTTTTTATTTTTATTTATAAAAAAAATCTCAGTCCAGTGATTCCACCATATGCTTCAAACAGAGAAGCTAAATCTTTTAAAAGTGCTGCTCCGTGTCTTACTCACCAAGAGTTCTGTCTATGGATAGACTTGTCTATGGCTTGTCTATGGCTCGTCACATAGGCTTGTCTATGGATTTAATTCATAATTCATGGAATGCGTATCGCCACCTTCACAATTCTGCCACCCACATCCTGCCGGGTAACATTGACCCCAAGTTGACCCCGCCAACCAGGAAGCCCATCGATATCCCACTTCGGCCATCCACTCGAAGCCATTCCGGCAACTGTGGAAATGTATATAGTGAACTCGCCCTCACGACGAGCCACTGATGAACCGATTACCGGTGGCGTCTCTTGTGTGCTGTCACATGGGGAGTTTTCCGTTCTACAAAGGGAACCATTAGATGGAAGATGACCCCATCCGTTTCGAGGTTAATTGGAATTATGGTCGCTAATCAAGAGCGGCGACGTGGACCCGAGAGCAGTTTCAACAGGCTTAATTAGTCGCAACTGCAGATAATGGGTAGTGACCGTGATCACCGGATAACATGCCCTTTGCGTAGTTTGCAATGGTAATCACTCCCAAAAAGTACGACGTTTTGGATTTAGGATGATGGCGTCCTCATACGTGATTATTCAATGGACATTTCTGGCCAACACGGCCATGAACACTCAAAGGCCATAGGTCAAAACGCAGAAAGAGCCACTGTGGCGCCGTTCAAATTCACTCCACAATGGGCAAAAATACTCTTTGATATCATTCATGGGGCCCGGGTTTTCGACGTCTATATGGTCCATGTGTTGTTGGATGACTGGGTTATAATGTGCGAGTTTGTCGTAATTGGAAAATCATGTGTTAGGTGGGTGTTCGGGCATATGTCTGTTTGTTACTAGACTGTTGTGTTTTGGTATCTGGTTTATATATGGTGTGAGTGTGGGCGCAGGAATTTGTAGGGCTGACTAATCCTCCCCTACTCAGCACTCATTGTGCACTTCCAGAGTAGCTCCAAAACACACAGGCATTTCAACTAGTAATATAACACCAGAGAAATATTTTATTCTTATAGTCATCACTGCCTTGAACTATTCTGCTCTATATAACAAGTCAGCATTTCCCAAAAGCCTTGTACGCTCTTTTCCCCTCTTTCTTTCCTAACCCAGGATACACATTTTATCTGAGTACCTGCCTCCTTTAAAAAGGCATGTCTTTTCATGAGATCATTAGCTCTGGCAGACTCGAGAGGTCAAAGGTGACTCTTCAGAGACTAGACATACTGCTCCTGGAGACATGTTTGCTGAAGGAAGCCTTGATGCAGACAGGCCTTTTCCCTGAGTAGAGGAGGGGGGTAGTAGTTCAATCTGTCTTGGTTGAGGCTTCCCAATCCTGCTTCCTAGAATCTACTGATGTGACCGCCTCCAGTCGGGGAAGGGCTCTGATGTACCCAATGGGGCATTAAACATGCATTCACTCACTCACTCTCTCCACTCTTCCTCTGTCATTGTCTTATTTCTGCTCTTTGTCTCTTGAGGCTTTTAGTCTGCTCTCTCCCTCTCACCCTCACTCTTTCAATCTTTTTTATTTTTTCAATGGCTGTCTGCTGCGTCTTCTCTCACTCTAATGATTTCTTTCTCTCTCTGTTTTCAGATGCTCAGTTCTCTCTCAATCTGACCTCTACCTTTCTTGCTACTGCACTTTTCCCTTAAAAAAAGTTGTATTTTACCCCCCTTTTTCTCCCCAATTTCGAGCTCGTCTCATCGCCGCAACTCCCCAATGGGGTCGGGAGGTGAAGGTCGAGTCATACATCCTCCAAAACATGACCCGCCAAACCGTGCTTCTTAATACCCGCTTAACCCGGCAAGCCCGCCGCACCAATGTGTCAGAGGAAACCCCGTTCTACTTATTGTAGTGTGGGAATAAGCTTATGCCAGACTTAGCCTACGTTTAACCTCTCCCTTGTTAATTTCAAAGGATGTTCATGACCCAATTCATATAAATCATGTCAAATGAAAAATGTATATTAACCCCTCCTACAGAATATGCTTTGGCAAGATTTTGAGTGATGCAAAGACTCCAGTGGTCATTCATAATTCATAGATTCACCAAACATCTTTATTATTATTATTATTATGTGTTTCATTTTTCCTGGTAGATACTACTGGTTATGATTGCAGACAGAGCTCAGAGGAGTAGTAGAGAATGGAGTTTTTGTTTGTTTGTATTTTCTACCCAATTTTGTGATCGTAACATGGTGTAACATATGTTCACAGATGAATTTTAATGTTTATGTTTCACGCATGGCTTTTCTTATGATCCTAACAATTTCCGTATGGATTTTCTTACGATCCTACTGATACAGGAGTCCTATCAATAGATCGCTAGAAGATGCATATCTTTCATTTTAGCGGGAGAAAGTATGGAGCGAGACAAAGGTATGGAACCTGACAAAGGTTGAACATCATAGGACAGAGCCTGTCAGTCACAGTGAGTGACAACAGTGAAACATTGCTGGTTTGAGTCTGCTGTCGATCCAACCTCTCTTTACCTGTGTGTGTTGTGTGCGCTGTGGTTACTTTAACATTTCTGCACTGAGCGTGATAAAATAAACATATTTAATCGTTTTTTTTTAAAGCTAATGATGTTCAGTGCTGTGAAAGTATTTTCCCCCTTTCTGATATTCTCTAATTGCATATTTGTTTTTTATACTGAATGTTCAGATCTTCAACCAAAACATAATATTAGACAAAGGGAACCGTAGTTAAAAAAATTAATAAACACAATTTTTTTTATTTATTTACAGGAAGCATTTGGTTGCAGTCGTTGCAGCTAAAGGTGGCACAACCAGTTTTTGAATGTAAGGGCGCAATTACTTTTTCGCATAGGGCATTCGATATTGCATAACGTTGTTTATGACATAAGTATGTAATTGTTATTTGTTCACTGTTTCCCTTTATCTAATATTAGGTTTTGGTTGAAGACCTGATAACGTTCAGTATCAAAAGAATCAGAAAGGGGGGAAATACTTTTTCACGACTCTGTATGTGATATTTTCGAAGATGTTGATATGTCTAATGATCTTAATCCAAGTGTTGACAATGGAGTAGTCATCTACTGCTTTCTGTGTAGCAAAGCCCATGTTTAACACCTGTATTGCAAATAGCTTAGAAAATGCATCTTTAGAGGAAGCTTGATGCCTGTGGCTGTCTGCAGACTCTTCTGTTTTTATATGATATTGTACAACAGCTGATGCAAGTAACACTGTAAAAGTGTGAACATTTGATCGGTGTTATTTCCTCTAGTGATGCACCGATATGACATGTTTTGGATATTTTCCTTTCAAAAAGAAAAAAGCGATAACCGATATTAAACATTTAGACGGCCATTTAACCTCTCTGCGCACCGAACCCGTTAGCGGGATGAAATTCGACAACATACGGTGATCGCTACATAAATAGTCATATTAAACATTCATGAAAATACAAGTGTCTCGCGTGTTTCGAAAGCCTAGTATCTTGCTAATCCAACTGCGTTGTCAGATTTTTAAAATAATTTACTGGGAAAGAATACGATGCAATTATCTGAGGATAGAGCCCCATTAAAAAAACTATTTCAACCAGCACAGGCGTAACAAAATCACAAACTGCAATAAAATAAATCGTTTACCTTTGATGATCTTCCTCTGTTTGCAATCCCAATGCTCATTGTTACACAAGGAATGGTCTTTTGTTTGATAAAATCAATTTTTATAGCCTATCACAAAACATTTTGTGAACCGCTTGTGTCATGAATTCCGTCTCATTCCATTTTCGACGACACATTCAATGTAAATACACACACAAAATGTTTGGTTTCATTGCAATCAACTGGTTTGTTTGTAACACAACTTTTGACTGATTGACTGAAAGAAACCGATTTGAAGACAACAAGTAATGACATCACTGTGCACCAATGATATGACCTCTGTTTTGTTGATTGACTGACTGTTTTTTAACCCAATGACCACTGATCGTCTTGAAATCTAGCTGGGTATATCGCCAATGAGCTGAGGTAAACGGCAATATGTAATGCTTATGTGTGGAAGACCAACCCATGTAGTAAACTCCGGCATAAAGAGGTTAATTCGCCATTGAAGATTCATACCGGAAGGAGCCACGCATGTTACGCACAGCATTGTTTTGGTAAAGCGCATCTTCAGCTGTTTATATATCAATCAGTATGGCGACTAAGTCAGGGAAAGCTAAATCTAAGTCCAGATATACAGATGTACACACAATTTTAGAAGAAATTGATTGGGAAAGTGAGACCGAGATTGTTGGAGGACGATTCATTTAGCGATTCCCAAATGGAGGATTATTTTTTTTGAACGGAGAGGACACCGTTTTGGACTGGTAAGTTTTTCTCATGCCAATGCCGTTGTTTGAAATTAATAATATAAAATAATATTTGTGAAATGAGAGCCTATTTGAGGGGAGGGCAGGCCCACAACAATGGCCAAAGTAAAATGGAGACAGTAGATACAGCTGGTCTGTTGTAATATAATAAACACATTAGATCTAGCTGCTCTGTCATAATATAATAGAGACAGTAGATCTAGTTGAAATGTCATAATATAAAATAAACAGTAGATCGAGCTGGTCTGTCATAATATAAATGAGACAGTAGATTCAGCAGGTCTATAATAATATATTCAACCTTATGTTCCCTGTACTCTCTATATATCTGTTTATTATACCTGTTGATACAGGGCTCATATGTGAAACTATTCTAACTGAACATTTTCTTTCACAGTGACAATTACTCTGAATGGGAGCCCCCAGTGCCAAGGTGTCCATCCCCCACTGAAGCTGGTTCATCCAGCTCCTGCCACAAGTGGTGTTCATCTGCCCAAATGTATTTCTGCAGGCATGGATGTGCCTCAGGGCCAAAAGGGCACAGCATGGAGGCGTCGCTGTGTTCTTTGCAAAATGAAGTCCCCAATCACCTGCACCACATGCTTGGTGACCCTCTGCTTTACAGCAGAAAGAGACTGCTATGGCACCTGGCATCAGCAGCACAATATTGTGTAGAGGATTGAGGGTCTTCCAAATATTGAAAGTGTTATTTTGTAAATGTATATATTTTTTTGGTGTTTTTTTTTCTCTTTTTGGGGGGGGGGTGTGTTAGAATACCATTTTGGTTTTTTGTATATAGTTATTCCATTCATGTATAACTTCACCAATTTGGCCACTTGAGTACATTTGGGCTACTTGTGTGGGATACCTGGGTAAATGGTAAATGTCATGTAGCACACTCATTTTGGAAGTTATCATTCTGAAACTTTGCACAAGTACTGTTGCCCTCTTATGTGTTTCACTGAACTTGTCCCCATCATCCTATCTGAATGTTTGTTTTGTCTTGTTCATTTTAAAGATGATGATGATACAACAATAAAAATGAAAAAACGTATGTTTTTTTTTTCATTGTATTGTCTAAACCAGATCTCTTGTGTTGTATTCTCCTACATTCAATTCACAATTACACACACCTCAAAAGAGTATTTTCTTTCAAATGAAACAAATCCTTGGTCCTGGGCCTGAGCTATAGGAAGTTAGATTTGGGTTTTGAAAAGATTTCGTAAATTGAAAAAAGTAGGGGTTAAGCATTCTAGTACAGTTAAATAGTTAACACACACACATGGACGCAGCGGTCTAAGCCACTGCATCTCAGTGCAAGAGTCCCTGGTTCGAATCTAGGCTGTATCACATCCGGTTGTGATTGGGTGTCCCATAGTGCAGCTCACAATTGGCCCAGCGTCATCCGGGTTTGGCTGAATGTTATCATTGTAAATAAGAAATTGTTCTTAATTGTCTTGTTAAAGGTTACACACACACCACACTGACCAAAAAGTTATTTTGTTGCCATTTACGTATGTCCGTATCGAAGTGGTGGTCCTTGTACATAGCATCTAGCATGGTGGCGACATAGTAAAGCGAGAATGTCACCAAATCACTTGTTCACAGCCTGTGTCGGCAGTTTTGTTGAGCAGGCGTTTCAATGCCATGACAGAGGGTATCACGTCTGCTGCAGGAGCAGTCGATGAGCTTATTTTTTGAGTCAGTTGTTCGACTGGAGCAAGCTAGTGTGTTCATGTTTCAAACCTGTTCTCAAATGCCACTGAAATGGCAGCAGCGGTATGCCAACCAGCATATTCATGATCATGCAATACGACTTTCCTCGACGACCCACTGTGCTGTCAGATTCCGCATGCTCATGGGGCCGATATCGCTGGTCCACATGTCAGTCATGAAACTAATTGCAGTGACGCTATTACTGTGTAACTGCAGTAGGGCAACATCTGAAAAATAGCGCACTTGGTTGTGTGTACCGGTGTTCGATCAGTCGGCAAAAGCCAACATCACCCACAACAGAGAACGGTTGATTGTCAAGGGCAATGAATTCAATTATCTTGGCTTTAATGGATTTCCAATTTGAGTTGTCTCGTTGAAATGTTTTTACTCTTTCAAATGACTGCTCGACTTGTTGACCACTCGAACCACACAGCAGACACTGGGCTAGGTGAGGAATGCTGTGTTGCACGTGTAGAGCTACATTTTACGTGGCGTCATTCCTCCATGTACCGACGTTTATATAGGTATGCACAGATGTCAGCGTTGACATCAGTTTTGCACGTCAGCGTTAAACTAGACATCGGGTCCATGTTGGCATTTTTTGCTAGTATTGGACGATTCTGATATGTTCACCGACATATTGCGCATCCCACATTTCCTGAATGTTCCAGAGGCAACCAAAATAGAGCTTGTTCTGCAAAGAAAATCACCCCCTCCCCCAACCCGGGGGAGCCTGGCTGGTTACTATTTCTATTTGGCTGGCTACTCCATGTGCTTGTGGAAAACACTGCAATGGCCACTGGTCAGTTTGTAGAAACATCATCTGTTCGGCTGTACATATTCACCATGTACAGGTGTACACTTTTGCTATCAGTCTGGAACAGGAAAACAAACACTGTAAAAGGGAGTTCTGAAAATCCAGTCAGTGACTCACACATGACTCGCACACACCCTGTCACACTCTGCACCCATTCTCAGGGTGGCAGATAGCCTAGCGGTTAGAGCATTGGGCCAGTAACCGCAAGGTTGCTAGTTTGAATCCCTGAGCTGACTAGGTGAAAAATCTGTTGATCTGCACATGAGCAAGGCACGTATGCCTAATTTCTCCATCAGTAATGTCTGATCCCTGGCCGTGACCCACTCTATGCGGGTGTCTCATTGCTATATGCAAAAAAACACCATTTCCATTTTCGCACCACTCTTATACATGTGTTACCTGTAAAAACAAAGACTAAGAAAAACCATATCAGTTTTTGCTGCCTTGCCAACTCCTATGGCCATGACGACCACCACAGGATTTGTCCACAGCCTACAGCTCAGACAAACATTCGAACAGGCTAGAGCTTGGAGGCCAACCAACTAAAATGCTTTGGGTCTAGCCTTAAAGAAAGCTCCAGTCCCTTCAAAGGCCGACTGTACTCTCTCAGCGAGACCTACATGTCATACAGCAATGTCTAATACGCTGCTGTAACCACCACAAGAGAACCCCCAGTCTGTCTGTCATTAGCGTCAAGCTTCCCATCCACTTCAGAGCTTACATAGTGCAGGTGTTCTGGCTCCACGGAGGGGGGAGACGGTAATTAAAGCTAGCGATAGCTAAATTGCTTACGTCATTAGCGTTGCATGCAACCAACCTCGCTCACACCCTGTGCGTGTGTGAGATAGGATTTAGGATGGGAGCTTTGAGAGTCCGTGAAAACAAATGAAGCGTTTTATTTGTATTTTCACTGTACCGTTTGAATGATAAAGCAAGCCTTGTTGATGATAACGCAAGCCTGGATGAGGATGAGGATGATGATAAAGCAAGCCTGGATGATAAGGCAAGCCTCTATGATGATAAAGCAAGCCTGGTTGATGATAAAGCAAGCCTGGTTGATGATAAAGCAAGCCTGGTTGATGATAAAGCAAGCCTGGATGATGATAAAGCAAGCCTGGATGATGATAAAGCAAGCCTGGTTGATGATAAAGCAAGCCTGGTTGATGATAAAGCAAGCCTGGTTGATGATAAAGCAAGCCTGGATGATGATAAAGCAAGCCTGGATGATGATAAAGCAAGCCTGGATGATGATGTTGATAAAGCAAACCTGGATGATGATGATGATGATGATAAAGCAAGCCTGGTTGATAATGATGATGATGATAAAGCAAGCCTGGATGATGATGATAAAGCAAGCCTGGATGACGACGATGATAAAGCAAGCCTGAGGAATGATGATAAGGCAAGCCTAGATGATGATGATGATTAAAGCAAGCCTGGTTGATGATAAAGCAAGCCTGGATGATGATGATGCTCATGATGATGATTAAAGCAAGCCTGGTTGATGATAAAGCAAGCCTGGTTGATGATAAAGCAAGCCTGGATGATGATAAAGCAAGCCTGGATGATGATAAAGCAAGCCTGGATGATGATGTTGATAAAGCAAACCTGGATGATGATGATGATGATGATAAAGCAAGCCTGGTTGATAATGATGATGATGATAAAGCAAGCCTGGATGATGATGATAAAGCAAGCCTGGATGACGACGATGATAAAGCAAGCCTGAGGAATGATGATAAGGCAAGCCTAGATGATGATGATGATTAAAGCAAGCCTGGTTGATGATAAAGCAAGCCTGGATGATGATGATGCTCATGATGATGATTAAAGCAAGCCTGGTTGATGATAAAGCAAGCCTGGATGATGATGATGATGATAAAGCAAGCCTGGTTGATGATAAAGCAAGCCTGGATGATGATAAAGCAAGCCTGGATGATGAAACCTACAGTCGACTGTAAAGTTAGACTGCTCCGTTTCTTCTCTCCCTAGATGATGAATGGACATTCCATACCCCTCCACTAGCATACAAAGGAATGGAAATAACTTGCTCTACATTCAACTAGACCGTTATGCTGTCTCTGGAGCAAAACATTTATTTCAGCTAGTTACAAAGTTTATGATCATTTGTGTGTAATTTTGTTGGACCAAGCTGCCACCTCCCCCCTTCACTACCCCTTTAACACTCTCACACAAATGCAACACGCCCTGTTTTTACTCAAGTGGACCACGAACTTGTAGAATTTTGACTTTGGCACAGCGGGCTGCAAAACAGTTGGCACGTCACTTCTTTAACATGGGAGTGTCAGGTGGTAGAAACATCTGCTGACTATCCCCCTGCCAACCCCCCCCCACCCCCCCCCACCCCCCTTCCCCTCCAATACTCCCACTCTTTCCCACACACACACACCCAACCACCAGATGTGTTGAAGCAATGCCACACTTTATGCAGGCTTGAAAGAGCCTTAAATTACAGTCTATCCCCCTCTAAAATGGTTTCCCAGCAGGCCTTAAGCCAAACGGAGAGGCACAATCTGTCAATCAAATTCCTCTTCAATGATACGGTGCACACCTTCCCAGCCGACCGGTTGCTGTCTCTGAAGAAAATAGTCCAATCGGTTGGTTGTTGCCTAGAGACGGAAGAAGAGAGGCATAAACATACTCACTGTGACCATACAATCTCCATCTCTCTTGGTTTATCTCTACCTCTCATACTTCCACTCTCTTCCCCATTCCATTATTGCCTAATAATTTTGTTACCCATCCCTCTTTCCTGCACTGTTTCACTTATGTGAATTATTGCAATCACACTCGGTCACCAGTCCAACAGATCCCTCAACTTGTGGCTGGCACTGCTTTCCTCTGCAGATGGTGGGTAACTAGGTCATATTCATTAGGTAACAAACAGAATAACACAGACTGAAACAGGGAGGCACTACCTGTACTTGTCCAATAAGAAACCGTTTTTTCCCATTGCAAAATGTTTGCATTGCGTGGTGGCCAACTGCACACAGGGGAGAAGGACTGCCCCCTCTCATTGAAGCCACGGCAGTTTAAGGCCGACAGCGGTACGTCATGTAATTGTTAGCAGAAAACAACAGGAACCTCCGTTATAGTGAACGGAAAAACATTTTTGGGGGGAGGGTCTCTCTCATTCTTCTCTGCAGATCCTCTCAAGTTTTGTCAGGTTGGATGACGCTTCACAGCCATTTCCAGAGATGTTCAATCGGGTTAAAGTCTGGGATCTGGCTGGTCCACACTGAATTGTCCCGAAGCCACTCCTGCGTTGTCTTGGCTGTGTGCTTAGGGTCGTTGTCCTGTTGGAAGGTGAACCTTCGCCCCAGTCTGAGGTTCTGAGCACTCCGGAGCAGGTTTTCATCAAGGTTCTCTTTGTACTTTGCTCCATTTCTCTTTCCCTCAATCCTGACTAGTCTCCGAGTCCCTGCCGCTGAAAAACATCCCCACAGTATGATGCTGCCACCACCATTCTTCACCGTAGAGTGATGAGCAGTGCCTGGTTTCCTCCATACATGATGCTTGGCATTCAGGTCAAAGAGTTCAGTCTTGTTTCTCATGGTATGAGAGTCCTTTAGGTGCCTTTTGGCAAACCAAGTGGGCTGTCATGTGCTTTTTACTGAAGAGTGGCTTATGTCTGGCCACTCAACCATAAAGGCCTGATTCATGGAGTGCTGCAGAGTTGGTTGTCCTTCTGGAAGGTTTTCCCATCTTCTCAGAGTAACTCTAGAGCTCTGTCACTGACCATCAGGTTCTTAGTCACCTCCCTGACCAAGGCCCTTCTCCCCCGATTGCTCCGTTTGGCCGGGCGGCCAGCTCTAGGGATAGTCTTGGTGGTTCCAAACTTCTTCCATTTTAAGAAATGATAGGGGCCACTGTGTTCTCGGGGGACCTTTTAATGCTGCAGAAATGTTTTGGTACCCTTCCCAATGTGCCCAGACAAAATCCTGTCTTGGAGCTTTACGGACAATTCCTTTGACCTCGTCTTGGTTTTTGCACTGACATGCACTGTCAACTGGGACCTTGTGTAGACTGGTGTGTGTGCCTTTTCTAAATTGTATTCAATCAATTGAATTTACCACTTGTGGACTCCAATCAAGTTATAGAAACATCTCAAGGATGATCAATGGAAACAGAACGCACCTGAGCTCAATTTAGAGTCTAATAGCAAAGGGTCCTAATACTTAGTGTCAAGAAAAAGTATGTGAACCCTTTGGAATTACCTGGACTTCTGCATAAATTGGCCATCAAATTGATCTGATCTTCATCTGAGTCACAACAATAGACATAGTGTGCTTAAACTAATAACACACGCATTATTGTATTTGTCTTGTCTATATTGAATACATAATTTAAACATTCACAGTGTACGTTGGAAAATGTATGCGAACCCCTAGGCTAATGACAAAAGTTAATTGGAGTCAGGAATCGGCTAACCTGGAGTTCAGTCAATGAGACGAGATTGGAGATGTTGGTTAGAGCTGCCTTGACCTATAAAAAAACACTCACAAAATGTGAGTTTGCTATTCACAAGAAGCATTGCCTGATGTGAACTATGCTTGATGTGAACTTTGTTTGGAAAGAACACACAACACTGTCTGTGGAGAAAAAAGGCACAGCACACCAACATAAAAACCTCATCCCAACTGTGAAGTATGGTTGGAGGGAGCATCATGGTTTGAGGCTGCTTCAGGGCCTGGACAGCTTGCTATCATCGACGGAAAAATGAATTCCCAAGTTTATCAAGACAGCAGAATGTAAGGTTATCTGCCCGCCAATTGAAGCTCAACAGAAGTTGAGTTATGCGACAGGACATAGACTCAAAACACAGGAGTAAATCAACAACAGAATGGCTTCAACAGAAGAAAATACGCCGTCTGGAGTGGTCCAGTCTGAGTCCTGACCTCAACCCGATTGAGATGCTGGGGCATGACCTCGAGAGCAGTTTTGCTGAAATGAAACCGTTTTGTAAAGAGGAATGGTCAAATACCTCCTGACTGTTGTGCAGAGGGTCAACCAGTTATAAAATCCAAAGGTTCACATACTTTTCCCACCCTGCACTGTGAATGTTTACACGGTGTGTTCAATAAATGCATGAAAACATATTATTGTTGGTGTGTTATTAGTATAAGCAGATTGTGTTTGTCTATTGTTGTGACCAATTTATGCAGAAATCCAGGTATTTCCAGAGGGTTCAGATACTTTTTCTTGCCACTGTATGTAAATACGGCATTTAAATTTATTTTGAATACATTTGCACACATTTCTAAACCTGTTTTCGCTTTGTCATTATGGGGTATTGTGTGTAGATTTTTTTTTTTTTTTTGGATCAATTTTAGAATAAGGCTGTAACGTAACAAAATGTGGAAAAAGATCATGGGTCTGAATCCTTTCCGAATGTGACTGTGTCATTGAACCAATTATTTTAAAATCGCACACAGAAGTTATGAGGATAATTGGGTTTGTAATGGCGCCCTGCAGTACCCTGGTCGGCCTTGAGTTACTCAATGAGAAGGGGTAACACAGAGCAAGTCTGCAACCTCACTTTCTGGAGTAGCTCAAACCGCTCATGTTATGTTTCCATGAGATGCCATCTTAACCAATTTGAATTTGGTTTGCTTCACATAGAAATGGTGTCCCGTGATTGATGGCTTTGTCCATTAACATCACTGGCACACAGTTACATTGCCACGCCCTCTTTCAAATGGAAACTGTACTATATACACAAACGTATGTGGACACCTTCAAATTAGTGGACTTGGCTATTTCAGTCACACCCATTTGCTGACAGGTGTATAAAATCGAGTACACAGCCATGCATTCTCCACAGAATGGTCTTCCTCAAAAGCTCATTAACTTTCAACATGGCACCGTCTTAGGATGCCACCTTTCCAACAAGTCAGTTTATCAAATGTATGCCCTGCTAGAGCTGCCCCGGTCAACCGTAAGTCCGGTTATTGTGAGTGGAAACGTCTTGGAGCAACAACGGCTCAGCTGCGAAGTGGTAGGCCACACAAGCTCACAGAACGGGACCATCGAGTGCTGAAGAGCTCAGAGTGTAAAAGTCATCTGTCCTCTGTTGCAACACTCACTATTGAGTGTTTGTGTTAAATATGGATTAGTATCATGGGAACCACATATTTTACCTCCAATGAGAGAGGTGTCTGACCCTCAACCAAAATGGGTTTTGATGAGACAAGCCTTCTAAAGGTTTTCACGCATTCTGCTGTTGCGTGATTGAGCAAAAGACTGACAAAGTAATCATACAATTGTAACCACTGGGACTGCCTATCATTGACGTTTTTCTGATGCTTAAACCATTGTTGTGTGGCGTTTTGATGCACTCTGAAACGATAAGTAACATTAACGCTAGTTTTAATATTGCGTCAACTCCTGGACTCCGACCTTTGGTGTCACGTGTGACCCCTAAGCAGAGTGGGAAATACACCGTGACATTAGGGAGGGTGGGGGGTGGTCTGAGCCTAATAATCAACACCTAATTTAAACAGTAAAAATGAATGACCTTTTTATTGTGGCATGAACACAACCAGTCATGATATTTTCATCTAACTGTCAAACAAATCAATTTAAAAAGTAGGCTACCTGTGCATGTTCATCCACTCTAAAATAATTCCAGTATACAAACTGCGTGTATACTTGCACCATTTTATGACGGTAAATGGACATCTGTTACATTAATAGACAAATGGACTTTTGTTTGTGGTCTGATAAGTCGAGACACCTAAAATGCGTCAAACTGTCCTGGGGAAAACGTGATGGTCACCCTAACACACACGGTCAACTTACTAAACAAGGCTACAATGTGTATTACTTTGAACTTCTTCAAATAGGACTACTGGTAGCCAGTGTGTACTGGTAAAAATAAATAGTGCTTAATGTATTAATGCTTGCAGTCTTTACAGATTGTGTGACATAAAACACTACCGTTCCTTACATTAATTACAATTTTGACAGTGTTATTTGTCATTATTAAGCATTTAACAATTGAACTTTAACAATTGAACAATTGAACCCTGTATGAATCATTGATCTTAGAGGTCTTGGAAAATGTCCTGTATGTGTAACTATGCCTACGTAATGTTTCGCCCTGAAAACAATCCAAAATAATTTAGGCCTATGCCATTGCCAAATCGAATGCTTCTAACCGAAAGAGTTAACTATACGCCTACTGTAATTAACGTATATTTGTTGGATGGATTGGATGCGCATTGGTCTCCAGCTTTTGGCTAGTTGTCTAGTGATATTGTCAACCATCAGCTGAAAGAAAACAAATATTTATTTAAACAAATCTACTTTTGGGCACGGAGTACACCTGAAACACAAAACAATGAGCACTCTTAACAGCTGACTGACAAAAGCAAACAATGATATATCAAAGGATAAATCTAATGCTTTGGAATAAAATCATAGGCAGTTTTTTTTAAGGACACATTGCAAACAAATGGCGAAAAAGGAGGAAGTACACAGGAAACGGTGTAAAGGAGCTCAGCTGTGGCCGAAATTCAGCACTACTGATTGGACAACGCCACCACATACAAATATGGTTTAAACCATGACTGAGAGGTGGGGGTATTTGTTTTCATATTTACCACTGTAAAACATACCACTGCATTTTAAACATGTCGGATAATGATTAAATTAGCATTATTTAGAGCCCCCACCCTAGAATCTAAACTAACTGAACAATATTTCTCTTTTTGCCTGTTTAGGTTGCACCAGGCAGACGTTTTCACACAGAATCAAGCACTCGGCATCAAACCCTGCATTGTAAGACGTTTATACAGTTAAGACCAGTGTAAAAGAGATTAGGAAGGGTTACTTATTGACTTAGAGACCGATCGCTCTAGTCTGTCTAAATAGAGGCACTGGTGGCGGTGTACTTAAGGATTAAGCAGAAGCATCAAGCTCTTGTCGAGGATGTTTCTCTTAGACTTTGGTTGATCCCAGATGATCTCGTCAGACTTGGTAACGCTTTCAAAACAAGCTCCCAAGTGAAAGGGAGTGGTTAGATGAATTGAATGCAGATGCACACATGCAGACACACATGCATGTACAGACCTGCACGTATACCTATACACGCAGGCCGAAATCGAGACTGAATTGTACATTCTGATCTCTATGAAAAATCACTCACCCTCCATACCTTTGTCCTATTCCTTCGCTGCAATCCACAGGAAGTCAAAAATATGCAGCCCAGAGAAGGTCCTATTGGAGGCTCTGAAAGCACCAGATCCTTTGCCTCCTTTGCATTTTTCTTTTTAAACCTCCAGAACTTAAAGGGGCTCTGTTCTTTTATTGTGTCCCCCCAGAATATGTTGAAAGGCCCTTCTTCAATCCTGTTGCCCCCCCTCTAAAGACCCTTTCAGTCCCTCAGAAGTTGGGGGTGTTGCAACGTAGACCGGGGTTATTTTGGGCTACACAATCCGGATGTATCTGCCGTCCTGATAAACTGAATGTCATGGTGTCCCTTTTCTCTATACACATGCTAATGCCTCCCAATCAGTTCGGCAGTTGGAGAGTGTGGGCATTTGTTCAGGGAAGGACACCCGGGGATAGCTAGCTACACATCCCATCCGTCTCACAGTAGGGTGTGAGGGGAGTCTCACTAGCTCTCTGTTCAGTGCTCCTTCTGTCACCAGATGGTCGAAATTTGGGGGTGGATGGATGTACTTCTCCTTAAAGGTGTTATTGTTCGACAACTAGGCCTAGCTATAGCCCGATATGGGATGACTGACTTGCCTTCATTCAAGAGAAGCAGAGCGACTGAAATGCAATCAAGCTACCTGCTGCTCTGTTTTTTTCCTTCTCCTTTTTCATATTCATAGGAGACTTCAGTTGCCGCCTCTCCCTCGTTTTTCTTTTTCATTAGCATTCCAGAATGAATGATGATGATTCCTCCTCGCTTCCACCCAATGGGGTTAATTTTTTGTCAACAGACAATGCAACAGACTGCTTTCCTCAAGCTCTATGGGGAAATCCTGGCGGGAAAATAGGCTTGAGAAAAACTGTCCTTCTCGTTTCACTCTCCTACTCTGTCTCTGCTACCATTGCCATTGGACATAGCACTGCCCTTAGCACTGGCGCCGGAGAGGATGGCTGCCATTTCATGGGCTCTTAACCAACCGTATCCATTTTGTTAGTTTTAAAAAATCATTTTTTGTAACTTATTTTGTACATAATGCTGCTGCTACTGTCTCTTATGACCGGAAAGAGCTTCTGTAAATCAGAACAGAGATTACTCACCTTGAACTGGACGAATAATCTCGTCCGATTAATTTTCTTTAATGAATCGGACGAGAAGGATTTACTCCAGACACCCGGCGAGGCCCTCATCCTCTTAAGTCGCAGGAGAAAAAGACTGAAGAGATATGTCGGAAAGAAATCGGGATGCCTTGTGAGGATCCGCCGACAATTGGCTAATCTGCCTTTGCCATCCTGGCCAACGTACAATCGCTGAATAATAAATTGGCCAAACTAAAAGCACATATATCCTACCAACAGGACATTAACTGTAATATCTTATGTTTTACTGAGTCGTGGCTGAACATTAACATGATTAACATACAGCTGGCAGGGTTACACACTGCATCGGCAGGATAGAACAGCAGCCTCTGGTAAGACAAGGGGTGGCGGTCTATGTATATTTGTAAACAACAGCTGGTGCACGATATCTAAGGAAGTCTCACGGATAAGCTGTAGACCACACTATCTACTAAGAGAGTTTTCATATATAATCTTCTTAGCTGTCTACATACCACCATGGACTGATGCTGGCACGAAGACCGCACTCAATGAGCTGTATAACACCAAAAGAAAACAGGAAACCGCTCAGCCAGAAGCGGCGCTCCTAGTGGCCGGAGACTTTAATGCAGAGAAACTTAAATCTGTTTTACCTAATTTCTATCAGCATGTTAAATGTGCAACCAGAGGGAAAACAACTCTAGACCACCTTTACTCAACACACAGAGATGTGTACAAAGCCCGCTGTCCATTTGGCAAATCTGATCATAATTCTATCCTCCTGATTCCTGTTTACATACAAAGATTAAAGCATGAAGCAGCAGTGACTCGGTCAATAAAAACAGTGTTCAGATGCTAAACGACAGGACTGTTTTGCCAGCACAGACTGGAATATCTTCCGGGATTCTTCCAGTGGCATTGAGGAGTACACCACATCAGTCACTGGCTTCATTAATAACTGCATCGATGACGTTGTCCCCACAGTGAATGTACGTACATACCCCAACCAGAAGCCATGGATTACATTCAACATCCACACTGAGCTAAAGGGTAGAGCTGCCGCTTTCAAGGAGCAGGACTCTAATCCGGAAGCTTACAAGAAATCCTGCTATGGCCTCCGACGAACCACCAACTAGGCAAAGCGTCAATACTGGACTAAGATCAAATCGTACTACACCGGCTCCGACTCAAGGCAAATGTGGCAGGGCTCGCAAACTATTAGACGACAAAGAGAAAAAGGCAGACCGCCATAGTCCATCAGCCCAAGAACACTAAGGTAACCTGCCTAAATGACTATCAACCCGTAAAACTCATGTTTGTAGCCATGAAGTGCTTTGAAAGGCTTGTCCATGGCTCACCAACACCATTATCCTAGAAACCCGAGGCCCACTCCAATTTGCATACCGCCCCAACAGATCCACAGATGATGCAATCACTATTGCACTCCACACTACCCTTTCACACCTGCTTAAAAAGAACACCTATATAAGTTAAGAACCCTGAGACTTAACATCTCCCTCTGCAACTGGATCCTGGACTTCCTGATGGGCTGCCTCCAGGTGGTAAGGGTAGGTAACAACATATCCGCCACGCTGATCCTCAATACGGGGGCCCATCGGTGGTGTGTGCTCAATCCCCTCCTTTACTCTCTGTTCACTCGACTTTTACACCATCATTAAGTTTGCCGATGACACAACAGTGGTAGGCCTGATCACCAACAACGAGACAGCCTATAGGGAGGAGGTCAGAGACCTGGCTGTGTGGTGCCAGGACAACAACGTGATCAAGACTAAGGAGATGATTGTGGACTCCAGGAAAAGGAGGCCTGAGCACGCCCCGATTCTCATCGACGGGGCTATAGTGGAGAAGGTTCAGAGCTTCAAGTTCCTTGGTGTCCACATCACCAACATACTAACATGGTCTAAGCACACCAAGACAGTCGTGAAGAGGGCACCACAAAACCTATTCCCCCTCATGCCAAATACTTTCAGTCTCCTGAGTCCTCAGATCATCAAACGTTTCTACAGCTGCACCTTTGAGAGCATGGTGATGGTTGCATCACTGCCTGGTTTGGCAACTGCTCAGCCTCAGACCGCAAGACACTACAGAGGGTAGTGCATGCAGTCCAGTACATCATTGGGGCCAAACCTCCTGCCATCCAGGACCTCTATACCAGGCGGTGTCAGAGGAAGGCCCTAAAAATGGTAAAATAATCCAGCCACCCTAGTCATAAACTGTTCTCTCTGCTACCCCACGGCAAGCGATACCGCATCGCAAAGTCTAGGTCCTTGAAGCTTCTAACAGCTTCTACCCCCAAGCCTTAAGACTATTGAACATCTAATCAAATGGCTACCTGGACTACTTGCACCCCCCCCCCCTCCTCTACGCTGCTGCTACTCTGTTATTATCTACGCTTAGTCACTTTAATAACTCTACCCACATGTATATATTATCTTGTCTAACCGGTGCCCTGCACATTGTTCTCCCTGTATATAGCCTCGGTATTGTTATTTTACTGCTACTCTTTTAATTATTTGTTACTTTTATTTTCAGGTATTTTTCTCTACTGCATTGTTGGTTAAGGGCTTGTAAGTAAGCATTTCAAGGTCTACACCTGTTGTATTCGGCACATATGACAAATAACATTT
The DNA here is from genome assembly GCF_023373465.1 of Oncorhynchus keta. NCBI lineage: Eukaryota > Metazoa > Chordata > Actinopteri > Salmoniformes > Salmonidae > Oncorhynchus > Oncorhynchus keta. The sequence continues at coordinate 13,472,849 of NC_068452.1, read as the reverse complement.
GATTTGATAAAATGAATATAGAAATGAAAGAGAACACCAAGACTGTGTGCGTGCACATGGCTTGTCCTTCTATGTTTTGTTCACACCCTCCTATGTGCCCAGATTCAAAGTGTCTGCAACAGCAACAAGTTGGAAGAGCCCAAAACCAGGCGAGTTATGAGTGGCAACCCTCGTAAAACTGACAATCCTTGACTTCGGTGATGACATTTACAAAAATAGCTTCCAACACTCTACTCAGCAAACTGGATGTCGTCTATCACAGTGCCATCTGTTTTATTACCAAAGCCCCATATGCCACCAACCTCTGCAACCTGTATGCTCTCGTTGGCTGGCCCTTGCTACATATTCGTCGCCAAACCCACTGGCTCCAGGTCATCTATAAGTCTTTGCTAGGTAAAGCCCCGCCTTATCTCAGCTCACGAGTCACCATAGCAACACCCACCCATAGCACGCGGTATATTTCACTGGTCATCCCCAAAGCCAACACCCCTTTGGCTGACTTTCCTTCCAGTTCTCTGCTGCCAAAGACTGGAACAAATTGCAAAAATGACTGAAGCTGGAGACTTATCTCCCTCAATAACTTTAAGCATCAGCTGTCAGCAGCTTACCGATCACTGCACCTGTACACAGCCCATCTGCAAATAGCCCACCCAACTACCGCATCCCCATGTTGTTATTTTTGTTGTTGCTCCCCAGCACCACAGTATCTCTACTTGCACATCATCATCTGCACATCTATCAATCCAGTGTTAATTGCGGCGGCAGGGTAGCCTAGTCGTTAGAGCGTTGGACTAGTAACTGGAAGGTTGATAGTTCAAACACCCGAGCTGACAAAGTACAAATCTGTTGTTCTTCCCCTGAACAGGCAGTTAACCCACTGTTCCTAGGCCGTCACTGAAAATAAGAATTTGTTCTTAACTGACTTGCCTTGTTAAATAAAGGTCAAATAAAATAAAAAATGCTAAATTGTAATTATTTTGCCTTTATGGCCTATTTATTGTCTTACCTCCCTAATCTTACTACATTTGCACACACTGTACATAGATTTGTCTATTGTGTTATTGACTGTACGTTTGTTTATCCCATGTGTAACTCTGTTGTTTTTGTCGCACTGCTTTGCTTTATCTTGTCTCGGTCGCCGTTGTAAATGAGAACTTGTTCTCAACTGGCCTACCTGGTTAAATAAAGGTGAAAAAAACAAAAACAACTGATGTCATTAACCAAGGGCTGACCCATTTCTTTTGTGTTTCTTGTTACTCAGCTAACAGTTACCATCATGCAGAGACATTTGTCCACAGGCCTGTGCATGCTGTTAACATCATATTGGTGTTGCAGCTGTACTGTTTGGTGATGACGAGGTCCTACTACTGTTTTCCTCGCTTTTGTCTATAAGATGCAGTGACACAGTAAACAGTCTTATCTCGAGCAGCGGTCCTTTCCAAACAATGCCTTTTAATCTGGATCTTCAGGCTCACCTGTTGTCCATTTACTCAGTCTCGTTCCAGACCATGTCCCCTTCAAAAACATGTATTTTTCCCTCTCAACCTGGTTTTGAGAGACTGCCGTATATGCTGGTCTTGTCTTCAACTCATATTTAAAAAATTATGCTCTCAATGATTTGATGCTGCCTTTCAGGTGATTTTGTCATTTTTTTCCCCAAAGATTTGCATCCATTTAAGACATCTTGAAGAGTCTAGTGCTTCCATAGTGGCCCTCCAGGACTGAGTTTGGGTTCAGTGTTTCGTATGCTGAAGTTAACAAAAAAGAAAAGGGGAATGCATGGAGCATGATTGAGCCTTTTTATAGATAGACACAGCAACAGTCTGCAGTTGAAAGGTTTTGGTTCTTGGCCATCCCATCCTTGTGCTATATGTAGGAAACTCGTCCCAAGTTGTTTTGTAATGACACAGTCACATCCCCGTCTGGTCCTTAGCCTCGAAGAGTGGCATTGTTGCATGCTGCAAGGCATATGGTAGGTATTACTTTAAAGTTAGAAATTAGAATAACTGAGCCTTAGCACACTTAATTGCCACCGAATTCCAAGGCTTGCTCTTAAGGGAAAGAAGGAGAACAACGTGGGAGTGTTTCCAACATGAGAAGTCCAGATGGGGGAGTTGAACAAAATGTCAGACCCCCTAAATGAAACAAACAAAAGTCAACATTGTCCTAGTCCAGCAGTTCCATCTCAGCTGGAGCTCCTTGCGTGGGCTCGATGTGATCGAGCCTGGAGCACCATGTTGCTATATCAAACAACAGCCCAACATACAGTTCCCATAAATCCCATAACTTGTTTAAAGATGTCATCAGTGCATTATCTATGCAAACAAAAAACCCATATCTTGGTTCCATGTGGCAGCTTGCCTAGAGCTCAGCTGTGAAGGGTTATGTTGGCTGGGGGGTAGGTTCACAGGTTGAAAAGGGCTTCTGGTGCGTTCTGGCATTGATTTATTTGAACAGCTGATACAAGTCAACTGGGCCAGTCAGCAGAGCCAGAGCATGGCCATCCCACTTTCAAAAAAACTCAACAATAGCTTTATTGGCAGCCCTTAACGTTGGCCACTTGGTTTGCCAAAAAACTGCTAGAGATTGCTGACGTAGGCTGATTGAAAGTAATGATACAGTACTTTATACTCCAACATGGATAGCTATTCCATATACGTTTAGGATATGGAAGAGCAACCACTGTGAGAATCCAATAAACATATAACCTGTAACTGCGTCATTTCAGCCAGCTCAGCCCAGTTTTGCCCAGTGATATGAAAATGGATTTTTCAGATTGTTATCTCCTTTACTTCTCATCTCACTCATCACAGACTATATGGGCCTAATTCAGTAACAGCTTGCCATAAAAAAAGCTACTACATGTACACACATTATTTTTTACACTAAAAGCATCCATGTGAGGGGGGTCTACTTTGTATATCTCCAGTACCCAGGACCGTTAGTTTGTGATTTTATGTGGCTATTGGGGTAAAGACATATTTACTCAATGCTACTATGATCTCAAGTAGCTCAGGGTAGGTGCTGAGGGGTATACTACAAAGCAGGATCACTGCTTTAGCCAGCTAACTTTTATAAACAACCATATATAACTAGATTTTCTGGTTAATAAATCTAAACTTGTTTTTTGGGGTGGATCAGCTTAATATTGCGGCAAAATTGTTGCTTCCATCAATGCAATTCTCTGCAATTCTCATTCCCAATCCCTCATATATTTTTGGGGTAAATATATATAGTTTTGCTATTTTATATATACAGTATATCACAAAAGTGATTACACCCCTCACATTTCTGTAAATATGATTATATCTTTAAATGTGACAACACTGAAGAAATGACACTTTGCTACAATGTAAAGTAGTGAGTGTACAGCTTGTATAACAGTGTAAATTTGCTGTCCCTTTAAAATAACTCAACACACAGCCATTAATGCCTAAATTGCCTTCCGTTTGAGGATGCCCCACAGATGCTCAATAGGGTTTAGGTCTGGAGACATGCTTGGCCAGTCCATCACCTTTACCCTCAGCTTCTTTAGCAAGGCAGTGGTCGTCTTGGGGTCATTATATCATGTTGGAATACTGCCCTGCGGCCCAGTCTCCGAAGGGAGGGGGATCATGCTCTGCTTCAGTATGTCACAGTACATGTTGGCATTCATGGTTCCCTCAATGAACTGTAACTCCCCAGTGAAGGCAGCCTGTTTGATTGAGTGTGTGGACAGGTGTATTTTATACAGGTAACGAGTTCAAACAGGTGCAGTTAATACAGGTACTGAGTGGAGAACAGGAGGGCTTCTTAAAGAAAAACAGGTCTGTGAGATCTGGAATTCTTACTGGTTGGTAGGTGATCAAATACTTATGTCATGCAATAAAATGCAAATTAATTACTTAAAAATCATACAATGTGATTTTCTGGATTTTTGTTTTTAGATTCCCTCTCTCACAGTTGAAGTGTACCTATGATAGCAATTACAGACCTCTTACATGCTTTGTAAGTAGGAAACACTGCCGATTTTGCAATTGATCAAATACTTGTTCTCCACACTGTATATGCCCATACATTTGCATACATAAACATTCAAATACATACCCATATAGATAAAAACATTTTTTTTAAATATACCTTTATTATTCATCGAAAACCCCACCACCCTTCCCCCAATTGGAGCAAACTAATAAACGACAACACTCAGGCTTCTACCTTCAGTCCATACATCTTATACACATTTTACAAACAATCTATTTTACAATAGTTATATCTTGTTTGTTTTTAGTCCATCCTCTTTTTCTGATGCCCATCCAGTTTGATTTCCACTTGTAACTGTGCCATTTTAACAATATTTCTGAAACTATATACATTTTACAGACACTGTATGTTTTACATTGGTTATCTTGTTATTAGTCCCACCCCTCATCTCCATTCAACCCCACCAATCTGTCTCCCAACACCATCTTCTTTGGATTTCTATTTGCCATACATTTTTCAACATTGCTGTGATGCTTCACAAAAGTTCTGATCATTTCTATTCTCATAGCTTCTGCAGATTGTAAATTAAAGGTAAACATTTTAGCTAAAATAGTTATTATATTATTGATTGATGGATTATGGCTTTTCAAATCACCCAGTATTGCTATCTGCAGCGTTTAGTTCTAGGCAAATATTGCAATCCTTCAGCCATTCCTGGACCTGTGACCGAAAATGAGCTTGATCCTCTGAGGCCGTGGAAGGATTCTAATTGTGTTTTTTAAAGAAAACATGAATCATCAGCGTACAATGACACCTTAGTTTTTAAGCCCTGGATTTCTAATCCCTTAATATTATTGTTGGATCTCATTTTAATAGCTAAGATTTCGATGACGATAATAAATAGATATGCCGATAGTGGACAACCTTGTTTTACGCCTCTTGACAGTTTAATACTTTCTGAGATGCAGCAATTATTTACTATTTTACGCCTAGGGTAACTATACATAACTTTAACCCATTTTGTAAGAGATTCCCCAAAATTGAAATATTCTGGGCATTTATATATAAACTCCAGTCGTACTTTATCAATAGTCTTTTCAAAATCGGCTATGAAAACCAGACCTGGTGTCCCGGATATTTCATAGTATTCTATTGTTTCCCGTACTTGTCTTATATTATCTCCAATGTATCTTCCATGTAAAAAACCTGTCTGATTAGGACAATATTTTTTAAATTCTATGCGCCAAGCATTTTGCTAGGATTTTTGCATCAGAACACTGAAGTGTAAGAGGCCTCCAATTGTTTTAAATGGACTGGATATTTATATATACAACACTTGGATCCTGTTTCAGTAATAATGATATCAGACCTTCTTTTGCGTGTCCGTATAATCTACCATTATACGGGAGTGGTTAAAACATGCTAATAGTGGTCCTCTGTGTATATCAAAAAAAGTTTGGTGTACTTCCACTGGTATGCCATCCAGCCCTGGAGTTTCCACAGCCTTAAAGGCTTTAATTGCATCAAGAAGTTCCTCCTCTGTAATTTGGATTTAACATCTGTACAGAAAGACTCATGTGAATTTGACATTATTATTAGGAAAAAAATCCATACAATTAGCATCAGTCAGTGGAGATGGAGGAGACTGAAACGAAAACCTATTCTTAAAGTACTTTACTTCCTCTTTCAAAATATAATTCGGTGAATCATGCGTGACTTCATTTTTAACAAGTTTCAATAAAAACAATTTGATAGCATTTCTATATTGAAGATTGAAAAAGATTTTGGTGCATTTTTTTCCCCATATTCCATCCAGTTCGCTTTATTTTTTATAATATATTGCACTGTATCTTATCTTGAATAAGTTCCTCCATTTCTTTTTGTTTTTCCTCTAACGTATTCTGTGTCGCTATGGTACAGTTGTTATTGCTATCTTAACTGTACTGTTAGTCCTTCAATTTCCTTTGTTAATATCGACTCTTAATCTAAATTGCTTTTGTTTTATAGATGAGAACTGAATTGCATGGCCTCTAAAGGCACATTTTAAGTGTCCCATACAATAAATGGATCTGTTGTACCTAGGTTATGTCTGACAAAGTCAGTTAATTAAACAACTTATTTTGTGTTTTTTTTGTTACGTCGATTAAACCATACTCGATTCAAATTATTTAAAAAATATGTAGAAAAGTTAGCTGGCCTGTTTTATATAGTAAACAGAGAGACCAGCAGAAGAGGAAATTAGCCACAACAATAACAAAACCAATGTTAATGTCCAGATGCACTATCCTCCCCACAACCCACCCATATGTGCCTCCCTGGAACCTTCCCAGGGGTCCGTCTTTCATTTAGCTCCTGCAGAGCCATCAGTGTTTGCATTCACTTCCTTGATGTCTGCATTTCCTCTCTTTTTGTTTATTTATGGCCTTTCTCCATACCTTAATTTGGCCCACCTACCACTACCACCGCTGCCCCTCTTCACTAGCTACAGCCCCACAACTAAACAGCCGCACAGTGTTCTCGATGGCTGACCAACCTCTCCCACCCCCCAACCAACCTGCCTTCTTGAGGGAGTAGTCATTTTAAAGTAAACACACACTGATTTGTCTCTGCTTCAGGAAATCAAAATCAAACGTACGCAAGTATGTCGTGGTGGAGTGCATATCGGAGGACCGCACTGGAATGTGTATGTGAACTGATCCCCCACCCCACCCCATCCTGCCTGCCTCCGCTTGGAATAAATCCTGGAGAAACTTCCCCTGGCATGGAATGCATTAGGCCCTGTGACTGGGAGTATCTCGTAGTTCTTCCAGGGGCTTAGAATGCCTGGGTACTTAGGCTAGTGCACCTAACAAGGCAAAGCAGACAAGCAGTGGGAAGATGGATGGGGTCCATGCTATCTTAGCTCTGTCTTATTGATGTGTGAGGTTATGTGAATGCCAGGGTGGGTTGCCAGTTAATGGGATGCACCCCATGTACGGTGTTGGAAGCAGGCTAGACGCCCTTGTTTTCTTGCCCCTTGGTTTGGATACGGGCCCAGTCAGCAGTTGGAGACACGTGAGCCCATTGATTCGAAGGCTTCAAGGCATATTGCGGCCAATCCCTTGGTGTGAATTTGAATCTCGATTTGAACCCCCCCAAATATATACAGTATGTTTTACTTTCCTGAATAATTTTTAATGGTAAAGAGAACAAAGGAATGATGGGGTTGTCTGTCTGTCTCTGGGGGTTTTGGAACTGGCTGCAAAGCTTCCACTGCTCACTGACCTCCTTTCTCTGTAATTTCTTCTGTTGCCCACCTCATTAGAGGTCCACCGATTATGATTTTTCAACGCCGATACCGATTTATTGAAGGACAAAAAAAAGTATGTACACACATTTTTATAATAATGACAATTGCAACAATACTGAATGAACAATGAACACTTTTATTTTAACCTAATATAATACATATCGGCTTTTGGATGGGTGTTCTTAAGGTGATTCCACAGGGTGGTATTGTTTTTATTTAACCTTTGCTGACCCCATGCTTACATCTTTATCACAAATAAGACACCTTGCATTCCCTGGTGCCAATTCCGTGTAATAGTCCCACACTGGTGCTCTGCTTTTCTCTGCCATCTGTAAAACACACACACACACACACACACACACACACACACACACACACACACACACACACACACACACACACACACACACACACACAGCTCTGAAGTGACAATGACACTGAAGAGTCTGCTTTGGAGACAAATACTCTCAACTGTTTGAATAATAAAAATAGAGTTTCAGTTACCTGTGATGAATGTTGAAAACAAAAACTCTTATTCCTATATGCAGGAATTCCTATTTTAATAATTGACATGGTAAGAATTGACTACCAAAGTGCGAGTCATAATTCCCATGACACCTTCTAGCAAAATCTGAAAAGCGGTTCCTTCATTCATTTATTCCACAGGATATTTTTAGATTCACTTAAAATAAGGTCTGTGTTTCGTGTACACCACATTGCCAATTTTATAACTGTGTAGATATCCATAGGACAAGGTAACTCTGATCAATATTGGCTAAATATAAGCGATGATGAGTCTAAATATCCCGGTTACATTGCACAACCTTCAATGTTATGTCATAATAGAGCGAGGCGGCCCAAACTGTTGCATATACCCTGACTTTGCGTGCAATGAACGCAAGAGAAGTGACACAATTTCACCTGGTTAATATTGCCTGCTAACCTGGATTTCTTTTAGCTAAATATGCAGGTTTAAAAAATATATACTTGTGTATTGATTTTAAGAAAGGCATCTGTGTTTATGGTCAAGTACACATTGGTGCAACGACAGTCGATTGATTGTTTTTTATAAGATAAGTTTAATGCTAGCTAGCAACTTACCCTGGCTTACTGCATTCGCATAACAGGCGGGCTCCTCGTGAGGCAGGTGGTTAGAGCGTTGGTCTAGTTAACTGTGAGGTTGCAAGATTGGATCCCCCGAGCTGACAAGGTTCTGCCTCGTTCTGCATCGTTCTGCATCGTTCCTAGGCCGTCATTGAAAATAAGAATATGTTCTTAACTGACTTGCCTAGTTAAATAAAGATGAAGTAAAAGGTGTAATATATATATATATATATAAAAATGAAACAATCAGCAAAATCGGCGCCCAAAAATACAGATTTCCGATAGTTATGAAAACTTGAAATTGTCCATTCCAATTAATCGGTCGACCTCTACACCTCATCATACTTTAAAGTGGAGGTCTATCTGCCTTTCCTAATCTTTACCCAGTTTTCCCGAAGGACATCGCCACTTGCGCTTGTTCCCGTGGTTAATGAAGTGTGATGATACAGGGACTGCATGAGCATTTCCAAAATGCCACTGAATAACTGAATTTGAACTGTAGTACTGCAAACTATAGCTTAATCACATAGGAAAATAGCTCAAGTACAATGTCCAGATCACACACAAATCTATAGTTCAGTGTAACAGTATGTCAAATGGGTTTGAGCCATACATACAGACATAACAAGTACAAACCTCTGCAGCCAGCAATGAGTTAGGCCTGGCTCATTTCTAGATGCCACACACCATTAATCTCAAACTCTCCCAAATCACAGAATCCAATACCCAGTACTGACATCCACTTCACTGTACCCCAGTCGGGGTAGATAGTGTCCGTTCTATAGATTTCAACCAAAACAACACTACTCTGCCTCCCAGCCAAATGTTGCTCCCATGTCACTATCCTAACATTTGCACTGTTCCCTCATTTGATTACCGTTATGTTTGGGTGAGTGGCCAGCTCTGTGTGCCCCGCTGGTTCATGGAACCAACTGTAGCGCACATCGGTTCTGTCATTAACCAGCAGTGGTGAGACTGTAGCCTACATTCAGGCTGACGTTTGATGGACGGTGTCGCCCGTTCATTTGTGACCACGTTTGTATGTTTTAAAAAAAAACAACGTATTATAAATCCCCCCCTTTATCTTAAAGACCTTCTAGGGACTGACTGATGCTTGAACACAATGTTCATGCAATTTATCTGACTCTTGGTAATTACTATGTGTTTATTGCAGTTTATTACAGTTTATTGCAACGCTTAATAGAGTGCTATGTGCTTTTTTTTAAATGTATTTTTAATTTGAGACATATTACAACACAAACTTTGACATATTGAAGAATCAAGCATCCGATGCAGTGCACCATCATACTTTAGCTTGTCCTAACTTCCAGAATCAGTCAGACCCTACTGCAGCATCAGTCGGGCCTTTGATGGCCAATAGGAAGTATACATACTGATATGTAAAGCAGCATGAACTTGTACTTCTAAACCATATCCACTTAATTCGGCTTTGTAGATCAGACAACTGACTCAAGCCTCAGAACCAAAGTTGTCTTTTGCCGAGGCACGAACCTTTCAGAAAATTCCTGACGAGTACTGAAGGGGGAAGAAAGTATGTCACACGCTGTTTTCATCTCACGCTTCCATGATCTGTTTGCTCTCAAGCAGTCCGACATTAAGGCCATGCATTTAATGAGGGCTCTTTTCTCACTTTGAACTCCTCCTCATTTTATTAGGGTGTTTTTAATAATGGAGCAGGGAGTCATTGGCATCGGTTGCTGCGTCTTGGGCCCCCTCAGTGTTCCGGGTCCAATCATAGCACGGCTGCCTCTGTAGTGAATAACTTTTACACCTTGATGTTATGACTGCTCAACGCTCGTTTTAAACAGCCGTCTGTTAGAGGTGTTTCTACACTGATTAGTGTGCAATGGTCTGTCTGGCTCTTGCTAAGAGTGTTGATTTATAAACTAGTCAGTAAAGGTCCATGGTGTTTGAATGGGTGTGGCACTTTCAAAAGTATCCTATAACAAATTCAAAAAACCCATGATGTTACTTTATTGTAGTTATCATACTCTTTATTTATTCACATTTTTTTTACACTAAGGTAACCTTAAAGTTCAAATGAGCATCCAATCAGAACCATTCAACATTCAATACAATGAGGCAAAAGAGACAGATGAAAGGATAAGTCCTGTGTTTAATCTCAAAGGGTAGGGGGACTATTCCGCCTGGTCAAAGTTTTGGGGCCTATCTAAAGATTGTGCACTGCTTTGACCTGGGACTATGTAGGGAATAGGGTACCATTTGGGACATATTCAGACTGGTATTTTCCAACATGGTATTAATATACCCCCTGGTGTTAAATCTGTTGATGTTTACTATAGGAAATGGTGAATTATGGATATTCAAATCTGGTACGGATATACATTTGTCCTTGTTCACAAATATTGTAGCCTGTTTTGAAATAAATCCTCTGAATAATGCAACTACCTTAACATAAACATATTCCCTCCGCTCTTTTTTACAATTTTTAATAAGGGCAATTCCACAGTAATGTTGTCATTTCTAATCTAACACTTTCAAATGCATACAGTACTTATCAGGAAGGTTGAAATGTTGGTCACATGTTCACACGGTTAATCACATTCCAAGATGACTAACCAAATACTGGTTAATGTTGGCAGTTTTATACTGTTTTCCGAAATCCTGCCCTCCACAACTAACATTTTAATGACTCCACAGTCCAGAGGCTGTGTGATAAACAGTTTACTTTGAGAGTGATAGGATGATTCGTATCATATGACATTGTTAACTCTTCTGTAAGACCTAGGAGGCATTACTTGTTTTTGCATAGGCTGTGTGGCATGTTACATTAATACAGATCAGATAACTGCGATAAATCTTTCAAATTCAACAAGGTTGTGGGCCATTTACAGCTATGTAGCTTGCAGCACCAAGAGACATGAAATAATTCATTCTAAATTATTGCAAATGAGCCTTTGAACTTGAAAAGGCCTTTAATCTTTCAGCCACACCATTCCCAATGTGTTAAAAGCTGCCAAAAACCCCATCACCGCAATACATGTATATTGTTCTAATATTGGTACATGGACATTGTTTGTAGGCCCTCTGTCTGATTGATTAAACCGAAATAGCTATGACAATTGATGTTCGTTGTGTTTAGGCCTTTGTACAAATTGTTGAAATGCAATTTTAGTTCTGTTTTTATTTTTGATGTTCTAATTGAATGAAATTAACCATGTTATGTTTCTCACTTTTTAAGATCTGAATCCACAAAGGATCACCATGTGCCGGTCATTGGCTTGATGTGGACCAGGAAAGGATCTTCACCTTCTATGCTGCACTGTCCTTCAGAGACCCAAGCAGATCTGTCAAGCTAATCATTTTCTATGGATTATGGACCTGGCGAAGTGAAACCCCAGATTTGGGTTTTTGCCTAGTACTACCCAATCGCAGTTTCCAGAGCAAATGGCTTGTATTGGAAACCAGTCATGAAATTTGGGACTGTAAGGTACCTGCGCCTAGCCTCTGGACTGAGGACGTAGCGAATCTTGCTGGAGTAGCTGGTGAACCAAAGGCTCCAATCATTTGATGCAGTCGGATAACCTGTTCAACAAGAAACTCCAAGCGTTAAAGGGGCCCATGGGACCTCCAAATGCCAACGTGCAAGGAACGCCAGCCATGCCCAAGATGGGTGTCCGGGCGAGGGTGTCGGACTGGCCCCAGCGAAAGGACGGCTGGGAGTCACAACCTCCACCACGCTATGACAGCCTGGTGCCGACCTTCCAGAAGGGACCGTCAAATCTTAGCACAGAGGTCATCCTCCAAAAGAACCAGGAGTTACTCAGTGCCGAGTTCCCAGAGACCAAGTATCCGCTGTGTGACCTCCTGAGCCACTCCCCCATGAAAGGCTTCCCTGGGATCAAGAGGAGCAACAGCGAGGTCACCATTAGTGACATTGGCGCCGAAGACTTGGATCACACCACCATCAACCCCAACACTGGGGCCACCTTGCGCCGTGAGTATGGCAGCACGTCCTCTCTTGACAAGCAGAGTCTGTCCGGCGCCAGCGAAGGCTTTGTGGGAACCCTGAGGGGCTACCACATGGAGGACCGCTCGGACCAACCCCGCGTGCCTCCTCCACAGAGTTTCCCGGAGCTGCTGCGTCTCAACACCACCCTGTCACCCAGCCTACAGACGGCCGCCCAGATCGCGCGAGGTGACATTGTCTGCATCCCGGGCTACGACTACGTGGACAGCTCCCTGCTCTACAGCCGTGAGCGGGAGAAGTCCTTCATCCAACGCATGAAGGCGGAGAAGGCCGACACCTCCATCTTCCGGAGGCTGCGGAATGTGAAGAGCGAGGGCGAGTACCTGGACCAGGAGTACGGAGGGCGCTTCGGAAGGCCCCTGAGCTTCCAGAAGTGCTTTGCCCACTACGATGTGCAGAGCGTCCTCTTCAACATCAGCGAGGCGGTGGCCAACCGCGCTGACCTGGGTCGCAGGAAGAACACTACCACTGGGGCATCGGCTGCCTCTCAGTGCCAGGTGCCGGCTTCTGGGCTGGGAGACAGCGCCACGCCCATGCCCATCTGTGAGTCACCCGTAGGCAGCTGCGAGGACCTGGGACACAAGGCCAGCATGGACGCAGATGAAGGGGATGGGAAGAGCAATACCCTGGTGCTCAGCTGTCCGTACTTCCGCAACGAGACTGGTGGCGAGGGCGAGAGGAAGGTGGCCCTGAGCAAAGCCAGCAGCGCCAGCTATGGGAGCGGAGACTATGCTGCTAACTATGGGGGTGGAGGGCAAGGCTACTCTGTGGAATCATCACTCAGCACCCGGTGCACCAACGCAGGGGTGTCGGTGCTCGAGGTGCCAAGGGAGAGCCAGGCTTTCCACAGGGACATGTACAAGCGCTACATAATCGAACACATTGACCAAGGGGCTTACTACTACCACAAGTACTTTTACAATAAAGGTAAGAGAGGCATTGATTACCTCCTAATACTAAATTGTTTCCCTACTATAATGTACTGTAGCAATTTAAAGAAAGAGTCAGATGGGGCTTTTCAGTTTTTCAAGTTCATTTACATTATGCTTTGTAGTGTTTACAATTGCACAATGTTTGCAGACACGCCATAGAGTCTGGCCATGTGTAGCTAAATGTTGCTGAAAATCTATGACCTGCTCATTGAATGAGGAAAGAATTGCAGGTACATGTAAAAATCTGCAATTTTCCACTCTGCTTTTTGGATGGCATAAGTGTAGCTTGTTTGTTGACCATAACTTCTGGGCACTTAAAGGCACTTAAATGTCACTTATATGTCAGTGATTGACATTGCCTGAGATGACTATAGTCACGGTTGAGTCACCGCAGTGCAGTAATTTTTCCCTCTACATTTGTCAGTATACATAGGTTGGGAATAAATTCCTATTAGCCATATGAATATCCACATCAAAGCCATGATGTTGGTAATAGCTTTTTTTCAGCCATTTTACAGACTTGAGCTAAACTTGAAGATGGGCGATTCCACCCCATTCCACCCTAGCTTAGTTGGGACGAAGAATGTTTGACATGCATTTTACATTTGTATCGCAATCATGAAAAAATCATGATGAAAGTGGCCATTTTAGGCCTATTTTAGACCTCTATATGCCTCCTGTAAGACCTTATGATCTGTGATCCGTACATGATACAGACAACATCTTGGTGTCAACATACTCCTCATAACCACGTTTCCATCCACACTTTTTATGCGAGTAAAGTCATACCTTATAAAAATCATGACAGCAATGATGGAAACAGGAAGTTTCGTTATTATTT